>NW_028277110.1:1760000-3016250 GCF_059951505.1 Python bivittatus
AATTAACAGAACTTTCTTCAAACTTGATTTCATATTCTAACCACTCCATATAATATTCGCAGGTGTCATCACAACACATGTACCAAAGGGCAGAGCTTGAGTTGTGACAGCACAAGACTACTTTTGTCCTTCTGTCCCCTTTGACCCCCTTCCCCCTGCCAATGCCACAAGCAAGATGACCTGTTTTGTTTGGTCAGCTTGAAGTTCAAATCCTATCTCCTTCTTCTTACAGAATTGAAGTGTATTGGATCCTTCTGCGCTCCCCAGGAAGAATTGGCAGGTTTCTAGCTTCTGAGCCTTCCAAACACAAATGTCCAGTTAGGATCTGGAGCAAGGATAGATTTATGCTCTTCCATCAGATCTGAGGCAGTAAGGAGCAGCCAGGGAGGAAAACAGAGAAGCAAAGATCGTACCTCCATCCCTTCTCCTTTTGACCAGGATGTTGGAACACACCATATTTGGAGGTACAGATAGTTGCCCTGAAGCTGTCCTTTGTAAATCCTTTTTGTGGGATTTATAATACAATTCTCTCATTTTAAATTAGATTTGTCTTTTACGAATATTGGTAAAAGTTACATACAGATGTTTTAACGTGACCACAAGCCAACCATAACCTTCAACACACACACAAACACTTTGGTACTGCTCTTAACCATGTGCACGATGTGTACCTTTTGTTCCTTTTGGTACTTGAATCAGATATTTTGTACTCTACAGCCTCCCCCCCAAAAAGCTTGTGTAATTCAAACTGTGTGGATTTTCTCTTCAGTGTTTCATCAAGGTTATTTTCTGAGGGACCTTGACAATTGTACAGTAATTTGTTCTTGCCTCTTTCGCTCACTTGGGCCTTCCGCTCACCGTAGTGGCAAAGATAATTCTCTTTAATTTTCTCACCGTATCCTGTTCCGTCAGCCAAAGCAGACCTTCTGGATTTAACCAGGTCTAGTCTGAAAATGCCAAAATGAGTTTTTCATATGTTAACCAGAGATCAATATCCTATCATTCAAAAATGATTGTCAGATGGGCTCGCTGAATTCCCAAATGACTCTTTTGAATTTGAGACTCTCTTTACCCATCCACCATAAAGTATCTGTAAAGCATTCATATCAAGAGCCAAATAATATTCCTGGTGGATCAGACCACAGTCCTTTTAGATGAGGGAAAAATTCATTCTACCAAACCTTTGGGAATTGACTGGGACTGTGAAGATTAATCTGCTTATTTCATTTTCCTTTCCTTTGTACAGATTTTAAGTTGTTTCACAGCGTAGTGCCTGTGCATACCTAATTAGGAGAAGGGTCTATTGAGTGCAATTAGATTTATTTACACACACACACACACACACACATATATATATATAACCCTCCCCTTCTAATTCAATATTTTTATACATTTCTTTATTTTCAATAAACTAGAAGACCGTTGCTGGATCAGGCCAAGATCTGATCTATTCCAGCATTCTGTATAACATTTGGCTAACAAGATGCACTTAGGAAACACTTAAGGTTGGACAGAATGGGCCTCTTTTACTGCTATCTCTCAGAAGCTTTAACTTAAGATCTGTTGCCTATGATTCTAGGGCAGTGTTTCTCAACCTCAGCAACTTGAAGACATGTGGACTTCAACTCCCAGAATTCCCCAGCCAGGAATTCTTTAGGATAGGGAACCAGTGATCTTTAGAATTTTTCCACCAAATTAGTAAGCAGAGAAATTGGGTGGATGATTTTTCTCCAAGGGCAAGACTTCCCCTTAATGTGCAAGAGAAGAAGGGAGTTTCCTTCCTGGTGGCTTCCCTTGGGATTGAATTGAAGAGTGAGAAGCCAGGGAGGCTGCACATTGCTGGAGAGATGCTGGCACCATGAAAGCGAGGGCATTCACACACATTCCTTGGCCACTTCATCTCTAAATAAGTTCAAGAACCTTGCAGCCCATTCATGGGAATGTCTCCAAAGTTCTTTTCTCTTTCAAAAAAATAATTTCTAAAACCTCTTCTTTTTTGTCATGTTGAATGAGAATTGGGATGAGAGGAGGAAATGCAGAAGAATTATTCCACCAACCATTAGATTTCTTTTTCACAGATATCTCTGTCCAGTGAGTCATCTCCATTTATGAGTTTTTACTCAACTCCCAGTGAAGAATCTCTTTAATTAACAGCACATATTCAATGTATTTAGAAGCAAATACTGAAGTTGGTAAGGGAGAGAGAAAAACAATAGAGATGAGCTCAAGTTTTCTTTACCTGTGTTTGCTTATTTATTAACACAATAAAGATAAGGCAGAAAAAGATACTTTAAAGAAAATCAATGCTTTTTTAGATAAAACATCAATGTAATTCAAGCAGCCCAAGTCAACTGCTGCTGTTAAATTAAGTTTACAACTTGAACAACGGTCATATAAAGCTGGCAGGGCCTGACAAATTAAATTACTAGAGTAATACATCACTCACAAAAGTATTATTGATAGTGACGGGGTGATATTGAATTTAAATTATTCATTTATATTGATTAAACAGCACTTCTTTACCATTATCGAGGGGAAAGCCACTGACAAAGTTTCTTAAAGACCTATTTTAGCTTAGAGAACAAAATTGGAGGTATCTCAACCTAGATGGACTCTTCACCAGCCAACCAAGCAAGGTCCTGGAAACCTTTGGGTACTGAGAATTACAGGTAGAGCAGCCACAAATTCAGTGGTACTTGAAATGCAGGAAACCTCCCTGGCAGAGGTCTCTCTAAATCCAGGATCTCTGCTGGAGCTCAGAGCAGAACACCTGCTTCCAACACAAAAATTTGCAGCTTCAATATTCACCATCTCAAGCTGAAGGCATCTAGCTTGTTCATTGATACATCATGATTGCTTCCTTCACAGAAGTCCACCCATTTGTCACAATCATCATTAAATGTCCAACTCTGGATGATGCAATCATCGTTTGTCAGAGTTCAACTGGGTGTCCATGAAAGAAGGAGTCCTCCCAGTGGGGAGATGATGATGTTCAAAAGCTTTCTCCCAGGCTCCTTTCTCAACACTTCTTAAATGCGTTTCAGACAACACATCAAGGTTTTTACATTTGCCCTGCTATTAAATTCTAGTGAATTTATCCATTGCTGCAATTGGGACTTGATTTGGATATGGATTTTTAGCTAGAATGGGCAAGCAGGCATTATCACAGAAACATGATTGGTATTTATTTTCATTGCTTTTTCATGCAGGCAAATATGTGTGTGAGAGAGTAGATGTGCATATTATCAAATAACATTTTTTTAAAAATGCATTCAGCTATTGTCCAAGAATTTGAATGTTTTCTAACACAGATCTTTTGTTTGACTCCTGCCATTGTCCTCCTCCTTCTTTATTCTGGCTGGTAACCTTTATACACTTGTTCTATTTTAAACCTTTTAAAATTCATTCTCATTATTATATATTGAAGGCTGGCTTTCTAAAATATCAGAGGGGAAGGAAGGGGAAAGAAAGATATTTTTAAGAGCAACGTTTTTTAAATCTCCCCTTTATCCAATCTGTTGCTCCCAGATGGGTTGGCCTACAACTCCAGTAGCAACTCTGGATGAATATTATGGGAATTGTCATCAAAAACACACCTAGAGGACATCTGGTTGTTGCATTGCTGTTGGGTGTTTTTTTTTACTTTCCCCCATAAGCCTTCTAAAATAATTGTTGTTGCTGTTGTTGTCTAAAGTTGGCAAATAGATTTCATAACGCAAACCCTCCCCATAGGACTACAGTACCCAAGATATCCAGTCATATCTGCTTCCTCCACCAGAGTCCAGGGTTGCACTCATTTCACTGCAGCATTTCTTCTGGGTTGCAAAAGCAACATTTCCCCACTGCAAAGGGAAAAGGCTAGATAAAAGTTGCAGAGCCAATTAAACTGCACCACTATGGTGTTAATAGAAGAAATCTGTCTTTTCTCTTCCCCGTTGCGCTTTACCGAATAATAAACTTCCAGTAATAAAGCCATCTTGTAATAAATATGTACATTTTAACAATTCAACCGGTTTTCTAATGTCAGGTTTTCCCTCCCTCCCTCCGTCTATAAAACAATGTTCTCACCAGCCTCTTTCTGGCATTTTTATGCTTTTTACACATATATAGATTTAGAAAAAGGATGCTTTTGCAGCAAGAAGCCAGGGCAGCTACCCAGATTATCTCTATTTGAAATAAAAAGGATTTTGTTTTATATACTTGACCTTTGATGGACTACTAACCAATAAATCTTTTTCATTTCCCTCTTCCTGCAATGAAAGTCTATTTAAGCAAGTACAAAGCAAGCCTCCTGATTGCTAGTTCCAACAAGGAAGAGCAACAAAGGAGAAGAGATTGCAGAAAATTAGTTTGTTTCATACCTGGTACTTGTGCTTGGGTAAAAAATGACCAGCCGTCCTTCAAAACTCCCTTGAATAAAGGCCATTGAGATAACACACTGCCACACTGGCAGGGTATATATTCAAAGCAACACTCATTCCTCTGAAAGGATTTTTTGTTTTTGTTTTTTAAGAAAATGCAGCAAGAGGAGAGGGGGGTTTTGGGCTGCTGTCTAGTTTTGTCAAACTGAAAAGTTCAGAATTCCAGCATTTCCAGAGTATCTGATCCAAAGTACCCACAAGCAGGATGGAGGTGGGTTACACCGGGACATTCTTCCCCTGGAAAAATGAGGAACCCCATTCAGATTAGAATTGGTCCTAAATGGCTTTTGAAGTTCCTCACCAAATCTGCAGGCAGATGATCTGAGAGGTCAATTATGACCACCGCAGACCAGGATGATGAAAACAGCGCTGCTGCTGAAAAAAAGCACCATTAAAACTTGCCTGGGTTTCCACACCATGCTTAAAATGATTCTGATGACTTTACTCATTTTCTGAGTTCACACTATACACAGGCAAATCCAACAAGCTGGGATTGCATCACCACCACCCAAGGTAGATGTTGACCAAGCTGAGCATATTGTGCAGACACAGCCAGTAGGTCTTTAGCTAATCTGGTTAAGAATGTTATGTGAACCCAACTCTTGAAAGCACAACATGGGGCATAAATCCATAGTTTTCTGAATTACAAGCTGACGGTGCTCCAGCTATCAAGGGATCGAGGCTAAGAGTTGTGCTTCCCAGGGTGTGTCATGATTATCATTATCAAAAATATACAGAGGCAAGACAAAGAAGTTGACTTAAATGCAATAAAATCACATGAAAGTAATGAAACCTGGAAAAATTATTATTTCCAATTTAATCCTTCTGTGACACTGGAGAGACACTAAGGATTGCAGTCAATGCTTTGGGGGGAACTGTTGGCTCCACGTCATGCCTCCATCCATTGAGTGTTGTAATACACCCTGCAGAAGACTCCTAGAGCAGGGTTCCTCAACCTTAGCAACTTTAAGATGGGTGGACTTCAACTCCCAGAATTCCTGAGCCAGCAGGTCTGGCTGGGGAATTCTGGGAGTTGAAGTCCACCCATCTTAATGTTGCTGAGGTTGAGGAAGCTTGTCTTAGAGGATGAAGGAGGGATCAGACAGTAGGGTCAGGATTCAGGGCCCATCAGAGCAATTGAGGTAGAATTGACTCCTGCTATCAGGATATCTGCAGTTTATAATGGGGGACTCCTCAGATCGCACTCCAAGTCTTCAAGCAGATTAAAGTTCAGACGAATCAAAGGCTTAGACACACAAGGCTGCATTGAAAGGATGCTAGGAATAATGGTCTACTAGATTGACATTCAGAACTGAGCAAATGCAATATAAGTGGGATATGTTAAAGGCATGAAGTCTGGGATATAAAACCTGACATTTGTGGATGACCTCTGACTGGAATTAGAGGAATGAAAGGCTTAGACACACAAGACTGCAGAGAAAGGATGCTAGAAATAATGATCTAGTGTTGCTGTTGAGCAGACTGACATTCAAAACTGAGCAAATGCAATCCAAGTGGGATATGGTGAAGACATGAAATCTGGGATATAAAACCTGACATTTACAGATGACCTCTGTTGGAAAGAATGTTTTCACCTTGCATATCCCTGTGATCGGCTGCCAGAACCCTTGCTTTGAATCCTAGGACCAACTACTCAGACCAAGACCTGGTTTGGATTCTGACATTTCTCCACTCTTCTATTCTGTAATCTTTGGAACTCTCTACCTAATTTAGCTAATTCCTGGAGAGTTGCTAAATGTTATAACTGCTTTACTCCATGGCTATGTATTATTTGACTAGAAGAATGGCTTAAGCTTGACTTAAGAATGACTTAAGCATTATTCCTCTGTAGGAACAGAAAAGGTGTGTAATACACCAACATAAGCAGTTCTATTGGGATCAGATGTTTGTAACACTTGTAAAGGAGAATCACTATCAGTTTCATCAGAACTGTCTCCACTCTAGTTCCGATCAACCCAGATTTACTGGTGGGCAAAGAGTTTGATAAATTATTGCCTGGATATTGTTTCCAAAGTGGATTGCAAAACAAACAGTTTTAAAACACGCAGAACAACTTTTCTGCACAACACAAGTTGTAGGCAAACAATGTTAACCTTGACTTTCTTAGTAGCTCAAAAGTTTCATTCTTGTATTAATCCAAACAGAATCTCTGAGGACACCCAACCTGTCACTTCCTTACAAAATTCTAGGTATCATTATTCCCCTCTCATGGTCACTAACTTATTCTGGCATCATTAATCCCCTGTACCTTCTAATCCCTGTGGTTTTGTTAGAAACACATGGTTTTTAATTTTGCATTTGACTTTTTCTCCCCTAAAAAACTAGAAATTGATTTTTTTCCTGATGTCAAAGAAATCTTGTAATTTATTGTAAACGAATAGTAGAAGTCCCAAAGAAAATAAAAAAGCATATTAACCCAAAGCTCTTACCCTTATTCTTGCTTAAGTTTGCAAGAAAAGGGTATCACAAGACAGGTTCTTCAACCTGGGGCTTTCCAGATGTTGCTGACCTACAGGAGATTCTCACAACTGAAGTCCAGCACATCTGGAGAACCCAAGGTTGGCGAAAGCTATCCTATGAAATGGTTTCTCATGATTGCTCTCACAGCCTTTCATCTGCAGTTGACCCACCACTAAAGGATAGAGCAATTCTCTTGAAATCCAGGCCCACAACAATATTGAAGGGGATGCATGGATGGCCTGAACTGTGAAGGTCAAAGGTAGAAAACCCAAGACCCCAAACAGTGGTGAAGGATCCAGATGTAGAAAACCTAGGATTTTATGGACTGCAAGTAGTTCCTGGCAGAAAGAAGAATGCATTGTGCAGACTTCAAAGGACAGAACATAAATCTCTATAGATTCAGCTCTATACTCCAAGGAGAACAACATATTCTCCATAGTTTCAGACACTTGGTCTCAAATGTCTATGTCAGCTCCTTACATCTTTCTTGCTCTTAACTATTGTATTGTTCCCATTGATTTTTTAAATAACTTTTCAGTCTATGGCTGCTCAACAAATAAATAAAAAAATTATGTAAACATTAGTTCCCATGGAAAACCTGTTAGGAACAGAAAGTAATGTTCTGCCAGTGTTGAGTAGCAAAACCTTAACAAACCAGCCGCAGGAAATGCTCCCATCTTTTTTCCCCCAGAATTCCTTTTTTTCCTTTTCCTTTTCTTTTTTTCTTTTTAATTAAAATCAGAGCAGCACAGAAATAAGAAGTCACTGTTTATTTACTTCATCAACATACCCACCATCTCAATCACAGAAGTAATTCTAGGCAGGCTTTCAGCAAAATAGGAATAAACAACAGGAATAAACAATGAGAATAAACAACCAAAAGCAGCAATAATCATATCTAACAGTACATTGGGGGAAGGGCAAGCAATACTTCATCACAATCATAAAACAAGAACCCACTACCTGGGAGTGCATCATAAACATGGCTGGCTGGAAAGATGGGATAGACCTATGATTGAACATAACCAGGAAGTGACCAAGACCCAACACTGAATAATTGGCTACTTCTTACTCATACTCCTTTTGAGAACTGTAAGACATTACTAGGATGATACCAATAATTCAGCAAAGAGCAGGTCACTATGCTTGGAGCAAATCACAAGAGGTCTGGGGAGGGGGGGGGTGCTCCAGCTGGCTGCCTCCATAATAGGAGAAGTAGATGCTGGACATCCTCAAGTGTATTCAAATGCCCTTCCTGTTTATAAGAAATAACAAGGAATTAGTTCAATATCTATTGGCAATGCAGGCCAGAGGAAGATGGATGGAATCCATAGCGCAGCAATATTGCTAAAATGCCCTTGGGGACAATAAATATAGAGCAATTGAAGCCCTAATTGATCTTTAAAGTCTCCAAAGTTAGCAGCTGGGACACTGGTTTCATACAGGCTTTCAATCACATGGGGAAGATGCCATAGCATATTTATTTACTTATTTTGTCATACACTATTTTTTTTTATCCACTCTTCCTTAACATCCTGAGGAAGCAGGGATGAGACTGAAGTATATATGTGCTTAACTTAGTCCTCCTCTGGAGCTTTCAACAATAGCCAGAAGAAGAGGTTCCTGTCTGGATCTGACCCTAGGACACTAATCTTAGGTCTATCCTTAGCTGTGATTTATCTGTCAGGGAGCCTGACCACTATTTGTATTGCACCCTCCAAAAAAACCCCATTTTTTAAATGGATTTTTTTTAATGAAAATTGCAGGCTTGGGAACACCAATGAAAGCAGAGAGCAAGGGATCACATTCTTCCATTCTCCCATTCCCTTCTACCGGTCAGGCTACTCACTTTATCCTTAAGCAATCCTATGAGCTGGGAAAGACTAAGAGATGCTAACTCAGCTAAAGTCACCTTCATGGCTGAGTAGAGATTTGAAACCTGGCCTCCTAAATTTTATCTGTAAAAGTCTATAGCATCTGACTTGATCTATCCCAGTTTAAGAACATTTGGAAATATAGTTAACTGCAACTAGAAGTGTCCAGCTGAAATATTCTATTTTTACTAGCTGCACTTATCTAAATTGCTGATAAAAACTATCTGTAGTCATTTAATGAGCAAGGCACAAGGTGTTATTGTAGCTCTGAGACAGTCTTTCTCAACCTTGGCAGCTTTAAGACGTGTGGACTTCAACTTCCAGAATTCCCCAGCCAGCTGGTGGCTGGCAAATTCTGGAAGTTGAAGTTCAGACATCTTAAAGTTGCTTAGGTTGAAAAGCACGGCTCTGAGATCAAAAGGATGAACTGGCCATATAAGATACAGAAATCTTGATCAATTCAGTGGCTCAAACTAGGAAGTGAATATCTAGAGGAGAAATAGCGCTTCAAGCTTAGAACATAGAATAATAATGAAATAAATACTGTACTTAATCTAATTAACCTAACTAGCCGGTTAATTAATGATAACAGAAGAGGTTAAATATTTCTTATTTGCTATGTCAGAGAGGCCCAGGTAGGATAGATTTCACTTGAATATTAGGAGAAATATCTTGTGAGGATGAGAGAAATTTGACAATGGACACAATTACTTCCTAGAGAATTAATATACTCGCTCCTTCACTGAAGGTCTTCAAAAGGAGGTTGGGCAGCCATCTGTTGGGGTTCCTCTTTGCCAGATATTCTGAAAGCTCACCCCCCCCCCAATTACATCACCATCCAATCTGCCAAAAATTCTGGAAGGACCCCAAAGAAGCCATTGCACTCTGCTGAACTGCAGGGTTTTGGTGCAAGTTCAGAAACACACAACCTAACCTGGAGAGATGAAGCCTGACTATGCCTTTAGGGCTTCCTTAGAGATAGAAAAGCTCAAACAGATTCTGATTGTCTTGGGGCAAGTTATGAGAAGATCCTGCAATGTATATTCAGCCAATCCTGCTAATGTGTACTTTGAGATAGCACTGAAGGTTTTCATTATCTAGTCCGGAATATAAATTTGCCCAGTGCTTAGATTCAACTGTGTTACAAATGTTGAATTTCCCCTGAAGTCTATCTATGGCTTAGAATGGTAAATGAGATTTTGTGAGTCTCTGCTCATTTGCGTGTTCAGCACATGAGATGCCAAAGGCCAGCAAGTTTGCAAGTGTGTGCTCAACAGTTATTTTAATTCTCTTTTATCATTTTTCATCAATGTTTCTTAAGAATGACATTATTGCCCAGAAGAAAAAAAGCCTGTAATTATTAGGAGAAAATAGATGTAAAGGCAGTACCTAGATCTTTAGAAGATCCAGTTTGTAAACTTTCCATGGTGCATTTTCACTGTGTGAGATGTGGTGGTCCTCAGGAGCAAGAGGCAATGGTATGGTATGTTTTAGGAAATCACAGCCCCCCCCCCAAAAGCTTATTAAAATTAATTTTGGATAGTTTTTAAAATATTTATGGAATATCATACACATTATTATCCTGTTCCTCTGGCCAAAAGTCTTCAGGCATGGTTTTCATATGTGTTTGCCTAAGGGTTACAATTTAAAACACAGGATGCAAGAGGGGTAAGGCAAGGAATAAGGGAGAAAGGGGCATAGATACTAATCCACAAAACCTTTATTTGCCAGAAAGCAAATTCATGAGGTTGTCACCCAGATTTAGAGTTCATTTCTGAACAGAAGGACATATTTCCCAGCAAAGATTTGCAGCCAGCCTCCATTTTAATTTTCTGCCTGCCATGGCCTAGAAGGGGGAGCCAGCAGAAGGGTTCAAAATAGTCAAGATGGCAGTCACCACCACGTGATTGAAGCTCTTCTCCTTTTCTATATGTGTAATGCACATAAACAAGGGCTGGGGCTTCACGCAAGCATTTATGGCTTCCATCTTGACTATGTTGCCCCTCCTGCAGATGCCCCTGGACCAGAGGCATGGCAGTGAATGCGGATGGTAACACAGGACTTGCACTTTGCTTGGTAAGATATTAGCTTCCCACTGAATTAGTATTCATTTAAAAAAAAATTTTTTTTAATGTCATGGGTCCCATGATACCTGAAATTTAGTGGCTGGTGTTACATTCTAGTTCAGGGGTTCGTAAGTGGGACACATACATCACACACACACCCCAGATGATGAGAAGCAACTCCCCAGGGGCATGAGAACGTAAAATATTTAGAAAAATTATGAGTGTAAAAAATACACAAATTTTTAAATGACTATCTAAGACACTGGGAAGATCATCGGTTGGGGGCAGGCTAAGGGGAAAGAGGGAGGGAAGTGCTGGGAGGATCAGTAGATTGTGAGTGGGTCACCCAGAAGATCAGCAGCAGATCACTGGGAAGGTGGAAATTTAAAGGGCTGGTGTCTGTTTTTACACATGTGCAAAATGATGGCTTCATGTAATACGTGAGGGTTTCTAAAAAAAGTCAAAAAAGGGATGTGATGTCAAAAAGTCTGGGAATTCCTGCTCTAATCTAAACTGAAATGGGATTGGGTAGTTTGTGGCTGAGCAGGTTGTGGTAGCCTAACCACTGATTTAGCAGATTGTGTGAAACTGGCTCTCCCATTAAACCTGCATTTATTTTGCGGGGCAGAGCATCTTCTGTGAACAGAGCAATAGTGTTTCCTTAACCTGGGTTTGTATTTCCATTTTCGTGTGGATCTAGTGAGTGAGTGCCGATCCATGGGCACAAAGTTGCCTATTCCTGGGTTGTAGTATTGGAGTGGGGCTCAGGAACCCCAGGTTTAAGTTGGCTTTCAGCCAAGTGACACCATTTCTTAGCATAACTTGCCTCACAGACTAGTTGTGAGGGCAAGAATTAAGGATGGAGTGAAGACACCATGTATGCCATCTTAAGCTTCAGCATGAGGGATAGAAATCTTAAGTCAGGTGGGTAAAGGAGACTGGTAGGCTCCCTGATATTTACATTTCCTACCTCTGAGCATAAGACCAAGGTTCTCGCAAAAGAACCAAGGTTTCTATTTTCCAACAACATCAATCAAGCAAACTGGGAGATGCGTCAGCCCAAGTGAAGGGCGATATAAATGAGCTGTGAAACTCCATCACCAGCATCACCTCATTTGAAGCCAACCTGCGCCCAGAGAAAATGAGTTACAGTGATAATGCAATGAAGATGATTTAAGCCAATAAGTCATCCCAGAATTCCCTGTTTATGAAATAATTTCCCAATATAGAGCAGTGCATTTATTTGAAAGTAGGTAATGGATTTCTTTAATGTTAAGTGACTCTCTCCAGTTCACAGAAGAAGGCTCAGAAAGATTTTGCATTTATCTCACATTCATTACCCTAAATAAATCATGTTCTGTGCGGGCGGCTTCACTGCCTGCAAAGATGGATCAGGCTGTAGATATAACAGAGAACACGTGTCCTGGCCTCTTGAGCTGGTGTCGATAACTAGCAATTCATGGTTGTAAATCAGTTGCACAAAGGGATCGTTGTAAATATAGGCCAAGATCAAAAGAAGAAGTTCTACCAGGAGCCAAGGCAGTTTTATTAGAGTCAAAGCAGGGTCAAACTTTCTGTTAAGGCTTCACGGCAAGAGGCTAGAAACAAAGTACAGTTGGCCTATAATGATGCGTTGTTCCAAAACAATACTGGACTCCGGCTTGTTGGAAATAATGGAAGCTTTCTGTATCCGTCTAAGCACACTCAGCACTGACGAGGCCTACCAGCATTTAGCATCAGGCAGCACCCAGATAAACTTCTCAGTGTTCCTAGGATTCTTCTACATAAAGCCAGCAGCGCTTACAGGGACCAGGTGGAAAAGACTCAGGTTCAAATCTGAATCACCTGGTCAAGAGTGATGGGAACTGTGGCCTCCCCATTACTGCTTAGGACTGGATTCTCAGTGTCTGACTCCCTTATCTTCGTCTTCCCCATATCTGATATTATGTGCTCACCCAAGGGCCAGAACAAACAGACAGCAAAGAGCTGAAATACTTCATAGTTTTGGGGGTTTAAGACCATATCATGAAAATAAATGTGTTGTGTTTATTGTCTTTTGGTGGCCTGGCAATGTTGATAATGACTTACCAGATCATCTTTGGTTCCCCCATCAACTTTCCCCATAATTTTATTTTCTTCACTGTTTATTGGATTTAGATCCGACCTTTCTGCTGGTGAATTATGTACAAGCTAGCTCACAATAAGAATAAAAAGGGGGGGGAAATGTCTTAAAACAATTAATTAATTAATTAATTGTTAATTAATACAGTCAATTAATTTTAAGCATCATTGATTAGGCTAATTCATTAGTTCAAAATGATGAATTGAATGAGTTCGATATTTATTTATTTATATTTATTTATTTGTACAATTTCTATCACCACCCATCTCAATCCAAGTTACTCTGGGCAGTGAACAATTTCAATAATTAAAACCATTAAAACAATTACAAGTTATACCTATAGGCAGCTGACAGTTATCATAAAAATTACATAAAAATAAGCCTAGATAAATAATTAACCTAATTAAACTTAGGAAAATCTGCCACATGGCACCAAAAGTTTTACTAACATTATTTCTTGGTTTTAACTGGTTTTGTTTTCAGGAGATTTTTTTTATGGATGTTTTATTGCATTTATTGTAAGCCACCCTGAGCCATGAGTATAGGTGGCGTTCCAATGATTGCAAATAACTAAAAATAAAATATAATTAAGCAAGATTAAAAGCATAACAATGTATACAAAGATTGCACTTCAGCAGCCCAGACTCACCAGCACAGCAAGGACTGACTTAATAATATGATTTGGAAATTAATATTTTCTTGACAGATTCCAAATAACTCCAAATTCTTTAAAGCCACTCATTTCACAGCAGCAATTGCACTGGGGGATATTATTACATACAGTATTATTAATAGACTTAATATTAGTTCTAGGCATCTTGGTCAGTGACATATATTTTTATATTACTTAAAACATTGTCCTTTGGTTCTCAAAATACACTGTATAAGTCTGTTTCTACACATGCAAGCCCACACAGAGATACTCGAACCGGAACTACAGGGCTGAGTTGCAGAAATACAGGCCACCACTAAGAGGCAGCAAAGAGATATTCTTTCCTAATATGTAGTGACTATTCAGATTTTGCAGGCCAGGTCTTGCAATCATCTGTGGGAATATCCTTGAGAGACAGGAGGAGGAAGAGCCGCAGACAGGGCAACAGTCAGATAAGAGGCATCTCAGCCCACAGAAAGAATGGAGGTGTGGAAAGCATCTCAGAAGGGACCCTCCCTAGTTCCCTGGAAAGTAAAGGCAAGGGGGAGAGGTGTGCTTTCTGGTTTGCAAGATTCTGTTACTGTAACCTTACAGTAAAGGTAGTGTTAGTACTCCTATTAGTGGTTTCTTGTCTGGACTACCTCCAAGGGCTGGCAGGTGTGGCCTACCAGAAGATAAACAAACTGTAATACAGTGTATTAGAAACTTTGATTCTGTTCATTAAGAGAAGCCTGGGTTTCTCTCCCACTATAAAAGTTAAATGGTTAAAAAATGAAAGCAAGGAAGATTCTATTACTGTCAAATATTACCAATGGTAGATATACATGTGGTTGGATCTAAAAATATCCTTCTACTAGGGTATCCTCAGGGAGGGTCAAAAGAGTCAACATGACTTCACTCACATCTGCTGTCTTGACTTTTTTGACATTCACCCTGGAAGCTCCTGCCTTCTACTCAACTCAGAGAAGTCTTTCTTGCACAGAAGGTGTCAAACCCACAAGGTAGACCAGACTAAGAAACCAAAGCCATATAGGTCAGGACTACTTTATTGTAACAGCTATAGTAACAGAATCTGGCAAGTCTGAATTGAGAACTAGGAAGAGTCTTATCTGAGATATTTTGTAAGGTTATATTACTGCCCCAGACTCAGTCCTCTTTTATCTGACCATTATCTTGGTAGCAGCTCTTCCTCCTGTCCCTCAAGGCCATTTCCTCTTTCCTCTACAGAGCCCAACATATGTGCATTTGCATTATGAGTTTGCCTTCTGCATCACCTCTCCCATCAGCCTCAATCCCTCCTTCCATGTTCCCAGAGAAATCCAAGTGTGGGCCATGGGAATGAAATCCAGATGTGCTGCTCCTTTCTTCTGCTGGCAATTCCCTATTATGCAGCTGTACCCTGAAAAGTGACTTCCTCCCACCCACCCCCCATCCTTCAAAGCCATTCTTCCTTCCCTCTACTGAAGGATGTTTTACAACTTGCCCTAGAGCAAGGGTGTGTAACCTGTAGCCCAGAACTCCTTTTGGGAGACCCTCTGAGGCCCCTGTGATTGTGACTGTTAGAGCTGATGGCACAATTTCTTGCTATTTGGGGATGAAAAATCACATTAAAACTGTAGTGTTATCTTTAAAGTAGACCTATCACAGTTAAATCAGCAAACACAACCCCCCCCCAATATACCAGTCTCACTTTGCACATTTTGTAAACTGTATGAGAGAAACGTATACAAATCCAATATGTATTCTTGATTTCCAGATTAATACTATGTGTGAATTTAGCCGTTGTAGTTTTGTTAATAATAATCAGTTCTTTATTTCAGTCGCGGGCCAACATAAAATAACATCAAATTACATTCAGGAATTATATCACTTTGAACTATAACATGTAAAAATAAATAACTGAAATAGTATTACTCCTACAAATATCTAATATGATTGAATATTCATGCTAGAGAGGAAGAAGGTGCAAGATGAAATGTGGTTATTCAACAGACCACCATTAAAACTTGTCTTTCCTTTGTGTGACAGTGGTGTGTGCCTGTGCAGCTTGGAAAGACAATAAGAGGATGTGAAAATAAATCAGTTAATAAAACTGATACCAACCCTGCATTCAAGAGCTGGTCCATGAAAGCATCTGCCCCAATAAATCTATTAGACTTGAAGACACCACAAGGTTCTTGGTCACTTTAATGCAGTTAAACGTGCAGAGCCCTCTTTGCTGCTGTTTGCTGAAAGTAATTTTCCCTGTTCTCCAAAGCTGATTGAGTTTCCAGCAAGATCATTAATGTTGAATAAAATTTATTCCTTTCCATCGGTCGCCTGAGCTCCACGTAGGTCATGTTTTCTATTTAAATCACAAGGCGCTTCAGCCAGCCAAGAATGGTTATCTGTCTGGATAAAGGTTTGCAAAAAAAAAAAAAAAATTCAAAGTGACAAAGGAAAGATTAGCACCCATATTTGTACATTTTGTCTGAGAATTCAATACTAATATTATCTGTCTGTCTGGTTTCGTTTTTCATACTCGTCAGACACAGATTGACTCTGCATAATTATAATTATAAATCTCCATTTAAGAGAAAACTGCGCGTATATGGAAGAATTTGCATGGAGTTCCTCTTTCCTCTTTCTTTATCTTTCGTAAAAGAATTATGTCAGAAGACGGACTTCGAGAAGAATGAGTCCAAGCTACTATTTATCATTCCCACCCTCAGATGCTGACTGTGCTTTGTCTTCCGCGTAGAATCTCAGGATGGGTTCCCAAAGCGCCCTTAACTGCTTCAGTTAAAGACCAGACGGTCTGCAGGAAAAGGGGTAAATCAGGCTGAGGGCTGCATGTCTCTCTAGGACAGTAAGATCCCAACCCCTGGGCCCTGATATATGAGACACGGAGCCACCAGTGGTTCCCGTAGACTGATCAGACTACGTGGTAGAGGACAAGCAAGGTTGCGTCACTCCACGTGTTGAACCAATTAAGCAAATTAGCTGCTAGGAATTTCTAATCCGCTATGGCAGTTGAGCAGGTATAGTTTAAAAGCAGAAAGAGCTTGAACTTTCAGGCAGGTTTCTAATTATTGATTATATTGATTTGTAAGTTCTGTGTGTGTGTTTTGGTTTTGGTGGCCTTTGTTATGCTTTTTTGCTGTGACAGAAGAAGCATATTCCCTTTCTGTTACAGCAAGGTGACCTACTGCTTCTTCCATCAGAAATACCAGAGATGGGACACCAGATCCTGCACGTGTTAAATAAAGCATGGAACTTTTCCTTGATCTATGGCTGGAAGCCAGGCAAATTCACATTATTAGTTTAGTCCATTTCTTTCCATTTCTTTCTTTCCCTGAAGTCAAGATTTGCCTCTTAAGACAATAATCTTAAATGGTAAATAATAGAGGAGCTATTCTCCATTAGCTTTCTAGCTAAAAGAGGGCTTGAGCATAGACCAAATTCAACACTTTTAGAGATGTTTTGGAAGACTGATGAGATCATGTGTTGCAGTAAGTCATAGAGGTTTTCTGTTTGGCTCCATGTACCTGATGAACCCAGCCACAGTTATTTGAAAGCCAGCAGCTGACCACCTGGTCTTGCTATATGAAACTAGCCATTGTATATTCATTAGCAAGCCATGATTCAATAAACTGTGGCTTAGTACAACAAGTGAACCCATTGTCTATGTTGGATATATTCAGCACAGATGAAGATTCCCAAATCAGACATCATCTAATCCCACATTATGATTCTCATGGTCACCAAATGTGCACACAATAACAAGACGAATCACATCTCTTGCCTTAAACATCAAAAAAACACACTGTATTTGAGCATGAGGACAACCCGCTCAACCGATCTGCTTTCAAAAGCTCAGACTATCATCTGGATTCCTGTCACTTAAGCAAAGAAGGTGTTGTGTATTAGACATGGATTGTAGCAAATATTACCCAGGCTACATTTCAATGCAATTTCATCTTGAGATTTCTGGTTTTATCTTCTCAGGGTCTAGCTGTGGTTTAAAAAAGAAAAAAAAACAGTTACAAAATGGACACTTGGTAATATAAGTCATTTAGGAGGAAAAGCTTCATTAGAAGTTCTTGATGGCTGGATTTTGCTGATGGATGCATTTTCTGCCAGGAAGAAAAAGCAGAAACAGAGCAATTATTCTATGAACATTAAAGAGCCCATTAACCGAGAAAGAGAGAGCATGTCACACCTGATTTTCATTTCATTTTGCATTCTTCTCCTCACTGTTTTAATTTTTTGCTAAGCAAAATGATCCAGATATGTTTTGCCCCAATTAACAACTGTGTTTATACCCTAGGTGTTTCAAAGCAAGGTGGCACAGACATTTGGGCTGTTGTATTTCTCAGGCCCCTTGGCGAAAAGCTGCATAAGTTTTGTTCTTTAACTTTATTAGAAGCAGGAGTAGGGGGAGATGAAAAAGTGGAGAGAGCAAGAGAGACCGTGAGAGAGAATGTTGCCTGCACAGCAGACGAAGACTATCAGATATTTCAGATCTCATGAATAAACCCAACACTGAATGAAACATTGCCACTGTCTTGATCCCACTGCATCTCATTAATGATAACGGAACAAAGAGTGCCAAAGAAGCATTTTTGAATCATGTAATTATTAATAACGTCAGGAGTGTTTCGGCCGTTTCATTTTAGGTCTTAAGACTCAGACTGAGAAAGGGGGTGCTGATGTTTGATAAACTTCCCCTGAAATGGATTTGATCTTCTGATGCAACCCAGCAGGGATCACTTCTCTGTCTTTTACTTGCTTTCTTTCTCCTTTGCAGTAAGCGGTATGTACAAATCTAGTGACGTCATCTCCTGTGGCTCTTCCAGCCACTGACATCAAGGTTGCCGGGGTGGGACTGATGAAATAGAAGAGAACAAAGCAACATCTAATTCAGCCACTGTCACAGGAGGCAACAGGCCATCTACACCTGGGCCTCTGATAATCCATGGATGGGACACAACTCATGATGAAACAGAAACAAAGGACAGGAAAATGGAATTGACAAGGCAACGTGGCTGGAAATGGGTTGCGTGGACAAAGCCATAGACTGCAGAATCAGGCAAAAGAAGAGGAGACTCTATTGCTATATATTTATGATGTGTTAGATTTATATCCTGCCTTTTCTATAGGTTCTTTGGATGGGGATTTCCATTTTATCCCCATAACAGTCATCCTGTGATGTAGGCTGGGTTGAGAGAGAGTGACTATCTCTAAGACACCCAGTGAGTTTCCATAGCTGAGGATGGACCAAAACCTGGGTCTCCTCCATCCATATCCTTTTTGAAAACCTTGCATAGAAAAGTACATGCAGAGAAGAATCCTAGGAGAATCTTTTTCATAAAGTCTCCAATGGCCTTATCCAAATGGCTTCAATACAAGCCATTGCATATGCTCACCCAATAATTCACCTTCCAACTGATGGATGAGATTCAGCAAGCCATCATCAGCTGAGATCTAAGGGCTTCGCTCAAGTAGTGCTCTGCATTTGAAAGTCTGCAAACATGATTCTGTTCTAGGTAAGTCATTCACCATTTCTGGACCCATTTAGAGCACGTGATATACACCATCGAACTTTCCAGGCAAAAAAGGCCGTGAAAAAATTACAAAGTTAGCTCGGCCTGACATCAGTCACTTAGAATCAGATGCAACACAGCATTCTCTTTCAGAGACCTGAAGTGGCTACAGCATTAGTTCTCCTTTCGTATCCTTCCCAATCTGATATTTATTTAATAGTTCCTGTCTCATGCTCGACAGATATTTATGAGCAGATAACCTAAGATAATGCCTTCTTCGCTCCCCAATCATAAAACATTCCTTATCAAACAGCTTTAGCAATGAATATATTCCTGAGCCAATTTATGGAGGTAATATCATATGCCCAAATATCTGTGCCGTCTCTTCTTTTACAAGTTTTCTGTCATTTTCAGGGTTCTGCTTCTCCAAGAATCAAATAAGGAATTTATGAGGTCGATACCCTTTATTTCATGGCCTTTTTAACCCTGATTGTTTTTACTGACAAGAGTATCACCAGATCCCAGGATAAGGAATTGTAATGACTTCTATCAAAGTGGTTGGCTTCTTCCCAGAATGCTTCTTGAACTTTCATTGGCCTCTGTGACACAATGGTTTTACCTAAAAACATTCTGTATTTGACACATTACAGTTCTCAACCACATTAAAGGGTGCAACTAGTGGTTCCTCAGTAACAAACTTGCAAGCTTTTATCAATTAAAAAGGATGGAAGCATTTTTTCTTATTCATTTTTTCATTATTCATATTCATTTTTCATTCATTCATTATTTGTATTCATTTTTGGGGTTTGTATGAGGAGGACAAGTTTCATGTAATTCACCTTATTGAGGCATGTCCAGTAGCTAGATATGGTCTCAGAAACAAGATGGCAGCTTTGATTTGCTTTCCTTCTCCTTCTCCTTCTCCTTCTCCTTCTCCTTCTCCTTCTCCTTCTCCTTCTCCTTCTCCTTCTCCTTCTCCTTCTCCTTCTCCTTGATGTGGAGGTTAATGTTTTGTAAGGCAACTTCCAAGGGGTGCTTCACTCAAAGTATTATCACAGCTTTGCACTACCCTATTTTCTTTTGATGATTTTTACCACTGCAGTTGCTCTGGGTTGTTGTTTTTTTTTCCTTCTGACCCAAAACATGCCAGTGATGGTAGTGAGTCTTGTCCTCACTCTAATTTGGCTTCAGAAGTCATCACCTATTGCTTTTGCAATGTAGTGTGAAGCCAATTCAGAAGGAAGGCAAGAAACCCTAAAACATCTCTTCGCTTAACCAGTTCATACTTCATTCTTCAGTGCATATTATTTTCAGGTGAGCTTACACAGCAGAAGAGAAAAGGAGAGGATGGTGAGTCACAATGAAATCCATGTGATCACTGTCACAAAAAAGTGAATCAAACTGTACGCTCATCTATGAAGGCGGGGTGGGGTGGGAACTATGTAAAAACAGAGGCTTTGGCCATGCCCACAATTTCCCCATGTAAGGGGATAACAGAGTTGGTGAAATCTCTGGGGCAGCAGAGTTTTGACTGATTTCAGAAAGCTTAACTAGAGTCACACCTGGTTAATATTTGGATGGGAGACCACCAGCTTAGGGGTCTAGGCTAGACTGGGCAGTTGGAAAAAATATCCAGATGAAAGACAGTGGTAAATTACCTCTGTAGTTCTGGCATGTAAATTACATGGACATGCCTGTATAGTCCTCAAAAGTCCATTGAAATGAATAGACTTAAATTCAGGTTGTAGGAAACCATCATGCATCTACTTTCATCTCAACTCAGATTCATGCCACATATCTCCATCTTGTGAAGACAAGATGTTCCCTATATTCAAACTATTCTAGCATCTATTTCATAAGAAAATGGTGACCTCTCTCTGGATCATAGCACGTGGCTTTGAGGCTAGATGGCCTTCTCTACCCAACACTACGATTTAATCCATTCTACCACCTCTTTCTGCCACGTTTCTAGGTGAACCTTAGAAATGGCCTGGGAGGTAAATCAGTGCATGTGCCTTTAAAGAGAAGTTTAAATCAATGTTTATTTCACTGACAGAATTCTGGTCTTCATAATCTAGTCCATAACGCTTCCTAATAAATCACAATCTTCCTTGGTGGATATACTGCTCAATATCAGCAACAAAGATCTGAATACACAGTGGTGTTTATGAGAAAGAGGAACTAATAAATGAAAAATTAGGAGCTAAAATTGAATCTTCCCAAGCGGTGGATTAAAATATGCTGTGTTTGGGTACGTGTGTGTGTATCATATTCATACACATACACACACTCCAGCCTGTATTAAATATTGAAATTGCAGTGGGTTCCTTGGTGTTTTCCTGTGCATTGAAGGTGTGCATATTTCATAAGTGCAGAGGCAGCATTTCTCTAATAACTTTCTAACCCCTGAGTTCCTGTCATTCAAGTTTAAATTTGAAGAAGCACCAAAGGACTATAAAATAGGAGAGGCAGAATGAGCAACATAACCAGAGGCAGTGCTGTTTCATTGTTTATGTCAGTGCAAAGATGCCTTTGAGGTACATAATTGAAAAGCCTAACACCAGCACAAAACTATTATGAGAGGCATAATATTTCCATGACAAAACCTTGATCCTGCAATTCTCAAACATGGAGCCACAGATAATTGCAAAAGTTCCTCCCCGTCACATGATCGTTGCCTTCTAAATAAAGCTTCAGCATCAACTTTATAGGCAAAAAATAGGATGTCGTATCCTTTCCTACCCCAGATGCCTTCAAAACATATCACAATCTCTTTTTGGGGGGGGCGGGAGGTGAGGAGGAGATGTTCATTTAGTCAAAAGAAACAGAAGGGGATAAACTGAAACTTTCAGACAAAAGTTACTCCAGCTGCTGGTCTTTGAGATAAGATGCTGGCTTTAAAACCACTGAATTGCAGTTCTTCTCTTTATTTCTGCAGAAAGAAATTAAAAGTAATATCTTTGTATTACGATTTTATCTGTTTTCATAACATCTCATTTCCTTATTGTTGCAGTCAAGTGATCCAGAAGGGGTAAAAATAACTTTTGCTTCTAAGATGCTAATCTCAAATTTAGTGGTGATATATGTATTAAAATATTAATGAATGTTTCAAATGTGGGCCATAAATGGAAATCACAAATTAACAAGGCCATAAATAATGCAAACACCAAGTTTAAAATAACTTTTCTCCTTTTTTTTAGAGGAGGGGGAAATAAAGGATAGCATAGTTTTAACTCTGTCCCAGAGAAGAACTTTTTTATGGTTACATTTACCTTCCAGTGAAATGGATTGTAATTAAGGTTTTTTTTTAAATGTAGGAACTAAAGAAGAAGAGATGTAATTGTCTTCATAGTTCTCTATTGGTCACAATAAATCATCATTTGTTTTTGAGGTTTACAGTACAAAATTCTGAGATGATTTCACAGATTGTAGAGAGAATAGGGAATGGCCACTGCCAAGAAAACGATTAGATAAGAGGGGTTTGAGCCCAGGCCAATAAAACAACTTGAGAAAACATCTCAGATAAGCCTCTCCCTAATTCATATGAAGATAAAGGGAAGAAGGAGGGAAGAGTGCTCAGACTTACAACATGTTGTTACTATAGTAAAAGTAGTCCTGACCTATATGGCATTGGTTTCTTAGTCTGGTCTGCCTTGCTGGGCTGACATAAATTCTGTTACTTACCCCTTCCTACATGTTATCTGTAGAGCAGACAGTTGAGCTTGTAAGGCAGTAAACTGGAAGTCCAAAATCTCCTCTCCCTTTGGGTCTTCAGAGTCTGGCATTGTTAACTGCTTTGGGGAAGCAGTTTGATTGTTCCTGCTGCTATGACCTCTCTTCCAACAGGCTTGGTGTCTACCCCCTAACCCCAGTGTGTGCGCTTACAACCTGTGCTGCTTTTCTGATGTTTAAAGCAAAAAGTGAAACAATTTATATAATGCAATCTCAGGTCCATATAGATAGAAGTGTTGTGTATAGGGATTCAGCCCTTCCTTCCATCCTTGTGAGATAGATCAATCCCTCAAAGGAGGAGGGAGGGAATGAAGGAAAAGGAAAGAGAGGGGGAAGAGAAAGAGAAAGAGAAGGAGAAGGAGAAGGAGAAGGAGAAGGAGAAGGAGAAAGAGAAAGAGAAAGAGAAAGAGAAAGAGAAAGAGAAAGAGAAAGAGAAAGGGAAGGGAAGGGGAAGGGGAAGGGGAAGGGGAAGGAGAAGGAGAAGGAGAAGGAGAAGGAGAAGGAGAAGGAGAAGGAGAAGGAGAAGGAGAAGGAGAAGGAGAAGGAGAAGGAGAAGGAGAAGGAGAAGGAGAAGGAGAAGGAGAAGGAGAAGGAGAAGGAGAAGGAGAAGGAGAAGGAGAAGGAGAAGGAGAAGGAGAAGGAGAAGGAGAAGGAGAAGGAGAAGGAGAAGGAGAAGGAGAAGGAGAAGGAGAAGGAGAAGGAGAAGGAGAAGGAGAAGGAGAAGGAGAAGGAGAAGGAGAAAGAGAAAGAGAAAGAGAAAAAGAGAAAGAGAAAGAGAAAGAGAAAGAGAAAGAGAAAGAGAAGGAGAGATGCAATGTACTGAGCAAACTACGAGATTATGCTGGCCAGCTACAAATAGAGCAGTTTCTGTCCCAAAGAGTTGACCTCTTCATTTCAATAGTTCCAGATTAATATTACTGATCAGAAAAAGATTCCACAGAAATTATATCGTCCTGAACGTATTCGAAAAATGGGTGAAAATGATTTGTCAACACCCAATACTATAATTTGTACAAAGATAGTGAGTAAATGAGAGAAAGCTCTTGTTTGCACAGCAGAACAAATGTAAATCAAAATCTTGTGCAAAATTCTGCCTAGATATTTTACCTGTTTCTACCAAAATTTTATTTATTTGCTTACTTACTTACTTTTTAAATTATTATTTATTTATTCAGGCATTCATGCCTGCATTCATTCCTTTATTATTCCAATTTATATGGGGGCCCATCACAAATTCATGACTCCAGGCAGAGAACCATCATCAAAACAGCATAAAAAGTGTAAAGCATTTTTTAAAAAAAAAACAGCATACCCCTAAAAACCCAGCTGAGGTAAACACCACACCCCAAACCAGTGCGGCCATTGCATGGGCTCAGACGCACACTCAGATCCCCAGGCCTGGTGGCAGAACCATGGCTTTAAGGCCAATCTCATCTCTGGGGGAATGATGTTCCAGAGGGTGGGTGTCATGACAGAAAAGGGTCTCTTCCTGGGCCCCGCCAGATGGCACCCCCCAATAGATGGGGCCCAGAGCATACCCAACCTGCTGGACCTGATGGGACAGATAGACATAACTGGGGAGAGACATTGCCATTTTCTGAAGCAAATACTCCTTGGCCTTCTTTACCTGGACTTTCTCCAGATCCCTGGAAATTCCAACTTTTAATCACAAGCTGTGGGGAAGGTGCCAGTCTCATGCTTTTCCAAACAGGGGTCCACAGACTGCCTGGAGTTCTCCCTTTTTTTAAAAAAAAAAGGACAAAACTTTTCTATTTCTAGCTGAGGAAGGATCTGGGTCTCTGACAGTGTAAGTGGCCTAGAGCGGGGTTCCTCAACCTCAGCGACTTTAAGATGGGTGGACTTCAACTCCCAGGATTCCCCAGCCAGCATTTCTGCATTTCCTCATCATTTTTTTTGTTTTAAATTTTGGATGTTTTATGTGTTTTAGATGTATTTATAGTTTTAATGTTTTTTGTAAGTCGCCCAGAGTCCCCTATTGTGGGTGAGATGGGCGGCGGAGAAATCCAATAAAATAAATAAAATAAATAAAAATTCTTTTGAACTTCCAGTTTCAGAGTGAATGTCTGCATGATATTATGTAGTTTGTGCTAAGAAACCAATGCTGGGGAATCCTGGGAGTTGAAGTCCACCCATCTTAAAGTCGCTGAGGTTGAGGAACCCCGGTCTATATGTCAGGATAGCGTTCCAGGACCTTGGAGAGCTCCAAGCTAGATCTTGCATCAATAAAGCTTGAAGCATTTTCTTCCTCTTGCCTAGAAAGCTCACCCAAGGTTTTGCCCTTTTCCTGGGCAACTGAGTGTCTAAAATATTTGATCTTTCGGTGCAGGGGCTGGCATTCTCTCAGCTCTGTCAAATTCCGTTTTACATCCTGATGAACAGGCAGTGAGGAACATAAAGTCTCCGTTTAAAGGAACATTAACTGCCAAGGCTCTTTTCACTTGCTGTTTGTAGAGTTTTCAACGAGGGGAACCGAGACCTCTCTTTCAAAAAGTTCCTAGTCCGCAGGCCTGGTTTCAGGTTCTGGGTTCAATGCTGGCTTGCAGGTTCCAGTACTATAAGGGCAGGATTATTTCTTTTCTTGTTTCCCCAGTTTAACTACTTAAGAAAGAATGTTGCATATTCAATAATATTACGTACATTTGTTGCTGGACATTACACAAGTAAAGGACTTAACAGAACTCCATTTTCTGCATTTCCTCATCATTTTTTTTGTTTTAAATTTTGGATGTTTTATGTGTTTTAGATGTATTTATAGTTTTAATGTTTTTTGTAAGTCGCCCAGAGTCCCCTATTGTGGGTGAGATGGGCGGCGGAGAAATCCAATAAAATAAATAAAATAAATAAAAATTCTTTTGAACTTCCAGTTTCAGAGTGAATGTCTGCATGATATTATGTAGTTTGTGCTAAGAAACCAATGCTCATGACTTATCTCATTATAGAATAATTACAATTATCAATAGAAGAGAATATATGTAGCTCAGGGTTGAAGTGTGGAGTCCAGCTAGGCAACATCTTCAGTCTTCAGTCTTAAGATGCTACCTAGCCAGGTAATGAAACATCTTCAAGAAAACAACCAAGCTCAGAGAACCTCAAGGACTCCACAATTACAATTATATTTCACTATCATTATATTCTCACCATTAGAAGGCCTGAGAGACCAGGTTAGACAGATCACCATGGAGAAAATCTATCTATGTGATCACTATAAAGTGACACATACTTGATGGCACATAGTCAATCAAGTCAAGGTCATTATATTCTAGCCATTACTTGGTATGTACCTAAGGAAAACTCCCTAGATGCAGATAAAATGACTGCTTTACACCTTGATGTGCTCTTCCAAGGCCATCCATTTCACAAATTGGGCCTCCTTTAACCCGAATTTATAATGTTCTAATATGCTTTTTCCTCCCAATTTTACAAGTCACTCCTTTTCTTGAATGTTTCCTTTATTTTCTGGGTTTCCCCCAAAATTTCCACAGCTCCCATCATTCCTGCTTCCTGAGCTTCTGTTCTCTTCCACTGAGTGAAGTGGCAGTTGTCATCCATACACCTAGAGGACATTCGCCTACAGAATCCTACTTTGGAATAGGTTATCCTTGACCTAACCAGACCATCTGGAAAATGATGCTTCTTCCAGCTTCAACATTTTTAATAGAGGAATCCTATAAACCTAGAAACACCGCAATGCAGAGATAGAGGGTAGTGCTAATTCCCTATTCAATTAAGTAACCAACCTGTCCATTAATTTGCAGATATAACAAGATATAACAAGGCATGCGATGAAGGAAATGATACTGCCTAGATGGAATAATATTTAGATCCAGAAAGTCTGTTTCAAGCACAAACATATTTGGTCATTGTAGCAGCTGCTGCATCAGTTAACATTTCCCAATAAATTGCTATGAAGATTGACACCTTGGAATTAAGTATTACATGTTTCCAAGCAATTATAGAGCACAGTTAGATACGAACATTTTGGGAATGAAGAATTATCTGCAGCTTCCCTCAGCGTCTCTCACCGAAATCATTCGTATTGGCTTTGACATCAATTATTATTTTTAAATAATCAGGTTATGCTGTTAAGGCAGATGTGGAGAGTTTACACTTGCAGTAAAGTTCCTGCATTTTAATATTTGAATCTGAATATAAGTTAGCAAAGCAGGATGAAAAAAAGGTACAGTATCAAGAAATTCAGTTATAACTATTTTCACCAGGGAACTTAAAATAGAATATGCATTTCCCTAAATTTCTGAACAACTTGAATTGCACTTCTTGTTCAACAATTTAGCTTTTTGTTCTGGTTTTTTTATCCTTTCATCTATTAATGAGTTTCCTCTATTATCTTTACAACTCACAATCCAAAAGAGGCAGATTTTATTTTTAAACATCCTTGAATTTTAGAAATGTAAAGACGTTAGCTCTTTGGGTATATAGAATTATTCCTCCCACATGCACACACCCTTTCATTGTAATTAAATTATATCCTTGTTAGTTCTCTGATATTAGTGGGTCTATCACTAATGGATCCAAAGAAGATAGTTTTCAAATTTGGTTAAACTATGGAACATCATGGACAGAAGAGGGATGAAAATAAAGAAGAAGACAGGGAAGGTAAAGGTATAAGATGGAAATTCTAGGGAATAACACCAGGGGAAATAAATTTATATGGGACAATTTACATGGTTACTCTCTCTGTTTTCAATTTTCTTTATACAAAATATAGCTAGAGCCCTTTTACAGATGTTCTATTCAGTGGTCACTGACTTGTTTTGATTTGGTTTGGATATGTAGTTCAAAGGCAATTCAGTTGACTTGCTGGGGGATCGATTTGTTATTGTTTTAATCAATAAATAGTATTTATTCGGTCAACGGCCAACAACATTTAAAATTGTTTTAATTTGGGGGCTCAAAAGGGCAGAGGAGCCAGCAATGCGATTCAGCAAAGCTGACTTCCCCAGTCAATTTTGGTTTGGGTATTTAAGGGGCAACATGGATTTTAAGATATTACAGTGAAAGTTTACCTCTTATTTTGCCACAAAGACAAATTAAAAGAAAAAAAAAACCTGCCAACACTGGCAGTTTTACTACCAGATATCAAAGATACAATCTGAGGGGGATCATAAATTGCACTGGGATCCATACCTAGCCTATAGGCTGCCCACCTCTGATCAAAAGGATTTAAAAGACTGAACAGGGAAACTTTTGTGTAAGTGTTCTTGGCAGCAAACTTCAAGATGCATATTGTGCTCGAATTCCAGGACTTTAATAAAGCTATTTCTCTTTTGGCCTTGTGTTCTCCTCCATGCTCTTCTGTCTGAACATTCAATCCATTCTGAACATCTGCAAAACACATACTGGAATGAAGTATGTGACAAATCCTATTTCCATAAACACACAAGCCAACCAAGAAAAATCCAGCTCCAGAAGAGAATTCAAAGTTTTCTTTAAACATCTCTTCAGTGCCCTTTGTCAGCAGAGATTCCAGGCAGAAGTCAGTGATTAACATCATGCTGACACAAGCAATCTAAGTTCTTTAAGGGGACCTCAGAAAAATCACCTTCAAGGAGAAATCCACCACACATTTCTTGCAAGCTGTTTTCACTGGAAAGGAAAATGCCTATGTTTATTTTCCACTCCAATTATACTAGCCAAAGTAATCTGCCACAATGTTGGCCCTTCTGCTTATAACAAATTTTTTTCACATCCAATGCCACAGCTGTCAACACAGCCTTGAAATGTTTTACTCGAACCACTCTCATTGCATGGCTTCTTTTAATTCTAAAAGGAAAGGATGATGCAGTTCCCATATGATTATACCTTACCACTGTTGTTGTACCTGTTGTTATTCTTTTGTAGAACATTTATTGTCTTTTTAATACTGTGCAATCTTAAAATATAAGTTTCTGCCAGAAGGGAAGGGAAGGGAAGGGAAGGGAAGGGAAGGGAAGGGAAGGGAAGGGAAGGGAAGGGAAGGGAAGGGAAGGGAAGTGCAGAGGAAGGAAGGAAGGAAGGAAGGAAGGAAGGAAGGAAGGAAGGAAGGAAGGAAGGAAGGAAGGAAGGAAGGAAGGAAGGAAGGAAGGAAGTTAAAGGGAAGGGAATTAAAGAACCAGAAATGACCTCATCAGATTGGATCCTCTTCCCTAATCAAGCCACAGATTTGAATTGAACTGACTTGGAAATCAGAATCAAATCAGGGTTGATTCACATGCCCCTACAAAACATCTACATTACCTCCATATCTTTATCTCTGAATGAATACCTGGCCTTTGCCATCCAACCCTGATGTGATTTAAGTGATGAGTGAAGACTGATGAAGCCCAAGACTAGACTACAGGCATGAAGTAGTGGTCGAGCCATGGTTGAGAAGGACTCAACTGTTTTTCAACCTCTAATTTCAACAAACAGTTCCACAAGTATTCAATTACAGAGAGCATCCAAAGTTACTCCAGTGGGGTAGAAAGCCCAACTATCTAAAAGGGTTCTTTTTGCTTTCCATTTTTCATCATATGATCATTCTTCATTAAACTGCCTAGAGGCACTGCTTCATTTGTCCAATTAGTTTATGATCCTCAGAATGAACACAGTTCTTGTGTACTTACTTAATTTTCACAGATGTTGCTGCTTGCATCATTTATCAAGTGTGACAGCCATGGTCACCTCATGCACAGAGCAAAAGGTTTTCTCCAGCTAGCGATGACTGCTCTGGGACCGATGACTGTACATGCTTCCTAACTTTCCTTGAAAACAAGCTTGTTTGAGGGATGGGTGGGCAAGAATGATTTAAACTATTCGCCTACATTTTGGTTTGGAAGCAACATCTGGTGATACAGAAAAGCCAATGTGTTTGAAGAAGAGCAATTTGAGAACATGGGTAAATGTGAGATAGAGCAAGATACAACACCCAGCATAAGTCCATGGGAGGATGGCTAGCATGCTAAGTCCAATGGTTCTTTGTTAAGGAGATACAACTTCAGTTGGCTCAAAGGCCACTCCATGCTTGGTGTGGCCAGTTAAAAGCCAAATTCCTAAAGTGCTCAAGGCCAGGGCTCACTTGGGGAGGGTTTCTCATGAGTTTTAAGAGGTGAAATGGGTGCCTTAAGTGTGAGAGGTTGTGAGAAAGTTGACATTCATTAACAGATGGGGAGAAATCTGGGAAGAAGCATTTCAAAGAGACTCTACCTTAATTAACTCACTAGAAAGGAAGCTGGGAGATTCCTCTTCCAGTTTTCAAGATTCTTTATGTACCCCACAGTAGCACTAAAGACATCCTATGGAAATCCAGGTTCTTCTTGCTCCCTTGGCCTTGCCAGCTACATGGGGCTTGACAACAGTCTGACACAGCATCTTCACAGCTTAAAGCACCCACTTCGAAATCTTCTACAAGATCAAAACAAAAGGGTCAAGTTAGGTCAGCCGTATGAGGCAGACCAGATCAAGAAACAGGCTCCATGGAAGTCTAGAAACTACTTTTATTTAGATTGGCTATAGTAAACTTGCAAGTCTGATTGTGCTTCCCTTCCTCCCTCTTTCATATTCATGTGAATTAGAAGGATGTCTGTCTGAAACATTTTTGTAATCCTCCTGCATTGATTTGACTTAAGCAATGTTTCCCTCTTTGGCAATGGACCTTTCCTCTCTCCGTCAAGATGATCTTCTTTACTCTCTACAAATTATTAGTTTTCCCACTCTGGGGAGGCTTTGGGGTCCACAAATTGTATTTTTTTGTGCCCCGATTTTATACATTGCTTCAAGCCACTGCCACAGAGCATAACCAGAGAAGCAAAGATTATACCACGTTTCACTAGTCAGGTTTAATGTCAAGAAATAAGAGATTAAGATATAGCATCCTGGAAGCTGAATAAATAAACCACTTGTCCTCATTTATGAGTGAATTCATTAAGGAAGGAGCCCTGTGACTTCTTTGGACATCTTTTCCCCAGAATGCAAAATGGAAGGGCTAATTTCCTTTTCCCCAGATAAGCCTGGGCTGGGGGCATCCATCTGCTCTGCGTCAGTGATGCTCTGAAATACTTCTTTTTCTTTCTCAGCCTCACTGAGTTGTTTTATATGAATGTTTTGGATCTGGCCTCATGATTTCAGCTCCAAGTCCTTTGCTTTCTTGAGCACCAGACTGACCTGCAGAGGTCAAAATATTTCTGTAGTTATCATAAGATGCAGGCTGCTTCAGGACTAGCTTGTATTTCCCTTTTTTCTAGCCCAAGACAAGTGACTCATTTCATTTCCCTCTGTGAAGGCTTTGATTCAAGGAAGGATCATCCCAAAGGGTGCTTTGAAGGAAAGGAAGCACCCCTCCCCTCCAAACCACCAAGTTCAAATAGCCTCCTTGGTTCAGTCCAAGCACTTAACAGACATTTGAGAGTAAGGGATAACATGCATGTATCCCCTTAAATCAAGAATTTATTATAGGTTTCAATGGGACACAGATGTATTTGCAGTGCAATCCAGGGCTAAAATCCTGATATGGTTGAGGGGACTGAGCACCTTCAGGTAGGAAGAGACATGGGATCATAAACTACACCAAATGGACTAGAAGTTCTCACAAAATGCTAAGCTCACAAAAATCTAAAACCCTTAGTTTAGTATGGTGTATGAAGGCATCTGCCAGACCCTGATTTGGTTAAGCAAGGGGTATGACCACGACTTGTATGAATAGGACTAGGGAACAGTAGTCGGCAGAAGGTGCTGGCGATATTGCACCTACGGCAATAGCGGAAGGTATCTGCAAATTCCTTTTACAAGCATTTAAAGTTGTAAACACAGTAAAATAAAGAACACCAAAGTCCCACAAGGTCGTGACATCTCACAAAGTTCCAGTAGAGAACATGCAAGGTCTTTTGAGACTTTGTGATCCTGAGATCTCAGTATTTTTAAAATTATTCTTATTGAGGAGCTCTCCAGACCTTTCAGAAAAGTGCATGACAGTGCCTGGGCCCTGCGTTTCAGGCTTCTTCCAAGGTTGCTAGTCTTACTCAGTCTCGTGCCACTTCTCAAAGCCGCTTGGTATCTCGAACAAGATCTCTCGGCAGCATCCGTCTCCATCCATTGCAGGGAAGAAAGGACTCAGTCCTCAGAGACATTTCCACACCCGTAGACAAACTTTGCGCGTGCCCCATTCTGTGCAAGAGCGGAGGGCACCTCTTCCACTTGCCGCAGCACACGCCACCAGGCCAATCGTACTGATCTGAAGGACGTTACTTTAATGAAGCCATTTATGCTGTTAAATATTAATCTGTCAAAGCAGTTAAAGCCTACAACTGTAACAAAACCAAGTAATATATAATAGAGAGAGGTAATGAGGAAAAAAAGCACTGCCAGAAGTCAAGGTTAAGAAGCTGACTAAATGAAACCGAGCAAGCAGGCGAAAGAAGCGGATAAGCAAAATCAAATGGCCTCTCCTTGGGGTAAAAAAATGAGTATGCATGGGTTTGCAATTTACTGCAGATTAAGGGCACCCTCAGAGGGTCAAAAAAGTCATGTTGGCGTCTGCAACGACAGCATGAAAGCTCCACCCCTTTTTTAAAAGCATCCAGGCTTTGATCACATCGTCACAACAACCATCGTGGCTTATTTTACCATCCCCGTGGACCCTCGTTGCAGATAAAGGCATTGATAATGATAGGAGGAGTCACAATCAGTGCTCGAACACCTTGTGCATGAGGACTATCGGTCTGTAGCAGAGATGCTCCATTCTCCCAACCAAATGTTGCACCGTGGGCTGTCATGACAAGGGACACACTGCCCAGAGGGAGCAGCAACAGGACAAACAAGTGGATAAGGTCAAATGAAACCTCCTCTCCACCCGATTTGCACAAGGAGCACATCAATAATTATGCACATTTCAGCTAAATAGGTGCCTTTTTTCAAGAAATTTTCCTGAACACAATGAGTGTGTGTACATACACACACATACATACAGTACATATATAGACACACACATTCTGTAATGGTCTATGGGAATGACCTTGGGAGACAGAGCTGTAGACTGGACAACTGGTGTGTAAAAGACGTCTCAACCCACAGAAGGAGGGAGGGCGTAGGAGCGTTTCAGAAGGGACCCTCCCTAGTTTTTCATAGAGTAAAAGGAGAGGAGGGGAGACGTACTTTCAGCCTTGCAAGATTCTGTTAATGTAACCTCACAATAAAGACAGAGCTACTACTCCTGGTTGTGCCTCTTGTCTGGACTACCATTCAAGGGCTAACATTGATCTTGCAAGACTAAAAGTACTTCTCCCCTCCTTTCCTTTTACTCTCTGGAGAACTAGGGAGGGTCCCTCCTGAAACGCTTCCCACACCCTCCCTCCTTCTGTGGGCTGAGACGTCTTCGACATGCCAGTTGCCCAGTCTGCAGCTCTCCCTCCTGTCTCCCAAGGTCATCCCCACAGACCATTACACATACATACATACATACATACATACATACATACATACATAAAACCAGCAAACTGTGCATTTTTATGGGTGCCTTTCCTTCTGACATCTTCATTTCTGCACACATTGTTTTCTTTTGTTTTTTACTGGAGAGCCATACTGCAAAATTGGGAAAGGAGGGGATATGGACATATAGCTGTGTTCTGGTTTTGGTTTTGCTTCAGAAGTGTGCGTAAAGTAAATGGGTATCAACATGCAAAATGAGTCATGTATCCTTTGTCCCTAACCTCTCCTTAGAGTGTCATGACTCTAAAGCTTTGTAATTTTTTTTGTGATGTAGACAAACCTCACTTCTTCATGGATTCCCAAATTTACTGCCTTATGAGTAGAGATCATTACGCTCTGCATAATATTATGGAAGGTATTTCAATCACCCCAAATCAAGGTAATCCCAAAAACATCGCTACAGACCAAGAACGGCAAAACAACATTTAAAAAATGGTGGTGGTTGGAATGGTCTATTTGGAATATTTGAATCTCAAAGACACAACCAATATTTGCATTGGAGACAAAGCTGAAGATCTGAGTACTGTAATAGTATTTGCCTCCCTATTAATAAGAACAGCTGCAGTCTGTAAGCATTCAGATCAGAGATAATAAAGTTAACATGCAGAAGGATGGGGCACATTTAGACAGAAGTATTTTTGGAAACATCTTTGTGATGAAAACAGCCAATTTCCTTGGTAAAGAAAATTAAGCCATCAGCTGTATAGAATCAGATTCTTTCTGAAACTTTTAATGTATTTTTATTCGCCTACAAAAAGAGCCCGGAAAAGTGAGCACCACAGATGCATTTATATCTTAATTCATAGAGCGGGCATGGGGCAACTCACAGTTGCATCATTGAATGGGGCCTCCAGACAGCTTTCTTGGTTCCTCTCAAATGCCTTCCACCATGGTTGCTAAAACTTTGCAAACAGCTTGAGATCAGAAATAAACAAAACCCATTCAGCAAGCCCTAAAATAAGCTGAAAATTGGTTTATAAGATCTTCCCCAGCTGAAAAAATGTGCAGGCAGGAAACAGGATCAAACAATATAATATCCTTTTGGAAAACCTGGTAGAGAAAAGGCTAGCTCAGCTCCCTTCTAAAACTTGAGCACTGTCAGATCCTTTGTTTATGAGTTTGGAATGCATCGTATTTCTCTGATCATTTCAGCTGGGGCTTTTCCTAATATTTTAAATCATTCTGAATTTGGTATTGCTTGGCAAAATAGAGCCATAGTGGCTGAAAATACATCAGCCAGTTCGTTAAACTGAATCAAGGGGTGAGAAATCAGGTTTAAAAAAAAAAAAAAGAAAGGATCAAGGAAAGACAGGTGGGGATGGGGTGGGCTGGGTGTGAAAGAAAGAATGCTTAACATTCAAGCTTTGTGAAAACAAAAGGTTTAGGTTAGACCTGAAGCACCAGGAAGTTCACAAGCAGGAGATGAAAGTGATCTTTTAGTGTTTTTTTTCCTGCAACAAACATTCAAGGCATGCTGATATGGTTTATGATAATAATACACATAATGTAGATAAATCAAGGCTAAGGATCATTGATATAATCCTCTGGCCATGAATTTGTCTAATCCCTTAGTGGAATAGCTGCAAGAAGTTAAAGAACATGAAGACCAATTCATGCTATTGTATTTTCTTTTGAGTAATCACTCTAAATGCTGTAGTTTTCTCTTGTAGAATCCGTTTAGTTGCTCTTTGGTAGAGCTTTCTCAGCTCCATCTCTTTTTTGAGAAGTTGACGGATCCAAGGAACAAGACTGTAAGAGTTCTGGTTCATACTTTTGATCAGGAAGAAGGTTAAAGTTACAACACAAGAATTCCAGCAAGTACCCTTCTTTCAAATAAGACACCTAAATATAGCAGTTCAGTTGTCCATTTCCTCCCTCTTTCCTGCCCTTCCACACCCCATCAAATGAAACCACTGCATTTCAGCTTTTTGCCTAAATCAAGCTGTTTTTAAAGCCCATTTCTCAGATTTCCCATTCTCTCTCTTTCTCTCTCTCTCTCACACACACACACACAAATATCCCTGCACCCAAACCGTTATCCTCCAAGCTCCATTGCATTTTTGTCCCATTTTTCCTAAGATGATCCTGAGCAGGAAACTCATTAAGAAACCAAATTACTACCTACATCAGGTTGGAACTAATGTATTGACATCCACAGCGGTTGTTAAATGAACTGTAAATCCAATACACGAAAGTCATTTTCAAGTGAATCAAATCAGGTTTCAGTCAAAAGCACGAGAGACTTAAGGCGGGCACTTTTCAGAGCATTCACCAGCTAGATGTTTTTAAAGCCAAGAAGGAAAAAAAATCCAGAACCAAGAAAGTTGGGCAAAACCCTGAAATAACATTAATTAGACCGTACACAACTACAACAAGCCAAGCAGAAGCTTGGAATTTAAGGTCAACAAGTAGATTCAAACCATGTTGGTAAACCTGGAGACCAGCCATGATTTTTCTTTCCAGATCTAAATTGCAGGGAGAAATTTTTAATGGTGGAGGAACTGAGGAACCCCACAGAAACAATACATCTCCAGAAACTTTTCCAGACATTCCTGCATACATATATTAATAAACATACAAATATACAGCATATATAAAGGGATAAAAGACTTGGCTGCAAAATTCAGTGGCCAGATTGAGCATCCTTGCTTTGGAAGGGTTATGTTTTGGTTTAATATGACTTACGTTCTTCCATGTTGTGTTTAATGTTCTGCCTGGCCTGCTACCATTTGGTCCTAATTAAGAGTACCAGCAAGTTTGGGAGGGGGGGGGTGCCAAAATTTGCAAATGATGGCCGCAGTGCTGGAATGAAAGTCCATCATTTACCCAAAGGGTGGCTTCAGTTATGATATTGCATCCATCATATTGCAGATGTTGACCTCCTCTGTAGTCACAGTCCCACTTGCATTGATCCCAGACCCACCTGCTGCTTGGTCCTAGCCTTACTGACTCTTTTGACTGGTCCTCAGCACATTACAGAACTGCTGCTCCCCTGGCATTAAAATGAGAAAAGGAAGAGTTGCATGGTGGTAAAGCCGCTGATTGCACGTCCTGGATTCTCAGGTTGGCACTGAGGATGCCCAGGTAAAATCTGGGAACCTGTTGTACATGGGTAGCTCCCTCACTTGATTTGATACAAAAGAGTTAGAGGTGGGAGATTCCTAGCGCCTAAAAGGAGACTGTGTGAGCTATAACATTAGAAGATCAATGTAGAACCACTCATAACCAGCTTCAGATATGACTCCAAGTGTAGCAAATATTTTCTCTGCCCTGTATGTGCCTCTGTGCATTTATCTGTGCATGCATGCCAGCCAGTTGGGAAGAAATGCTGGAGTTTCAAACAATGGACATGAAGCAATTTATGAGCCTGCATTAAGGGATTGGTAAAATGGGGAAAGACAGTACATTAACCTGGGCACACAAAATATGTCTGTTGTTATTATTGTCCATAAACCCGTCCGTTGCCTGTGGAAAGAAGCACTGTAAAAATAGTGTGACTGATATAGAGTGAGAGTAAACAGCCTGTTAAACATAAACAATAAACTCAACAGAATGTGCTTGATCTTGGGCGGCTGTAAAAGCACAAGCCATGCGCTTGCAAGGAACACAGCTAAAACCTCCCCAAAGTGCGTTTGTGATTCTAGAAGCACAAAGCATTGATGAAGTGACTGGCAAGTATTCACAAGGGTGGAGTATTTATTTTCAAACTCCAAGCTCTTCTGCCCAACTGAATTCCAGCTAGCTCAGTTCTGCAACATTAAATAATCCACTGTTTGGGTTGAAGGCACTTTTCAGAGGAAGGCGATTCAACTGCCGTCATATAACACTGTTGGTTTTATGATTCTGTAGCAGCCTAAATGTCCCTTCATATAAGTGAACCCTAAATACACTTTTGTTTTTTTGTTTTTTGGGGTTTTTTACCATTTTTGAAAAATGTTTGAGCAAGCCAAGAAGAGGATGAGGAAGAAAAGGAGGACACGGTGTTTGTTAAAGAACTTCTGGACTCCATATGGTCACAGAAAATAACTCAGAGAGAAAACAAGAGGTCAGGCAAACATTCTACATTTCTCACAAAACTTTATAAGGGGTCCAAAGAGCTGTTGTCTTCCATTTGCAAGTTAGTCTTCCCACCAGAGAAAATCCATTCAGAAAGAAAAGGCTGAACTGTGGCACAAACAACCTTTTGAAGATAGACCTTTGTCTGGAATTTCCCCAAAGTATGAAAAGATTTTAAGGACACTGAATAGGCCTTGTATTACCCTGGCAATGAAGGAAGCTAAAAGTCTTTGCACACATTGAGTGACTCTACCAACTAATAGGAGAAGCTGTTGTTCTGCTTCAGTGGAAATGCAAATTTCAAATCAAATTTAGAATTTGGCTACCACCTTAATAAACATACTCCAAAAAAGAATACATTGCTCACTATAAAAACAGATTTCAATGGGACTAAATCCAAAGTCTTTCTTCCTTCTTTGAAAGGAATTTGAGAGCCAGTAGCTCTTAGTCAACTAATGCCAGGGACTTAAATTCAGCCCCAAACAGTCCCAGCCATGCACAAACTAACTCTAACTTAAACTAAACTAACTTAAATTAAACTAAACTAACTCTACTCAGTCAACCATGTCATGGAAGATGTAAACAATATCCCTTTTTGCTTACATTGATTGATTGATTGATTGATTGATTGATTGATTGATTATGTGCCATCATGTCATTTTTGACTCCTAGCAATCACATAGATAGATTTTCTCCATGATTTGGCTACATAGTTCTCCAAGAAAAAGAGCAGAAGAGAAAGAGGAGCAAAGAAGATCCTCCAGTATAGATCTCACTGCCAAGGCCTGGGAGAACAGAATGCAACTCTTAAACCCTGATTGGCTGCAAAAGCCAAGGTAGGGCTACTATTATCCAGCCTGGCTATTTAAAAAGTTAGTGGTGCAATGATGTCTTGGTGTACGTTCCTGATGCAAGCTCCTAGGAGGGATACAAGGGACTTCTTGGAAAAATGAATTGGTGCTTTATATTCCCAGATGGTGTTATTTGACTCTATTGTGTCACTATATACTTCTAGAATCGCCTTTAAGGATTAGGAGCTAGCTAGGTCAAATGTGTTGTGGGAACAGGACCATGAAGTATCACAGTTGGATCCAGGTTCAAGTCTCTCTTCATCCACAGAAACTCATGGGGTGATTTTGTGTAGGTCACTCTCTCTCAGCCTAGCCTGCTTCACAGAGTTGCCCTTGCATGGATAAAAATTGGAGAAGAGAATACTAAATATAGTCCTTCAAACTGCTAGACGGGGTTAGAATGTAACTCGGCTGGGTGGGGAGGACGAATAGGCATGGATGGATGGAGACAACCCCTACAGATTGCCTCCCCCTTAAATGACTGACTTACCACTATATACACCCATATTGTGAATGGAGAAAAAAAAATAAAATGTTTAGTTCCTTAAGTTGCAATGACTTTTTCATCCATGAGGGATTACAAAGGTCCACACAATTAAATGGTCACTTAGCAAATAATTAACAGTAAACAATAACTAATTTCTTTAAGTCCCCAATCAGGGGAACAACAGAGCAGGAACCTTTGTTTTTTTTAACATTCACTTTTTACAAAATAGACTCTTGGAGGTGGAATTGCACCCTGATGATTCACACTAGGCAGCTTCAAACCATGATATTTTGGTTTGTAAGGTGTAATGGAAAACGGACACTTAACCTACCCAAGTCAAAGTGCATAGTATTCTTTTCGTCCACTACCATATTTTTCCATTTCTGGCTATAAAAATAAAATAACAGCAAAGTATATGAAAATAACAATTGGATATAATTTTATTTATTTATTAAATAGATTGGCTGCCCACCTCCATCTTGACGCTGGGCACCATACAATATAAGGCAGTTGTAAACAGAGTGATACAAGGATCCTACAAAACAAATATCCAGAAAAAGAACACCAACGCAACATCTCACAAGGGGTCCTCCAACACTTTAGGCCAAGGCCTGGGGGAAGAGCCAAGTTTCAAGGGCTCTTTTCTTGATATTCAATAGTGGACACTAAAAAATGCCTAACTGTAGGGCCAGCACCAGCACCAGAAACATATAGCAACTATATACCTCTATTTATTGAGAAGCCAAGAACGCAGGGACAAGGCATTTTCCCCAAATATATACTGGCTTTATCTGAAAGGAAGCCATTTTTCCTCCCCATAATTTATGTTTAAAATAGGGGAATCATCTCAGAGGCACTGAGAATATAGTAGAGGAGGCAGTTGAGTTTTTTCTTTTCATTTTTTTAGAGAGAAGAAACTTCAACTGAAGTTCATCTTCTTTGCGGTATGTCCTATACATTGATGACATCTATAAGGTAGGGTAAGATCTGATACATATTCTATGACCCCCTTGATGGTTTCTGATCAAGGTATGCCTGTCAGTATGTTCTCTTTATGAAGGGAGTTGCAAGACCCCTGACATGCTTTTCTGATTGGGTGGAAAGAATAACTTTTAATAATACGTGCCAGTGCCAGAGAAAAATTGATCTGATCACAGAGCTGGTATAATAGGATTTAATTCTGCTTCAGATGTGCTAGTTTTAATAAAAAAGGATTGAACAAAGCTCAGATAAATTACACAGAAAGGTCAGGCTTATTGCTTGTACAGTTCTGTTAACTCTACCAGAGACGTTTTTAGATACTATATTTATAAGACCTTTTGATTTGGAGGAAGCAGGATATCAACTACAGGTATGGCTCCCCCATTGTTTGCAATGGTGATTCATTGACAAGTGACAGTCATCCATGCTTAAAACACAGCATCTTTAAGGAGACTTCACATATATTGAGGATTTGTTTATAGAGCAGATTTCCCCAATACATTAGCAAACTATCTTCCTTTCACCTAGAAAATGAGGAGAGATCTTAACTAGTTTGTGGTCTATCAATTGCAACCTTGTTTATGTGCTCAACTCACCCCATAAGTATATGATGGTTTTAGTCAATCATGTGTTAACTATTAAATAGATCAGCTTATGGGAGAGCTCTCTATCTTGTTAAAGTTATAAAGAGATGGATAAAGTATAATTCTACGGTAGGGAGTGAAGGTACTGTAGTAGAAGTTAATAGGTAAAAGAATATTGCTGGAAAAATTAATATCTTCTAATTTTTTCTTTAAAGTTATTGGCTGATTAGCAGCTCTTCTAAACAGTTAACAGATTTCTAAAAAGGAGGTCAACCACTGTCGTCTGACCCTGTCTGGGAATGTTGCAAACTACTGTAGATGTCTTTAAAGGAATCATGGAACTGCAGACTGACTATAAAATGGAAGCCAAGCCAGCATCAGACAGCTGAAGATTTGGAGGTTCAGTATTTCCCAACTTGGGTAGCTTCTAATTGTTTAGACCCTCAGACTTCTCAGCAGCATCTGTGATTGCTGAAATCTACACATATGAAAGTTGTCCAAATTGGAAAACGATGCCATCAGCTACCCACATTTTGCTTACAGAGAATCCTAAGATTAAGAAGGAGATGATGCTTCATTGGAATGCTTAAGTTAAAGTCTCCTTCAAATTGAGTTGGATTCCTGGTGACCACATGGAAATCTCCATGTGGTATTCTTGGCAGCATTATGGAAGTGGTTTGTCATTGTCTTCAACCATGATGTGAAATTCTGTAGTACTCTCCCATCCAAGTATTACTCAGGCCTGACCCTGCTTAACTTCCCAACTCGGACATGGTCATCCAGATTCTTGCCCTTGCCCAAGCAACCTCCACTCTGCTCAATCTATATGTTCCTCAGCCTATATATCTGGAAATAAATTCAGCTATCACAATAAAGCCAATAAATCACCAGGGATCTTTTTCCAGAGGAAACCACACCAAAGCAAGGGTGAAAATTTGTGAGAAACTAATCATTTTGCCAGTTCAACTCCTGTCAGCCAAAGATAAATGTATTTATCATAAAGGGATATAGAATTGTGATCTGAGGAGCAAAGGAAGGTCCTGGAAAAGGTTCTAAGCTGATGAATGATGAGAACGTGAACTGAAAGGAGTTTCACTAAAGACATCCAATGAAACTTGCAAGGAGAGACTTAGGAAAGACAAAAGTGAATATAACTATAGCTGATTACCTGGGGGAAAACCCCACTGGACCTTGCAGGACTCTAAATAGACCTTCTTACAATTGCACAGTATTATATAGAGAAAATGTAGGCAAGTTTTTAAATAATAATAATACTAATAATACAGTGATCTAAGGAATTTATTGCCACTAAATATGGCGATGAATACCAACACAATGCCGCCTTCTCCTTCTCCTTCTCCTTCTCCTTCTCCTTCTCCTTCTCCTTCTCCTTCTCCTTCTCCTTCTCCTTCTCCTTCTTCTCCTTCTCCTCCTTTTTTACTCCTCCTTCTCCTCTCCTTCTCTCTTCCTCCTTCTCCTCCTCCTTTCCTCATGCCAGGGGGGAAAATCATACTAAATCAGACCATCCTTATTTATATTAATTTCTAGAAGACCTTTCCTTTACGGCTAGGACATGTAAGTTATTAATATCAGAATTAAATATCAGAGAAAAAACATCAAAATGGCTAAACTTTCCTCTGGCCATTGTCCAAACTTCAAAACCATGAGGATTTCAGGTAAGATAATGCCCCCCGCCCCCCACCCCACTTTTCTGTGCCTCAGTGGGAAAATAAAACATGAACTAGCACATGCACGACATACTGTGAAAGTCAGGGAAGCCACATTACCACATATGCTCAGCCACCTGCCTGTCTGAACGCTAATGATTTATCCTGTCCCATTGGACTCAGCTGCATTATTTTTTTTATAAAAAAGAGTCTTTTTCACTGACTTAAACAAAAGACCACTGAATCTTTGCTCTGCAAAGGGCTGTTTTGAATTTGAAGGAGGGATCTATGAGTGTAGTAAAGCAGAACCACAAATAACTTTCTTGGCTCCCCTTCTTATTTTCAGGAACACTTAATTTTCTGCAAATATGGTAGCCAAAGGTTTAAGAACAAATGGGGTGAAAGGATTTGCTGGACAGGCCAAGTTGCAATCTTAGCATGCTGGCTAAAGATGGTGGGAGCATCTGGAGAGCATCAGGTTGGAGGAAAACTGCTATATAACCCACGGTTTCTCAATCTCAGCTACTTTAAGTCCTGTGGACTTCAACTCCCAGAATTCCCCAGCCACCATGCTTAAAGTCATGGAGATTGAAAAACACCGTTAAAACCATTTTTGTCTAGTTGAACCAATGGGTAATCTCACTATCACTGGCTTTAGAAAGATGTCCTCCATTACCTGTGCTGATAGATGGTAGTTTCCCTCCATCCTTGTTCATTTAGTCTAGTCTTACCTACTTCAAATAGCAGGGCTCTTTTTTAGTATCATCTGCTACCTATCAGGACTGGTAAAATTCTGGCCCTTCAAATGTTGCTGAACTACAACTCCTACACTTTCTGACTTTTAGTCATAGCAGCTAGGCATAGAAGAGCCAACATTTGGAGGCTCACAACTTCTTCATATTCTACCCATTTTTACTTATTACCAGAAATGCTAGGGGATGAATCTATGGGTCTTCTCAATGCAAAGGAGATCTTCTGCCACCAATACACTGTGAGGCGTCAATGAAATAAAAATCTCGCCTTGCTAACCATGTGGTGCCTTTACTTTGGGTTAACGTCATAATATCCAAAACAATCAAAAGCAAAATATGTAATAATTGGCCTGGGAAAATTCCAACTGCTGTCACAAATGACCAAACTGAGATCCATCCCCTTGATTTCCCCACCCAGTACTACTTCAAACAATCAACTTTCCCAATGTGGTCATCTCCATCAGTGTTGAACTACAGTTGCTATCACCCCATCCAGTGGCTAACCAGGTTGGGAGTTGAAACCAATACATCAGAAGATCCTCAAGGGCAGAAGACCAATTTACTAGATGCTCTGTGAACAACACGAATCCATTCTACAAAATAATCTGATACTTTCCTCCTTTCTTTGATATGGTGCTTATAATAAGCATAACAACTATAGTCATTTTTCAAATGAGAAGAAAACAAAAAATTCACCATGCCAGAAAAATTTTACCCATTCTGTTTTTCACTCCACATCTCTGGAATCAATAACTGCACCTATTGATTGTGGGCATAAATTCAAAACATTAATTTACATTGAGTATCTTAACCTAATAAAGAGGCAGCAGCAGAATTTGCCCAAATTGATTTCCCTTTTGTTTTCAAGAGAAAATCAAACCTATGGGAGAAACAAAGCATCCATACATTGTAAGGTACAAACGCTGCTAATTATCAGTAACTATCACAACAACGTCAAGACTCAAGCAGTCCCAGGAAGAAAAATCTATGGTTATTCAGCCTGGAGAAATTTCACAGATGAACCATGGAACAGAGGAAGGGAATGTCTTTACTCAGTCCTAAAAGTGCTTAAATTCTGCATCTACACTGGCAAGAGATGGACTCTTTTCCTCATAGATACTGAGATAGTAATATAACAGGTAGTGTTGGGCAAAAGGTAAACAGGTAAGAACATGAAAATCTGCATTAATCAAATCCTTAAAATGGTGACTTGCCTCCAAAATTTGAGAGTAAATCAAGCCACAAGTTTTGGGTAGTACAATCATGCAGGAACTTCTAGGTCTATGAGAGATGCTGTGTGGCCCCAAGAGAGCTGTGTTCCCCATCCATGCTTTATAGCATATGTGGCAATCTAAAGCCCCTAGAACAAATTCAATCCCAGAATTCCCATTTTTGCAACCGTGAAAGCTTCTTCCAACCATGAACTACCAAAAAACAACGTGATATTTCCCATCATATTAAACTGGGGAACATAGTGACTGCAGTTAAAAGCCCTGACATAGCCCCCCGAATGCCAAAGAATATCTGTGACCACTCTTGCCTATTTATCATTTGTGTGTGAAAGAGACACCTGGTATCTCTTTCACACACACACTCAAAAATTTTATAGGAGGCTTCCAGCTCCCAAACATATCCCACCCTTAGTTTATAGGGGTCAGTCCCTCCCAATCAGCATTTAGGGAATCAAAAGTCCATTTTCCACCTTGTCCATTCTTGTTCCTTGGACAAAAGCAAGACTTCAACATTTTGTCGTTGTCCCTATTTGTGAATAAATAATTCACAAGCTGAACTACCAACAGCTAGTTTTCTTCACTTTCTTCATATAAAGAGTTATTCAAATAAGGTGGCAGATGATGAAAGCAATCTTAAATGACAGATGCCGTGCAACCAAAAAATCAGTGTCAAATTTCTGAAAATGTGCAAATGAAGAAAAAGTCTATTGACACAAAGATAATAAAAATGTACCAAAAAAAAAAAAAAAGCTTATGACTTACCAATATAGTAATTTACTAAGTTGCTGACTTTACTATAAGGGGCTAGTCCTTTCATTTGATTGACACCTAATTAAAATTTTACTAGATTAAAACTTTTGAAGGACTCTCAATTTCATTCAAGTCATTGTTCAGCAAACCCAAAGGCCAAATGTTACGACTATCTAAAACGTAAGGACTGATCATTTATTTAAGTCCTGGAAATTGCCTGGAATATTAAAAATCCAAGAGCAAATATATTTTGCATGCAAAACTCAAGTGTCTTCAAAATTTGCCATAAAAATTTGAAAACCTTGGCATTAAACAATATTCCTGCTCCAGATTTTTTTAAAAAGTACAGTTCAAGTGCCACATTTCAAAAGCACATTTACCTTGTCATTATTTTATGTAAATGCTTTATTACAATAGCTTCCACAACAATTAACATTTTCAATGTCTATTGAAAGTGAAAATAGTGTTATTCATGCAAGGATTTTTGGAATAAATAGGATTTGGGTACAACTGTAGTTAATTTCCCTTTCTTTGCCCCATGTAAATATTTCTCCACCCCCCATAAAAGAAAGTTATAATTTCTATGAAATAGAAAAACCCCTTTACTTTGAACCAAACTCTTGAGTCCCTGAAGCCCAGGACTGACCATTTCCAGGTTTCCATAGTTAAATAGTGGCAATACGACGTTTTCGTGCATGTTTCGATTTGATGTAGAACTTTGACAGCACAATCAAACCCCAGTGCACCTCACAGAGACCAAAACTAAATTCAATACTTGGTTGATGTTATACTGTGACTTGGATAGGTCCAACTTCTATCATGTCCTTGTTACCCATTAAGTATTAAAACTCTAAAAAGGTCTCTTGGCTTCCCAAACACCAGCATCGTTTACTGATTGTTTGATCCTTTCTTTGCACTTGGACAAAGCGCTACCACCCATAGTAAGAGCCTTGATCTGTTAGAGAGCACTAAAATAAAATCTCACAGGAAGTAAAATATTGTGGCAGCTTGATAGCTGGTGTTATTTCCCTCCAGCTGGACAGCTCCTCATTAATTTGTTTGTACTGTTGAGTTCTTCTTTCAGAGGAACAAAAAATGAGGGCCTTTCTTGCAAGCTGGTATGTGGCATTTACACCAAAGCAAAGAATAATGGCAACCCATAGTCAGGGAACCCCCCTTCAGATGGGGCTCCATATTTCACCAAAGATCAGAAAGATGAAGGAGTCCATGGCTTCAAAGTGACACAAAGGGTTGTCTTGGGTGTTTTCATCTCATTTTGTCTTGCACCGCAACACAGTAGCTTGTGATGTTTAAATACAACAAAAGTTGGCCTGGTCTTTGTGTTGTGATTATCAGAATGCTAAACCAAAAGGTTGTGCTTGCAAGTGAGATGCTTCTGAATGGTTCTTCTGTCTTCACTTAAATACTTTAAACTTTGATCTCTGCTAATGGTTCCATTTTCTTCCATCAGCCCACAAATGTTTCAGCTTTGTAGAGGTTAAAGACACTGTTTTCTGGAACCTGTCTCTAGTAAAACTTACACACTCCCATGCACACAAATCTGAATCATGCATTTCTAGGAAATCATATCCCATTGAATTCAACGATGCCTACCCCCAAAGAAATGTGCAGAGGATTTTGACTGGAGAGAGCAAACTTCAGAGCAAATGGGAACTGTTGTTTTGGGGTATTTGTTTGGGGAGGGGGTAGGAGCTACCTGAATAAACAAACAATATTTTCCTTCATTTTGAAGGCAAATGTATCGTGTAAGGAATAGCATAACCTGGCATGAAGTCTACACAGAAACATCTAAGCATCATGTGGAATGGTGTATAACCAGAACTTTCTTCATGCCCTGATTTATCAGTTTTGTAACCAAATTAGAATGCTCTACGTAACTATGTTGCTTTATATATTCATACCACATATACAAATGTAAATATTCCCATGATTGGCATGTACAGCTTGAAGGCCTTTACACTGAGGAACCCCATGCCCACAGCAAACACCAAGATTCCAACTTTTCAACCCGAGCTGCACATATTTTCCACTATTGCTCCCATATACAGGCACCCAACACTTCAAAGAGCATGCAAGTGGGAGAAGTTTGAGTGTGGGCAGTGACGGATATTTTCTTCCATGAATACCTAACAGAGCATACCTTGCCTATCATCATAAGACACTAACTTCCAAGAAAATGCACAGCAGGATGGTAAATAACAGAACAGTGTAGCAAGAAATGGCAGGACTGATGATCTCAGATGCACACTTCATTTTTTTAAATGATTTTATTAAAGATTATAATAGTAAAAATGAATACAAACTAAAAAAGAGTAGAAAGAGTAAAAAGTGCAAAGGCAAAGGCAAAGGCAAAGGCAAAGGCAAAGGCAAAGGCAAAGGCAAAGGCAAAGGCAAAGGCAAAGGCAAAGGCAAAGGCAAAGGCAAAGGCAAAGGCAAAGGCAAGAAAGAAAGAAAGAAAGAAAGAAAGAAAGAAAGAAAGAAAGAAAGAAAGAAAGAAAGAGTGAGAGAGGGGAGGGAGGGAGGGAGGGGAGGGAGGGAGGGGAGGGAGAGGAGAGGAGAGGAGAGGAGAGGAGAGGAGAGGAGAGGAGAGGAGAGGAGAGGAGAGGAGAGGAGAGGAGAGGAAAGGAAAGGAAAGGAAAGGAAAGGAAAGGAAAGGAAAGGAAAGGAAAGGAAAGGAAAGGAAAGGAAAGGAAAGGAAAGGAAAGGAAAGGAAAGGAAAGGAAAGGAAAGGAAAGGAAAGGAAAGGAAAGGAAAGGAAAGGAAAGGAAAGGAAAGGGGAAATATATAGTAAAGAAAAAGAAATACAAATAGAAATATATGTGGAGGAGCCACAGGAAACAATGCAAACAGAATTCCTGCAAGTGATTTTAGTGGCACCCAAAGGAATATCTAATGCCCAGTTAAGACTCAAGACAGGAATGCCATCAATTCAGATTAGGAGCTGGAAGATGATAACTTATTGGCTCAAAATCCAATTCTTCCCAGTTGGTTTGACCTCTCTAGTTCTAGTAGATGACTTCTCTTCACCTTGGAAGCAAGTGGTAGAGCATAGGTTGGCTTCATATGGGCTCTCTCCACTATTCTTAATATCACTAGGATACGATCAAGCCAAACAATTAATTATTCAACGAATAAGGGGCATGGAGTTCCAGACCGAAGTCAATGGACTGCCGCTACATGTAGAATCTGGATAAACAGGGGCATATGGGAACCAGCAACTTACCTGCAAAACCAAACTTCCCTAAGTTGACAATCACATTCTTTAAAGCTAGACCAGTGATGGCAAACCTATGACATGCATGTCAAAGGTGACTCACCATGATGTTTTGGGTGACACGCCAGCGTTCACCAACACCCAAGAACAACTATTCTCCCTGTCTGAGTTACCAAAGAAACTGAGTTTTACTCGTCTTTCATTTTGGTAATTATTTGATGTTTCTTTATATAATACCTAGCACCACACATGACTGGACTGTATTTTTTTAAAATAAATGAATACGTAAAGAATTGTTCCTCTTTTGTTTGGGGGGGCAGGGGAGACACACCAGTAGAATCAAATTAGGCATTTTCTGAATTTTTGACACGCCGAGCCCAAAAGGTTTGCCATCACTGAGCTAGACTCAACACTCTCCGCTCTGCACTTCTTCAAGGCAGGTACAGTAAAATTCCTATAGTGAAGCATATCTGTCCATGTGGCAATGAGGAAGTTGAAACCATCTCCCATGTATTATTATGTTGTAAATTTTATAGGGACATGAGGCCAACCTATATTTTGCCCTTAATAGACAAATTTCCTGGGAGACCAGATCATTTTTATCTGAGCCATCTTCTTCAGGAACTAAAACCTTACATCACAAGCGGAGTAGCTAGCTCTGTGTTGCTGCAATGAAAGAAAGATAAAATTGGTTAAAGACGTGATCACCTTTATTTTAAACATTACTTTTGGTTTGATATATCTTAATTAATAAAATGTTAGGGGATACATATTTTTATCTCGTATCTATTAATGTTTAATCTAAACATTAATCATATCATTGGTCTGATATTCTTAATAACATGTTAGGGGATAGATATTTTCATTTTATATCTATTATGTTCTAGATTTATATTACCCAGATAGTAAATGTATCAACATAGTAATAGAGGAGGGAAGGCTACATTATTATGTGATTTATTTTACTAGTTGTTACTACATTATGGTATATATTTGCTTCGTTTTACTTTGCTTTTGTCCTTTTAAATCTTGCTTGTCATTGGCCAAATAAAGATGATTGATTGACATTAAGGGTTGCCAGAAATAACAACGTATCTATTTTAACCTTGATCAGGTAAACCAATTTTATATTCCTTTACTTCTAATGATTTTAATCTTTAGTCCATTCAATGTAATAGAACTTGATTTCTTTTCATTTCTTCTGTCCCCTTCTCACAAGATTCATCCAAGCTTTAACAAACCTCTTTTGTAAATCGAATATAAAAGAATTATCCAGGTCACTCTCGTTTTATTATCTGTAATTCTCTTTTTATTTTTAAAGCATCAGCCAATTTCTTTTGTATGTCCAATGAAACATCTTTTTCCATGTCATTCTTGTAGCCTGTCATTTGTAGATCCACTTTCAGGGTTAATCGTCTTTCTTGTCAGATAAAATGTGTTCCTCTTCTGCCATTTCTTCCAAAACATCTTTTGGACATAATCTATCCACAGAAGCAAACATCGCTGTTGACATTGTTGATATGAGCTTCTGGTTCTATTTTTCAAAATTATCCTTCAGTATTTCCAATGCTATATTTTGCATCATTCTGTAACTGTTAACCAGGTTTATGTATTCTTCTCCTTTAATTAAAATCTTTCGTTCCCCCTAGTGTCCAATTTTTAAAATTGTTTTTTATGTCTTAGAAAAAAGTCAAAATAAATTGACTTTCCCATGGGAAGGATTGCTCATGATTAATTCCAAACTCTTATTTCAAATTTATCTGGACCCTTAATCAATTTCTAACTTTCTAAAATCAAAGTCTTAATTAGTTTTTTGCTGTTAATTTCAAAATTTTTAAGTTCTTAAGCTTGTAGTTAAAATTTGCTTTCATTAAGAATTGTGCTCGTTCTGAATGATGTTCTTACACAGCTCCTCTTAGCTCAACAAAGTGGCTGAAAAGTGATATGGCTAATGATCATGAATGCTCATCTCAGACTAAACAAATACCAGCAAGCCATAGATAACCTGGAACCTGCAACTGGAACAAACCATGCAGCAACCCAGAACACCAGAAAAAGGAAACAGACAGCCTTATATCTTCCAACAACCTGGAATACCCATGCAACTTTATCAAAAAGTGCCTGACCACTCAGTCCATTATAGCACAACCAACACAAGCTATGAAAAAGGATAACACTGCCATACATCAGAAACATCTCAGAAACCAACAGACTATTACAATCACCTGGCATCACTGAGGCACACAAACCAACTAAAGCCCTCCTAAACATCTTAAGTAAACCAAAAGCCCCACTGGCCCAAGAAGAAAAAACAGGCGTCATCTACAACACACAGTGTAAGGACTGCAACAAACACTATGTAGGACAGACAGGCAGAAGACTAGCAGAGCACATCCATGAACACCAACTAGCAGCCAGGAGACAACATGAAAACTCCTTAATCTCACAACACATAGACAGACTCAACTGTAGTTTCAACTGGGAAACTGTCAGCATCCTAAACCAAACTAAATTCAAAAACACTAGGGAATTCCTGGAAGCTTGGCATTCAGACACATCAGCCATCCATAAACACAGAGATAAACCACATTTGCACACCATTCAAAAGAGACAATAAGAAAGCTAAGAAGGAAACAAAAGACCAGAACACATCCTCTCCAGCAACCTACACCCAGATAAGCAGGGATCAACACCAGACAAACAATCAAGCAGAGAACAATAATCAAGGAACTACCAAGGAGAAAACCACACCCCACCAACACTGGCAGGGCAAGCTACTGTATATAAACAGGGAGCACACCTCACACTCACTAGCACTGATGATGTTACCTAGTTGGGTAATGAAACGCCTGCAATCAAACAACCAAGCTCAGAGACCATCAAGGACACCTCAGTTCAACCCTGAGCTTCATATATTCTTTTATTAGAGATGGATATAGATGATAGATAGAACTTTTGAACACCAGTCCTCTTTTTGAACAACCATAATAGGAGCCACAACGGAAACCTTGGGGAGCATGGCTTAGGGACCATTTTCTAAAATTGCTTTTTATTTAATAAAACAGAAGAGGAAAAGGATAACACAAAAGGGGAAAAAAGAAAGCAATGCAACTTTTTAGGGGTTTATTCTTTTTCTCCTTGTTCTGTTCTATTAAATAAACAAATACATATATAAAACAATTTTTGTGTGCATGTATGAGAATGGGCTTCTCACATATCTATAAATAAGCAGTTTTACGTAGCAGCTTCATTAAAGGATTATTATATTTTACTGTAATTGTCTACTCATTCATCAGTCACAACTAATGTCTTCAATCCAGTGAGAAACTGGGGCCATATATTTGTCCTTCCAATGTTGATGGACTAGTCTCTTAGTAGTAAAAAGAGCATGCAGAATATGGACATCTGGAAATAATAATTTTTATCTCAAGGTGAAATTAATATACAGGTTCCCCACCATTGTGAGATCAAGGTCAGAGGCACAAACCTTTTCTGTGGTTGGGCCCATCCCATTGGGATATGCTGCTTCCAATATTTGTAGGGCCCCACATTTCTGTCACTTTGTAAGGCCATGAAGACTTGGCTTTTTAGTACGACATTTGGGGTATGCAACTGATCCCAGGTTGATTTCCCCTTAAAAATGTTTATGAGGTTCTGTTACTTGTGTTCCACTGATGGGAATGTTTTATTTTGTTAAGGAAACCACTGAGTCTGGGGAGCAAAGTGAGTTATGCATTTTAGTAACTAAACCCCGATTGAATATTAGTCATATTTGAATAATAATATTAATATCAAACCCCATTTCAATTGAATAAATACCAAGAAGACAGAGATTCCTGTATGCTGCACGTGACCTGTTGTACCTGTGGATACACCATCTCCCCCCACCCCCACAGCTATGCTTCACACGGAAATGGTGAAGCATTAGAGATATATAAATATAGCTTAATTATATTTAAGATGTTTATGTATACAATTATACTTAATGGTTAAGCTGTAACTGTTTCCATGCTTAAAAGACTAGGCATTCATTCCTAAAAGTTACAAGACCACATTTCCCTATGGTCAAGTTCGCCTGACCATCACAATCATGCCAGGAGACGTAGCTGATTGTTCCCCATTTTCAGAAAGTTGGGGGGCCACTGCTCAAAAGCATTTTTTTTAAAGTGATGGTGCCAGCCCTTTGAAATAGCCTCCCACTTGAGATTAAGAGTTGCTCCTACCTTGGACATCTTCTGGAAGATGGAGGTCTTAGGGTCATGACACCTCTTTATTTGGTATTGTATGTTTATGGCTTTTTAGTTTTTGTTATAATTTCTTTGTATTTTTGCTTCATTATAGGTAGTCCTCATTTAGTGACCACAATTGGGATTGGAAACTTGTTTGGTAGGTGAAGCAATCACTAAGTGAAACCATGACTGTGCTTATGATCTGACTTCAACTTTCCTTTGCTTTACAGATGTGTGAAGGTCATAAATGCAAGGACTGGTCCCAAAGTTACTCTTTTATCACCATCATAACTGAACAGTCACTAAATGAGGCAGTTGCTAAACAAGGACTACCTGTGCCTGTAAGCTGCTGAGACTCCACTGGATTGTGCTGGGGTTAAAAATAAATGCAATAAATAAATGAATAAATAAATAAAATTTTAAGATCTAGAGCCTATACTTGGTCTATAATTACAAGAGAATGAGATGACTGTATTGGACTGTAAACTTCTAACTGCAGGCAATAGGGATTCATATTTTGAATTATTCACTGTGTTAAAAAAAATTAAGTTAAAAAGGTCTGCACATCAGACAGGATCTAACCCCTCTCAGTTACCTACTGACAATGAGATGAACTTGGAAGACATTTTTTAAAAAAACCTGCTACCTTCAGTTTGTATTACACAACTACCATTTGTCTTGTTACACTTTTGAACTTTGGTGTTGGAGAAGACTCCTGAGAATACTGTAAACAGCCAAGAAAACAAACTGATGGATCATCAAACAAATCAATCCAGAGTTCTCACTCAAGGTACAAATGACCAGGCTCAAATTATCCTACTTTGGACACATTATGCACCCAGCTCTCTGGAAAAGGCTCTAATGCTAGGAAAGGTGGAAGGAAAGAGAAGAGGACCACCAGGAGCAAGGTGGATGGACTCACTTACAGTGGCAACAAGTGCACCATTGGAAGAGCTGAAGGACCAAGTTAGGGACACATCATCATGGAGAAAATCTATCTATAAGGTCACTAAGATTCAACAATGACTTGATAGCACATCAATCAATCAATCAATTTGTCCTGCTGCTGTACGCACAGGAAAGATTTACAATTAAAGAGGTAGCAGATACCCTGCAATTAAACCTCCTTCCCTTCCCAGAACTGAAATATGATGCAATAACACACTTGCAGACAAATCTATCAGTGCTCCTTTAAAATATCAACAAAAGTTGTAGTTGAAAATGAATTGAAAAAGAGCAGAAAACATGAGATGTGTCTTTCACCTCAGGCTATTTTAATTCCATTTAGTTTTCCACAATTATATAAAGTAGCAAACAATAATACAACTACAGAATCAAGGGTTTGTGTGTGTGTGTGTGTGTGAAAGCAGCAGCATATAAAACATGAAAGCTAAAAACTCAGCACAATCTTCAGAAGAACAAGGACTGAGTAAATTTTGCTGAAGACATGAGAAATATCACAAAATACAAGTGCACAAAAATATTGGAATGCATAAAATATTAAGCTACACAATAGGTAAAGGAAGGCATTGTAAAAAATACAGATTTGCAAAAATTAAAACCACAGGGAATTGAGGGGGAGGGTACTATGAATACACAGACAGCATCAAAAACATTGGTTAGAGAGGAAAATAGGACAGTTTTCAATTGGACACTATTTTTCAGTTTTACGTCTTCACTTTTTTGGCATCTTTTTTTCCAGAGTTCTCTGTAGCAGATTCAGCTTTCCTTTTCTGAGACTAAAGGGAAAAAGAGAAAATGTCATTTTCATCACTCATACAGTATTTTAGATAGGTAATGAACTCTAATAGGCCATTATGTTGCCAGTTGAAGATAACAAAGAACCCTTGACTTCACTACCTTTCATCCATCCATATACACACACTCTACCCAAAAGATGAACAAACAGAGCCTTTGAAAAGGCACACAGCAGTGAGAGAAAATCTGCAAACCCTTTAAAACTATATGGAATCCTATAAAACTGTCTGTAACCTCCAACGTGATCAGAACTTCAACTAAATTCTAGTGAAACACCGAGATCCTGGTTAAACAGACACTACCTGAAACAGACTACTATGCCATGTCCTTATTAAACTCATTAATCCAACATTCCGTGACTTGGTTGAAAAAATTGTGAACATCCTTCGAAAATCAGCTCCTTTAAAGGGGGAAGTTGAGTCAGGTGTTCCAATCAATTAAATAATAATTCTGTCTTACTTTGAAGGGCTATAAAACACCGCCGGAGGCTGTCCTTCACAACAGAAGTGTGTGGAGGTGAATCATGCTATCAGGCCCACTAGGTACACCAACCAGGAAATCAACCCCACCGGAAAGCTAAAACTACTTTTATTGAGATTGGCTCTAATAACAGCATCTTGCAAGTCTGACTGTTCTGTACTTCCTCCCCCTTCTTATACTCCAGTAAATTACGGAGGGGTCTGTCTGAGCCACTTCTGACTGTTATCTCTTTGCTCTGGATGTAACGTTTCAGCCCCTTCTGCCCAGGTAACCGTTCCTGCCATATTTCCATCAATATCATCTTCCTTACTTTCTACATATGCCCTATCAAAAATGATCTCTGTGGATCTCAGATATCAGGGATATCTGTGAGCTGAAGTTAACTGTGGATCATGCAGCATAACTACCACCCTAAACCCACTTGTAAATATGTAACAGAATAGCTGAAGCAGAAGAACTGGTTTATTTTGGAATGGCCAAATCAAAGCCCTCACCATAAACTAACTGAAAATGCTGTGGCATATCCTGAAGTAACCACTCTGTGCAAGAAGCCCCCCAAATCAGTGAGTTGAAGCAATTCTGCAAAGAAGAATAGGCAAAATATCTTCAAGTCAATGTGCAGAGTGAGTCAACAGATACAGGAAACTTTTGGTAGAAGACACTGCTGCTATAGAAGGCATCACCATTACTAAATCTAAAGCTACACATGCTTTTTCCAACAAAAACAGTAAATGATGTGTTTTGGGTTGTGGTTTGTTTAACCAGAATCATTTTATCTACTCAATGAAGCTCTAATCACATTACTGCAAGATTATGGATCATTCTAAAGGGTTCACAAATTTTCTCTGACCATTGCAGAGTTCTTGGAGACAGTCTTAACTTTTCAAGGGCCCCAATCTGTGAATTCTGTTCCAACTGCGAATTTACAGATTTCAAATTCATTCACCGCTACAGTTCATCACATTTTCAACTACTACATTCTACATGAACTATCCAAGAGGCTTAAGTTATAAAACTCCTCAGAGCCTGGGACCTCCATCCCTTAGAGATTCCTCTTATACGAATCCTTGCTCAATTTTTCCCTAGCAAAATAAATTGAGTTTCAGATATCAGTATCTATAATGTGAATTTCTGCCACTAGTAAAGATGCAATGGGCGTGCAGGAGTCCCTCAATAACCATCACTGGAACAAACAAGTCAGGGGTGACGTAGGTTACAATCTAATACTGGGAAAGCCAACAGTACTCTCCTTCTGCAAAAAAACATGACCTTGGGAATGGTTGTTTTTTTCCCCTTCTTTTATTGTAGAAGGGCGAACATATTTTTCATCCAACTGTGAGATTTTCCCCTATCGGCCAATATGGCGTTTGAGTTATTTATGTTTTTCGACTGATTTGGAATGCCTACATTTATTTTTCTTTCTGTTTCAAAGCTTTTTCAGTATTCACTGAAGGAGATGTGACGTGTTTTAAATTTAGAAAAATTAACGCAGCAAGTAGGTAGTCATTAATTACCACTGGTGTCTTGGTTCCCCGTTTCTTCTTTTCAGCTTTCTCTTTCTCCTCGATTTCCATATTTTCTTTTTCAATGAGTGATATGAGCGTATTACATCGTCTCTGGAGCTCCTATATAAGATCAAAAGGAAATATCAAGTTCTGCAGCAGTTTAACCAAAGAAGCTGAGCAGAAACATTAAAAGGCAAGATGTCCAGGCTAGAAGGCGCAGATAATTCATGCATGTGGAAAGGCTGAAATGAAGCCAAGAAATCTTATTAAAATATGTTTCATGCTGGCACTGTAGCTTTTATGTTTGTTGACTCTAGCAGTAGGTTGCATTCTAAAGTAGTTATAATCCAAGGGATTGAAGGGGGGGAGGCTAGACCCCTCATTATATCCTATGAGATTGTACAGAAACTCCTACAGAAAAGACTACTTTAAATATAGGGCTGAACTGCATTCTGAATCCAGTTCCAGAAAGGTGCTTTGGAGTACATGGCAGTGTGAATATAACACCTACCTGCACCTCTGTATAACAGCCACACCATTGCCTGGGATCATGCAACAGCTCCAGAAGGCAGCCATGAAGATCCCAGGAAAAGACACAGCTACAGACAGAATCCCAAGCCCTGCACAATCCTACAAAATAAGCTTTAGGGCAGACATTGCCAGACTGATTCGCTGAAAACAGCTGGCCACTCTAGATATACACAGTTCTGCTGCTTGCTACTGTGGCTCTATCAAGCTAGTTCAGAGAACAACTTAATTCAAGGTACATTTGGTGAGATGTGCTTTATCATATACAAGGGTGCAGAAGAGAGTCCCTGCCCAGAAAATTTCTTTGCATTCCTTACATCGCCCTGTTTTGCTTTTCAACTTGATTCTCCATAAAACTGTATATTCCTTAAAAACATAAATAGCAAAAAATCAAGAGCCTTCTGAAAGAGCACTCTAAATTGGGTAGCACATGTGTAATTCTTAAAACTAAGCACTAGACATACAAACTCCTTCACCCAGGCCTTCAGCGAGGGAGGGTGAGGCCCCTCACTTCATCACTCTTTGTCAGGTTCAGCCCAAAGAACTCCATGAGACAGTGCAAATACAATTCTGTTGCATTTATTAGCTTCCACCTCAAGACAGAAATCTCTCCAGACTGAACCTAAGTTCCCAAGCCAGCTAGCCACAACACCGTGAATTCCTTAGGGTGGTGCCAGTCTCGTCTTCTTAAACTTCCCATGCTCCTCTTGGGGGCTAAGGAAACGCTTATCTCCCTGAGCGTGGCCTTCATAACACCATTCCATCACACTCTTGCCATCTTTTATCTTTTTGTTTTGATTTTATTGTAATTTCTTTGATTGTTGTGAGCCGCCCAGTCTTGTTGAGTTGGGCAGCATACAAGTTTAATAAATTGTCGTCGTCATCATCATCATCATCATTCTGTGCTTTTTCAAGTATGAAATATTATCTTCTCTGCTGGTTGCCTAATACCAGGAACTGAAATAAATGTTGACCAGCACTGACAACCTTTATGCATTCAGTCAGTCCAGTTTGGTTCCCCTGTGAAAAGCTACTCCTACGTGGGAATTCTTCTATGACAGCAAGCGCTATCTAGAGTCTGCATTAAAGCTTCCAGGTCAAGCTGGTGCTCTCCAGGTAGGTGCTAACAGAGACACTAACATGAGGATGGGTATTCTGGAAACATCTGTAGCTCTTGAGAGCACCATTCAATCCAATGGTAGCATTTGTGTAGTTTAGTACCCCAGAGTGAATATGGTCTACTCCTAAGAGTAACAACTCAAAACTATTGCAACCAGGCAAGAAGGAGCACCACCAGATGTACTAAGAGTGAGAGTGGGAGCATTAAGAACTGCATTCTTATCCTTTTTCAGTCATAAAGTTCCACAGGTGATCTTGCATAAAGCCATTAACTCTCAGCCAAACACTTCCTTAACCTACTAACTTCCAGATGCAAACATGCCAATTCTCAAATGGGTCACTGATTGTTTCTAAACCTATCAATCTGATTTAAAGTTAGTTCCTTTCCTGTTGTCAGTTATCGATCTAAACCAGAGGTTCCCAAACTTTCCCAGTTCATGGCACCCTTAGTGTCCCATGGTGCACCTAGGCCAAAACTGTGAACTACCAGAAGCTAGTAGTTCATGCAATGCCCAACAAATGTCAAGTACCACTGTGTTTCCTTCAAAAATTTAAAACACCCTGCAGTCCCTTGTGAGTTTTCTCTGGCACCCCAGGGCACCGCAGTGCATGGTTTGGGAACCACAGATCTAACCACTGCAGTCATGAGCACACTGCATCTCAGGCACAGGAGGATCTCTCCATACCTCCTTTGAGAAGGAGATGCAAAAGGGTGATCTGGGGTTTTTCTGGGAATCCTCCTGAGCTATAGCCAGCCTTCAGAGAAACCTAAAAAATATTCCAGCTGTCGTCTTCTTCAATTTTGATAAGAGAACATGATTTTATCAGGTGGGAAGGAAAAAAACCCAGCTAACTTGCTGAATTTTGGAAACTGGAGTTTCAACTTCATTTTCAACTTGATGTCTACACGATTTTTTAAATACCTTTATTTTATCAGAGGACTGGGCAGCTGTAATATTATTTGTGGCTTGTTTGAGTTGAAGAGCTACTGAGGTGATCAAACCAGAAATGGTATTGTGGATGGACTTGCTAGAGAATTGGCTGGTTCCCTAGTCTTTTCTTGTAAGGTGAGATTATGGCTAGCGATTGCTTTACAATATTAGCAAACTTTTTGAAATACCATGCACTGCACACTGCCTTAAAAGCAATCCAGCTTTCTAACCTGAAAACATTTTTATTTTTTTATATATAGTTTTATTAAAGATTTTTAATAGGAAGATAAAAACTAATACAAACTAATATAAAGTAAGAAAATGAAAAGAAAAAGAAAAAAGAAAGCTAAAAGTGCAAGAGAAGAAAAAAAAGTAAAAGAAGAACAGAAAAGAAAAAAGATACAAAGAAGTAGCTTCCGATCTTTATAGCAGTTATAAGTACGATTATAAGTTTACCTCTTACTCTATGGTTACAATATAACTGTTCTTTTTATAATCTATCCTATCTAATCATCAAAACCATAAATCGTAAATTTCACGCAAAAAGGGGTTTCTAGTCAGCAATAAACGTAGATATTGTCTTTTCTCTGATCAAGGAACTCAGTTTGGCCATCTCAGCAAGTTCCATCATCTTCACCAACCATTCCTCCATTGTGGGTGATGCTGAATCCTTCCATCTTTGTGTATATAATAACCTCACTGCAGTTATCATGTATAAAAACAAAGTTTCATGACTCTTCTCCAACTGTTTGTCCATCAATCCCAAAATAAAAACCTCTGGTCTCAATTATATATTAATCTTTAAAATCCTCTAAATCAGCATATGTGATTGAATCCAGAATTTTCTAGTTTTACATGTCCACCAAACATGATAAAATGTCTCTAATCTGAAAACACTTTTAGTTGACCATTTCATACACTTCACAACTAGGAAGAGAGAAGACAAATTGGTCCAATTAACGGCAGCAGCATTTTCTCTGCTGAAACATCCCTACTAAGCCTTACTCCCATACAATGAAATTTCCTGTACTCTCTGCTAAGTCAACCATTTCATATAGAGAAACAGATTGTGTTATTTAAAATACATCTAAAATTTGGATATGTGAGCACTATAAACACCGCTTGTGATTTAAACGCCACACACATCAATCTCAATACAAATCTTTTTTGGCTTAGAATATGGTCTCAATATGCTTAATTATGGTAACAAATATTGTTTCACTGAAGTGATGCTCTCATTTGAGAGCAACGAAACCATTCAAAAAATGAAATAACTGCCCCTCAGTAAAACCCACAGAATATATAATTTGGGGGGGTAGGGAAGAGATCTGGAATCTCTACCTTCTCTGCCAAAAACTACATTGTCTAGCATTTAAGCTCTCTGTGAAAAGACCTCTACTAAGAGCTGTCAAATTTGGGGCTTGTATTCACCACACAAGATGAAGAAATGCAAATATAGAAATGGCCAACAGGATTTATTGCCTGAAATTAAATCAGAAGTGAAACCAGAACAACATGTTCAAATACATGTTATTACTCCTCTCACGGGGGTGTCATTTTGGCAAAAGAAGAGATGGGAAAGAAAAATAATTTGATCCCTTTGAAACCATGGTTGGAATGAAAATAGGCTTTCAGCCACCAGATTTCCAAAGAATTTCTGGAATGTGAGTTTCTTCCAGGTTTTATGTGCAACCCCAAAATAATTCAGTATATTTTAGACTATTTAAAAATGTTCCCTAGTTATAGAAAAATGCACACCACCAGAATATTACAGGTGGTTTACCTTCCCACTCATTTAACACGCTACATTGAGAATTGTTTCCTTGTTGAAATATGGCAATAGCAGAAGACTGGTGAGATTCTGACTTCCTTATGTTAAAACAGACGTCAAAACTGAATTACATAAGATTTCTGGTGAAAATGAAATACCTTGAGCATCTTGGAAGTAGTCCAAGCCTGTATTACAGAGATACGTGCAAAATATCTTTACTCTGAACTTCGCTTTCATAATATGAAGATTTTCAGGAGCTCCTTCCTTCTCATATTTCCATACCAATATTTGGCCATGGATACATTAGGCCAATGGAGAAATTATGATTTATTGGAAGTTATCAGCACCATCTAGACCATCACTGTAATACGAGTATGAGATCAATAAATATTTGCTGGTGCTCCTGCAAAGCTGCATCCTCTGCCTTGGAAAATGTATTTATGAGAGACACTGAGCACAATACCAACTCTGCAAATTAGTGGAGAAACATTAGCAGTGTTTTGCTGTAGTATCAACTGCAGACTACTTTTCCAAAACCTATCTGAATTAGATGTGACTCGTGAATATCATACTTCTTCAGATGTAGAGGGCAAATCAAGTGTTTTTTGTTTCCTTATTCGTATTCCATGCTGCACCAAAATTATGAACATTATACCTGCATACTCAGTAAGGATGTATAGCTTATAGTATACTGCTATGAGTTGTTAACCATTCCATGAGATTTCCTGTAAAATGTTATCCATACATTTTGACATCCAAATCGTGTAGTCTTACTACATGTCTTAGATCTTTTGTTGCCAATATTCAATTTCTGTGAGCAGTAACTTTAGAGTTGGAAGTTTTCAAGAAGATTTCCAGGTCCTTTCCTAATCAAGTATTGTTACTGCAACAGTTTTCTAAGCAGATGCATGCACCTTTGAGGAGTCATCATTTGGAATAGACGGAAGTACAGTAACAAGGTGCTGGTGTTCCACATGCTATCAGCACCTCCATCAATTACTAAGGCCTCTAGAGTGAAGTCCGTCACTTCTTTTTGATGATAAAGAAACTGTCAATATATGGAATATCCACTATGAAGGCAGCATAACTTGCCTATGTTCTGAAAGGAAGAAAGACTGCTTTCCACTGCTACAGACTATGAGGCATATCAGTCAGTGATGAAGGAAAAATGATACAGTGTACTGACTAGCTAGGTACAAAAGATACACACCGATGAACCTGCATCAATGGAAAAAATGTACATCGGGAGCAGGCATATGTCATGCCTTGAAAAGAACAGATTTGCGATTCAGTAGTGCTTACCAATCCCACCTCTATCACTGTCACTAAGAAGAAAGGCAGAGCATCTAAGTGTAAAGATTGGGGAAGAAGAAACAGGAGTTTTATAGAAATGATCGTGCCACTTACAGACTCATACTGTGTGAGCTATATGCTTGCAGGAAAATAAGACTTGCAGTAGAATTACATGGGTTTTCTGAAAAGAATTTTTCAAAGGAAAGCAGAGCTGATGAGCAACATGGAGGTAAATCAGCTAATTTATCTAGAACCAGAGAGACATCTTGTGGCCATGAGAACATAATGAAGATCTTTTAAGCAAAATGCAGAACCACATCAATTTTTCCCCCTTTTGCCTGTTTAAGCATAGATGTAGATCCAAAATGCTTACTCTTATCTTTTTGAAATAACAGATGACATTATGTAACTAAGAATTTTACCAAAAAAAGTTTTTATTTTGTCCAAAACATTGGATTTTCAAGGTACATACCTGATAGAAGCAGAAATGGAGAATGTTTTGAGAAGATTCAAGAACCGAGTGAATTTTCTCAAAACATCATCTATAAATGAATAGAATCTATGACTGAATATAAAAAGAGGCTCACTGGGTCAGATTAAGGGTTCATCTGTTTCAGATGTTCAGTTTCTCCTGGGAAGCCTATAAGTAGAGTATTTTCCACTCTACTATATGTCAGAGACATACTGAGCCTGGAAGTAGCATTACTAATCATCACTGCTCCTCAATGATATGACTGATGCAATCTTCTACAATTTGGCATCCTCCAGATATCATGGGTCCATCATGGTTGGGAAGTCAAGGAATTGCAGCACCCACTCATCTGGAGGGGACCACATGGAGAAGGCTTAGCTAAACGAATGTCTATTATTTTATCTTGTATCAACAAATTCCATGACCTCACGGTATGCTAAGAGTTTGCTCTGTCTGTCCTGAATTCCCCACCACTCCACTTTACTAGATGAGTCCAGGTTCTAATGCTAAGAAAATGGAGAGAAATTACTCTATCTACTTTCTCCAAATCCTCTCTCTACAATTTATCCAGGCTAATTTTATAAACTTTTTACTATGTTGTTCCAACTTCCTGGGCATCTTAGTAACATTTTTTCCAGTTTGCGATTTTGTTCTTCAAGATCAACCTTCCCCAATATGTATCTTTGATATGAGTTTGGATTCCAACAGGCAAAACATTTTGGGAACTGTAGCTGTAAACTGCAGAAGACACCAAGTTATGGAAGGCTGAAGCAGCCAATTATGGAAAATGAGATATTCTTTTATATAAGCTAGACAATAGCATATACTTGCTCAATATTGGTCCCTTATGGAAATGTTGGGATTTGCCATTAAATATGAATATTCCCTAAAGGAACTAACATTTGTTCTATCTGGTTCATCCTTTCATGTTCTCTTATTCTAAACAAAATAGTTGCAGAAGCTCATGAAGAGGTTTAGAAGTGATACACTGCAGCAACGATACCCTCTGCAGTTAAAATCTAATACGTCATTTCATTTTATCCGTCCAAAGTCAAACAATTGTACATTTGTTTTTGCATGGAAAATTCTTCTTCGCTTCAGGCAGAATTTAAGCAGACAATCAACATGAAGCATTGGTAGATTGTTTACACAGATTCTGATATCTCCAAAGGAATCTGTGTACAAATACTCCAGTGTGGAAGCTGTCCAAAGAGTATAGCAATAACCCCAAAGGGTGAGAGATGCCTCTGATTATCCACGTAACAAATAACAGGTACCTTGGTATTATGGCAGGCAAATTTTCTTTAAATTTCAGTGTGATCAAACAGACCCCAATTCTAGTTCTGTACATGCCACTCTGCTACGTCGGTTCCTGATATAATTTCTGCACAGATACTGGACATCACATATTTTCAGATGGAGTGTTGGCAGCCATGCAGATCTGGCATGACAGCAAACCAGTTCACGAGAAGCAGATTTTTAATACTTTTTCTCCTGATCGTTCAAAAAAATGAACAGTAGTAAAGTGGTTCAAAATAAAAACATGACACAATTAGATCTATAAAACCTAAAAAATTTTTGAAAATGAATGAACGATGCACACACATAAACCAAGTCCGCATCAACAGACTCCTTTGCTTACCATTGCTGTTCTGGACTTGATAAACCAATCAAATCTGAACTGGGGTGCGTTGCGCACACACTGTCTTAGTTCTTCATACACGTTTTCTTTATCAAACCCCATTTTGTGCAACATGCATATCAAAAATCGATCTTCTTCTTCTGTGTAATTTTTGCCTTTGTTGGTTCCATACTGAATGCGCAGCTGATGGAAAGGGGCTTTATACCGTGCAATCTAAAATTTAAAAAATATATACATATATGTATACATCAGACTTTTTTTGCTGGGCATTTCTGTGGGCATATCATTCAATAATTAGGCACTCTACTTCAAGGGCAGGAAAGTCACTAGAATTACACCAAGGTCAACAGCAAATAAATCATTCCCACTCAAAATGTATTTAGTAGTATTACGGTATTAATACTGGCAGTGTAACATTCACATTGTGCTTATACTGGGCAGTTATCCTACTTCAGAGACATTATGGGAAGACCTAGCTGTCTGGAGAAAGCTCTAATGCTGGGAAAGGTGGAAGTAAAAAGAATGACCAGCAGCAAAGAAAGGAAAGAGTCCCTGGGAATTGGGCAGTGTACAATTTAAATAATAATAATAATAATAATAATAATAATAATAATAATAATAATAATAATAATATGTGAATAGACTCAGTTAAAGCTAAAGTGCTCTGGGACTTCAGAATTCAAACAGACAAGCACCTGCCACACAGCACCCCAGACTTAACAACTGTTGATAAGAAAGACAAAAAAGTCTGGATAGTGGACACTGCAATACCTGGAGACAGCAAAATAGAAGAGAAAGAACTGGAGAAAATCACAAAATATAAAGACCTGCAAATAGAAGTAGAACAACTATGGCAAAAGAAAACAAAGATAGTACCAACAGTAACAGGCGCCTTAGGTGCAATCCCCAAACATCTGGAGCACCCCTTGAATACCTTCGGCATTGACAAAATCACCATCAGTCAATTGCAAAAGGCAGCTTTACTTGGAACAGCTTATATCCTGCAATGATACCTTTAATACCATCAAACAACATCTGCCTATCCCAGGTCTTTGGGAAGGACTCGATAGGTGGATAAAAATGCCAAATGCAGTCTAAACATCTGGTTGATTGTGTGACCAATCATAATGTAGATGGAGTCAGTTGCAGTTGCAACAGGTGCACTGTTGGAAGACTTAAAATACCAGGTTGGGGCAGATCGTCATGGAGAAAATCTATCTATGTGGTTGCTAAGAGTCAATGCCAACTTGATGGCACATAATCAATATAATGGGGCATTAAATCCTTATGGCTTTATAAACACTTATCGATATAAAGAGTAAGTTTGCCCATTTCTGAATTAGTGATGGAAGTTTTGAAATGAAAAATTAGGAAAGGACAGAAAATACTTTTGTCAGTGGGGAAAATCACCACCTGCTGGTATTTGAAGGACAAAATTAATTAGGAGAATATTAATGGGCAGGTTTACTTTGACATCCAGTGCTTTTTTGATGCTAATCCTCCTCTGTATTCTGGCTTCTCCTCTTTCAATCTGAGCCATGATCCTTTCAATGTCCTGGAGTTCATTGCAACGTTCCCAAAATACAGCTGAAATTAAAAAAAAAAAATCATTATATGCTCCATAATAAAGGGAACATTACTTTAAAGCAATTAAAGCACTGAGCTTCATAAGATGAGCTAAACACAAATTACAGTATCTCTATAGTGAGAATAACATTTTAAATATTCTGAAAATGTACCAAGTTATATTTTATGCCATTAACCTTTTTATGCCAATGCTCTCAGATCTTTCGGAAATTCAAAACAGAAGGAAAATACGTATCTGATTAAATTTGTGGAAATATGTGAAGCAGTCCAAATTTCTTACAAAAAGATATTTTTCAGACATTTATTTCAAAGAGGGCATTATAAGCTGGAGGGAAAGTGTAATTTTAAAATAACTAGTTAAACTTAAAGCCAAATTAGGCGTTATTCAAGTGAGGATGGAAGAGGAACAGAAAAAAGAGATAAAAGGCTAGAGCAACGAACCTTTCCATCTTAGCTTCTCTGCTACAAAATGCAGTTTATCACGTTATCAAGCTGATTCCACAACATAAAAACATAAACAGTGCCCTTCTGGTCTGTCTGTTCCCACAATGGCCAACCAACTGCCCAAGGAAGCCCACTAGTCTCCCAGCAGATGGCCTTCAGAGGCAGTCCCACTGCCATCAAGGCGAATAGCCATTGATCCCCATGACTTCCATGAATCAGTCCAACCCATTTTTTAAGCCACCCAAGCTGATAGCCAGCACCATAACTCATGGTAATGAATTCCAATGCATTGGGTAAAAAAAAGTATTTCCTTTTGTCTCTCCTGATTCTTCCAGGATTCACTTTTATTAGGTGAACCTGCTAGTCCCTCTAGATGCCTCACAGAGAGCTGTAACTTCTGAGTTTTTAGTGTTGATGCTAAACTGCAATGTCCCAGCTGGAAATCAGAGCATTTCAGAAAGCTGCCATTAAAGCAACTTGCACCAAAGACAAAGTTTTAGCCATTTTTATATTAAACTCTTATAGATTCAGGGTCCATAGTAACAACTAAACTTTTGTTCAGTCTTCCCATTGTCATCACAAGAACCTATTATGTTAACACTGCACATGATGTAACAGCCAGGGGCTCTTTCTTTCTCTGTAAGAGTATCCAAGTGTGCATAAAACAGGCTTGATTTTAAAAAAACACACACAACTGAAAACTACAAGACTAGAGGTAACTATCCATGATCAATATGGGAAGTATTATTACAGTTCATACATTTTATTTTGCCCAAAGAAACCGTCAAATGCTGGCAGTGCATAGCAACTTCTTCCATTTCCTTCTTTCAATCTCCATCCTTCTCTACTTCCATAAAATTATAATTATTGAGACAATGCACCAGTCCAGGTGCCACAGGCAATAGCAATGAAACTGCCTCTTTTCCCCCCTGATTTCTACCTGGGTATATATGCATGTAAGTCTTGAAACTAGAATTTGTAGCTTCAGAACTGAAGAGGCATTTGAGCCAACTGCTCCCCATTTATGAAACAACTATTCTTTATTTTCTGAAATGCATGCACGTGCTGTGCCCGACGCTCCTCTGGAAACAATCTGTAGCATTAATACCCAACTCTACATATGAAGGCCCTCTGTGTGTGAAAACAGAGGGCACAGGGTGACCCTAAATTGATAGCATGGGATGTATAGTGTGGAAGGGAGAAGAGCTGTTAAGTGAGAGCCCTCTACTCTTAAGGGTGGGAAACGTTTTACAGAACGTGCCTGCCCTTGAAAGGTATGGCCAAGTTTGCAAAGCAGAATTGTGTTTACATCAGAAATGCATCTGGGGTTCTCCTGAACCTATCACTCAACCCAACGGTGATCAGCTTTATAATGCTGTCAGGAGAACGGAATAATAAATCCAGCCCCTCTCCCTCTGCCTTGCCAGCCACAGCACTACCAAATGAAGCATGTCATAACCTAAAACTCAACCAGTGTAGGAACAGTAATAGCTACAGGGTTATGGCGCAGCAACCTCAGCATAATCCCTCTGCAGGTCTTAAATCTCTCCATGCAGGACATTCCCTTCTTTCCACACTACACATTCCTCAGGCTTACCTACCCTTGGTAGAATTACAAAGGTAACCTGACAGAAAGATTAACTTTTTGCAATCGTTCTTAATTAATCAAAGAACAATTAACCAACCTGAATACTCAATAACTTCCTCAGGTGACTTTCCTTCCACCTCACGGGCAATATCATCTATGTCGTCACGGCCATATTTTTCATTAGCTTTAATAAACTGATTGAAGTCTCTTTTGTTCCAGTTTGTAAAACCCTGTTAAAGCAAGAAGTTGCCATTAGGCAAAGGCAGAGATGTTTTGCTAGATCTTGCATCTTAGGAGGATACAGTTAGATTTGCTCATTAATGCTTTGGTACAATGTCACATAATAATTACAGGGGTTAATGATCTTGCAGTATTTCCATAAACATCTATTATCCAGGGCTTATTACTCAGTCATAAAAACCTGAGTGAGTTATTTTTGAACACATCTCCTCACACATAAGGGAGAGAAGCGTTCTATTCATGCTTGTAAATGGCAAGTCTCCAAAGAAACAAAGTTCAGTCCAAATCTTAGTGGGCTTTCACTTATATCACACTTGAACAATTACAAGTAAGTAACAAAAAAAAAATTGCAAAAATCTGAGGGCGCTTGTCCAGATGTCACAGGCAATCTTCTGGAACTAAATGCAGGAACATTCTGTTTCAAATACTTACAAAGTAAATGGCGAATGAAATTAACACCTGGAAGGGAAGAAAATCCCCAGTTCCCATGCATATTTTTGATACAATATGAAAAAAATGAAAAAAAATCTTCTACTGACTGTGGAAAGAATATAAACAAAAAGGTGGTACTGAAAAACAGTACCTTAAATATTCCGAAACCTTTTAAACCATCAAATACAGAAACTCTAAAGTTCGTTATTGAAGAGACAATATACTTTATACGCTGTGCCATTGTTAATCAGTGTTTAACCAAATGCACTTAGTAAAATGCAAACTGTGACACTTATTTCTGACATCAAATCTACTGAAAAACAGCTATTCTATACAACATTTCTTTCACCCAGAAAGAACCATTCTACGATAGAAGAACTTCTGCTCTTTAAAAAATCTCTTTAGGCAGAAGAAATACCCTTTCAACCCCCTGTATATAACAATGAATCAGCAACAAGAAATGATGTGGTATTGAAGCACAAATTAACATCAGCATGAAACCCATTAACTATTTGGTTTTGCTAATATCACTCCATTTTTGAATGGAGGCAGATTCAATGTTATACAATAAATCTGGGAGTAAGCTCTACTAAAACTCACTGGTTTTATCTCACAGTAGACTTGCCTATAAAAGTCCCATTTAGGGGTGTCCAAAGCCTTTTATATAACAATCAACTCAAGTTGGAAATGTTCTTCTGAGCAAAATAGCCACTTTGAGTGAGAAACAGACTGTTCCAAGAATTCTGCAATGTTTCGAGCTCCACCCTACTTTGCAGCAATATGGAAGTGGTTTTCCACTGCCTTCTTCTAGTACACTTTTCTTCAAAATTTCCCAGTCCAGCCTACAGTCCTGGAATTCCCTGTAAGAATCCCAACCGTGTACTAATCAGACTCAATTCTATTTAACTTCTGATCCCAGACAATATCAACCAGCTGCTGCCATCTACTGAGACATCTACACATTTTCATTATAAAAGGTAAAAAGCCTACTTTTACATCAAACTATATTTCTTAGCTTTTACTGCTATTTTACCATTTTTTGGTTCAAGCAGATTAAAAAAGATTTTCAAACAAAGAGCAAGGACAGTCATATTGGTTTGATTTGATCAAAGATATGTGGGTAGAGAAATATAAAAAGAAATGTTAACAGACAAATGCAGAAACTTTCAGATGTTTTATATACCTACTTCCAGAGGTTAAACAGTGTCATGAGAAATGTTCACTCTCTCTGTAGAGAGGTTAAGAACCATCTGGTTGATATTGTATTTTCATTATAAGATTCACTTCATTTAACACAGGGAATTTAAATTATCAAAAGATAATTGCTAAATCAACCTTTCAGGAAGATGATTCAAGTATATGAATCCTTAATATAGAAACATACTGAGAAGGATGTAACATAACTTTATGCTCCCTACCTCATAACAAAGAGTGCTAAAAATTATGTTTGAGTAGTCCAGCTATTTAGGCACAAAAATAATTACATTGATTCAACAAAACTCATTAAAAGCATTAAACAAATCTAAACTTGGAGAGCTGCGCTAGAGAGTTACTGATGAAATGTTGAACATGAATTGCCTGGAACCATCCATTACATCATGCACAAGTGTGCAAATCCAAAAGCTGTCAATAGTGATCACATGCAAGAGAGGAGAGTCATTCATTTTGGAAAAAGCCAACCTTTGGATTCAATTTGAACTGGGTCAGTTTCAACTGCTCTCTTTGCTGAACTCCCACCTACCTATCTTTAAAAGAAGACTGAGAAGCTGGGAGAGCTTGGCAATTACATTTTGAAAACAGAGGACTATAACCCCTTCTCTTTCAATATTTGCAACAAGAAATTCAGAGTATAACCACTAAAGACGGACACCTTTTTCCAACTGGAGCTTACTTCGTTGTTTATTTTTTCCTGTCTCCAACAACTATAGGGGAAATGGCTGCCACATTAGAAGAGACATGGTCAACAATATCATCTTATTTAGGGGGAGATGTGTGAGTGCTTTTAATGCAAAATACATGCATTAGGTATCTCCTTTACTCCCCTTTCCCCATTTATGCTGATGGCACAAGTTGGGGGAGGGGGACTGCATGTAGCCCAGCCAACTCTAGCTTCAAGTCAATGCAATTACAAAATAATCCATATGATTAAACAGCATTTGCAGTTTTCCAGGGGATAATTACAGTAATGTCTTGCACAGCAAGCAGACGGATTGATAATCACAGCTTTTTTTATTATTATTATTAAAAATAAACAGCATGAAACACAGAAACTATATACCTGGGTGAGCAGCTTTTCTTTCTCTTCCGCCTCTTCGGAAGAAAGAGGAGCCGACTCATCAATCTTCCGCTGTTCCTCCTTCTGCACCTGAGCGGCATTTGGGAGGTCCGGATTCCTGGGGACCTAAAATCAGCAATGGAATGAATGAATAGTAAGAGAGCGATACTATTAAGGGTTCTGTATAGAGGCCTATCTAGCTCCCTTTATGGCCTTTTTCTGAAATGCCAAGAGGCAAGATTGATGCATTTTTCATCTACTGAGTATTTGTTAGGGGAGGAAATATTTCTCTGGCATTGGGACAACAGTAGAGAAACATTTCTTTTACTTGTGTTTACAGGCCTCAGAAAGTTCTTCAGGCAAGATGAACGTAACACATCATAACTCATCCATCTCCCTTTCCTCCTCTATGGCTCGCAGGCACTTGTTCCACAGAAGTGTAACAGTAACGGCAACACATAAGTAGTGAATACATGTCCAGAGTTCTTTTTAAAGCCTCCAATATGCTTCTGGGCATCATGAATATATGAGAAAGAGCACATGTGTGCATGTGTTGGAGAACACACAGCAGAAATACACGCAGACCAGCAATTAGGTGCTGGAGAAGCTATTTTTATAATAACCTCTATCCTGTTTGGAATGGGCCAGTGCTACAAAAAGTAAATTTTAAAAGTGATGTGCTTGTAAATTGGGGGGGGAGGGTAATTAATATTAGAAGCATTGGGAGTGTGCTATATCTATCATCTTCCTTAAATCAAACATATGCCACTATCAAGCATTCAGACCTCTGTAAACCATCAGTGGAAAAGGTTCTAAAACTAAGGGAGTCACTCCCAGCCAGACCTGACCTCAGCCACAACAGCTATTGCAATGGAAATTGGGGGAAGCAGCACTATCAGAAGAGCTGACTCCCCAAGACCATCAAAAGCATTTCATCTTACGCACCAAGGAAGGAAGAAAAAAAATAGAATAAACACTAGTTTTCTCAACCCAAAGCTCCAGGAAATGGAGAAGCCCCACGAGTGCAAACTGTAGAGAAACAACACACATACGGATATCAAATTGTTGTATGGGGGCTACTTTATATTTCTATTCTATAGTCAATTTTTAATTTTTTTAATTAAATGTGTCAAAATACACACTTGAAACATCCCATAATCATATGCAGTTGAGTTCTGTAGATTTAAACAACTACGGAAGTGTTTCTCAACCTTGGGAACTTTAAGATGGATGGATTTCAACTCCCAGAATTCCCCAGCCAGCCATGCTGGCTGGGGAATTCTGGGAGTTGAAAATCCATACATCTTAAAGTCGCTGAGGTAGAGAAACACTGAACTAGAGCAATACATATCAGGATGCATGTATTTAGACATGCAATGTGTCTAAAATTGGAGCTGCTGCAGTCGCTTAGAGACAAGGGTCAGGGTTCAATCTTATTGAAATTGGCAAACTGGGTTCACAGATGAGAACAGAAGCAATGTTTATTTCCATGGCTTCCTTCCCTGCACCCAATCCTCCAGGGTCATTTGAAAGAAAGTTGCTAGGAAGATCAGGTATGACAAGTAAGTTGTGGCAAAAAAGAATAGCTCTCTGCTCTTTTCTGTGCTCTACCACCCTGCTCCTTATATTGTTTTAGTTTAGAATTATTTCTATTCCCCCTTCTATTCCTAAAAAGAAGCCCAAAGCAGGTTCCAAATTAAAACAGGAAAACTGCCACAGTGAAATCATTAAAACAATACTAAAAGAAAGGCAATAAATAATGGAGTCAACCTGCAATGCAGATCAAAACACAGCCTCACAGGGTTCTTTTTGCAAGCTGTTTTAAAACTCAAGAGAGAAATGGCCAGCTGCACCTTTTAGGAGATGTACTAAAAGCATTACAAAAGGAAGCAAAACAAGATAGAATCCCTTAAATGCTGAATGCAATGCACACAGGGGCAGCTCTTCAGATGATCTATAAAAACAAGGTGGCTTGGATGCAACCGATAATCCGCAGTTTGAATTCTGCCCTGATGCAAACAGGAAACCAATTCATCAATGAGTGTGCTTTTTACAAAACTGGAACAGATCTGATTTTATCTAATGCTGTCTCCTTCAATATAATGTCTTCATATGTGCATTACACTACCATTCCCAGTATAGCCTGATCTAATGAATCTATCCCCATCATGTCCAGGATTTGCCCTGGTTTACAGATACTGATTTGGTCAGGACTAGTAAAAGCAGTCCAGCAGCATACCGCAGTCAAACATGAAATGCATATAAAGAGTAATAAAAAAAGGTAACATTTCCTTTTCTCAGGTCCTAGTGACTTCCTGACCAATGCAGAAGTGCTTTGCTGTTACCTTCTGCTGGGATGAGTTTTCAACTTCACAATCTAGCCTACAGCCCTAGTATTCCCTGGAGGCCTCCCACCCAAATACTAACCAGGCTTGAGCCTGCTTAGCTTCTGAAGCTGGAGAAGATTGGCCAGAGGCTACCACCTGCTAGCAGGAAGAGTAATAGCTGTCTTACCTAGCCTCTATTTTCTACTACTATTTTGTGAAGACAAAAACCATATACACCAATTTACATGAATAATACTTAACTTCACTAGGCTTGTACTGAAGTTAAACAGATTTCCTGGTAATTATTTTTAAGAAAAATGAGAGCTAACTTCATAGCTATTATTTTGGGAGAAGGAACTGCAGCAGCTTTCCCTAACCTGAGGTCTCCATGAGAGATTATCTTGGAATGACAGACCTATCATCCAGCACTTCTGAAGAATGCTGGATTTAGGAAGGCTGTATTTTATCTTCAAAGCTAATTGACACATCATCAATTTCAGCATGTACATATTATTGATAGGTAAGAAACAAAATAAACTATTCAAGTTAGCCAGCTATTCAGAAGTCAGCTACTGGTTAATACCACTTCCACACAATAGTTACAAAAGCCAAATTTAGAAACCTATCAAAAATTGGCTTCAGAAGTAACTAAACAGCTGTCAACCCTTTGAGGTAGGCTAGGCCAGGAAACCAATGCCACAAGTTTGACTGGAGCTATACTTTATTTAATATAGTCTATAGTAACAGAATCTTGAAAGCGTGAATGTATTTTTCCTTCCCTCCTTATACATCAGGGAGTTAACTGCTGCTGCACAGTTTCTCCAAAACCTTCTCTGTGGCTCTCTAAACATTTCAGAAAAGGCTGTGCACTCATGATGACACTCTTGGAAGGCCTGTCCACACCACCATAGTCTTTGCTACTGCTTTTGCTTGATGAATTAAAGTCAAATTTCATGTAGTTTTCTATCACGCCAGTGCCTTCCTCCCAGTTCTCATTAATATAGCCCCAAAGGTGGTCAAGGAAGGAACTGCAATTGAGATGGATGGATGGATGGATGGATGGATGGATGGATGGATGGATGGATGGATGGATGGATGGATGGCGGGCCAGCCAGCGGGCCAAGCGGTGTAGTAGTTTATAGCATTGAGCTGTTGGTTCAAGTTCTCATTTGGCCATGAAATTCACTAGGTGACCCTGGGCTGAAGAACAGATGATGGTTCCAACCTACATCATAGAGTTGTTACTGTGAGGATAAAATGAGGGGAGATTTCCATTTGTGCTACCATTTGCTCATACAAAAAGAGCCAAAACATAAATGTCTTATTTTTTTTCTTCCTCAAAATCATTTCTATTGTTGTTAACCCCATTCCATTCCTCCACAAATATACCAAAAAAACCTATTGCTTCTATAAACTGAAGATCCTCATGAATTCTATTACTTTAAAAATGTGAATATATGAAAATAAATCTTTCCTAAGGGGGGAAAAAAGGTTATAGTTTCTTACTTTATAGCCAATAGTCTTCCGATAATAGAGGATTTCTTTTTCAAGAAGTTCAAATAACCGGGGTGGAAAGAACTGGAAATCTTGAATATTGGGCTGCTTTGGCGGCCGTGGAGCCTTTGAAATAAAACACATATAGCATTAATGCTATGCTCTGATTTTTCTTTTTATATTCGTGCATATGAATGTATTAGCTTTTCATGTAACATAGAACATATACTATTCCACCTTGGGGATTTTAGGCTCACTGACACGGAGAGCTTCTCTAAAATAGGCATCCACAGCATAGTTGGCTTTGCGTTCTCGTTTTGGAGGCTCAATCCATTCCATCATGCTCAGCTAGAAAAAGAAATAAACTCATTAAAATGGCAGGGGGGCAGGGAATGGATTGTCAGATTCTCGCTTACACAGGCGCTTACTTTAAAAAAGAAAAACCTAGAATGCAGGCGGAATACAATGATACAACCCTCAATTAAACTATTAAAAGTGTTATGGGATGGGTATTCTTTATGTATTTTTTCATGTTCTTCTTCTGAACAGAAGGATGCCTTTTTTAAATATTGAAATGTGAATAGTAAACATGAGTAATGAACTTCCTTGCCATATGTTAAACTATACCAGTATTGAATTTGAAAAAAAATAAGAAATAAAGGAACACACACATGATTTCACAAGTCTGGAATCCGGATGACGGTTACCTTCAGAGAAACAAAAATTAATGGCGTTCATGGGACTCTTTTGAGAATTCTATTATGAACTTGACTAGGATACATTTTCACCAGCTTCCATCACCATCACCTAAGTATAATTACTTTTGGGACCACTTTCATGCATCCTATATTCTACACTGATTGGACTATGCTTATTACAGGCATAAAGGCAAAATAAACGGGGGACAGACATTCCGCAATTAAAAAATAATAATGGTTTGAGTTAATGCTGGCTGGGGGATTCTGAGAGTTGAAGTCCACACATCTTAAAGTTACCATGGTTGAGAAACAGTGCTGTAGATCTTACTGGACTAAATCTTCCTCTGCTTCTGTCCATTGGCAATGCTGGCTGATCTCAGACAATATCCAGAGGATAACAGACGTACACCCTAACCTAGCAAAGACTGAACAATATGTAAAAAAAAAAAGCCAACAATGGGAGGAACCTAGAATTTCACCACAGCAATATTTAGTGCTTATTTTAAGATGTAGATGTTTATGGTGCCATTCAAGTCAAACTTCATTCACTGTAATGCAATCCATGCAGCTGCAATGCAACATTTATGCTAAAAATATACCTTCTGTTTCCCTCTATAATCTTCCCCTTCAAAATTGTACAAACTCATTTCAGTGTCCATTGTGAAGTTCCGAAGAGAGCTTTCACCCATTTTTTGCAAACGTTCGTTCATTTCAGCTGTCTAAAGAAAGTCACGTGTACCAAAAAAAAAAAAAAAAAAGAATACATATTTTTAGGAATTTATTTTTCACATATACAAATACTGCAGCTGACTTTAATCAGTCTGTATGAGAAGTTAGCTAAGCAAACTGATTTTTTTCTGGTTAGTTCAGAGTTGATATTTAGTACAGATGGCAGAAAAAATGAACAAAGCACAATGTACATGATTTATATCATGTTCCACATTATCTCACCTTTTTTTCACCTCTTTCTAAAATAGTAGTAATGTCTTCATCAGTCAGTTCACTGTCTTTGGAAGCAAACACATGTGTTGCTCCATGACGGATCATTTGCAACATTTCATCTTTTGCTAGTTTGTTAGACTGCTGATCGATAAGCCTTCCTGATACATAAAACAGAGAGAGAATTTTAATTCCCAATCCAGTGTGTTCTATACTAGAGTTATAAAGAGATATCCTTATCTAAACAGGCCATTTAATACAATTATAATTAAAAAGGGAAAGTGTAACAGCAGATTTAAATGCTTAATCATAACCCCAAATTTGAACCAATGATTTATGCAAAATATTGATTTTGCCATGTACAACTGAAGGTGAGCACCGTATGATATTATCCAAGTTTTACAGGACCATTAAATTTTAAATGATCAGCAGCACAACAAGCTTGCTAAGCATGATCAAACAAAGCACTTATTTGGTCCTGGAGTCACATCAAAAATAGAAAACAAAGTCAGATACTGAACCACTCACATATTAGAACTGTATTCATTTTGTTTAGGTACAACTTTAAATAAATAAGGTAGAAATTCCTTTGACTGGTGCGCCAAAGAACTATGCAGTGTTTTTGTTCAGACATGAAAAACATTTATACATACTGGGTCTTTTTTAATCAGCATTCTAATTTCCATCCCAATTATTTTACCATAACGTTTTAACATCTTCCTTAAGTGCCAGGAGCATACCAAAATATTCCTACAAGGCACGTGAGTGAAGCACATAATATGTGAGCTTTATGTCATCTAGTTTTTAAAAAACGAATTCATAATAATCTGGATTTGCTGGTCTGCATAAAGTATTACGAAGGCCCAACTCCTTCAGTAATGCTTTAACCAGGTAAGAGCTTCCCCCACTGCAATTTACTTTACACAATTAATCTTCCAAATGCTCAGTTAAATGGCAAATAGCACTTTGCCATCTTTTTCCCGAACACAAACACACCTCAAAACCAAAAAAGGAAAGCCTTTAGGAAAGATTTGGCTTTGGGCTAGGAGATGAATAAAGAGTTTCTCAACTCTTAGCTAAACAAGTATCTCTACCACAAAAAAAGCTCTGGTTTAACTTAAATAACTTGCATCCTCCATTTATTGTCCACCTTTAAGATGCAAGGAGTGAAACTGCTCAGAGAAGGACAGCGGGAAAAAAACAGAAGTCAGGTTTTTCTAGCTCCACTACAGAACTACGGGTCAGATTCAGCCTTCCCTTGATTCTTCTGTTTTACCCAGAGATACTATACAAATATTAAACAGTACCTTGTTGTATAACAATTGAATCCAGCCTCAGTTTTATCTCAGCTCTTTCTACTATTCTCTCTTCAACAGTGTTGTCCGTGATAAGTCGGAAAACCCGTACAGGCTTTTTCTGGCCGATCCGATGAGCGCGATCCTAATCAGAGGAACAGTAAAAATTAACGGAGTATCTAGGCCAGTGTTTCTCAACCTTGGCAGCTTGAAGATGGGTGGACTTCAACTCTCAGAATTCCCCAGCCAGCATGGGGAATTCTGGGACTTGGAGTCCACCCATCTTCAATCTGCCAAGGTTGAAAAACACTGATCTAGGCAGAGCCATGATGAAAATTCTGATGTAAGGGGGAAAAAATGGCAAATGCCAAAGTAAAAACAAATGTTAACATTGTTTAGTCTATTTTAATCAAACCTTCAAAGGTGGTGTTTACATAGCCTGTTCTTTTCCATTAGCTTACCTGAAGGAGTGCAACTGCACCAGAAATGAACCTGCTTACCATCGCCTGTAGATCGACTTGGGGGTTCCAGTCCGAATCGTAGAGGATCACAACATCAGCTGTGGCTAAATTAATCCCCAGGCCTCCAGCTCTGGTACTCAACATAAAAATAAACTTCCTACTGTTTGGAGCATTAAAGGTGTCTATTGCTTCCTGAACAAAGAATAATAATAAAAAAAAAAAACCAGAGACTGCATTAAATACTATTTTCTGCAGGTGATTAAGAACTTTTTTGTCTTGTTTCTAAAATAGTTACAGGGCTAAATGTGGCTATGATAAAAGCACAGTGAATCATTCTTTCCTTCAACATCTCCAAGCAACCTGATCCCCACTCTATGAATTACAGGTATCTTCAAGAACAGAGGGGATTCTCACTGGCATTCTTTGTAAATGCACCTTTCACTTATTTTCCCTTAAAGTGATAGCTGAAACTCAAATCACAAAGTTGAATGACATGAAAGAACTTCAAGACAGCATGCAATAATGATGGATTAATCTTTGTTTATAAGACCCGACACAAGGTAAGACCCTGCACAGCAAGTTGGCACTCGGGGAAATACTAGTGAAGAAATGTTAGTTGTTACACAACCTGCGGTCAGGATAGAACAGAACAAACATTCAAGGGACTAGACAAATTATTCCCACCTCTCTCTCCTCGTGTGGCGTCTGCCCATCCAGGCGACAATATTCATAACCTCGCCACATGCAGTAGTCTTCCAAAATATCCAATAAGCGAGTCATTTGGCTAAAAACAAGAACTCTGGAACCTGAGGGACAAATGAATTGTAGAAGCACTGTTTACTACACTATCATTTATGTAGTGTATACATTAAATAGATATGTCCAGGGATGGATGAATGTCCACTGATACCAATGGGACCAATGTGTAATGGCTGATTTTGGTGGATCTTCTCAACTGCGCAATGAATCTGGAATTCCTTCCTTCCTTCCTTCCTTCCTTCCTTCCTTCCTTCCTTCCTTCCTTCCTTCCTTCCTTCCTTCCTTCCTTCCTTCCTTCCTTCCTTCCTTTCCATTTACAGGCCACCCAACTCCATCCCAGCTTGGCAAGATATAACATAACTAAAAATAAAATAATACAAATATCACACAGAACAAAACTCCAGAAAAAACGCCAACCAACAAAATCCCACAAGGGGTCCACCGATCACTTGCGCCAGGTTTTAAGGGCTTATTCAAATAGGGTCAAGACGGGGACCATACAAATCTTGGGAGGGTGGGGGCGGACACATCATTCAAGAGGGCAGATGCTACGACCAAGAAGGCACACTTAAACGTATGTCCAACCTGTTTCAGGTTTGTATATACTCAATCATAAATTTGTCCAAATCAACCTGCTTATTTTTTTTTCTTTTTAGGAAAAAAAAAAGTTTTGTTTACATTCATTTGCAGTTTATGCCAATATGTACAATTTCTATGCAATTCTGAAGAGCTAGTTCAAAATTCACAGATCAGTTTGTTAAAAAAGATGAAACAAATCAAATTCTTTCCATCTCTACCTTTGCTCACCCAGAAGCTTGCTTTCTCCATGCCCAACTCTGCCTTTGCTGTACGTATTACAGTTCTTAATAGCTTTCTCACCACCAAACCCTGAGTGTTCTGGCCACTGTTCATTTCCTCTCCTGCTGTTCATTATCCACTGAAATCTATGCTCTACGCATCGATTTGGCTATTGTAAGGGAGCAACGGGAGGATAAAATATGTGACTGTGCAGCTGATGCAGAGATCCAAAGCCCACCTTTCCATGGACCATCTGCTGCTGGAACCTGGCATTCCGCTGTGCCAAGGCAGAAGGCAAGCAGCAAACCTTTAGATTTATAGCTGCGTACAGCAGGCCTGTCTTACTTACCCTGTTCTTTGAGTTTCGATAGTAATTTGTCCAGAGCAACCATTTTGCCACTATTGGTCACGAGATGAGTGTCAGTGGTGTAAGGAGGGCCAGGTTCAGCCCCATCAAACAGGTACGGGTGATTACAACACTTCCTCAGCTGCATCAGGATGTTCAACAACCGCATCTTGTCCATTTTGCCCGCTGAATTTAAGATATCAATATCTTTCATCAGGATCTTGGTATACCTACAAGGTTAATTAGATAATTTAATAATAAAAGAACATCACTCAGGTCTGAATGTATAAGCGATGAAAGGGTCTTGGTCATCTACATCCCGGTTTGACTCTTTAAATGTGACCTGCTGAACAGCATTAAGCGTCTTTCCTTTTTCTTTACACACTCTGAAACCTGAGAACTCTACACTATTTCTGCAAGCTCATGAAATGTGATCTTCGCTGCAGGGCAAGAGCTTTGGACAGTAGAAAAGAAAGACATATTGGTGAGGGGCAAATTAGTGTGTCACACAAACAGTATAACTCAGCAACCGGTGGGGATAAAGAAAGCAAGTTACCGCTCCAAATAGCCTCAGGACTGACTGAGGCTGAGCTGACTTTACAAGCAAGAGAGTTCATGGAAGATTCGCCCTCCCTTCCTGCTGTCAGCACAGACATGAGGTCCCACAAAGCAACGAAGCTGCTCTAGGTACCGCTGGCTACCGAGAACGTGGGAATTGAAGGGGGTGGGCAAGGCTTTCACAGTTCCACAGTGCTATCAGCCCCAACGTGGCCACACAGATTTCCCCCCCATAAAAGCAGGAGAAAGTCCTCCAAGGCAGTTTTGCAGCAGTGGAGAGAACATCAAAGCTGGCTGCTCTCCACCTGACCTGAGCCTCCCGGTCTGCTGCTCATGAATAGAAGGAAATGGCAATTTCTTGGTTCTGAACTTGTGTTACATCATACAGATTTGTCCTCTACCTTGAAGAAATATACATATTAAAGGCAGGACAGAAATCAGACAGTAACCATCAGGTGTATAAGATTAAAACTTTGCTTCTCGAACCAAATTCTTGCCTTCTGTTTCTCTGAGAAACAACAAATAAAACTTTTTTAAAAAAATCTATCTATTCTCCTCCATCCCCAACCTATTGGCATTATAGCTTTCAGCATTCCAGGGGAAAAAGAGCCAACCCATCATGTTGGGGATCACTAATCTAGTGATAACGGTAACTTGAATTTCAGCATTTATTTAGCATATTTCAAACGTTTGGTGTAGGAAAGAAATCCTGTAATGTAGATTAATACTGTATTATTGTCTTGTACTGCAGACTAGAGTGGGAAGGGGAGAAAGGAACGATAGCTTAAGCTATAATAGCTTACTTAAAATAGATCCAGTCCAATTATGCACATGCCTATATAAAAGAAATACTAAAGAAGGCTTAAAAGAGCCCAAGAACATGAGTATATTCAGTTGCCAGTTGTTTTAATAAGGACTAGCCTATTTTCATGACATAACCAGTATATCACTCTCCAGGTATAAGATTTTTAAAAATTACCATTCCCTCTGCATTTTGCTGAGTCCCAGATATATTTTTACTTCTTTTTTAGGAGGCAAGCTTTTTTCCACTTCAGCTTTTATGCGCCGTAACAAAAATGGCTTCAAAACCTGAAAACCAACAGATTGACAACACAAACACGAGGAACGTTATGGTGATATCCTGGATTCTTTAGCCATTTCTCCCTGTAATCACTTGCTGCGGCTACTTCCAGAACAAAAAAATAAAGCGGAGGAGGAACTGAGTCCATCAGCAGACTTTTTTCTCTTTAGAAAGGCTGCCTTCCCAAGCCTGCCATCTTCCTTAAATATCAGACTACAGTGCCCATAATCCCCAACTTTATTGATATTATAGGACTTGTGTTTCTCCTCTTATTTTTAATAGAGGAAATTGGATGCTTCAAATATATTCCTCCAAAAGCCACGCTGGTAAGACCCAAGCCAACAAATTCTACAGATCCTGACAATGCTACATTACTCTAGATAATTCATAGTTTACGTTTCTTACATACGCGGATTAGGATGCTGTTTGTTTTAAAACACGTGCATTTCTGAAAAACTATAAGCAAGTCAGATGGCATATGCACTTTTGTAATAAATGTTCACCAATTAAAAAATCCTTCAAAACGTATACAAAACAGCAGCAGAGGGGCACATCGTGCATCAATCAAAAGAGCAATAAATTAAAAATGTATATAAGTTTATCAATTCAAGTCCTTCTTAAAAAGATCTTCACCAAAAAGGAAGCAAGAAGGGCCCTGGAAAAGGAGTTTTAAAGCCTGTGAACACCCTCATGGTTGCACTGAAAGTCATGTACTGCCTCAACCATGCGCTGCATAGTCTGTGATGCAACGGAAGCTGGGTCAATAAACTTCTATCAAGCCATATCATCATACTTACGGCATGAAGTCTTTCTACAAGTTTTTGATCACCAAGACAATTTTTAGTATCAAACCACGAGTCAAAGTCCTGCAGATGTAAAAATGCAATTTTACTATTATGTTTGTCATTTCATAAATTCTCACTGCTTAGGTTAGCTCAAGTAGAAATTACAGGACACAACGCCACATTGAAAGAAACATCCACATGGCTTGGAAATCAATACATCCATGTTGAGTTCTGCCCTTCCATAACATGTGGAACATACTCTTTGCCCTGAAATCATGCTTTGTGCCACAAATGTACATTGCAAGCTGCAACTGGAAGAAGGGAGGAATAAAAAAATGTAAGGTTAGGGCACAAGTATATTTTGCTATATGGTATGGAGAAGGAAGGGAAAACTCAACACAGGAACATCACTTTCACAGTGGCAACCTTTGATTTTATAGCATATGTTGTTCCACCTGAAAATGAGACCAAATATGGTTCTATTTCTCAAGAGCAAATACAATCCACCCATTTTTTCCTCTTATTAAATTTGCATCTGTTGGAAAATAAGGTCAATATCAAACAATCCCATAGTATACGTAATTAGACATGGTTACATCTGAAGAAAAAAGCATAGCAAGGACACACTGCAGCTTAGCCAAGAGTAATCACGGGGTGATTCCTGGCCTAGGCATTGCTACCTACAACAATTATTCCTCCTGGTCCTTATGTAACCTCATTATGGAATACTACTAATGAGCTGCTTCCATGAACTTGATTATTTACCTCTCCCACCACCTTCCTTACGGATTTCTCATTCCTCCTATGTTATAAGCCATTGTAATAAAATGTAAAACCAATTGGAGTGATTTGGAGTTAAAAACTAGTTTGCTGTAAAACATGTAACTTCAATGTCAAACACAAACTTACCTCTGCAGAATTGAAGACATCTGGTAAAAGGAAATTGAGCAATGCCCACAGCTCATGAAGATTATTCTGTAAGGGGGTTCCTGTTAAGAGCAACCGATTAGTTGTCTTGAATTCACGAACAATCTCTGATAGCTAAAAAAAAAAAAAAAATGAAGAGCTTTTATTGCCAATATATTTCAAAGATACATTTTTACAAATACTAATTCTGAGATTTGGAAAACCAAGCTCTGGCCTATTATAATTTCCTAATATGTTCTTACAGACAAATTGAAAACATTGGGTGAAATCTTACTCTGAAACAGATTCATTCTCCTGGGTTTCAGAAAGAATTTTACAATACAATGTCACATCCTCAAGATCGAAAGGCCAGAAAGACTTTAAAAAGACTCCAACTACAATGAACTCCAGATCATTCTAATTCAGAAGAAGACTTTTTCAGCCTGCCCAAGCTGAATATGTAGCTTTCCATTTCCAAGGATGACCCTTCCAGAGCTTTTGCAAGAGAAAGGCACACAGCTGTAGTCTCAGGAAGGGTCATGGGATCCTTAAGTTCACAGTCAACAAAAAGCAGAGATAGATCAAACGGGCCACCTAGCTCTTCAAAACGTCTGAAGGTCTCAGCTGAGTACCGACTGGTGCTGCGGCAACAATTCTTTACAAAGACATAACCCAACACGTGAGGCTTCTACTATGAACTCTCCAGGGTCCTGAAATTGTAAAGGTGTTCATCTGCTTCTATTCCTCATTAGTTACCACTTCAGAGTCAGTTTTCTTGGATTACTTCACCAATCCAAGTAAGCTGAAAGTTTTATATACCAAAAGGTTTTCTTTTCCTCTAAAAGAGTGACCTTCTTTCCAGGTATTTTTCTTCCGTGCCTACCAAAATAAAACTAAAACTTACCTTAGATTTTTCATTTTTTATTCGATGGGCTTCATCAATCACCAGATACCTCCAGTTAAATTTTTTGAAAACAGATTTTTCTTTAATGACCATTTCATAGGAGGTCACACACACATCCCACTCTCCGGGCATCATAACATCACGGATGAAAGCAGCCTGTATGAAAAACACACACAAAACAAACTCTCCAATAGAAGCACGTTAAGGAAGTTGCCACAACAGCCATCTACTATTGCAATTTCAGAGAAAAAAAGAAACAAAAATATGAACCTTCAGAATAATTAACACATTTAGATCATTTACACTAGGAAAGAGATATTACATAACATGAAAAGGGCATTCCTGCCGATATGAGAGAAAAGGAATATCCATTCTTCAGAGGATACTAGCAGAGATCTTAAAACAAAGCATTGTTTCCCTTAAAACTGGATAAGCAATATCTTCCTAGCAAACAGCAGACTTGACCTTGCCTAAGCCGTACTCCTAAGCATGCCTAAGCTGTACTCCAAACAGTGGATGAATCCAGTACAAAAACATTTTATTTAATTTATATTTAAACAGAGCTGAATATAGCTACTGTTACTGTCAAGTCATAGATTCATCCCTCTAATGCATTACAAATTACATGCTGGTATTAATTTTTGCAACGCTCATGGATTGCACCAAAGATTTCAGAGAGACACAACATTGGGACTTCACTTTGTGCATCTCTGCTTTAAAGCTATTCATAAAAGTCTTTTAAAAAGGTTTAATCTACAGCCATTTTACGATAACCAATTAGTCATTTTATACTCTGAAAAGTGCAGAAGTTGCAAGAAACTGTGTCAGTGTGCATGGGGCGATATGGGCTCTACACGTCCCTGGGGGTGATTAGCCCCCTGACGACGCTCCCTGGAATTACTGGCCAACTCTCCATCTTTCTTGGAACTTATTTATTTTTAGGACTGTTTTTATCTTGCATTTTAATGAATTTTATCTCTGCTGTAAACCGTCCAGAGTTGTTTCAACTAGAGGGGCAGTGACAAATTTGATAAAATAAATGAGTGAGTGAGTGAGTGAGTGGGTGGGTGAGTTCTGGGGACATTACATTCTGACCTATAAAGCAAATCGCCGGTTGACTGACTGAGACACACTTACTCTGGCATCCTTGTCTCCAATGAGGCAAACAGCCCGTAATGATGGAACCCAACGTTTAAATTCATTCATCCAGTTATGCAAAGTGGATTTGGGGACTAGAACCATGTGTGGGCCTGGAATGTTTCGATAATGCTTCAGATAGCCCAGCAACGCAATTGTCTGTAGTGTCTTTCCTAGACCCTGCAACAGTTTTAAAAAGAGCATTTAAATGTATGCATCTATTTTAACAGTTCTGAAATCATCTCCATCGATAATAATGCATAAAGGAAGTCTATGATCATGGTAATGATCTATGGAATAGAAATCCACCATCATTTCAATATATTGCAGTATACAAATTACTATTCTGATTAGCATTTGTTTCAAGACAATAAAATAACTTCTTGAAAACATTCCTCTGTAATTCATAAGAAATATTATACAGAATGAAATGTTTAATTACAATTCACTCTGAGCCACGCTGCAACTGAATATTTTAGTTGCAGTTTGTATTATTGTTATGCATTATGTATTTCTTCCTTTGCTTTATATTCATGACTCCTTGGGATATCTGCTGCTTGGTTAAATTTTTGCATGCAAAAAAGGATACACTGCATTAAAAAATAATAATACTGCCACAGTCACCAAAAACTCCCACTATCTAGCTTTCTTTTGAGAGGGGGAGTGGGACCTACAAAATATGATATAAAGGCATATAAAAGACATATGAAAAGACCATCCTCCTGCTAGAACCACGAAAGTTTTACATTTCTATCTTGCCTGTTTCACTGATTGCCTCATGATTTGTTGGGAATCAGAAAGATAATATGAAAACCTGGACTCAGATCATCAACAACTCACGGGCTGATAAATTCCACGGATTTATTACAATGGAGTGTGAAATCAAAAGTCTGGTAGTACATTTTCTGACTACACATTTTATTAAAAGGCACAAGCTTTCATGAACTACAGCTCACCTCATAACATGCGTAGATTGGCTAGATTGATGGAGGATTTAAATTTAAGCGTCTATTCACTCTGTGCATCTGATGAAGGGAGCTGTGCTCACAAAAGCTTACAGTACCACCTTATAGTCAGAAAAGGTGGTACTAGACTCCTCCTGATTTTTTGCCACCATAAACTAACGTGTCTCCTCCCACACTGGAGTATGAAGAAGGCGGTCTATAGCCTAAATCACTGTTTCTCAAATCTTCTGAAGTAGCTCAGAGACTTGACAAGGAAGCTAACAGTAATCTTACGGCTCCTGATTTTTTTTCCCCCTTATCTTATCCTAAAACTACATCCACAAAGGTGAGTTTTTTACCATTTCATCGGCCAAGATGCCATTGACACCATTTTCATACAAGGAGATCATCCAGTTCAAACCCCTAACTTGATAATCCCGCAATGTTCCTCCTTTAACATCTGCAAAAAACATAAAGCACCACTTTGTTACACCGCGATTTAGTCGAACATATCTTAGCGAACAGAGAACGACCGATTAGTACACTCACAAGAAGGAGATTCCTCAAATCGAATGCACACGTTTGAAGTTTTCCGACTCTCAGAAAGCAGTTCCTCGTCTTCTTCTTGTTCTGTCCTCCTGTGACGATAGCTAAGAAAGGAAGCCCAACACAGGTGCATCTTTGTCATGTCAGGTGGGGCTCCACGGTCACCCCAAGTTGTTATTACCCTTCCAACTGTCTGTCACTGTCTTCACCGGAAATACAAGCGCTGAGCTGGATGCAATACAATTGAAGGGGCTCACAATTTCTACTCACATGCAAACATCTCTTTGGACTGAAGTCAGTTCCTCTCATTCATACTTTATCTACGTTACGTTCCAATTAAGAGTTCTAATTATTCTGTTTTACTTGTACAGCTATGTTTATTCATCAAGACCTCAAATGGTCATGTTTCTTGTTTTATAGTTCATTTTCCTAGTGTTTTAATTCTTTTATTGCTGTAATTGTACTTGTCTGAGTGTCCTACTATAATGAAACTGACATGCACATTGGTTGGTATAGTTGAGACTTAATTCTTACTGCACTGATCAATAGGTTTGTATGACTCTGTGATTGCCCTCCCAATGCCAAGAGGGATTCATACCATAAAATCTCTATACATAAAAGACAATGTAAGGGAGCACCCTTTTCCATTATACTTTTTCCATGTGTGGGAATTTGTTGAAAGGAAACAGCCAAAATTTCACTAAGGTAGTGTAGAATGAGAGCCTTTTCTTTAACTTAATAAGTTGACTATAAATTTGCAAGTATCCAATCTCAGTCCAGTCTTAATTCCATGTACTTATCTTTATACAGTGTAAAGCACGTTTCTTTAAAAATGGGTTAGGAATGGATGTTTAGCAACAAAAAGTCCTCACCACAGAAAAGTCATATGCAATCATCAATAAATAAAAGTATTTTTAAAAAATTAAGCTGTATAGAGAAAGCTTTTGGAACTGTAAGAAAAAAAAAACTAATCTAAATAATTAGGTTGCAATCCTGCCCCTAATTATACACCCTTATGCATTCATGTCAACGGAACTGATCTACTGCATCAGCGGGACTCCAAATCTGCATTACCCTATGTTTGTTTAAGAGTTTTGTGCATTTCAATAAGAGTTTTTAGTCATTATGGACAACCACGTAATACCTGAGTTGAATATTTTCCACTTCCATAAGGTATATTAAATACGTGCAGTAAGTTTTAAGATGCAAATACAATTTCAACATAACTTGAAAAATAATTTAGAAACAATACATACTCTCCTGCTGAAAGCAAGCTCTGCTTTTCATCCTTCTTTATCCGTGGTCGTCCCAGTTTCACTTTGAGGGGAGAGGTTGGTGATTTCTGGGCTGCAGGTTGAATAAAGTGTGCAAAAAGTTCTGTCTGCTTTAGCAGGAATTCAAAACGTTTGGCTCGATCTGTTTTCTATAGTCCATACAAGAAAAGCAAAATGAGATAAGGTATGATTTAAGAAAGTATCTCTGAGCACATACATTGGTGGTGGTAGGGATGTTACTCTTCCTAATTAAACTTACAATCTCTTCCAAACTTCTCCACTGCAAACCTATGAATGAGTTCTGTAAGAACCTTAGACCTAACTATCCAGTTCAATATAGAGATTAGGGGAAAAAATGCAATCAGACAGTAGGTGTATTAATTGCTCCTTCTAGCCCAACTGTTGTTTCTCAGGAAGGAAGACCCTAAAATATTGACTATGATCTCAAAAAGATATCCAGTTTGTAATCTCCACCCAACTTACAAATGGGCTGTAAGCATTTTTATTTATAATGCCCTTTCCAACCTGGAAGCAACCTGGATACATTAGTCAACATTTAACTTCGATCACTACAAAGGAAGAATGGGTAATAGTTATACTTGATGAGGGAGATGGGAGTTGTAGTCCAGGATCCCCAGAAGGTGCCAAGTTGAGTAAGGCTCTAATGCAACTTTCTTTCACGACAAAGATTGCTAAAACAGGCATGGATGAAATTTTGTCTGAATGACATTCTATGATTTAAAGCAATTTGAGCATCATAGTGAATGAAATGACATAGTATGGATTCCTGAAAATCTAAACAAGAAATTTATTCAGTATTTCCAAGGGCTGTGGAAAAAGGGCGGATCTGGAGCTCTGGAAATATCCTGATCTGTGCAGGGTCAGATCACAAGGATATTCTGATTTAAGGACAAACATGCCGATCACTGAACTCTCCTCCATTCCTCACTAGGACATTTTATGCAAGAATTCTGGTGTATTACCTGACAAAACCACCTGCAGCATGGTGAAGTTCCAGAACAATAAATCAGAACCAGAACTTTGGGAAGGAACTTAAAGCAGCAGAGAATAAAGACATCTAGGTTGTTCAATATAAACCACACTCTATCCTGTATTATCCAGATTCTAATGAATATGAGGTTTCCAGTTTTAAAACACAGCTCTGATGTTTACAGCAAGATATTTAGCCTCTATCCAGCCTAAAGCAATAATCATACATACACACACACACACTTACCTGGGAAAAATTCAACAACTCAGCATTCATTTTCAGTAATATGTATAGGATTGCAATATAAGTTACACTTGATCCAAATTCTAATCAACAGAATTTAAGCTAATCATGATAATTTATTATTTTAATTTCAAACATTAGTCTGGATCTGAACCAATATTTCAGAAACACTGCTTAAAAGGCATATGGTTAGATAGTATAAAACTATGAAATAAACAGGCAATATACAGTTTTACCACACGAGGGCAACATAATTCATAACTTTTGTTGAAGCCAACAGAGGGAGAAACACCATTTTACATATACGTAATTTGTTTATTCTTCTAAAGATCATATTTAGACTGTTAAGCTTGAATGTTGAAAAATATCTGGTTATTCACTTTTTACTTGTTACACTTTTCTCCTAAAAAACAATTCAAAAACTATGCCAGAATCAAGCATTTCAGGAAGATGTTCAAAGCTAATTGCAATAACTTCCAAGTATAAAATAAGGTCTAAGATGAAGGAGACATAACACAGTCTTAGTCATTTGTATCCATAAAACACATTGAATTCAGTGGGGTTTACTCCTCAAAAACTACATATGGGCTTCTCAGGGAACCAGAAATTCCAAATAAATCCCACCTAATTCTTGATGATGAAGAATGGTCTATATATTGGCTCCTTGTTCTTAAGAGGTTTTGCAAAAATTGTTTTAAAAAATTGATTTGGTTACGTTTTAGGGAAAAAATGCAGGCTTATTGTGCTTATGCCCCACTTAAAATCTGGCTCTTAGTGAGGTTTTTGTGGAAAGAAGATGAATGACTAGCTAAAGTCATTTTTCTTTTTCTTTTTTTTAATAGTAATTTTATTAAAAATTACAATTGCAAAGATAATAATTAATATAAACTAAAAAGAAAAAGAAAAAATAGAAGGTGCAGAAAAGAATAGAAAGTAAAAATAGAAAAGAAAAAAGAAAATAATAAAAAGAAAATAAATATATAAAAAATGACTTCCCCCTTCATCACAATAAGTATAAACAATTTTAGTAACTTATCACCTTCTCCTAAAATACAACAAATGATTTCTTCTTCCCATATGGCATCTCTTATCTATAAACAAATCTTTACGGCCTCACCGTTCAGTCCTGATCAGCAAAAGTCCATTAAGGGTTTATTTATTTTATTTATTTATATATCACATTTATATAGCTACTCATCTCACACAAAGCAACTCTGGGCAGTTGCCAGAGATGACAACATATCTATTTTAACCGTGATCAAATAAACCAACCTTCCTTTTACTTTTAATAATCTTGATCTTTAGTCCTCTCAGATAATGTCCTAGAACTTGATTTCATTTTTTCTTTGTCCCTTCTCACAAAATTCTTCAAAGCTTTAACAAGCCTCTTTTGTAAATCCAATATAGGAAAATTATCCAGGTCACTCTCTTGGTTTGCTATTTGTATATCCCTTTTAATTATTAAGACATCAGCCGGTTTCTTTTGTATGTCCAGTGTAGCTTCTTCTTCCATATCATTCTTGTAGCCTGTCATTTTTAAATCCACTTTCAGATCAGTCTCAATCTTGTCAGGTAAAACCTGTTCCTCTTCCATAACATCTTTTAAACACAGTCTATCCCAAATCCCAGAGGATCGTTGGTTGCCCTCTCCCCTCTCTGGAAGAACTTCACAGCTCCCGCTGCCTTAAGAAGGCTCAAAACATGCTTAAGGACCCATCCCACCCGGGACATTCTTTCTTTGAACTATTACCATCTGGCAGACGGTACAGGATAATAAAAACAAGGACAAACAGGCTGAAGAATAGCTTCTATCTCAGAGCTGCAACTCTACTGAACTCTACTGTATGGTGCAATATTAATGCAACATCAGGGGTTGTGCAATGGTGAACAGAATGTGAAGGATGTGGGTTTTTTATTCTATGGCTTTTATATTTATAAGGTGCACTGGGGATGGCATTTAATTTCGTTGTACGAGGTACAATGACAATAAAGTTTACTACTATTACTACTACTACTAGTACTACTACTACTACAGAGGCAGACGCTCTTAAAATTAATTTCTAGGTCCATTGTTCAAAAATATCCTCCAATATGTCCAGAGTTAAAACATGTTGCTGCATTTTGTATTAATAAGTCAAATTTAAGTGTTCTTCTCCTTTAATTGTAATATTTAGTTCCTTCTGGTTCCCTCTGGTGCCCAACCTTCAAAGTCTCATTCTTTAAAAAAAAAAAAAAAAGAATTCAAAACAAAAGCATTTTCCCACAGGGAGGATTCCTATAATTAATTCCAAAATCTTATTACAAATCTGTCTGGACCCTTAGTCCATTTGTAACTTTTCAAAATCTAAGTTCTAATTACCCTTTTGCTGTTTAGTCCAAAAAAGCCCTCCATTTTTAAAGTCCTTATACTTGTATTTAAAACCTCTTTCGCCAAAGATTGAAGGAGACTCACCCGGTGTTTTCAGATTTGCCAATCCAAAGGTCCCTAATAGCTGAAAAGCAATTAACAAGCAATTTCTCAAAGTGATAAGAAAAGGAAGACTGGGAACCCAGTGTCTTTTCAAAGGTGCCAACCGCAGTTTGAGCAAGATGGCTGTTCCCTCATCTCCCAATGCTCTAATCCCACTAGAGACTGCTGTCTTGCAATATCCTCCAAAGGAGCAACTGTCTGGAGCACTAGTGGGCGATCTCAAGTCCTCTCCTTGTCCGGAGAGAAATTACGAAGAGCCAGTCTACTCACTGGCTCTTCATTCCACTGTGGTCGACTCTGCTTCTGGCAGAGCCAGGTTGTTTGCCATTTCTTCCCTGGAAATCTAAAGTCATTTTTTCCATAATAGCTATTTTCCATAATATCCATAGCCTTCAGCTTTAATTGCTATTTAGCAGGTTTCGTATCAAAATAGGTTTCTCACTGCAACCAATCTATTCAATGAAAATGTTATTGTTCCAATTTGTAATTCATTCTAAATGAACAGGCTCCATGGCAGTTGCAATATCTCCTTTTTAAGGTCTTCTATTTTTATTTGAAAATCTTTTTGATTTTCTTCTTTTCTTTACCAAGTAACATTCCAGCAGACAGTTAGGACAGCCATTAATCTCAAGTAGGTTTGAAATATAAAACCACTGAGGTTCAAGAAACAACACCCAAAAACGTACCTTGAAGCTGTTGAACATAATGTAACTAGACTAGCAGGTTAAGCTATTTTATCCACACCATGCATTTCTGACACAATTTTAAGAATTTTGCCCTGGTGCGGCCTAATAAAAACAAAATGTAGCAGCTGAGGTCTCTGTGTGACATACTGGCTTGGCTGTACATAATACAAAGCCTTAACATGTTCTGACTGTTTAGGTTGTGCAGACTCTTGAGACAAAGCTATGGTTTATTCTTTGTCAACAACCTGCACTCTGAACTCATGATTTGTTTTTAGTTTATAAATCCAGATGTGTTATTGCCGATTCACACAACACAAGCTGGGGGGGGGGGGTATTTATGTTTTTTGCACCAAGCCATAGTATCTGGTTCACGCATAATAGTAAAGTATTGGCAGCTGCACAATTTGGCACTATACAGATTCATCTTATGCACCAACTGCACCCATTCCTGGACCGGGAGGCCTTGCCCACAGTTGTGTATGCCTTGGTCACTTCCAGGTAGGATTACTGCAACATGCTCTGTGTGGGGCTGCCCTTGAATACCATCTGGAAATTACACTGGTCCAGAATGCAGCGGCATTCCTCATATTACACCCCAGCTGCGCAAGCTGCATTGGCTTCCAGTGTTTTTCTGGCTTCCATTCAAGGTGCTGACTATAACTTTTAAAGTCCTCCATGGCACGGGCCTGGTTGCCTATGGGACCACCCCTCCAATGAGGCTATGTGCCTTCTCAGTAGTGGCCCCTGCCCTGGAGAACACACTCCCCTGGGATCCAGCAGGTCTCCACCCTTCTGGCTTTCTGGAAGGCCTTAAAAAGCTGAGTCTAAAAAGCATTGGAAGCAGATGAGGCTGGAGCACAGTGACTATTGTGTTACTTTAGGGCCCCAGGCACTGTTTGTTCTTTGGAATCTTGGGGGGGGGGGTATTGTTTCTCATGTATTTTTATTGTTGTTACTGTGAGCCAGAATTATGGTATATACAAGATGGGCAGCCACATAAGTTTCCTACATAAATAAAGGGTGGATTTATCATCAGGGTAGGACAAAAACAAACCACATTATGGCTGCGCATTATGTACAAACTATTTATTTATGGGATTTTTCTACTATTTCAGCCCAAACACCCTAGGCAATATACAGATACCAATAATAAAATAATACAGCAATAATAAATAAGAATAACACAACACAGCAATACAATCAAATGAATACGCCTTCAGACTATGACCTTAAGCCTGAATGCAGAATTCTGAGGTCTGGTTACTTTTGTGCTCTTCTCTTCTCTTCCATCTAGCTCCCACTCTGGCAGCGAGAACAGAGAAAACAACCCAGGAACTGGCTGGATTCACACATCGTAGTAAGCACCCAAGCTATTACTTTAAATATTGTGTGAATCACACTCTTATAACTTATTCAAAAAATATGGTTCCTGCAAACTTCAGCTTAGTGCCATGTGGAAATGAAGATAATAGGAAAGCAATGGAAGATACTCCATATTTCTAATAGGTAGTTGGAAGGGAACATCTCAGAGGTGCAGCTTTTCTAACTATGTCATGATAATTCTATTTATAAATATATAATACTGCCATGCTTCATACAGACTCATTCAATTTGTGCTTTCCAATATTTCCTCTGCCATATAATCCTAGAGAATATTGCAGCTTGATGCACTTACAACTGGAGAATCATTAAAAGTATTTCTTAAGTACTAATATATCTATATGGAGGGGGGAACTGTGAAGCTGGCTTTTTAAAAAAAATTATTAAAGTGATACTATTATTATATCTTATGCACCTTTTAGCCTAGAGGCTCCATATTTTATACTGAGATATTACAGCTGACTGCACTATAATATTATTGTTGTTGCTTTTATTCTCTGCTTGTACTGCACTTATTAAAAAGGCACATAATACTTACTACTACTTTGAGACACAAAACGCTAACACTTTTTTTTCCCAAGCCACTCATACAGAAAAAGATTTTATTCTTAAGCTGTAGAGAAAAATAATTCCAAAACCAAATGAAATAAACTGGATCAGGAAATGCTGCCTGGATTCTAAAACATTAGCCTTTGACACAGAAAGCTTAAAATCAAATGTGTAATTATCTGTTGCAAGACTAACAGTAACTGGCTGTTGGGGACCAGGGGGGAAGTCAGGTTGTAAATCAGCTGACAGTTAACCTTTGCAGACCAAGAAGCACATAGCTTTAAAAAAAAAAAAAAAAAAGACTCCTAACCTATCAAAGACAACAACTTGAGTTCCACCAATAAGGCTTAATGCCCTCATTCCTCCTCAGCTGGTCTAAATGACCACAGTGGGACCACCCCAATAAGCATGGTTAGTCTTGGGTATACAGAGCAATCAGGAACATCCAAAGTAGGGGTGGGCAACCTCTGAGGAGCCCAGGCTGCAACTCAGTCTCCCAACCTTCTGGAGGGAGAGAAGGAGGAAGTCGCCTGATAAGGGGATGATATCACAAGAGGCGTGACCGTTTTTTTCAGCTCAGTCATTACTGAATGGAACAATTGATTAGATCATTTAAAAACTGTATGTATAATATATGGACTTATCAGCACAATTAAATTTAACAAAAGACACCACAGACAGAAAGGCCAAGTAGCAAATTTACCATCTTCTCTTCATATTCTGGATCGATTTCTTTTTCAGACTTAGTTGCCTTTGGAGGAGGTTTGAGTTGAAATGGAGGATCATTTTTCTGTAAATAAAATGAAAATTCTCCAGTCATGATCTACTTAATAGATTAAAGAAAAAAACATGTTCTTTTCCCAACATAATACAAATTAAAACATATTAAAATGTAATAGGGAAGTTATAATTAACACTGGCATGTCCTCTATACTTCAGGGTACTTTCCATAATCTTAAATAATGTGTTTTATCTCCATTAGCAATACTAAACCATTTTTCTAACCCCACCAAATTATCTTGATGGTTTCTCGGAAATGTAAATTCAGAGTACTTGTGATAGCAGCCTACAATTACTAAAGCTTGTACATATATACAAAGCCTCCAGAATATGCACCTGAGTGACATGCCTTCAAAGAGACAAATTTATGGGGGAAAAAGTGATTAATGACTACTAGACATAATGACTAGATCAACAAGAATCCTGCCTTCAGTATTAGATGATATATCAATACTGTACAAAATGCGTAGGCACATCAGCAAGAGGGAGCTGTCATGTGAGCTTCTGTCTGTGAGCTTCTCAGAGGCAGCTGTTTGGCCAACATGGGAACAGAATACTGGTTGATCTGGCCTTTGATCTGATCCAGCATGGCTCTTCTTACATTCTTATTAGAGTAATTATGATTTAAAACTGTACATATACAAACATCAACCACAGTTCTTTCACAAACCCTTAGGAAGAGTAACTGAGATTCAGGCAGGTTCCACATCAGTAGCTGTCTTAAGTCTGCCACAGCAAAAACCATAAAGACTCTTGAGAAACATTAAACACTACACATTTTAATACATAATTCATTTCATCAGTTGCATTAAGTATTATACGCACAGTTTCAAAGAAAAATAATAACAGAAATAGAACAGGAATTTTTTACTATCAATTCAGCTAGAGCAAACAACTAAAGTACATAGGAAAATTAAACTGATTTTGTCTTGTGTGTCTCCCACAAAAAGTATTTACCAATTTTAACATTATTGTGTATTAATCAAAACCATCATAAATGGCCAGCATTTACTTTGGTTACTAGTAAAATATAAAGAACCTGCCGATAGACTTATCGTATGCAATATATTTGGGTTGTTTTGACATTTCAAGGATTTTAAACCTCATTTTTTAAACAACTCTGAGAAATAATCTGTCACCTGAGAACAATACTTCATGCTTAGAGTATACAAAGATACTACAATAAAGCTATAATTCTACTTCACCCAGTGCCACTAAACACAGAGGGACTTATTTCTGAATAAACAGGCATTAGGTGGACTGTAAAGTTTTTGACCCTTGGTTCACAAATCACTGATATTGTTACAAAAGACTAACATAGCCACTTCCCTAGAATACACAGGCATAAACATATTGGTTCATTTATAACATTAGTAAATATATGAACAGATTAAGAAACATATACACAAAACAGGTAGATTAAGGCCAAGCAGATACAGGGAAAAATAGATAACCACACATATTTTTGGTCAGCCTATTCAAGTTCAGTATAAAAAAAACAAAGGCTGGAAATTCCTACAGATGAAATTAAGTCTCCTGCCAGATTACACTCTGGCTGTGTTCAAACAATATCTTAACCCATGCTTAACTGAAATAGGCTTTACTGAATTAGTTCACTTGGTACACTGAACCATAAACACACAGGCTGGATTTGAATCACCAACAGCCAGGCATTTATTGCAAAACTAGTCTAAAAATCCATGTAGCCTAGCAACTTGTTTCCAAGCTTGTGTCAAAAGCTTATGGGTGAAACTGACTAGCAGAGGATCCTTTTTTTTTTTTTTTTTTGGCCACATCAGATAATCAAGTAGATTTTCTTGGAGCATCAGGAAAGCCATGCTGGATCACATCAGAAGTTTGTCTCTTCAACACTTCTTCCCTACAACAGCCAATCAGGTGAGGACTACACCCTACAGCTGCCAATAAATCTGTCAGTGTGAGCACAGGGAACCAGTCTAGTAGAGAGGTAAGCACTTCACACTAACAGAGAATAAATTCAGATTTAATCCTTCATCAGACATGTAACTCACTGGATGAACTGAGTCCCAGATGCTACTGCAAAGTTCTTAGGTTTCTTTCAAATAAAGCATTTAGGGGACAGAGAATGCCATATATCACCTTCCGCTCCTCAAATGGCTCATAAATAAATAACCACCCTTCATCATAAAAACATAGGCAATCTTGCAGAACATGCCTGAAGCATCCCATTTCCAACAGTGGCCAAAGAGATACAGCCAGAATGCTACCTCTGCAACTGTTCCCACTCCTTGTTTTCCCAGCAACTGGTGGCGCAGAGGAAGCTAACGGTTCTCTGTAAAAGACATACTGCCTGCAGCCCTGTTCATGCAGCACTGATCTTCCACCCTTCCCTTCCTTCACCACCCACGCTCCTAAAAAAAAATCACTTTTCAGAGGAGTGATGCCTCAAAGACTGAACATTGCTGCCTTGGAAACCAAGGACCAAAACTGACCCTTGCCTTGCTCTTACCCTAACCCCTTTGCTCTACACCAGTAGAGGAAGAGTAAAAACAAAGGCTCCCTTGAGTTGAACTTTACTCCTGATGACCACCCAGACAAGATCTCGCTTCCTTGCTGATAATGTGGAAGTGGTCAGGCATCATTTCTGCCTTCCCATTCAAGTATCAACATAGCAATATATCAAGTATCAGATCAACCTAGTTTAGCTTCATAAGATCCACCTAGTTCAGCCAGATGTCATCTCCTGCAGGGAATGAGTGTCTCTCTGAGGTCAAGCCTGAATGCTGGTTTTCTGGGGTGCCTCCATAGAGAGTTCGTGGGGCAGGGGGGTTGTCTTTTAAATAGCAATGCAGACAGAATTTGCCCCTGCCTTCTCCCCAGATTTCAGACACATTTTGCAAAGACCCGGCTCTCAAAGGCTCTAATGCTGGAAAAGGGGGAAAGAAAGAGAAGAAGAGGACGACCAGCATCAGGGTGGATGGATTCGGTTATGGTGGCAATGGGTGCACCTTTGGAAGACCTAAAAGACCAGGTTAGGGATAGACTGTCATGGAGAAAATCTATCTATGTGGTCGCTAGCAGTCGAAAACGACTTGGTGGCACCTAATCAATCAATCAGTCAGATCTTCCCGAATGTCTTTTCCACCCCCCAGCCCAGCCTCCAGACGCGGGATTTCCTGGTGGCCTCCCATCCACGCCCGAACCTTCCACCCTGAGGACAGCCTATGCCAGCCAGGCGGGCCTCGTCGGACAGCCGACCCAAAGAGCCCCAAGGAGGGGAGGGCGCCCATGCGAAGGCTGGGACGCCGGGAGTCCAGCGCCGAGGGGGACGAGCCCGGTTGCCGGGGCGACAAGGCGAAGATGGTTGCCGGGGCGACGAGGCGAGGGCCTCCCCCCGCCGCTCCCCCCCACCCGAGTCCCACCTCGTCCTCGACGGGCTCCTGCGAGAAGGCGGCCGAGGTTGAGGGCTCCTCTTCGCCGCCCGACAGGCCCGGGCTGGCCGAGGCCGGCGTCGGAGCGGGCTCTGCGGCGTCCCCGGCGTCCATTTTGGGCCGGGAGCTGGAAGCGCGGCGCCGAGGGGAGCGGGACTCCCGCTCGCCCCAAACATCGCGAGAACCCGCGAGAGCTCCGCTCCGCACGCAGGCGCGCTTCGAGGACGGAGGGGCGGGGGCGGGGCGGGGAGCCTGGCCACGCCTCCGGGGCGGGGCTCCTGCGGAAGCGCGGAGGAGGCGCGGGAGCCGCTGGGCGCTCGTTTGGCGCCGGGTGGTTTCCAGTTAAAGGGTTTTCTCATGAAAATGGGTCACCCTAAGAAGGATTCCCTGGAGAAGGGTCCCTCCTAAACTAAGTCTGAGCTAGCCGGCCCCGGGGCCGCTAAAGCTAAGCAAGGTGGGAGAGGAGACCACTCGGAAAGCCAGGGAAGCAGGCGAGCTGGGGTGCCCCGTTTTTATTCCAAAACTGGGGAAGAGAGAGTGAGAGTAAAGGGAATCCAAGGTGCACCAATTATCCCTTTCCTGTAAAGCAGCGTTTCTCAACACCAGCCATTTTAAGCTGGGTGGACTTTGACTCCCAGAATCCCCCAGCTAGCTGGCTGGGGGATTCTGGGAGTTGAAGTCCAATGTCTTAAAGTTGCCAAGTTTGAGGAACACTGCACTAAACCAAAATGAAAGAAACCACGTTAAGGCCTAGAGCAATGTGTGAACCAGCTACAATGGCTTGTAAACCCTGGATTAAGTGAAGTGTGAACTAGTCCACCGAGCCTTGATCAGCCAGTGCAGATTAAAACCAAGCGCAGCTTAATACAACCCTGCCAGCGTCTCAGCACTCAGTGCATTTGGCAAAAGTTGGTTTCTGCTGAAAAGGACAATAGGATAGGAATAAAACCGCCGACTAAACTTGCTGAGTTCGGAGTCTGGACCCTTCTCAGGTTTGGACTGTGCCGTGCTGTTGATTTATATTTCTTTCCTGCCAAACGCCTTACTCAAAACACGTTATGAACTAGCCCAGTGTTTCTCAACCTCGGCAATTTTAAGATGTCTGGACTCCAGCTCCCAGAATTCCCCAGCCAGCCATGCTGGCTGGGGAATTCTGGGAGTTGGAGTCCAGACATCTTAAAATTGCCAAGGTTGAGAAACACTGAACTATCCCCTTCTGAAATGCATTTGTTCTCCAGGTCACACAAGCGTGGCTGGATACAGCGGGGCACGTCTGGCATTTCAGGCTGAATTCAGTCTAGACAAGTGGGTTTATAACCGAATTCTGTAGGGTGGGAAGGGTATCCCTCCCGCCCGTCCTCTAAAGGAGACACCATTCCCTTCGCCCTCCGCCAGTTCCTCCGGCTCCCTCCATCCCCAATCCTCCGCCAGCACTCTCTGGCTCCCGAATGACTCAAATTCTCAATGGATTCTTTTTGGATTTCCCTATTCTGCGGTTTTTACAAACCTTTAGAAGAGCCCCAAGCCCTTTGATGTGTATTTCTGTGTGGGTGGGCTGCATAATGTTCAGGAGCAAGCCGGCATTCTGGACAGCACCATAGAACAAATTTTCATTTTAGGACCCCAGTTGCAATGAGCCATGCTCGTGTTTTTGCAGTCTGAGAGATGCTGGACCCCTTAACTGCGTTCCTACGAGGCTGAGAGCCAGCCATGGAAATTTGCATCGGCTTGCTGAGAGTCCCCCCTCCCCTCAGGTGCCCTGAAAGGAGACACGGAGTCCATCATTTTGGGCAGGAGCTCCCCTTCTGGGTAGGGCCCTCCCTCCAGCACCCTCACGTTTAATACTTAAAAAGCTTCTAAAAATACGGTTTTTCCAAGGGTTTGGGGGACAAAGGCAATGGGAAATGTACCAAGCTGGATGAATCTAGCTGCTCCAGTGTTATAAAACTCTGTTTTTTATGGTTTTCTTGAATTTATATTTAATATTACCTATTGTTATGTCGTAGGATTGATATTTTTGAATTATTCTCATGTCTTGTATTTTTTGCTCTAAGCCACTTAGAGGAGCATGACTGAATTGGCGTAGATGCATCTGTAATGAAGAACTATACATACATACATACATACATACATACTGACCTTTCCCTTGAACATTGGGGCTATTCATTCCTGTATGTCTTTCCCCAGCAAGAGCTTGTCTGGCTTCTCCCAGCCTGCTAAGGGGTACATAATGCCGTTTGCTTGTTTGTGGTTTAGCACACCAGCTCTTGTGATTTACAAACTATGGTTATAACTTGGGTGGTTGTGGGAACCCAGCTTGTTATGGCTTTACTGAGTAAATATGGTTAAGCCAAAAAGGCCTTACTGAGATACGCGGAGGCAGCAACTCATCCCGCTTGTAATAACGGGAGACTGTTTTTCCTTGCACAGATCTGTTAGGCAGAAGTTAATCAGTATTGCCTGTTGCCGTTAAATTTCTGCCTGAATTCAACTCCCCTCCGAGCCAAATTCAAAGACTAAGACAAAGTAGAGTTGTGCAGAATTTAAAACTCACCAACAACACGGTTTTTCCTTTGCAGCTCTACTGATTTATTGTGATATAAAACCAAACCACTCAATTTTTTAAACAAGTTTCCAACCCAACTGTATATATGCAGGAATGTCCACAGGCATGAGTCAAAAATGTCATGGGGGCAACCACAACAGTGTGATAAAAACCCCACCCCTTTTTATGTGCCACACATGTGATGCATATAAAAGGTGGGTGGGGCTTCAATCACATGGTTGCAGATGGCATATTGACTTTTTTGACCCACCAACACCACCGGACACCCCTGTGCATAGGCACTGTTGTTTCACCACAACTGACAGCGTGATGAGGACTTGCCAGTTTACCAAACAACCTTCCATTATTGACACATTTTAAAAAAAATCTTTGGGCTTAAAAATTCCACTAAACCACAAAGCAGGATTTATAAAACGCAGTGCCCAGATTCTCACAAAAAAGTAAAGAAACCACATTGTGGCTTGCTGTGTTGAGTGAACCCAGACAATTGTGGCTGATTCAAAACTAAACCAAACAGTGATTTAGCCATGATGGGTGAACTAGGCAGCCAGTAACAATTTCCACTCTCTCTTTTTTTCTCCAATTGAGAGTTTGGAGAAACTTGGTGAAATGAACAAGCTTTGTCACTGTGGAGTCCTTGGGGTTCTCTGAGCTTGGTTCTTTTCTTGCAAACGTTTCATTACCCGGCGAGGTAACATCTTCAGCTTTGTCACTTTCATCCTTGGCTCTGGAGGTGGGCTGTTGGTCATAACAAGGGCGCTTTGGATGCAACTGACACATTCATCAATTTCTTTAAAAAGCAAGGTTGAAATAACGCCTTCCGGGAAGTGCAGAGCATTTAGGAAGAGGTGGAGACCAGCTTTGCTGCATCTCTCTAGGTTGCCGATGTGGAAACACACTTAGATTAATCTTTATAACAGCAGCAGCAACAGCCTGCCATTAGACTGGAACAGAACCGTTCTGCTTTCCAACAGAGAAAACTTCTTCTTGTGCCAAGCATTTGGCTAGCCCTGGAAGTTAGTTTTGCCATATCAGATTCCATACTTCAGATTTAACGATCCCCCGAAACGTATGCAATAATAAATCAGTTTGCTGTTAATTTGCTGGAATCTCTGGGGGGAGCACACATCGTGCATAGGAAGCACACATTGCAGAATAAATGTGTTACTTATTTGTAAAAAAAACAGAATGTAAAATTGTATGACATTATGTTTATGTCAGAGGGGGGCTGTAGAGACCTGAGTGCCAAGTCCTCCCTCAACGAAGCTCACTGCGTAAACTTGGCCCAGCACTCTTTCTTAACATAACCTACTTCACAAGTTTGTTATGAAGATAAAATTGCAAAGGGGGTGGGGGGTGGGAATCATCTCCAAAGTGAGTGATAACCTGCATTTCCATCAACTCTCCAAAGTGGCTGAGACGGAAGAATAAAATCACTTCGTGCGAGATGGGCGGCTATATAAATGTGCCATATAAACCAACCATCCATCCATCAATCCATCCATAGAAGAATATATAGAAAAACGAAGGATAACATTCACCTGTACTGCCAGCAGGAGCATCAATTTGGTGAAAAGAACCGGGAATGAGGGGTCTCCTCAAGGGGAGGAGAAAAAGCCAAAATGGCAGCCCCCATTTGCAGTTGTGGGTTTCATCTTGGCGCACACTCAGAGATACACACGGAGAGATGTGCCTGCCAGGAATGGAGAACCCAGAAATTTGGACTTGTAGGAACTACAGCAAAGATGTCTTTCCTTACAGCCATGTTTCCGTACCTCGGGAACTTTAAGATGTGTGGACTTCAACTCCCAGAATTCCCCAGCCAGCTATGCTGGCTGGGGAATTCTGGGAGTTGAAGTCCACACATCTTAAAGTTCCCGAGGTTCGGAAACACTGCCTTACAGTAACTAAAGGGGGGTTAACAATTGGAAGACCAGAGGAACAAGTGCTTCCAAAGGCGATCAGACAAAAGGAAAGAAAATTTGGGAATTAGGAAAAATGGAGCATCCAGATCTCAGCATCAGATAGCTAGGCTGGCCTAGGCTGAAAGCTTAGTTGGGTGTGGCAGGGCTAGAAGGCAAATTCTGAGAGTTGAAGTCCAGCAACAGCATTGTTGTGCGCGTGACCTCCCGGGGGGCGGCATTTTTGTTCTTCTTTTATATTTATTGAGAATTTTACATAAAGTAAAAGACAAATCTAAAGAAAAAGAAAAGAAAGGAAAAGGGTTCAAGAAAAGGGGGGGGGGAGAAAAAAGAAAGAAAATTAAAGTTATAAAAAATAATGACAGCCAACCTTCTCTTCAGTTGATACTGACAAACCCTCCCTCCTTTTTCTGCCAGAAATCCCTTCAACCCCCTATTAAATTCTCATCTTTTTCAGTCCTTAAATGCATTAAAAAATGCATCATTTCACTTTCTTTCTTCTTTTAGCAAAAAGTCCATAAAAGGTTTCCGGTCTTTTAAAAAAAGCACTTCTTGTTTTCTTCCTGGCCAATGACCTCCCCAGGAGCTGAGCTTGACCAGAGGGTGTCTACCCTGCCCTTCTGGACAGGGACAGTGCTACAGCTACTTTTATTCCATAGGGATTTTTCTCTGAAACGCCTGGGTCCATCGGGCTGAGGAGGATGGGGGTTGGAGTCCTGAGCTGTTGGAGGTGACTGAACCGGAAATAAAATCAGCACCACTGAGACCTAGGTGGCAGCACTAGGCCAAATGCTTAGGCTCAAAAAAAGCTATGCAAGGTTTGGTCTGGATGGGAGACCACCAGGAAATCTTAGGACTGGAAATGGAAAACATCTTAGAAGAAGGCAGTGGCACATCTATATTTTCACACACACACACACACACACACACACACACACAGGGGCACCAAGAATCCAGCTAGACCTGAAGGCAATTTACTTACTCTTGGTCTATGTATCTTAGGTCTAACCACCAGTGTATAGCCAGAAATGTCGATTTAACGACAATTACAGAGTTGTAAAACCAGTATTACCGACGATAGTTCTCTCAGTCTTCAGAGTTACAGTATTAGGGGAAAGAAACATTTTGTCTCACCCGGTTATCCGGCTGAACTCCGCTTTGACTCGTGAGTCTCATCGAGTTGCGGGTTCGCTTGCGGAGCGCCCCGCTGGCCCGCGACCGACGGAAAGGTTTGGGTGCGATTCGCTCCTGGCTCCCCGCACGCTCCGACCTCCGAGCAGCTGTCGGCGATGGGGGGGGAGCGCCGGCGCCCCCGAGTGGCCGTGCCCTTTCTGCTCGTCCAGGCCGGGTTTTCCTCTCCTCGGGGCGGTGCTGGGCCGCGGAGCAGCGCCTCGCGCGGGGGATCCAGGCCGGGTTTTCGCACCTCTGCCAGGGCGCGCCGGGTCGGCTGCGGGCGAGCGCCCAGGCGGGCAGGGCGCGTCGGCTGCGGACCGCTGGTGGCAGCAGCTGGGCGACCGCCCTTCTTCTTCCGAGACCCTCCTGCCGCGGATACCCCGCGCCCGCCGGCCCTCCGAGCAGCAGCCCACCAGGTAAGTAAGGGACGGGCGTGGGCGCAGCCTTTCCTACAGGAGGAGACGGACGGGGCGCGCCGCGCCTGCTGGAACTCGAGCCGCAACTTTGGAGGCAGCTGCCCCGTCCGCCAGCCTGGGCTTCCTTTCTTTCCCTTTCTGCTGGCTTCGGATCTTGCCCCGCCTTGGCTTCCCTGTGGCCGCGTTCTCACGACGCCCTCTCCCCTGGCCGGCCGGCCGGCCGGCGGGTTCAGCGAACTCAGCCCGAGTCCTAAGTTTAGGGCCCCGCGAGCCGTGCCGCGCCCGAGGATGCGGGGCATGGCACGCTTCCCGATCCCGTGATCTGCGGGGCAAAGGGTTGTGCGAACGGAGCCCGGGGCTCGGAACTCCGGCTTCTGAGCTGGGAGCGACCGGGCAATGCGGGCGGAGTATCCTGCCTGCCCTTCGGGACTCCGGAGGGTGTCCGGTTGTTGACCCTCCCGCTGCTCTGGCTTTGCCCGTGTGCACCGAGCCAGATACGAGCTGGCTACCAGGTTGTGGTTCACTATGTTCTGTGAACGCAACCGATATTGACTCGGTCGCGCGCGACAGAAAACCGTGGCTTGCTGAATGTATTTATGTATTTAATTGTTCGATTTCTAAACCGCCCATTACCCAAATCTCTGGGGCCATTGTTTTGAATTCTATCCCAATTACTTGGGAAGATACAGCAGAATAGTGGGAAAATCAATCTCATTATTTGCTTTTCGATTGCAAAAAAGTGAATTTTGCAGGCTTGGAAGGACACCCTTTCTCCATCCGATGCACCATGGAACAAAGTTTTATGCTTTTACTATATTTAAGCATTTTATGATCCAGAATCCTGACTTGAGGAATATTTAGAAACGTCGACTGTGGGCATATGTCAGTGTGTGTTTCCTTTCCTGATTTTTTTTTTTTTTGGTGAGTGGGCGGTCCTACAAGGAAAGCAACAGAAAAGTTTACAATTTAATATTTCAATATCTCATATACACAGACAGGGCTGCTTTTGATTAGTACAAAAGCAGTTACATTTCTGTAAAGTGAGGATTTTTTCCCTTTCTTTCTTTTTTTTTTTTTAAAGTATGGTTTGTTGAATAAGCCGTCATTGCTTGGGGTCACATACCCTGCTAAGCCAAAGCCACCAAACATATCACGCTGTGGCTTAGCATCACACAGGAACCTGACCTGACCTACGGCCACAATTCCCTGTAATTAAACCATCAGGGAAACACAATCGTTTGCGGTAACTTGCCTGGGACTGTGACCTGAGTTCCTTTGATGCCCTTCCCAGGGTTTTGGAGCACGTTTTTGCCAAATATGGAATGTAGAAGGGTTAATCGAGATTCATGTGTGCTTTGATCGATCTGGGTGACAAAAAGCAGCCACCCAGCCCCAGACGTGGCATTTTCCCACGTTCACCAAAGGCATTCCTGAATGAAAGGTGTATGGGAGACACGGAGAAACACAGCCCCATCAGTTTCTGCTGGAAGACAAAAATGAAATCAATGTGCTTTGGGATTAAAAGATAAAGGATGAAGGGATATTTATTTGTTCGTTATTTCCTGTCTTTTCCCCAAGAGCCCAGGGCAGCTGATATGAAGATTTCCCTTTGTTTTTATCTGGGCAACGTCAAGGCTGTGAGATGGGTTGGGTGAGAGAGAATCGCTGGTCCAAAGTTGTCTGCTGAATTTTCACACTTTAACCCAGTGTTTCTCAACCTTGGCGGCTTGAAGATGGGTGGACTTCAACTCCCAGAATTCCCCAGCCAGCATAGCTGGCTGGGGAATTCTGGGAGTTGAAGTCCACTCATCTTCAAGCCGCCAAGATTGAGAAACACTGAGTTAAGGTACATGGTTATGACCAGGAAGATCCAGGTTCATAGAAGTTTCCTCATGGCTTTGAGCCAGGCACCCTCTCTCAGCAACTTACTCTCGTGGAAAAAAACTGAAAGCAGGGGTATTATAATGCCACCTTAAACTCCTGGAATGAAGGAGAGATATAATTCAAATTAATTGAGGGCACAGGAAGTTGAGGAATACTTTCCCGGTGTCTTCATTATGTTTCTCTTTCCTCTTTTCTTCCACAAAGGACTCAAGGTTACACGACTAGGAATCATAATGAAGGTATATCCATCTGATTCCCCCCCCCCCAGAAAAAAATGGTATGCAAACAGGAGGTTGTTTTTTTTTTTTAATAAATCTCATCATTAAATTGATGGGATGTGGCTGAATCCAACCCATCGTTTTGCTGCTTGGAAGGGAACTCTTTTGAACCCGGCAGTCCCTGCTTTCTGCAACTGCTAGGCATATAAAATACACTGAGCTTTCATGGAGAATTCTTGGCTGGCTGAAATACGGGCTTTGAAGTTTGGCTTTAGCCATGAAAAGCAGGTAAACATGGTATAAGGACAACCTCTAGAAATGCGTTTCATCTGGCAAAGAAGCCCAGCCATATGGGAAGTTGGAACCTTATCAAAGAAAGGAAGGAGAGTCCTTTTTTTACACTATTTATTTATTTACTTACTTACAGTATCCTGCTGCCTATCCCAAGAAGGTTTTCAATGCGTACTTTTAATCACCTCTTTAACTGTCTAGAAAGCAAACCATGTAGATCGGTGTTTCTCCACCTTGGCCACTTTAAGATCAGTGGACTTCAACTCCTAGGATTTCTAGAAGGCAAAGCATGTAGATCAGTGTCTTTCCACCTTGGCCACCTTAAGGCCAGTGGACTTCAACTCCCAGAATTTCTAGAAGACAAACCATGCAGATCAGTGTTTCTCCACCTTGGCCACTTTAAGAACGGAATTCTGGGAGTTGAAGTCCACCAGTCTTAAAGTGGCCAAGGTGGAGAAACACTGATGTATACCATGGTTTTGGGTAGACCACATCATTCCTCTTGGTTTGGGAGGGAGGAGATATCCCAGAGCATCCCCCCTTTGCTGCACTGCTGAGTGTAAGTATTTTGGACTCACGGCCCAAATAGCAGATCTGAAAGATGTAGAAAGCTCAGAAAACTGCTTTGCTCTTGGGGCAGGATGGGCTAGTGGCTCCTAAGCTAAGAGCTTTTACGCTTTCCATAGCAGGAGTGGGCATTTGAGAATCCTTTCCCTTTTTTCCGGCTTGGTCACCTCATTGTGGAGAAGCTGACCACTCCCTTGGCTTTCCTCAAGCCAGTTCAGCTCTTAGAATGCAGAACTGGGCAACTTATCCCCGACCCGACCCCCACTAGCCGCCTTTTTTGCAGGAGCAATCTATGGGGAGCTATATTATATGCCATTTGGGGGACGAGGGGAAACCAGAGCAAAAATCATTGGGCTTCCACATCTTCTCTCTTTCTCGCCTCGTGTGTTTCCTTGTTCTGGACCTCTCTTCTTCTCTTCCTCTTGTGCCACAGGCTGGTTAGAAAGGTGCAAAGACGACTTTGCAAAGGTCCCCCCAACCTTGGGTAATCTGTGAAAGTATGTCCAGGGCTGAGCTTCGTTCTTTGGAATAAGTTGAGCTGTGGTGAAGTAAACCTTAAATGTTCCTCTGCATTAGAGCATGAGGTCATGAAGTTCCTTCTTGCCTCAAGATATTTCTCCACGAGAAATGTCCCCCCTTCCATATAAACCTAGTGAGGACAATGTAGTCCTTGTACGGCCCTCAGCTCCAGCTTTGATTGCCTCCAAAATCAGCTGGGTTATCCACAATCCGTAGCCAATTACCTAGCATAAACTTCCAATCAAGCCAGCTTCCCGCAGGAATGAAAGGCATTTGGCCACAAGCTGTCATCCTATCTTGGGTGTGAATGTTGGTCTTCTTGGACTGGAAAAGCTAGAAAGGATTTGGAAGTGATGCCAAGTAGAGCAATCGGTCTTTCCAAAAGCAAGTGGAGATCAGGTAATGGACCGAAAGTGGGGTTCCTTGTAGGCTGACTGATTCCCCACTCGATGGTGCTGAATGAGCTTCATGGCAGGGCATTTACCGGTGAGCAACTGAAGTAGAAATCTACTTGGGGGATTTTGGGAGGCATGGATGAAGTGGATGCTGGAGTTAACAGCCAGAGATTTTTTGTTTTCTTCCTCTAAGGCAGTGTTGCTCAACCTTGGCGACTTTAAGATATGTGGACTTCAGCTCCCAGAATTCCCCAGCCAGCATGGCTGGCTGGGGAATTCTGGGAGTTGAAGTCCACACATCTTAAAGTCACCAAGGTTGAGCAACACTGGTCTAAGGCAAAAGTTTGCCTTCTTTCAGCCTGTTTGGCAGTGAGGCTGCGGCTCAGGAGAAAACTACAACGTCTTTGGTGCAAAGTGTCCAGATTCAACCTTCAGCTTCTCCAGGTCCAGCTCAGAAGGGAAATCTAGAGGGTTTTTTTCTCCCATTTTTCCTGCTTTCTTCTGCAGCAGCCTCTGAGGCTCATCGAACGGGGAGATGCTCTGACCCTGTGACCTGGTTCAGACGTCGCTTACTTGCTGGAACATGGTTTATTGAATAAACCATGGTTGGTTGAATTCACACCCTGCCCAAAGCCCACCTTTTCCAACCTGGGCACCCTTGGGTTGGAGAGATTGCAATTCTCAGCAGTAGCTCTGCAGGCTGGGGAATTCTGGGAGTTGAAGTCCACACATCTTCAAGTGGCCAAGGTTGAGAAATGCTGGTCTGAGGATAACAGCTACGTAGAGGAGGTCACTGAAAGTGACCATTTATCTTTTCCAGCCAGTGCAGGTTTTAAATGCTCATTTGAGGGCAAGAAATTTTATATCTTTTGCCAAGCATGTGCCAGGATAACAGGCTGGACTTCTGTGTCGTCCCCCATTGGTCCAAACTGCTTTGTTCGTGATCAAATAATACAGAAATTATATGAGGCTCCATCCTGTGGTCTGGACTAGTCAAACAGACTCCACCTACAGAATTCACACAGTGTCCAAATATTTAAACTGCAGCTCTAAGTTGCAGCCCTGTCATAGAATCCCACGTTTATTACATAAAGTCAAATAAGCAGTCCCTTTCCCTAAATGAATTAGATTTGCAGCGTTTGGAGAAGGAACAGCATTGTCATTCCTGGTATCTTAAGTGGTAGCACCCAGCCAATCTTACCTCCTCCCCAAAGTAGCTAAGCAGAGTCAGATTTGGTCAGCGCTTGGATGGGAGACCACAAGGAGATCCTCGGGTTGTAAACGAGACTGGGGAGGAGGCGGAGGAGGTGGCAGCAGTGGCAAAGCACATCTGTATTGCTACACGAAAACTCCATGGGCATCAAAAATCAAGCTCACTTTGAGGGAGTGTTTATTTTTCTTCCTCTACATTTAGACGTTAACACAAAGCATTACCTCCCAAAGGGTGGCCCTGTGACACTGCGTCCACCATCCTCCCTGTTTTCACTCCCCCTGTGGATGTTACTGCACCAGCCATTGAGTTTACTCATCAGTTAACTCAGCACCTGTCTTCTATGGTTTTGGCTCAGCATCTTCTATGAGCTCAACCAATTGTGGTTTATTCCATAACCATGGTTAAAACAGGACTTATCGCCATGTGCAAACCCAGCCAGACAGTTGAGCTGGAGTGCAAAATTCCTGTTCTAGGCTGATTGAAAAGGTGATCATGGAACTCTGGGATGCTGAATGATGATGATGATGATGATGATGATGATGATGGTTGGTCGCATAGTCAGCCAGATGTTTAGACTGGATTTGGCATTTTTATCCACCTATCGAGTCCTTCCCAAAGACCTGGGATAAGCAGATGTTGTTTGATGGTATTAAAGGTCTCATCGCAGGATGGAAGCTGTTCCAAGCTAAGCTGCCTTTTGCAACTGACTGATGGTGATTTTGTCAATATCAGTCAATTGCAAAAGGCAGCTTTTCTGCAGTTGACTGATATTATTATTATTATTGTTATGATCATCTAATAAATCATGAAGGCTTGTAGGTCACATAGCAAGGGAGGTTTCCTGGAAGCTTCTCCGTTTGAGACCTGTGAACTTGAACAATCAAATCATTCGGAAGAGTGAGATTATTTCTGGATATTGGCCAAGCTTGGGCCCGGTGAGGGTGGGGGAGTGGGTGGAAAATGGCAGGTGGGATGGAAAGGAAAAGCTGCTTGTTGCAATAACCACACAGACCTCTTTGTTAATTTATGCCAACTCAGCAGTTCCTCCTTGCAGAGCCACCCTGCTGAGAGCCACAGGTTCACCTGGTTCACCTATTCTGGAGCTGCACGTTTTTGGGTTTTTTTCAACCTGCGGTTGGCGCTGGGTGGCACCCAGTGTTTGATCTCTCATTAATAACGACTTCGTGTTGTTCGTGAAAACGGTGATTCTGAAACGCCGTGACTCTCAGATCTGGGGGTTTGCTTTGGACCCGAGAAAGCGCCAGGTGAAAAAGGGGATGAAGTAAGATGTGTTAGTATAAAACGGGCTACCAGACTCCTCCTGACTTTTCCCCGTGCTTCTGTACAGAATTCACTTCATCATAATGGTTTACCACGATGCCAGTAATGGCTGCGACTCGCTTTAAAAGAAAACGCGGCACAGATAAGACAGCTGCGGTTAAGACAGGTGACAATATCACAACAAAGGCTTCTTGGAACTTTTTTTAATCTATACCATTTTATATAAATAGAGAAATATTTTGTAAAACACTTCTGTATCTGTAGTTGCTATTGAGTCTGTGGTCCAGTATGCTAGAATTCAGAATAATTTTGCTTTCCGTGTAGACTAAGAAATCAGAGTATTGAATATTTTTAAAAACCAAAGGAAAGGGGGGATAAATCTGCCCTGACTTCAGGTTTTGGGTCCCTCCCCACCACAAAGAGATGGGGGGGGCAGCTTCTTACATGCTTCTTCTGCAGAAGCGATGACTTCAGAGTTGGAGATATTTAAACATTAGATTTTAATATTTAAATTTAATTTAAACTTAAATTAGATATTTAAACAAATGTAAAAACTTGGAGATATTTAAACAAATTTAAACAAATCCTAAGAAGCAATTCCTTGCATCGCTTACCTTGAAGATTCAGACAGAAGGTTTAAATATGTTTAAGATGACAGTGGTTTCCCAGGGCTGCATGTTCTTACCCCCTTGGTCAACTTTAGGAAAACTCTTCAAACCTGGATTTTAAAAAATATTCCTGGAACTCATTTCAGCTGCCCGCTGTGGGCTGTGCTTGGCGTTTGAGTGTTCCTTGATGGCTGAAACTTTCTGTAATTTTGGTTGCTGTCGTTAATGGCCATGTTGTTGTCCACTTTTTTGACATTCTTACTGGAAGTGGGGAATATAAACTGCTCAGGGTCCTTTTGAACTGGAGGGGCAGAGAAGGCAAGTAAAGAATCAAGGAAGTACATTCTAGCAACCATTTTTCCTGCAACAATTTTGAAAAAGGTATTGCAATCAAAACTTAATTTCTTTCCACTTGTTTCCTAAGAGCCTCCATTAGAGAACTCACTCACTCACTCACTCACTCCCATTCTCTCTTTCTTTCTTTCTTTCTTTCTTTCTTTCTTTCTTTCTTTCTTTCTTTCTTTCTTTCTTTCTTTCTCGCTCTTTCTTTCTTTCTTTCGTTCTTTCTCTCTCTCTCTCTCTCTTCCTTCCTTCCTTCCTGCCTGCCTGCCTGCCTGCCTGCCTGCCACTGCCTGGCAAGTAAATATTTTCTTTGAACCCTTCATGGTTGCTTTCAAGAGAATAACAGCTTTTAAATATCCCTTTCTTTTCTTTTCCCAAAGGTTGATATAAAACATGCAGCCACCTGAGAGTTTCTCATGCAGTGGGTTTGTGCAATCAATAGAGAGGGTGAAAACAGAACAAAGAGGAGACCTTGATTTCTTTTGTTAAGGAGATTTTATTTGATTTTATTTATACTTTTGGTAGGTCCTAGCACCAGTTCTCCTCCTCCTGGCATTCTTGCATACACAGGATTGCCAAACAGGCTACCTTTGATACAGCTGCTGGGCACGTGCTGATAACAGGCCTGGAACCATAACTGGTGCACCCTGCAGAAAGGAAAAGCCATCCTGTATTAATGGGTTAAAAACTTCTTCTGCAGGGTTTTTACCTATTCTTAAAGAGTCTGGCCAGAGAAGAAACAGTTTTCAATGTTTTTTTCTTTCTCCCCAAAGGAAAATAAGCTTTACCAATGAATGTAGAAAAGGAGTGGGGCTTCGTTCGCATGGTTGTGACCACCATATTGCCTTTTTTGACCCTCCTGCGCTCTAGGAAAGCACTTGAAAGATTTTGGGAAGCCACAAGTTCAGAAAAGAGATTGTTCAATCTTTGCAAGGAATTTCATTTTTTTCCCACTTAGCACTGTGTCCATCTGCAGGAAGTCAGGCTGTCCATTCTCCCAGATACACGGGGTGGAAATAAAGAATTCCTTAACGGCGTCCAGGATCAAAATGTATACAAGTGTGGCATGCAAGATTTAAAATGTCTTCTCTTTGACTGGTGGTTATTTATTAACTCGGCCAGAATGAGCTTCAGAACAAAGCTGGTGCAACAGCTTCCCCTTCATGTCGAGTGCAACAAAGGCAGGGGTTGGCGCTGATGGCTGTTGAAAAAGGATGGGAACCATTTTGACCTGAGCAGCTGAATTTTATATTTCCAAAGACATGGGAGCCCGGACGTCGTCTGTTGCTTTCTTCTTCCTGGCAAACCGTGGCAGGTTTGTCAGGCAGCCTGGATCCAGTCAGGGAAAAAAAAATCTTATTGGGACATTTTCCTGCTGAGAATATAGCCTGTTACAAACGGAGTCGAAGCACCCGCCCCCAGATTGCACAAAAGGGCAACACTGTGTGTGATGTGCGTGCAGGATACACAAATAGCTGTAAAGCTGTGTCTTTGTTCTTCTGCATCAGGGCTAAGCCAAGCAGGGCTGGGAACAGCTGCGCATATTTCTTAGGGAGCATATTCCTACAAGCCTAAACTTTTCGGTTTGATGGAACCCCCTACCAAATATTATGGTTAGTGGCCACGTTACTGGGGGATGGGCTCCAAATCTTGATGACTGCCTAGACAAGTCCATGCAGATTTTTTAGCAAGATTTTCAGAAATGGTTTACCACTGCCTTCCTCCTGGAACTGGTCCAAAGTCAGCCAGCTAGCCTTGTGACTCAGGCAGGACTAGAACTCATGGTCTCCCAGTTTCTAGCCCAGTGATTTTAACCACTAGACCAAACTGGGTCTGATATCTATATCTATATCTATTTCCTTGAATGATTGATTGATTGATTGATTGATTGATTGATTATGTACCATCAAGTCATTTTCAACTCCTAGCAACCATATAGATAGATTTTCTCCATGACGATCTATCCCTAACTGGTTCTTTCAAGTCTTCCAAAGGCGCACTCATCACAACTGTAACTGAGTCCCTCCACCTTGCTGCTGGTCCTCCTCTTCTTTTTCCTTCCACCTTTCCCAGCATTAGATCCTTTTCCACAGAGCTGGGTCTTCGCATTATGTGTCCTCCAAAATATGATAATTTGAGCCTGGTCATTTGGGCCTCGAGTGAGAACTCTGGGTTGATGTGTCCGATGATCCATTTGCTTGTTTTCTTGGCTGTCCACATATTCTCAGGAGTCTTCTCCAACACCACATTTCAAAAGCATCAATACTCCTTCTATCCTGCTTCTTCAAAGTCCAACTTTGCTTTCATAGAGTGTCATAGGGAATAATATTGCTTGCACTATCCAGATCTTTGTAGGTATAGACACATATCTATTTCCTTACCACTGTGTGTGTGTGTGTGTCCTTATCTATAGCTTTATCTCTCTGTGTGTACCTATATATATCTATATCTATATGTACAAATGCACACACACACACACATACACAAATACCCCACTCTGGAAATTCGAAACTTTATTAGAGCCAGGATTGCTGTAGAATTCAATGGAATGTGAAAGAGTAAGATCTGAAGAGTTGGGCTTGCTCAGTAAACTGCTGTATTTATAATCCGTTGTGGCAAATCAGTGTTAACAAGGCGGCAAGACAGGATAAACATCTCCCAGTTACAGAGAGCTGGATCTGTGGCAGGTTCACGCCAAGGCTGAGTAGCGCTCCACTCTCAGAAAGTGGTTTTAGTGATTTACCTACCCTGAATTCCTAACAGAAAATCATTTAACCTGCCTTATGTTCAGTGGGGCTGGCAGTTAAGGAGGTAGCTCCTGGTTACAAGCTTGTTCTGCAACCTTGAACGCTCTCATCTGAGACTGTCTCAGTGGGATTTGATGCCTAAGTAGGTTAGTATGGAATTGAACCATTAATGTGAATTCTACAATCATGATCTCGCCATGTAATCTATCTCCCCAGGATAAAATCAGGGTGGAAGGACCATATATACCACCTATTTAGGTCCCTGAAGAAAGGTGGGATCTGAGTAAAATAACCAACTTCTAGCCGTCTTGTGGGTCAGGATTCAGAAAACCCTGACGAAAAGGAATTCCTTTGTGGATCACCCTAAGCCTAGGTTACAGAACCCAGGTATTGTATTCTTACAACATGCAGTGCCCGAGGAAAGAAGCCACGATGTGCTGTGTTAGGATGGTCTGTTTGACCCAGCAGGCTAAGTCCATAACTGAGTTTCCACAAGATGCTGAGCCACTGGACGGCCCATCCTTGTTTTGGCTGAGAGGTGTGTCGTGTAAACCTGACCATATTGTTGGCATTGCAATTGACTCTTTGTGATAAGTTGTCCATTGGTGAGGCTCAATCTTTTACTAATATTTGTTCATTGGAGGCATGTCAGAGTATGCTCCTGGGAACTGCATCTTCTTGACAAAGTGGATTTCTGTACTAAAAGTAAACGAAGAGAGAGCAAGGGTCGATTCAGGTAGACGTGCTTCAGGTTTCTGTTCAGAGCTTCCTGCTTTAGTTAGGGCATTGCCTGGGGATTGGGACCTAATAAAGTCCATGGATCCTGCTTGTTCCGGGCCCCTTTTTCTAAAATAAAAATAAAAATTAATAAACACGTCCCCTCATTTTTATAACACAGCTTACTTATATTAAGACAATGTAAACACTGTGTTAAAAGCTTCTTCTGCACTTTTTTTTTCCCTTCTCATTCAGTGTGGTGGGGAAAAGAACAGCAACAGCACCCTTTTCTTCTCTAACCCAGGAAAGACAATTTCAGTGAGATTCTCCTGAGTGTCAGGCAGGATTCTTGTGAGGAGACTAGCAGGAGTACAGTAGGTCAATATCCTATTTTCTACTGTGCAGAAGCCTCTTTCTTTGCAGGAAGTCCACGTCTGGGAAATTGAACGACAGGTGTCACTCCTCATTGGCCTCATTGGATGATATCTCTGTTCTTCCACAAAGAGCTCTTTCATTTATCATTAATGCATACTCAGAATATTGCTTGCTTGAATTCATGTGCTCAGGCACAAGTAAATATTCCTAGTTTACACAGGTGATTGCAACATGTTGTCTTTATATAAAAATAATCTCAAGTATGTGCCCCTTCCTTCCTTCCCTCCCTCCATTTTCCCTCCTTCCTTCCTTCCTTCCTTCCTTCCTTCCTTCCTTCCTTCCTTCCTTCCTTCCTTCCTTCCTTCCTTCCTTCCTTCTCTCCCTCCCTCCCTCCTTCCCTCCCTTCCTTCCTTCCTTCCTTCCTTCCTTCCTTCCTTCCTTCCTTCCTTCCTTCCTTCCTTCCTTCCTCCCTCCCTCCCTCCCTCCCTCCCTCCCTCCCTTCCTTCCTTCCTTCCTTCCTTCCTTCCTTCCTTCCTTCCTTCCTTCCTTCCTTCCTCTCTCTCTTTGCAGGCATGACAGAACTGGTCCAGCAGATTTCTTTGACTGAAGACGACTGATACTGGAATGGCCAGTGACTTTGTTCTCTGATGTTCTACTGCATCCTTTAACCATTGACTGTATTTCCCATTTTGGACCACTCAAGGGAACTGGTCGCACTTTCAGACCTCCCACTTGCACACAGACCAAGGAGAGCGGGAAGACTTTCTGGGAGAAACAATTTCCTCTTTCTACCAATCTGCTCTATGAGTGTCAAATTGGGGCAGGACTGACTTGGGCTTTGGAGCACCAACTGGACCCTCCGAAAGGTCCTCCTGCAAGGCAGACTGGCCTGAGCTGCTGGTACTTGTGCCTTTGGCCTCCAGACAGCCTCAGGGTCAATGACCAGCTCACTGCTGCAGCTGTACTTCTGAAGTGCCAGCCTTTTGAGTGGCTTGTGGGACACCAAGGAGAAGATGCTGGACCTCAGTTTTCTGACCGAGGAAGAGTATGGCAAGCTGATGAGAGTGCTGCAGAGAGATGCAGAGCTCAAGAAAAAGGATAGTGATCGGATCAGGTAGGAGGAACTTGTTGGAAGTGTAGCAAAATATTAAGGCATGCAGAGATACTACAGTTCCTAGATGGTAGCAGAGCACGAAATCCTGCTTTTGAGAAACCATTGGAGAATTTCTTCTTCCCCAGACCAGTGTTTCCGCCAGAATTCTGGAAGCTGAAGTCCACACGTCTTAAAGTTCCCAAGGTTGAGAAACACTACCCTAGACAGATATGGAGAAACCAGCACCCAATTCCCCCCCCCCACCCCCAAATTGTGTAGAGGATTTTGAAAGGCAATTTGTGCCCAAATCCAATGCCAACTTTAGTAGTGGGACATTTATCAGAGAAGAAGAAAAAAAGTTTGTTGTTCCTATAGTTTGCTTTGCCAGTCAAAGGACGTTTGGATTGACTGAGTGGTTGACTTAATGGTGCTAGAAACTCAAATTTATTTTAAAGCTCTACACTCAGAGTTTTAAGATTAGCTTTGGGCTATTGTATAATGAGAAGACATTCTGCTCCAGGCACATTAAGATGGACTAACCACAATACCTTTCCCAGCTTGTAACCTCACCATGGCTCAAACATGCCTTGGTAGCATCTTCCTTCTGCCATGTCCTCATGATATTGCCTTCATCTCATCACCAGCCCACAAGTGAGGCAGGTTGAAGTCTTCCTTGGCTGTCCTGGTGTGAAAACAGCATTTTCCCCAGCACCCAAGAACAGCCTCAAAGCATATAGAATCTGTTCGCCTTTCTGACCTCTTACCTTGGAAAGAAGTCAGAGGGTTAGGTCAGAGGCTGTAGTTTCAACAGGCCCTTGTCCACAGGGCACTGTCTTAGTGCATAGGGGACTTTTTTATATCAGCCTCCAAAACCACAGTGGGGAGAATGCTGAAGTGTGCTAAAGTTAGCACTCTGTGGAATTTGGAGATGGTTATATGATATAAATATCTCACAGGTTTGAAAAAGGGAGCTTGGCTGCTCAGAAAAACTCTCTTGAGTAGACTAGACAGGTCCAGGTGGGCTTCCATATGGAGTTTCATGATTCGGCTTCTTTTCCATGAAAGGCATTTAAGAAATCCATTAAATGAACGTGTACCTCCAGTGTCAAGGTATAGCGTTGTCGTCGTCGTCGTCGTCGTCATCATCATCATCATCATTATTATTATTATTATTATTATTATTATTATTATTATTATTATTTTCTGCTTAGACGCTTGCAAGACTCGCTGAAGGATGAGACGAAAAAGAAGTTTGTGACCGGTGAATGGTTTCACGAAGCGAAGGCACAGCGTTTCCAAGAGGATTTAGAAGGCTCCGATCTACTGCGAGCTTCGATTAAAAAGAAAAGAAGCAGTTCTGACTGTGAGTCCATAAGCATTCCCACTTGCGCTGGTTAGACAAACATTTGAATCTGACTCAGTCTGAGGTTCACATCCGCTCTTGCTCAGAAAACCTAGGTCAAAATATGTCTGATTCAGGTCAAGGGGGAAATGCTAGCTGTGATATCCCATCATATCAGAATAGAATATGGTTCACTTGCTGTTCTGTAGCTTTTCACAATCTGGTGTCCTCCATAAATGATGGGCAGTGTTTCTCAACCTTGGCCGCTTGAAGACATGTGGACTTTAACTCTCAGAATTCCCCAGCCAGCATGGCTGGCTGGGGAATTCTGGGAGTTAAAGTCACATGTCTTCAAGGGGCCAAGGTTGAGAAACACTGATGCAGGGTGTACAACTTACAGAATTTTCAGCTTACATGGCTAGTGGCTAAGAATTCTCAATGCTCAACCCCAGCACGTTTGGATGGAATCATATTGAGAAAGTTTTGGTCAAGTACATTGGTACCTCGGGTTACGAACGCCTCTGTTAACAAACTTTTCGGGTTACGACCAGCTCCGGCCGCAAAAATTTACCTCGGTTTGCGAACTCCGCCTCGGGGTACGAACAAGATACGCGGCCATTTTCCCTCCCGTGACACGGTCCGCGGCCATTTTTCCGCCCCTGACACGTGGTCCACGGCCATTTTCCCTCCCGTAACATGGTCCGTGGCCATTTTCCGCCCCTGACACATGGTCCGCGGCCATTTTCCGCCCCTGACACGTGGTCCACGGCCATTTTTCCGCCCCTGACACGTGGTCTGCGGCCATTTTCCGCCCCTGACACGTGGTCGTAGGGAGGGGGACTCTCCCTCCAAGCAATAGCCGCCTCCCTGTCCTCCACGCCAGAACGGATTAACAGTAATTACATTGAACCTTATGGGGAAATTTGCTTCGGGTTGCGACCAATTCGGGGTGCGACCAGAGTCATGGAACGAATTAAGTTCGTAAACCGAGGTTCCACTGTATTTAAAAAATACATATTCCTTCTCTGACATCTGTCCTCTCCTGCTCTTTCTACCTCAAAAGATCCTCCTTAAAGGTATACATTCATTCTCGTGTATATATCAACCGTATTTGAAGATGGTACATTTGGCCTGAATGTTCGCCTTGATACATAATTATATCATTGTTGGGGGATCTCCTTTAAAGCTATCCAAATTGCTGGTGTTGAAAATAATTTTACACACGCACACACACACACACACACATGTTTATTACAGCCCTAAGGCCAGATACAATCAAAGTATACAATAGCAACCATCTTACATTTATATATATCTATAAAACAAAACAATTAATATTATTTAATCTAGTAATTAAAATAACAGTGCTAAAATATATCAAAGTAAGATACTGTGTTGTGGAATTGTAACTCTAAATAATGGTGGAGTGTATTGTACAGATGGTAGCACAAAACCGGGCAACTTGGAGGATATTTCTGGGTCTTAAGCACCTTACTTAAATTTGTTTGTAAATCTATATCTCAGATAGGTTGTTTAAGGGCAGTTCTAGCATTAGAAAATAATTTTGCAATTGAACACCTTATGGGTGAAAGGAATCCTTTTTAAAAGTCTTTCTGAAGTGTCCATTGACATTTGACTGGATGATCCTTTGGTTCTGTTTACCCACGTTTTGGTTATAACCCATCTTGAGTATTGCAAAGGGCTACCCTTGACAATTGTCCAGAAGTTGCAATTGCTGCAGACTGCAGAGTCAAGCGCCTTACCAGGACTGTAGGCTAGACTGAGAAGTCAAAAATGGCAAACCACTGTTGGATTCCAACCTACAGAACTTTTGGGCCTCTCCATGAAGTCACCAAATTCTGAGCTCATCTTGAAACGGATGGTTCCTTTTATTAACACTTTTAAGATCTAAGTAGCTTGCTGCCTCTCCCATTATGAACCTAACCAGCCATTAAGATGTTAAGCTGCCTGATAGATGAACTCTGGCAATGTTTGGGGCACTTTAGTTTGGGGGGGGGGAGCAGAAACCAAGGGGGCACCTACAAAGGAAGAATATTCAATTATGCATGGTGCAAGGTGAATGGATGGGGTCTACCATATTGTTTTGAGAAGCAGTGATGAAAACACCGTCCACAGTATTTGAATTCTCATCACTCCATGGAGCTGTACCAAAGGAAAATGATTTAGGCAAGGTTCATTTTTTGTTTCTTTCCCCCTCCTAACGTATACACTTTCTGCTGAAACTCTATAGAGTACAAGCCTTATAACTGGGAACAATGCCACTGAAGATTGCCCTCCTTCCAACAAAAACATTTACACCCTTTGCCTGAAAATGCATGGTGGAACAAATCCAGCTGGGCAGTTTTACAAGGTCCTTGGCTAAGCCGGGGTGGGGATTCATTCTCTTGCCAGCAAGAGTTTGGCTCTTGGTTACTAGGGGAGTTGCCTCACAAGATCAGGGTGAGAAGCCAATTCCGTCTTGCCCCAAATATTATGTTGAGCAGTCTGTTTTTAGGAATGGAAGACCAACATGCTTTGAAAGTGGAAAGTGAACCATCAGCTCACTTCACTGAAGGGATCTGAAGACTGTAATGAGAAGAAATTTCTTTTTGTGCTTTCTGTTTTTTAGTTTCTTTGACCTTACTCCCCCAAGACACTCATAATTTTTCTCCTTTAATCCAGAATATCTTCCCAACAACCCTGGCAAAGGACTGAAAGACACAAATTGGGTTTACCACAAAGGTGCCTTGAATAAACCACAGCTGGCTAAATTCACACAGCACTTAAGCCATAAGCTATGATCTGGAAGTTTCGGAGCCTGGGACTTGCGTGTCAAGTTGCAACTTCCACATTAAGTTCAGCTAAAAGCAAACCAACCACCTTACAGCTTAATGAGATATGAGAATCCAGACATTTGCTGGTTTGGTTATTTATTTATCGCATTTATATAGCCGCCCATCTCCATGTAAGACTCCATACAAGACTCTGGGCTCACAAACAGTTAAAAAAACATTATTAAAATACAGCAAACCAATACAATAAATAAAAGTGATAACAACAATATAAAACCATATAAAATCATAAAACAAAATTGGAAACATTTGGAAACAAGAGCCTCCAACGAGCCCCATGTTGGAATAAACAAGGATGTAAACTCAGTTTTCCCTGTTCCTACCCCCATACTCTAACTCAGGTTTCTGTAACCGGCTGCCTTCCATATGTTAGGACTTGAACTCCCAAGATTCCCACTAACATGCTGGCTAAGGATTCTGGGCGTTATAATCCTATTATATTGGAATTGGTGGAAGCTCTACACATTTATGCGCATTCTTTCAATGGCCATATAGAACAGAAACATAATGAGTGTTAGTACATCCTAAAGACATTTATTGTTGCCTAAAATGGAGGTCAGCAGGACAACATCGACTGGTGTGTAGGACACCCTTAAGTGATAAGGTACCACGATGCCCCTCTGACCCCTTTTTTTTCTGTGCCACATTAAGACAGTTCATGCTCTGGAAATGGTTCTTCAGTGAGGTCACTCGAAACCTGTCTAAATTGTAAACAGTGGACCGGTAGGAATGGAGGCTTTGCAGGAATCAGTTTAAAAGCCACAGCAATCCATACTGACCTATCAGGCAGAGTTTTTTGATTATGTCATTCTTAATCATCGAAAGGTCACTTTGCTGACAAAGAGAGCTACAGGCAACTTTCCTGTAAACCCTGGCCCTGCCTCAGCCAGCAATAGCTAAGAGAGTTCCTTGAAAGATAAGCTTTCAAAGTCTTTTTTTTAAAGCTTTGAGAGTTCTCATAATGCTTTGTTACTGAGAACCTCCAGAAGGCCGTGAAGATCTTAGGGCCAGGATGTTAGGGGAGCCTGTCAGCCCTTCAAGGTAGATCAGACTAGGAATCCTATGTCAGGTAGACCAGTACTACTTTTCGTAAAGCTGTAGTAACAGGATCTTGCAAGTCTGAATATGTCCCCCCCCTGCCTTTATGTCCAGGAGAACTAGGGAGGGTCTTGTCTGAAATGTTTTCTTAGGTTACAGTTCTGACCCAGACTCGGGTTTCTTTTATCTGACCATTTCTTGGTTGCGGCTCTTCCTCCTGTCCCTCAAGGCTCTTCCCTCCGCCCTCTACAGATATGTGTTTGCATTATGAGTTTGTTATGCAGTGCCTTGCTTTTTGTATTTAATTTTTCAACTCTATTTTTCTTTTGTTGACATAGGTTTTATTATTATTTTTTCCCCTGGGGAGTGATGTGTTAGCTGCCCAGAGTTATCTGTTTAAGGTGGGTGGTCATATAAATGTTCTAAAGAAATAAATCCCCAACAGGATTGTTGAAAATGTGGGGGTAAATGTACAACAGAAGAACCCTTAGTTAGAAGTACCCCTTAGTTATTTCATTTTCTTGACCCCTAACTGTGACAAGATCTTGGGATAGTGACACATAGCTCAGTGAAAATACTAAGCCAGTCCGAGGCTGTTGGGAAAAAGGCAACTTCCATACTCTGGTTTCTCTTCAGATCGTATAAATCTTTTGCCTTTTACTTCCATACTGCAAACTCCAAATGGCAGATCATTAGGAAAAGAGTGAACAAAGAATTCGGCCTTTCTATTTCTATACCACCAAATCTACCCAAGATGTAGATACTCAATTGCCAGTATCCAAGTCCGTGATGGGAGCACCGCTGAATTGTTACGCATAGGTTTTCATGGGACTTCCACAACAGCACCCTGCAGAATTGAAGAAGATGCAGAAAAGGCTAGCCAAAATGAACAAGAGAATGAGAGCAATATTTGGAGGGCTCTTAACTGGGAAAAACAGAAAAGAAGGGAAAATGTGACAAAGATATATAAGGTGAGCTGGAGGGGGAGAAAGTAGACAGATTATTACACTCCTTAGTAAGTACATATTGTACCATGCTTTCTATTTTTCCCCAGAGATCAGAAGAATCAGAGCAGCACTTAAGAGAATTTGTTTCCTATAGAAATTGGAGCGTAGTTTGTGGAGCCTTTCAAATATTGATCTTAAGATACAACAGATCACAAAGGCAGGAAACAGATTCTCCTCCAGCCAGAAATAAATCTGATAAGCCTTCTTCAGGTTCCCAAGGAGAACCTGACACTCTCATCATTTTGCTATCCATTGACAGCTTCAAACTATCTCCCTGTTTAGGTTTGTTTTCCTGCTGTTGTCCTCTGTTGAAACTAAATGCATGGAGGATCAGAATGTGGAATTAGCTGCCAGTAGTTGTGATGGTTTGGAAACGTCATGAAGGATCAGGGTTTCATTGGTTCCTAATCCTGATGGCTGTTTTCTGCCTCCTGAATCATCAGCAACTGCCTTGAATACTGGTTGGTGGAAAGAGACAAGGGAAGCAGGTCACCACCCACCAGGTCAGGGTTGTGAGCTTCCCAAATGCATCCAGTTGGCCCCCTCATGATGCAGATCAGTGAACTAGGTGGGTCATTGGCAGGAGTCTTCTTACATTCTTGGTACATTGTCTTCCCAAAGACAGATAAATATTTAGGAATATAGGAAACAGCTTTCCATCAAGTCAGACTCTTTGTTGATCTATTTGAGATCGATGCCCTAGATCTCACACTGGCACCCTTTAGTATGACATTCAAAAAGAAAAGGAGAAAGAAAAGGAGAGAAGAAAAGCCACCTCAACCTGAATTTGTCTGAGTTTGTATAACTCTGAAGTTCTTGTGTTCATCCGGCCTCTGTTTTCAACCAGACGGCAAATTGGTGAAGAGATTATAAAATTTAAAAAGGTGGACCTTTAACCAAACAAAGAACCCAGCGAGTCAAACAGGTTGGACAACTGTGAGTTTAGAATGTTATTTCCTTTTCAACCCCAAACATTCTCCTTCCAAGCCATTGTTTTCTTAGGCTTTTATTGAAAACCACCTTTTCAATTTTGTTCAGGCTCAAGAAGAGCTTTTCATACAATTCAGATAGATAACTTTCAATAAAGAGAAACCCTACAAAACCCAGGCTGAACCGCTTGAATATGAAGACGGTCAGATGAGATGGAGGAATTTTTGTTTTGAAATATTCCTTAGGAGAAAAGTTACAGTAAAGGCTGAATATTATGAAATGTATAATTGAACAGCATGAACAAGTCTAGACAAGTTCCTCTTATTCTTGTCCCTTTGTCTTAAATTTACCAAGGAAGAATGCCTTCATGGTTCCTTTTCTAGTTAAGATCTCAGGTGATCTTGAGTGTTGCTTCCCAAGCTGCCATATCGGGCAAGAATTGGGAGGCTCTTGATCAGGGATAGACAATTCCTCTCACGCAACCCTCAAGTTTCTTTCCTTCTCGTTACATATTGACTTTGTTTATTGAAGACCGAAGGCTGTTTTCTGCCAATTTGAGCAAATAAAGCTATGAATACTGTAATACGGCGTTTCCCAAGCTGGGCTAGTTCCAGGTTGTCTATTCCCAGAACTCCCCAGCCAACATAGCCATTGGTGAGAAATCAAGCTTATTTTACTTATCCATTTTGTTGCCCGCCACAATTGAGAGGCTGTCGGTGGGTTACAATCTCAAGAATAAAACATCCACAATATAAGTAATTTTATATAACAGTAAATCATAATTAAACCACAGGTAAAGTAATAAAGCAATCAGTTGAAGTCCACACATCAGGAACTAGCCCAGCTTGGGAAACATTGTGATGTACACCCGAAAATAGTTTCAAAAGAAAAAGTTCTGTAAACTTGGTTCCCACAATCCAGACCTATCCACATGTGATGTCACTCCCTTTACTTTGACTCTCAAACTCATTTTCCACCACTATTGATTAACTGTGACCTTTGGCCAGCCCAAGATTGCCAACGCCTGATTTGGTGCTCCATCAAAAGTAGCTAGTGGTCTACTGTACAGACCTTCTTTCAACCCAAGCTAGACCTCATATATTCTTCTTGCTATGATCACATTTCTTTCTCTCTGTTGAAATGAGAGAAATGAATGCTTTTCTCCTTTATTCTCCTTTGAGAGTAACTAGGTTGCTCAAGATGAGAGGAGGCTTTTTCTGTAGAGGCCCAATCACCACCCACTTAAAACAGAAGTTCAACTTTTTTCTAAATGGCCAAGTCCACACAGCAGGTTAAAACATTAAGCCTGGGCACCAAAGCTCTGTTCACAGAACATGGGGTGCCCTAACAATTACACTCTAATATATTTAAAATTATTATTTGGTTCGTCCAAAATACTAAAATATAGCTGGGTCACAAAGTATTCAACCCCATTTTAACCCAATCTAACACCAACCAATTGCAGTTAACCAGCTTACTTGATTTATGCATTTGTTGATACAGATGCACACGTGCATTGCATATCTATCCAACTCTTTGGACAACTGGATTCTAGAGCAATTTTCACGTAACCAGCTCCACCTTGGGAATCCAACCCCATTTTAGCCTGGACAGCCAACAAGCATTTGCTTTTAATAGATTTCTCTGAATAGCTCTGTTGGAGGCCAAGGCAATATTCAGGCTGAAGTAGACTGTATTTCAAAAATATAGCCCCCGTTCTGATAAACGTCTCTCTGTCTTTTAAAGCAATGGGATCAGCTCCATTCAAAAACGTATTCACAGGTACAACTTTACTGACTCTGGGTTACACCAGAAAGAGGAAGAAAAAATTTCTCCAGATGTTGTGATTATAAGAGAGAAAATGGTGTTTGGCTTGCTGGTTAATCTGTTGAAAGCATAACAATTGAGCTCTGATTTTAGAAGTCAGAAGAGCAAAACCTGCACTGCCATTACAATTACCCTCTTACGGGATGCAAAAGCTAAAAAGAAAATCTGTGTCCTGCCTATCAGACCAGTGAGTTTTCACCATAAGGTCTAAAAAACACGGATTATTCTCCCTAAGGTCTTAGGTTTAATCATTTTATTGATGGGGCTTTAAATGTATGTATGTATGTATGTATGTATGTATGTAAATGAATGTATTTATTACACATGCTTTCATGTATTTATGCAACTTTAGACAAAAAAAGGGAATCTAAGTGTAATTTTAAATGTTAGTTCCACTGATATGGATTCCTTCTCAAAACCTGTGTTTGTGTTTTGGTTGGTGATGATTTAGATCAGGGTTTCTCAACCTTGGCAGCTTGAAGATGTGTGGACTTCAACTCCCAGAATTCCCCAGCCAGCATGGCTGGCTGGGGAATTCTGGGAGTTGAAGTCCACACATCTTCAAGTTGTGAAGGTTCAGGAACAGTGATTTTGATTCTGATAGCAACCTTCAGTGACCCTTGGCCAATCTTGAAAGATAAGCAGGATTGGAGTGGAACATTTTGCACCTCCCTGTTATTTAGGTGGGATCCATCAAGAAATGGTAGGGCAGTGGGTTAGACTGAGAATTCCCCAAAGTCTCTTGGAAAAACACAGTAGCTGAACACATCCATTATTGTTGCCAAGAAAACTACAGGGGTGGGTCCTTTCTGTCAGTAGGTGTCAGGTGGTGGTGGTGGTGGTGGTGGTATTATTATATTATTATATTATTATTATTATTATTATTATTATTATTATTATTATTATTATTATTATTATCTCACTATTCAGGTTTTTTGGGGGCGGGGGACCAGGAACACATATTTGCAGGAGAGAGGGGAAATGTATTGGAGGAAAGGTATTGCACCTACCCCCTCACCTGTCCATGGATGATTGAAATGCCCCCTCCGATGGCCGTTCAAGCCTAACGGATGAGTCTGAGACTGTAAGGTTTCGTTTATCCCTAACCAGGCAGTTTCACTCCTTGCACGCTCTCTGCACAATTCACCTGGGCTGCATTATTTTTCTTTCGACTGGCAGAGCAGAAGCAATGATTGTGTTCTTCCGTGCCAGGGCAAACAATCACAGGCCACCTCCTTTTACGAGCCCTTACTCAGTTGCCTCCTCTGTTTGCCGAGATCAAATGACTAGGATTCCAAACAGGAAGTTGCTGGCTTCAGATCCTGCAGTGGATTAACCCTGTTGACAGACTCGGTTCTGCCTTGTTTAGCTTTGACCTGGCTTTGTTAGTTGACCCTCTGAAAAAAAAGCCCAAACAGGATCTCCAGGTAGGGCTTAAATATGGGAGGTGTGTTTTGATAGAGTTCGTCTGCAGTGGGCATCTTATCCAATGTCCATTCTCTCTTGCACCACATGTGCTAAAGTTCTCACATGTTGCTAGCCCTGTCGAGTCTTCACTCTGGCTAGCTTGAGAGATCAAAACATACCCAGCATTTGTAGAGGCCTGGGAGAACTTCCAAGTGCAGGAAGAGACTCATATTTACAGTTTCACTCTCTCACTGCAAGGCAACCAAGCACAGAGTTATAGATTTTAACCCCCACGTTTCCTCTATGTGTTAAGTTTCTGCAACATGAATTTTGGTTTTTTTTAATTAAAAAAAAAACACCAGAATTGGACAGAAAAACAATCCATTTGCAAAAATGTGAAGGAAGAGAAAATTGGGGATTGTACATACATATATGTTATAAGCACAGGTAATCTTACAAAAATAAGTATTTTAAGCATCCATGTTCATTCCATCTTTTTGTCAAGGCTTGCTTTTGTAGAATTGTTACCCTTTAGGAAAAGCATTCAAACTATAGCTAGTATGATGGTGATAAGTGATGATTTGAGAAAATTTAGCTTTCCTTGTTGAAGTTTTCCATGCTTTTCTTTTGTCAGGTCAGCTTTTCAGCCAGAACAGTTTTGCCATAGTAAGAGTGTTTTACTTTTGCAGTGTTTTGCATTACCAGACTTCGCTACTAACAACTAGCACGGCTCCAAATTCTTTCTTGCATCACTTATGCACAGATAGATGGATGGATGCCAATATAATTTGCATTTGTCATTAGGCAATATGGACAATAAACCAACAGCAGGATTCATTTTGAAAGAGTCCTTTTCTCAATTCTTTGAACGCTTTCAGTGGGGCATTGTCTCCCAAATTGTTGATATGTACCAAATGACCTGCAACACTGTCAGTTCAGTTTTGGAAGATTACAATTAATTTTGATGCAATTTCACTGGAGTGTAATAGGGCCCTTGGGTCGAGGCCTGATGGCTTGCTGAAATAACTTTAAAGGGAAATCTGTCAGCAGCAGCAGCAGCAGCAGCAGCAAATGATGTCGAAGCCAAAAGAGCGATACAAGTATGATGATGGGAGACCCGGGGTCTAGGCCCTCCTCAGCCATAGAGACTCCCAAGATGACGTGGGCCAGTCCCTCCCTCTCAGCTCAAGAGCCAGCATGGTGTGGTGGGGAGGGGGCCGGACTAGCAGTGGGAAGACCCAGGGTCTAGTCTACCTCCAGCCATGGAAGTTTCTTGGGTGGCTTTGGGTCAGTCCATCTCTGTCAGTCCCAGAGCCAGGATGGCCAGTGGGGAAGCTGCTGAACTAGCACTGGAGAGACCCAGTCCCTCCTCAGCCACAGAAGCTCCCTGGGGAGCTTTGGGCCATTCCCTCCCTCTCAGCTCAAGAGCCAGCGTGGTGTATGGAGAAGGGGCCGGACTGGGAGTGGGGAGACTCAGGGTCTCCAACCTCCAACCACGGGAATTCCTTGGGCGACTTTGGGTCAGTCTCTCTCTCTCAGTCCCAGAGTCAGGATGGTGTAGTGGGGAAGCTGCTGGATTAGCAGTGGGGAGACCCAGGTTCTAGTCCCTCCTTGGCCAGGAAAACTCACTGGGTGACTTGAAGCTAGTCCTTCCCTCCCCGTTGCCACCAGCCCATCTCACAGGACTGACCTTGTAGAGCAAAAAGGGAGTGCAGTGTACATCATCTGGAGCTTTTGAACGAAAAGGCAGAATAAAAAACAAAAATAAACCGTGCAAATGGGATGCCAGCATGATGTACCTGCATCCTGATGACACGCGCGTGTTGTCATTTGCACACCCATCTCTCACCCACGAGTTCAGCTCCATGCTGCTCCCTGACATGACCAGACTCATTGGGAGGGAAAAGGAGTATTCAAACCACCGTCAATTCCAGGAACTTTAAACATTGCTGAATTTACTTTGGTATGACGGATCAATCCTCATTCTTAATTGCACGTTTTTCTTATGGCGGGGGAGGGGGACCTCCAAAAGTGGCATTTTTAGAAAATGGATGAAACACGATTGGTTTTTCTTGACAGATGCAGAGAATGAACCCATGCCAAGAATTGTGGAAGGTGGACAGGCAGCATTCGCAACAGATGCAGCTGTTTCGTCTTCCCCTCCATCAGAAGAAGGAAGGTAATTCTTAAATGCAAGTAGAAAGCAGCAATCCAACAGTATGTTTATTACTTGTCTGTGTACTTCCTCTTATTATTAGTACAGGGAGTCCCCAGGTTAAAAACGCCTGGTTTAACAACGATCTGTAGTTAAGAATGGATCCTATTGTAGCAAAATTCGAGTTAAATACATAGTGATTCAAGTTAAATACACAATGGTTCAAGTTCATTACACAATACTACTTATACAGTATTATACAATCATACTGTTCTGGCTTACATACAAATTCGACTTATGGACAGACGGCTTATGGAGCAAGCTCCCCCCTGAGACTTGGACAGCCCCAACTCTGCTGGTGTTCTGGAAGGCCTTGCTCTTCTCCCAGACATTGGGTCTGAGATGTTAAGGGAGACTGGCACGTGTGTGTGCTTGGTTTATGGCAGTGTTTCTCAACCTTGGCAACTTGAAGATGTGTGGACTTCAAGCATGGCTGGCTGGGGAATTCTGGGAGTTGAAGCCCACACATCTTCTAGTTGCCAAGGTTGAGAAACACTGGTTTATGCTGTGGAAGACTTCTTGGGTTCAAGCTGTTGGGAAATGTTTAATGTTGCCTTGACTGGGTTTTTAATCTGTTGTGGCTTTTACTGTGTCTTTATTTTTTTCTGTTGGCCACCCAGAGTTACCTGGTTAAGATGGGTGGCTATACCGATGTCCTTTGTCAATCAAACCATCCATCCTTGAATCTTGGGAGGATTCTGAGAACATGGGGCAGCCTGGGAGGAACTGTTAGACAGCAGGAGACCCTTGGACCAAGCTGGGAAGGTAGTTTGAGTGCAAGGGAAGAATAGGAAATGAAGGCAAGGTCACGGAGAGCTTTCAGTAGTGCGGACAAAGCTTTTGTAATGATGAATGGAGACTCAACCTAAGGAGTTAAGGTGGAAGGAGCGATGTTCTTATGTGATTCAGTGGCTTTAACCGTTTCAGTTGCCAACGTGGAGGCTGCATTGCACGGTGATTAATTTTAACCTTGGTTTGGTTCACTTAGGGCTCCCTGTATTGTGCAAATCCAGAAAATCTAGTCTTTCATCATCCCAGCTCAGTGTGTTACAGGAATGCAGGCATTTGTCTATTTATATGAAAGGAGAGTTATTTTAAAACCTTTTGCAGGAATTGCCAAGATACCTTTATCCTGTTAAGAGTTTGGCAACATATCAAGCTATTTTTTTTTTTTCCAAATGTGATTCAGCAAAAGGCTTTTGTTTTATTTGCTGCTTTCCAAGGGGAAAAAAGAGTCTGTTCTGGCATTGGGATATCAAAGAAAGAATGCATTTTGCATTTGAGCACCAGTGCAAATGGGCTGCTTTTGTATTTTATTTTTAATCTTGCCACTCTTCCGGACTTTTCCCAGTGAGATTGTTGGAGTCTGTTGGTCAACAAAGTTTGAACTCTAGAGATTGGGCAGGAAACAAAACCTATCCAATTAAAGTCTCATTGCAAAAAATAGCCACCATTTGTTCTTTAAACTGATGGAAAAAACCACAGCTGTCAATGCTGGTGGTGGTTTTGTTGACTGCAAAGGAAAGCTTGCAAAGCCAGAAGCCAGGACAAAGGTTAATCATGAACCTTTCCAGCTGAAATGCTGGAACACTTTGATGATTGAGCTTGCTAGATTATTTATTTAGGAGCGGAACAACTTTCTGTTTCAAAGCAGTTCATTTGCCACACGTCTTCAAGCTGCCAAGGTTGAGAAACCCTGGTTTAATCCGACAAATACATTCATATTCTGGACGTTGAAGCCCACACGTCTTCAAGCTGCCAAGGTTGAGAAACCCTGGTTTAATCCGACAAATACATTCATATTCTGGACGTTGAAGCCCACACATCTTCAAGCTGCCAAGGTTGAGAAACCCTGGTTTAATCCGACAAATACATACAGTACATTTAAAGAGAAAGAGAGACAGAGATAGAACTATCTATATTTCTTGGCAGCTTATTTATAACAATTTAAATCTTACCACGTTCCATATGACTCTGGAGCTTCCACAGAACTTTAGGAGATTTCTTCTCTGCAAGGAAGTGAGAGCAAACCAGAAGAAGTAGCCGCATGAGCCAGCCTGTGCCCTGAAGCAGCGTCCTTTCTCTCACCTCTCAGGTTCTGGGTCTTCTGATCAAACATTGTTCTGTCTCTGCAGGTTGTATGAACCTGGTTCGGATTCAGCAGAAGGGCACGTCTTCAGGTCAAAGCCAAGAGTGAAATTGTCTGCCCTGCCCTCCTCTTTAGAAAAGGTAGTAGAGCCAAAGAACTGAGAGCATGGAACTTGATCTCAACAGACTGAGGCCTTTTCAGACATTTCCTCCACCTGAATCTCATAGAGGGGGAACTGGGTAAGGGGGAACCCCACCTCACTCAGTGGAAGCCTGAGACAAAGGTACAGACATAACCAACTTGATACATGCAGATTTTTTTTTTGCAATCAAGAAACCTGCAATGACTGGGATTTTTGGCAGTTTGGGCCTACCTATGTTTCGGGGGAAGGTTGCATCCTTCTGCTAAATCTGCTATATGGAGGCTGGGATGAGATGGTGGGCACGTATTCCCTTCACGCATTCAATTCCCATGTAGAGGGAACATCTAAAGAAAGCTCTCCATTTTGCCATCCGTACCCACAGAAGTTTAATAGTGTAGTCCTTGGTGACCCCATAGAACCTTAACAAACCAGTAGTCCTTTTGTTTTGGTCACAGGATTCCAATCTTTTTTTGTTTCCTTCAGAAATCCAGTGTAGAAGATGTATCTCCAGCAGACAGTGGTGTTGTGGTCAGTCCATTCTTGGCTACAAGAGAAAACTCAGAAGTTGGTAAGGAAAATAAACATTGCTTACACAGTCATGTTCTGAAAGCTTCATCTCAAGGAACAGGGTCTTTCACAGAGTACTTCGTAGCATGTTCCCACAGGGAGAGAAGTTGTGGGTAACTTTTTTTCAGGGCAAGCCCCCTTTTTTAAAGTATTCTTTTCAATGGTTGGAGACCTCAGAAGAACAGGGTACAAGTATTATTGCCCAAGTAAACAAGGACAATGTTTTTGTTTCTTGCAAGTCTGTGTTCAGGGTTTTCTTGTTACTTTAGGCATGTCCTAAAACGCTACATCCCCTTATTTCTTCTGTTTTTCAACTGAAAATGAAATTGCACTGCCAATTTTTAGCAATTTGCCCCCAAATTTCAGCAGCATTGATCTTAGCTGGAGATGGGAGTGGGGGGGGGGGCTGACACCAAAAATTGGGTCTAAGGGACAATATGTGGTCCATGGATTTGTTGCCCACTGTTGCTCCTGCAGAATGAACAAGATAAACTTTGTGTTTCCGATCAGCTAAATATTTTAAGAACAATGATGGTGATTTGAAATTGAGACCTACCATATATTGTTTCCTTCTGTCTTATTTCTATTCTATTTCAGATTTATTGGATCTGCACATTTTCAGCACATTTCAAACTGAACAAGTATTTAGCCGATAAGAGAAACCAACACCTAGTTCAGAGATTAGCTCACTAATAAATCTTGTACTTGCATGGTTCCTCTTCTCTCTGTTTTAATAGAACACTCTCCTTGGCTTTGTTAAACCATGATTTCCTGTCCCACTTGAACTGGGAAACTGTGATTTGCTATCTGACTGCAAACTACAATAGGAATCCAACCTGAGTGCTGTGGTTTACAGTCAGATATTAAATCTGAGATGTCTCCTCTGTTGTTACAACCTTGTGGACTTACCTGGATGTGGTGGCGGATAAGAGCAAGACTGGGCAGCTAGTTCTGTCCTTTACATTAATAGCCTGAACCATTGTTATGTGGAGGCACTGTTGGAAATTTAAGAATAACCCAATGTGGGTTATTCTTGCCAGAACCAGTATCCTGATAACCCCCTGAGGGTACCAAATGGTGGTCCAGCCTTGATACTATCCATCATTTGATGATATAAGTGGCGGTCTGTTTTAGATGGTTGGGTACCATGTTTGCTGAACACTTACCACCGCAAAACATATAGTAGCTTTCTCCAAAATGATGTTGTCCAGATATGTTGGCCTTCAGCTTCTAGAATTCCCAGTGATTCTGGGAAGTGGTGGAAAATCCAATGCATGTGGAGGACCCAGACTGGAGATAACTGGTGTGTAAACTCAGGTCCTTCAGTAAGGCTCTGGTTCATTTTCTCTCTCTGTCTTTTCCCGATAGGCTATGAAATGTCACCAGTGAGCTCCACCAAGCTTTTTGATGAGTTCTCTTACTCAGTGGGGGATTCTGTTTCTAAAGTTGCAGAGGATGTGCCTGATACTGTTACAGAAAGCAGAGGATTTCAGCCAGCCCTGCAGAAAGAATTCAACACACCTAGCAGAATACCAGTTAACAGAAGATTGAGCAAACCATTATTCTCTCCCAATATCAGCATCAAGGATGGAGCTAAGACATCTGGGTCTGGTTTAGAAAAGACAGAACCCTTGAAGATTTTCAAATTCCCACCTCTAGGAGAGGAAAACGGTCCTCCACGGAAACCAGATGCCAATTACATTATCATCTCATCAATGAATAACAAAGAGGAGGAAATTGGTGTAGACCGTGCACACTTCAAGAACTTGAAAAACTTTTGGGAGAAAGGAGGCGAGTCTCTCTTGGCTACCGATACAGTAGAAAAATTAGTGGAGAAGGCCAACCCCACAGAGGTCAATGGGAGGCCATCCAGATTGAACCAGCCCCTCTCAGTCCAGTCCCATCAAGGCCAGACGAGTGATGACAAGCTTAGTTCCAACGTGCACCCTAAAACCAGAATCCTCTACAACAAATCAGTGACCTTGTCTTCCAGTGAAGATGAGCCTGTTTATGCCACCCCACCAAGGAAAGGGTCGGGCTCATATATCCCCAGATCCACGTATGGTAGAAGCAAAGGATCAATGGGAAGTCGAAATAATCTAAGTGATGGGAATGGGAAACAGTCTTCCATGGAAGAAGAAAGGAAAGTGCAGCGTTCCAGCAAGAGGTCTAAATTACCTGTTCGGGTACCTTCGGTCAAAATAGAGATCCCAATCAAAGAACCGACAGGGATCCTTTTTGAGCCCGAAACTCCCACTGATGAGTTTGTCATGACCGAAGAAAACAAACATAAGACCGATTCCTTGGCAGGGAGGGTTCAGATCCTGATCGAGTCCGTACCTTCAGAGGAGATGGATCCAGATGCTGATGTAGAAAGATGCTCTGACTTGGATGATCTGGAAACCAGTGAGATCCTGGATGAAACTGAACTCTGTAGTTTTATGGAGGACCTTCCAGAAGATGAAGCTGATGATGAAAATCAAGGTACTCAAGAGCTGGAAAAACAAGTGCCTTCAGGTACTGATGCCTCCTGGTTAAATAAAATAATTGCATAGGCTAGTAGATTTATGCATACCCACAAACACATAAAAGTACACAAAACATACATATATATATATACACATATACACACACACACACACACACACATACATACATACAGTTATATTATGCAATTATGCACCTAATCAATAACATGTTTTTCACTTCTTTAAACAGTTGGATATACAGAACTTCATACACCCCCTCACAATTTGGGGCTGGCCCCCTAAAATTTCCAAAAATTGTTACCAAGTTGCAGAGTTTCTAACCTGGCAGGGGGAAAAAATGGTTAACTAAATGACTGGAAAGGGACCATGCCAGCTATATTGAATATCAGTGAAATATAAATCAAATCAAATTTATTTTTCATTCTGGTTTCTCTCCCCCACCCCACCCCAGTTCCTTTTGGGAATGTCAGCCTGGCACACTGATCAAAATTCAAGCATAATCTTTTCCCTGGAAAAAAACTGCAAACTCGTAAGAGTTCAGGATGGTTTATAAAACACACAAATGAAAACAAACTATTACAAATAAAAATAAAGTGTTCCTTTCTTCTGCTGCTGCTTCCTCTTCCCCTTCTTCTTCCTCCTCCTCCTCTTCTTCCCCTTCCCCTTCCTCCTCCTCCTCCTTCTCCTTTCTCTTCCTCCTCTCCTCCTTCTCCTCCCTTATTCTCATTATCCTTCTCCTTCTCCTCCTTCTGTTAAAGAAAACTTTAGGGGATTGCTTTTTTTTTTTTTTTAACATGAGAGTAAGGACATGGTAGACTGATCTGGACTGAGATGACCAAGAAACTTACTCCTTCTCACTCTCTATATTTTACAATTCACGCCCATGTGTGTGCGAATGGTGTTGCCCTGATGCTGTTTGCAACAGCACTCCAAGCCCAAACTTCAGAAGTAGAGGCATGATGTTTTGCGAGTTCAGTACAAGGCGGCTGTTGCTTGCTTTGGTGGGTCTAGTTCCTCTTCATCGGAACAGGCCTCCACCGCCACCAAGCAGAACGCCGAGCCTCAGAAGCCCCTCCCCACTTCCAAAATGTAGTGGGAAGGAGGGTGAATGGCTGACATGAAAAAAATATCCAAACTAGTACATCCAGCTGGGTGGATTCTGGGTCCATCAACCAAAATCTTTGCATTAAATGAACAATGAGAAGAAAGGGAGGATAGAAAATTCCACTGGAAGGGACTTCTGCAGAGGGGGTCAGAAACATCAAGATGACAGTCATGTCCATGCAGTCAAAGCCCCCCCCCTTTTTTCATGTCTGTGATGCATGTAAAAAGGGGTGAAGTTTTGATTGCATGGACACGGCTGCCCCCTTGATTCTTTGACCCCTCTGAGGATGCCCTTAAAGCCCACTGGTCAAGCTTTGGAAGCCGCAGAGCCCAACGTCTCCCATTGTTGAACGTGAACCAATGGATTTCCATGTGTTCCAGAAGGAGAGGTCCCGCACGTTCCTGTTTTCAAGAAGATAAGACGCGCCAATGGCTGCAGCCTTGCAAAAAGCATGGTGAACCTTTACACAACCACTGAAAGTAAGTAGCGGTGCCTCAACCTCTTGGTCTAGCTTTAAAAAAAAAGTTGGTTCTTGACCACTGGAGGGAGACAAATCTAAAGAGAAACATGCAAAAAATAGCCATTCCTTCCTTCCTTCCTTTTTTTCCCCTTGTACTCTTATAACGCTGCCCTCAAGTCTCCTGCATTTTGAGGAAAAAGATAATGCACAGAGTTGAAAATCAGCTGTCTGTTCAAAAGGCTGCACCGTTTTTGCAGTTCCTTTGTGTTGGGCCTGAATAGAACCTTCACAAACTGAGAAGTGCCCTCCAGAGGGAGGGGGAACTACAACTCCCAGAATTCCCAGCCAAGATGCTTTCCTCCCCCTCCCTCCCCCCAGCAAGTTTGGCATTTTGGGAATTATTATATTTTCCACCATTTCTGGAAGGCTGCTTAAGGAAAGCAATGTCCAGGAACCTTGCAGCTTGGTAAGACAGAGCATAAAAGCATCTCTATTTTTGTCCCTAGCCTATACGAAGCCTCAGGTGTTAAGTCATCAGTATCTTGAGCCTGAAAGAGCCAAAGATCTCAGCAGATCTTCTTTCCTCCTCTCTGAGGTAGGCTGATCATTTATTGTTTTTATTCTTTATTACTCTTATTGTTGCTCTAGTGGTAGTTATCATCACCACCATTATCATCCTCATCACCACCACCACCATCTTACCTTTCCTCCTGGATCTCTAATTTAATCCCCACAGTGACAACTCTGTGAGGTAGGCTGAATTGAGGAATTAGACCAAAGTCACACAGTGATCTTTTAAGGCTGAAGGTGGATTTAAACCTCAGTCTTCCTTTTCCCAGTCAGATTTCCAAACAGTGCTCCATGTTGATTTTCTGGATTGGGTTGAGACCTTTGGGTGGTTCTTAAAAGTAGGCTATGTAGTCCACCCATCAGAAGCAAGGGCATGATCCAGAACATGGGGTGATGTGATAATGCAATCCTTGTGAGGGGAAACAGTGGTTGATTCATTCACTAGAAGGGTCTGCTAATGGGACACTCCAATTTTTGAAGCGCTGAGCAAGAGCAATGTCACTTTGCGGCTTTGTTGAGATCCAGTCATCAGAATGTTTTATAACTGGTGCCAGATTAAAAATTTCTTTTGGTGTGCTTTGCAGACAGAATCAGACACAGCTTCAGAAATCAGCTTCCAGTTCAATAGGCACAAGAAGACATCAAGTGTGGGCAGCCATTCTTCTGACATGGCTTCTGTTTCTTCGGTAGGTTCTTGAGATATTGCTTCAGCAAGACACTCTTGGAAAACCCCTCTTAGCTCCTCCAAAGCTATCCTAATTATCTTTTGCCCACCCACCCCGCCCCCTTCTCACCACCCTAATTATTTGAAAGCTTCCTCAGACCCTCACTGAGATATTGGTTAAATACCATATTCTTATTGCCCCAATTATTGCTTGTAACAGGGGCAGCCCTTAGCTGTCCTCAGATGACCTCAAAAAAAACTAAGTAGGATTGGACCTGAGCTGACCTCCTTGGAAAGAAAGCCACAGAGAATCTCAGGGCAGTAGGCTAGACTGGGAAGTGAAAAAACAACAACAGAAGAAGACGATGACAAACTGTTTCTGTCCTGTTGCCAAGAAAAATACATGGGCTTGCCCATGAGATCACCAAGAATCTAGTCCAATCTAAGGGAGATCTGACCCTAGCTGAATAGGATAATCCCGGAGGGAAAGTTTATGGCGGGGATAGATATAGTGTCAAATAAAAGATGGGAAAGAACTGAGCACAGGTGGCTCCACATGTGGGGAGACCCTTGGAAACATCTTCCTGTGGCCACCACAGGGGTTTTCAACAGCAGCCAGCCCTGCAATGCACACCAGTGGCTTAAAGTTATCGTTTCCATTTCCCACAATGGTCTGCGGCAGTACCACATGGGAGACATTAAGGGGAAATAAAAAAATTATGGGCAGCCCCTTGATTTAGCCACTTCCAAAGAGCTGGGCCAAGAACCTGTCTAAGGACATCTCCACCATGAGGAAAGATAGGATGAAAATAGAGCACCATCCCCGCTTGCCAATCACGTTCTCAGATCCTGCGCTGTTACAGTGCTCACCCAAAAAGCATATTCAGGTGTATTCCTGGGTATAAGCATTTTGGGGGAGTCAAGGACATCGAGGGCTGCATCAGGGACCATGAAACGGACAGTGCCAAGGCAAACCATCACAGTGATTTAGTAAGCAATTTATTTGTTACAATCATCAATCTGCACAAGAGGCTCGGAAGAGGACAGTAGCAGATGTTCAGAATTCACGGACAGACGGTTGCATTAGGAATTAAAAATGCTTTGGCACTTGTTCTTCTGGTGACCGATTTCCAAATTAGAATTGTATGTAACATTCCTCTGTCGTGCCTAAAGTCTTAGCTACAAGAGGTGCAACATCTTCTGATTGGTAATGCGCTGGCCCCAATGATCTGCAAGATCCCTTTTAACCCTTACATTCCATGGTTCTACTTGTAGATCTCTGGAACAGAATCTCTGCAATAGTGCATGAGCTCTCAGTCCAATTGATCAGCATCACGGGGCAGATCCAATCCAAGTGCAGTACACCTTAAATTCTGGCTAAGTAAGATGAAGGAAGTTCATTCAGATGTGTGACCCATGTGTGCCCTGCTCTGGCAAATTATTGCGAATGTAATTGATGCTAATTCAATCCAAAGAATCCGATTGCTTTCTGTGTACATAATTATTTCCCTCTTCTCTTGAAAAATGGCAGTGACTCAACGTTTTTAGAGGTTGCATTTCTGAAATGGTAGGTGGGAAAGACCTTGGGAGACAGATGGGGCGAAGAGATGCTGCCTAGGGAATGGTCACATAAGGGACAGCAGTGCCCGCAGCTGGATAGTGGGCGGGGCAAGAGGCTCAGAAGGGACCCTCCCTAGTTCCTCAGGCTGTAAAGGAGACAGCGGGAGAATCGTCCTTTCAGACTTGCAAGATTCTGTTAATGTAGCTTTACCATAAAGTAGAATTAGCTCATCTGGTCATGTTTCCTGTCTGGTCTACCTGGTAAAGTTGACAATCTGACTTTGAGAATGCCCAGGAGATTTTATCTGATTCTGTCCAAGATGTATTCAAGATTTAAGTCTTTGAAAGAGCATTTCTCTTCTGCCTGAAGCAAGGCGGTATGAGTAGAAGATGGAGGCTTGCTAAACGCCTGGTGAACCTTCTGCCTTGTACTCACAGACCTCCTTATCGTGGTCTCCCTGTTCTCCCCTGTCTAGGTGAGTGGCAGTGTCCTCAGTGTGTACAGTGGTGATTTTGGGAGCGTCGATGCTCAGGGGCTAGTCCAATTTGCCTTGGATTATGATGAGAAGAACCAAGAGTTCCAAATTTTCGTGTCCCAGTGCAAAGACTTGGCCATTGTGGATGAAAAGAAAGGGAGGACAGACCCGTGAGTGAAGATTTTTTTTTAAAGTATTAGTAATATCTACTGTCCTGATTTTTTTTGTTAAGCATTGCTGGGCTGTCTAGAATTCAATCTGAAAAATCCTGATACTGGAGAATCCACTAAGGCTATTACTTCTACCCCAGCTGAGAAATCACGACTCTGCTAATCATGGCCGTCCTATTCCCAATCACGCATGCATGAAAAGGAAAGGACACGGGTGTGTCTTCTCCACTTTCTGTACCTGTCTTCCTCTAGCATCCCGGAGATCCATGCACCAGCCCAAAGTTCACATTGGACTTGCACAAGGAAGACTCTATGTTACTTGGATAGACTGCATGCACAATTACCCATTCTATTTTGTATTTCACACACATATGTGTCACTTGAAAGTTAGGGCCCAACATGGACATCAGGAGATATTGGGGCAAGCAACCCTACCAGCAGAGCATGGAGAAGCAAGCATGCACTGGATCCTATCTGTGCTTGTTTCCTAGAGTGCAGAAATGTGATCGCCCAGTCCAGCTCTTGGTTGGTTGGTCGACCTAGCTGATTCATTCCTTAAATCAGCATCTGCTTGCATTTTCTGCTTTCTCTGTTCAGTTTAAACATGCCAACTTTATTTTAAAAGGGGCACTCCATCTCTTTTTATAATCTTTTTTTAATAGAGTTCTTGCATTTAAAAACATTGCCCCTTTTAGATCTGCTAGGTTATCACTGGAGAGAGGTGTTTTTTTTTTTAATTTATGCAAGCCTTTTCATCTGGAAATCTCGTCGATTTCTTCATCTGGGCCACAGTTCTGCTGGGACTGCTGGTGAAGTGAATGGGTTTGGTGAGCAAAATCATGCTAAGACGGTCTGGCAATGAAACATCTTCCAGAGGACACAGTAGCCTCAACAACTCAAGGACGGGCACTTGGTTTTCACCAACATACCCTACGAAGCACCTCTTCTAATGCCCTAGCAGAAATGTTCAGGTTAGAAAAATGGGCACGCGTAGCTTTCATCCAAGGCTGCTTCCAATTCCATCAAGTCATCAGAATGCAGAAGCCAGATCAGGTCCAGCTGATATGCAAGAGACCGTTCAGCTAAATTCTCAACTTAGTGGCAATCTCTTTTCAGATACGTGAAAACCTACCTGCTTCCAGATAAGGCACGGATGGGCAAGAGGAAGACATCAGTGAAGAAGAGAACCGTCAGCCCCGTTTACAACGAGGTGTTGCGGGTAAGGAAGAGCAGGGTTGCCTTCAGGAGATTAGAACTCTTGGCAAACCATACATGAGTGTTAGGTGGTTTAATTAATCCTAAAGTCTTTCCCAGAATGAAGCTACTCATGACTTTAAACGGGTGCCTAACAGTATCCATTTTCCTTTGGCCTTCTCCCCAGTATAAAATACAGAAAATGGTTTTGCTGATTCAAAAGTTGAACCTCTCCGTGTGGCACAACGATCCTTTGGGGCGGAACAGTTTCTTAGGCGAGATGGAAATTGACTTGGCCAGCTGGGACTGGAGGAACAACAAATTAAATTGGTACATGCTCAAACCACGGGTAAGCACAGCTCAGCTGATACCCTGCTAAAAAGTTATTTTTCCCCCCCAGGAGAAAAATGCTTAATTATTTTGTTTGGTTTTTTCCCTGTTTAATCGTCAAATGTTTATCCTCTTTTTTTCTAGTGCTAGAAAACTTTCCTCCACGTTTCAGGGTTTCTGATTTTGAGATAAGGAGACTTGGCTTGTATTTATTCATTTATTTTTATCCCAGCTTTCAATCGTTTCATTTAGTCACCGTTCCAGCTTGACAGTTTCCAACAACAGAACTTGTCTGAGCGAAACCTAAACCCAGCAAAAAGCCACAATTGTAAAAGCAGTACACTTTTTGGAAGATCAGAAAGAATTGATGGAAGAAACTGGTTTTCAGACTGAGAAAAAAGTAAAATACTTGGATGGGGTTATGACTCATATGAATTGTTTGTTATTTCAAAACAATTATGTCAAAGTATGGAATGAAACTAAAAAGGACTTAATCAGATGGTAAAAGTTTCCATTATCATTGTTTGGAAGAATTTCGGTGGTGGAAATGAAGGTATTACCTAGAATGATGTTCTTATTTCAAACCATACCTGTTTTGGGGAGAGCATTTCCAGACTGAATTATTCCACAGGAGGAGAGCTATTGTTCCAGCAAAAAGCTGTGCTGAGTCTTTAAGAGGGCAAAAGAAATCACTCTAATAGGGGGACCCCTGGAAGCTGGGGGCAGCTGTTTTTAACAGATGTGTGGTTCTCATCGTCATCGTCATAAGCATATTGATATACAGAGAGCCAATTGATGGAGGGGTTCAGGCAGGGCCCTGTAACCAGCCATGCAAATGGTGTGCCAAACAGGGACCCTGCAGGGAGGGGGGCAGTTGCAAGAAAAAAAATTGCTTTGAGCAGCGTGCCATTGCACACGCACACAATTGGAATAATTAAAAAATCCTTAACTGCTTTTCTTTTTTTCTCTCTCTTTTAACTACTTTTCTTTTCTCTTTAAAATGGAACTTTGTGGGATTGTAGTGGTCAATGGTCCCCCCCACACATGCAAGCTGCATTCACTACCAAGCCTATGAGATGCCCCCCTTCCCCCATGCGCATGAACCGCTTAAAGTGTCCTTGTCAGAAAACATGCCCAGCAAGCTGAATTGACCCTGAGGGACGACAGGGGGAGGAATCCGACAAGGACCCGGGCCCAGTAAATCAAATTCTTTATATTCACCGGCCGTATCTCAGAGATAGCATAGCTGCCATGCTGACCTAGAAGGAAGGGAGAAGTAATGAGAAGGTCACCCAGATGGATTTATCATTCCAACGTCATCCTGTGATTTCCACGGCGTCTGCCTGTGTCTTTGTCTTATCTTTGCAATGTGGTAGGCCAAGGGTATATAAGTTCTGGTTCTGCTTTCTGCTGGGAAATTTTATTGTATGCATGCCATAAAATTGTGTTGTATCTTCAAAGGGATCTGGTTGCTTTAGGTGGGCCAGGTTTTGGCCCCAACAGATGTTTGATGCCATTCAGACGTTAGCTTCTCAGTTGTCAGCTCTCATGACTGAGCGATCGGCAGTCATCCTGGGGTTATGCCTATCAATACCTTTTCTTTTTCAGAGCCTCTCAGCCATCAATAGCGCTGACCATCGAGGGGCGATGAACCTTTCCATCAAATATGTGCCACCAGGAAGTCTAGGTAAAAAAACAACTCAGCTGTTTTCAGAAAATGCATTGATATTAGCAAAGCAGAAGTAGACAATGTAAAGCCCATGGTGCTTGAACTCACTGACATCCTGCTACTATTTTATTCAAAGAAGCAAATGAATAAATGGAGAGCTGGTATGCTGCGTAGGAAACCCCATTTTTATCTCCAAAAATGCTTCTGCACCCTATAGACATTCTTTAAAAATTAAAAGGGTATGTTCCATTTGGAAGTGTCCTCAACTGCTCAGGGGGAAAGGTGAAGGTTATCTGGGGTGCTAGAAAGCATCTTGTGATGGACAGGAGGTAGCAGGAAAGTATCTTTACCACTTTGTCTTCTAGTAAATGGGTGCTCTATAGACTTTTGGTGAAGAGTTGAGCCCCTCATCCTGTTGTAGTGACGTTGGGAGAGAGTCTACAACAAGCACTTATAATTCTACTATATGAACCCAACACAAGAAGGTTCAAATAGGTTGGATTCTGTCTCAGTGCAAGTAGCTGGAATAGATACTTCCAGATAGGTTCAGTGTCAAAACTTATAGAGAATCATACGGAGGCCATGTGGATTGGAAATTCGGGGGGTTGAAATCCCTCAATGTATCTGGAGGGAACTAGACTGAGAAACAATGAGCTAGATTCCATTATCTCTACAGTAATGTTCTTAACATTGAATGCCGTTGCATGACTTATTCACTTACCATATCCATGATACATCATGGCAGGCCGAAAAATTCCTCCATCTGGAGAGGTTCATATCTGGGTGAAGGATACCAAAGATCTCCCACAGTTACGCCCTTCTGGAGTGGATTCCTTTGTGAAATGGTAGGCGTGCCATTTGTGGGGTTCTGATCTTTCCTTTGATTGATTGATTCCTGATTTAAATTCATGTTTTGAGCAACCTTATTTGAAAATCCCAAGGTTTGCTGGATGAGACAATGCAAATCCTTAATGCAAGGTGGTCAGAGATCATAGAGGTTGTAGGCCAAGAGGGCATCAGGGTAGAGAAATATGCCCAATTTTGACATAAGAAATACTGCAAAAATAATCTAAGGGTTTGGTTGAAGAACTGCCATACCTACCAAACCAGGAAATCTCCATATTGATTTTTGCTGTTGCTATGAACCTAACAGGAGGCCTTAGTCAAGTGACTCTCCATTAGAGTGGTCATCCTATCTGCCACATAGGGGATTAATAATATTGATTTATTTTGATGTGTTGTTATGGCAACAGACACCTATAACACTTTGAAAACCACAAAGCAAATGTTAAGTATTAGGAAGTACCTGAAGAGAAATCTATTGATGTTCCACCTAAGATAAAATGCTGATCTCTTCTTTTTAAGCTATGTTCTTCCAGACACCAGCAAGAAAAGTTATCAAAAAACCCGAATTGTCAAGAGAGACTCCAACCCTATCTTCAACCACACCATTGTATACGATGGCTTTCACACAGAAGATCTGAAAGACGCTTGTGTGGAACTGACTGTCTGGGATCATGAAAAACTAACCAATCATTTTCTCGGTGGGATCCGACTAGGACTTGGGACCGGTAAGTCAATGGCGTCTGTGTCTTTTTGCTTCATTTTAATTCTCCCATGGTAGATCATCTGTCCAGAAATCTAAATACATAATTTTGCAACTGCAGCAGGCTAAAGTTACTGCAGTGAGAAGTTATATAGGGATGTGGGGATACACAGGCAGTTGTGGCAGAAGGTACTAATAAGCACAAACACTTATCAGAAGAGCACAGAATTCCTTTCAGATGGAGGGCTGAAGCTTTAAGTGTTAGTTCTATCTTATTATTGATTTGTTGGATTTATAGTCCATTTTTTCTCCAGAACCATTAACCATTACACTAAACTTACACTCAGTGTCATGCTGGAGGATGCAGTTCCCAACACTCAGCTGAGATAAAAGCTGGAGGCAGCATTAATGGAAAACTCAACAACTCAACTCAACTCAACTCAATTTGTTCCTATGAGTTCAATAATAGTTGAGTTTTCCCCTTCTGTCAAATTAAAAATTACAGTTTGGTGGCAAATTTTGAAATCACTCAGGTTTGCAATTAAGGCAGGGCTGGAGATTGGAGAGGCAAGTCTCTTTTGGGGGTGGGGGAAGATGAACAGGTTATGCACCACTCATTTGGTACGTTAGTTGAGCAGTGACTTGACATACCTAGAATGCTGGAGGCTTTTCCAATGCAAATAGGAAACTGAGGCAGCCTAATTTGGAGTAGTTAAATAGAACAAGTAAAAGGTTCAAAGCAGCCATCATTTGCCCCTTTTGCATGTGGAAATATTTGGGCAATAGGCCAGCTACGTGGCAGTTTGCTTTTTTCACAAAATCCACCCATGTCTAAGAACACAAATGGGGTCTCGCCCAGTTTGGTCCCAACTTGAGAGTTGGACACACGTTCAACAGCCTCATTTCTATAGTGTTTTATCGCTTCTTGGTTTGGGCCAGGCTTCAGTTATGGAATTGCTGTCGACTGGATGGATTCCACACAAGAGGAAGTAGCCTTCTGGCAGGAAATGATGTCAATGCCCAATGAATGGATCGAAGGCTCGATCCCCTTGCGCTCCTTGGCTGGGAGAAGCAAGCTGAAGTGACACGTCTGGCGTTCAGCTACGTGGCAGAAAGCACAGAAGCCAACTTTGGTTTGCTGTCAGGTACTGAATCCCTCTGCATAAAAATGCAGAAGCTACTTCAAGGGAGCCAAAAATTAAGGATGACACTGATCCAAAGGAAGATTTGCAGAGGAACGGTCTAGCGTCACACCTTGCTTTAACTCACAAGGCATGGGAGAGCTACTCCACCTCTCTGGGGTACTGATGTTCTTTGACTTAGAGCTACAAGGCAGGACTGAAGAGGTGGAGATATGGGGTGGGGGAGTTCAATTACTAATGCAACATTTTGCTTTCCTGTGCATGGGAAGCTGAACTAGAACTGTGGCTAGCAGAAGCCCCCACCAACAAACTCGCCGTGCACATTTTAAAAACTCTACTGGGAAGAAGCTGTTGGTGATAAATGACTTTATTCCGAGCCAAAGGAGGAGACCAAGTCTAGGTGATGCTCAAGAGCAGGGATAGAACCATAGACTTTAATGAGTCCTTGAAGACCTCGTAGGCCAAACTTTGCTTGTTGCAGGAAACAAGATGAAAACATCCCTGATAGATGGCCGTCCAGCCTCACCTTGGACGTTTCCAATGATGAGGAAATCTCTGGGTAATGGTTTCTACTGCTCTTTACTATTATGAAGCTTTTTCTGAAATTCAGTCAGAATCGGCCTTCCATGATTCCATGTCTAGCCCTCGGGAACTGAGAGAACAAGCCATTCATCTGTCAGAGCTCCTGACAACTGGTGGACATTTGCTTTGGTAAGTAAGTGAAGGGATGATGAGGCTTATACGAGAGACTGAGGAAGTTGGAGAGGAAAACAGAGACTGGATGCCCTCCTCTTTACAGGATTCTAACTTTACACTTGCAATTTAAATCAGAATATCCCTTTGCAGGATGGTTTCCATTTTTAATTCAAAGCTAAAGGTAGCCTTTCAGCAGGCTGGTTTTTTAATGCATTGACTGTGATAAATCTGCTCATCATTGCACTCATGACTTTGTCCCACCAGGAAACTCTTCCATGAATGGCCACCCTCTGCTGGTCATTATTTTTAAGCACGCTATTTACCTTTCATGCTCTCTGACCTGTTTACTATTCCTCTCTCCCCTACAACCCAGCCTTACAAACTGTGGGTATCTAAAAAGACTTTTCTTGGGATAATACTTTATGCATCTGATGAAATGGACTATAGTCCACAAAACTTCGTGCCATAATAAATGCATTAGTCTTTAAGATGCCAAAAGAGTCTTGGTTGTTTTTGCTGCAACAGAGTAGCTTGGCCACCTTTCTGGGAACTTGGAAACATTAAATCCCCAAAAGTTGGATTACAGTTTTTCCTCCTAAATAAGAGGAAAGCCCACCTGTGCACCTTAGTCTATGTTTTTCTAGCTGTTTCTTCTTTTAAATTGACTTAATTGAAATTAAGCTTTGTAGAATGTAATAGATTAAGGGATGATGCTATCATGTAATATTAATATACCATCTGAATAGCATCAATATTTAATATTAATACATTGATTCAAATTAAAATGAATATTAATATTAAATAATACTTTGGGAGTGCAATACATGCCTTCCTGTCAGGCCTAGCCCAAGGAACTCCAAGAAACAATGCAAAATCAGTTCAGCTATGTTTATTAGCTACAACCTCTAGCAAGAATCTTCCCAGACTCAAACCCCAGTTCCCAAAGTCCTCCAGCCACAAGAGTGTGAATTCCTCAGGGAGGTGCCAGTCTCATCCTCTTGTTCCTCCCATGCGGTTCTGGCGAGCTAAGAAAATGTTTATCTCCCTGAGCTTGGCCTTCATAATTTCATTTCATCACACTTCCAGATACATTGGATTTTTGTCCCCATAATTCCTGCGTCAACACTGCCAATAGACAACACATCTCAAGAGCACACATTGGAAGTGGTGTAGTCTAACATGGTGAAATGTGGAAAATGCTTGATAAGCTAACTGTTCATTTCATGGGTCGGTTCTAGAGACTAGCAACTAATAAAAAATAAATGTCCATCTGCCAGATCTGATCAGTTTTACCAAGAAGACCGAAGCTTGTCTGAATGTTCAGGTCAGTGGAAATACAACTGAACTTCAGTTGCAGAGAACAAACCACAAGCTTTGTGTAGCTGTGTTTGGTAGATGTCATGGTTTTGTTTTAGCATCCTCAATATGCAAAGTGCTTCAAGAATATGGTAAATGAAGTGCATCCAAGGAATTTGGGGCAAGGGAAACAAAGGACCAGATCTCTACCTATGTCATTTATAAGCTTGGTTTTCACAGAGCATGAGAATTTGCTGCTGCTTCTGTGCCAGACCTCTATGTTTCTTTGCAAGTGACGTGAAGACAGAGCCAACTAAAGGCACCTTAGAGCGCACCCTCTCACCTGTACACATCTGCAACTCGAATTCCTTTCTGAGTTGTTTTGCAGGATCTCCCCCTATATTGCTGCATCAGAAAAAAAAACTTTAGTGGAAGCATCCATGCTGGGGAGCTCACTTTTCAGAAAGACTCCACTGGCACTCAAGCCACAAAAGTTTTAGAACCAGTGAAAATCCATATTTTCCCAGGCATTTTCTTTCTTAAACCTCTGTTTTAAAATCCTTATAGGTACTTTTGAATTTTCAGCTGACATGGGAGGGGAGCATTATCCTATGGTTTTACAGCTTGCTGCATTTTTACTCTGGATTGTATTTACGGTTTTCCCATTTTTTATCTTCATTTATTGGCCCAAGCCATTACATTGAAGAGAAAGGAAAGAAGTTTCAGAGAGGTATAGGATCTTAAGGCTAGCGGGGCCTTCCTTTCCCACCAGCCAGAATCATAAGGATTTTCTGGACCAAGGTGGATTTATTGGCATAATTTCACAGGAGATTTGGGGAAAAAGAGATGGGAGTTCAGACAAAGCCACTGTTTTGCTTTCCCTTTTGCCTGTCTGATGAGAGTCAAAAGGATCTATTTTTATTTCTCAGGATTATTGTTACCCCTAGTCCGTAAACCATATTTTGCAGGAAATGTCTCAACTGCCCCATATAGATGCAAAAATCATTGCAGACATAAGGTTGCAAACTTTCCCAAAAGTAGGATTTTGATAGAAACGGGATCCGCTATTTTTAAAAATGATATAGCATTGCATTAAACCCCTTAAGCTCTTTATCCTTGAATGTCAGAATTATAAAACTTTTGCAAACTGCAAAAGACAGGAGCGGCTGTTGCACAGGGAAGGGAAATAGAGATTTATATTGTAATGAAAGGGGTCTAGATTTTTTTAACCTCTTCTCTAACAGAAATACATGTAATGCATTTACTGTGCACTGTGAAAAAAAACCCTTTCTTTATTGTTGCAGTTTTGAACATCTGCCAGGAAGTGGCGCAAATCTTCCATTGTTCATCAAAAAGCTTTGCATAATATCTCCACTGTGTGGATGTTAAGAATGAAATTCTATGCATTCCTACTCCAAAGCAAAGCCCATTCAGTTTAGTAAGGCTTAGGTCCAGGGAAAACTGCAAGCTATGAAAGGAATAAAGAATGCAAGTAGGGAATCCTAGATCAACAAAGTGAGATGAGACAAAATGAAAAATTGCATGTACTGTAAACCAATACCGTAACCAACATAAAGGTCACCCACTACCAATCAAGGTCAAAGGCACATAACTCTGAGCAGGGGTTTTCTGGAGGGAGAGATGGGGGTCAAAAAAAAGGAAAAATGGTGGCCATGACTGTAATCAAAGCCCCACCCTTCTTTTATGTGTATTACACATGTGCAATGTGTTATCTTAACATTTTTTATACCCACCCCCCACCCCCATGGATGGCCCTGCATCCAGGGAAAGCAAGTTCCAGAGTGTGGGGACTATGGCTGTAAAGGCCTGCTGCTTGACTCGCACCCCATATACTTCTCAAGAGGATGAGATTCAGAGCAGGCCATGCCTGGTTTTCAGACCGGCCAGGCAAACTCGAACGCAGGCTACTCAAGAGTCACCAATAGAAGAGAAGACCTTGTAGCTCAGGGTTGAACGGTGGAGTCCTTGGTGCTCTCTGAGCTTGGCGGTTGGCTTGCAGACATTTCATGACCCAACTAGGTAACGTCATCCGCGCAAGTCACAGGATCAAGGCAAGTCACACGCAAGTGAGTGAGTAAATCCATGAATGCTGCTGGTCTGTCTTGCTTGTGTGGCATCCTATAAGAACAGGAGCAGCCAGCATGGCACTGAATTCCACTTTGCATCAGCCTCAGCCCCCTGGTGTGAAATGGACTGGGACTGTAGTCTCACAGCAGCTGGAGGAAGAGTCATTAGAACCAAAGTAGAGAGCCCGTTTGGTGTGGTGGCGAAGGCACCAGGCTGGAAAGCGGGAGACCGTGTGTTCTAGTCCCACCTTGGGCACAAAGTCAGCTGGGTGAGCCTGGGCTGGTTCTCTCTCAGCCCTAGGAAGACGAAGGCCAGGGCGAACCACTTCTGAAATCTTGCCAAGAAAAATCTTGCCAAGACTTGTCCAGGCAGTCACCAGGAGTCAACCCTGACTCGAAAACACCTACGCACGCACACCGAACCAAAATAGCTTCCTAAGGTTGGGAAAGGCTGTAGCTGAGTGGCAGAGAATTTATTTGGTCTGCAGAAGGTCCTGAGCTCAATCCCCAGCCTGTCAACGGAGGGAAAACTGCTTATCCAGGATTTCAGACCAGAGTCAATCAGTTACTGCCTACTTTCCTGAGTGAAATGGTTGGTAAAAGGGAGCTTCTGCCATTTGGGTAACCCTAAACCAAGGCTAACAAACAACGGTTCTGAGCTCAGAGACCAGGTTAGAATTTGACATGATGGCCTGTGACCAGGAATGGGCTACGAGTTGGAGTACAGTAAAAGCGGGATGGGAATGGGGCCAATCCATATAGCAATACTTTCGAGTTGCTGATTGAGGAAAAAGAAACCTCATTTACGGAGTTTTAGGGGAGGCGTTCCCTCTTTGAAACTGTCTGAATGGCCATCCCATAATAATCACAAGGCAAGGCTGAGACCAAAGCAGGGCCCCTCCAAACGAGCTGGACTTCACTTCCCATCATCCCCAGAATGCTGGCTGGGGAGTCGACCTCATCTTTGGGGCGCCTGCACGGGAAAGGCAGCCACGGGCCCAGCGGTCCGATCCCCCTCCGGGCCACGATGCTCTGCGCAACCGGCCATCGTGGCCGGGGGAGCGGGGAGAGCGAGCCTCATTCCGGCTGCCAGATCTTTTCCAGACCGGGCGGTAGCCATGGGGCGAAGGGGCGGCTGAGCCTCTCTTCGGGGGAATACGGTACGGCGGCTGCCGCTGCTGCCAGCGATGAGTCAGACCGCTCGGCGCTGGTGCTGATGCTGCTGCCGCCGCCGCCGCTGCCATCTCGCCCGCATCTCCATCTTTGTAGCATCTTCGTGGAAGGCGGCGGGGTGGAGAGGCGGCCGCCGGCTGGTTAGCCCGCCCGCCCGCTCGCCCGCTCGCCCGGCGCGGCGGGCTCGTGGGCACGCACGCCGAGAGCCGCGCCGTCCGCCCGGCAGCTCGGCCGGGCCGCCCCCGCGGCGGCCGCTTTCGGCGCCGAAGACCTCCGCGCACAAAAAGGCAGCGCTGCTCGCGGGCGGCGGGCGCTCCGCGCATCCTCCGCCGGAGCATGCGTCCGGCTCTCCGGACCTCGTCCAGACGCGCGTCGCGGCCCGCGACCCAGGCCCAGCGGCCCCGGGGCGCCTTCGGGGGCGCCCGTCCCGCCGGGAAGCACTGCTGAGCGGGCGTCGCGAGGGGGCGGTTCCGCGGGAGGCTGCCAGGAGCGGCGGCGGGGGCAGAGCCGGGCGGGTGGCCGCGTCGCTCGGGGGAAGCGGGCAGGACGGCCTGGCCGGGTCAGGCCCGGCCCGCTCAGCCGCTGCCCTCCCTGCGCTTTGCGAAATTTCCCTCGGGGGCGCAGCTCGCCGGCTTGGCGCCCGCAGAGCAGCCTCCCCCGGCGCTGCTTCCCCGCTGGCGGCGATCGGGGGCGGCCCCGCGGCGCCCCGCGCTCCCTTCCCCGCGCCCGCCGTCCCCGGCGAGGAGAGCCAGGCGCCCCCGAGGCGCAGCGGCGAAGGAGCGCCGCCCAGAGGCCGGCGCGGGCGCCCCGGTGCCCTCTGAGCAGCGGCGTCTCTCGACTCGGCGCCCGGGACCGCGGCCTCCGGCTCCGCTCGGCTCCCCGCCGCCTCCGCGCCGGGCGCCCCCGAACCGCCCGTGCAGGAGCGGCGGCAGCGCCGAGCGCGCCCGGTCCCGGAGCTCCGGAGGCGCGGCGGCGGGCCTCTTCGGGGCCGGCGCTGGGCGACCATGGAGGCCATTTGGCTGTACCAGTTCCGCCTGATCGTCATCGGGGACTCGACGGTGGGCAAATCGTGCCTGATCCGCCGCTTCACCGAAGGGCGCTTCGCCCAGGTCTCCGACCCGACCGTGGGCGTGGATTTCTTCTCGCGCCTGGTGGAGATCGAGCCGGGCAAAAGGATCAAGCTGCAGATCTGGGACACCGCCGGCCAGGAGCGGTTCAGGTGAGCGGGGCCGGGGGGCGGACGGTCGCGGCTGCCGGGGCGCGCCTGGGCTCGCCAGGTCCCGGATCGTTCCTTGGAGGACGGTGGGAGGACACCGAAAGTGGAAGGGGGGGGGTGTTATCATTGCTTGGATGGAGGGGCGGACGGAAGGAGGAAGGTCCCTGCTGGGCCGGGGTGGGGGCGGGGGCTCTCTCTGCTGATGCAAGAACAGTTCCCCGTCCATCTCCTCTGCCAGGTATTTCATGGTGGAGTCCCTGGGACAGGTGGGCGACGGGGTGGGTGCTCTTTGGTCAGATTTAAGCCCTCCACCTCCAAGGCAATCTGTGGGCCACAGCAATGATCTTGCTTGCCCTTCCAAGAAAGGCCTCCCCCTCCAGTGCAGAGAAGCATCTCCAGACCTGGCCATGGTGGTCCGTGGAAACGGGATGGGTGCCCACTCTCTCCAAGGGGAGGAGATACCACTCAGAGGCCTCCCCACTGGGTTCCCTCCAGAGGCTTTGATGCAGTGGGGCCTCCTGGCCGCTTGCTCCTCTCCTTGTGTTCTTCTTGATCAGGGGGCTTGTCAAAGCCACCATGGACCTTATGGAACAGGGATTAATGTGTCAAATTAGAACTGGGCAGACCCAGGTTCAGATCCAGCCTCAGCCCTGGAAGCTCACGGGGTGACTCAGGGCCAGTCATTTCCTCTCAGCCTAACCTACCTCCCAGGAATGTTGTGTGGATGAAAAAGAGAGGCCTGCCCTGAATTCTCAGGAAAAAAAGTGGGATGTAAATGCAAGAAACCCAACCAATTCTCCTAGGGCATCTGGAAAGTGCCAAGTTGGGGAAGGTGCCAGATTCCTCCACCAAGAGGCCTATACCACAGCACTATCATTGTGTGGCAGGCAGGTAGTGCTTAATGTTCCTGGTCACCAAAGCTAGAGATGCCAGAAAGGAAACAGTTGATGCCATCTCTTCTAGGGATAGGATGTCTTTGTGCCCCATAGAGGAAACCCTTCCGTTTTTACCTCTACCTTCTAGGGAGAACCTGTGGCTTTTCTCTTGGCTCCATCTTGAAAGCCAAAAACCAAAGAAGAAAGGCGGCGGGGGGCGGGGAGGGGGAGTGTCAGGCTTCATCCAAGGCATGACTTCAAATTTGGCTCTCCAGGCATTTAACCTTTCAGGAATTTGCTTGTCTGGCAGAAGGCTCACAGACTTGATGACTGGAGATAGAAGCTATAAGCACAGAAAAGATTTGTCCACTGCAATCCACAGAAGTCAAAGCCATTCTATAGGTCTCTGCTCCAGAGTTGAAATGCAAGGCTTTTTCCTTATGCCTTTCCTAGTCAACAGATAATTGGTCATTCTCTTGAGCGCTGTGGAAGGCAATGAACTATAGTGGCATAGTGGTTCTATCTGTTCTGGTAAGTGGTGATTCCTGCCCCACCAGCTTCATGTCTTACACAAAAAGCAACCAAGAATAGGAGAAAGAACAAGGGGGAACATGAGTGTCAGGTGTTTGATTGCCCATCCTAGCATTTGAAGGTATCTCCACAAGTTTGGAGACAAATTTCAGAAACTGGGAGCACTGGATCCAGAACAATTGCCCAGCCTGATGGAGCAGGATCCAAAAGGCAAAAGAACTTCCAAAGGAGATAGAGCAGAGCGATGATGATGACAACCAACTTTCCAATGCAGCAAAATGTCCCAATTGACTTGGCACAGGCAGCACCTCCAGTGACCACAACCCTTTGGCAGCTAAGCAAATACTGGACAGAAATAGCAGTGATTCTCTGGCAGTTGGATCAGCACTTGGTGGTCCCAGCAGTGATGATCTTTTGGTGATCGGGATTGTCACAGAGGCCAAGAAGGGCAGGACAGCAGCACTGAAGCCTTCAAGCCATGTCAAAACCAGGTGAGTCAGCTTCTCCTTTTCTCCATCGATGGAGGAACCAAGCAGCTCTAAATGTGGTGGTATTTCAGAGGAGGGGAATGTGGCCCAACAGAACAGGAGAGACACAAGCCAGCCCAACGTGGCTCGCTATGGCAGCACCCAATGCAGAAGAGGAACAGGCCTCCATTGGATTCAGTCTATCTACACAGAACATAGGAGCCACATCTAGGCTGCCTTTCTATGAGTGAAAGAGTCTTCTGAGCTGATTGATATGTAATACCAGAGCAGCTCATAGGGAACAGAAGCTGCGCAAGATTAAGCTGGAAGAGAAGGGAACCATCACCCTCACCTCCAGAATGCTATCAAGTGAATCTTTTTCTTCTCCATTCTCCACCTGCTTGCAATCTTTTTCACATTTGCATAGAAAAAGAAGAAAAGTAGGAGACCCAAAAAGTCACAATGAGAAGAAATCCAGGAAGGAACTGGACATCAGTATCAGAAGCAGAAAGAGGGTCAAAAGAGCAAGAAGAGGGCCACTGTTTCACAATCAGGATCCTCAGATAACAGTGCAATATGTGATGAAGATTCTGCTTACTCTGCAAGAACTGGAGGAGTGAGTTACGTGAGATGCCTGAGGTCCATTCCTCATGGCATTCAGATTGAGAGGAAGGCTACCTGCCTAATCATGACTTCACCTAACCTTCATTTTTGCCGTCAGAGACTGTTTAATGTTGACTTATTCCTGATGATCCTTAATAAGTTAACAAAGATACTCATCCTGGATCTGGGCTCCAGCAATCCTACAATCAGTGCTTCCACCAAAGGGTCTCTCAAGGATCTCTCAAGATATCCCCTTCAGTTTCCAGTAGAATAGTCTTTCCATACTTCTTCAGAAAGAAAATCAAGGAGTGGATAGAGCCAGCCAAACCCAGGATTGCTCCAGATCCCATGCTGGAAAATAAGCTGAATCTCCCACCCAGGAACATCATGGAATAGCTGGCTATAACTAAGACTGAGAAATTAGTTGATGGCATCCTTGATTTCTAAATCAGTAGTGCCAAGAGAGTTAAGAGAGGTGCTCACAGAACCAAAAACATAGAGTGCTCAAGCAAATCCATGAAGAACAGTTCTGGGAACCAGGGTTGAAGCGATCTTCTGTATCATCTTTGGTAAGATGGCCTTCTCCCAGAATTCCCAATAGAAACCAAATGCCTAAGAGAAGACATCAACAAACGACCCAGAACAGCAATGGACCAATCAGAGAACCAATCAGGGATCAGATGACCAGAGATGCCTGCCTAATGGGGTGGAGCGCCAACTTCCAAAACAGGTCAATGCAGGGATGTGTCCGATCTGTCTGTCAACCACTTGATGTGAGGGCAGCACAGCTGGCTCTGAAGGCACTTTCCCAGCAGATGGGTGGGTAGCACCTATTGAGGCAGATAAACAATGTTATAACTGTGTAAATAGTCAGGGTGGTTCCAGATCAAGGGGCCTTTGGAAAGAGGACACATGACTAAAGACATGCATGGAGAAATACCTACTTTCCCTATCAGCAGAATACTAAAGGATCAGTGAATACCATGGTTGATGGGCTGAGTGGTCAGTCCTTGTTTCAGAGTCCAGAGGTTCACAGCTTTGGACAATAGACAAGGGAGAAGCTGCTTCTGATTTCAAGACAACGGAATAGAGATCAATGTCCTGGTGGCCCTGTTGCCAGAAAGTCTGATCTGTGCTTTCCCACCAGCTCCAACGCTATCCAAAGTAGCACGCAAGATGAAGATGCTTGAGGCATGGGCGATTTTAATTGCTCTCTTCTGACCCAGGAGACCATCTTAGTGGATGAGCAAGGAGGCTGAAATACAGATTTCCTCTGCTCTGGCAGAGGCTAGCAACTAATACAAAGATTGGGCACGAGGTCTCCTTTTGTCTAAGTGAGGTATATTAACACATGAGCTACATGGTCCAAGCCAGTTATTCATTGTTTCTCCTCCTGGGACTTGTCATTGGTTCTTAGGGTTCTCATGACTACCCGCTTTGAACTCATCAGTCATGCTCCCAATAACATGCTAACCTAGAAGACAGGTAGGTAGTCCTAAATCTGTCTAGGAGGACCTAGGAAAGGTGAGAAGGGATTTGTGTATATTCCATTAAGACAAGGTGGTACTAAGACTGGATCTCTGCTTCATGCCCCTGGTCAGTTCCAAATTCCACCAAACAGAGGAGATTGTATTTTCCCAATATCTGCCAGAATGAACCAGCCACAAGTTAGATGCCTGCAAGGTACAAAAAATATCCTTCAAATGTACTTGAGCAAGACCGAGGGTTGATAGCCTACTTGTCTTCTACAGAACAGGAAACCTGCAGAGGTGAGTTACATGATCCACCATCAGCAAGTAGGTCAGGGAATACTCTTGTCTACTCAGGCCCGTTGGCAACAGGACACTTGGTGGTAGGTGGGTGATCTACATCAACAGGTATGACAGTTGGAGTCCCATTAATGGACCTTTGTAGAGCGGTCACCTGGACAGAACTATCCACACTCACTGACACAAAGACAAGTTTGCCTTCACAAATACAACCTTTGAACACATGGTGCTATTGGGTGTTTTAACCTTTACTGACCCTTCCTGGGAAGTCTAACATAGTACATACCTTTCTTGTCAGCTACACTTTCAGTGACCACGAATGGTGGTAGACCTACTGCACAGCAACAGGGCCTTCTGTGAAACTTCCGGGAGACAGTTTTGATGTGTGCAGTTCTGATCCTGCATCTGAAGCATAGAAGATTGCACTAACTCAAGAAGGAAAAAAATATGGATTTAACTGTTTTACTTCCTTTCTTCTGAAGGAGCTCAAGGCTTCCTCGTTTCACATTCACAGCAGCCCTGTGTGGTGGAAAGGGATTGATGCAAGGTTATCCAGAGAGCGCTTTGTTGCAGAATGGAGGATTTGAACTTGGGTCTGCCTAATCCTAGTCTGACATTGTAACTGAATTCACATTATCCTGGGGAAGAATGTGATTTTTTGGTTCTGATTTGTTTGAATCCAACCATTTTTAATGTATAGTTTAGCCTGTTGAAAAGATTCAGCCATTTGTGTTTTATTTCATAGATTGTGATTAAAATTATGATGGGTTCTCATTCCAAGCCATAATGTGCTCAGCATGTTGTGGGACTCCAGCCATTCTGGCTTGTTAAACCATGGCTTAGCAAAACTTTTAAGCCACACTGGCTGTATTAACACCACACTGAACACTAGACAAGCCAGCTACTTTTGCCTAGCATGTATGAATTCTGCCTGGGTGGTTAATTCAAAGTGTTCTGTGCATCCCTGCTAAGCACCATGTGTAACAGCCAACACCTTCTAATATTAGTCACAGTGTTGTCTGATATACTCTGGTAGGATCATGCCAAACCAGGACCCCGTTTTGCAGACCACAATGGCTTGATTTACACATTGTGTTCTGCAAACCAGGTTATGTTTATCACAGTATGTGAACCCAACATTAAATACAGAATCCAGTCATGAATGGGTTATGGAGAAACATTGTGCTCTTGCAGGAACTGTTCTTCAAAGCAGTGCATCTTGGCAAATTATCTTCATATTAGTCTTTAAAATGCAGCATTAATTTGTTGAATGAGCACCAACTGGTTGGATTTGAGCAACACGCTGAGCCATGCAAGCCATTGGTCCGATGAATAAAGCCCACTGCCTTTGGGATTGATTTGTACCCAATGGGAGTCCCCAAGATGAAAAAAAGGTGTTATTTGCTGCTTGCATTTAATTCTTTCTGATGGTCTTTATTCCTCTCTTGGGTCTTTGCTCTCTTCCAGATCCATCACACGAGCGTACTACAGAAACTCCGTCGGTGGCCTGCTCCTCTTTGACATTACAAACCGTAGGTCCTTCCAGAATGTCCATGAGTGGCTGGAGGAGACCAAAGCCCATGTCCAGCCTTATCAGATTGTCTTTGTTTTAGTGGGTCACAAATGTGACCTCGACACGCAGCGGCAAGTCACCCGACATGAGGCCGAGAAATTGGCCCTCGCCTACGATATGAAGTACATTGAAACCTCGGCCCGGGATGCCATTAATGTGGAGAAGGCCTTCACTGACCTGACTCGAGACATCTATGAACTTGTGAAAAGGGGGGATATAAGCATCCAGGAGGGCTGGGAAGGGGTCAAGAGCGGCTTTGTCCCCAACGTCGTGCATTCTTCGGAAGAGGTGGTGAAGTCAGACAGAAGGTGCCTGTGCTAACTGTGAAGTCCACACGAGGAGGAAGGAGGCTGACTGACTAGCCCCAACAGGCTCTATTCTACTCCACAAACTTGGTGGGAAGGCAGAGAAGGTGCAGTTCGGGAGGCAAAGCACCGGCGCTTGGACTGCTGGAGAACAGAAGCCACAAGGAGGCTATAACCCCATTACATACGAATCAATCCAGATGCATGTTAACGTGGTAGAGACAAGGCAATGAGAGTCTGGAAAGACTGGGTAGGAATAGCCACCCTCCGTGGGTTTTATGTGCCCTGGTTTAAACAGACTTGTCTTTCCTTGCTTTTTTCTGTTCTTTTTTTTCTCTCTTTCTTTGAAGCCATTGTCCAAATCGCCTAATGATTATGATGCGTGTTTAGAAAAGGAGCAAGAAAAAGAGAAATCATGGCTTCTATCAGAAATCACATGCTTGCCACCTTTTAATAATCATTTTATGGTTGCAGTAGAAATTAAACAAGTTAAAACATTGCTCAAGCCACTAAAACTGAACCCAGAGAGACGGTTACTTTATGAGTCCCAGTTCTGATGTCTCTGTTTCTCGGAATTTGACAGATCAGGTTCCAGTATTAATCTGGGAGAACTCCACTGTTGAATTGGCAAGGTCAATATTTATTGGTTATTTATTTATTAGATGTATATCCCACATTCCTTCAAGAGCCCAAGGCATTGTGCATAGTGGTCCCTCCTATTTTTCTCCAGAAAAGCAGCCCCGCCAAGGGGGCTGGTCTGAGTGGGGGTGACTGGCCCAAAATCACTCAACGTCATCCATGGTTGAGGGGCACTAGAAACCGGGTCTCCCCAGTTCTAGCCCAACACTTCAACCACTACAGTACCCATACTGATTCTCAGTCCTGGAAGAATTCTCAGCCAGATGTTTCCTAACTGATCTCTCTGAGTCAGGTGTGCAACATTTTCCATTTTAATTAATTAAAGTAGAATTACATACAGTGATGAGTGTTCCCTATGTACGAAATGATTTCCTCCTCCTATCACTTAAAACACATCCAGTTTGAAGAAATATTTCGGCTTTTGCTGGGGCTTTCATCCAAGATCTGAAGGAGTTGGGACCTCAGATATTAGATGTCTGCTAGGATACAAGATGAGGTAACCCTACTGGTTATTACTAATAATGGTTACTGATATACATGATTGCATTTATATTCCACCTTTTCTCAGGGCGTTCCAGCAGGCTTATGTGGGGTCTTTTTCCCCAATACAACAAACCTTTGAAGTAGGTTGGACTAAGAGATTAATTGGCCCAAAATCAACCAGCAAGACCTTGATCACCCCATGCTTCTTCCTGATCTAAGTCTGGGACCTTATCCACTACATCTCTTAATGAAATTTTTATGGTTGCCCGGAGCCACTGGAAAGTTACGTTCCTGCAAGTCAGAGGGCAAGGGGGAGTGATTCCAGAGAGAGAGAAGGAAGCACATTTTAATCAAGAGTGTCCTATTTTTCTTCTGGAAAAAGCCAAGAGTGACACTGATTATTTAAAGCTGAAGCAGCAGTTGAAACCATGCTTCCTGCTCTTTGTATGCTGCATTTCCTGGCAGTCCCAGCTGAGAAGAATGAGGGTGCGTGGTAAGACAAGACAGAGAGAAGGGATGCAAAGAAGGAATCATTGTTCTGGAAGTCGGTTGACTTCAGTGTTGTAGTTTTAAGGGCTTTCTTTTTCTTCTGAGTACACCATCAATCATTTAAGCTTTGCTTTAGGAAAGCAAGCTGGCTTGCTTAAGAGAGGGAGGTCATTGCGCAATTGTGAATTTTTAGAGGAAAATCAGTGTTTGCAAAATAAAAAATGACTGGCTTGGCTGTCCAAGAGGTGGGTAAGATGTGAACAGAGGGAAGACGTTGGTGGCTTGCAAGTGACATGTGTCATCTTGGAGTTACTGAGTTGTGGGTAACTGCTTTTAAAATCAAGATGAATCTCTGCATTTTCAGCAGCAGTTCTACATTTCCTCTTGTGGAGCGTTTTGCATCTGGATCTGGGCTTTTTTATGACCATCTGAGAATCTGAATGCATAACGGAAGGAAAGGAGGGTTGGGATCCTTGAGAGGGTCTAAACATTTCTGAAGACAGGGAGAAGTCAATGTTAAAGAAAACAATATTAATCAGGGCGTTGGATTTTTTTATTTTTTTTGTAACAAACGTAATAATATGCTTCGAGGCAGGAAGAAAAAGTGGCTATATTGTTTTTAGTGACCTGTGTACATCCAGGGTGTTTACTCTTCTTTCTGTTCGGGTGATGCTAATAATTTTGTGATTTTTCACTATGGCCTCAGATAAAGGCAGATAATGCCTGGCTCAGCCAGACTACAAGGACATCAGCAACGGGATACAAGCAAACGCGCATCCCGTTCGCTAAGGACTTCGGGGAGCGTTTTTTATAGCGATACAATAGAATAAAGGAGGAAGCTCCATATATACTCAAGACAAATTTCAAAAATGTTGCTAGTGTTGAACCCAGGAGTAAAATAGGTTGTAGGATTGGTTATATTTTGCATGCTCTGGCTCAAATTGTAGCTTTATATAAGGATTCAAGATAGAAGGGCAAACTCTTCTGCCTGTTAACCAATTAAAGACGTTTTAGTCAATCATCTGAATTTCTGCTGAATAATTACTTAAATCTGCATACCAGGGGGGAAAAAAACATTTCTACGAAAGAAAGAGTTCTTTTTAGATAATATCTGCGCGGGTGTAATACAACAGGCATTATTGTAGAAATATTCCAGCTTCTCACATGAAGGATTGCTGCTTATGATCTGGTCTGTGCTTGCATTTAATATGCATTTTCTTTTTGATAGATCTGCTTCCCCAGGAAGGGGGAGGGGGTAGCTGTTTAATCAGTCAATCAAATTGATTTTTAGAATCAATCTATCCAGCTGATGAAATGTTGGAGCCCCTCAAAAAAAAAAAAGCTTTTTTTTCAGATAGCAAAATAGAGAAAGGGTGGAAGGACGTGATGAAAAATCCATGTAATGCTTTCTAAGAGTGTCAATACATTCACTGGAACCTTTGTTTCATTCTGAGCTTTTTCTATAGTTGCCTGTTTCTGCATGATTCACCGGTGATTTCAAATGATTTCTGTGACCAAAATAAGGCAATGTTTAAACTACTTTTTAAATGCCTGTTTGCCATTGTTGAAAGATATGCTTAAGTATCTTAGGTGCAGGTGCAATTGCTTGTAGGTTCATCTGGACTTGGAATAATTGATTCATTAGGGTGAAATAATTAATTCAGAACTTATTTCACAGATATGAACCCTATATACTATTTCATATACTGTTGAATTCTCTACACTGTATTTATATACACGTAGATTGTGCATATGTGCACACACAGATCAAAAATTAGCCTCTTACAGTACCATGTAAATTAATGGGACATAAATTCACAGCCACTCATCTATTGTCATTTTAGTGACAAAACTCACTTCCTCTGGATCTGGGGATCCATTCAGCCAGAGTTTGATGGCATTCTTACAACATCCTAAGCTTCAGTAGTTTTAAACTTGGTTAGTACTTTTTGTGGCTCAGCCTGTTATAGGAATCCAGCCAACAGCACTAACTGATGTTAAGACAGAATTTAACATGTGCAAATCCAAGTCAATCTAATCTGAAGTCCAAAATCAAGAAAATCTCCTAAATCAGCCTGTGTGGGATGAGTTGAGGAGTGAATGGAGGACTTTCTGCATGTAAATATATCTCAGTGTTGTGTCCAAATGGATTAAAATATGATCCTCCTTGGCTTTTTCCCATCTCAGAAATTTGTATCTCTGTTAGGGCTATGGCAGGTGATAGGGAATCCTGTTTGACCTTGCTCTGAGATTTCCCTAGAATTGTCAAATAAATTCCCTGCACAAAGGTGTATTTTTTGTTATGCACCTTCAGTAATTTTCCAAGTAATCACAGAATCAGAAATGAAAGGTTTGAAGGGATCTAGGAGATCATGGCCAGATGCTAAGATTATTTAAGTGGTAACAAATTACGTTTTTCTTACTCTTGTTTAAAAAGAGAGTCTGGAATAGGGATCCAGCACCAATCTGAATCAAGATCTATGAACTAGCAGAGTGGCAAATGCCTTTTGAGCATTTTTCCACATCTCTTTGGATTAGTATCAGATAGACATCCTGACTCAAGAACAATAAATCGTGCATAGAAACGTCCTTGGTTTGTATTATCATGTATTAGGATGACAAAAAGATGTTTAGAAAATATATTGAAATGGAAGGTCTAATACTCCTGATGAAAACCCATGACGGAGTCTTTTTCTAACGACTTACATTTTTAACCCATTTATACCATTAGCAGTGTACCAAGGGTGGGGTAGGGAAAAAGGGTTCCTGTTTTTTAAAAAATGGAAGGGGCTTGATTTTGTAAAATGAAAACCACATTTTCTGGCCCGATTTTAGCATTCTGACTAGTGCAGGAGAAACTGGAGGCTAACAATTAAAAGGAAGCACATTTTTTCTTATGCTATCTGGCAAAAATCCAGCAAAATAGAAACAAGCCCAGTTTATTGGTTTCAAGTTCACAATCTTAGTCTGCATGCTGGATTTAAAGAAAAATCCAGAACCTCCAGATATATAATTATACTGTACACTTTTGCTAGCTTTCTGTTATATGCACTGTAATGAAATGTGACACAATGTTGTATTTAGCTGTGTGTGAATGAAAATTATGCTCGCATTTAGCAAAGCAGTTAATGTGAATATGTGACATTCGATACATGTAAAGACACAATTTTTTATTTTCTTCTCTGCCATTTTTCATGAAACCTTGAGTAACTGTATACATGAACTGTGGTGGGAAACCCCCTCTCCCCCACAGATTAGGTTAAAAATAAACACTCCCACTGTTTGCCATGGAATCCACTGACTTTTTTACTTGTAGGCACGTGGCTTCATTTGAAATATTTTAAAGTAACTATTATTAAGCAAATCCAGGACGAAAAGATTCTAAACAGCAGAAATGGGATAATATTCCAATCTGGTGACAGCCAAGGTAACCCTTTGCAATATAGACTGTGGCTCACTGCTATCGTGCCTAGCTACAACTTGCCTGGGATGCAGACAATCAGCAGGATGTTGCCCCCAAGATAAATGGCCCCTTCCTGAAATGCTGTGACTTCACTGTCAAGTGAAAATCTTTCCTATTCCAGCCACAGCAGAGTCTTTGTTGACATCTGCCCCTAAACATTTCATGGACATTTGGGCACTCAAAGGACAAGGGCATCCTTTTGTTTGGCTTGGAGTAACTTTGTACTGGGGTCTTGAGAGGAACGTAACCTGCTGTTCGATTCAGTTAACACCCAGTGCTACTGTTTGTGACCAAGTATGGTTATCAAAGTCCACTGCTGGCAAAAGAAAGACAGGATGGCATTTTTGCCAGAACCCATCTGCGCTTCACACCTGCAGGACTAGCTTTTTTGGTTGGCCTTATAAAAGAATTCCTCAATCCCTCTAGCTCAGCTAAAGCTCCCATGAGCTGGACTGAACATCAACAAAGGCCCCAAAGAATGACTTTTGTGACTTTCCATGGAACACGAAGACGACCCGAGTCCAACGGATACTTGGACTTCCAACAGTTACTCCCTTCAGTTAGCCTTCTCCGCCCTGCTGTCTCGATGGGTTGGGCTGATCTCGTGCAAGGTCTTTAGCTAAGCTGCCTAGGAGGTTATAAGAACTGAACACATTTGGAGGGCAACCAGAATATGGATTAGTTTCTTCAGCTTGTTATTTCAGTAACCTGCAAGTTTTTCGAACATTAATACCATTGGAAAAATCACTTTTCCTTTCTCCCTTGGAAGAAGAGAAAAGGATGTGATAGAAGACATGGAAAAGACAGCAGCGCCTCTCCAGTAGAATAATGGATTGAGACTTAATTCCCAGAATTTGCTTCAATACCTGCCTGTGTCCAGCTCACTTCAGTGCTGAGTCAATTTTTATTGGGAAAAAAAAAGGCTACAAATCTGCATCAGCACGTGCGCATTTGATTTCACCACACTGCAAAAGGCATTATTAGTTTTCAATGTTTTTTAAAGTTTTATACAATTAATATTTAAAATAATAAATTGTGTTTTTTATTAAGTGTTGTTAATTTTAACTGAATTATATATTCACTTTGGGATTACTGTGAAGAAATCCCTAGCTTTTTAATAACAAAACAACTGGGAAGTTACAGGTTTATTCAACAAAATAGCTTTTTGGCAACATAAGAATGTTAACTTCTGAGTTTTTCATCATCAAAAGCATTGCTTCCTTTTGCTCCTGCCCTGTCTAAACTAAACAGAATATCTTTCTTTTGGTTCCTCTTTTGGTGAAACACAAATATACTCTTTGACATCTTAAGGACGCAACAGCTTGAGGCTCCATTCCTGAACGTATCTGTGTGCTCTTTATTTATTTGATTTATCCTGCCTTTATTTTTTGTCAACTCAAGGCAGCGTACATACCTAATGCTCCCACCTTCTACTATTGGTCTCCCTCTTCACTACTATAACAACAAACATTTTAGAAATCTAAGCGCATTTTACGTTTCACTATTTTAATGTAATGAAATAATAGTACAAAACTTTACAGATATTGTTTATTACATGAAACTAGAAGCCAGTTAACATCTGTACTGAATGGTGAAGTGAAACCTGAGCAGCTAGTTATGGTGCTAATTCGGCCATCAGGTGTGCTTCAAAGAAAGGAAGGTGTCAAGGCAACGCTTTTGCAAGGCTTCCTTAATAAGCAACATGGGAATAACATTCAACCTGACAACAAATGAAGCTGAGCTGCAATACACCGTTCATGTTTCACAGAGGTTGCAGCAAGTGTCTTTGCAAGCATTAAGACATCTGGACCAAACAGAAGGAATGGTCAGCGGGCCAATAAAATGCAGCAAAATATTAGCTTCTGGCTGCCCCCAGTTTGAAAAATCGGGATGAGCTGATATTTATGTATACACAGAACTGACTAAGACCACAAACAGGATGCAGCGTTTTATTATTTAACCCTTCAAAGGCCAATTATGATCTTTCGAAGTACCAAGATGAGCCATTCTTCAGAACAGAATTAAACAGAGAACGTCTGGAGGGTGAGATTAAAGGGGTCAGTTGCCAAAAACACAACAATGTTTTCAATTCCCTATCACTTCAGCTGTACATCTTTCCCCACACTATATTCTGTGGATCTCTCATCGATCCTATGGACCAAAGAGCACTGCCTGCAAAGTGACCCACTCTCAAATCCCAGAGACTCTACTGAGGGGCTTCTTCACTACATACTGTTGTGGCTCCTTTTCCAACAAGTCAATTGCATGAAGCATGCACGGGACCAAATAAAATTTGCTTTTTTTTAAAAAAAGAAGATGCTCACCATTATGTTAACAACCAAAGAGATTAAATTAAACTCAGTCCATCAAAGGCTGAACCGGAAGGTGTTTTAAAAATAAGTAAATACTTCAAAAATCAAAACCATATTTAAAACTAGCAGAACTATGCTGTGTTCTTGGAAGGGTCATCCTTGTTTCTTCGCTTTACATCCCAATTATAAACTCTGGCCATATCTGCAGACGGAGATTAAGGAAGGTATGGTTTGAAAGCAGATGTGGTCATTCTTGCACTTTCCTGCTTTGCTGACGCTCAGACAGGTTTCTTTCTGACTATAAAGAGCTCCTCAATGGTGCTTTGGGAATAGGAAAGCTCACTTCCCCAACCCAATGCCCTCTAGATGGATTAGAAACTCCCAAAATTCCATAGCCAGCAAAGACAGACTGAGGAAGGCTGATAACAAAGAAACTTTAAGGAGGCTTTTCCACTGCTCCTTGATGGTACCTTGCTCTGAGAGTCCACCTTGGCTGAAATATGCAGTAGAAATACAACGCTCTGACTCCCACTGTTGGAATTGCAATTCCTTGACACCTAGTGCTTTCCAAAAGTAGTTGAGCGCAAAAGAGGTCAATGAACAAGCAGAGGTACACGGAAGAGACTATTCAACCCTAACATTTGAACCTCAGAAAGGATACTGACTTCTGTAGTTGTAAACTGATCTCTAAGGAAATCCAAATCTTCTTCTAGAGACTCAAGGTTTCTTGTAGCTGTGGTAAGATTTTTTTCTAGCAGTGCCTGGGCTTCATCAATATCATATTCCAGCATAACATTGGCCTAAGGACAGCATTTAAGTTAGAAGATGTTTTTATGATTTCTTGAAATCATGGTAGAGTTTAAGTTCAGCCACCATCTGGAAGATGCTGACCTTCGACTCACATCAGCTCTAGGTATAAGGTAGGGGCAGGTAATGGGACTAAAGGCAGCTTGCCCATCCCTCTCCTTCTGTGGTGCTGGACTTAATACCATACCAGTTACACAGCAAGTACCTGTGGAACCAGAAACCCGACACCTAACACATTACATAATGATGAAAATTGCAAATGTAATGGACACGAGTGATCTCCAAACTGTGCCATGGAGGATCAGAATCGAGCTACTGACCAGCAACTTCAATTCTTAACTCATACTTTGCTTCAGGATATAATTCTCTGTTTAGCCATGATTTCAAAGCTGGCAAACAATGCTTTACAAGGAAGCTGTGGAAGAGAAGCACACATCATAGTTTGCTATTTTGGATATAATAAATAGAAAAATGATAAAAAAGAAGGAAGAGTTCATTTCCACAGTTCACTTTCAAACTTCAAAGGAAAGTTTGATGTCAGCACCTGAAGTAAGTCTACTAAAACGACATTAGTGGGCTCACTTGGAAATGGCTTAGGTATTCTTGAGATTCACAATAACTAATCCTTAAGAGACAGAGAGCCCTGCCACATAACCAAATACGTTTCATTAAATTTTACTAGGAAATTCCCAATATGTTACAACCATATTCAGGGCTACAATAAATTCAGCATCAGAAGAGGTGCTTCACTTTCTACAAATTACTCACCCCTAACCAGAGACAAACTTTATCTGTAGGAGGAACTGATGCTTTACAGTAGAGATTATCTGCCAATAAGAATCTGGTTTCCATCAGATTTGTAGATTCCTTTGAAAAGGATAGATAAACCAACATAATCACAGCAGTAATATATACAGTACTTTTAATTTTCTATAGCCATGAAAATATTTAAGATCCAAGGCTAACCTGTTTGTTATAATTAATGATGTAGTAATGTGTACAAGATAGATATTTCAATGAATATATCTAGGAATATATGACTTAGAGCGATTGAATTATATTTCATTTTTCAATATGACATGGAAAACGATACCATATTTCAAAAGGTATTAGCTCAGATCAATTATATTACTCAAAAGAAGTGTATTACCCATGACAATGAAGAGTTTTCATACAACCTATGACAAGAATATTTTTTGTATCCATCTATAAATAGAGTGAACATTACTTACCTTTTTCTTTTGCATGTGTTTTAAGATCTCTAATGTCTGCTTAATTTCAGGAATTTGATTTTTTAACCTGTAAATAAAACATAGATTTAAAATATTATTTTTATCATTGTTTATTTTGAAAAAGCATTCAACATTTTAATTTGATTCATATCAAAAGTGTAGAAAGTGAGGAAGATGACCCTGACAGAGGTATACAGCAACTGTTACCTAGGCAAAAGAGGCTGAAGCATTTTTTAAGTCCAGAATGAGATAACATTCAGAAATGACTCAGGCAAACAACCTCCCTAATTCACTGAACTATAAGAAGGATGAGGAGGTTCAGAACAAGACTTGCAAGAGTCTGTTATTAGAGCCAATCTCAATAAAAGTAGTTTTAGCCTTCTGTGGAATTGATTTCCTGGTCTGGTCTACCTAGTGGGGCTGACAATAAGCGAGACAGTGGATATCAAACTTTCTCTCGGAAAGAAAATAGCCTTTTATGAGTCACAAATAAGTTACTTGCACACACAGTTATGACCGTGCACAAAGACTCATCACACACATAAAAAGGAAAGCGCTCCCTTCAGATATAAATGTGACATGTGCATTTTAAATAGAAGAACAAGGACCTTCTGTAAGCTTATCCACCATGGAGCTGATACTGCATGTTTTTCTAATATAATTTTCGGTGTTCCCCATTACCAGTCTAAACAAGCATCAAAAGCTCTACTTGTGGTAGAATAAACGCTTTAGTGGATTTTATGTAATTTCTTCCTATATTCTCAAATGTATTTCATGACTTACAACTTATAGATATGCCCTCATGAATGGTTTGGAAATTAATAAGCATGAAGCTAGTTGCAGACACCATCACCTAGATGGGTATGATGATTCGCAGACTTCCTGTAGAGGGCACAGATTATGTATTAAAGCTTATATAATATTTTAGTTGCTATAAAGAGGTATGATACAGAAAGTAGAGAGGTTTTTCCCCTTTTCACATACATAATGTTGGACCATAAGATCATCTGACTGGCCACAGCTGAAAACAGGAGATGGCGCTACATGGACTTTTGGTCCAACCCAGCTCAGCTTTTCTGCTATATATGAGAGATGTGGACATCTGGATTTGAGAAGCAGGAATTTTGGGAAGCTATGGGGATCCTCCTATGAATTCTTCATTGTTTTCCACTACATGAATGTCTCTAAATCAGAGCACACCAGTGTGGCATAGCAGTTAGGGGGTTAGACTAGGTCTGGGGAGGCCTAAGTCAAAATCCACAGCCATGGAATCTCCCTGGGTCATACACGAGCTCTCAGCCCAAACTATGTTACAGCATTATTGCTGTGGGAATAAAGGTGGGAGTACTATGGCTATTGCCTTGAACTCCTGGGGGAAAAAAAGGGCAGGATAATACTCTCCCAAATAAAAGTTTGCTTATCTTTGGATTATTTCTTGGATTTCATATTTACATTCAAATCCTATAACCTTTCATATTGAAGCAATGCTATTATGAAGATATGACATAGAAAACTTTGAGGATAGCTCATTTACTCCTTCCAGAGGCACTGCAGCCACAACCATACTATTACAGTATTCAGGAATAATCTGAGTTCTCAGTTGATAGGCAGAATGGTAGCACTGACCATGTTAATAAACAACAACAAAACAGAGTCTCCATAGTGGGATGCTGTGGTTCACAATGTTGAATTAGAATTCCAATCTTCCTTAGCCAGTGTGATTAATAGTCAGGGATGAGGGGAGTTATATACCAAAATCATCAGCATAGCCAACTGCTCAACAATTTTATCCGTTGCTGCCCTTCCTTCTCAAACGAAATGGGATAGAAAGCTGTTGATGTTTTACTAAGATTAATTTTTTTTAAAAAGCATTGTTATATCAGTTCCCTTTTACTGCAAAAAGGAATGAAGTTAATGCAGAACTTGTAGGCAAATATTACTGAAAAGAAATAAATGTCTTAAAAGTTCAACCAAATAATTTGCACCACATTATGCTTGGGGGAGATGGGTCCAAAACTTTAGAACAGCCCTTTTAAGAGATATTGCAAAAATACCCACCTTCTTTTCTTCTGGGCAAGGTTAAGCTCCATAAATTTATATTTCTGATACTGTTCATCCAACTTCTTAAGCACTACATCTGCGGTCTCATTTCCTGGCTGTTTCATGAAAGAATCTACATCTTCCTTAAAGTAAGAATACATATATGTTAAGTGGCAATTCCCAAAACTCAAAGTCAGAGCTGATGAACCAATATCTTGTCAGTTTGCCCTTTTCAAATCCTGGCAGGAGGTACTCGCAAAAATGGACAATTGGCCCACCACTGAGATTCTCTTGGATCTGCTCATCACCATCATTTCACCTGCTTGTTCACTTTGTCTCTCTGGTTAGCTGGTGGAGGAGAAACAAATGTAAAGAGTTGAACTCAACTCCTGGAAATTATACAGACCTATCCAAGTTCTTTCCTAGGGAACTACGCAGAAGTGGCTTGCCCCAAGCTTCTTCCAGAAGGTTTCCTGTCTTCCCAGGCCGGTCCAAACCAAGAGCATTACAACATAACAGAATATTAGCCTAGATTCAACTCTCTGATTACAAAATTGGTTGGAAATCTTGGATTGATCATTATCCTCCTACTTAGCCTATCTCACAGAGGGTTTTTGTTTTTTAAGAAAACTGGGTGGGTGAGGAACCAGGCAGCCAAAGGAAGAGACCCTGCACACCACCTCTAGCGCATTTTAGGAGGGATGGCAGATGAGTGAGTTACAGCCAAGGAAGTAGCCTCTGTATTAAAGGAGAAAGACTCTTACACCCAAGAATTGCTCTGCCAAATCAAATTCTGTTCTCACAGCAGTGGCACAGATGCCTCTGAGGAGCTTAAAACCAGAGATGCAATAGATCCATCCAGATCCAGTCCTTCAGCATCAGGTATTGACATGAATCCTGCCATTTTGTTGTTTGTTTTTGGTGCTGTTGAGTCAGTCTTGACTCCTGGCAGCTGCCTGGATGAGTCCCTGCAGTTTTCTTGGCAAGGTTTCCAGAAGCGTTTTGCCCTTGCCTTCTTCTTCCTGGGTTGAAAGCGATTGACCCACAGCCAACCGGCTAGCTTTGCGTCTAACGCCGGACTAGAACTCATGAAGTCCAGTCTGGTGCCCTTAACCATGACACCAAGCTGGCTCTGTAATGGAGGTGGCTTGCTGTTGCTTGTCACACTACCCTCTTCCTAAGGCTAGGAGAGAGTGACTGGCCCAAGGTCCCCCAACTGGCTTCATACCTAAGGCAGGACTGGAACTCAGAGTTTCCCCGTTTCTACCCTGGTGCCTTTAACCACCACACCAAACTGGCTCTTGTTGCCTTCAAGTCACTGTTGACTCCTGGTGACTGCCTGGACAAGCCCCTGCAGTTTTTTTGGCAACGTTTTCGGAAGTGTTTTGCCCCTGCCTTCTTCCTAGAGCTTAGAGAGAGCAACTGGCCCAAGGTCACCCAGCTGGCTTTGTGCCTAAGGCAGGACTGGAACTCACAGTCTCCCAATTTCTAGCCTGGTGCCTTTGACCATCTCACCCAACTGCCTCTCGACTGCCTCTCCGACCGGGCCATTGACAGCCTCGCCCTCCACCAGTTTCTCCATCCCCTTTTAGCACCACACCGCTTTGGTCCCATAGCTGCACCACACGGTACCAAAACCACATAGGAAAACTAAGCTCCAGGGGACGGGAGGGAGGATTCATTTCCAGCATTACCTGCCGGTGATGCTCCCCCAGGAGATGATGGGAAACACCGGGAAGAGACCGGCCAGATGCCTGGTGCAGCAGATGCCCTGGATCTCAAGAAGCACCTGGGCCAGCTCATCTACTGGAAGCTGTTAACCGTGGCGGCTCTGAACAGAATAGAGCCTCCACGTTCGAGAGCAGCATACCCGTGAATAAGGCAGCAGACCCCCCCACACACACACGTCTTTCCCAAGAAACAGGATCTTTCCCAAACAGGCGCCCTTCAGCAGCTCCCACGGACTACAGCGCCCAGAATCCCCAGCCAGAGCTGCGGGAATCACCACCCGCATGCGCTCCGGAAAGGCCGCCGCTTCGGCCCTTTCCACCCAGGAGCAAACGGGGCAGGGCGGCCCCCGAGCAGCCTCACCGACACCGGCCGGAGTGGAGCCTCCATGGAGGCGGGCAGTCTACCTCCGACGCCCGGCCGCGCGGGCCCAAAGGCTTCAACCGCCCCTGACAGAAACGGAGCGCGCATGCGCAGGGGAGGGCGGGCGGTTGGAGCGCCGCCGCCGCCGCCGCCTCCTCCGCTGGGCGCCCTCGCCCGCGTCCCGCCGCTTCGCCGAGCCCTTCCCCGCCCCCTCGCTTACGACGAAGACGGCCTCAGGGATGCCCAGGTGCTGCCTCTTGCCCCCGCCGCCGCTGGTGCCGCTCGCCGGGCCGTCGCCACAAACCGCCTCGCCGCCGGCGGCCGCCGCCATCTTGGGGAGGGAAGGCAACCGCGGCTGGCGCGCGCCGTCACGCCCGCGCCCGCATGCGCGCTGGGGCCAAAGGCGGGCCGAGGGGGCGTCGCCAGGTGTCATAATCGAGGCGGGTCCTGACGCTCCCATTGGCTAAGGAGGCGCGCGCGGCCCGCCCCCCGGGGATCGCTCTTTGGGGACGGGCCGCTGCTGCACGGGGCTTCTGCGACAGGCGGCGGCCGGGCTGCGAAGCTGGTTTGCTTGGATGGTGGCCTCTTGAACAAGCCGGAGTGGCCTGGTTTGTGGCAAGTAGGAGTTGCGTGGAGGCACACCTGGCTCAGGGCACAGTGGCGAGAGCTCCCTGGCGTGCGCCGGCCGGGAAGAGGAGGTTGCCATTTCTCCCCCCGTGGCAGTCTCGGCTCAGAGCGAAGGATTCGCAAGTGCAAAAACGGACCCCCCCCGTCCTCGTCCTCGTCCTCGTCCTGCTGTTGCGGCGACGCGGGCGGCCCGGCATCCTCGGCGTGTCCTCCACAAGCGCACCGAGCTGCGGAGGGGCGCCGCCTGGCGTGGCTGCGGTCGCTGCTCCCCGGATACGGAGGACGACTTCGGGGAGCTTTAGGGACACAGGTCGCAGCAGCGAGGCGCGGACAAGCTACGAACTGCGGTTGCACCTTGCCGAGGGACCCCGGGGGGGGGCAGCGCTCTCGTGCCTGCTGCAGCCACCCAGCAGATCCTTTGTAGCCCCGAAGGCCGCGGGCCGAAATTTCCCAAACAGATGCGAACATTTCGTGGTGGGAAACAGGGAAAGACATACAGGGAGTCCCAAAACAGACGTGAAATCAACCCCTTTCCCCCAAAACACTCAAGGAAAAAAACCGGTTTGCTGCCCAAAGGCATATCCCTGCATTCAGTTTGCAGCATCGCTTGTCAACGGAGCCTTGGTTCCCAAATTACTAAGTGTGCGCCCCCCGCATCCTTGGCCAAAGGGCTCTCTCTAAAATAACTAGTTCGCTTCTTTTGGACCCCTGCTTCCTGTTTTCCTTGTTTCCCATCCTCTAATTCTGAAGACTGAGCTCTCTGCAGAAGGCTCTAATGCTGGGAAAGGTGGAAGGAGAGAAGAGAGGAGGACCAGCAGCAGCAAGGGGGAGGGACTCGAGTTATGGTGGCGATGGGTGCACCTTTGGAAGACTTGAAAGAACCAGTTGGGGATAGACTGACACAACTTGATGGCACATCATGTTTTAGACGCTGAGCTCCAGAAAGCCCTTCAGCACGTGCAGATAACACAACGATGGGAGGCAGAATCTGCTTTGTTCGGCACGTACGCCAGGCCCTTCGGGTTACCTGAATGGGGCATCATCTGGATTGGCTGGACTACCACTCCCACCACGTAAGGCAGCACATGGGACAAACTGCAGGCCGGTTATCTTAGTAAAAACTAGAAGAGCTGAGTTATTACTTTCTGAAAACTAGTACAAGCCCCAAAGTAGTCACTGTCTGCCCACTCCTTTGAAACCATTTCAGGAAGTTGGGCTGCAAGGCATGGTCTTCTGCTACAGGTTTATCATGGAATAACAGGATTGGGCCTTCTAAGGCAAGGCGTTCTTCTCTTTTTCAAAAAGCCTTCCTGTTCAATAGCTGTAGTACTGTAGGCACTCCGCAGCTGGCTAACCAATATTTCGATTGTGCAACGTTAAGAATTATCATTGACTGAATAGGAAACACAGAGCCAAAATACTTTGTGCCAAAGTTTATTTCCAAAACCTGTTTCATTAACAAAATGGAGTCTATACAACAGTCTCAACCAGTTCCTTGTTTTATATGCTGTCAAGCCAGTTAGCGCCAGAATCTTCAGAGTGTTATCATGGCAAACAAAATATTTCAGAAAAATATTGGGGAGGGTGGGTGGTCAGGGACTGAAATTTTTTTTCACGGCTAGATCCGCTCTCCAACTCCTTTGCAATCTAACATGAGCCGGGCAAAATACATATTTTGAGAAGTTCATACAGAAAATCACGATATACTTAATTACATTTCAAATGTTGAACAAAAATGTCAACTTAGAAAAGCATTTCAAATATGAAAAAAATACAAACATTTTTGCAGAAATTCATTAAGCATTTCCAAAACAAAGGCTACATTCCTTCAATAATGCCTTATTGACACAAACATCTTGGAATTTCAGTCGTACTTGGATTTAATTATAGGCTTACAATTACTTCAAATAAGATCTAGATACAAATATCAATCCTGGTAAATTGCAATTTACAACTAATGGTTCAAGTGGTTTTCACTAGAGCTACTGTATGAAGTTCACAATAACTTCAGTTAGCGAATGAGAGAAATTTGTCTGAATAACCTCATGTTTCTATTCTATAGCTGAACGTTTTGTTATTTGGCGACATGATATTCAGGCAACATTCAAAGATTTTGTCATCTGTCATCCAAGTAATATGGCAACTACTGCTGGCCCTTGAATTTTAAAAATATGCATTTCGGAGAACAAAAAGGAAAAAATCTTACAAGGCTTTCCACCTACAGTATTTGGATTCAACCACTTCAACAGCTGGATATTTTTCTGAATATAGCTGGCTTCCTATAGACAAGGGCTGTGGGGTGGCAAGGAGACCTCACAGAATGGCAGGCTTTACTTAAAATGCACCATTACCTTTATTTCCAGAACAGGGTTTGTCCCAACCAAAGTACTTGTACTAGTGGTGCAGATACGCACTTTGTAAAATTGGGTTCACAGGTTAAGTAGAATTAGTGGTACAACACTGACAACTGAATGTTTGCCACAACTGACCCTACTGCTTCCACCATTATTGGACGCATGCTGTTGACTCACCAAGCTCCCTGACAGAACTGACAAGCGAAATTCTTCCCTTGGCTGTGCCGATTCTACTTTGCAGGTGGGCAGTCTGGCACTAAGTCGAGCACAGGAGGTGTTCTCAACCTGCTACCACTGTGGGATTTACTTTGCTCAGATTTGCGGTTAAGCCGCTCTTCGACTGAAGACAAAAAAGCCCTAAGAGCTAGACACCGTGAGAAATGTGCAGTTGCTTTTTATGTGCTTCTAAAAGAAAAAAAAGGGGAGGGGAATTTAGGGCCACAGTGGATGGAGAAGAAGTTATAACCCTTTTCTAAACACTGCTATTTGTACGGGGAGAAAAAAACAGCCTCTGATGATATTGGCAAATGTGGGTGTTTCACAGCAGATGCAATACCTAGCCAATCTTAGCTGAACTAAAACAAACAAACAAACCCTAATCAGGGTCAGACCTAATTAGTACTTGGATGGAAATCAACTAGAAACCCTCAAGCTGTAAACTAGATAGAAAGTTTAAAAACAACAACACCCCCAAATTAGGCAGTGGCAAACCACTTCCATAACGTTGCCAAAACTGCACGGACATGTCTATGTAATCTCCAGGAGCTCAGCGTGACTTAAGGGCTCTTCACCTTTTGGCACGGAAGAAAGTTTTCTTCAGCAGTGCATGTGGGGCAGGTTAGGGCAGGTGAATTAAAAATCTTGATCCACAATTAATCCATAATTAATATCTGACATTGTTTAAAAATGAAAACAGGAAAATTTGGCCTTCCCACTCTGCCAGTTAAACATCTAAGATGAAGATGCTCAAGAACACAATGTCATCTGCCAGATAAAGCAGCAAAGGCTGACGCTGCCCCTGCACAGCGTCCCTGAGGTGGGAATTTTCAGATCTTGCTCAACTGTAGCTCCCAGCAGCCCCCATCAATATGAGTCACAGTAAGGGGTGCTGGGAAGTAACATCATCTTGAAGGCTATTCAAAGGCTCCCCACGACAAGCTTGCTGATGGGTATGTGCGCCCCACTAATTCAGCATGGTGAGTTAGATCAAGACAGCCACTTTCACTTTGCTCTGACTTATTTAAAGGGGAATCACATCACAACTTTTTCCACCAGGATTCAAATGCCACTACTTTAGTCTGGGTCCAACTCTATACCTGGTCTAAAATCTGCTTTAAAGCCTAGCTAAACTGCAAGCCTTCTATGGCTTTAACAGCAAAACAGAAAAAGACACCCTGGAAAAAGAAATCTGAGTACAAAATTGTAATATCGTTTATATTTCAGAGTCATCATACAATTTCAATTGCCCTTTCAATAAAAGCTTCAAATATAATGGATGATTTATTCTGCCAACTCTGAACACAGGTATAACAAAAGACTCATCCTGCAAACAGGTAGTCTCTCTATCCAGAACGAGGGGGAGATTCAGCAATAATACAATGAAAGTGCCAATTAGAAGAAAAAGGTGAAGACATTCAGCACCTTTCTACCCCTCTAATCCTACAACTGTTTGATACAGGAATACAATTACATCCAAAGACTTATCAGTTTTGGAGAACACTACAGAAACTTCTGTGAAAGGCTGGGACGAGGGGAGAAGAGGAACTGCACCAGTTATTACAATATTTAAAATGAGCATCAGACAGCCATAGAGGAAACGAGTGACACAACACGTTTTTCAATTGGTACCTGACAATCAAGAAGTCAAAGTACACCAGAGTCAAAAGCAACCTTTCTATTTCTAAGCATTTTCTAGCAACTGCAGTGAAAACATGTACAATTTCCCTTACTCAAAAATAGAATCTTTAGAATGGAAATAAGTGAGCAGTACACACAGCATTTCAGTGTTATCTTCAAAATGTAGGCTACTTGAGGAAAAGAGGATTCCCTTTCATGTACAAATAAAAGCACTGATCCACAGTGCATTCTACTCAAAAACTGATACCCCAACTTTCCCAAACCACACATAAAAAAGGAGCAAACCGAACCAAAAAAGCAAAACAAAACCAGATCCTGTACACCCTGTATTCAATTTTAAAGTCAAAGATAACATTTTACCACCCCAAGTATTTCTTGCCTTTAAAAAATGGTACTTACTATATACAAAGGACTAAAAATATTTATTGTTCTTCGTAAAATGTGTATTTAGAAAAAGGAACCTTAAATTTAGAACAGACTTTTTCAAGTATGACGATCTAGCTCCCCCCACCCCCATTTTCTTAGGGCCAGCTAGGCAGAAGAGTGGCAGCCAGCCACATTGGGATGGGAAGTGCAGTTTGACTATGACGCCAACATGCTGTACGCCAATCAGGAATTCTGCAGGACTTTGCTCCAAAGGGTTAGCATTGGGCAGTTCACCAGCTGGAGTATGTTTCTCTGCACCAAGTTCATTTCAACGACTCGGGGGGGTGGGGGTGGGAAGAGGTATTTAGAAGATGGCCCATGGGGAGGGGAGGCCACAGGGAGAGAGCACGTTAGCTCGCCCCACTTTTGGATGCTTTTTAAGATTGAATATGACTCCCCCCTACGCACCCTGCTTCCTATGAAGGACAGAGAGAGATGCTGCCGTTGTACGTGGTCCTAAAATAACCCGCTAGGGCGCCCAAGAGCATTTTCTGCTAGAATCTCACTCGACTTCCTAGAAGCCAGCCAGTGGTCTCCCTGTCCCCCTGACAGCTCTGTGAGGAGCTGCTGCTGTGCAAAGGTTCCAAACAGGCCTCTTGCCACCTTCAGATCCATCCTGCTTCTCTTTGAAAAAATAAAACCCAAATCCCTTTGTTAGTATCGTAAGGGGGAAACAGAAACTGATGTTGACATAAAAGGCCTTATTAGTGTATGTATTTGCAACATGCAGAACTCCTTTTCTCTTGATAAATGTTATCTCTGAATATCTGCAGAAATTCATCTTGTTCTGCTATCCTAATTTTGGCAAATCATAAAAGCAGTATTGACAGCTAAACCCAGGACATGCCAATTGCAGACTGAGATTGCTTGGAAACAAGTCCTGCTGAACTTAACTGGACCAATTTCCCAGTAAATATTCAACTACATTGTTAGACCAGTGCTAATGGGTGGCATAAAACAGATAAATTCATCTTATTTTGGATTCATTTCTTTAAAAAATGGAAATCTTAAAAAATTCACCACTGGTTTAAGAAGAACGTTATAAAAGGAAATGTTATCTCTCTAATAGCAAACATTCCAGAACTAGAAGCATTTTGCAATGCAAATATTAATGGATGAAATATTACATTTATGAATTAGAAATTGTCTTAATCTTCCTTAGTATCGCCAGTGTATTTACAAGGAAGTGTTCAACACCGGATCAGCAGGTGCCAATTCTGAACATGATTTTTCTCCTTAAATTTTTGTTCATTCATTCATTTTTATGTATTGCATTGCTGTGGAGCACACAGGAACACAAAGATGGCATCTACTGGCACCTCTTTAAAGCAGTAGCATCTTTTCCTGGGGCCGTGAGCAGAGAGCCACCACACAACCCTGCAGACACAACTGCTCTACAGAGTTGCAGCCCGGTGTTGCATTTGCACTCTCCACACACTCCGAAGCACCTTTTGGGAATAATTTCTGAAGGCCTGTACAGCCCTCATCATAACCTAATGCACGTCAAGTCAGGTATGTTACAGTCTTCGTTCACGTGCTGAAGTCTTAGATTGGCGCATTCCTGGATTTAGCTGGGATACGGCTGATAACATTCTATGAGGTTCATCTCAATCTATAAATAAATATATAAAATCAGGGAGAGGGGACTGTTAAGTATGCACAACATATACACTTACTGTCCAACATGTCAAGACCATTCAACTATAACAACACTAATATCACTGTAAACAACCTTTAGCCAACTGGAAGTTGAAAATGGTACAGTTGCCTGTACAATGGTAATTTCTGGCATGAAGGCAGGAAATTCCAACTGCAGCAGGTCCAAAAACACTTCCAATAAAATTAACACAGACCACTTACCCAGGTCTACTGTCTTTAAAAAAAAAAAAGATCTTGCAGCAAGGAACTGCAATGCTGCGCCCACCTTCGGGAAGACAGGAAGGTTCCAGTTTTTCAGTGCAGGCGTACTTCTGCCAAACTGCTCTACGGAGGCAATTCCTCTCCTGGAGAGTCAGCTATTCCGTTCAATCCCAAGCACTACCAGCAAGGCCGTTGTGCCCTGACGCCACTTTCTCCGCTGTCTCTCTTGTGCCAGCTTGATGGGAGGGAATTCCAGGACACAGTGGCTGGTCAGGAGATACAGACAACTCCCACCTTGTCTAATTAAAGGTCTGGTAACTAAGCATTATTATTTAAACATCACCCAGAGAACTACATACTAGAGATTCCTTCCAATTTCACTGCTAATATTTACAGCTGATACACGACTAGGGACAGCTGCGGTTCAGAAACCACACCTTGACTGAATAAAAGCAAAAGTGCTTATTGTCTACAAACAGCTAAAATATTATCACATCCAGCACTTGGATATGATAAAAATAGAAGCCTCAAATTAAACCTGTTAAAGATGGGATGAAATCCTGAAAGAAATCACACCATTCAAATGCGCAAAAACACAGTGTCGTGTTATCAATTGTAGCTTAAGGACTGTGTTGTTTGCAGGGTCAGCTGGACATCACGTTTATTTAGAAGTTCATCGCGGAAAGGTGTAAGAAGAATAAAATCTTATGCGTACCTTCTGAGAAAAAGGTTGTTACGGGTTGTGTGTGAACTGGTTAAGGATTTTGCAGGCACAGAAAGTTGTGCAGAGTGGCTGAGCCGCAAATAACTTAAGCTACAGAGAAGTTACAGTTAAAGTCTATTTTTACGGACTGTACTGGACATTGAATAGAAGGAAGAATTTGTAAATATTAGAAATTTTATACATCAGTATGTTGCAATGGCATTGTGGTTATTATTATGAATTATAATTACAATAAAATCAATGATTAGTATATAATATTGTATCAAGCAATAACATAAGGACATACTTTCATCTGGAGAGCTAAAGTTGCTCTCTCCCTCAGATGAGATGGATATTGCAAGACATTCCCTGCTATAAGGTTGCAGCCAGTAAATGTAATAAATTAAGCATAGTTAAAACTCAAGGATTAGAAAATAATCTCTGGGGGTTAAAAAGCTTGCCGCTTATATTACGGTGTTAAACCTCACATGGTCACAATGTCTGTGATAAAATATTTTTAATTTATTATAAAACCTATGTTATTTAAAACACATGTACTGGTCTAAACTGGATTGAAAGAGTGAAAATTGGTGGGAAGCGAGATTATGCAATCCTAAATGAGGATTAGTTAAATTAATGCATGAAAATATCAATTCAAACAAGCCCCACAAATAAACTCCTCCAGCTTATAAAGGGCCAAATAAATACTGGTTTGGGGCACACCTGGAGAATACATTAAAGCCAAAAGCCCTTGAAAATTCACTTTCCACATTTAATTACATGCATCCAGTTTACGTCTTTGCCAGTACATGTCGAAGATTTGGTCTAAAACATTTTTTCCACTTGCACATTTAATCCATACAAAGTTAGTGGTTACAAACTGCAAACACGTATGTAAAAAAATGATTTTCTTTAAAAAATCATGTTTCGCTTGACAAAACAAGTATATCCTTTTTGAAGCAGGCATTTTTTTTTTTTACATTCTTGGCACAATATTAACAAACACAAAAGACACGTAGAGAGGGGAAAAAATTGTTTTCTGAATCTGACATTCTGATCTGCAAAAATGGTTTTTTTGTTGCAGTTGCTGTTAAATCCCTCCCCTAAGAACAAAACCCACAATTTGGCAAATGCTTGAAAGAACGAGATCAAATGCCATATCTGAAGAATATCTGACAAAAAGGGGCAGATTTTATGGGAGAAGAGCCACACTGGCACTACTGGATAGCCTTTGTCCTGTTATTGCTGTGGTAACGGGCTCGACACCAGAACACGGCAGTGATATAAGAGTCAACCCTTCCATTACTTAGAACTCTTCTCTGACTTTAAAAAGGGATTTTAAATCCAAATTTCTTGCAGTTTCCCCTGATAATACATCCTGAACAGGTTGTGTCAAATCCTATAGTACTGTTCAATGTATCCTTATTATTGTTATCATCACCACCACCACTTTTGGGGGAGAGCTGAAAATCATGGACCATCAGGCTGTATTATCACATTACATTCTCTCTCCTAAACTGCAAATAACATCTCACATATTTTCAGGGATAATAGTTTGAGCTTTTCAATACAAAAGGAATTTTGAGCTATCTGTCTTTAAGCAGTAAATATTCGTGTTCTGGATGTGTCAGAAAGAGAAAGGGAAAAAAAATCCTGCAATTCTGGAGAAATTCTGTCCTTAAAGGTTTACACATATTTACACTTCTTTCCCCTAAAAAAAGTTACCTTACATAGTTACGGGCACTTTTTCCTTTGCTCCCTTCTCGGCAAAAACTGGGCTACACCATGAATGGAGCATTCAGAAACACGCCTTTCCAGTTCTTAAAGTGCACCACGGTACGTGATGAACCACAAAGAAAAATGCTGATGCCCTCATGAGGGCAAGCCACCTTCCAGACTTACGGCTTCTGGGTGACCGTTTACTGTTTTTCCCAGGATAGTAGGCAACTCTCACTAGAGTCAGAGACAACCCTACTACCTGTGTAAGGCCTCGCACCTGCTGCCATTCACACTAGAACTGCACACGTTGCTCTGTAATACACTATTTCCCCCCCACAGGGCCCAAGTGGAGCTCTGCTGCTTAGCCAAGCAACCCTCTGCTTCAATGCCAATTAACTAGTTTTCCATTAATGGCCAATTAAATGAACATTAATGGCCAATGTAATTAAAGTTGATTCACAGCATTTGAAAACTCACAGTATAAAATCCATGAATTAGAAGCCAGCCTAATGTGAGGAGAAACAGCCTGGTTTCCCAAGACACCATCTTTTCTTGTAATGCCAGATTTAGTCCTGTCAGAGTACTTATTGTTTTGGGTGCTCCTTCAGAGTATCTAAAAGGTTTATTGCTCAGCTTTGCTTTGTAGTGCCCATGATTACATCAGCCACCGAGTTCAGGGAGAAAATAAATAGAAGTATGAGGCTGTCCGCTTGCTTATTACAGGCTCACAATTAAAAGGAAATCCTTCTAAGGATTCCTAAGTAAGCTTGTCTTTAAAAGCAAAAAGGTAGGATATTCTGTTCGAACCTGGATGACCTTTAGCTTCAAAATACTTCACCTTCTCATGGAAAACAGTCTTAACACCATCCAAACCCAAACATGATTTCAGACCATAGGGACTGTTATAAAAAGAATCTAAAGCACAGCAATTAAAAGTAATTTTATAATATATGCGGAGCAAGTATGAGCTCTGGCAAAGGCTGCAGTCTGAAGGTTTCATCTTCTTTCTACCAATATTTGGTTGTCAAAGAGTCTTGTTGTTTTGGCAGATCTACATAAACTGAATCTGTAACGTAAGAAACAAAGCCAAATTAAAGCTATTCACAAGTATACTCAAGCTACTGAGGAGTTTCGGAAAATCAGAAAGCTGAGATAAATGAGAGAAGCAAATGATTGACTGGTTTTGCCCTTGCAAGAGTTCTTAGCACAACCAGCTGATGATATGCCCACTGCTGAAAAAGGCCAGAACAACTTTTTTAAATTTAAATGGTCACTTTCATAAACGTATATGATTCATCCTGAAAACCTCTCCTAAGCCAAAGGGCGGTGGTGGTGAGGGAAGTATTCATCTGCCAAGTCTTGGAAAAACAAGCCTGTAGGCCAACTGCAGGATCTATCACAACCCAATGCCTTCTTCTATTTTTCCCATCTAATTTCTACATTGTTATTCTACTCATATTACTAATCATGTACCTCCCTTTCCATTTTTTGCTTCCAGGACCTTAGAAGTGTTTTGTTCATCCCTACCATCTCTTGTTTTCTTTTGGCTCTTCACCCAACTCTCCACAATCTGTACTATATAACAGCAAACCAGCTAGAAGCTGGCTTCGACCTATCATCTGTTTGATATCTCTACTTCGTGAAAGGCAGGAGAGACCTTTCAGTTGTTGTTGCTGTTTTTCTCTCTGTGTGTCAGGGTTCTCCTGGGATCTTAAGAGTTTGTCTGTTCCTTTTTCCTCTTCTTTGCACTGCTTTTATAAATCCACTCATAATCTCACCCAATGCCCTAACATGGCCTATTCTGAAACAAATTTACTATTGTCCCTTGATGGTTCTTACGCTTGGAGCTCTATTCCTAGCATCCTTTATATGAGTCTCTTTTTTTTCCCCCACTGTGGTCCCATGACGATTTGATCTTGATCTTAACTGGGCAGTGGTTACAGTTAGCTGCTTCCTAACTACCCCAAATTTGCATGTATTCTTCCATAAACACCTTTTCGCAGTTCATCTCTCTCACTTTCTCTGCAGTCTTGCCCATATCGCTGTCTTCTGGATTTTACCATTTTAGACTGTTTACGAAGCAAGGAGCTATCTCACACTTGATTTTGTGTGTACTATGTAGATCATGTCACCATGGGAATCTAACTTAAGGCAACGAAACTGTTGAAAGAAACAGTTTCTGGAAGAAGCACTCAATTTTTTAGCAATAAAATTAATTAGATCTCTTAAGCAAGACATTCAAATCAGTTTAATTTGAAGATGATTTGATTAACCTGAAATATACACTTCTTGCTTAGAAGATTACTCTTTCCTTGAAAAACCCATGCTCCATTTTAATACATAATCTAAAAATAGATTCACTTACATCAAAACGAATGCTAAGCTGGTACATGAAACATGGAAAAAATACGAACGATCTGTTTCATCTGCAGCGACTTCAGAGATGAGCTTCCGCAGTCATGCCCTAATTCCTTGGCGCGGCATGCCCAAGATCAGACTATTTCCCTCTTAACAGGGAGGGAAACTTAGCTACCCCAAAGGGGCTTGGGTGTGGAATTACTGTGAAGAATGATGCCCTCTACTATAGTACGTGTTTGATGTTTATTTCTTTGGTGCAAAGTTTATTATGATTGTAATTGTACTGATGTATTGTTTTTTAATCCTCTTCACAGAGAGGGTTTTATAAACTGCTCAGAGTCTTTACTGACTCTAGCAGTCTATGGCACCAGTCCATAAAATAAATCTCTCTCTATAAATAATAATGGCAAGGATCGATTATGCCTGAAGCGCTAACACGTATGATTTCCAATCTTTCCAAAAAATGGAATGTAAGCTAAAGAATGAGCTAAGGACCAATTCAGCAGAACATTGAGGGGGTTGTGGCAAGATACAGAACATTTTAACATCCACATTCTCATTCAGGAAAAAACAAACCTGTGTTCCAGAGATAGGTGCAAAAGGATTGTTTGGCCTTAGACCTGTCTGGGTATAAATCATAGGCTGAGGTGCCATAATAGGGGCAGTTCCGATCTGAGTAGGTACCTGAATATAGAAAGAAGAATGAATAACGCCACTCGCTGCTCTCTCAGCTTGAAAATAACTCACCTCCCAAAGATCGCAATGTAATTCATCCCCTGCTGCCACAAATGTGAACCGTACAAGAGCGTACGGCAGTCTCTCCCATTCAGGAGACGCCACAAGGTTTCCCAAAGGACGGGCCATCTTTGAACAACTACTGGAACAGATGCTACATTTGCATTCACTAAAGATGGCACCCTTAGCAGGCCGTCACTGCACAAGGAAAAATTAGCAACTCTTCTTACGAGCTGCCCTAAGGACAGAGGTGCCAAACTCTAGCAGGCATCACACTTAATGTGTTTACCTCCCTTTTCTGAGTCTAATAAGGTAGAATCAAAATTGTATTTTAGTAAGTTTACTTGAAAAACTAGATCGGGGGCATACTCATATTCCTAATGTAGTCATGCTGACCACCTGTCGGTCCTGGCTGAATTCTCCTTAGTACCCAGAATTATTTAGCTGTGTTGTTTGTATCCCATAATGCCCTCGAACAGCATTTGGAAGTTTCAGCTGGTGCAGAATGCAGCTGCATGGGTAGAAAATGGTGTTGGTTACTCAGCACATGTCATACCACTACTCCGTGAGCTGCATTGGTCGCCAGTGTGCTTCTGGGTGCAATTCAAGGTGCTGGCTGTCACCTTGAAAGCTCTTCATGGCTTGGGTTACACGAGGGAATGTCTCTTCCCAGTTGTTTCTACTCATCCAGTCCAGTCCAGGAGGATGAGAATGCTCCGGGTCCTGTTGGCCAAGGAATGCCAGTTGGCAGGGCCCAGGAGGCATGCCTTTTCTGCCCCAGCACCTGCCTATGGAATATTCTCCCTCCAGAGATCAGGGTGGCCCCAACCCTCCTGGCAGTGGTGTGATGGGTCCGGCCTCCTGGATGTGCCAGCAACTGTCAACTGTGACATCTTCTTCGGCTGCTAAATATTTTAATCTTTGTGTTTGTGATGGGATTTGTTTTTAGTTTATTATAAGACCGTTTGCTGCCCAGAGTCACTTGTTGAGACGGGCACCCATACAAATTAAATAAATGAATAAATCTATATACCTAGGCTTCAGCCAGGACTGATGAGTAGTCAACATGGCTCAACAGTGTTGAACTCCATCCAATTATTTATACTCTCAAAATTCGATGCCACCCTGAGCTTAATCATTAGCTTTGCTTGGATTATTATGGGATAGACAGGAAGCATTTATTATTTCTTGTTTCTCATTTAGGAATGATGCTGCACTTATGCAAGGCCCAAAGCATGTCTGCTGAATAATGTCTGAAATGTGCACAGTCCTAACATTATTGCATAAAGGAGAAAAATCCCACCACAGAACATATGTTAGTTTCCTATTATGCCAATTTATTGTTCAAACATGGCATGTGCTTAATATAAAAATCGTGACTCTTGCATAAGCTTCCTGAGTAAGCAGATGCTACACAACGTGAACATGTTAAGACTAGAAAATCACAGATATTAAAACCTGGGGGGAGGGGGGAAGACATGTAGTAAAAAAGAATTTAAGTTAAGTTAAGTTAAATTAAATTCATGATATTTGTTATGGCTGCCTACTCCAGAAGACCCTATGGAAGATCCTCTCTATGATGGAACTACGGGTAGAACTTTACACTGCACCTTGATTCAAATTTGGTTGGGGTCAAGATGAAACTGCTTGAGCAAGGGTTTGAAGGCTTGCTCCATCTGCACATCCTCCAGATGTGCTGGGAGTGCAACTGGAGGATTCTGAAAACTACTTTCCCAACACATTTGGGGAAAGCTAGTCTACTGCAGGGCTGCTGAACCTTTTCAAACCTGATGAAGTAAATCAATACTGAAGCGATACGGAATTAAAAACAGAGTATCTCTACCATAGAGGGATAAACCTATCCACCGTGAATAACTTACCATTCCATACACAGGCACTTGAGGTGTATTTACTGGGTAGGTTACTGGAGCAGGTACCTTTGATGGAAGAATAAAAAGAATCTGCGTGTAATATTTGACTGTTACCTTTTTTGAAAACACCAATCAAACTATTTAAAAGACGTATTTTGCAGAATAGTAAAAAGCTCATGAGAACCGGTTTGGTCTAATAATTAAGATGCTGAAGTAGGAGTGGATTAAGGTGCTGGAGTAGGAGCGCAGAGACCTGAGTTCTAATCCTGTTTTAGGCAACCAAAGCCAACTGGGTGACCTTAGGCCCATCACTCTCTCCCAGCCATAGGAAGAAGGCAATGGCAAACCACATCTGAAAATGTTGCCTAGAAAACTTGTCTGTGTAGTTGCCAGAGTTAGGGTCAGGGTCAAGACTGACTTGAAGCAGGGGCTCATAGCATAATAAAATTTACACAGCCAGGAAAAGGAACTCCATTCTAGCATACCAAAAAAGACCAAGGACATAAAATTATTGGAAATGGCAAGGTAACAAAACTAGAGTGATTTTCACAAGGAAGTCCATTCTACTGTTGTTTAGAAGAGCCACGACAATGGGCTCTTCAACCACGTCTTCGGTGAGGGAGAGGGAGAGCCCTTGCTTAATCACGCTTGCCATCTTTTATCTTTATTTTTTATGTTTTATCGATTTGATGCTGGCTGGGGAATTCTGAGAGTCCACACATCATAACATGGCTAAGGTTGAGGAACGCTGTTCTATCATTTCCCATCAGCACCCTAACTCCGAACGCATAATTGCAATGCTTAGAAGATTATGAAATCAAGGGGAAAGGCAAACATCACATTTTGAAAATAAAAAAAAGTAAGGTATGTAAAGGCAAGATGCTACCATCTGTGGAGCGGGAGGCACAGGGACAGTGTTCCACGTAGTTGAGGTGCTTGTTTTTGCTTGCCAGTTGTTTCCCCCAGTAAGTTTCTTCTCTGTAGGCTGATTCCACTGCATATCCGATCTAAAGCAAATTGCACAGCAAAGCAGTTTCATGCAGCAACCTACAAGGGCTTCTGCAATATACTGATCGTTAAAATTAGGAGGAAGCCACAAAGCCACAAAGACTACTAAAATTCCTCAGAATGGTTTTCTATCTAAAATAGGTGTTAAAAAGTAGTGGGCTTTTTTTCAGTGCAAATTTTGCTTTGAAAGGAGTTGGATGAAGGATATTTTACTGTGATTTAACTTATCCCAGGGCCCTACCACTTTGCATCATTGTCCTACACATTGTGGCCCTCAACAGGGAGGAAAAAAACCCATCAAGGTCAGTCAGAATTTGTTCACCCCTGTGTTAATGACTGTATTTCTTTTCACTGCCTTATTTATTTATTTATTTATTTATTTAATCAAATTGTCACCGCCCATCTCGTTGAAAGCGACTCTGGGCTCACGCTTGCCATTTTTTATGTTTTATTGGTTTGATGCTGGCTGGGGAATTCTTGAAGAGATAAAATCAATTAAAATACAATATAACAACAACAATTCCAAAAATGATGGAGAATTGGCAAATAACTCAGGGAGCATCAGCAGGGCACTAACCACCCCCAGGGACGACTAGAGCTCCTATCACCCCATGCAAGCTGGCAGAATTTTCATCAAATTCCATGCCCCTGGCTTTAAAAAGAGTAACTGCATCCTCCAAAATGATACAAGCCTGGCAAGATAGGGAGCCAACTGTCTTATGAATTTCAGAGGTTCAGCTGTTGCAGAGATCACAATCAGCTCAACAACTTGGGACAATTTGAAGACAGGCATGGTTACAATTTCCACTAAAGCAGGAACTCCCCAACAGAAAGGCCCCTTTTGTCTTCTTGACGGCCATCTTATATGTGAAGCAGGCCTCAGAAGATGTATTAAATGTTCAAGAAGGTGGGTGTCTTCTTACACTAAGATTATGAATCATTACATGTAATTTGTTTTTAAACACAGATTGTTATGTTGGACAAACAAAATTATATTTTAAATACACGTTAACATATATGCAGCAAACCCTATTATTAACAGGCTAATAGGGGAAGACTGCTAAATGCAAATGTCCATTAAGCATGCACATTTAACATACTCTGTACATTTTATGCATGCATAAAAAGGAATTTTACAAATGAGCAGAAGCATGTAATACACGGACCGATTTTTTCTGTTGCATTTGAAGTCTGCTAAATCAAAAACCGTTAAATCAAGACCTGTGTTAATCTTTGAATGTAATATTTTTTTCTCAAGGTTTAAAGGGATTGGCAGAATAGCAAAGAAATTCACACACTCTTCATTTTCATTATTCAAACAATGCTATCCAACTTTCTGATTATGCGATCTGGATGAACAACTAGAACAGAAACTTGCTAGCATGCAGATGACTCCATGCTTTTCACTAGCTGTAAATGTACAAGTATATTCACTTAAGCATTACTTTGGATCTCAATCTATACTTTTTACTAACGTGAAATATTACAATGTTTCTGTTTCAACATAATGTAGTGATCTTCTTCAACTGCCAATTTCCTATAATAATTGTTCTGCTGGAGTGGATCAGATTGTGGAAAGCCAGCTTAGAAACATAAATTTAAGAGCTGTTTATCAATCTGCAAGCAATTATTTTGAGATAAAAATATGTATGTGTTCTCACTTTTTGGGTGGTGTCCCTCCAAATCCAAGATCTGCAAGAAAACACATCAAATAATTTAATTAAAAAATGAGGATTCCTTTATATAAAGATTATGCAATTAAATAAAAAAACAGTTGTGCTTACTTCCTACAAGATTAGCAAGTGAGGAGTCAAGGTCATTGGCCAAAATCTTCCCACTTTGCTGCCCAATTACATTTCCTCTCTGATTTTGTGCAGCTACTGTTGGCTGTAATACATCATCTGAAAATTAAGGGAAACACGTTAAAAACTAAGGTCACATGCAGGCAATTTTATCTTGGCTTTCTAACATTATGAGATGCAACCAGCTCTCAATCTTCCATATGCCAAAATTTCAGTATTTCATTTTCACAAGCAAGGGCGCAAGCCACAAAAATAAAGTTAAATAACATTTCATGTTAAGTCTGAATCTCATTTATGGCTTCCAAAGGCAGGTATGACACCATGATTTAAAAGGGCTAATGGTGACTTCCTGACCTTTTCTCTCTGACATGAAATGGTCGTGTGAAAACAGGCAAGGTTCATTCATATCTCAGGTTAACAAGCCAAAATAGGATTGTCCCGGCACAGCTTTTCAATTCTGAAAGTCCTATAAGCTATAACTAAGTAGCATTTACGTTTTTCCAAAAGAGAATCACTACTGAAATACAAAATGAAGATATTACCAGTCAATGAGAATCATTATTTAGGTACTATAACCCCCTCCTCTCCCTTCCGCTCTCTCCCCCACATTCAAGCACTCTATTAAGCAATATGGATGCAAAGTTGACCTCTTGCTGATGAGGCTGTAACTCTTCCAGGAAGGCTTTTTAAAAAATCACCCTGTTTAGAAAAGCATAAAGCTAAAGCTAAACAATTACAGGTAACCGGTGGCTTCGAAAAAGACATGAGCAAAACAAAACAAAAAACCCAACAACTTCACCTGCTGTAGTTCCAAAATCATTTACAGTTGATTTTCCACCAAATACAGCATCAAAGTCCACATTGATTGTTGAAGAGGTCGTTTTCTGTGATGCTGAATGAAGAGGGTAGCCTACCAAAATATTGGTCAGATGGTTAGAATTAAACCACCTTGCAGCATAAAAGAACTACAAAAACTACTCAAAGACTCCAAAACATGGAAGAAAATGAAGGAGCCATGACCATTATACTTATCTCTGCAGAAAGACCTAGCAAAGGCTGAATTTATGCAAGGGCAGGCAGCATTTACTTAAGTGCAGAATGTTAGAAGTAAATGAAAGGCATCGCAACGTGTTTGACTATGATTATAAAGTAAGCCAAACACAAAACATGCACTTTTCATAGAATACGCCACATGCTGTCTAAATGAAAATCACCATAATCATTCATTGAATTAAACAGAAACGGCAATATATTTTTGAGCGGAAACTTAAGCAGAGATTGAATTTCAATTGCATTAGATATATTAGATCCAAAGTTAACGGTTTCTATTTGAAAAGAAATTAGAGAATATTTTTACCACTAAATAGTTCCACTGTTTGTTTGGAGGCAAAGGTGGAGCTCACAAAAGGGGTTGTACTTTTTACAGCTTCTTCAACCGGCTTCATATCAAAGACATCCAGATGGGGTGGAGACCCAACGCAACCATTTGTGGATGAGAAATGTCCTTTCAGGTGACAGCATTAGATAATAAGAAAGGGAAAGAAGAAAAACCAGAAGACAAGTAGTATTCAAGAGAGAAAGTATAGTCCCAGTCTGCAGAGTTCACAGATGTGAAGCATTTCTTCCCCAAATGGATGCCCTCCAGATGTGTTCCAACATGCTAGTTGGAATTCTTGAAGTTACAGACCAACTCATCTAGACGTTATCAGGTTAGGGAAGGCTGATATAGAAAAACAAGGTTTTAACTTGTTTGTTTAAAAGAGAGAGAGAGAGATCTGATTTCAACCAACTTAAATTTGTTTGCAATTCATATCAGTTTTCTTGCTGCTGTTCTCCAGAGACTTAACTTTGACAACAGAATTCTTAGATCATAATACCCCTTTAGGCTTTCAGCATAGCTAGCTGATTTGATATATAAAAGCAAATGCACGAGCTGGAAGACAAACTCTGGGATCTTTATCAGACTATTACTTTTTCATATCTGGAGAACCAGGGATGAAGTATCTGAACCAAACGTCCTGCTGCTGCAGATCTAATTATGTGCAGAACTGAGGAAAACACAGGGAGACAGAGGGAGGAAGAGAGGAAACACTGTGTTTCAAAAGGCCCCGAGGCACTCTGCTTATAAGCACATCTTAACCACTAACCTCTTGAAATCTGGGACACAAGGGGTTCAGTTCACATGTCATGCTAAGCCACAAAACATGGTTTACAAATCACAGTGGCTAGATTCATACATTGCACTAAGTCAAACAAGCACATTATGGCTTAGCCTGATGTGTACAGCCAGTCAGAATTTGCTGTAGAATGTGTGACGTCTTGGGGGACTTGAAAATTTTAACTGCACTTGAAGCAAATTCAGATTGACAATCAGAAATTCAACTTTGCTGGCAGAATACAACCTGAATTTGTTTCTGCGTGTGCAACTGAGAAATTGCAATGTATGTAGAGATACATACACATACACTTTTAGCACAATCAGAATGCTAGTAAACATGAAGCCATTCAAATCATAATGTATTTAATTATTAAATTTATATCCCACCTTTTCTCTGGGAGCTCAAGACAGCATACATAGCAGTCTCCCCTAATTTTGTCCAACAACAATCCTGTGGGGTAGGACAGGTTGAGAGAGAGTGACTGGTCCAAAGTCACCCAGTTAGCTCTGTGCCCAAATAAGGACCTGAACCAGAGTCTCCCCGGTTCAAGTCTATCATTTTAACCACTATTCCACACTGGCTCTATGTTCTATCTAATTAAGATAGAACTGAAATTGTGACAATAGAAGTCTTTCTTCGACTAAAACCCCTTCCCTCAAGCAGCTCCAGTTACACTTCAAATTCTGAAGCACACACTCCTCAGCCTACTCAGTTCACTCAAGTTAATGTTTTAATCAAACCAGTCAGAAGAAAAGAATTGTTTCACAAAAGCCACTGTATATGAAAAGTTCAAGCAAGGAAGCCAACAAAGATAATTCGACATATTCTGTGCAGAAGCAGCTCTCCTTCAAGATGTGGGCTGCTACAATCTGCTGCTACTTCTCTGTAGCAGCTGCTAGTGAAAGCAAGAGATACCTGAGTTGCATGGCAACAGAGGCTTAAGGGTGTGCTCAGGTGTTCAATGTAAATTGACAGAGGAAGGAATTCTAAATAACATCACTGTTCTCTTCAATCACAAGAGTTACTTACCTCCCCAGGCACTGCTTGCTGACGTTGCTATGGCTGGAGTACTTTGTACCGTAGGAACAAATGCAGGTTGAAGATCGAAGAGATCAGTAGAAAGGTTGGGCATGCTGAAAGTTTCAAGAAGAAGGCCAGCTAGGTAAAGGTCATACTTAAGTAAGCTGCTGTGTATTATCTTGCTATAAACATTTGAAGAAGCTGAAATTGAAACTTAAATCAACCAACTTCCAGAAACTGGGAAACTGAATGAGAAAACTAGCATGTATCTTAAACTTCACAAGTTTGGCTTAGTAAATACTTCAAGAGACTTTATTTACTGCAACACAATGTTTAAATATCTTAGCAAGAACTCAGTTCCACTTCAACCCCACTGTTGATTTATTTTGAGGTATCAAGGATATGTGACTCTCAATTTTTTTTAGGAATGCTGGCAACAAAATGACTCCCCTTTATCCAAAATGTCCTGAAAAAAATTAAGAAACTTTGGCAAGTAACCAGATTCTTGCCTGAACTGCCCACCAGATCCTCAGGAAACTCCCCAAGCACCCTCTGAAAATCATCAGGATCCATTAGGCACCTGGGACAGATTTAATAGGTCTTTCCTCACTGCAGAGAGGGGGGTCACCTGTAAATCTTCACGGTGATCTGTCCGTGACAAGGAGCGAAGCTCAGTCCCCCCCCCCAATTTCAGATCATGTTGTATCTTGTCCAAGACAACAACAACAACAACAAAAAACTAAGGTGTGACTCTGTAACTTGGGTCAGGTCCATGATTGTCATGGCAGCCATTAACTCTTGCATAGCTTCACACCCCCTCGCCGAAGGAAGGCAGGTTGAAATCTCCCAGCACAAGCACTGTGGAAACTCTGCTTCCATCCCTGCGAGAGGGTTGAACAGAGGTGTGCTGACCAACAGGGGGAGCAGGACACAAGCAGCAAATCCAACAGGCCCAGGTCTCACATCTCGTTCTCTGCGGAGCAGCCCCCCTGGATGCCAGCAGAACCTCATGGATGACAACGGCTACCCCCACCCTGTGGGCAGAACTCCAAGAGGAGGACATCCCTCTTCTCTTCCACACAGATTGACTGATACAAACCAGTCTGCCCCCTCATTCATAACTAAATCATGAACAAGGACAATTTTATTAAAAAGAGACCTGGCATTCTAGAGCTACAATTAAAATCATGGGGCTCCAAAGATTTGATACCCTGGCTCTCTTGGGATGAGGACTGAAAGCTGGAAGGGGGGACCCCCGTCTCCGGAGTGCAGCCTACCCTCACTCAGCCTCCCATCCTATCCCTCATGGCCTGTTCTGACTCTAACCACATGTCCCCTGGCTGACTCCCCCCCATCTCAGCCCCCAGCAACCCCCAGAGCCGGTTGGGTAAATTTTTCAATGCAAAACAAATCACGAATGTTCAGCTCCTCTTACTTTTTTGTAGCTTTTCCATTTCTAAATAAACCCATACCTATTGGTGGTTGGTGCGGGGGCTGCAAAAAGATCAACGGCGGGATTGGTATTCACACTTTTTCCTGATAAAGTGCTTGGAGAAGCAGATGTAGAAGTAGAATTGGAAACCACAGAAATCTCTCTCAGTCGCTGTTCCTACAAAATGATATTTATGAAAAATTACAGGTTCTGCATTAGCTTTCTCATACAGAGGGTGAATACACCAGAACTGAAACTTCATTATCTTGCGGAAATTAACCCACATCCCTATCTTGTGACAGGACTATCCAGCAAAATGCGAAAACAGATTGCTTAACTTTTTCCACCAAAAGCAATGGGATTACTTTTTACATGATTCACATGATTTTACAAAGTTATGACTTAGCCAAACCTCTTTTCAGTGGAAAAGGGTCAAGAATTTATCTGACTCTTGCCCGCTGACGCCAATGGAACCCAAAAGTGCTTAGCTCTGCTCTACTTGTGAATCGAAGCTGCGTAAGATGCGTGTTGCATTAAGACTAAGATGACACCACGTGAAAAAGGAGCAGCAACTCTCCCAAATATTCACCCAATGGCAAAAGCAAGAGAGTGGTCCTTTTCTCACTCGTGTTTGATGCAAGGCTAAAATTAAGGAAGCTTTTCTTAGGGATGTGTAAGAGGTTGCTACCATAACTGCTCAGAGTTGCTGCGAGTGGGGTGGCATATAAATTTAATAAATAATATCAACAACAGTTTATACATGTCAGACCCGCTTATGTCTACCACCTTCAGAGCCTGCAGTCTCGCTTGCTCCTCCTCCAGAGCCTGCTGCTTCTCTCTTTCATCCATTTTACTGAAGGACATTCCTGTGTTGGCCAGGGTGGAAACCGCACTGGAGAGAGTACTTGCTCTGAATTTTAGAGAAAACACACACACACAAACTCATTTAGCTGCTCTGAGCCTGAACAAGAAGCCCAGAGAAGAATCACTCTATTTTCTTGGGGGCAGGGGGCTAGCCGGGAAGAGAATGAAACTCATTTTACACAATTAAACGTTCTCAAATCAGTGTGACAAAAAGAGGTGGAGAGGCATTCAGACTGCAGTACTACACATACTTGGCCAATCAAATAAAAATGATTAGAGTACCTGCAAATATGGGGACAGATCTCCAAGGAAGTGGGATAGTACCTAAGTTACATGAATAAATAAGCTGAAATACAAATATTAAGATATATAATTCCTGAATTCTGTCAGGAATTAACAACCTCAGGCTCCTTTCCCTGCTTTAACATCAGGTGACAGCATCACAATTTTTGGATTGCAGCAAGAACTGTTCAGTAAGTTTTCTTTAATTGCCAGCCTCTGGTATCATAACCCATTTTTTAACCAGCTGTACTACTGCAATCTGTCACTTGCAGAACAGACAGAACTAGAATTAATCTGCCAGCTGTCTTCACAATGCGTGAAACCTGCCAGATTTGGTCAAAGTAAGAAAACACAGCTCCAGACAAGAGACAGGCACGTGCTAGACTTTGGCCAATGCTCCAAGATAACAAGTAGTCACCAATTGCAAGCCTCATGCAATTACCTGCTGGCAGCTGAAACTTCCTTTGTCTTCTTTCCTTCCAAAGAAGCCAGATGCTGCTCCAGGGCTTCAAGCAGACTGCTGGGAGCCTAAAGTTAAAGATCTCATCAAATGTATATTGGATTCTAAACATCATTTTTTCTTTCTTTCTTTGCATTTTCTGTTCTGAATGCCAGAGAGATGGCTTCTACTCCAAGGTATCACAGCAAGGCACTTATAAAGACTAGAGTAACAGGATGAGAACCTCCATTTCTAGTACATACCCCAATTTAGCCATTTCTCCCACTTGCACCAGTCACAGAGAAAATAAACCAAACATGGTCTTCTATGTAACAGGAAGCAAATAATTACTAGGAGCACAGAGAGCTGTTATACTAGGTCAGACTATAGGTCGTCGAGCCAAATACCAGTTATTCTAAATGACAGCAACTGTCCAAAATGTCAGGGGTTTTCCACACCATTTCTAACCAGATCATCGAGGCACTAAACTCAGGATCTTCTACAAGATTGCACGCTCTACTACTAAGCAATTGTTTCTTCCAGATTCTGCTCAGTCTAGATAGAATTTATTAATCATTTCTATTATAACATTCTAGACCAGTGTTTCTCAACCTGGCAACTTTAAGGCGTGTGGACTTCGACTCCAAGAATTCCCCAGCCAGCATGCTGGCTGGGGAATTCTGGGAGTCGAAGTCCACAAGTCTTAAAGTTGCCAGGTTGAGAAACACTAGTCTAGACAAGTGGATTTCAAGGCTTTTTGTAGAGAAATCAAGAGTTCCTCAAGTACAGTATCATTAACGCAGACAGTCTTTTCTACTGCTGAACTTCCCTTGCTGTGTAATTATAGAAAGTACTGATTTTAACTGGACTCACTGGCCAAACTAAATATTATAGTTATACCCCTCTTTTCTGGGGAATGGGAGCATGCCAGTTTGGGTTGGATGTTTGCACTGTTGAATCCAATGGCCTGCTTCCTTTATTAAAGGAAGGACTGTGAGGAGAATGCCAAGTGGCTGTTTTTCAGTAATTGAGTGTCACCTTCCCCAGCTGCTTTTCCTGTTTGAAAACTGGACTGGCCCTGGAAGAAATCCCAATTACACATATTTAGGGAGACAATTTAGTAAAAATTAAGAGATAAGAGAAAGATCATTTACACACTGTAAACTCAGAGCAGGATGTGCTATGGGAGAACAAATGTATCAACTGATTTATATCCAAGAGAACCGTACCTTACAAATTCTGTTCTAAATGCATGACAATCGTATTAATGGGAGTTCTGATCAATCAAACTAACTAAAACCTTGAGAAATTACAGTACTGATCTCCCCAGGGAATATTTACCATAAGCTGGTGATGTATTGAATTTAACCTGATAGGAACTGGAAAGATGTGTAGTTTATGCAGAGCCCTATTTGAATTACGAGGGATTAAGCAAAATGTGGTAAGGAAAATAAAAACATTAGCACTGGGCAAGCTTCACTGGATTAGTTGCATTTAGATTGCTTGAGAGGCTATGTTAATTTCAAACACAGAGTATTGGATAAAGAATCAATTTTGGTTTTGTACTTACTGACCTAATTTCCATATATGCCAAAGCAATCTAAATGCAACTAATCCAGTGAAGCTTGCCCAGTGCTAATATTTTTATTTTCCTTACCACATTTTCCTTAATCCCTCGTAATTCAAATAGGGCTCTACATAAACTACATGTCTTTCCAGTTCCTATCAGGTTAAATTCAATACATCACCAGCTTATGGTAAATATTCCCTGGGGAGATCAGTACTGTGATTTTTAAAAAGGCTCAGCTTTCACTGAATATTCTGCAAGCAAACATTTTCAAAAAGGAGCGATCTAGAGGCAAGGAGACACAATGACTCCCTTCTCTCCACCTGACATCCCAGTGTTTGACACAGATAAGAAGCACTGATTTGCTGACAAGGCAATCTGCAGGTAATGCAAGCCAAATGATTCTCTTGGATAAAGTGGACAGCAGAATAAAAAAAAAGGGCTAACTAGCAACTGTGCAAACAGGAAGGAAGGGGGTAAGATGGGGTTGGCAGCACAGGCAAAAAGGCAGAAAAGGCTAAAGCACTGTGTCAGCATACTGACGGAGTCAAATTACCGGAATTTACAGAGGCATTTGATGGAACTATATGACTACTACAGTGTGTGAATGATCAAAGTTACAAGCTGGCTAGTAAGAAGAATTTTTCACACTGTCTACAGAGTCTCTTTGTTGTGCTAATTCTGTACATCCTTTCACACAAGCATCTAACGCCATCTTAAACACAATTAGACTGTTGGCTCATCGGTCTAGCCCAGGGTTAGCACAATGAAAGCAATGCCCTCCAAAATGTAAAGTTAAAGTCTTGCCTTGTCCACTTAACACTGTCTTGAAAAGTAAGCAACACTTTCTCCAAGTAAAGGATTTTTTTTTTAAGTAGTTTAGATTTATAAGGCTGACCAACTCAACACTGACTCTGGGAACTGTACAGATTAAAAACAGATACAACACCTAAAAACAAAAACAAAAGTAAATATAACAGTAAATATAATGGGAGAACAGACATACCCTAACTGAAACAGACACTGCACACCAGATGGGTACACCCTGACTTATCCCAAACACAAGGGAAAAACAGGTTTTCAGAGGTTGTTTAAAAGCTTCCAGGGTCAGGGCAGTCTCACTGTCTGGGGGATTTTATCCCAGGGGGCAAACACCAAGGCAGAGAAGTTGTGCTTCTTAGGTCCCATCAGATAAGGTTACTTAACAGATGAGGCATGAAACACACACCCCTTCTCAGACTGTATGGGGTAGACAGAAATGATGGGAGAAAGGTTTCCCCTGAGTTAGCCAGACCCCATGCCATGAAAGGCTTTACAGGTGATAATCAGCACCCTGAATTGCACTCAGAAGCTCAATGATATCCAGCGCTGTTTTCATACCAGAGGCATTACATGGACATGCCGAGGTGCGGCCATAATGGCTTGCGCTGCCGCATTCTGGACCAGCTGTAGCTTCCGAGTGGTCTTCAAGAGCAGCCCCACGAGAGCACAATGCAAGATGAGTGACTGTGACAAGGGACTCCTGGTCCAGGAAAGGGCACAACTGCTGCACCAGATGAATCCGTGCAACAGCCCTTCTGGCTACAGCTGCCATGTGCTCATTGAGAAGGAGCTGTGAGTCCAGGAGGACCCCCAAACTATGCACCAGTCTTGAATGGAAAGTGCCACCCCTTTCAGAACCAAAGATGGAGAATCTCTGACATCAGAACAACCGTGCACCCATAGCCACTCAGTCTTGTCAGGGTTAATTTTAAGCCTGTTCCCTCCCAGCCAAACCCAAACAGCCCTTAGTACTGGGACCTTAACAGTAAAAGTATCATTGCCCCATATCTTCGTGGCTCTCACTACAGATGCCGATGTTATGCCCAGTGTATTAACACCAATAACATCACAGCACACAATTTTTCTTTCATACTATTCCCTGGAAGGCACAGTAACATAGGTAAGCTACCTTATGCACGTCTATCCAGTATAGTCTATTCAGCATCACAGTTATCAAAAAATTCACATGGAAGAGTTTCTCCTGCGGGCACTTCTTAAAAGAGACAACTGAACCTATGAATCTCTGCAACTCAATTTTATGGGCTAAGCACTGAACTACAACCTCACCCTTCCTGTTAAGTAGGGGACAGCTGCTGCACCGCCCTCAAGCTGATAAAAGTGGGGAAGATGCTAGTATTTTAATAAAGCAAAAGCTCTCTCGGGCACAGTACCATTATGTGTTTCAGCAAAACAGTCTTGTTGTAACGTATGTGTAATATCCCCAAATCTTGAGTAACAAAATCTCCAGAGTAGCTCACGAAAAGAACACTTAAAACAACTTGTTACTGATCAAGCACACACAGGTCACAGGAAAAATGGCATGTATTTCCATATATAATATATATGGAAGAAAATGAATTCTCAGAATGTATAGAATGGAACACGGTTAAATCACAAATGCACAAAGGATTGGGGTTAAATTAATATGAAATGTACACTGACCTGAGTAAGATCTGGAATGTCACCCTGATCAATTCCAACTTGCTGGGTTCACAAAAAAGGGAAAAAATGTACATTACTACATGCAGTGGCAATGAAAAGAAAGAACTGTGGATCTGAATGTCTACATAAAAGCTAAGGGACCAGGGAGGACACGGAGTGCTTTCTGAACTGGTACAATTCTAAATGCCACTTCCACAGTAAATTTTAATATTAAGTGTTGATCCATTTCAAATACCATAAATAGCAATAAATAGCTTGTTAGAATTTTTGACACCACTTGGAAAAACACCTTCAGTAAATACCTCAGCACAGACATCTCTTAATTACAATTAATAGAAATCAGACTTTCAAAATATCCCTTTAAAATGTATAAGGTTTAGGTGACATTTACATTCAACAACCACATAAAACCTACTTTTGCAGGAAATTATGAGGCAAGAACTACAATCATGCACTTATTACTGTACCAGTACAGAAAAGCTAAATGAAATACTGCTGATGTGACTGGAATTATTTACCTCTGCCACTTTGAGGAATTCTGATAATTTGGTCATTCTGGCTAAAAATTTTTTGTAAATATCCAGACCTTCTTTGCACTGGTTCTTCTTCATATCAAAATATTTTTCTGAAGCATAAAATTCAAAGAAAAGATATTGTAAATAAAAGGCTACAAACATACGTATTTTATTAGGGATGGGATGCTGAGAAAGCAAAATACATCCTAACCAAGAGCTTAACTAATATCTATGAATCTACTGTTATTTTTATTATGGGGTTATAAGCTCTCACATGTCATTATCCAGGACAAATAAAAACTGCCTGCAAGTGAAAAGCTTTACAACAGGCTTTTATCTCTGTTAGGCCACAAATTAATAATAGCAACATTATAAAAGGCTTTGCCTTTGTAACTCCAGGGGATGACTTTGCAGGCTATTACAACATTAATTACGCAAACTAACAGTCTTCGAGAGATACATATTAAAATATTTCTAACCTGTGGAATTCAGCAAAGTGATTAAAAAAAAAAAAAAGAGCAGATGGAAACTAAATTCAATTGTGGATGAGAATTCTATTATTCTACTTTCCATTTTAAATTTTATTATAAATCTCAGGCAACGAAGGAAAAAGCCCACCGATTTATTCCCAAGGAGCCTTTAGTGAAGTTTACTGATGGATTTTACTAACTCTATGGCAATGTCTTCTGAGCCACTCAAGGCCTTTTTCAGAGTTGAATACAAATTTTCACAATTCTATCATTACTATGGAGATCAGGATGGTCCCATTAAGTTTTGTAACGTGCTGGCAACACAAATGTATCTACATTCAGAATACTTTAAGAATTCAGTCTTCATCAATATACCGACAATCAAGTTTCCACGTCCTCCAAGCCATCAGAACCTGATGTGGTATGTACACTTTTAAGTCTTAATTTTATTAAACACGATGACTGTTTGGTTCATACATGGTTTGCTTAATCATGTTGTTCACACTTTTGTCAATTTATTCCCTCTCCTACCTCCAAAGTTCAGATTAACGTAGTACAAGGAAACAAACAAATAAACAAACAGTAGAGACTGCAACTCTTGAAACTTCCGCAGCTGTTGATTTTGGCAAGTGAAGTGTGTGTTCCCTGAGAACTGGTTAAGTTGCTGAAGTGTTACGGAACATTTTAACATCCCAGCTGGCCAGGACTGTGTAACAATAGCAGTTTTTCTTTTTTTAAGCAACTTCTGACATTATGGATAAAAGGCAGAAGAAGCTGCATGTGGGTGATGGGAAAGAATGCAACAGAGAAGAGAATAAGTAAATCTATTACGTGTGAGTCAAGGGATAGATGTGTGCGTGAGCAGGGGAGAAATAAGGCAAAATAATGAACATACAAGATAAAATGTAAAGGAGTGAAGAAGGATGTTGCACACAGAATATGTCTAGAAAACCACAGACGTATATTTAAGTGCCTCCACTTTTAAGTTTAAACAAATTTTCATTTTCATTTCACATACCTAACAGGTTAATGATCCCCTCATTATAGGCTGCAAAAAGCCTAATGGAATCTTTAAAGAGGAGCATGAAAGCAGCATTGATTACGCCATTGGTTAGTTCATTTGGGTTTGCCTGAGTAGAAAAGAGAGAAAATTTAAACAGTTAAGCAAGAGGAAGTAAAAACACAATTTATTTCATTCCCTTGGATAAGCCCAACTATGATTTATAGCAATAAAGAGCAATTCCCATGCTTACATCAAAATCAAGAAGTGCATCCAGCTGATTCTGAATAATTGGCAGGGTTTTCAAAAGTTTTTCTGTATTCATTGTTCTCATCACACCATCAATCCTTCAAAGACATAATGGAAAATATACTTGGAAAGTTTATCAGAATAACATATGCAGTGCTATGAAATGACACCCTATGTATCAGAATCCACTAAAACTGCTCTTTTCTGTGCACGCACTTGAATAAGCCTTCTGGAATCAAGAAAGTGGAAAAAATATGTAAAGGAAAGGAATTTTTCAATTTTCAAATCAGATCATTGAATTCCTTTGAGGAATATTTCCTATTAATGTGTTATACCCATGTTCAAAACGCAGAAAAAGTTAACTGAAAAAAAGTATCATAATGACTTCAAAGTGATGTAGCAATTTAGATCTTTCTCTTTCTCGCTTTCTCTTTTTGCTATATATTTCCCTTAAGCTGAACCTGGTTTTATCAGTTTGGTTCTACCCCACATCTGGATGACAAATCCGCCCTCCAAACACATGAAAATCTATGTGACCTTACCCTCTTTTCATTTTGGTGAAATCAACTGCTACAAGTCTATAAGAAAGTGCTTTTTCATTCAAGTATCTGCTATATCGTCTGATGAAGGTAGACATATCATAGCCTGGAAATACAGAAATGTTCAGTTAGTCATTTTGTATTTTTACTCTTCTTATAACTTTTCTTCGGTTTTGTTTTATATATAATTTTAATTAAAATTATATTTTAATTTAATTAAAAATTTTGATTATAATAAGATCTAATACAAACTAAACTTAAAGAAAATAAGAGTAAAAAGTGCAAGGAGAAAAAAAGAAAAAGAAAAAGACTATAATAAAAAGAAAATATAAAGAAGTGACTTCCAACCTTCATCACAAGTACAAACAAATTTAGTAACTCTTCACCCTCTCTAAAGTTACAGACATTTATCTCTTCATCCCATATCCCATCTCTTATCTATAAACAAATCCATAAAGCATCATCTTTTCAGTCCTGGTATCAGCAGAAAGTCCATAAAGGGTAGCCAGAAGTGACAATATACATTATTTTAAACTTGATCAAACAGACCAACTTTATATTCCTTCCCTTTACTTCTAACAGTCTTAATCTTTAGTTCATTCAAATATTGTTGCAGGATTTGAGTTCTCTTCATTTCTTCTTTGTCCTATCACACAGAGTTCTTCAAGGCTTTAACAAGCCTCTTTTGGACACCCAGTAGGAAAAAATTATCCAGGTTACTATCTTGGTTTGTCATTTGTATTTCCCTTTTAAATTTTAAAACTAGATCCAGTGAAACATCCTTTTCTAAGTCATTCTGTTTGCCTGTCAATTGTAAATCCACTTTCAATACCATCTCTATCTTGTCAGATAAAATTTGTTCTACATCTGTCATTTCTTCAGTAACATCTTTCGGACATAGTCTTTCCACAGAAGCAGACATGATTACTGACAGTGTTGATATTATAGCTACTACTTTCTGATTCCATTCTTCAAAAGTCTCCTTCAGTATTTTTATTATCATGACATTTTGCACCATCTTTCAGGCCTGTATATCTTCCCTCTACCTAAAATCTTTAGTCCCCTATAGTGTCGTTTTTGAAATCATGAAATTCTTTGTTATGTTTTATTATCTGTGTTATGTTTTGTAAAAACCAAAACAGGATCTATTTCCCACGAAAAGCTGTTTGTACTTTATAATTAATTCCAAAACCTTAATATAAAAGTTACAATATTCCAATTTTATCTGGACCCTTAGTCTGTTTATAACTTTCTAGGATCAAAATCTTATTTAGCTTTTTGCTGTTTATTTCAGATTCTTTAAATACTTAAGCTTATAATTAAAATTTTCTTTCATTCAGGATTAAGGGCAGACTCACCCAGCGTTGTCATTCCAAAGGTCTCTAATAGCTTAGAAGTAGTTAATGAGCAATTTCCAAAACTGATTAGAAAGGGAGGTTTGCAAACTTAGTGTCCTTTAAAAGTTCTGCCATGATTGTGAGCAAGATGGCTAATCCCATTGTCTCCCAGTGCTCAAACCCATAAAAAACTGCTGTCCTGCTGTCTCCTTCTGAGGAGCAGACATCTAGAGCACAAGTGGGCGATCTCCGATCCTCTCCTTATCTGGAGAGGTTCCGAGGAACCAGTCTACCCACCGGTTCCTTGCTCTTTGCCACAGTTGTCAGCTCCACTTTCACAGAGCTGTTGTCAGTTAACCATACCTCCCCCAAAGCCTTCTTATAACTTTTCTTCTGGATGAATTGGGATCCAAATTAATCCCAGTTCCTTGGAATACCCATCTTCCAACTGTTTCAACTTGCAAACCTCTTGGCACTAGCAAATTGGTGTAGTTCCTCTGAATGGCAGTATTATCTCATTAAACAAAAGCCAACAATACTTTGAGGCATTGATTATTCAGCTTGTAAATCATCAATAAGCTGGTATTTTAGTAACTGACACTGTGACAAAGTTGTTAACAACTAAATTCAAATCAAATTCTTTATTTACAAACAGAGATCAGCAGTATATACAGTTGTGTGAAAAAGAAAGTACACCCTCTTTGAGTTCTATGGTTTTATGTATCAGGACATAATAAAAATCATCTAGTCCTTAGCAGTTCTCAGAATGAATGAATGAATGAATGAATGAATGAATGAATGAATGAATGAATGAATAAATACATACATACATACATACATACAACCTCAGATGAACAACAACACATGACATATTACAGCATGTCATCATTTATTTTATAAAAATAAAGCCAAAATGCAGAAGCCATGTGTGAAAAACTAAGTACACCTTATGATCCAATCGCTTGTAGAACCACCTTTAGCAGCAATAACTTGAAGTAATCGTTTTCTGTATGACTTTATCAGTCTCTCACATCATTGTGGAGGAATTTTGACCCACTCTTCTTTACAACATTGCTTCAGTTCATGGAGGTTTGCGCGCATCTGTTCATGCACAGCTCTCTTGAGGTCCCACCACAGCATTTCAATCGGGTTGAGGTCTGGACTTTAAGTGGGCCGTTGCAACACCTTGATTCTTTTCTTTTTCAGCCATTCTGTTGTAGATTTGCTGATGTGCTTGGGATCATTGTCCTGTTGCATGACCCAATATCGGCTAAGCTTTAGCTGTCGGATAGATGGCCTCACATTTGACTCTAGAATACTTTGGTATACAGAGGAGTTCGTGGTTGACTCAATGACTGCAAGGTGCCCAGGTCCTGTGGCTGCAAAACAAGCCCAAATCATCACCCCTCCACCACCATGCTTGACGGTTGGTATGAGATATTTGTGCTGATATGCTGTGTTTGGTTTTCGCCAAACATGGCACTGTGCATTATGGCCAAACATCTCCACTTCGGTCTCATCTGTCCAAAGGACAGTGTTCCAGAAGTCTTGTGATTTGTTCAGATGCGACTTTGCAAACCTAAGCCGTGCTACCATGTTCTTTTTAGAGAGAAGAGGCTTTCTCCTGGCAACCCTTCCAAACAAACCATACTTGTTCAGTCTTTTTCTAACTACTGTCATGAACTTTAACATTTCACATGCTAACTGAGGCCTGTAGAGTCTAAGGTGTAACTCTTGGATTTTTTGCAATTTCTCTGAGCATTGCAGTGTCTGACCTTGGCGTGAATTTGCTGGAACATCCACTCCTGGAAAGATTGGCAACTGTCTTGAATGTTTTCCACTTGTGAATAATTTTCCTCACTGTAGAATGATGGACTTTAAATTGTTTGGAAATGGCCTTCTAACCCTTCCCAGATTGATGGGCAGCAACAATTGTTTCTCTAAGAATTGCTTGTCTTTATTCTTTGGCACTGTGTTAACACACACCTCAATGCTCAAGACTGACAAACTCCTAAAACTTCGGCTATTATAGAGGTAGTCACACTTGCTGATGATCAATTGATCAAGGGCATTTGATTAGCAGCACCTGGCTACTACTTAGCCTCTTCATACCTTCAAAACTTAGTTTTTCACACATGGCTTCTCCATTTTGGCTTTATTTTTGTAAAATAGATGATGTAATATGTCATGTGTTGTTGTTCATCTCTGGTTGTATTTACCTACTTTTGAGAACTGCTAAGGACCAGATGATTTTTATTATGTCCTGATACGTAAAACCATAGAACTCAAAGAGGGTGTACTTTCTTTTTCACACGACTCTACAACCAAATAAAATCAGTTAAAAAGAAAGTTTATGTTTCATGTTAATTGTTGCCTCATTTTAACTGCTACAACAATAAATTTGGCTAGTGTGTAGGTGGCTTCACAGATGGAGACTGAAAATAAAAAGTGAGTGTAAAAATTGTCTATTTTCCCAGGTGCGTTTATGTAGTAAAAGGAGGGTTTTAATGCCCTTTTGAAGATCCTTATAAAAGCTACAGTAAAAAAGGATATGTTGAATTGTCTTAATTTCCCTAGAGTCACAAAGCAAGTGTGCTAATATAGGGGAATATTGGCATACCTGCCAGATAATAGCACTGATGGAAGGATGTTGTGCCTGGCCCTAAAAAAACCTTTCTCTCAAGTTAGAGGAATTGACAATTCAAATGTTGATGCTCACCTTTAAAGCCCCAATTATCTGAAGAATCACCAGTTTCATTATCTATCTATCTGGTTTATGAATCTGTTGTTCAGATCTACAGGAAAGCCTCTTTCAAATTTATTTTTTTCAAGAGATTTTTTTAAAAAATACATATTTAAAACATGTTTAACATTTAAGCAAAAATCTCACCAAGATAGAGAAACTTAACGGACTAATTAAATTAATTCAATTTTAATACAGAATATAAATTCTAATTCATTTTTAAAAGAAAAAGAATCCTTACCCTGCATGGCACTTTTATCCAGATAGTTGTTGAGATTAAATAATGTATTTCGAGATGCCAAGTATTGAATAAAGCGCTGTGAACAAATGAATCAGAATTCAGATTATCTTTATTACTATCTTTCTACAGATCATCTTTCTACAGAAAGATTTTATATTTCTAATTTCTAAAAAGTGCGTAGGTGATAAGCAAGAAATAGTTTTTTGATCACCTAAACAACAAATGATTTCTTCTTCTACTAAGACAAGCCAATTACATCTGCTAATAGTTATAATTTTGCAGCCTCTGTCCAGAGAGCCAAAACTACAGCTGAATTATATAAGAGAAACGGATACGCAATGCATTCCATAGCAACCCTGGTTTACAAGTAGTCCTATGGAACAGGGAAATGGAAGGAAAATTCATTAAATATTATACCTTTGTACACTACTCATTTTGCGTGCATCCCACCATATCACGGTTATAAAGAAACTGCATATACCATTCTGAGATGATTCTCATGACATGTAAGCAAGGTCTACATCTATGCATAATAGGAAAATAGAGCTAGTATAAATCCAAGGCAAAGATATTCTACTCCTAATGCTCATACTTGCTGCAAGGTGACACAACTAACAAGTTATTATCTCACTGTCCTCTGGGATTCTTCCAACTGTAAGATATGGGATGTTTTTTTGAGTGTTTCCATGCCTCTACCTTCTATTAGCCTCTTGAAGGACTTACCACTACAAAGCACACAGGAAAGTCTGCCTTTATCTGAAGGCAGGATCTCCTAGATCCTGTAAAAATTAATCTGCTGTAAAGCAAATTCCACTCTGGTTTTTCAAATCAAAGGGAGATCTTTTCACATGTGTTGGTTAAGAGAGGGGCTGGACAGGTACACATTATGACAAGCCCTAAATATACCCTCTAAAAATAGCTCATACACAACTTGGGGATGGAGGGCTGGTAACTAGACAACAATGGAGAATGCATTGTTTAATTTCACCACAAAGTGAGCTTGGGATGTGTATTCAACTCATTCTCATTCAGACTCCCATAGAAGTCTAATGCAGTCAAATGCTAACAGGCACAATGTTGTTACAATGGCAAGTAGGCAATAAAACTCCTGAACCTTTAAGGGCAGAAATAAAGCCTGCCAGGCCAGAATCTCACAATAATGTAGGAATTAGAAATTATACCAGCACTTGTGTAGGTAATTCATTTAACATTTGCTAACTTGGTAATTTGAGATTCTGGGGGGAGGGAAGGGGAAGAAGTAACTAATAAAAGTAACTGTATATGCCACTATTTCTTTTCTAGTAAGGAGCTAGATATGCAATTCCTCCTGATGTTCTTGATGTCTCTGCTATACTGTCCTTTGGAAGCTCACCAGGCGCTTACTTTGAAGCCCTTCCCATATTGAAATGTAATATTGTATTGCAAAACACTGCTTTCTTACCTCATTTCCATACATCATGAGGTGGTGCGTTGTAATTAGAGCTTTGAACACTACTACCCAGCTACTGTTCGCCGTCCTCTCAAAAAGTGTATCTGCTAACTGTGGAATATTCACATTCATCTCATTCGTGCACTGAATTAAATCTAAAATACAAGAAACAAGATGTTTTAATAAATACCAGTAAAAGCTCAAAAACTGATATATACAGAAGTATTTCTGGAATCCTAAACCTCACTCTCATATTCTACCAAATACAGGTAGTCCTCATTTAGTGACCATTTACAGTTATGACAGTGATGAAAAAGTAACTTTACAACCAATCCTTGCATTTATGACCTTTGCAAAGGAAAGCTGAAGTAAGATCATAAGCGTAGTCATGGTTTCACTTACCAATCGCTTCACTTAACAACCAAGTTGTCGGTCCCAGCTTGGTCACTAAACAAAGACTACCTGTACCTTCAAGTTTCACACATTAACTGGGGAAAGTTTCTTATATGTTAAATTATATCAAACTTATTCTAAACATTTTGTTTCGATTCTACATCTTTACTATCAAACAACTTTCTTTTGCAGAATCACTTAATTTTGTTCTGTGGTAAAAATGATGCAGCCAGCTTGCTGAATCAAGCAGCCACATCTATCCACCCTTCAGTAAAAACAGTTTGAGGAACTGATGTATACATCTAAAAAGAAAGTTTTACCAAATCAGAAGTGGAAAATAATGTGCAGATCAAGACAGCAATAGAAAGAGTTAGCCAAGGACTCGGGGGGAGAACTTTCCCCTTTCTGTACCTCAAGACTCTTGGATCATTCACCAAGATCTTGAACATACTGAAAGAAAATTAGGGAAAAAATATTATGGGAAGCAGTTCAGCAGGTTTGAAAGACTTGTGCAGAAAAATAGCATAACCCCCAAACTAGTTATACAAGCAGTGAGAAAATACAAATAGTGCTGGATTGTCTACAGTCATTTTACATGTAAGTATTAGTTTGCTGCAGCAAAATCAGAGTCATCTTAAATTCAAACAAATTATGACATTAAGCTTTCAATTTGCTTAACAAAACTATTCCCTAATATACAGCATTTGTTAGTTTCTAGAGATCTTGGAGTAACCTAAAACTGGCCTAGCAGACTATTTTATAGCAAAAATAAGAAAAGGAAAACAGTGTTGCTTCTTAAATGAAAGACAAGATGAGGATGAGGAGAGAAAGTGTATCTGCATATAGTAACCTGACAAACCAGCTGAGAAAAATCCACAGAAAATGAATAGGAGCTTGGCCCAAAGACTCACATCAAGCATTTTTTCCTGGCAGAATACACAGGAAACCCAAAAAGTGTAAGAGAGAACAAACAGGTAGGCAATGCGATAGCAGAACAAATGTTGAATACTACTGACTTTCAGTTCAATGGCCTAACCTTCCTGTGGTCAAGTGAAGATCCAGCTTGCATTTTTGCTGGAAGCTGAGCAGGCATGACCAACATTAGGAAGTTTCCCGCCTTTCCCTTATTCTTATTCTTTTTCATTTCCTATATTCATTATTTTCTTCCAGTTATTCAGGTGGTAAAACGATATACTGTTTCGCTTTCCTCATTTATTTTTGCAACATTCTGCACCTTGTGAAGCTGCTACTTTCCCACTATCGTTTATATCGGCTTTGATCTACATGGACGAAAAAGTGGAGGCAAACTGGATAAATAACAACTGTAATGTCCCATTTTCTAGATGACAAGTCCCTGCAGTTTTCTTGGCAAGATTTCAAAAGTGGTTTGCCATTGCCTCCTTCCTAGGGCTGAGAGAGAGTGACTGGCCCAAGGTCACCCAGCTGGCTTTGTGCCTGAGGTGGGACTAGAACTCATGGTTTCCCAGTTTCTAGCCCAATGCCTTAACCGCTACACCAAACTAGCTCCCGATGATGGCTTATACCACATTAGTAATCAGAAAAAAATAAGACAGCCAGAGTCTTGTTGAATTTCTAAGTCACTGTGAACAAGCAGGAAATGCAAACATTCAAGTTTAGCATTCCTCTGAAACAATAAATATCACCCTGATTTTATTTCTCTTAAATATTACTCAACTTTCTTCCTCTCATGTGACCAAGTGTGTATCACCAAAACTCAAATACAGTGGTACCTCTACTTACGAACACCCCTACTTACAAAATTTTCGAGATACGACCAGCTCTGGCCCCAAAAATTTACCTCGATGTGCGAACTCCGCCTCGAGGTACGGCCATTTTTCCACCCTGACACGTGGTCCGCGGCCATTTTTCCGCCACTGACACGTGGTCCGCAGGCGTTTTTCTGCCCCGCCGTGCAGCGTGCAGGCATTTTGCCACCCTGCCGCGCCCGACGCGCAGGCGCTTTTCCGCCCCTGACGCGCGGCGCGCGGGTGTTTTGCTGCCCCGCCATGCGGCGCATGGGTGTTTTGCTGCCCCGCCGTGTGGTGCGCGGCACTTTTCCGCCCCTGATGCGTGGTCCGTGGACGCCAGAATGGATTAACAGTAATTACATTGAACCTTATGGGAAAATTTGCTTCGGGGTGCGACCAGATTCGGAGGGCAGAGCGGATTAACCGTATTTACATTGAACCTTATGGGAAAATTTACTTCGACTTGCGACCAACTCGACTTGCGATCAGAGTCACGGAATGGATTAAGTTCGTAAGTAGAGGTACCACTGTAGTCCTAGTTTGCTCATTTCCCGAGAACTTCCCTACTCCTTATTTTCCAAACCATCATTCCCTACTTCCATTTTCTTGACGCTGCTGTTCCTGGGAAATCGCAAAGGAATAGCCTGCCACCTCAGTACTTCGGTAATACAATAATTAAATACTTCATATCTGCAAATGTTACTGACAGACTAAAATGTAGATGAGCTTAATCTTTGTCAAAGTTCCGCAGCTGGTTTATCTAGCATGATCCAGCATAGCATGTAATTCTTCAGCATATACACACAAGTCTGCATTACAGAGATGAGTGATGATAATGTTCTCGCCCTTCAGAGCAAGCACAGACACGATGATGCCCTCCAAACATCCTGGTCTTCCATCTGACTATGGAAGTCTATGGTGACCATAGAGGGCAAAGAGCAGTAAAGAACTGCTATAGACTACCACAGCACAAACCACTCCTTCTCTTAACATATAATCCTAAGGACTGCAGATCAATATACAGATATAAGCCCTTGCAAATCAAATGTGGAAGAATAATATATTTCACTTTCCAACTCAGGTTCTGCTCTTAATTTAGCCTATATTTCTGAGGTGTCCTGTCCAATTCATATATATTATCTGGAATAAGAAACAATATCTGTGTACTTGATAATGGATGCAAAGATCCAAACAAACATGGAAGAAACACTCCCCCCAGGAAAAACAACAGCTACTTCAGTCTATATAGATACATTAAAATATATTATTTTACTGCAATTATAATGTGTTTATAAATATATTGCTGATCAGCACAAAATCCGAACAAATTGGAATTTGAGCCTTCTGTTAGGTGCTTCAAGACCACAAATGAGAAAAGATAACCGCTGTTTGATAACTATGACTTTGGTTAAACTGGACATCCTAAATTATACAGCCAAGATGTAAAATAATCACTGGGGAATTTTCCCTCTATTCATGAAGAATCAGTCAATTAGCTTTTGATTATATGAATGCTGCAGTTATTCAAAGTGCCCCTTTGGATTTCCCAGCATATCACCATTATATTTGTATATACTGTATACCTTAATTTGCCCTGGATGTGCAAACTGCACTTTAGAAAAAAATACAGTATTCCTATTGCAGTAACAAGCAGAATAATTCACTGCATTCATTTCAGATCCTATCATATTTCTTTGAATTATGATAATTTTGTACTGCCTCCTGCATTATAAGAAGCTGCATTAAAACAGCATTTTTAATGAAATGCTGCCTCTTAAGTCTCAGTCTCAAATCTGATAAAAAGGCCTGATAATTTTTTTCTAGAGAACAGATTTCTGCAACCAGGAAGGAGTCTCCCTTTCTTTCCAGGATTTTGTTTTTCTTTTGATGAAGACGGTCCATTATTATATATTTTACATCTGCTTCTTTTGCCTTGATGGATTTTTAATAATCTACACACTAGACTGAAACTGAACCTAGGAAAAATTACTGAAGCAAATTAAGTGAGAATAAAGGCTTATATTAAAGGTAATCGGGCTAGAACCATAAAAAATATGAAGTCTATATCCTAATTCACCAATTACGATGGGTTTTCAAGCAAGAACAAGATTCAGCACTCTGAAATACAAAACCGTGCCACCTAATTCGGCTATGTCCTCTACGTTACAAAGGAGTAGTGACTTCCAAATCCACACCGGAGATACTCCTAACTTGTTTTCAAAAAGAATCCAGTAGTTTCCCTGTTCTGGCATGCCTATGAGTAACCGGAGACATGATCCAGTTCTGATCTCCTCTGTTATCAAACGCAAGCTATAAATCTGCAGACTTCTCTGTACTGATAATCCCCAGGTATAATTAATGTTTAGGGACCACTTGGCTCTACTGCTGTGCAAAATCCAACGCATGCAGAGCAGAAGCAAACCACCACAAGAAGCTGCAAGTCTACCACACCCTGGGAAGAGTGGTAACCATGTCCCCAGATACATCACTGCTGGTGTTGTTTCCCAGCAGCTGGCTCATATTATCAAGTTATCCTCCAGCCTTGATTCACATAGAATCTGCTGGTTTGGGCTGTCTGCGCTGCTTTGAAGCAGGCTCATTTGATACACCGGATCACTTTGGAGCTTTTATTCTTACGTCTAAAACAATCAACAGAATGAGAAATATCAGTTGCTATTATTTAAAAACTGTTAAGAAGAGCTCTGTGTAACTAAAGCCACGATTGGCGAGTGAAGATAAACTGCCAACAAGAATGCTGTTATAATAAATCAACGTAACTGCCCAATATTCACAGTCGCACTATGAGAACTGCAAAACCGTATCTATTGAAAATCCATTATGGTTAGTGAATAGCGTCACATCTAGCAGATAACTGCTAAAAACGCCTACCTAGAATCTGACAGCTAGCCTGAACCGCATTCCTGGGTCACATGATTTCTGAACAGTTTTTATCAAGCAATAAATCTGAGTTAACTGTTTTTTAAAACAAAAACAAAAAGCAGAATCCCAGCTCTGCTGCAGTAAAATTTGCAACCTTCTACTGGGCAAGTTCAACGGGTCACCACAGGCAACTGGCTGTGTCTGCACTACTCCCCAAATTATTGACTGGTCAGCCACATTTTTAGCCTAGGATATAGTGTGAACCCAGCCTGTGTATTTAATTTCTGGATCAGTGTGTGCAAATAACTAGAAAAGTTAATTGGTAAACCAGAGCCCACAGCAAACACGGCCACTATCTCCTTGTCAAACCTATCTCACAGGGTTGAGTTGAAGGGAAAAAATAGAACACTTAGTGGGTCACTCTGTGCATCTGCAGAAAAGGCAAGGTTTATAGTTATGTGTGCACCTTCTTTACACACATCCCATCCATTATCCGAAACAAACCTGAGTAGGTTTAAGGTACATCATTTTTTTCCAGACACAAAATAAACAAAACATGTATAAAATTGTTAGTATCCAAGTAGGAAAATCATTACCACCCACAGCAAATTCAGGGGACTTGCTGATTGGACTGTTTGTTTTAGGCACCTCAATACCTAATAACCTAATAACACTACCATCTGTTGAATAAACTATAATAGCCAGATTGATATATGGTGGTAGAGCAGGCGAAAACCAAACTACGTTTTGGTTTAGTGAGCAATAGTTAATAGATATCCATAAAATATATAAGTGTTGGTAAAGTAAAAGCAAGTTTAAAAAAAACACACCAAAGAACAGCTCTGTGAGCTTCTAAGGCCTCTGGAACATTCAGATCATACATAAGAACAGGCCACAGTAGATCATCTTAATTTCTGGAGAAGTTTTAGAGATCATAATAAACACCCATTTTTGATCTTTCCCAGAATGAAACCGAGAACTGCTGACAGTATGTGGAGAAATATGGGATTTCAGCAAAGCTATGACCGGGTACTAACATGCCCTTATTCTAAGAATAACACACTTTCTAACAGACCTGGACAGATAGGTGCGCACATGCATACTCTTAACCTTTAAAAATGCACAATCAGTGTTATCCACTGAAAGGATGGGACTGTGGCTGGGAGACTATGGTTTACAATAGTTTTCTTCCATGGAATGAAAGTTTTATTGTAGATTTAGATACAGGGCTAAAAAACCAGACAAGCTTACAAGTGGAAATTAAGTCTGTAAGAGCAACTGAAAAAAGGAAATTTTAAAGTGAGTTCTAAACAGTGGCAAGGAAGAGAAAAATTGACATGCCTGAGCAAGGATCCTAAAAGCAAGCACTCAGCACTGGTGGAGTGTGTGTGTGTATATTTATCATGCTTTAAACACATATGCTCTAAATCACTCAAATTCAGAGATAGCAGACTCTTCCCCATTCATGTAAAGCACAGCATTATATTGTTACTTTGTTGTTTTGGCCACTTTCAGCTGAGCCACAACGATTAAATTCCTATATTGTGCTAAGTGACAATGACAGGGTTTGCGTAAATGAAATGCTAAGAAACCACATTATGAGTTACTATGATATGCAAACCCACCTGACGGATGGGTTCATATATATCACACTAAGTCCTAATATAATTAATTTGGTTTGACCTAATGCAATATGTGAATATAGCCACTGTGATTTAGCACCATCTTGAATCATAATACAATGATCTGCTAACAAATAAGTGTCTGCACTACTATTGTGCACCTGGTTTCTCTATTCCCGTAATCAATGCCAGGATGCTATCCTGATCAAACTGATAGAGTAATATTGTGAAATGTAAAGAGTGCAATGAAGAGGTAATAGTGTAACTCAAAACACCTAGTCTGAATCAATGACTAGAAAATGCAACGGCCAACACTGGGATATTCAGTTTAAATCAGACTTTCTCCCTTGCTCTAAATAATAAATTCTCTTGCTTCAGATCAATGCACATGTACTATGCAGAAGCAATTCTTAATGTGCACAAAACCTAGTATATGGTCTGAAGGTCTGTGATATGCTTGCAGTGGGTTGAGCTGGAGCAATCTGAATTTTGTTTGTCTTCTGATCAAAACCTACTTTCTGCTCTTAAATTATACTACTTTTCACTTATCCTCCAACATGTTATTTTAATGTCCTTTACTGCTGTAGAAATTTTGAATGAAGGTACGATCATAAATTCTAGTTACTGCTATGTGCAGGATACACAGACAAGGGGGGGGGGAATTTAAATGCAGCACTGGTAATGCTTTATTTTTTTAGCATATTATTCTATCCATGTGCCAGAAAAGGAATTTAAGACAACAAAAGCAGCAATATTTAAGGGCATTTTTAAAACCTAAGTATACAGTATTTATAAGAATAGCAATTATAAAAGGGGAAAAAGCTATACTTTTATCTTATCTTGAAAAATGGTTAGAGATTAGAGCTATTGAGATTCTTATTTTTATAAGAAACCTAGCGTGGCAGTGTTTGTTAACTTTTTTGTACTATGAACACTCCAATGATGTCACTCAACATCATATAATTTCCAGTAATCAACCTCCCTTACATTCTCACCATTTAATAAAAGACATTTTTCAAACAAAAGAAACAGGATGAATTAAGCAGTACTGTATAGATTTTTCCTACTATGCTGAGCAAGAAATCATACAAGCATTTCACAGCCCTTCTTGAATTTAATTCTTTCTCTGCACTATGGCACAGGAATAATGCTTAAATGGCTTTTCTGAATGTAGCGAAACTCATCTGAACAATGGTATGTGCTGCAATAGATTAAATCTATTTTCTTTTTTAAATATTACTATTTTCAATGCTATTGAGCAACCTTATCCTGTTGTCATTTCCTAACTTCCTTGTACAATTGAGCTTACTGATTTTAAGCTGACATCTGAACAGGAAGTAAGAACCAGAAGACATACAAAACCTTTACAGATTATAGATGGAAAATATCTTGGGGCTGTAGTTATTGCAGATGAAATGTCCAAAAATTTTCACAAACTCAAGAAGCAATAAATCACGTTTTTAGGTGCCATAAGATTCTGCTGCTCCTACACGAATTATCCTTTTAGAACTAAACAATCCTGATACCTCTGTTACCTTTCTGAATGAAAGCAAATAAACATTATCATGCCTATATGTATGGCTTAAATGAGGACAGGGACAGATATTCCCCAGACTAAATGATACACACATGTCAATTAGTTTTTCCCAGACTAGCACCTTCTACCGCAACAACCACAATTCTACAAGCAGCAAAAGTCATGCAGGCTGGGAGGTTAGGAAAAGTGGGTCAGTACTTTTGTAAAACCCCAAAGAACAATCTCATATTAGCACTGCCAATTCTGACTGCAGGAGATGCATGCATTCTTTAGTGACATAATACACTGGTTGCTGCGAGAGTACAAAACTGGTAGTATTGTCTCAACTCAGTATAAACAGACCACATGAATAGAAATATAAAGCCTTTGTAATAAAAGTTTACATATTTGTATGGGCAATATCAAAGAATAAAGATAAAGCAGATGTTTCTCACCAATATGCCTTCTTGCAGAACATGAGAATTACATCCTTTTTGTACTATGAAATACCCACTTCTTTAGAAAGCCAAAGTGATGCAAACTTAATGCTGCACTGTAATTTTTACTCCATTATAACAGGAAACATACAGAAGGGAACAGTGAAAGTTTTGATGAAAGTGCATATTCCAGCTGACCGCATTTAATGTCAATACAATTCCAAGAAGCAACTAAAAGATTCCTGATTAGTCAATAATAAGCATTATCTGTGTTGTCTATAAACTGCAAAGTAACATTATTGGGCTCAGATCTTTGGCTTACTAGTTGTTCTTGCCTAATCCCAGAAGCTAAGCAGGGTTGGCCCTAGTTAGGACATGAATGGGACCACCTGGAATCCCAGGCTGTTGGCTACATTAGGAAGGAAGGAAGGAAAGAAAAACATTTTGGATTAAGGCAATTTTCAACCACTTTCATAATGCTGCCAAACTAATTGCATGGATGCAACCACTGGGAATCAAGTTTTTAAAGGAGAAGGAGGAAAATGAATCATGCCCTTCATCCACACAGTAACACTGATAGACTTTACTTACCAAGGAGCATAGGTGGGCATGGAATATTGCAAGCACAGCAGACAGTTGATGAAGAAAAAAGGGCATTGGAAGAATATCTGAAGGACAGTGAAGAAGATGTACTGAAGCTAGTACACCATGAAGACTTACTGAATACCAAAGAGACCAAACTGGCCTACAGGAAAGACCAAACGAAGAATAGAAAAGAGACTTGGCAAGGCAAAGTATTACAGTACACAGCCAGTACACAAAAAAAATCTAACAGGCAAAGCAGATAACAAGAAGACCTGGCAATGGCTAAGAGCAGGAAAGTTGAAGAAAGAGACAGATGGGCTAATTCTGGCTGCATAAGACCTGCCTTAAGAACAAAAGCATACAAAGCCAGAATTGAGAAGACAGCAACAGACAGCAAGTGCCACCTCTGCAAAGAAGCTGAAGACACAGTGGGCCACCTAGTTAGCTGCTGCAAGAAGATCGCACAGACTGACTACAAACAATGGCATGACAAAATAGCAACAATGGTGCATTGGAATATCTGCAAGAAATACCATTTGCCTGCAAGCAAGAACGGGTGGGACCACAAAACAGACAAATTAACAAAAAATGAAGAAGCTCAAGTGCTCTGGGACTTTAGAATTCAAACAGATAAGCACCTGCCACATAACACCCCAGACTTAACAATTGTTGATACGAAAGACAAAAAAGTCTGGATAATGGAAATTGCAATACATGGAGACAGCAGAATAGAAGAGAAAGAACTAGAGAAAATCACAAAATACAAAGACCTGCAAATAGAAATAGAACAATTGTGGCAAAAGAAAGCAAAGATAGCACCAATGGTAATAGGCGCCTTGGATGCAATCCCAAAACATCTAGAGCATCACTTGAACACCATCGGCATTGACAAAATCACTATCAGTCAATTGCAAAAGGCAGCTTTACTTGGAACAGCTTCCATCCTGCAACGATACTTTTAACACCATCAAACAACAACATCTGCCTATCCCAGGTCCTTGAAAAGGACGACAGGTGGATAAAAATGCCAAATTCAGTCTAAACATCTGGCTGACTGTGCGACCAACAACCACAACAATAATAATGCCTTTAGGGTTAGTGGTCCCATATTGATCCCAAGGAACTTCAATTTTCCCAGCAGTCTTCTAGCATATATTAAAAACTCTTCTTTCAAGAAGGCCATTTTAACCACCCATATAAAAAGCAAGGGTGAGCAACTGAAATTATTTAAACTGCTAGGCTCGAAAAGCCCAGAACCACACTACCTTATCTTATCTGCTTGAAGTGTTAATAGAAGGCTATAGACCTCAGAGGCATCTGGTCAAGAATGTTCTTTATTTGGAGGCAGATGTATAATGACAAGAATCACTTGACAGGGCTTACTTGATCTCTTACAGAAGACATATTTTAAATTTCAGTTACTTGGAAGAGGCATGTCTATTTGTACCACAAAGAGATGGGAGGAAACAAGCAAGCAAGCTCAGGAGATAAAACTGTTCCTCCACTTTATATATTTTGGTGTTTGCTTTTTTAAGTAAGGCCGAAACAGCAATCACCCAATTAACCTAACACAGGTAGGCCCTCTTCCAAAGGCCAGCAGAACACCACTGATCCTGTATGACAGAAACATTTATCTCACTTCACATCTTCTCTTTAACCTTCTACAAAGGCTGGGCAGGACTCATCATCAAAGTCTTGACAACTTAACTGGTTTGTTTAATCAAAGAATGGCACCTTTTCTCACAGTTTTACACTGTGGCTTCAGCAGATCTAATCTCCCATGCACGGCAAACTGCATCTCCTTTGTTTTACCCAACTGAGAAGCAGTCTTGCTGCCCACCTTTGCGCCTGCTCATCCTAGAAAGAAAAGAACTGGAAGCCATCTGATCAGCCGAAAGCTATCAGATATATCCATTTAACCCAGCATTATCTTATCCTCAGTAACTGGTATCAGCTCTTCGAGACCCCAGGCAGAGTCTTCCTTACCACCTGATGCTTCCCCTCACCCTTTTCTTTAACTGAAAATTTAAGATAAAGCCTTCTGCTTGCCAAACACCTATGCTGCTTCCCAAGGTAGGTAGGTAGACAGACAGATCTAAAACAAGTTAAATATGACCCAAATTGGGATCTGGGGGCTGGATCTGAAAAGACAGCCCAGCACCCACACCTCAATACCCAGACACTTTTTCGACAACTGCTGCAATTAAGGGTCTATCCCCCCCACTGACAATGCAAGCCACAGTTAGCATTCAAGGAAGGGATGGCCAAAGCGAAAGGGACAGAGGGGCTAGGGGACTGCCCACTTACTACGAGTGGCAAGGGTGACAGGTCCCGGGATCAGGGGGATCTGGCAGCAGCAGAAGGGATTTGCTTTTCATTTCAGCGAGGAGTAAAAAGAGGAAAATAACCCCCCCTTTGTCGGTTACAGGCTAAATCAGAACCCTCCCTGCCCCAAGAAGAGTCTGCCAGCCGGTGGAGCCCAGGCATTAACCCATCCTACCAGCTTGGCCCACCAAGGGGGTGGGACTCTGCCCAACCACAGCCCTTCAAGCCCCCCCCCGGCTCCAAGCCTCCAGCCCCATTGTTCTGGACACGGGCCCCGAGAGGCCCAAACCCAGCCGGGCTCGGAAGCCCGGCCGCTGGGCCTGATCAGGCCCTGGTTAGTCCGGTCCGGACGGTCCGCCACCCCGCGCCGGGTTCATACCCTCCCGGAGTCCAGGCGGCGGCGGGAGGCGGGCAGCGGCTGTGGGAGCCCACCGCCTGTGGGTCCTGCACGGGGAGAGGGGAGGAACGTGGGAATGCACACGCGTGTTCGGCGTCCCCCGCCCGCACTCACAGTCGAGGTGCTTCTTCTTGGGGCCCATGACTTCGTGGGTGGTGGCCTTGCAGACGGCCTTGGCGATGGCCGAGCCGGTGACGCTGTGCTGCGCCGCGGTGATCCGGTCGGTGATCGACTGGCCCGACATGACGGCGGCGGCGGCGGCGGCGGTCCCTGCCCAGCTCGGCTCCGGCGGCCCCGAAACAGCGGAGGACTTCCCCGACGCCTCTCGGCAGCGGCGCAGGGCGGCAGGAGGAGGAGGAGGAGGAGGAGGAGGAGCGGCGGCGGCGGCGGCGGCGGGCGGGCGGTCGGGCAGGCCGCGGGGCGGAGCGCCGCCAAGCCCGGCCCAGCCGCCGTGCAGCCTTGGCCGAGCCGAGGGGCGCCCCTGGTCGCCTCCCTCCTGCCGCGCGCTCTCCCTCTCTCGCGGGCGACGACGACACGCGGCTCCCGGCCGGCCAGACCCCCGCCCCGTCCGGCCTCTGGCCGCCGCCGCCTCGCCTCGCCTCGCCTCAGCGGCCCGCGCCCGCTCCAGACAAAATGGCGGCGCCTCACGTGACCGGCGGGCCCGCGGCGCCCCTCGCCGCCGGCCACGCCCCCGCCTCGCCGGCCACGCCCCCGCGCCCTCCCGGGGGCGGGGCCAGGCGCTCCTCGCTCGCGTCTGCCACCGCCCTGCGGGAGGCGCCCCGGGCCGGTGGGCGCCCGCCGCCCGCAGGAGGGGCCGGGCGGGCCGCGCCGCTGCGGGGCTCCCGGGGCCGGCTGGCCTTGGATCTGGGCGCCTGCCTGGGCTCGCCCCTGGCCCCGGGGGCGGGTTGGCTCGCTGCCCGACGGCGGCGATGGGCTGATGCCCCGCGCAGCTGCCTTTGCAGCCCGGCTGGCAGGTGGCGAGGGCGGCCGCCCTTTGTTTGCGGGCGCAGTTGTGCATTCGGCGGGCCTCGATCGGAAGAGCCCCCGTGGCACCCTGCCATGCATCCGGGGGGGGCTTTGGGGGGGCTTGCGAGGGCCTGGGTTCGAGCTGCGCGCCGGGTGAGGTTGCCAGCCTCGCCCGGCTGAAGCAGGCCCAGGGCAAGGCAAGGCAAGGCAACGATTGCGCTGCAGCAAACGCGGGCTGGGCCGTGTGGATGCTGCGACCTGCGCTAGGGAAGGCGAACTGACCTGGTATCTCACCTGGCCGCTGCTGGTGTCAGAGTCTGCACACTCATTCCGGCGGAACGAAGAGCCTTCATGATCATGGTTGCCCTTGATAAACAGGGCTGGCGCCCGTAGGATCTGCCTGGCTGACCCGACCTGGCAGGGTTGGCGCGCTCTGGGCTCCTTCGGTTAAACAATGGGTCATCTCTTGGGACCCCGGAAGGGTGCCTTCCCTGTAGCGGGGTCCGTCCTCTGGAAGGAGGCCCCCCACCCGAGATTCAGACAGCCCCACCCCACTGGCATTTGGAAGACCCCTGAAGACGTGGCTCTTTGCCCAGACCTTCGATGAGGGTAATGGAAGCCCCCTTTGCTGCTGCTTCGGGCCCATATTGGTTGCTTACATCTGCCATCTTTGTTCCTTTTTGCTTTTTGTCTTAGTTTTCTCCTTTGTAACAATTTGTAAACCACCCAGAGCAGGGTTCCTCAACCTTGGCCCCTTTGAGACGGTGGACTTCAACTCCCAGAATTCCCCAGCCAGCCTTGCTGGCTGGGGAATTCTGGGAGTTGAAGTCCACCCATCTTCCAGTGGCCAAGGTTGAGAAACACTGTGCTAGAGGCTGCCTTCCAAAAGTGGGTTTGGCCCTTAATTCCCCCCCATCCTTCCCTTTTTTGGGGGGGGGTTTAATTATATAAGTTTATTACTCTTTGGGGGGAATTGTCATAGCCATTCTCCATAGGCAGTTTCCCCATAGTTGCCCCCCTTCTTTTGCAGTTATTCTATATAGTAGATTTAAATGGGTGATTTAAATATGTAGCCCACTGTCTCTCAATCTTGGCTACTTGAAGATGTGTGGACTTCAACTCCCAGAATTCCCCAGCCAGCTTTGCTGGCTGGGGAATTCTGGGAGTTGAGGTCCACCCGTCTTAAAGTGGCCAAGGTTGAGGAACCCTGGCCCAGAGTCACGAGGCGCTGTATAAATTTAATAAATAAATAAATAAATGCAAATGCCACATGACACAGCAGGGCAAACTGGATTTTGCCATGTTTCCTTGTTTCGTTCCTAGCAGTGGTAGGTACAGTATTTCAGATACTTTCCCAGTGCCAAATCTCATGCGGCTGAAAAATCGAAGCGGGGGGTAGGAAGAAATGGTTGTACATGAACTCAGTAGATATTCTCAACATCTGTAAAATCCCCAGTTGTAAGGTTGGACATTTACTCCAAAAAGTATTTAAGTTCCCAAGGTAAAAAGTGAAGATGTTAGGGTTCCCGCTGGGATTCCGTCAGAGAAAAACAAAGGGGAGAATGAAAGATATAAAATATGTTTTGAGCAACGCAGAGAAAAGATTTCACATTGGTGTTTGGGACATCCATTTCAGCACTTCCTGGCCCTTTGGGGCAGGATATTTCATAACTTTCATCATCGACAGCCACACATTTGGGGGCTGCTTTAAAGACAGGTTATAATGATTTGCCACTACAAAGGTAGTTAAGCCAATTTCAGAATCTTCTCCACTAGGGTGTTAACAGATGTAATAATCCCAGGGCTTCAGATTGGCGTTTGTCAAACTGGGTTCTGGAGAACTTGAAACTTGAATGGCTTCTTCAGGACTAAGGGGTGAGGTGGGGAGTCTTCACAAAGGACTAAGCCTTAAAAGAGTTTCTCTCCCTTAGTCCCTTGCAGAGCACAATCAGACTTGCAAGATTCTGTTATTAGAGCCACTCTCAATAAAAGTAGTTTAAATCTTTATGTGGAGTTGATTCCTGGTCTGGTCTACCTGGTGGGGCTGACATGAAACTTGCAAGTCTGATTGCGTTGGCCTCCTCCCCTTCTTATACCCATCTGAACTGGGGAGGTGTCTGTCTGAGCCTCTTCCCCCTGCTTTCTGCTTATTTTATTTTATTTAAAATATGTATACGACCACCTATCTTGTGTCAGTTGTTCATTCTACTTCTGAAGTTCAGAGCTGAGTGCTCATATTTGGGGAAACAACAATACTGCCATCCAGACACAAGAAGGTTCTTCATGGAGCTCGTTTAGGACCCGCTCCCTCTTCATAGTAACCTAATTCTGAATTATACTGGGTCTACCAGATCATGATGATGGTTTGTCAGATGCTGGTAACCTTGACTTCCTGTAAGTCTTCTACTTACCCATCAATAATTCCAATTTTAGTTGCTGCTCCAACCTTGTAAATACCCTTTGCTTAGAATTAAGATTTGCTCCAATCGATGCTATCATTCCAAAGCTACTGAAGATGTAACTTTTCCCAAGAATCTTGGGCTGCATAGTATGGTTCTCAACATGTTAATTTCCTTTTGAATTACTTATATTATTTTATTTGAGGTTTTTAATGGTCGGTTTTATTTTTCAATATTGCTATTATAATTTGTCCTTATGTTGTGGCTTTCATGAGTTATTGGTTATTTTAATACATTTATGTGTGCTGTGGACATTTTTAACTGTTGTGGGTGTTTTTGTTAATAGTTTTTTTAAACAGCCAGGGGTCTGTGTTGATTTGATATATACAAATAGAGTGAATGAATGAGGCTACACTTAAGGATTCACATGGAAGTAATGAATCAGCTGATAATGCACGAGAGTTTTTCCCAATGTCAGGCAGGCCAGATATGTTAGACTACACCTCCTGTAGTCCCCAGCCAGTGGCTCTGATGACTGATGATGATAGCAACTGTTGTCTAAGGCCACCTCAAATACAGTGAGACCAGTTGCTGGCCAGGCATCTGAGCTTCGGTACAGGGAATTCAGCTTCATCCCATTTGTTTTTGGCTCCTGCGCAAAGATGGGTTATTGGTGACGGTGCTATGCCAATCGCACACAAACGCTTGCGCTGAGATAACAATGAGAGCTTTGACAAGGCTTCCAGACTCCGATTGCATCTGGAAAAAGCTGAGTTCAGTAGCACCCTTAGGAAGAATAGGATCTTTTAGTCTTAGCAGTGGAACTGTTCATCAGTCCTCCAGTATGAAACAAAAGAATAAAAAAAAAGTCCCTTTTAATCTAAACTAGGAGAGAGTCCGACCATTGCCCTTTTGGGAATGATTTAAAATGTAATCTTTAGGGCCATGAGGGTTAAATGACATAAAAAAGCTTGCTTGCTTGCAGTCTTTTTAAGAAGAGCCCGTTCCCAGCTGTAGTTCCATCTAACCTTGTTGCAGAATAGAAAGCTGAATGATAGCAGCAACAATTTTGGTTTAGAACTGGATGAAAAAATCCACCTGCACTCTAGTGTCAATATATGTGTATTTGTGGAGAAAATTATTACTGGCAGCTCTCACACTTTTAGACTTTCATGATGTCAGCGAAACCATGAATGGTTAGCCATTGGAAGCACTAGACCTGGAGAAGGAAAGAAAGAAAGAAAGAAAGAAAGAAAGAAAGAAAGAAAGAAAGAAAGAAAGAAAGAAAGAAAGAAAGAAAGAAAGAAAGAAAGAAAGAAAGAAAGAAAGAAAGAAAGAAAGAAAGAAAGAAAGAAAGAAAGAAAGAAAGAAAGAAAGAAAGAAAGAAAGAAAGAAAGAAAGAAAGAAAGAAATTGGGAAAAGATCCGTCAACATCGGATAGGAAGCTGCTGAAAGGTTATGCAGTAATGGATTATAGCCAACTAGTATTTTAGTTTGCATTAACAGTGCCCAAAGAGACCTGAAAATACTACTTTGAGAGTCTGGGGGCCTTGCTGAGTGGAACCGATTTTGGTAGGGGTGGACCAAGTAGGTGACCATGAAAAAACAGACAGAAATATCACCAACCCACCTCAATTTTAGATATTATCATTTTATCATCACCTTATCTTAGCTAACAATCAATAATTGTAGGATATCATAATTTAAGGAGTAATAATTACACTATAGGATAGGCCGTTTGACTTCATGCATAAATGACATTTAGGCGGCCAAATTATAATTACAATATAGATTTTACTTGATATTATTCTATCTAAGATTTTTAAGTAGACATGTGCATTTTTAGTTGTACTGGTCTATAACTGTAATAAACTGATTGAATTGAGAAAGTAATTAATTATAGAGTGGTGCAAGAAATTAAAGTCACATGCAGCTTGCTGGAAAAAAAAAATCCCCAGAATACCTTATTGATTTTCTCAAGAAGAGACAAATTATAACTATTAGCTGGGCCAGAGGGAAAGCCTTGGACAGCATGGCGTGTTCTCAGAATTATCTCTTTATTGTTTTACTCAATAAATTATATATTTATTGTGTTATCAATTGTTGTACACTGCCCAGAGTCACTTTTTGTGAGATGGGTGGCTACATAAATTTGATAAATAAAATAAATATTGTCACCATGATGAGAGCCAGCCAACTGAGGATATTACTCAAACCACACTCTAGTTTAGCTTTGACTCCCCAGTCTGCCTTACAGCCGTGGCTTTCAGCCACCCAAATTTTAACCAGATCTGATGCTGCTCAGCTTTCTCCAGATCGCCAGGGTTAGCTAGATACTGCCACCTGCTGTGACTCTGTGCTGAATAATTGCTCCCCAAACAACATACAGTTTCATACTGCTCTGTATAACGTGTGCTTTGCATAGACTCAATCGTCTATGATGGTTGACCGCTAACTTACAAGGAAGTCAACTTCATGGACAATCTTGGTGTTTGAGATGATGCAAGCTCCCTGTAGGGTTGTATGACTATCTAAAATGGACCTTTACTTCTTTAAAGGATACGTACAGTGTCATAGCAAGTTGAGTTCTTGAACTGGTATCATCAACCATAGCTTCACCAGTGGAAGTGAAGCATAGTTCTACAGCTGTGTTTGGGGAGATAATAGGAGGGCTCTTCTCTGTCCAGACCACATAATTCCAGAAATGTAGTTGGTAGAAAGACCTATACAAAATGTGATGTGCTTCCTCTCCTAACAGAAAACATTTCTTTGATGCATATACAGTAACTAATTTCATGCATAATGCACACAAAGTTGCCTTGTATCATGGGTCAACCAACAGAAACTCAAAGATTATGGCTGAGGAAGGGTTTTATGGTACAACTGACCTTTTCGTTTACAGAATTTTAAGCGGAACCCAGAAACCGTCTTCAATTCGTAATCTGCACGTTCTGTTTCCTTTGTCTGTTTCTTACCACAAACGAGAAAACGATGGAAGAATTGACAATGCCTTTTTAAAAAATCTAGCTTGCATTTAATTTTTCCGAGGTATTGTATCACAAATATATCCAAATATCTGTGTCTGTGTTGTGTCTCTTCTTCCTTTTTCTCTTCAAGTAATTATGCGTGGCTGGAGCTAGCGGAGGTGGTGAAACTGACAGCTTTGATTAGAGAAAAGACATTGACTAAGTTTAATGCTAATTGGAAGCCCCTTTTGGCCTTTTTGCGGGAAACAGGAAAAAAAATGAAATTATGATATATGGATTTGATGATTAGTAAAATTAATAGTTTATAGAAAAAAATGATATTAAGTTGAAATCTTAGAGTAAGAGTTTAACGTATGTTTTACTTCTATCTGCTGTAAAAGAAGTCAGAAATCTTTTTTGTGGGTGTATTTCTGCTTTTTTCTTTCTCTGCACTTTTTCTTTCTCTTTATTCTTTCTTTTTTTCTATTCTCTTTCTTGATGATTAGTTCTTGTTCGTTTTTATCTTTGTTTTTTAAGTTATTAAAAGAAATGTGTGACTGGAGCTTCTCCTTCCCCACCCCCCCATTCCTTTAGTACCTGCGTAACAAAATGTAAATCTTTTTTCTTTCAAAAGGATGTGTAGACTAGCTACATTCCCTCTCTAAATTTTATGTTAAAATGCTACCTTTAATGTCTCTGGACCCAGCAATAAAACAGGTGCTTGTGAAACAAATTGGTTGTCCGTACGGAGGACAGCATTGCTCTGATTTACAGCTTTTTCTTATAGCTGCATGTGAACTGTGGGAAAAGCTCATCAAAAATAAGAATTCATCCACTTTCCTGAACTGTACAGTTCTTAAAACTGCCTTTTCTGTGCAGTAAACCTGAAAAAGAAGAATGGAACAATGGTCTATTTGCATCGCTTATTAATAAGGGGCATGGTGCCTGTTCAGAGCTGAGGTTGAAATATCTCAGATTCCGGATCTTCACCTGTGCCTGAGAATCCAATCTTCATTACATTATTGCCGCTGGAAATATGGAAAACAAGATACCCCCCGACGTCCCTCCCACGAATATTTCATAGAAATGGTCTCTTTGGAAGGTGGAGGAAATTAAAATTACTTACTTTCAATCAAATGGAATGAGAGTAATAAAAAGGCAGACATTTTCTACATAAGAGTGTGTCCAATATTATCCAAATGAATGGGTGACTAGAGGGGAGCCAGGAATCAAATGGATGATGTGGACAAATACAACTTGGGGGCCTCTTTCAGTATAGTTTGGCTCTTTACGTAAGCAATGTGTGAAGAGGTCTTCTCACACATATCATTTATGTATTTATTAGGTTTATAGCCTGCTGCTTCTCTGGAGCTCAAGGCATCAGCCTTCATCTTCTTTCTATCACAACCACCACCAAGTTGGGGTCAGAGAGAGTGACTGCCCCAGAGTCACCTAGGGAGCTCCCACGGTTATGAGTGAACTTGCACTTGGGTCTCCTCACTCCTGGTCCAGCACCTTGACGGCTTACACCGCACTGTTCTTAGGAGCTTCACAGAACTTTTGTTTTCTTAGGTGTTGGCCAAATTGCAGGCATATTGTTCTGCTCTCCTGGATTAACTAACATGAATCTGTTAGATCAGTGTTTCTCAACACTGGCGACTTTAAGACGTGTGGACTTCAATTCCCAGAATTCCCCAGCCAGCCTTGCTGGCTGGGGAATTCTGGGAGTTGAAGTCCACACGTCTTAAAGTTGCCAGTGTTGAGAAACATTGTGTTAGATATTCAGCTCTTTTCCCTACCTCTCACTGGACAAGGAAAAAGGAAGTGTATATTTCAGCAGGAAGCAGATGGGCAATTGTATTGCTAAACCTTAACTGGAGCAGAAGTCATCTTGACGTCTAAAAACATCTTGAGTTGGCTGCTCAGTTAGATCTTGGCTGCAGCATTATTTGCAAGAAGACACACAGCTGAGACAAGACATGACATACTTTGCAGTTAACTGCCTCCCCCCCCCCCCCAATTCAATTCAACAAGTGCAACCGTTTAAGGATATTTCAGAGCTCCCTCAAGTCCAATTGATGGACAAATCCAGTTGCGGTCAGATTTGGACAGAGCAAATAATAATGTCTTGATCTGCTCTGAGGCCTGATGGTCCTCCCTGCCTGCCTGGGACTATGTTTCTCTCTTTCCCAGTCTCTAGTCTTCCCTGTAGGACAGAAACACACAAAGGGACATTTCAGGGTCACGGATGATCCCTAAAAGCTTTGAGTATGATTCCCAGAAATACCCAGAAGTAATTAACTGTGTTTGCTAATGCAATAACAGGAGGAAATTGCTAAATATATGACTTAACAAACCAAGTTATGGTTTAGCGTTATTGTGAAACCTGCCATTGTTTTATAAACTACGGTTAATGGCTTAGTATGTTATGTGACTCCAACTAATTTTCCTACAATAACCAATGTTTAAATTATAGTTTAGTTCAATATGTGCATTAGACTATAACTGGTTTTGTGGATTTCACATATTTATTTTTGAGATTTATCTACTGCCTCAATCTTGGCAGTTGAAGCCAAGCAATAATGTGGTTTCTTTGGTTTTATTCAGTGGACCGTGTGAACCAAGTCATTGTGATGTACAGTACATGGTTTATGGTGTGGTAAATCCAGCCAGTTTTGCTTATTCAATAAACCACATAGCCACTAGCTCAAAGTTACCCGTGAAGTATGTTTCCTGGTTGGACTTGGACATGGGTCTTCCTAATCACTGTGAAGCAACCCAACCACAACTTCACAATCTGATCAAAGGAAGCTTACAAATAAGGCATGGAGGCAACGCCTTTCCTACCACTTCTCTCCAGCATGGGCTTAAGAGAAAGCCCTTGATTCCTGCGATAAATACAATTTTGTCAGTCTACCTGTACCAACATTCTCTACATCTCAGAGGACCCATTTCTGGACATTAGTTGTAAACTGGGCAAAGATTGAAATTTAATTCTTGGCTTGTCCAGAAGTTGCTAACAAACAGGAAACCGCGGTTTGATTCAGCGGTCAGTTAAGGTTGCAAGGAGTGATTGGCACTTGTTCAGCTGCGTGCAGCTGAAGTAGTGGAAACGTTGCAGGACTGCTCTTTTACAAAGGGCGCAGCTGCAGCCCAGCTTGCGTTTCTCTTCTTGCCTTCCTTCCTCCTTCCATACTTGCCGATGGCTTCTCCTTCCTGAATACAAAGCAAAATATACATCAGAAAAAAAGAAATAAAAACTTGCTTGACCGGTTAAAACAAATACTCGAGCCCTGCGGTTTTGTTCTTTTTATGGTAAGAATGTTAAACATGAACCCTAACACAACAGCAAGCATCCATTTGAAAGTTTTGCTTGCAGCCCCCGATCACCGAATAAAGCCAAATGTTTCAGTTTTCTTTAGGCTTGAGCTTTCAGAGACGTATTGAGATATGGGAACTCGCAAACCATCTCTGAAAATTTAAGTACAGTATATAGAAAACTAACATGCTGGGGAGTATGGAGGTCCAATATCTTGAAGATGTACTAAAATGTACTCAAAATTTAAGGCAATTGGTTGAGCCCCTCCTGAAAGCCTGGGGTCCTCAACCCTTTCCATATTGCTTCTATTTTCACTCATCATACACTCAGAAATGCTTTCAAAGTGATCTGCACTCCTGTTCAGGACTTCTGACCTTGAAATGTGAGCAAAGAAGCAAAGGAGCAAAGAATGGAAAACAACTATGGTCACCCTAGGCATTGTTCCACATTCTGCTCTCCGCACTCAGAGCACATTACCACTGCAGCAACCATCACCCACATTCAGGCTCACACCATGTATGAATTTGGTGGTGTGAAAAGGAATCTTGAGGAGCTGAGCTGCAAAACCATCCAGCCATCCTTCCTTGGAAAGGACCTGCTAGGGTAGCTGAAGCCCGTGGAGCCGGGAAACAGGCTGCCCCCAAGTGCCACAGTCACAGCATTTCAGGGTAAAAAATGCCAGCTTCCACAGAGTTTCAACTTCACTGCGGCTGAGACAGAAATAAATCATTCCAGATCTTAACTTTTGCAGACAGAGAGTTTTCAAATAGGCACACAATTCTTGGGCAGAGTCCTTTTGATTTTCCTTTTCCGGAACTTTTTGATTTCCTTTTAGTAAGAATGGATGCCACTTTCCAGCAGACTGTTCAATCTAGGACGCTCTTGGGATTAAAACTGAGTTTGTCTTCTACTACCCTGAGAGTAAAAGCATTTACCTGTCAATAGGCACCACGTTGACGATCAGGATACAGCAGGCTTAAAGCAGAAGTGGACAATCTGTGCACCACACACGATGGACTTTCCACAGCTCTTTCCACAGTTGTAGTTGAAATTTAGCAGCGTGATTTGCCGCTGAAATTCAGTGGCATGGTTGAATCTCCATCCTTCCATTGCATTTACTCTATGCCATGTACGATTCATAGCCTGCCTCTTGTGCATGTTCATTTAATACCTGATTCAGATGAAAGGCTGGAATTGCCACTCAATCTTTTCCAGCTTCAAAGAGACCAGGATGTCAACAGTTCACAGAACATCATTCAGAGCAGATAGACTTTGCTCCATCAACTGGACACCGAACTGTTTACCTGGTTGTGTCATCAATGTTATCTTCTAATACATTCCATTACAGTTTGCTGTCTTTGATCTTTTTAGTCCCTCCTCCCATATGCCTGAGAGCATCAGACCTTAATTGATTTTGCTATGCTAACCTACTGGTCTAAAATAGCAGACCACATCTGACAATGTCCCCAAACCATCTTGTAGGAGAGAGACAGGCCTGCCCAGTATTTTAAAGCTCAAGCCAATTATTCGACAAATGCAGCAGAAATTTTAGTGTCCTGAATTCTGAACCTTGCAATGGTTATGTGTCAAAATCAAGGGAAGAATGCTCAAACAACATTCTCCCCTTGATTTTGGCACATAACCAACAGCTTTGAACTATTCCAGGATGGTGTTAACAGGTTGGTGAATCGAGCCTTTATCTGAAAAGTTTACCTAATATTGCACCAATTCCAAACCCAAATCCAAGTTTGTTTTCAATTACTTTATTGATACACACCAAGAAAGCTGCTTTGGAAGTTTTGTTGGCAGTGTCTAAGTCAATGGGGTATAATGCTCTTTCTCCAAACTACTAACAGGATCTCTGCAAAGCAGCTTAATTCATCTGCTGCTAAAGGCTAATTTATTAAATTTGAAGTACTTACTAGGCAAAATTGTTCATGGTGGGGAGATAAATACCTTTATCAGCAAGAAAAGCTATTTTTAAAGATACTGGAATATTCACCTGTAAAAACATTGACTGGATTCATACATCATGCCAAACTAAGTTTAGTTTTACCCATAGTTAATGAATAAGCCATAATGGTGCGATTCACACAAAGCACCAAACCGCAAGTCATGATGTATCAATCAGTGGCTGGGATCACACACCATGCTAAGCCCAAACCAAGCTAGCCATATGTTATGGTCTACCCCACTGTTTCTCAACTTTGGCAACTTGAAGACGTGTAGATTTCATGCTGGCTGGGGAATTCTGGGAGTTGAAGTCCACATGTCTTCAAGTTGCCAAGGTTGAGAAACACTGGTCTACTCTGATGTGCGAACCCAACTTTTGCATTCTCCAAAGGAACACATAACAAGGGTAATGTCATCCTTTTATTTCTAATGTTTGGTGGTGATTGCCAATGCTTCTATAGCTAAAAGAGTGTACCTATGTACAATAAAGCATTACCAGCAGATATGAAGAAACTCCCAAGGTTCTGAATGATACACTTTTTTAGGGTTAAAAAGCATGTGCCCCCATAAGTGACCTAATGGGTTCTTCCAGATATGAGCAATGTCCCACATTAGCAAGTAATTCCTCCAACTGTAGTCTTTAGATAGCACCCTACAACTGCCAGAAATGAACTGCTTTTCCTCTTATGCCTCCAGAGAAACACATACAGAAGACGACCTTTGCTTTGGAATTGGGGAGGCTGTCTTCCCACCATGCACCTCACCTCTTGATGAATTTCTAACTATGGTTTGTGCAGGGCATTCAGATTGATGCAGAAACATTTTGTCTCCACTGCAAATAGCTTGCACATCCAACAGATTCTGGCAGCGCAAGGTACAGTGGCCAGAGAATGTGGACTTGTTGGTGATGAAGAGAAAAGGAACAGGAAATAGGGTGCAGGGGAATGATATGGAGTGGCTGCAACCCTGAACAGGACTTACTCCATTTTAATTCCAATAGAGCGAATGTGAAATGGAAGATACTGCAACATGCTTAGAGAAGCCAAACATACTCAGAACATAATTTCATGCAGAGGAAGGAAAATGAAAAACCAGGGAAATGGAATGATAAACCTTGAGAGAAGGCATAGTCAGTTGGCTGATACACTGAATAGGAGCAATCCATAGTACAGCACAGACCCTCTTATAATATAAAAGCAGCCCAACATCATTAGCCAAAAGACCACTTTTCTTGGTACCCAACCAGATCCTCAGGGAAGCCAATAAACAGAAGATAAACACAACTGTCTTGCCCCACTGTTCCTAGCAGCTAGTACTCCATACCCTGTTGTTTCTGAAGTTGGAACCTCCTATGTAGTAGTAAGAACGTGTTCTGTGGATGACACCAATGTACATGTAAACCATCCTTTGTGTCCTTTACGCGGAGCGAACTCACCTTGGCACTACTTCCTGAGAGCACAGAGTAGGGGTAGCAGATCTAGTCTAGAACTAAGCAGTGTGGTGGCCCTTGCACAACAACGCTTCCCAAGATCCTTCCTTTGGTGACCACCAGGCTCCTTGTCACGCTTTGGAAACAGACCATTCTCCTGCAGCTTCCACTTTATGTCACCCTTTGAGGTAGGCTAGGTCAGGAAACAGACTCCACAACTTTGATTGGAACTATATTTTATTGATATAGGCTATAGTAACAGAATCTTGAAAGCCTGACTGTGTTTTCCCTTCCCTGCCTTTTATAACCCAGTGAATTAGGGTGGAGCCAATCTCACACTTTCTGTTTCTGGACTTAATGCACGCTTTTGTTTTCATAACCGTTTCTGCATATTTTCTCCAAAGGCATTTCTGTGGCTCTATTTTCTATCAGCAGCCATTATATACTCTGTAAATTCTAAATATGCCAACCAGTCCAAAAATATTGATCTTAATCTAGTCCATCAAAGAAATTGGCTTCGCACCTCTGTAATATGTTCTGCTTAATACCTGAAAAGGGTCAATTGACTGAATTCTCACATTCAATGAATTGAGTAGTACTGCTCTCTGGCCATCTTTTCCAAACTAGTGCTTCTCCAGATGTGCTGGGTCTTCAGCTCGTTTCCCATTTTTGAGAATTGAAATCTAGCACATTTGGAGGGCACCAGAGAGGCAGAAATATATGTCAATAACCCGAATTTCTATTCGAAGTCCTAAACATTTCAGTCAGGTTCATTCCAAGAATTTCTTAGCATTGTATGTAATGATGTGGCAGGCAGAAAAGGGCAGCTGTCTCCAGAATGAAGATTAGCAAAATTTTCACTGTTTCGATTTCAGCCTGCAACTAAACCATTACAAACAAGAGATTTGCCAAGAGAAAACAAGAAGTAGCAACCAATATTCAGATTGTTGCATTAATAGCTCCACGGTGAAAAGTAAAAGCTCTTTGAACTAGAACTCTGATCACTGAAGAGAAGAGAAGAGAGGAGAGGAGAGGAGAGGAGAGGAGAGGAGAGGAGAGGAGAGGAGAGGAGAGGAGAGGAGAGGAGAGGAGAGGAGAGGAGAGGAGAGGAGAGAAGAGAAGAGAAGAGAAGAGAAGAGAAGAGAAGAGAAGAGAAGAGAAGAGAAGAGAAGAGAAGAGAAGAGAAGAGAAGAGAAATTTAGCAAACTGGCTGTTCCCAACAAAATACTGAAGAAGTCATCTTCTTGTTTATTTGATTATGGGAACACTAAATCTGAAGTAAATATTTTAGTGCTAAACATTTCAGTCAGGTTCATTCCAAGAATTTCTTAGCATTAGTGACAACCAAGGAACAAAATCTCAAGTACTGGTCCAGAAATATCTGCTGGGGATCAAAAAAAATCAAGATGGAGGTCACAATGCACATCAAAAAGGGACAGGACTTTCTGCACGCAACCACAGCCCTCATTGCGACTTTTTTAACCCTTCCTGCAGACTCCCCTGCATGAAACCAGTATGATTTGGCCAACTGGAATCCAGAAACTGGATGGCATTTTTTTCCCCTGCAGCACAGACATAGGCTTTTGGAGGTCTCCAAGCATGGTGAGACTTATAAAAATAGCGTAACAGTTTCCCTAGGTTTCTCTTGAAAGCGACGATGTGGAAGCCTGCAAACGCATCTGATGTTCAATTTAAGGCAACTCTGTCCAACAAGGGAGACAAACAAATGGATGGATCTTACTCTCCGAGGATGAGATCCACCAGCAACAATGGAAGTGGTATTTACACTCTTGGATTCAGTCAAGAAAATGGCAAACATTTTAGATCGAGAGATATTCCAACCTAAACCTTCCCCTCCCACAAAAGTTACTTTATCTAACTTCTAATGTTTAGCCCTTTTTTCCCTAGTATCTATCAGTACCAGCTGCTATAATAGATACAGCTTCTGTTAACTAGCCAGGACTTAGAAAAACAGTAACGAGTAACTACAGTGTTTAAGGTTGACACTGCAAGGCTTTTGTTCCCATGAATGTTCAAAGAAGCCAAGTTCAGGTTTTGAAATTGGTACCATTTGGATCCTAACTGGAAGAAGCAATGAAGTCGAGGACTAAAGGGTGCGATTCTGATCAACTGCGCCCCAGTCTTTTTACAGCTGACCCACTCCTTCCATGCCTCTGACAGCATGGCTCGTGAAAAGCGGCGGACAGCCACGTTCTTCTGCTCTGCCAGCGATCCCAGCCTCTGCTCCATCGTTCAAATGACCTGATTTCAGGGTGCAAAATCAAGCTCACCAAGGAACCAATGTGTTCTCCTTCTCACACTTTGGATTGCCTCTCATCTGTCCATTCTTGTTTAGTATTTTGCAGAGCTTGAGTTCTTTGTTCATCCACCTGCACGTAATCCACTCGTTGCTCTTCAGAGAGGAAAGGCTTCTGCAGAATGGAAGGCAATAAAACGTAAACACGAGGATCTAGGAAAATGCTGGGTTTACATCACTTCCCCTCTCCTCCTTCACATCCTTAGCTGGACTCTGTTTTTCCCAGCTTGAAGATGAGGGGGACATCAGCAAGAGAAGCCATCACACTTGAACTTGTCCCCATTTGTCACCTTGTCCCTCAACCCAGAACAAATCAAGGAGATCTGTGAACTGGCAGTTCATGGAACACGTTTGGCTTTACATAAAAGGAAATGCTTATCTCCATGTATTTGCCTTGATGGGGCAAGGTCAGAATGAATTCCAATTCCAGAGAGTTTCACCTAAAATACGTTTGCAGTTCTGGGTGCATAAACCAAACACGGATAGCCACTTCCTACTGTGGAAACTGTGGTTAGGATGGAGAAACCTTACTCCTGATTTCTACAATGTTTGCCTTTTTTCCTGCACGACTTTTTGATCCTTTCCAAATCCATTTGCATTATTTCTGCTTAGAAGTCTACATTCATGTTTTCACATCCTATTGTGCATAAAAAAATCCACACATATTTTGTATGCAATCTGTCCCAACATATGTTCATGAATTTGGGAAGCCCTTTAACCCAATGTTTCTCAACCTTAGCCATTTTAAGATGGGTGGACTTCAACTACCAGAATTCCCCAGCAAGCCTTGCTGGCTGGGGGATTCTGGTAGTTGAAGTCCACCCGTCTTAAAATGGCTAAGGTTGAGAAACATTGCTTTAATCTAACACGTGTCTTCTTTAGTACATAAACGTGCTTAACAAAATGCATTTAGGAGAATTCCACTGCAAAATTCAGAGAGAATTGGGCTTTAATTCTTGAACTGGTTCATGGTTATGATGAGGACCTGACAAAAGCTTTCCCTATTCCCTACCAAAGTCCTACCTTCTGTACAGGAGACGGAGAAGCAGAATTAAAATCCAGTGCTAAGTAGTCAAGGCTAAACTTCTTTGGCGATTGGAAATCTCCATTATATGGAGATGTTGCTTGGTGTTGCTCCTAATAATAATAATGAAAACAACATCAAAACATTAAATATATTTAAAAGAAGCAAAGATCATGTAATGGATTTATAGTCCGGAAACATAAACAGCAGTAAAAAACAATCAAGGGCACATAAAGAGGACAACCTTTGTTGTCACAGACCAGTCAATTCTATGAGTTGCTCCTTCAGGATCAGGTTACCTGAAGGAGCATCTTCTCGGTATGGACCTAGCGAGATCTTAAGACCCTCTAAAGAGCCCTCCTCTAGATCCACACACCAAAGAAGATGAGGTGGGTCTCAGTAAGGGGGAGATCTTTTTCTGTGGTGGCACAGAATGCCCTTTATAGAATGTCCTCCCCAGAGTGGTCAAGAGCATCATTTTGGCACCAGGTTAGGGTTAGGGTTAGGGTTAGGGTTTCTATTTTCTATTTCTTTCTTTCTATTTTCTATTTTCTTTTTCTTTTTCCTTTTTTTCTATTTCCTTTCTATTTTCCCAGGCATTTTCATTTCAATTTTTAATTGTATTTTAATTTGTATTGTTTTTGCTTCTGAATGACCATCTTGCTACTGCCTAGCTTCTATGGGGTCTTTATTTTGTATTTTACTTGAATTTCACTTGAATTGTATTTTTATTGCAAACTGCCCAGAGAACTTCAGCTATTGGGTTAGTTAATATTTTTTTTAAATAAGTAAATAAATTTGCTTCTCTCAGCAGCCACTGGAAGCAAATCCTAAAAGAAAGAGATTTCTCCCTCCCTCTCCTGCTGTATTCAGAAGTATTTGCCATCCAAACATGAAGGTTTTCTGCCTAAAGATCCCCATGAACTTGTCCACTCCTATTAAATTTGCCCTGTTAGGGACCCGGTGTCTGAAGAAATACTTCATTTGGTTTGATAAAAAAAAAATTATTACAGTCACTGACCAGAATTCTGTGAGTTAACAAATAAAGTAATTAAACAGATTGTACTTCAAATACAGTAAAGATGATACACTGTACATTGTAATAAGCATCGTCTCATAATAAGCAGGCTAGCTAGAAAGAGATTTCTTTTCTTTCTTTTCACTTCTGTTGGCAACAGGGAACTGCTAATATGCAATGGGTCAAAAGGGAGAAAAGGAAAAGCAGGGGTCCTCACTCCAGATCGCTGGGAAGAAGGAGATAAGGAAAGCAGGAAGGAAGGACATGATTGACAGGCAAGTTTTTGTAAAATTTGAATGGATGCAGCAAGCTTGCAATCTTTGCAGACCCCAGAGCCGAAAATCTCATCACTCATGGTCTACTTTCACTGGCAGGATCTCTCAGGCAAGTTCCTATCCTAGTCCTTCATGAAAATGCCAAGGGTGGAATCTGCAATGGTATGTAGGAATGACCTTGGGAGACAGGAAGAAGAGCCACAGCCTTAACAATGTTCTGATAAATGAAATCTTTAAGTCAATTTAAATGTCCCTGTTGTGACTGGGTAATGGGTTCATGTATGGTCACCCAAAGAGAAACCATTTTTGCCTAATTTTGGGTAATTTACTCATTTGTTCAACGACCAAAGTTACAATGGTGCTGAAGGAAGGGACTTATGACTACTCCTCGAAGTTCTGGTCATTGCAGCACTCCTGTGACCAGAACTTCAAGGACTAGTCATAGTGAACAAAATTCAGGTGCTTGGCAACCAGCTCGCACTTACGACCCGTGATTTGGGTAATGAAGGAAAAAGGCTTGGAAGCACTGCGTTACTGTAACCTTACAATAAAGGTAGTGCTAGTACTCATGGTTGGTGCTTCATGTCTGGACTACCTCAAAGGGCTGACATCAATCTTGCAAGTCTGAAAGAACCCCTCCCCACCTTCACTTTTATTCTCCCAAAAGCTAAGGAGGGTCCCTTCTGAGACGCTTTCTCCACTCCCACCCCTCCTTCGGACTCAGATTTCGTTGATCAGACCATTGTTGAGGCTGTGGCTTTTCCTCCCATCTCCCAAGGTCATTCCCACATACCATTACAGAATCTGGGTTCTTTGGAATATACTACACAAGGTTCACTCCCAAAGTGTCGTGCTTCATTTCACGTCTCATTTTGCACTGGAAGGCCCCCCATCTAAGGGCGACCTCCACAATATCCTCTACGCTGACGTTCTATGCAGCAATTCTCTCAGCTTTCGAGTTGAATTTGAAGGGACAGACCTGATCTAAAAAAGTGAGGGATCTCTCTTTGCAGTCAATAAATTCCCCGTGCATCTCTGCCTGATCTTTGTGATCATTTGGACGAGGGCCACCTACGCTTGTGTGCACAACAGAGGTCTGTGAAACTAGAAAAAGGCTTCCCTTATCACTGTGTCAATTAAGCCTTGTGTTTTTCCACGGAATTTCTTCAGTAGGGCAAAGGGGCACTCTCGCCACCCACCCCACTTAAAAAATGGTCCTCTCTGAGCTGTTCCGTTCATGCAATTTGTCAAAGGAGAGCAGAGAAGAGATGTATGAAAATAATTACCATTTGAATGTAACTTCCTTCCTCTTCTCCGGAAACTGAAGTGGCAAATAGCCTTGCTGAATTAATGCAGTCTCTTTCTGGAGAGATAAAGCTTGTTCGATTGCTAGCAGGGGAAAAAGGACAACCCCCAAAAACAAACAAACAAAACAGAAGTCAAGGATGAGTTTCCCCAGATGCTCTGAAATCTAGCCAAAACCTGACATTGCCTGGGCAGGGAACAAACCACCCAGAGCCAAGCACTCTGCATGAGCTCCAAAGGAGGAAACATCTCATCAAGGTCACATCTATATATTATTCATTCCTGCTATTGAATTTGACATTACATAGAAATGTCCAGCCATGGCAGTGTAAGAAACCAGGACGCAAGCATGAACTGTTCAATGATGGTCCAAGGGGTAGCAGACATCCTGTCTGTGGGCATCTGCAGGTGACCCTGTTGTGTTTGGAGCTCCTTCACTTGCCTTCTACAAGCTAGAAATGTTTTGGAGATGGAGATAATTTAATCAGGTGCTATAGCCATGACTCTGTTCTGAATGCCATACAAATACATATACTGTACATTTGCCCTTGGGAAATGCTTGCTTTTCATCCTTTTTTCTTTTCTTCATAAATCACTGCCATACCCATTCGCCAGATACCACCTTTTTCTAGTCCACCTCAATTCATTGAGACATTTACTCCAGGGGAAAGCTAGCCTTCTGTTAGTACTTTCCTATGACTGAATGAGAAACCATCCGTAGTTTCATAACGTGCGTCCTTACAACGTTCTACATTGCTGCTTCAAAGCTGGAGCAAATGAGAGCCCCCTCTGAGGTCCAGGGACTGCAGGGAGAGTGGTCAGCAGGGAACGCAAGCAACAATTACTTGCAGACTCCAAAATGGTTTTTTATATACTTTTTATTGGGGAAAAAAAATTATATAGAATTCAAAACTACTGAACCATAAAGAAAAAATGAGGGAAAAAAAAGTCATGAAAAGATAAAAGAAAAAGTGAGAAACAGTAAAAGTCAAGCAAAGAGAGGAAAAAAGAAAGAGAAAGAAAAATATCTAAAAAAGGGACTTCTGATCTTCTTTGCGCCAGTTACAAACATGATTATTACCATTTCCGCCCTCCCAAATTACATACTGTGGTTCCCTTCTTCCATAAACAACCCTTTTTAATCAGTAAATGCAGAGATCCTCCATTCATTTTTGTTTATTTTCAGCAAAAAGTCCACAAAGGGTTTTCAGTCTTTTATAAACGTAGTTGTAGTTCCCTCCTTAATCAAACAAGTCAGTTTAGCCATTTCTGCAAGTGCTGGCGTCTTCACAGTCCCAGACTCCAAAATTGTGATACAATTTAAAACTACAGTTGTAAACTCACATGTTTGAGCTTTGAAGCAGCAATGTAGGAATTAATTCAAATTCATTCAAAGTTAGGTTTTGGCCTGGCCCTGCTCACTGGATTAATCTGATCCTATCTACTCTTTGCAGTGTGGCCCCAATGTGCCACTCAACTCCCTGGTCCCCCAACTACCATGACTCTCTGTTTTGGTGCTAGTGTAGAGATCAATGCGACCGGCATATTATTAGAATGGACTACTGGTGGCTACAGACTGGTCAGGGGAGAAGAGTGAAAAACAGCCCCGAAGCAACTGTCAGATCAGCATTCCCTGGACCCAGTGATCCTGTTTTTTGTTTTAATCAAAAATCAATACAAAATACTACCAACATGAGAAATGAAACTCACAGGAAAGGGGTTTCTGTCTGCTCCTCATATGCTCTCCATCCTGTTGACATTTGATGTAAGGAAACTGAAATCTCGCAAGAGTTCAGCCTTTTTAAAAGAACTTAAAAAATGTAATTTGGGGGATTCTAGGCACCCTTCAGACGTATTAACTGCCATGGTGGCTGACGACTTTGGGAGTTTGAGTCCTAACTCAATTCCCGTCTGGAGTCATCTCCAACCAGACAACCTCCAGCAGACTGAAACTTCCAAAATTGTCAGCCATCATGACGATCCATTTCTTCAGCACATGGCTCCTTCTTCATAATATACAAAAGCCCTACAGCTGTTTTATTCATGGTGATAGTAGCCATGATCTGCATTGTGCATTTCTGGATGGTGTCCAGCCCAGTACAGAAGCCGGAGCTACTAGACAGCCACGTATCTGGCTTTTCAAGTGACTTTCTTTTGAGATTTTTTTTTATCCCACCTTTCTTATTTTTATAAGTAACTTCAGGCAGCGAACATACCTAATACTCCTTCTCCCTCTTATTTTCCCCACAACAACAACCCCATGAGGTGAGCTGGGCTGAGAGAGAGGGGCTGTCCCCAAACTCACCCAGCCGGCTTTCATGCCTAAGGTGGACCAGAACTCACCATCTCCTGCTTTCTAGCCTGGAGCCTCCACCGCTAGACTTCCCCACCCACTCCAGTCCTCCAAGGTGTCAGAATGAGAAAGAAGAACATGCCCTTTGCATAAGATACCAGAGGTGTCACCATAACTTTTATATTACCTTGGGAAGGATATGCCCAACTTTTGAAAAGAACATCACTTATAAAATAGCCTTTTAGTCATCATGTACTTCTCAGGCATAAGATATTCAAGATATGGATTGTTTTGAATTGCTGATGTTTTGAAGCCAATTTATTTCTGGAATTTGGAATGTAGCAAATGCTTTCCTGTCCCTTATTTTTATGGCTGGGAGAATTTCCATAGAACTGTAAGAAAGTTTGTTTGGAGATGCAATTTACCAGAATCTCCTTGTAGCTCAAGAGTATAAAGACATTTCTCTTAGCAGTCCTAAACTTTAAACATGCTGCAACGATAACTAAAAAACCTTGCAATGAAAAGTGTGGATGTATTTTGGAGGGCAGAGTGAGTTCATGGTTAAAACTAGCTATCATTCAAACATTGTTAACATGGGTGAGGAGAGGTCAACCCAACTCAACCTCCCCTATTGGACATTGCAAGATGCCACCTAGTGACATGGTTCTCGTCTCATTTTGGTTCATTTCTGGAAAGGAGGGATTTAAAAATGTTTTCAGTGGCAATCAGGAGGATTTCAACCCCTGATTTTCCTTCCATTCGAAAAACCTGAAATTACTCTTTGGAAAAGTCGATTTTGGGCTTTTAAGGGTGAGAATGAGACAATGACCTCCTGGAGGCCCCCTTGAAGGAAAACCTACAGGAAGAAAAGGCTGAAATATAGTCACTGCACTGCATATATGAGCGTCAGAGTCATGATTGGCATTGCAAAATTGGTAGTGGAAAAACTGCAGCTTTTATTTAGCCCATGTTAATCCATATCCTGGATCAGAAGGAACAGGGCCAGATGACAGTCCCATTGCTGTAACTGCGCATCCAACTAGAGAATCGAGCCAACAGGGAGGCATGTTTGAATCTTCGTGGAAAAAAAAATTGTGGGAAAGTAAATATTGACGGAGGGGGAATTTTACGTTGGAGGGGTTCTAATCAGCTACCTATTGCTATCTATAACGGCGATCCTGATTTGGGGGAGGGACTTTCAAAGGGGAGGGGTAGGGTTGGGAATAGGAAGTCAATGTTTATATTTGAACAGAGAAAAACTGCACTGCTGTAATGTGGCTGCATGCAACAGGTGGGCTGTGCCCTGTCACAGTCAACACCCACCAACTATATTACCATGTAACAGCTATGCAATTGGGCATTTAGGATGCTGAAAACTCTCCACTAAGTTGCATGCAGGTTTGAGCTGCCCTAGAGAGAGAATATTTGCTGACAGGCAGAACAAATGGGTGGAAAATCACAGGGACCCCGAACTTTACTGGATCTCATGAATATTGACGGACTTAAGAGCAAGCTGATGGTTGAACAGGTGGATCACCAGATGACAGGCTGTCCTTCACTGGAGGAATTTAAGCAGAAGCTAGACATTTGACTGTCAGGGATGCAATCCTGCATCCATCAGTCATGAAAGATGAGACTAAAAGAACTACAAGCTCCATTCCCAATTAGCTGGCTAAGTTTGCATGGCCTGATTACTCAATTCAGCCCATTTCTGGGTCTCCATAGTGCCCTGGACCAGCCTAGGTTTGTACCATGCTCTCAGCTGCAAATAGTCCAACCAAGGTTAATACTAGGCTTATCATGTTAACGCAAACAGATCTGCTGGCTGTTTTCCTGATCTGGGTCAGCGTATCTGTGTGAGTGCCACTTTTGACTCCGGATGCAATTAAGACATTCCTTGATCCTGGCTGAGTGTGCTATGCGTTGTGCAACATTTGTACAGTGCCTGAACCCTGCCTTTATGGCTCATAAATCATGCATTGTAATTAATGCTGTATGTGAAGCGGAGCATTATGGTTTAAAATAAACCATGGTTTAACACCATGTGTAAATCTAGCCTGCATTGTATTAGAAAACTAGAAAATGGAATAAGGTTGGCGACTGCAAGTAGTCCCTTCTGTTCAAGGATGTAAATCACTGTTCAGATGGACAATTTAAACAGCACTTTGATTTAAACTGATCAGTTCTGAGTCCTAGAAACCTCTATATGCAAACTGGCCTCATTCAGTCTCTCCAAAAGTTGCCGCTGTGTTTACTGAATTATTGCACTTTATATAATATACTGAACATAATGGGATGGGCTTCGCATGGCACTACAGAAAAGCCGAGGAGGTTAGCACATTGTGTGAATGCAGCTGCCGGATCTTTCTCTGGCCTGGTTAAGCAGGTTGTGCAAATCCAATCAACGTGTGTGAATCCAGCCCTTTGTGAGTTCCTCCAACCAGAATCAGACAAATAGCAACTAAGCACGTTGGGTAAACCCAATCTGTGATACAGAGGCCTCCACACTGAGATCAACTCTCTGCCCTTGCCATGAGTAAATACTACAAAGTCCAACAGGTCTCAGATCCACTTACTAAGGCACAGTCCATGTCCTGGTTAAGGCAGAATGTTCTCTGATGGTGGAAAGGTTTCGCAGGTCCAGCGGAGGCGGTCGGACTGAGGGTTAGAGAGAAAACAACTGACTGGCCAGAAAAAAGTAACAGCTTCAACTGAAAACTTTCCAGTACAATCCATTGGTTATTTAGAAGAAGCAATATCTGATCCTGTGGGAGTTGAACCTGTGGCAAAACCTGGGGTCCAGACTACAACTTCCACTGTCCCTTACTACCAGTTGAGGCAGATGGGGTTTGAAATGCAAACAATCTGGAGGACATTTGGCTGCCTACAACTTACTTCCCTGTAACCCAAGGCAAGTCAACGAGTCAACTGGCCTGATTTTTCCTGAGCTGCAGCACCACCTTCATAAAGGCAAGAGAAGGTACTACAGTCCAACAAAAGGTTATTTTGGCAGGTCAAGTGTCCTAAAGCACCAGTATGGCCCGAATGACCCAAGTTGCTCCACAGATTTGTAGCTGCTTTGGAAAAGATTATGCTATGTGAGATTCCCACATAGAAAGAATTGGTTAAGTGCTGCAAATTTGGAGCTTCCTTATAAGAAGGTGGGTTCCTCCCTATTGGATATAGATATCTTTAATTGTGGCTCTGAGTTCGGGGGGCAGGAAGACATACCTTTGGCCTACAGACTCTAACATGGAGGCTCCGGATCATACATTTGAGCACTGTCATCAATATTGTTCACTCTATATTTATGGTTCCAAGACAAGGGAATGCAGTTTTTTATGATCCTGCCTTTAGAGTTTGTAGTAGTTTTCATTTGTTGGGCTATTTTTCAATTACGTCCATCAAGTGAATGGCCAAGTTGTTAGCTTTGGAATGGATTAGGGATTCTCCAAATGAAACAGTTGTTAGATTACCTGATTCTTTCTAAGGGTTGATGGTTTTCCATATGGAAGGAATAGGATATCAGAATGACCTGGGGAATGAAATTAGGTTTCTGAAAAGACTTGCTTTTTAAAAAATCGCTTCTGTTGGCTCCCAGGCCATGTGGACATTGGGGAAAATGAGTAAACAGATCATGCGGTTAAGGAGGGTCTGTGCTGGGGATATTCTATTGCCTTTATCTCCTTTGGAGATCAAATGGAAGCTTAAATAGGGAGATTAGAGATAAATGCCACAGACAATGGGAACTAGGACATACTGTTAGGAGAGTTTATTCCTTCTGCCCTGATCTGATTTTCAGAATTTTAACCATCAGGTGAAACAAGTTAGGCAGAACAAGCTAGTCTGTTCAGAGTCCTGTTGGGATTAATACACATTACAAATCTCTTCACAACTGGAAGAGAAGTAACAAAACAGTGTGATGTTTGTGGAATAAAAGAAACAGCTTATCGTGAACATTATTATAGGTATATTGTTGCCAGGATTCTTCGTCTTGAATATTGTTAAGAGTTGGTTGCCAGACAGAGTTTCAAGAGATAGTTGTGTAAACAACCAACTCAAACTTCCCCGTTATCAATGAAGAGACCCACCTCCTTGTCAATTCACCAAAAGGCTGTTAGAAAAAGAATCAGAAAGTCTCTTCCTTAAAAGACGTAGGGATAATTGGTTCTCAAGTGCAAACAGTTCAATTGTTGGAATTCTTATAATCCTAACCCTTTCATCTCAACAAATCTTGTTAAAGGCAACTCTGTGAGAACTGTGCTTGGAAAGAACAACTTCAAGCTTTAGATAACTGCCAAAGAATACAAGACGTTTCTTCTTCAAATATTTAGTGACACAATGATTCAAAAACCTGTTTTGCAGGTTTGCTGGAGATTTTTGCAGAACTCTGGGATTTTTTTTTAATTTGTGATTAACTGAATGGCAGAACTTCTTTCAGTAGGTGGCGATAATTGGGCCTGTACTGGTCTTTCTTTGTCATTATCTCAAGAAAAAGATTATTATTTTCCCTGATCATTTCATTGCACAACGTTGCAATGCAACTCTCTCTCTTGCTATGGAATCTAAAAACCAACTAATCTGTGGCCGTGTCTCCTACCCTGGCCTGTATGATTTGGACCAGCCCCAAATCTGCTGTTGACCGTATCATCTGTCTTTGGGACTTCATTCTATTTAAACTGAAACGTGTCCTGAATATTTCCTTTTCTTGTTTCTGTTTTTCTACTTCTTTCCCAAGTACTTTAGAATTTCTTCCCATGTTCTCTCATAATGTCTTCTCTTGGTTTTTAATTGAAGAATAGGGAACTAGGAAGACTGCTAGAAAGATGATTGGACAATGCCATGCCTCTGTTTAAATTTCCTATAATGCTTTGGAGCAATGCTACCTGATGGGCATTTTAGGAAATTAAAATGAGGGCTCATCAGTGCTGATGCCAGGCCTGGTCTCTTACCCTAGAACTGACATTTCTCAGCTCTTTCCACTCAATGTTTTCAATACCCACATCCTCTCCAGATCTTCTAAGGGGATCATCTGGAAATACAAGGGAGAAGGACAGCTTACATTTTGTCCGAGGCTTAAGATCCCGGTTCACTGGAGGGGGTTCCAAGTCTGTGGGAAGTTCAGGCAACGGGCTGGTAAGTTTTTCTGTGTTAACTTCAGCAAAAGCAAAAGCAGCCGAGCCAGGGTTCATGGGAATGTAGCCGTCAGGTGTGCAGTCAGATCCTGGGACAGGCGGGGAGGCACTTGGATGCATGGGGACGTAACTGTCCTCCGAGTTGTTTGACGTGCAGGAGTAGAGAGGGCTAACCCGGCAAGGCTTCACAAAAAGAGAAAGAAGAGGCACAGCGAACAGGGTCAGCAAAACATCTCCAAATCCGAAGTTGGGTGCCATTCAAAAATGTCAGGCATTCAGCAAACCCGCCCATCTTTTCTTGCTGTGTCTGGGATTTTCACAGACCCAGCCTCCTTGGAGCTCTATGGAAACGTTTGATCTGAGGCTGGCCCTTCAAACGGAGGCTAGACATGTCTCTGGGCACTGCGATGGTGACTGCTGGCGATTTCTTTCTTGCCTGGCCCTGCCTCTATACCTGTCCGAGATGCAGATCTAGATTAAGAGGGTCTCCAGGTTCCAATTTGTCCAGCACAACCAGGACGGACAGGAAGGTAGCAATTACCACCTGTGAAGGTCTTTTACTCAGTTGATGGCCTCCAGCCAATCCCCCAAACCTTGTTTTCCCTGCTGGATGTCACTGACTGTTCTTCCCTGAATGAGTAAAAAGGGGGCAAGAGGAAAGAGAAGGAGCCGTAACCTACAAGTCTAGGGAAAGAGGGCAAGTTAAAGGAGAGATGCTAGTGAGAAGGCACGCACAGGCCCCTGAGGGCCTCTGGGCCAAGGATGGCCACCTCATATTAATCTTGTGTTTTGCTTTAGGCTCCTTTCTCCATAGCAAACTCAGCTGAACTGAAGCACTCGCGTCCTTTGCCACTGGCCATTGTTGGGAAACGTAGTCCAGTATCAGCCATAGGTAGGAAGACCACAGTGACAAAGACGAATGCTTTGGGCTGGAGGTTGCAGGGCACTTTTCCCTGTGAGAACGGTCTGAGGACTCAATAGCTACAGGATGGCAATGAAAGCTTTCTCAGCATTCGGAATCTGCATGGTTCAGCATCGCACTCTCAACTTTTGCAGTTCTTTCGGTTTAACCACAAGATGGGCTATGAGCTCCTTCCCTTTCCTTCCTTGCCATCCCATTGCTCCCAGATCTATACAGACCTCGAGCCTACGTTCTGGCAGTGATGCAAGCTAGGCAGAAGAAGACTCCCCAATCAATATTTTAATGCAGTCGTATCTGGCTTGCATTCATTTGTTTCCAGCACAAAATGTTGGACTGGTAGGAGATTTCTGAACTGGTTAATCATAGATTTACGGGGGCGGGGGGGGGGGAATCTACAACTGAAGGATAAATCCTTCATTTGAGGACATACTTTGCTGATGGAGCATTTTAACTTTGCAAAGCTCAGCCTCTCCCTTTTACATAGAATATGGCACAAGAGCATTTTTGGCTTTGGGGTACAACAAACTTCACACAATCCAAATCTCCCATTATCCATATTCTCTGCTGACTCCTTTCCTCCAATCTCAGCTAGCGCATGGTGACATATGCTAATGTAATTTATTCCAGAAACTTCGTTCAGGCAAACCACTAAGCCCCAAACTGTGATTGGTTTTGTCTTCGCGTAGTGTGTAGACTCATTCTAGGAAAGAAGCTATAGTTCATTGGTGGTCAATGAATCATAATTTAAAAGCATGGTTTGCTTTACAAATCCCGCTTTAACATCCCAACCCTGATCTGGCAGCCAAGTGAAGCATAGATCTATCATGGCCATGTATTACAACAGCTAAATGAACCTGCTAGGTTCGGTGAGATTTCAATTTTTGATTAAGTTATCTTTCCTTGCAGGCTTCCCAGAAGTATCTGGTTGGTTGCCATGGAAAAGAAGATGGTGGTCCTCATCAGGCTGGCCAAAATTCCTCCAGATCACTGACCATCAGTTGTGTTGGCGGGGAGTGACAGGATTTGGTCCAACTGAATATAAAAAGTCATGGGTCGTCCAGCCCTGGAATAGATGGTCTTTTGGTCTGACTGATCACCTCTATCAAAATCTCTGTTTTTACAAGGTGGGGAGAGTTCCAATCCACAGAACGTTGCCCGCTTCATCAAGATTCACAGGCTTGAAAACTTCTCAGGTAACACTGCAAGATGTCCCTGTTATCTCAGAGATTCTGGTCATCTGGCCACCAACTTGGACCAAATGTAAGAAACTTAAACCAGGTTCTTCTTCCAGCCCATCTTTCACCCCTTGGGCTAAGAAGGACAAAAAGATTAAGGGCTGGATCCACACAGATACTAAGCTAAAATGTGGCTTATTCATTTGTGGCATAGCATGCCCTACAAACCTGGACAGCGTCACCTGCCAACTTATAATTTATTCACCAAACCATTGTTAAGGAAACCACAGTTTTGGGTAGCGTGAGAATGTATCTAATTATGGTTATAGCGGCTTTATTGTGTGACCTGCTGCTCACTTCTGTTTTACACTGATCTGCCCACTTGTGCTGATTTTTTTAAACAAGCCCTGCCAAAACCACCATGTAAAGTGTGTGCGTGTAAGAGAGCGTACACACACACACACACACAGGTAGGGAACAAGACAAAACATCGCTTACCAAGTTCAAACTCAACCTCTTATCCCTGCGCCGTAAGGAATTTTCTTCCACGTCAGCTATAAAACAAAACAAAGAGCAGGAGGCAATCCGTCATGACCGGAGAAACGGCTAAATGAAAAAGCAACATTTTGTGAAGAAGGAAAGAGATCTCATTCTAAGCCAGTGCTTCGCAACCTTGGCCACGTGAAGATGTGTGGACTTCAACTCCCAGAATTCCCCAGCCAGCATGGCTGGCTGGGGAATTCTGGGAGTTGAAGTCCACACATCTTCACGTGGCCAAGGTTGAGAAACACTATTCTAAGCTGTTGCGCAACATGCAATTTGGAAGAAATTCAAATTCTATCAAATCAACAGTGGCCAAAACCGATTCTGACTTGGTGGAGGGAAGTAAAATAAAGAATATGATGTTCCAGTGTGATGCAAGAACCCCATCTCCTTTGGTGCATACCCTGTGATGTTGCATGCACAGTCAAAAGGGGTGGATCTTTCAGAGCGATGCTGTCGTCGTCATTCTGACAAACACAGCACGCTCATGGGATTAACCATGGTTCCATGTAGGATAATCTTCTCTTCCTTTATTGGACTTCAGGTTGCATTGAGGGGAAAAAAAAACATTCAGACATAAATGCATGCTAAGATCTGACTTGAGGCTTTTGGAATTCATGACATGGTCAATACAAGCTCCATGTCTTCTACCATTTCTTGTAATTCCAAATGCAATTCAAGGAGAGATGTAATTCATTCCCATCTCTGGTTATCTTGACGACCTCCTCCTCCTCCTCCTCCTCCTCCTGTTCACTCTTCCCTAATTCCTTAAATTTGGTCTCCATTAAAAGCCCCCACCCTGTTCCTTGCCACATTGTCACTAATGTGCTTCTTAGATCAGGAACGTTATTATTTTTTTCCTATGGATCCAGATACTACTGGAAGCATAGAAGTAATAGTAGCAATCAAAACCACAGCTGGCTCCAGAGAAAAACAAGGAGGGTCATATGCCAGTGGTTTCTGCCCTCATCTCTCTATCATTTTCACTTGATGCAGAATAACCAAGAAAATTAAAAGCATCCACTGAGAACAATTCATTGGTCTATTTCCTAGTTTCAGAGGATTTTTGGGGGGGAGCTACTGAGGATGATGCATCTCAAGGACCCCCAAATCTTAGGCCTACTGCTGGCCTTATTCATCCATGGTGAGCTAGAATATGATGTACCTGCGTAAATGCCTGAATATGCAAAGACCTTGTGCTTTACTCTTTAAGGCAAAGTAGCCATTATTGCTTGTTCAACAAACCACAGCTTTAAAAAATCCTAGTTTGTGTTATATGGAAACCCAGCCAGCAACTAGGATTGCAATATATAGTCAGCTAACCTGTTAAATTTCTAATGTGTTATAAGACATAACATATATGTTAATATGACTTATATATTATGCAGGGACATAAAAAATATTATGCTATTGAAGTTGAGCTGGAGGTGGATCTAAGGTGAAAGAAAGTGGGCTTCATCTGGAAAAATTCATCAGAGTGCAGTGTATGTGTGAATGTGTGTGTTTTTATGTTTCAACCAGCACACACCCTTTTAGCAAGCTTGTTTCCAACACAATTCAGAGTCATTAGTAAGAAGAATAACATTTCCAAGGATGGGTGTTGCTCTCAAAAGCTTCCAAGAATTGCTCAGGACACTGATAAGCAAGCTGGTTCTTTACTATACGAGAGTTAGAAAAATTATCAAAATGTCCATGCTAAGACAACGTCTGTGGACGGAAGGAAGGACGGAAGGAAGGAGGAAGAAAAGAAAGAAAGAAAAAGAAAATAGATGCAAAGTCCCTATAGACATCTTAAAAAACCAGGCACTGTCTCACTTATTTCCTCAATGGCAGATGTCCTAATCCAGGGGTGGATCTCCTCCATCTCTGTTAATTGATGGCCACATTGGCTGGACATTTATGAGATGAAATTCCTGACTCTGAGGACAGATTGATGTTCCACTGCCTGTGATTCAGGAGTTAGTACGCAGCCATCAGGACTAATGGGGATGGATTGCCTGTTCCTGTGTGAAATGGGCTGAGTCACTGGGACACTTTGGATCACAAGTTAACCCATATGTTTCAGCCAATGTTGTGTGAACCCAACCTATGTGCTTAGTTTACAGTTTGTTAAGCTGATTATAAGTAATTGTGTCATGCAAACACAGCCTCTGTCTGCTCCCCCATTCAACCTGCTCAAACTGGGGTCCATAAAGGATGATTGTGGGGAGAATTCCATGTATGTTACCATTTGCACGTTGGAGGAAAGAGAGGACACATAATTTAATAATCAGACTCTGGGGTTTCCAGATTGACCCTTACCTCTCCAACCCTTGCTGTCTAAGCCAGAGAGAGAGGTCCTCCTTGGAACCAAGGCCCCTGGAGCTCTGGAGATCCCTGCATGTCCATTCTGAAGGGCCCCACCAGATTGCTCTTCAGCTCTTCTGTCTGGCAAGTGTGTTGGCTTTGGAGGCCTGGGAGGGGGCGTCTTAGCCAAAATCTCAAGTTCGGTAAAGCCATAGGAAAGAGTATTCTGGTTTTTTTCTGCTAAGATGGTTGGTGTTGCAGGAGGCCCTGACAGCGGTGAGGAAGAAGAGAAGTCACTGGAAGGAGGTCTGCTTGAATCTGTGTTTCTTGGAAGGACCCCATGAATGGTTGGCTGGACCATCTCTTGCAGCAGGCCACCGGAGAGCTGTAAGCACAGCGAGGACTGAGAAGCCACAAAGTCAAAGAAGACATCATCTGATAACGTCCTCTCCAGGGAGCGGTCAGAGTTGGACCAACTGTGGCACCTGGAAGAAAAGCAGGTGTTACCATCTCAGAGGTGAGTGTAACCTCTGAACCCCTTTTTGAAGCTCCCTCTAACCACAATGGCTCGATGGCATATTCAGTTCCATGCCACGTTGAGGTGAGAAAAATGTAAACAAAAATAGGAGTGCTGTTTTTATTGTATTTACCTGATAGGATGCCAAGGTTTTCCCCCAGATAATTACCTGAGAGATGGGTGTTTTACATTCACTGGCAAAAAACCAAGGAATATCAGGGGGCACAAAGCTCTGCAGACTTTGGGGCTAGAAAGCACGGATGTTTTGTAGGCCAGTTTATAGTTGAGAGGTTCTGCCTTTTGTGACACCTAACTTTTATATTTCTTTCCTCATCTAGTTACTTCTTCAGCTCAACTCCTTTCCGTCCAATGGCATCCACAAGGGGGTCAAAACAGGCAAAATGGTAGTTGCAGCAGCACAATCTAAACCAGTGTTTGTCTATCTCAGCAACTTGAAGATGTATAGACTTCAGTTCCCAGAATTCCCCGGCCAGCATGTTGAAGTCCACACATCTTAAAGCATGCCAGCCAGGGAATTCTGAGAGTTGAAGTCCACACTTCTTAAAGTTTCTGAGATTGAGAAGCCCTGACACTTTGTACGTGTGTGCCTATAAAAAGGACAGGGTCTAGATCATGCTACCATGACCACCATCTTCTTTGTCCTGGATCCATCCAGTTCTCCTAGCCTCTTCTGATCTGTGACTTCTGGCAGATATTTATACCGTACAGACAAACAGATATGCACATACACACATTTATTGGGAAGGGGAAAAACATCAGGATGTTTTATTTTGTCCCGGCAATTATTGGGAAAGCTAATCGTTGTGCAGGACATTTTGTCTAGGTCCACAAGTTCTTCCCTCATCCACTCTTCCTGAATTGGGGTTGCGGGGGGACATTCAAGATTGTCATCCTTTCAGCTAAATACCACAAAGCCCTAAACTAGACTTAAGAATCTCTTTTAAATCCAGGAGCCCCTAAACACTGTCTCCCTACGAGACAGAAACAACCCCAAAGAAAATCTTCACTTCTCCTTGCTCTACTTTTCTGAATCATGCCACCCACGGGCATGCTTGGCTGGGGCAGAAATGTCAAGAAATGTCAATGGCTGCCCCATTGCCAAAATTGTGCCTATCCTGTTGTCATCGCGGCATGGATTTGTCCCTAACAAAAGCAAATCACATCCAGTCCTTTTAGTGCAGCGGTTCTTAAACGGTTTGACCCAGTTACCCCTTTTTCTGGTCTCAAACGATGTCACTACCGCCACGAAAAAACAGACTGTTGTTTTATACAAACCTCTCTGCAGCGGCAGTTCCAGACTGGATCCTCAACATAAATAAGCAATTACAAATTGCTCCACCACCCCCAGGATATGCCCAAATCACCCCCCAGTTTAAAAATGACTGTATTTAACCAGAATGAAGTCGTTGGTAGCAGCGGAAATAAATCTCTACCTTTGTGTAACTCCAAGAGGACTAGAAACAAGAGCCTGATGAGAACAAATCAAATCTTTATTATGGCCTATGGGCCAGAACACTCAACAATAACATACGTAGACCCGTAATTATTAATAAAACTTTTTTAAAAATTGCAATAAAATTAAATAATGATAAATGATATCATTATAATCCTATAAAATTATAAATAAAATGACTGCCACTGCTGTTTGTACTACAGTTCCTATAATAATGTAATTTTACTGCAATTTTTAAAAAAGTTTTATTAATAATTACGGGTCTAAGCATGTCACTGTTGAGCTTTCTGGCCCCTAGGCCATAATAAAAGTTCGATTTGATTTGATGAGAACCATAACGACGTGGGGCACTGTGTAGAGCTTGTCGAGCTCCAAAAACAGGGAGGCAAAATCACATTTTGCTCAGGGACAGTTGGATTCACACCATGGTTAGCCGAATAAGCCACAGGGGCTGGGTTGATGCATTTTGCTGAGCCACAAATCACGGTTTAAATATCACAGGCTGGGTCTACCCAAATTTGGCACCCCACAGTACGATGCTACCTAACGTGGCTGAGTTTTCCGGTCTCACAGTTGGACAAAAAGAGATAGTCGGGAAGAAAGACAGATTCGGACTCGCTTGCCGTCTCCTCGGCTGCGGCGGCGTCGGTGGCGGCGTGGTCGGCCGAAAGAGATGGGTTGGCAGTCCTCAAGGTGTGGGCAGAAATGGCTGGAGAAGGTTGTGGGGAAGACGTGGTATGGGACAGACTGTCCCCTGAATCTGCACAAAGAAAGCAAAAGCTAGTTTATTTGGGAATTGTGCGTGATTTTTCCCAGCAACAACCAACCAACAAAACAAGAAGCCGTGAAAGCTGGCTGGGTGGCTTTGGGCCAGTCCCTCTCTCGCAGCCCAACTCATCTCACAGGGTTGTGGTTGTGGGGAAAAGAGGAGGAGGAAGGAGTCTGAGGTATGTTCGCCGCCTTGAGTTATTTATGAAAATGAGAAAGGCGGGATAAAAAAAGTCTAAAAACAAAACACAACGAAGCCTCCAGGATCTGCAACCGACACGAGATTCTTCATTGCTCGCTGCCTGTGTGCTTGGAGCTGCTGGGACAAACATGGAAGGTGAGGTCAGGGTTGGAAGACAGCCTATCCTTCCAGGCCAAAGTGGGCTGAAACAATCGATGTGTTCCACGTTGTTTTCTTTGTCGCCAAAGTTTGGGAAAAGGGCATTAATCATCTTGACTAACTTAAAAAGAAAGCTTCTACAAGACAGGCTTTTCGGGATTTCGACACCCTGCAGATTAACCTGCGTCGGCCACCAACCCACGGAATTGTGCTGGCTCTGGGGGCTCTGAAACTTGGGCTGGGGGCCGGGGTCTCCGCAAGGCAGGCTAAAAAAAAAATCAAGGTGGTGCAATTGACGTGTTTTACGTGCATTGCGCGTGCCACAGAGTCGCGTTATGTGAGATGGGCGGCTACATAAATACGACGGACAAACACACATGAGTAGCCACCATTCTGACTTTTTTTGGACCATGCCTTCCAGATATCCCCAGCTTTGGGGAATACGGCTTCCGGATCACAAAAGGAGCTGCCAGCGTCTCCACGAGAGGAGGGCTTCTGGTAGTGACATAAAAGCACCCCTGCGGGTGACTGTATTAATGGCGCAACAGTAAAGAAAGGGGGCCTTTGGGGACAGCAGGCCTTCCAGTTTGACGTCCAGCTGTGAAAGAACACAGAATAGGATTGAAACCGTCAAAGCCAAAACTTACGACAACTGTAGCAACCGTCTTGAAATGCATACGGATCAGTCTGCCAAGGAATGGATATTGTTTGCAGCAGTTTGGAACGTAATGCTTCAAGATGGTGTGTTTAAATCTTGCTGGTAAACAACCACGAGCTGTACTTTTTTTTGGCCTTCACAACTGGCGTCGCTTAAGCTCTTTCCACCCGGGGATAGGCAGACGTACCAATGGTGCAGAGTACCCTGGAGATCTGACCCAGCCTTATAAGTGTAAGTCTGGGGAGGGGAGGGGTACAACAAGCCACCATATTGACTTTTTTGGCTCCCCTGCAATAAGCCCACAAAAAGTGCAGGCTGACAGATGGGGGAATCAAACCTTCATTCATCTGGTCAGGTCTGGGAAGGGGTCACGCGTACCTCGGGCACAGGTTCTCCAACTCTCACATGCTCCTACCCTTGCCGTATGCAATTCCTTCTTACGTTTTTTTATCCTGCATTATTTTGATAAATAACTCAAGGTGACGAACATACCTAGTACTCCTTCCTCCTCCTATTTTACCCACAACAACAACCCTGCGTGGTGAGCTGGGCTGGGAGAGAGGAGCTGTCCCAAAGTCACCCAGCTGGCTTTTCATGCCTAAGGCAGAACTAGAACTCACCGTCTCCTGCTTTCTAGCCTGGAGCCTTCACCACTAGACCAAACTGGCTCTCATTTTATGCAAAAGGTCAAGCCTTACATTTAAGGCTGCCCAGATCAACAAATGTTTATGGCAGTGTTTCTCCACCTTGGCCACTTGAAGATGGGTGGGCTTCAACTCCCAGAATTCTGGGAGTTGAAGCCCACCCATCTTCAAGTGGCCAAGGTGGAGAAACACTGGTTTACGCCATATGAAACATGTTACATCTTCCTTGTGCCACAGGACTGACTGAGTTCCCTGTTTTTATAGAGACAAACAGGTGTATATACACACATATACAAGAGCTGGTGGGTTTAGGGCTTAAAATGCTGGAGTGGAAGTGGAGAGACCCAGGTTCTAGTCCTCTGCTAGGCATAGAAGTCAGCTGGGTGACTTTGAGGCAATCCGTCCGTCTCTGCCCAACTATCTCAGATGGCTGGTAGTGGGGCGGGGGTGGTAGGGATTTGCAGAAGGTGATTATACTGATTATATAAATCAGTATAAACAGAGATGTGGTGAAGGTGTTGGTCTAGGAGTGGGGAAACCCAAGGGCTCATTTTTCTTTAGGCATAGAAGCCACCTGGGGGACTTTGGGCCAGCCCTTCTCTCTCAGCCTAAGCTAGGAAGACTAAAAATAAAATAAATGAATGTGATAAAGTAAATAAAGAAATAGTAATCATAATAAAACATCTCTCTAGCAACCTGCGCTGGACCAGTGTGGTGAGAACGGTCCATAACCTTCATTGAAGAGCTCTTCATTGTGCAGTGAACTGTGAGCTGACCACAATAACAACACAACAGCCACCACAATATATACTGTTAGGCATTTTGTATTTCTATTTCTCTCTTATAATTCTTAACTTTTCCAGAGTAGTTGCCCTGTCCAGCTGTTGCAGCAAGACAAAAAAATCTTGTGATACAACCAACAGCTCCTATTTGACTGTGTGATCCTACCTCTTCATAATCCTTAGCCATGACTTCTGTTCCTTTCTCTTTTTCCTAACCATTTTCTTAAAAAGTGGTCACAAAAAGAACCACCTCCCTACCTCAGCCACAACGGTGAGAAGGTCCTGTTTCTCACAGCAGTGTGCAACTGACAATTAAAAGATAAATAGATTTAAACGTCTGTTATGGAAAGCCACCAGGTGTTTACACTAAGCAGAAATTCTACTTCCCTAATCTATAAACATTATATGGGGAAAGAGGCCAAGATATTAACTAAAGCAACATTTCCAAGAAGCAAAGTGTTTATATTGTGGGAAGACATGGCTGTTGAAAAATGTGCAGCCAAACACTTTCTCCAGGTGTTCTATGCACTCTTTTTAAAAACATCAAAAATACAGAGGCGATTTTAGACCCAAACCCAGCATTTTTAATTCAGAACCTGAATTAAACCTTCCCTCATATTGCTCCCAATCCCTGACACCACCAAAGTCCTTATATTTCAGGAGATTAGAATGCCAGGAATTTGAGTGTGAGATTCCACAATTTTCATACACAGATCACCAAAACCTTTCTTATCTCTCTCTCTTTTTTCTCTCTTTTTCTCTCTTTTTCTCTCTTTTTCTCTTTCTTTCTCTCTTTCTTTCTCTCTCTTTCTTTCTTTCTTTCTTTCTTTCTTTCTTTCTTTCTTTCTTTCTTTCTTTCTTTCTTTCTTTCTTTCTTTCTTTCTTTCTTTCTTTCAAATTTAGATACCACCCATCTCACAAAAAGTGACTCCTAGGTTTCAACTATGTAAACATTTGGATTGCAATTTACTCCAGCAGGCTGCAAGGACTGTTGGGGTGGGCTTAGCACCCTAGACCCCATTTAACCATCCTTGAATTCGATATATCAGTCTATTCTCCAACCTGAATGAGATAAATAGCCAAAATGGTGAAAAATGGGATTGTGAAAGGAGGAAAAAAGCTGAACCTTTTCATCAAGGAAGAAAATAACATTGGAACAGAAATTTTTAAATGGTAATTCACGACAGGGTTTCCAACTGAAAGACAAATCAGTCAATTATGACCAGCAGATGGCAACATTCATGTTTCATAGCAAAACAAATGTTTGTCAAGACTGATCTCTTCTCCTGATAACATTTTCATATGTTACCATGTGAGATATCTTTCTAAACTTATCCATATGTCTTTCCCAACCTGATGTCCTCAAGATGTGCTTGGGCCAGAATTGCTCATCAAACAGCCAAAAACCACCTAGAGGTTCTCGTACTCCAGGCATACCCAAAAGCACTTGGGTTGGATATAATTGCTTAGTCATTAACATCTGCATCACCACCTATAGAAAGATCTGCACACACCTACGTGCACAACTGATTATAACTCCAGGGGCTGCTTGCTTTTCAAAGTTGGCAAGATCAATGTTCAAGCCATCAGTGATGCTGCAACACGCAAGGGACCCAGCCTTTTGCTGGACCTCACAACTACTGAAAGTTCTTGCTGGCATCTTAAACTGATGTGAAAGAGAACGTTAAAGAACTTGACCATGGCTTTTCTTAGCCTTATGTCCTCCAGACATTCAATCATCCCCACCACTACTGGTTATTCTGACTAGGGATAATGGGAGCTGTAATCCAAAATATCTGAAGATACCAAGGAGATGCACATTGTTGTAGATGAAGAGAGTGACTCAGATCCAATTTTTTGAAATCAATGGGAGATGCAACACGGCTATCTTCTTTCTCTAAAACAACTAAATCTACATCCATCCTCTCTTGCAAATTCCATCCACACATAATTTGGATGATCTCCAGCAGTAGTGACCTAATATGTTTCTATTCTCCATCATGGTGTCAATCTAATCTAAAGCCTCTATGTTTTATTACACCCAAAGCAATTATTCCAACTTGGTGCACTCAGGTTACAAGCGCCAGAATATTCTAGCAGCACAACCATTGGCCATTGATTGCTGTTTTTTATATATGTGGCGCAGGCTGAGAAGAAAACAGCCTATCAATTAAAATCTGTCTAATCTGTAGACTACTGTCTCCAGATGCTGGCTATCACAGGAGTTTGGGAAGTCAGATGGATTTCACCCATCTGTCTTGGAGCTATCATTAATAGGGGAAAGTTTCTAATGGGCTTTTACAATTCATGAGGAAAAGGCACAGCATTATTCAGATGAAACAGGCAGGGCTGGGATTCAAATCTCTGGAGACACATAGGCTCAAGCAAATGAAACTATCAGCCAAGTCACTGAAAGAAGAAACAACCAGCAGGGCATGAATGCTGCTGACCTCCAAAGCTCCTTGTTTGCATAATTTATGGTGAGCACTCAGAATTCAAGCATTAATTCAGAGAAGCTCCCAATAAATAAGGAAGAGTGCAGATCTGTGAGGTGGTCAAGGACAGAGCCATGAACATGGCGGCAGGATGATGTTTGAAGCCAGCTCAGGGGCTATGATATTAGTTACCCGCATAGCTGTTTTTCATGTAGTCCTGTAGCAAAAGCAAGTTTAGCTAAACACAGCAAGGCTAGAATCTGGGGAGAGGGAACAAGGGGCTGGAAAGACAGGGACAGTGTTGCACGACCCCTCCTCAGTTTGGCCTCGCACGGTTAGGAGAAAACATGGAGGAGCTAGAGAACAGGCCACGAAGCTTGAACCTGGGGAGGGGTTTGAAGCAAGAGAGGCAGTTCATGATCTCAAGGCTGTAGGAAACTGGAAAATCCTTTTTTTGAGTTCCCGGGTCCCTTCTGACCACAGTGGGCCAAAATCAGTGTTGGCTCTCGCTGTTTTGAGGCAGGAAGCAGATAAACGAAAGGGTGAGCTATTGTGTAGAGTTAGCGTTTGGTTGGAAGTCCATGAAAAATAAAACATCCCAGCCCTGGCCATGTCAGATCTAGCCTCATCCACTTTGTGTCATCATCCCCCTGCAACTGTCACCACACCCCGAATATTGTGCAGCCTCCTGGCCACAAAACGATTGCCCTCTCCTGCTTTAAAGGAACAGTGACATGGTTATTACAAATCATTATTTGCTTCAATCCAGAGCGGGAGACAAAATGAGGTTTCCAGTCTCTGTCTATTTGTCTGTCTGTCTATTTTTATCCCACTTTTATTTATAGACAACTCAAGGTGGTGTACATACCTATTTTCCCCACAACCACCACCACCACCACCCTGTGTCGAGAATTCAGAGTCTCCTGATTTGTGTGTGTGTGTGTGTGTGTGTGCACCTTCGAGTCAGTGTTGACTCCTGGCGACTGCCCGGACTAGTCCCTACCGTTTTCTCGGCAAGATTCCAGAAGTGGTTGGCTACTGCCCGCTTCCTCTCCTGATTGCTAGCCCAGCCTTATCCATTATTCCAACATTATGAACTTGCCATTTTTCCTTCTTTGATTTTCTTAGCTAGGACAAAAGACAGGAAGCAAACGTGCAAGTTATAGCAGAAGACAACCGCATTCAGAAGCCCTGTGAAATTATACACATGGGGACAAGGCTGCCGTGGAATAAAAGCTTTGTCCAGATGGACAAATCTGACCTTAGGACAACATCACTCCAAGACAAGGTCCTTGGCATTCATTAGCCTTCTATTCCTTAAGGGCTGTTTCTTTGACCTGCTCTGGAGGGTTTAAGGTGCCTCCACATTCATATTCACATCTCATCCGCAGGGTTTTGCAAAGGGACTTAGAAGCAGTGGGGAGACAGCAGAAGGCTGCTGAGAACAACGAGGCTCAGATGTATCTCAGCAATCCCTCCCATTAGCACATGCTCTTTTTTGCATCAAGAAAAACAAATTTCTCCCTCTGGACCCTGCGCACATCTGAAATCAGACTCCAAAGACAGAACTCGGGGTTCGACTGCACATTTTCCCAGGTGCCTGATAATATGACTGAAGCTCTTTAAAGGCTGGTCGAGCAGCTGCAGACAATGAATTATGTATGTCCATTTTCTAGGAAGAAGCAAAAAGGACCATATTCTTTCTCTCTCTCAAGCAGAAACGCGAATCAGCAAAAGCGAGAAATCCAGCTCACCCTGGTCAGAGTGAGTAGTGTTACAGCAGAGAAGAGAGGACAATGAAGAGACTCAAAAAAGGAACAGATTCTTCCATTATTTCATTTTCTAAAAAACAGAGCAGCGCTGTAGGAAGGTTGCCTCCAGGGATAATTCAGCCCAGGACTTTCAAACAGATTATCAGCTCTGCTCAAGCTGGCAGCTACTTTGAGAGAGAAACCATGTGGCTCACCAGTAAATCCAAGGCTATAGTATTTGGATTTCCCAAAGTAGGTTGGTCCCGAAAGCTGGAACTGATGGCCTCCCAGCCTTCTTTTCTGAAGTCCCTAGAGTTGGCTCTGATGGCACCATATCCTCCCATTTTAAGGCAAAAAAGATATGAAGCCTGTTGTATAAACCCCGTAACAGCTTAGCATCATCTTTACCAAAATCTAGAAAAGTGGCAAAGCTCCTGGCCTTCAACATTTGGCATCGTGATCCACTCACCATCTTTTCCCTGAATGTTAAGTTCTTTCCCACCTACCCACCAAGGGTTGCCCGTTCTTGGGAGTTTTTATGTATCGGTGCTGTAGGCAAAGACGAGTCAATAACCTTGTTGAACCCGAGGTCCTGGGCAGAGAACTTGCTTCTCTCTTCCAACTTTCCTTAGAGGTGTAATTTGTCATTTCCTTCAACTATACATATACGATTTTATGACTGTAACCCCCCATCAACACAACCAGGGAATGTTCAGGAGCACGATAGCTGCCCCAACAAGTGTCTCAGGAACAGTCTTATTTCATGCCCTCTGAAGAAGGTTATCTTCCACAGGATGATCTCTGAAGGTTCAGAAGACTGAAGGCTCACCTTATGTTTGAAAGAATTGGATCTTGCCTGGAGTAGAATAAAATGAAGCACCTTCCATCTGAACTGAGTTCTAAAGCAAATCTGTTCTGTGCCCCTACCCATTAAGAAGATATGTCTCAACAGCATTTCAGATTCTTCCAGATCACAGTACAGCCTCTGAACCACCAAGGTCTCCCGACACTTGCAACTTCCTATTTCTTTTTTGCTCCCAAACCAGGAGCATTAATTGAGTTGGGCCTCCCATCCCAACATGAGTCATCCATTAAGCTACTGGCTACATTCAAGGGAGCAGACCTGTTCGGGTGTCCAGGGCTTGCACACACTCAAGGAGTAATGACAATGGGGGCAACTCAGAGCATTCTCTGAGCAAGGAGTAGCACCTGCAGGTTGCATCTGTACAAGGATATACTGCCGGTCTGGAATCTACATGAATCTTCCATGTAGCAGGAATTTACGTGACCAGTAGATGGCAGCAAAGAAGTAGAGTGGTCTGACTATGTCTCTCAGCTGCCATCTAGAGGTCAGCTTAGTCAGCACACACTGAAGCTGGCTGCTTACTTGCCACCCACTTCCACCTAGGGTTTCATCCCTACCCATCGCACAATCCTAGGCAAATGCCTATGTTCTTTATGGGCATGCACCAACCCAACAGATCACAACCAGGTTTGATTTTTAAAGAACAGAATCCCCAACCAGGCCCCACAGTGCCTTGACTGTATTGATGCCACAGCCCAGGCTGTGATGGAGGGCATGAGTGGGGAGGATTCTGAAATGGAGCTTCAAGGTTATGGGGGGGGGGGGAGAGAGATTCCAAGCATCTCCTCAGCCCCCAGCTGGACTGTGTGTGCAAGTAAGGAGGAAGAGACTGGCCCCTCCCTAAGGGCTTGATGGTTATAGTTGTTCTTGTTGGGGAATTGGGGTTGGTCTATGAGATTCTGTCTCCTAGGTGTTAGCTAATAAAGAAGCTGAGCTGATTTTCAGACTGTCTCGTGTGATTCTTGGGCTGAACCCGACACAGGCCCCCCTAAAACACCCAGTGATTGCATAACCTATTTGAGCAAAACCTATTTCCACAAAACCCAGTAACACAATGGACTAAATGCAGCTGACATTCAGTGATGTCCTCAAACTCGAAAAGCAAGTTAAAGCGGACCTTAGATTTGATATGATTCAATAATAGCACCAGGAGATTAGCTTTCAGATTCCCTTTTTTCCCCCTTTAAAGACACTGAACTATTTCTTGTAACCATCAAGCCATCTGTACGATGATTCATTCCAAGCATATTTTAAACAGAGTGTAGAAACAAAAAGTACTTAGTGCTAATTTCTTTTGTATTTTTCAAACTGGAAATCTTGTCTCCTTAAAAACACATGCCCTATCAAGATTTAGGCTCTCCAACTCACAGAGAGCGTAAGACAGTATCTTTAACATTTTTACAATGGTAGCTTCAAGAAACAGATTCCAAACTGTCCACCCCCTCAAATATTCCCTCTGTTTTTAATCCTCTCTGGATTATCCTTCTCACATAGGAGAGAAAGGGAGACCTTAAATACTGAATCACTGATGGGTGATTTTAAAATGCAACTTTTCACTGGAGAGAGATAGGAATCACATTCTTTGCTCCCATGGAAAATGCCACCAACATCTTTCTTTCTATGAATACCCTAGGTTTAAGGAGCCAAAAGCCAGGAAACTCCCACTGGAAAAAGAAATGCTACATTTCTGGGTAGAAATCAGATTTCCATCTTTTTTTGGATGTTCTTTTCCCAAATTCTATTTCTTTAATATCACGTAAGCATCAACCACTCCTTCTGTGTTACAGGTTTAAATGGCAGAAACACATCCTTTTTCGTGGTTATCCCATTGATACAGAACTGTTTTTCACTGGAGTAGACCTCAACAATATGTATGTTCAAGCCCTGCCACCCAAAGATAGACATAGGTCAAAATCTTACAAGACTGCCAAAGTTCCTTGAGAATTTAGCATTTGTACCCTGAGATAACTGTGTCCTTTTATCCTTGCTTTAAATCTTGTCAGCCCACCAAAATCTTAAGAGATTTCAATCATTTTTAACATTTAAAAAATCTTATGATTTGATTTTGGGGCTCCACACACTTCATCTGGAAGGCTATAATTGTCTTGTTGTTGATTCCTTACTTGGTCCTCTACCAAAGCCAGAACTTTAAAAAACACAGAGATCTTTTCTAGAATCTAGACTCTGAAAGAAGGTATTTTCTTTCCTGAAACAGCATTCCTTCATATAATGCAATTTTGTTTGATATTCACTATTATATGCAATGTGTGGGTGAGAGTGAGTGATTAGAGAAGAGCATCACCAAATATGGAGAAATGAGAATTCAGGAAGATAACTAGAGTTCAGCTCACATCCTGATTCAACAATGTGAAATCAGGAAAACTGGCATTACATTTCTTCCCTGCTCTTCACCATCATAGAGAAAAGGGCTGCTAGTTATAATGACCCGAAGCAGTAGAGAGTTCAATATCTTTTGTTGAAGAATAGAAACAAGAAGTTGATATTAGAAGCATGTAAGTGATGCCAGCCAGAATGCTCTGACCTTGAAAGAAAGTATTCCAACTTTGGAACGGCCACATTTTTGTGGTGGGAACCCTTCTGGAGCACATGGACCATTCTGAGTTCAGAATGATCCATTCTGTGGTCAGCGAGTTCTGTGATAGAACATCTTCCATGGCCCCAAGTGCTACTGCATTCCGTATAGGCTTCTCATGGGAAGTAAAGTCAAACAAACAAACAAAGTTGGCTACTCTACGAACAGAATACTGGACAGAAGAGGGCTTTGTTCCTATCTTCTAAGCTGTTGGGATGTTTTAAGTTGTCAGAATGGAGGCTCCACCTCCTTCCTCCCTGTCTTTTGGATGTGACCAGGGTCAACCCCAGCTCGTCTCTTTGATTAATCCAGCAGACCCAAATGGGCCCTCCCTGCCCCCAGACAAAGCCCCTGCAATCCCATCTGAACCCTCCCAGAAGCCTCCTCACCCGCTCACACTACAGCCCAAGGGCAGTCCTAATAAAGGAACTGCAACATAGTAACCAGATGAGAAACCTCAACATTCCATCCTGAATCAGGGACACGCCCCCAATTACTTCAACGTTCTATCTCCTTAACGAGGGACATCCCCAGCCCTTGAAAGGGCAGTTTTGCCTAACAACTAAGATAACCCCATGTACACCGGCAAGGACCTGCTTTCCCAAAATTTCCCACACATCAGATCCCTAGGATTTCCCACCCCATATCCCTCAACTTAATAATAAGCCTTGCTTTCCCACTGTTTCTTCTTTCTTATAAAGTGGGGACCCAAAAATCACTGAATAAATAGTTGTTTTCTCCTCAGGGTTGTATTCTGTTCTAAATTTTCCAGGATATTTGCATCAGTAAAAAAAAATAAATACTGCCATAGAGTACATAGCAGGGTAGAGTACAGGTAGTCCTTGCTTAGTGACCACAATTGGGACTAGCAACTCCATCACTAAGCGACATGGTCACTAAATGAAACAATATGTGTCCACAATGGACTTATGATGTCACTTCCCATTTGGTCATTAAGCAAGTTGCCATGGTTGTTAAGTGAGACATCATGTGACTGTGACTTGTGATTTACTGCTGGCTTCTCCATTGAGTCTGCTCGTCGGAAGTTGGCTGTGAAGCATGCCAATGGCGATCAAGTGACTGCGGAGACGCTGCGATGGTTGTAAATGCAAGGACTGGTCGTAAAGTTGTTTTTACATGCCGTCATAACTTTAAACAGTCACTAAGCAGGGCATTTGTTAAGCAAGGTCTACCTGTAATGTCCTGATGCAACAAGGCAGTACTTATAATCCAACGGCAATGCTTAACCATTACAAAGTGCATGAAAATTTCAGCACACTTTTCTGAAAGAATGCGTGTTTTCAGTTGACCTGTTTTTGCATTGGGAGTATCCATGGACCTTTCTTCTGGGAACATCCCCCATCTTTGGTGACCTGGGCAGCAACTAGAGGCCTTCTCTGTTGATGTTGCATGTAGAATCCAGAAACTGCACCTCTACTGAACCATTATTTTCCTTCCTATTTTTGTCAACTGGGGGCAAAGAAAGAGAAGCCACAGAAAAGGGGGAAAAACCAACCCCCTGCCAGTGATACCAAGCAGGTTGGGGTTATAAAATGGTGGTCCTCTATCATGAAAGCTACCCCAACCAACTTCGTATGATTTTTCTGTAAATTAAGCACTCACTGCATGACCATACGGATTTTTAGCACAGCATTTCCTCTCTGTAACAGACATCTTTAAAATGTCAGTTTCAAAAAGGACCAAATTAACTGATTCTGTTAATCACTGGGCTTGATGGATGGGGTTCCTTAAAAGAGAGAGAGAGATTTCAAACAATTGTTCTGTGACAGTTTATCAGCATGTAAATATTTCACAGTGGAAATGGTATAAAGTTCTCCAAGCATTCACTCATTCATGCACGCAATTTATCCACCACCTCAATCTTAGCGGGATCTAGGTTTACATTATTCGTGAACTGCTTTTACAAGATTTGGGCTTTCTCATCATTCCTACCTGTCCCGTCTTCCAAATGTCCAAAATTACAGATCTGGGTTATGTGGTGAATCCACACGTGCATTTCCTCTTCCGATTTGGCCACTAGGTAGAAGGTGCGGTACGTTGTTTTCACAACAAAAACAAAGTTGTTCTGGAATTCCTTCTTGATCAAGTTGGACCCCGAGTGCTTCACTACTTCACACTCGTTAAGATCTATCACTCGGATAGGCTTCTTGGAATGTTTGTTCCGGTAATATTCCAGCACATCGGGATTGCCACTCATTCGGCCTTGACGCAATACGAACCAGCGTTTCCGCCAAGCCTAAGGAAACATCACCATCAGAAAAAGGTTATTGAGAAGAAAAGAAGGATTCTGCCTTCGCCCTGCCCCTATGATTTCTCCATCTCTGAGCTCTTCCAGAACCTCTACTGAAGTTCAACGGCTTATGTGACAGAAAGGGGGCAATTAAAGACATTAGGAGTGACAGTAGGAACTCTACTCAACTAATTTAAATTTAAAATAACTGAATTACAATTGAAATGGAGTTGTAGGGTTGCCCTGGCCTCACTCATGTTTGAGTGCAGCCATCCACAGGCCATTAAATGCCAAGCATGCCCTTGACCCGAAAAGGGCTCTGTGTACTTACCACACAAGGTGTTTAACTAGACATGCTGGCAACTGAATCTAGGACTTTCAACAAACAACACATTTGTTTATTTATTTACATATTTATTCCTGTATTTGGACTATTTATAGTCTGTGCTTAGCAATCTCTCTCAGCCTCTTCCCACTGAAGTAACAAAACACCGCTGAAAAGCACTGTATCATCAGTCAGAGGAACAATTCGACAACTGCAAGAAAAGAAGAGTGGAGAGAAAGAAAGGGAAGATGGGGGATCCAGAATCCAACAATTACTGAACAAAACCCATAGGGAACACCTTAAAAAATCCCAAACTTTGTGTAAGCCACTGAGTCTTCTTAAACCAGAGCAAAAATAAGCCTATTATAAGTGTGGAGAATCTGGGCAGAAGGCATTCTACAATGGGGTTCCACAACTAAGAAGGCCCTCCCCATGTCTTTAAGTACCACCTTGGGGAGGGAGAGAGAATTCTGGGACTTGGAATCTCAGCCCATCTGCAGAGCATCAACTTGGGGAAGGCAGGTCCCATGCAGAAACGCTCTGCTGAGCCCTTGGATTATGTTTCCTGGAAGTACACAAAAAAACCACAAGCATAAAACCAAAAGTAGATGAGTATCAGGTCTGGGGGTTTCTGCTCCTCCCATCTCTGTCATTCAAGGAGAAGGCTAAATTCATAACGGGCACAAATACTGCATTTGGCATAAAACATAGGAGCAAGAAACAGCTCTTACCACCCTGAAGAGGATTTTCTTCCATGCCTTTGCATTCAGAAGAAGCCCAACCCAGAAGGAACAGAATTTATGTGTCCCATACAGCAGATCCAGTTTTCTTGTCCCCACCGCTGAATTGTTCAAGCTGGAAGGGTTAAGTATCACAAAGTTTGCTTAAATTATGGCTTCCAAATCACATAGAAAGCCTCTCCATCGTGTCAGCCATGACTTTCATCTCCAAGTCCCTCCTCAAAAGACCAATAAAGCCTTTTAACATTTCAACAAGGTCTTCTGAGACCTTATGAACTACTGTCAAATCTTCTGAGACTTCACATGGGACCAACTTCTTTCATAATATCAGTGAAATGTTGGCATTCTTGCACAATATATTGAAGGATCACCAAAATCTTCAACATTGTATCATGTTTTTAAGGGGGAGGCCAAGCTGTCATGTAACCGAGTACCTGCTGGTGGTCACATCAATGCCTGCTGTTCTATGCACAGAGGTGGCTTTGTCATTAAGACCTTTGCCCACTAACACTCAGAAGACATCCAAAATACAACAGATGAAAATGCTTCAAGCTTTTCCCTCCTGTGGTTCTTCTTCCCAAGGTGCTGAATGCCTGCAGGACTTCAGTTGTGCCTGACTGGACTTGGCAAACCAAAATCCATTAGGCAAGCATTAGAGACAGACTGCTAGACCTTTGTCCTTAGCTGTCTTTGTCACTGTCAAAGCAGACTAGACAGAATGCAGTTTGTGCTTTCTTGAGCTGGCTGGGAGAAGAATCATGACATCCATTTTGCGGTTTCGGGAAATGAGTGCCTAATTGCTTGGTGGCTTTGATGCATATCTGTGTTATGCATTTTCTGACCCTTGCTTTTGTTAGCGTAAGAGCAGCCTTCCAAAAATGACTGCAGCCAAACCAGAGAGCCAACATGACTCTATATTAATCTGCACTGACCCTTCGCAAACAGTTATGAAAAACCCACACTTGTTAAAAAAAGGATTTCAGAGTGAAACTTGCTATCTCACTGTCTGCTTATCCTCTCTATATTTTTGCTTGTTTATCTGCACCACCGCCTTCAATTACCCGAACAACTGCATTTACAAACTCTAATGCTAAACCTGGATCTGTTTTAGGGAGGGGTTGCTGAGCAAGTTAATGTTCCCCTTGAAAACAAAATAACAATGCCTTGTTTTGCCAGATCTTAGATGACTTCCCCTCCTTTTTCTTTGAGCACCTCCAAACAGGGGCAAGCATGCAAGAGCAAACCAGAAACCCAATCCAGAAATAAACTTGGGTTTGGGTTTGATATCACAACAAACTAGGATTAAAAGAAGCCACTAGTGAAAACTTAGCACCAATCCATGATTAAAATAATGGCAGAGGTGAGTTAAGGTATTCAAACTAATCGCAACTAGGCGGAACAAATCCTGATCTCACTCTTGCACCATCCAGCTTCTGAGCTCTTATTAAAGTTCCTAAGGCTATAGGTCGCACTCTGCACCCACTGAACAATGATCGGGTATGTGGAAAACCCCTGTCTATGGTTTCCACACATTATGAACCACCCTGGGAAGCATTATAATAAAACCAATTTCACGCAAGCAGGCAATTTGAAAACAGACAAAAACCACTATGTAGTCAACTCTTTATTTCTCGACTGCTTTGTCCCCCGATTCTGGGTGGTCAATCGGTAGCAGAGCGTATGCTTTGCAACGTGTTGAGGTTCAACCCCAGCATCTCTGATTTAAAACCAACCAGCCATCCTCAAGGAGAAGATCTGAGAAAGGCCCCTGCCAGTGAACTTGGACGACTGACGGTTTGAACTTGGGAAAGACTCAGTTCCTCTGCTAAACTCAGGGAAGAAAGCTGCAATACCAGTTCCTGGGGGATGGCCGCATTGCACAACGACAAGGTCATATGAGAAAAGCATCTCTTAAGGAAGAAAGCTCTGAGCTAATACAACCCAAGTGAACAGGCCAGTCATTCACACAGCAGCAAACTAAACCCTGGTGGAACAAACTCTCCATACCCAGAGACAATAGATTAACTGAAAAGAAGAGCCCAAATGCCACCAGTTGGCTTGAGACTGGATTTTTTTTTTTTTGGATGCAAAAGCTAAAGTCATACTGTGCAAACCATGACAAACAGTGCTTGGCTTACTAATTCTGAGAGACAGCCCATCCATTCCAACCAGCCCTGAGTATTTTGTGGTTCACCAAATGTGGTGCTTCTGTTATCATCTAAAGCAGCACTTCTGATAAACACCCCACCCCCCCCAACACCACTCCTAGGAGGTGCTAAAGTTGAGAAATATTTCTTCAAAATCTGCAGGGTAGAAGGACTGGTTCAGCTACGGTTCTTTTGTCTGAAGTCTTCTCCAAGTTGGAGCTCACCAGATAACTCAGATTTCAGCAGTAGGAATTCCCAGCCAAGGGCAATCTTAGTGACCACCTTGTCATTTATAAAAGCAAGATGAGGACCCTTCAGTGTAAGATAAAGCTAAACTTTTTCAAAGGATGGGTCCACAAGATGAAGTCTAGATGTCGCAGCATGTTCTAACTTTTCATAGCCTTAGTGGCTGGAATTTTTTCCTTACTTTTGTGGCTTAACCCTCTCATTTTTTGTGTTTCCCATTTCAAGATGGCAGAAAACTATACTATCAACTTTCAGCAATCACAAAGAAGGTGTGGTAGGCCTCTTTCAACCCTGGAATTACAGATTCCCCATCCTGTCATAGAATAACAATGTGTTGTCGTTCCCCTTGGCAGGTACAGGAGGAGGAAAGATGCCCCTGGCATATTCCAAGAACTCAGAAATTATTTTTATGAGCCAGAAATTAAAAAAAAAACAACAACCTTAGATCATTTAAAAATATCAGGGGTGAAAATATCTCCCTACTGGATTTGATATACCTCCACTGCTAGGAAACAGCTGGCAAAGAACATTCCCGTATTTGTTATACAATGAACGCTGGAAAGAAAATCAAGCAGAGGGGACCTGATTTTGAAGAAGAGCAGGATGACTCCATTTCTCATTGGTCAAACAAGACGAGATGCAGTATGCCAAGAAAAGAAGAGACAAAAGGCCACATGCTCAGAATAAACTCAGAGCAACAAGAACTTTGAATTATACCAGAATCAAACTGGAACCAACAGGAAAAGACCACATGGTTGTCACAAAGGGCAGGCCTCAATCTGTACCCCTTTGTATATTTTAAACGCCAGGAAAGAAACAACTAAGAGAGAGTTTCGTAAACTTGCCAATTCCTCGTCCGGAGAATGGATTCCTTTGAGCACATCAGCATACAGCGGAGTGGAAAACGATGGAGTCTTTGTCGCGTAATGACTTATCTGGAAAAAGCTACACAGGATGCTGTGGAAGTTATGGCAGCATACGTATCGGGTGCATGTACTTGTTTTATATAAATCCACAGATAAATATTTTCAGGACCTGCGTCCCTCTGACAAATATGTTATTCCTGCTAACTTTAGAACTACTGTACTTCTTTTTAAGACACGGCGGGAGGAGAACCGTGTTAGTCTATGGGGGCAAAACATCAGGAGGAATCTGGGAGAACCTTTTTGGACCATCAGATGTTATTGAAAGGCATAAGCTTTGTGAGCTGCTGGTCAGTTCATTGAGGGCATCGAGTGACTATACTGATATAAGATAAAGATCCTGCTGATGGGAAGTCAACGTAGTGTTAAGGGTTACAGTAGACCTTGGAAAAAAACAGACTGAAATCTCCCTCTCAGTCTTGAAGCTTGTATGATAATTTTGGGGACTTATCTTCTCCCCGGTGAGCCTAATTCCTAGGGACAGCGGATTTTCATGCATTGCCCAGTTTAAAATGATGGGAATTAAGATTATCTATTTTGGGCAGGGAGCACTGGAGGACCCACAAAAAAGGGCCCCTTGAAACCTATGGCCAATGGTTGCCCACAGTTGGCCTATAGTCAGAAAGAGACATCTGGCTATCCTTCAAATAGTTTACATTTGAATTTTCTTCAAGCCCAGCCCGCGGGAATCACAGGAAACTGGTGTCTTTCGGGAACACCATCTTGCAAATCGTACAAATTAATCATTGTGAAAGGAAGTGCCCCGGACAAGCCACCGTGATGTCATGTGATGGCATGACTTCTCCTCTCACTCCCCAGGGGATCCCCTGGGGATGAGAAGAAGCCTTTTGAAAATATGGCATCAACTCCCACCAGTGCAAATTCTTTTCAAAATTCTCCTGAGGAGGGTGCTGTTGACTTGCCTGCTTGTTTATAAGACCCTCTGCAATTTTCTGTAGCTTATCAAAACCAAGAAAAAAATCTATATAGTAATCAAAGGGGGAAAGACTGGAGCATAAAGACTGCACATTTGGAGATGGGTTTTCCTACTTGTAGACTTGACGCTCTAATCCAGTGTTTCTCCACCTTGACAACTTGAAGATGAGTGGACTTCAACTCCTAGAATTCCCCAGCCAGCCATGCTGGCTGGGGAATTCTGGGAGTTGAGGTCCACACATCTTCAAGCTGCCAAGGTTGAGAAACACAGCTCTAATCTTATGTTCCCAATACAACATATTCTAATGTGTTGGAGTTCAGTTCCCAGAATTCCTAGCCAGTGTGGTTGAGGATTCTGGAAGTTGAAGACCAGAACATTAGAGAACACTATTCCAGGTAGACAGAACACCATCTCCATCCCCAAATGATTCCAATCCCAATAGAAAATACAGACAAAAACCCAGTGCAATGTTAATATTCCCAACTATGTCAACCTAAGATTACCATCCCCATCAGAAACCACTCCTGGGAATTCACCTTCCCCTAGAAAAGTGTGCACATGTGTACATATATGTATGCCAGAAGTCACACCCTGGAAAAGGATATAAGCAGGATAAACATAAGTCACTGAATTAATAATATATTATTCAAATTAATTGCCTGCACATAAGGTACCTCATTTGTAACGTTAACTCATCCTCCATCTGCATACATCAACCCTTCTTTCTCTTATACACACATACCCACACAGCCACACACTTCTCTCCCTTCTTGCAGCAGAAGCAGCAAACAAGAAAAAAAGGAAAAACACAGGATAGAATCAGAGTAAGAGGAGGGCTAGCTGTATTGAGAAGGGAACAGGAAGAAGAATTTGGTGGTGGTGGTGGTGGAGGAGGAGGAGGAGGAGGAGGAGGAAGAAGAAGAAAGGAGGAGAAATAACTGGATGAGAGTTTTGTAATCCCTGCACAGGCATTACAATAAAGGGTTAAATTCACCAGGCAAACAGCTCTTCCCAGGCAACAGCTGTCTTTCAAAGGCATCAGCCCATTCGTGCAGGCCAATGTTTTATTTTTCTCAGCAAATGCAGAACACCTGATTCCCAATTCACCGATAATTATTGGAGATGGACTCTTCCTTTGTCATTATTTGGCTGTTTCAGCGTTTTAACTCTACAGACAGCAAAGAGTATTGTAACTGTCTCTGCTCACACAATGCTAAGGCACTGAAGCAGAGGAACATAAACAGGAAATTGGGCAAAGTGATTCTGTCAGCTGAGGACTCCCTCAAAATATCACCCTTAAAAAAAGAAAAACGGTAGTACAATTGCTATCTTGACAACGTCTGTGGTTCTTCAACTGGCAAATCAATCACTAGCTCCTGTCTCCTTGTTACAAACTGCAGAAGGGGGAGGTGGATCCTCTGGTTCTCCAAATATTTGCTGAACTAAAATCCCCAGCAGCCACAACCAGCAAAGCCAAAGAAGAGAGATGCTGGGAGCTGTGGTTCAGCATCTGGAAAGCTGGTGGTTCCTGTTATGGCATGTAAGCCTCAGTTTGTATAAAACATTTAATGTGGTAACCACCAGTGATAGCTCCATAGAGCAGAAGTCAACATAAGACATTAGAATGATCTTAATGAGACAACCCCTTGTCAAGGCATCCAAAGAACACCTCTGTGAAATGTCTTCTGCTTTCATGAAAAATCTATACTGTCTGTGAAATTCCAGATGAATCCTTTTGGTTATTCTGGTGTGGCTGTTAAAGTCACGCTGTGTCACAGAAACATGGTGTCATGCACTTTCATTATGTAGCACTTGCGGAAGATGGTCCAAAGATCTTGGCCCACTTGATGGGGCTCTGTAGGCCCCTGCTTCTTAACAACATCCTATGACTCCCTTATCCTTCTCCACTCTGCTGCTTCTTTTCCCCAGCACCAAAATCATAATGCTAAACATATGAAGGTTCAGGATATCATCGTCTGGTTGGTCTTACAGAATGAGAGATGAAGATAAGTCATCTCAGCATACATTTAGACCAGCATTTTGATCACCCTTAAAACTTGCCAAATCTAAAAGGGAGAATACCCTTTGCTATTTGAAGCAAAGGCAAGTTGTTCAAAGAAGACCTGGATGTCATGTTCAAAAATGACAGATGTCTCTTTCTCTGACTACTGGTAATGGGGCAGTCTTCTCTTGTTGAGGATTGGAGCTGGGTTTGAGGGCCAAGAGAAAGTCATGGATCACAGAAGTGTGAGTCCATTCTTTGCTGCTCAGCATCAGCCACCCAAGGTTGCCACCTCACTCTGCCCAGCAATAGGGCCCATCATGGTTGAATATCTATTTCAAAATGCTTCTGATGGGGTGTCAGACAGATTAAAGTCATAATGATCAGAGAAAACAATCATAATGATCATTCCTTCATAAGCTTAAGCTAAGTTTTTAAATTAAATTGTTGAACATGCCATAATGATCCGGTTTGCACATACCACTAAGCTGCAATACACACAGTAGGTTCATATATCACGCCAAGCTGAAACCAAATCACCCTGTGATTTAGTGCAGTGTATAAACACAGCCAACATGCCATAAAAGGCCCCTTTTTTTACTTTCCATGTATAATTTTAGAAGGGAAGGGAATAAGCCTATACAGAGTCAAATCACCGATCCCTTTATCTTGGTATCATTTCTACACTGCAAGGGTTCAGAGAGAAGCTTTTCCCAGCTGAACATGGAGATGCTAGAAGTGAAAGTGAAACCTTCTACTTGGAATGCAGGTATCATCATCTCACACTATGGCTGTTCTCAAAGCATTCTGCCAGTACTATAATATAGCTATTCCACTGTCATTCACCCATGACCCTCAGAAGATCTGCAGGTGGATCACACCTTCTGCTGGAGCAGTAGGGAGAGTCCAAAGTGTAAAAGTTAAAAGAAAAAGAAAAAAAGTAGCCTTCTCTTTTCACATCTACCTGGGTCCTTGCTTCCTCTTTTTCCTGGCTTCCAGTGGAGCACTCAAAGAACACTGGAAACATTAAATATTACATTTATAACCACTGTCAAATAGCTCAGAAGCTGCTTCTTTATAATCCATCCTTCCTTCCTTCCTTCCTTCCTTCCTTCCTTCCTTCCTTCCTTCCTTCCTTCCTTCCTTCCTTCCTTCCTTCCTTCCTCTCTCTCTCTCCCTCTTTTTCTTTTCTATTTCTTGCTTATTCACTATTCTTTCTTATTTTCTTTGTTTCTTTTCTAATATTTGTATTGTTTTTATCTTGTTAAAAATTCTTCAATAAAATTATATTTAAAACAAAAAACACTGGAAATGTTAAAAGTCGGTCTGACCTGGAATGGCACATACTCTTATTACATTTGTTTAAATGTAATGCTCCCAGCACAAGATTATATGCCAAATAAGTCAATAACATTGGTAATATTACTTTTCAATTTCTTTGGTGAAAAAGACTATTTGCTTGGATTCCTACCCACCCTCTACCCCCTTCCATTCCTAAATCTCTAATTGCAGTTTTCACCAACTTGCCTCCTCCAGACAATCAGGAGCTATAGCTTTCCAACCAATGTGGCCAACCCATTTAGAGGAACCAGCATGGCCAACCCTTTTGGAGGATGCTGGCTTGGATAAGACTTGCTTTCCTACATTCAGCCATTCCAGAGATAACAACTTGCAAACCGAACCCATGAAGGATAATTTTATACACCACATGATTCTACGTGTCATCTGAAAACAAGGTCTATTTGAGTTTGGTGGGGCTTATTCCTAGATAAGTGGATATACACTAAGACTGCAGTCCTAGGGGGTAAAAAAACCAGATGGTTTATAGTCCACTGTGTTAGATGATTATATATTATGTATTATGTATATATATATTATGATTATATATATGATTACATATGTATATTCAGCTTAATAAATTACTTAAATAACTGACTACAACTCATAGTTATCAGTTCACATTGAACAAACATATGAGAGCAACTTCAAAACATGGTCTGAGATTATTTGTTCCAAACCTGGTAACCACAGCTTCCCAGTCAAGATTTAATGAGAAACTCGCATTAATCAAACCGGGGCATTTTTATCACAATACACCATGAAATGAGAGATTAGAGCATGGAGTGTAGGCAGACACTGAAACATACTTCAGTCCAACTGCACCCCATGCTCTCTCTCATGTACCCTAGTGACGTCCACACATCAGGCTAAACCATAAATCATGATCTAAAAGCCACAACAGCCAGGTTCACTCAATTCACTGTGCCAGAGGCATAGAACTTCTGTCAGCTTGGAGGCTGTACCAGATTTTGCACTGGCAGACCGCTCTTGAGACATGTGCAGAACCTGCATTAGGAAGAAGGCTGAGGAACATTAAGGTGTAAAAGAGGTAGTTTGACTTCCACCAGGCTTAAGGTATTCATTAGTACATGAACTGCCCTTCAGTGCCTAAAAATACAAAAAAGGACCCAACATTTAGGTCCCACTCATGCTGGGAGCCACAGAAAGGTTATTTATGGACTCCAAAAGGTCTCGAGTGGAAGAACGTCAGTGGACCTCTGGCACCATGATGCAAAACACACCGGGAAGAAAATTAAGTCAGCCAACGAATCAACTATGGCTGCTGTTGGGGCTAACCTTCCTTCCCCTGGAACGGCTGTGTCAATGGTGCAGTGAACAGAAAGCTGGTGAGGAAGGGCAGGCAGGAGCAGGAGGGACCCAGAAAGTTGCTTACCACATCACCTCGCTGCTTGGACTTCTGTAACTGCCCATGTTGCTATTGCTGGCAAAAGTTGCAGCCTGATGTTTTTTGACCTTTTGCTCTTCTCGAGATAGAAACGGGAATTGTCTGAGAGTTGGAATAACTTCCGGCCATTGTGTAGGGAGGGCTGGCTTGACGTGATAGATAGCTGGCTCTGTCAGGCTGGCTTCAGAGAGGAGAAAGGAGTTACTGGGTGACTAAGTGGAAAGAAACTCAGGGAACAAACAGGAGACACCATCAGCCTTCTCCAATGTGCCCCTCTTGCATATAATAAAGTGCATTTAGTGCCCATAATGCAGGCCTCTGTTTTAGGAATCTCAGCCAGACTTACTTTTTCAGAATATTTGCAACTGTTCCCTGGTAACTGCAAAACATTTTTTTTCCCCTTTGTTTTCTGCTTAACTGATGGCAGGGTTTCTCAGCCTTGTCAACTTTAAGACGTGTGGACTTCAGCTCCCAGAATTCTGGCTGGGGAATTCTGGGAGCTGAAGTCCAGATGTCTTAAAGTTGCCAAGGTTGAGAAATCCTGATCTGGGGTAAATGAGAAAAGAAGACAATAAAGGAAAGATACTCAATTGTTATTTAAACAGCTCTACCAAAAAGCAGAGATGACATGACCTTTAGCCCATGATGCTTCCTGTAAACTCACGGCATAACCTGATGAAGATATTTCAATACAGTTCTCCTAATCCAGTGTTACCAATCGTGGTCTCAATAAAATCGAGGGCTCTCCATCAATTGTTAAATTGGCTCTCCACTAGATTGTTAATGATTGTAGATACATCTCCATAAGTTTACAAGTTGTCTCAGGTTAAACAGCCATTTGTATTCACCCAAATTCACCCTCTCTGAATTTCATGAGCACAAATAACATTTGGACCATTGTTATGAACATGGTGCCAACAATATTACTATATATCCCTTCGAAGAATATTTCAGCAATCTCTGGCATGATTATTTTTCTTGATAGGCTGGGTTCACTCCTTGCGCTAAGCCTGATTTGCTTAACCATGATGAATCAAGCACAACAGAGTTCATCCAACACACTAAGTCATAAAACATGGTTTACAAGTTGTTGGGGTTAGAGAAAACTATAAGCCAAAGCCAAATCAATTGCATTATAAACATAATGAGATGTGTGAACCAGGTCACAATGTGATTTATGTAAAACAACATAGGAAGAAGAGATGTTGAGATACCTCAAACATTTATGACATCAGACAAGACAACCAGCAACACTTAGCGAGGGGACAATGGTGTGGTTGTCTGTAATTGGTGTGTTGCATTTACATGGTTTCTATCTTGCCTTTCTTCGAAGATGGTGAAGATAGAGTCAGTCTCCTCTCCACATCTGACCTTCATCATCACAGTGTGAAGAAGACTTAGATGAGAAAGGACAACAGACCCTTGGTCATCCATAAGCATCTGCAGAAGGGGCAATTAGGAAATGTAGACTGGAGCATCGTGATGCAAATATGATTTTTACTCTTATCCCTGATGTTGCGATACAAGTATGAAAAGTTGGGGTTTGTGTTGTGGTGCTATGACACCATGTTTTGCCATTTTTCTCATTATCAGACAACCATGCATTCTATGGATGAGTGCAGAACTGAACTCCGTGGCAGAGTTCATGGTGGAAAACTAAGATTCATTCATGAGCTAGGCTGATCATGGTGCCCAAAGGAACAAAATATTAATGCGTATCAACTTAATACCCAGGGGCCATATGAAGTGGTCTGTGATAAATCAGAAAGTATACTTCCACCGAAAAGTTGATTAAAAAAAAAAAATCCAGATCGCCATAAGCAAGAGTTACACTAATACTTCCCCGGTACATAGAAGCAAACATTTTCAACAGAGTGACATGCAAATATCTGGAAGGCAGACATGACACTGGAAACAAACAGGATCACACAACAGAACAATCATGCAAAGTATTGGATGGAGATGGAATAAGTGGAGATGGTTCAATTCAAATGCCAGTTAAGTATATGCATATCTCTAGAGCAGTGTTTCTCAACCTCAGGAACTTTAAGATGTGTGGACTTCAACTCCCAGAATTCCCCCAGCCACACATCTTAAAGTTGCTGAGGTTGAGAAATACTACTCTAGACAGACAGATGGACAGATGGACAGAATTTTAGAAACAAATCAAATTGGCTGGTACACATTTTGGTTTCTTTCTATCCCACCTCCCTTTCACTCATACTTGGTCATAGCCTGCAGACTGGGGAATACAAATCTGGGGGAGCAGGGTTCCTCTGCATTTTTCTGTGTCTGTATAAATTTCCAAAAAAAAAAAACAAAATCCTCCTTTGGAATCAGGTTATTCCTCTAAGGAGTACAAAACATTTCAGAATGAGGTCCAGTAGGATTAACAACCAAACCCTGCAGTGTGATATATATCTTTTCAGGTTTCTAAGCAGCGGATAGGCTGGCTGGCTGGCTGAGGATGGGTACTGTAGCTGCACATATCTAGAAAACATCTGTTTAGGAAAGTCTGGTCTGTTCAGCTGGTGATGGCTCTTCAAAGTTTCCCAGGTAGAAATCTTTCCCTGCCTACCTGAGCTCTCTGGGTAGCACAGTAAGGATTTAACCTGTCAAGAAGAGATAACGATGGACAGTGTGGTGGGAAAGTAAAGAGGAGATTAATCCTAGGAAGGAAAGCAAAGCCTAACTTAGACAAGATAAGGATATTTCTGTGACAACAAAGATTGCCATAATTAAAGCATGATCTTTCTGTGAAAGCTGGACATGAGAAAGAAACAGTGAGAAAAAGAAGACGGATGCGTTCAGATTATGATCTGGTGATGATTACGATTATGGACTGCAAGAAGAGCCAATCGATGGATCTTGGACCAAATAAGGACTAACTGCTCCCTTGAGAGGATGATCAGCAAGCAGAAACACAGATATTTGGAGCATGTGATGCAAGCAGATGATGGACTATGAAAACCTGTTAGATTTGGCACAGCTGAATGAAGCTGAGGGGGAAGACAGTGAATAAAGGGGGTATATCAAAGAGAGTACATGACTGATCTTGGAAGAACTACAAGGTATTACTAGAGACAGGTCAAAATGGCATGTGTTGGCTTAATTGATGGCAATTAGTTAAGTTCTGGCCTTCATCCAAGGAACTGTGGATTCCAACATAGTATAACTACCGAATGCCTGAGTTAGGCCACATAACTGAAGCTATATTGATCTTCTGGAAATTATAATGTCATATATCTCAATAACCTCACTCACACCCCACCACCCAGTGAAAACGTGCAAACTCACTCACATACAAAAACCAACTTGGGGGGACCCGAACTACATAAAGTAGCAGTTTTTAAATGAGGAGAGCTAGTCATTCAAACAGTATGGTGCAGCATAAATATAATGAAACTGCCACCCATCTTAGATGTTGTAAAAGCTAGACTATGACTCACAAACCTGGTGGCTGTCTCGACAGCCAGAACTTTGGACATTTTTTTCATGAACTCTGAGCCATGCCAGACAGTCTTCCTCTTCCCCAAAGCCGAAGCCCTCCAGGTATGTATGGACTACAAACCCCAGAACTCTGAGCCAGCAGGTCCTCCTGCATCTGGAAGGCACCACTGGGGGTGCAGGCTGATGTAGAGGCATGGACAAGGCATCATGAGACAGGCACAACCTTGGGCAGAAAAACTAAGTGCGCTGAACTCGTGTACTCCATAAATAAAGGAACTAGCAACCCTACAATCACATAGGAACAGCTGTCTCTATGGAGGAAAGAGAAAGAGGGGCTACATAAACAGCAGCAGAAAATCAAGAGCTGGTTGTCTGTAACTAAATCAACAGAAAAAGAAAGTAAACAGAGAAGTATTTTGAGTAAAGAACACAACCCAAGAGAGTCTTTGGATCATTAACCTTTACAACAGTTAGCAGCACTTACGAAAGTGCAGGTTTCAGTGCTTGGAATACACACCTCCTCCACACACACACACACACAGGAGGAAGCTGTATTGTTGTTAAATGCCTGCCTGCTCTCAGTGCTGGAGGGGAAGGTTCTATATTAGCTAATAAATTCTCCTCTGGATGACGGCAATTTAACACATGAGTGAGTAGACTTTTGTTAACTAGGGTCCAGCTGAACATTTGGGAGCCAGGGTTAATGATGCAAGGCTGGTGGAGCTATACCCCATATATGGGGAGGGCCAAGATACCGTTTTATTTCCCTTGATTTTTTGGGAAGGAGGGTTTTTAAGAATTGTATCTTGAGATGGCTTTTTCTGGGGTTACGCTACCTTGAAATGAAGGGAACCCCTGCTATGTTTTGACAACTGTATTTGTCCAAAATAAAGGAAAGAGTTCAGAAGTCCCGTTGGTACTCTGTTTTTTAAAAATCTGGCCAAGCTTTGGGGTAATCTAGGAAGAACGGAAGAACACGTCATGTGATTCAGGTGGAACTGCATTCCGGCATCCTACCGTTTCTGTTTGGGTGTTTAGAGCAGGGACCTTATCACAAGGTTCAAGACTCCCTTCTTCAACCAGGAAAAGCCATTAGTAGTTTCCCACCATCATGTCATTGAGGGGTGAGGGCAAGGCTAGGAGGAAATGCTTCTCTGCTGTGGTCCATATTTGTGGAATAGCTTCCGATAAGAGTTTCAGTTTGGCCAGACCATGCTGACTTTCCAGAAGCTGGTTACAACAGATCTCTTTGAGCAGCTTTTTTCTATTATCTAGGACAGCGCCATAGGAATTGTTACTGGTTATTCTTTCACTGTCCTGGTTTTCAATTTAACAATTATGCTGTTTTATGGTTTTGTTATATTTTTAGTATATTACTGTCCTATGGATGTTTTATTCTTTTAAAAGAGCCATAAGATCGTGGCAGTCTAACAATAATAAAGAAATAAAGCATTTCTCCTGATTTGGATTTCCCCCCCCCCTTTTCTATTTCTAAGGTGCCCTATGGATATGTAGCAATCACAATGTTCCTGGAAATCTATGGGAATCGAATCCTCTGGAAGGTGACCAGGTTGGAGAGGTATAAACTGGCCTCAGAGATGCACATTAGCAGAAAGGAGGCTGACCTTTTCTTAGGTCAGTCCTGTTCCCTGCTCCAAATATCCATGGGGCTTTCATTCTGTCCCTCTTATTGCAATTAGCAACATGGTAAGTGCAGTGGTTTAGTTCTAGATACTTCTGTTTCTCCCCTCTGTACAGGCTGATCCAAGCATTTCAGGAGTGATTCTCTAGGGACGCATCAGGATCAGATTGTCCACTCTGGAAGGAAATGGACAGTTCTAAAACTGGATCACCCCATTTTCCTCATCTAATTGTCACCCCATTGCCTCTCCTTGTCCATATCTCTCCTCCTACAAACCTCTTTCCCTTTCAAGCCATTTACTGAGCCCCCAACAACACAGTCACTGAAGTCTCCAGATGAAAAACCACCATCTGAGGTCTTGTTCCTGACAGTCCTTCCGCTGTTCCCCGGCCACCATACTTATGATTCATGTCTGCAGCCACCAGCTATTAACTCTGCCCTATCTAGCTATTTCTGGAAATGAGGGCCCCAAATACGAAAGGCAGTATATTAACTGCCAGTGTAACTATAGAAATGACATCAACAAACAAAAGCATGCTGATCCTGAGGTCAAGGAAAGAGCAAGCTTGAAATAACTCATTTTTAAAACAACAACAACACAAACAGCCCATATCCTGTGCAAGAACCAGCTACCAAAAGGGCTGTTCTAGTATTTTACACCAACCCCCTCAAATCTAGCTTCCTCCCATAATCCCCAGCAAACCTTTCTTTCATGCAAATGTCTGGGTTCACCAACAGAGTTGTTCCAGTTTATGAGCTGCTGGTCCTGGCCTACAAAAGGGCCTTCAGTCTGGGTATGTGGACATCTTTTAAAAAAGGAAGACAGCGACTACAAATCTCCCCGACTCTTTTCTCCAAGCGATCAGCCAAAAGGTCCTACACAGCCTTGCATATACTGAACATTTATAATTTTGAGAGCGTTCAGCGTTAAGCATGTCATAAAAATGGAGGAATGTAGATTAATTTCTCTTGCATCACCCAAGCATTCTCCCCAGGAGAACATTCATTTGCTCAGCTGGAGACAGCCACAACCCAACTGCATCATAAAATCTCAGGAAGTTGTTTTCCCGAACAAATTTGCATGCCCAGCATTAAAAACACAACTAAATAGATGTAAACAGTCAAAACAAACCCTCATATTTAGCTGGAATCGAATTGAACCGTAGTCATCCAGATTTTTAAAAAAGAAGGCGCCATCAAGTGCTGATGCCAAATAGCTTCCTGATGAGATATGGCTTCTTTTGAAAGTTCACTGGGCTATTTTGCAGGGTGTATTTAGGAGTTTTTGTAAAGATTCCACATGGGTATATTGTGGCTGTGATAAATAAATGAAAGGGATAAACCCGGTAGGAAACCTCAGGTCTTCCTTAGATTGGCCACTTTGTTTTATCCAGCAGGGTTCCTCATGTATGTTCAACAAGCCATGTACGACCCAGCACATTTTCATCCTAGAATGAGCTTCCACCAGAGACAGTCCCAGTCCTTAAGCAGCCTACTGGAATCCCCTCGGACAGACATTGCTAAAACCTGATGGCCCATTTCTTCATCTTTCTTAGGGTGGAAAACAAAAAAACTGTTGGTATAAACCTAAGTATAACAGAATATCCAGCCAAGAAAACAAAGCAAAGCGTCGTTGAACAAATCAACCCAGAGTTCTACTAGTGGCATAAATGACCAGGCTTACATTATCCTACCTCAGACACATTATGCAAAGACCAGCTCTCTGGAAAGGGCTCTAATGCTGGCAAAGGTGGAAAGAAAAAGAAGAGGACAACCAGCAGCAAGGTGGATAGACTCAGTTCCAGTGGTGATGAGGCACCTTTGGAAGGCCTGAAAGAACCAGTTAGGGATAGATTGTCATGGGGAAAATCTATCTATGGGGTCGCTAAGAGTCAACACCAATTTGATGGCACTTAATCAACCCACTGAAAGTGGAGGGCACATCACCCAGCACTCTAGAACATCTATCTATGTGGTTACTAGGAGTTGAAAATGACTTGATAGCGCATAGTCAATCAATGAATAACAAAATATCACAAATAAATAAGTATTCTTCAATTTGCCCTCTCCAAATCCAAGGGGGGGGGACACAGATTCTGGGCTCTTCCATGTGCACAATGTGGCTCTACCCCTTTGCCTCATCACTTTGGAGATCTGGGGGTGTGGCAAAGGCTGTCCACCCTTGCCAAGTGTAAAGCAAGTGGGGCTCTTGCAGGGGAAAGAATGGTAACCCGTCATTTACTTCTCATCGACGTTGAGATGTGAACTGACCAGCTTCAACTCCCCAGCAGCCCCTGTGTGAGCAGAGGCAAACACATCAACACGTTGTTTCTTGGAACTCTTAGCCCCAATTTCCATGGAAGTGTTCTTGCAAAATTGATAAACCGATGTTTAAAAATAAGAGGGAGGGAGGGTGAGAGAGAGGATGGTTGTTTTTATCAAATGACTCTTTCGAAAGGTTGCAACTTAAAAAAAAAAAGACTATCTAAGTCCAGTTTGCTCTGATAGTCACTGTCTAACATCTTGTCTGTTCCTCCCTCCATCTGTATCTGCATGTAACAGGATTATGCCTCAGCAGAAATTCCCAATGGTCTCTTCCGGGCAAAAACCTCTGGATGTATACTTCCCACTGCAGCTCGTTTGGTTGAACTAACTGGAGAACAAATTCTGTACAAATTAAAAATGGAAAAATGAGAACGAACAGGAAATACGGAACAGTTGCAGAAATCTCCAATTTGGTAAGCTCTGCGAACAAGATTTGCAAACGAAAATTTCCATTTTTGAAACGTCCTCGAATCTTTGTTTCAGAAGATTGTAAATCCGGAAGCATGTAGGGAATCTCCAATGAAGTTACCTTTTGTATTTTTTGTTTTTAAATACAGCCTCTCCCACTTTGCAGGAACTGACAGATGAACACTTATCACTTGTTTTGCTGGTTTCTATCCAATTTCTATTGATTAGCGGGCCCAAAATTTTGTTGTCTGGGTGTTTCCCTTTTTCCTTTAGTCAGCAAAGCAAACAGCTACCATGTTCATTAGCAAAGCAACTTTAAAAAAACAAAAAACAAGCAAACACCCACAACAAACCAAAATGTTTGCACCCAACCACAATGATCAAAGAGAAAGAGCAGAATGCTAACACCTGTGGCCGGGGGGGGGGGGGGAACAGCTGGCCCCCAGTGGAAAAAAAACAACTTGTAAGCATAGGCAAGTGTGGGGAGATCAGCCTGAAATGATTTCGGGGATGGGGGGCAAGGGCATCATGATGCCCATCAAAGGGGGGCAGCGGTGGCCACCGTCTTGATCTTCCTGGCACTCCCACTCCAGATGCCCTTGGAGAAATTTACTCAATTTCTCAAGTTAAGTAACTGGAATGCAAACGTCACCAAAAATAGCTTTAGTGGTTTTGAAGAAAGTGCGACAGAGAACAGAAAGCTTACGAAGAAAAAGGCGGTGCGGCCAGAATTTCTTTTCAGCCGAAGTGAAACAGCGCTGCTAAATTCTAGCCTCAGCAAAGAACGGATTCGGAGCAAAGAGCAAACCGACAGAGCCTTTCCAGAAATTAACCAGCCAGATCAGGGGCATCCACAGCACGCTGAAGTTTTCTCGAAATGATGTGCGTGATGACATCCCAACACGAGCTCCATCTCTTACAAATGATGTAATGCATGAGCTTGGTCCAGCCAGGCCAACCCAGATGGCCAGTGTGACATTGCAAAGCAAGTCCCAACCTTTTTCTGTCTGACCGTGACCGCACATCACCCTAAGTTTAAACGTGGCTTGAATAAGTCACAGTTGGCTGTGTTTGAGTAGCAAGCTGAACTGTAAACCATGATTTGCCAACTACATTAAAAGTTATCATGATCTGTGAATGATGACTCAGCAGCTGGGGAAGACACTCTCCCCACCCTGTGGCTTGCTGAGAAAGGAAACTTGAACAGCTCGCAAAGCGCTTTTGAAATGCAGTCAACAGCCCCAAAGAACTAACACCTGCAGGTAAACCATCCAATTTCACATTAATTTTATCACTTATGTAAATGAGATCACCTCTCATCTAACACGCACCAGTCCACAAACAATAAATACTGAAAAATGACCAGAACGTAATACGTATGCATCAAGAAGAGCTTAACATGCATTAAAGATGCATCAAGATACAAACTTACAACCTAAGCGGTGCCTAATCAAAGCAACAGAATTGTCACAGAGTCTCAAAGGCCACAGTCAACACAAAACATTTTTCAACAAATGTCGAACCTGAAGCAATGCTTCAATTTGGGGGAGAAAAGAGAATCCATGAGAAGGAGTATGACAGGTGGGAAGATCCTCTTCTGCATGACGCTGAGTAAACTTCCAAAGGATGTGGCTCAACCAGAAAGTCCCTGATGATCACTTCATAGATCAAGTCGATCTCTTAAGAAGAAAATGTTGTTTCAGGTGCTTTAGAGCCTGTTTAATCTCAGCAGTTCAAACCAGGCCCAGGAGCAAATACTCCAGAAAGAGGCTGTACCAGTCCAAATCCTACAGACAGTTCTCAGCTCACCCATTTCCCATGGAAGGAACCCAAGAAGGCTGGAGAACATTACATTTATCACAAGGCATCTCCTTCCCACCATCTTTGAATGAATTACCTAGAACCTGGTGTCCATCAGCACCCATTGGCCATAGGACGCTTCTCCTGGGCATATGAGACTCCCTGTCTTCCCCAATTTTTGATTTTCAGATACTTCTAAGGAAAACTAAACCAACAGGAAGCTGGCATGATGTAAAGCAGGACAGTAGCAAGGGCAATCTGTCAGCATCACTTTAGGAGCATCGGTTTTGCAGTAGACTAAGTTTTTTCCCCCCCATTTTTTTAGAACTACAGTGGAACCTCGGGTTACGAACTTAATTCGTTCCGTGACTCTGGTCGCACCCCGAATTGGTCGCAACCCGAAGGAAATTTCCCCATAAGGTTCAATGTAATTACCGTTAATCCATTCTGGCGTGGAGGACAGGGAGGCGGCTATTGCTTGGAGGGAGAGTCCCCCTCCCTACGACCAAGTGTCAGGGGCGGAAAATGGCCGCGGACCACGTGTCAGGGGCGGAAAAATGGCCGCGGACCGTGTCACGGGAGGGAAAATGGCTGCGTATCCTGTTCGTACCCCGAAGCGGAGTTTGCAAACCGAGGTAAATTTTTGCGGCCGGAGCTGGCCGTAACCCGAAAAGTTCGTTAACAGAGGCTTTTGTAACCCAAGGTACCACTGTATCTAGGGGTCTTAAGGATTTGGAGTGCAGCCTTGACACATTTCTCTAAGCCTATTGCTGACCCTTGAGCCAAGAGAATTGTCACACTCCAGCTTTAAAACAAAGCACCAGCCTTCAGTATCCTCTTTCTTTTTAAAGACGGTCTCGGGGTTCTTAAACAATTCACACAGTCAGTGCGTGCTGCAGAAACTGATCCAAGAAAAAGAGCACCCTAATTAGGAGGGAAGGAGCACTGGTGTCCACAGAGTAGGGGTCAGAAAAGTCAAGATGGCGGTCTCTGATCTTTTTCACCTGTCATGCAGATGCCCCTGGACTGGAGAGGGTGGTTGGGGCAACTGCACCTGTGTGCCGTCTGATATGGTTTATCTATGACTGGCCATTACCACCATTTTTGGAATACACAGTCCCACCCATCATGGCCATCCTGTGGTGGAAGAGCTTTCAACAAGATCTCGAGTGTCAAAGCATGGACTTTGGCCCTGTTTCTGCTTTACCCCAGGATGTGAGTCTCTGGTTGGGTTCACACAACATAGGGAGGTTCGCTTTTTGTGGTGAGCTGCTTTTCAGTGGCCATGCTTGCCCTTTAGACTAACCTCCCTCCAGGGATCAGACAGGCCACCACATTTCTGGCCACCTCATCCTTATTAAAAACAAAACTATTTGGAAAATTGTATGGAGAATGAGGCTCACCAGTGAATGCTTCACTGTTTTGGTTGTTAAACTATTTTTTAAATTTTATTTTTATCTTACCATGGACATTTTATTTATATTTCGGTGTATCCTCTTTGTTATTCTGTTCCGGATCTTTTATTTATACGATGCTGTTATGTTCATGTAGATTTTATTAACTGCCAAGGGTCCAGTTCATTGTCGAGGGTATACAGTAAATTGCCCAAATATGTACAAACACAAAATGCTAAGCTAGGCTAGTGTATGTTTGTGTGTGCATGCAGAACACAGTAATTGCTGTTGTGTGTGATGTGAACCACCCCATCACATTAAGCCCTTATATGTAGTATACATAATGCCATGTATATACAGATTTATATATTTGTATAAAATGTACATATTTATTACAAACTTGCATGTATATTATTGTTTATATCTATCATTACTTTATACATTGACACCCAAAGCATTCTGGAATGGGAGGCACGCAAACAAAGTGAATAAATAAAGTATATTAGTTGGGGCTTTGCATGTTATGGGAACCCAGTTAGGTTTGGCTAACCTGGATTTAGGGTGAAATGTGTAGTCTGAATTCAGTCAGTCTGTCATCATTCCAAGGAGCTCCAGCAGCTGGATGGAGATTCCAAGGAAGACTGCTTTTGGGCAGGATTTGTATCTCTCTCTCTGTGTATACGTGCCTTCAAGTCACTCTTGAACCCTGCAGTTTTCTCAGCAACATTTTCAGAACTGGTTTCTCACTGCCTTCTTCCTAGGCTGAGGGAGATTGACTGGCCCAAGGTCACCCAGCTGGCTTTGTGTTTCAGGCAGGACCAGAAGTCATGGTCTTCTGGTTTCTAGAAGTTTACCCCAAACTAGTTCTCAAGCAGGATTTTAGAAGAAGACAAAGACAGAGGGAAGGAGCAAAGAACCCAGAAAGAGAGTAGGATGATTTACAGCCATGGACAAAAGTAATTTGCAGGGCACTTTTCCACTGGAGATCCCCCTTATTGCGCTGAAAGTCCAAATGTCTAAGAAAGATCTGGTCTTTTGGTTAACCACCTGCATATCCAGTAAAAACATAATGGAAGAACAAATAACATGGAAGAAACCCAAAACACATTCTTTCAGAACTTCTACATTCATCTGTGAAGTACCCACTTTGCACTTTTAAAATACCAAGGTGTAAAGTGACAGTTCATCCTTACTTCTTCCATCTGCCCTTACCTCTTGGAGATAATGTACATGATCTAAAAAGGGAACTGAAGACAAAGGGGAGCTTTCATGAATGTTCAGAGCCAACTGCCCAATCTGTATTACCTTTCTTACCGTGCCCAGCTTGGTGGCACCCTTGGTTGACTTTGGCTGGTCTTTAAATAACAAAGCAGGGTTGGACTTGGTTAGCACTTAGATTGGAAACTACTAAAAAGTCCCAAGAAGATAGGCTAGTCTGGAAAGTTTAAAAAAAAAATTGGAAGAAGATAGTAGAAACTACTTCCATATTAATAACAAGAAAAGTACATGGTGATGGTCATATAATCATCAGGAATCAAGTGAGGTTGGAGTTTCTACCTGTTTTCTTTTACAGCAAAATTACTTTCCTCATTATATCCAGCTAAGTAAGGAGGACAGGAGCAAGTAACTCCTTAGTGGCCAGGGACACACAACACACTTGGCCCTAAATTCAACTGCTTTGTTCACAAGATCAGAATCGTGCAAGCCTTGGTATTCCCTGTAACACTTTATGGAAGCAAAACTTGGATTTTAAAGAAGCGGGATAGGAAGAGTATTGACACCTTTGAACTTTAGTGTTAGAGAAGACTCCTGAGAATACCTTGGACAGCCAAGAAAACAAACCGATGGCTCACAGAAGAAAACAACCCAGAGTTCTCACTTGAGGCCCAAATGACCAGGCTCAAAGTATCCTACTTTGGACAGATTATGCAAAGATCCAGCTCTCTGGAGAAGGCTCTAATGCTGGGACAGGTGGAACGAAAGAGGAGAAGAGGACGACCAACAGCAAGGTGGATGGACTCAGTTACAGAGGTGAAGAGTGCACTGCTGGGAGACTTGAAAGACCAGATTAGAGACAAATCGTCATGGAGAAAATCTTTCTATGTGGTTGCTAAGAGTTGAAAACAACTTGATGGTACATAATCAATCAATCAATTGTTCACATAGCACTATGCCTCAACAGAAACACTATATGACGGCTTCGCATGGTAGTCAAATACACACAGCCTGTTAAAACCATGGCTGATTTCCTACAACATGCTGAACCCAGCCAACTTGGCCGTGTGTGTGTGTGTGTGTGTGTGTGGCATGCTCTTTGCTTTTTTAAAAAACAAATCTGCCTAGTCTATTCTAGGGCTTAAACTATCAATGTTGTGTTTCCCACCTCCAAGTGGAGAAATCCTGGTGTTTTCAGCAGTCACATCCCCAAAATCTGGCAGCAACATCTCAAACCAGGGTTCTGGAGGACTGCTAAAAAGACCCAAGGCCTCAATTTGCCGTTGGTGGGCAACAGGGAAGAGAAATACAAGTGAATAGAATAGCTTTTCCCCACTCATCCATCCCCCTTCCTAACTGTGTGATCAGTTTCCCCAAAAGCCTCTAAGGAAAACCAACATGGTGGTTTAAAGTCACCACGAGCACTTTATCTACATTTTGTTTTCTGAACTTCTTTTCTTCTTCAAAATTCATTTATCATGCTTTCCTCCTCAAGTTTCAATTCCTGGAGGAGGGAGGGGAACAAACCCCGTTCAGTTACAGAGGATTCTTATGATGACACAACAGTTATCTGCCGGTTAAGCAATTTGACATTGCACTCAAAATAAACCCCAGTATTAACTGGAAGGCTGGTGGCCATGTTCAGCTCTCAACCACATGTATGGAATTTGCTGATAAGTAAGGACTGCTCCATCTTGACATTTGGAAGAGGTGAAAATGCCTCCATCGGCATTCAAAATAATGCTCAGTCTAACCTGAGATAAAACAGATCAAATTTAGCCAACTCTTTTTCAAATCAGGGCTTTGTTTTTTCACAGTGTACCTCATAGATTTTAGATTGTCACAGAAAAATCTCTGAATCTGAAGAGCCAACATTATGCTCCCTCTGTGGATGTGGGGAAAATATGAGCAGGACTGGGGGAATTCCAAGATTTGTGGAATTCCCCCTCCCCCCAAAAAAAATTCTTGGGGGGGGGAAGAAAGCTTGTGGGATGGGGAAACAACCCCCGAAGAGCCCCAGTGAAGACAGAATGATGAAGAATGCTGGTTAACAGCTGGAGCGAAGGGCGAAGAACCAGAGGAAGATGATTAGATTTGCTTTTTCATTGCAAATGAAAATGGTTTCTATATTGTTAATAGAATGACAGACGAGCAACCAGGGGAAAAGTTACCTGTTTCTATCATGTGAGAGAAGCATGTGCTCTTTGGAGCTGCCTCTTACAGACCATCTGGAGAGCAAAACGCATGTAAGAAACAAGAAGAGAACATCTCTTCCTCCCCTTGTGCACTGCGTCCTTTCCTATCATGTGCTCCTTTAATCTAACATTTTGCCTGACTCAAGTAGAGGCCATGCTTTTTCCTGGGACACTCTGTGGAAGCAAAAATTAGACTCTGAAGAAGCCAGATAGAAAGAGTATTAATGCTTTTGAACTTTGTGTTGGAGAAGACTCCTAAGAATACGGTGGCAGCCAAGGAAAAAAAGCCAGTGGATCATCAAAGAAAACAACCCAAAGTTCTCACTCGAGGCACAAATGACCAGGCTCAAATTATCCTACTCTGGACACATAATGTGAAGACCCAGCTCTCTGGAGAAGGCTATAATGCTGGGAAAGTTGGGAGGAAAGAGAAGAAGAGGACCACCAGCAGCAAGGTGGATGGACTCAGTTACAGTGGTGTTGGAAGACCTGAAGGGACAGGTTGGGAACCGATTGTCATGGAGATATTTATGGGTTACTAAGAGTCAATACCAATTTGATGGCACATAATTAATCAGTCAAAAGTGGAGGGCACATTATTTGGCACTCTAGAACAGGGAAGCATAATATTTTTCAGGCCAAGGTTCATACCTGTCCTTTGAGAGGCGTTCAACATGCAAGTGGGGGAGGAAAAACATGCCTTCCAGTTAGTGGGTGAAGCCAAGGCAAAAATTACATCTGGTTTTATTTCATTCAATGTGAATTAAACTTAAATATAAATCCCTTCAAACGAGTTAAGACTTCCTTTCCCCCTTTTGTTATAATCACATTAGGGTTTGCCTGCAGATTTTTGGGGGGGATCCAGGACCTGCACACAAAGCTTTGGTCATGAACCACTATTCTAAAATTAGTACTATGTCGAAATACTCGCTTGCATTTTTTTCTATCCATTGCTCTTTAATTTCATGAAAAGAGAATTTGCTTTTGAATGTTTTGGTCAAAGAAAAAGATAATTTTAATTTCCTTTATATGGGTAGAATGTGTGGTTGTGCATTTATTTAATTACAAGGTGGCCAAGCAGTGTGAATAAATGTTCTGTGCTCCCCTGCCAGCAATTTGTAAGCTTCCTGGCTTCCTGCATTTCCATTAAAACCCAAGGGAAGAGACCCAGATGAAGCTCCTTTTCTAAAGCTTATTAGATTGGAAGATGCTACAGAAGAGGCTATAGGGTGATGGGAACATGTGCAACAGAAAACAACAACTGCAACATTGCCATCATGTGTCACCTCCAACAGTAAATTTAGTGCAAGGACACCTTTCAGAGAAAATCAAAGGAAATTCTGGCTACGGAAAACTACTGAAATCGCACAAAGCAGAGTTCAAGGCAGTATTAACTAGGACAGCCTTCCACAATGACGTTTCCTTGAAGCCCTCCAACATCCCTCCAATATAGCAGCAGTGATTACTTCCCACTCGGTACTACAGGGTGAAAAGGTCTGGCCAGAATCCATAGCTGAACTAGAACCAGAGCAACTTTCTCCTCCAGTTGACCTCCATGGACCAGCTTCACCCAAATGCTGAAGCTCAGCCACACATTCAAGTCCTCGCTGTGCCCACCTAGAAGTAGAACACCACCTTCTGAGGCTTCTTCTAGGACCTTTCCCCTTCCAGGGGAAAACTGGTCCAATCTCATCTGGTTGAGATGCAGCAGATCCAGAAAAAGTATCTGGCAGTTCCAGAGTTCAGAACTCAATGTTAATCAATTGAAAAGAAGTTGGAGGTAGAAGGAAGCCTTGGGGAGGGGTTTTGTGTGATATGTCAGCCTAATTCTCCCAAAGAAGGAGAAATGGCAACTGTTCTCAGAGGCATCTTTATGTCAAGGGTAAAACTGATCCTCTTTAGGGGATGACAAATTTGTCCTCAATTCTCTTTCGGCTCAGATTGGTGAATATGTAAGAGAGCCTCTTCATTCTGTTGAGCTGAAATAAGACCTGTTCTGATGAATGCAAGGGAACCAAGCACTGAAGGAGCTATGTCATGTACCTCTTTTTAAATTTTTGTTTTGTTTCAAACAAACCAATTCACTCTCTCACAGATTTTAACATTCCTGGGCTCAATATTCATCAGAGGTTTTAATAAATAGAAGACTGAAGCTTTCCCCAAGGCTGTCTCTCTGCTTGGGTTGAGAAGGCTATTCCCACAGTGTCTGGCTAGCCTGAAACCCAGGCTAGATAGAAATCTTGGCAAATATAGTCCCACAGATCTGGAGGTCACCATCTTGGGGATAGTGGAGATGTCGTTTTAGTTGATATTTGTAAAGATGTTTACAACCAATGTTTCTGGAACTCACCAGTTCCATGGAACCAGCTGTTCAACCTCAATGAACCACCAAGCAGAAGGCTCAACCAGTTCTCTTCTGACTGGCTGAGAAACATCCTAGTAGAGAAAACAGAAATTGGCTCCACAGCTGCTGTCTCTTCCCAGGGAGCCCAAGAAGTTGTTAATCCCAACTCTCTAACTCTCAGCCCTAGGATATATTCTTGGTCAATCCCCATGCTCTCACTGAACTGTAAGCAGGTTGTGCAGCAAAAGTGTCCACACTGGGTTTGGAGACTAAAATCTGCTTCTTCAGATAGCTCTGCCCAGCTCAGTCCTCAAATTAAAATAGTTCAAGGGATTAATGCCAACTTCACGATGGTTAATCTTCCTTGGAGCCATATCTAGAACAGTTTATAGATAGCTTGTTTATATTTATTGACTGGTTTGTTACATCCATCTCTCATCTTTCTTCCAAGTCGGGAGGCTGTAAGAGGATTCCCTGGTGGAGGGTGGACTTTCAGTCCTGCCCCCGATTCTGTGCTACAAAGAACCCTTGAAAAGGACCACCTTTTGTCCTCTTTGCAACTGGAATGTCCCAAGTGACATTGTGGAAATTGAGGCCCATCTTGGCCTCTTCCAGCCAATTCTGTAAAGATCACAATGCTTATCATAATATGAAATGCCGCGCCTCTAATAAGCAGGTCCAAAAATTCAGCAGGAATTTGTTGCAGATGAACTTCCAGGAACACAGACAAGATGACATGACTATTCACTGTAAATATATAAAAGTACTAACTAATGAGATCAGCCCCTAACCACCAACAAACACTAATTATGCTGATAAAGCAGCAACCGAAATAGAGTTGAAATAGATTCCTTACAACCAAACTCACTTGTCATTTGCTGCACCTCCCACACATCAGCCCACGAATTCGGCTTTTCAGCCTGACTGTTCTTAAGGACTTGGCTCATCCTGTCAACTCACAAGAAGACTTGCAAAGCCATCCCAAGAAGTATGATACCCAGGTATGCAATCTGAACAAATCCCCCAGCTCCACTGTGGTCCAATGCCATAGTATAGAGGCAGGGGAACGTGTAGAATGTGGTTTATCTGCCCCACAGTTGCACGGCTGAATACAAAATCCTGATCTTGGCTTCTCAGCAGACTTCGCAATGGTGGGAAAGAGAGGCTGTGACCCCAAGGAATGTGGATTCCTTGCTCGTAGCCTTTGCCATTAATGTCATCCAGGCCAGCCAACAGATCTTCACCACAGTAAACCATCTGCAAAGAACAGAATTTGCAACTGCACTGAGCCCACAAACAGCTGTTTCACGAGCTGCATGGATTCCACAGTTTACACTAGTTGTGATTCTAGACAGGGTTTGTTTATAACCTTGGCTAATCCCAAGGCGTTTATATAAGACATGAGCTATGAAATATGGGTCATTCGCACAACTTATATTGTTCGCCACATGCAACGTTTACATACGAAAGGCAATTGCTTTACGGCAGAGGTTCTCAACGTTTTTATAAGCAGAGAGCTGCATGGGACTATCCCTCCCCCCTCCCCAAACAATCCTGTGTGGTCAGTTATTTCCATCTGTAATTTAGCAGATGGGCAACTGGCGTGAACAGCCAAGTGGGGATTTGAACTCATGTCTCCTCCAGAACAGCTGAGAAACAAAAGGGACAAATATTCACCCAACAAAAGAAACAGCATTCACCCAAATATAGATGCCCTGCCAAATCAGGAAATGAGAATTACCCTGCTTTTTTATGATCACGTATTCTAAACTTGCAATAAAAGGTGGGCCCTAGGAATGATTTCAAGGAACCTTATCCTGTTTCACCAGCCTCAGCGAGCTCCACCCCTGGACGCCTCTCTTTTTCATCTCAACCACGTGCTTACGTCCCGAAGCTTTACCGTAGGTTTGGGTAGTGGCTTCAGTGGTCAGAGGGCATATTTAAAGAGGGCAACTTTGCAAAGCCGCAATGGAAGGCGAGATCATGTAAAGTGAGCAGGCTGTGGGATGCCCAGGAATGGGGCAGGACGTTTCGTTTTTTTCTAAATGGGGAATATTATCTCTGGTTTCCTTAGGGCAGTGTTGTCCAAACTTGGCCACTTTAAGATGAGTGGACTTCAACTCCCAGAATTCCCCAGCCAGCCAAGTCCACTCATCTTAAAGTGGCCAAGTTTGGACAACACTGCCTTAGGGTTCTTCTTTTTAAAACACCATTTTCAGGGTTATGTTACAGTTTGGGTGGCCTGCTTCAAATGGCAGGAAACTGCTCCACTGATTTCTGGCAATCGTGGCATGAGAAAGCAGGAAAAAAGGGGGGATTAGCACGATCGTAGGCAAATCTGCAGCTCAGGTGCCTCCCCAGGATGTATCATCATGTGGTTCACTTCAGCTTCTTCAAATTGTAGCTCAATCAGTAGTCTTTGCAGATCTCCCCAACCGGGTACACGATGGGCTGGATATGCTGGGCGTGAGAGTCCAAACATGTGGACCCAGCTGAGTGGCATCTCCTAGCACTTCTTGGCTGATCTGGAAAAATTAACTAGGGTTGGACCTGGTTAATACTTGGATGGGAGACCACCAGGTATCTCCAGATTGTGGGCTAGTCAAAGAAACATCCTGGAAGGAAGGCAGTGACAAGCTATTTCTGCATCGTTGCCAAGAAAACTACACGAATGTCCTCAGTTGGTTGGTACAAATCAAGGGAGACATTTCCATTTAATCCAACCGCATCATCTGGAGGTCACAGAGTTGTGCAAAGCTAATCTAGTCCTCTCTGCACTGTTTAACATAGACAACCCCATTGCTGGAGTATTTTCCTTTGAAAAGAGGCCAGTAACATGTCATTCTTGGACGCTGAAAACATGTTATTGAAGATTATATGAGGACTTCTAGGTTCCTACTTGCACCACCCAAATTAATTGTCCAAGGGAAATGACTCTGTTGATCAGTCTTGCATTCAGAATGCCAAGAACAGCAGTGTTCTTTGCGCAAACACTTTTCCCATTAAAGAGAACAAAACACAGTCTCAGAGGAACAAACACCAAACGCATTTATCGCTATCTAAAACTATGAAGGTAGCATCTTCAGCTGCCTAGCCCAGTCCCACTCCCTCCAGCTGGCTTGGTCCAGGCCTCCTTCAGCCAAAAGGAGATCATAATCCCCAGTTCCTTGAATGTTAGAGCTAAATGGCAGATGATGTCAGCAAAGGCAGGATCCCAAGCCCACGTAGGCTGAGATAATGGAGAAATGTACAAGGTACTGAAATCTTTAACTCCTCCCAGGCTGGCTGATCTCCAGCTTTACTTGGAAGGATAAGGAGAAAAATAAATGTTGACTGGCTATGCAACATTTAGAAGGAAAAAAGGATGGATCTTAGGTTATTCCATTGTAAGAAAGCTTAATGGGGGGAATGCAATGTTTTCTTCGCTGACAAGAGCCAAGATGGTGTGGTAGATAAGATGGTAGATGGGGGATCAAGAAATCCAGAGTCCAGTCCCTACTTGCTCCTTGACTATCATTTGTTCTGTGAGTTTTGGCAATCATTATTTCTTGACTCAACCTCCCAACCTCATTGTTGTTGTGAACATAAAATGAGAGGGGACCCCTCCTTGCCCCTTATACACACTCGCTGTAGTAAAAAGATGGGATCTAAAACAGTAGTAAATAAACAGATTCCATAATCGTGAGAGAAGATCTTTCCTGATCATTAGAACATAAGCACATAAGCAGTTCCCTGCTAGATTGGACCCGTGGCCCATCTAAGCCAGCGGTCTGTTCTCACAGTGGCCAACCAACTGCCCAAGGAAGCCCACTAGTCTCCCAGCAGATGGCCTTCAGAGGCTGTCCCACTGCCATCAAGGCAAATAGCCACTGATCCCCATGACTTTCATAATAACCATTGATCCAACACTCCCTTGACCCTTTATCACGGTTACGAATGCCGCAGCTGTGACCAGTTGAGGACTGGTTGTCTGTCTTCTCCCCTCCCCTCCTCCAAAAGAGCACGTCTTCACATTAAAACTGGTGATCCAAGCCATATAAACCACATATAAAAATTGCACACTTTCAATATGTTTATTTTTGTGATTCATTTGTTAGGCTTGCACTGCCTTTCCTTCAGCAGCACTAGGACAGTGTATCTAGCACTCCTTCCCCTGAGATTTTCCAACAACCCTGTAAGGCATGTTGGCCAAAGGTCACCATGGAAGCTTCCATGATGGTGAACACAAAAGTGGACTTGAACCAATGCCTTTTGGATCCTAGTCCAACATCTTAACCACTGGTTCACCCTCGTTCTCTATTTTAGAAACATGCTGGCGGGTTAGCCAAAGAGGTACCGTTCCCCGCCACCAGGACACGGGCCAGGATCGACCAGCATCTGAGACAAACATGAGGACTTTGCTTCCTCCCACACTTGCTGAAAGGAGTTGACTTTGTCTTTCCCAGAACTGAAAAACCCAAGCTGTGACTTCAGCAAACCAAGATGAGCAAAAGTTCAGCAGGGTGAACTGTGCCTGAATTTCAAGGTCATGTGCTTCCCTTCCACCCCAACAGTCTAACCTGGTGACCATTTCAGGACTGTTTTCATACCGATGTTCTAATTTGCTTTGAAGATGAGGACATTCATTCCCGGGGAGCCACTAAGAACTGGTTAACATATTACCAACGGGGCCCAAAAAGCAGAAGAAGGTCAAATGACTGGAACTTCTGCTTTTAGAATTGTTGCTGTAGAAAGCAAGAACTCGGAGAATCCAAACAAGTAGGTGGGGAAGATGGCATAGCCTTCATTCAATGCCACACCACCAAAATCATATAGCGAATAGCCTGTCAGATGTTTCTTTTCCATCAGAGTCCTCCTCCACCAACAAAAATTGGACCAGTTAATTTGTTTATGGCCAGGGGGATTTTAGCAAGAGAATGCTTTTAAATAAATCTCATCCATGTGCATTTGGAGAAGGCCTAAACATATGGAGGACTGTACTGTTAAGCTCACAGATCTCCCTATAAGGAAACATCGACTTTATACAACGACCTCTTCCCTAATCCTAGATAACCAGCTCTAAGGGCAATAACCATTTTATGGGGAAAGCAATAGTCTCTTCTCTTTATTCAAAAACATAGTAGGGCCTGAAGGGACTTGTATATCTAAGAGGGAAGAAGGGCAATAAGATTGTAATTATCTGTTGGAAAGAAAGTCGAAAGTCACTTATATATTCCTTAACTTTAGTTTCTTTCTTTCTTTTTTTCATTTCTTGCACTTCTGTTTTCTTCTTCTCTTTCTTTTTTATTCATCTTTTATTCTATGGAAAAATTCTTTCATTCCATGGAAATAGAAATAGAAATAGAAATAGAAATATATATATATATATATATATATATATATATATATATATTCCATATATCCATGGAAATATATATATATATATATATAAAAATAGAAACATAGTAATGGTAGTACAAACAATAATAGTGAATTTAAAAAGGAGATATAAAGTTCCTATTTCGATTTCAAACATCTTTCCATGGACCATAGAGTCTAAATTGACAACGAACGACCTGTAACACAGTGAATAATATCACCATTTTTTAAAAAAGGAAAACAAATCTGCAAGATAATTCTGTTTTTCGGTTGTTTCTATATATCAACATAGGAATGTAAATATGTTGGGGTGTTCCTAACAGTAAGTCCCTAATCAGGATGGTGCTCAGAGGATAAAATACGCATTGCGAGAATTTGCACCATGAGGTCCCACCAAGTACGTAAACGGCAGAGCTTGGGTTTTGATATAGCCATACCTGTTTCACCTCTTTTCCCCCAGCTCCCCCCATGAGCACCTGTGAATTGAAACAAGAGAGGTCACTTCCATTGTATGTCCCTTACCAACACAAGCCTCCAAAATTAGAGTTGACCCTGTGCTTTTGGAGTGAACTGACAAGTGGGTGGAAAAGCTAATGTCAGTTTTATTTACGACTTTTAAATTAAAGTATTACACTCTACGGAAGTGAAAGTTGGAGTTTGAAGAAACAGGAGCAAAAGACTATTGATGCTTTTGAACTTTGTGTTGGAGAAGTCTTCTAAGAATAACCATGGATACCTTGCAAAACAAAAAATGGACCATAAAACAAATCAATCCAGGGTTCTCATTCAAGATACCAATGACCAAGACGCAAATTAATCATACTTTGGATACACTGTGGAGTCCTTGGGATTCTCTGAGCTTGGTTGGGGTTGTTGGTTTTTTTTGACGTTTTGTTACCCGACCAGGTAACACCTTCAGTGCTACAAGGGAGTGGGGTTCGCTCTCTCTTTATATACAGTAGCTTGCCCTGTCAGTGTTGGTGGGGAGTTGTTCTTTCCTTGGTAGTTCCTAGATTAGGCTGTTGTTTACTGATTGATTGTCTCAGTTGGTAGTTCCTTGATTAGGGTATTGTTTACTGCTTGACTGTTTGTCTGGTGTTAATCCTGGGGTGGATACATTTGGATATATTATGTGAAGACCCATCTCCATTGAGAAGTCCATAAGGCTGGGAAAGGTGGAAGGAAAGAGAAGAAGAGGATGACCAGCAGCAAGGCGGATGGACTCAGTTACAGTGGCGATGGGTGCACTATTGGAAGACCTGAAGGACCAGGTTGGGGACAGACCCTCCTGGAGAAGGTCTATCTATGTCAGTAGTTCTTAAACTGTTTGGCCCAATTACCCCTTCTCCCAGTCATAAATAACATCACTACCACCACAAAAAACCTGGACTCTCTTGTTTTACACAAGCGTTTCAGCAGCAGCAGTCCCAAACTGGATCCTCAACTCACATTTTGCTCCATTACAAACTGCTCTATTACTCCCAGGACATGCCCAAATTACCTCCTTGGGGAATTACCTCGAGTTTAAGAACCACTGATCATTGTGGTCGCTAAGAGTTGACACCAACTTGATGTCAACTCTTGTCATAATCAATCAATCAATCAATCAATCAATCAAAACACCCTGCTAACACTAATCTCTGCATATCTGCCGGTTTCAAGGAGGCATTTTAACTAGTGTATAATATAGAAGAAACTATAGTTACTACCAAGCTCAACTACACATCCCTTTATTTGCTTGACATATGGAAATTTCCCCTATGCCACCTTGAGTCAGTTGAGAATGAGATGGTCTTACAAATCCTTTAAATGCTCTAGCCAGGAAGATCTGTGAAAAGGGCTGTGAAATATGCAGTTCACCAATATTTGGAGGACCCCAAACTTCTAGTGCAGTGTTTCTCAACTTTGGCCACTCTAAGATCCGTGGACCTCAACTCCCAGAATTCCCCAGCCAGCATGGCTGGCTGGGGAATTCTGGGAACTGAAGTCCACGCATCTTAAAGTGGCCAAGGTTGAGAAACTGCCCTAGTGCAGAAGGTCTTGTTTTCCTTATATTCCGTTCTGTTATAGCAAAAACGGGCAGGAAAATGTCTGCTTCTAAGTAGTCACATTGAATGCCCTAATTGTCCCCACGGTCTACATTTCCCCCTTTAAATTTACATTCACCATCTCATAGCCCCAATAAAACACTGATCATAGAAACATCCAATTTCTGGGTTTGTGGGGAGGGAACTAAGTAACTTTAGCCTGTCCTTCAGCAAACCTCAAGGATCACATTGACTTCATCTGACACTCTCTACTTCATTCTTGATAGGTTCTGGTGCCCGCAGCACAGAGATACCACCCTTGCTACGAAAAGGACTTTCTTCCTGAAGCTTTCAAGCCATTCACGTTCAGACTTCGACCAGCCTTGCGAGAGTCCATCTTATCAAAACCAAGAGACAGTGAACCTGAATTTGCAGAAATCAACTTGCGTACCAATAAAGGCACGTCAATGAGGGCTGTATGAATGTTCTGGGCTTACAGCTCATCCCCGGCCAGCATTGAGACCAGCCTGTTTTTCTTACACAGCAATCTTACCGAGTCATCCTTCATTTTCAAAGTTAGTTCTCTTTGTACAAAAGTGATAAGATTCTTAGAAAGCCAACCGCTATGACTGTGACTCTGTTGGATGAGAGACCAAAATATCCCAACGTTGTAGCGATGCTCCCAAAACAATGTTTCTCCACCTTGTCAGCTTTCAGATGGGTGGACTTCAACTTCCAGAGTTCCCCAGCCACCTTGCTGGCTGGGCAATTCTGGGAGTTGAAGTCCACCCATCTGAAAGCTGACAAGGTGGAAAAACCCTGTCCCAGAAACTTCTAAATGTAAACCTCTTAAACCAAACTTTGCCTCCATGTCCATCTCCCCAGCTCTTCAAGGGTACACATCGAGCCCAAGCTCAAACTGGCATAAGCAATAATTTTGCAATCGTTCCCCTTATCTCTGATGTCTTTCTGCTCTGACAGGAGCCACCAAGAATGTGCTCCACTGACTCATTCTGGGAAAGTTCACCACCTGCCCACAGAGATCAGAAGAGAAGCGTTCGGTTTTCTCTCCGCAGGCGGGCGAGTCAAGAGGTCCAGCCTTGTTTCACAGAACTCAGTGTGGAATACAGAGCAATAAAATGACAGCCAATCGCAAATAAAAATACCACCAAGAATGAAAGGGGAAGCTTTTGAATCAGAATGGCGTCATACACGCAGCTGGCCTACCTCACAGGGTGAGTGTGGAAAAATGAATGCTACTTCAAGCTCCTTAGGGGAAAGATTAAAAGATTAAAAACCCTAGGGTGTGTTTCCTGTGACTTATTTATCCATTAGAGTTATCTCATGCCTTCCCCACAGGAGCTCACGGCAGCAAACATAGTGCTTTTTCCTCCTATTTTTCCCCACAACACCAATCTTGGGAGATAGACTGAGCTGAGACTTAGATTTTACCAGTTTTTTGTAATTTTAGGTGTTATTGTATTTTATATAATTTTGGTGTCTATTTTATAAGTTAAATATAATTGTATCCTGGACCTCACTCATAGAAGCTAGTTCGGTTGTTTGATTAATGTACTTTGTCTTAGCTTTTATTTCATTTATTATCTATTAAGATAGATAGATAGATAGATAGATAGATAGATAGATAGATAGATAGATAGATAGATAGATGGATGGATGGATGGATGGATGGATGGATGGATGGATGGATGGATGGATGGATGTTCACAGAACACTCTGCTTGTACTGGTCTACGACTGCAATAAATTGATTGACTGATTAACCGAACGGAGAGAGTGTAACTGGTACCCTTGTGGCTGAGGGGGAACTAGAACCTGGGTCTCCCCACTCCTAGTCCAACCCCATAACCACTACACCACACTGCCCCTTGGAGTACGTGCAGGTTTATGACTGTTTCTCCACTAGTGCCTTACAGCATCTTCTAGAGCAGGATGTCCCAACCTTGGCAGCTTTAAGATATGTGGACTTCAACTCCCAGAATTGGGATTCCCCTGGAAATTCTGGGAGTTGAAGTCCATACAGCTTCAAGTTGCCAAGGCTGAGAAACACTGCTCTACACTCATCCAATCATTGTGATGCCAAAATCACCATTTTGATGACAGGCATCAGCAATGGCTGGTGCTAGCAAGGAAACAGCCTATGTGGACACGCAGTGTCATCAACCTAAAGCACCCCAAGAAGTCTTGGGGACCACTGAATAGCTTGGCTGTGGAATGAAAACTCTCCTATTCTCACAGTTACCCCCTCCAAAGTCCCAAATCATATGTTTGATCCCCCCTCTGTCATCACTGGAGGACATCCTGCCACCGTTCACAACATCAAGAAGCAGAGTTGTGGCCACCAACCTCTCCAAGACTGCCCTTCCCCTCTAGGACCAATGTCAACAAAGGTCACAAGCGGTCCCCAAGTTCCTTTTCTGCAGTCCCTGGAGCCCTCTCCAATCGAGATGGTCAAAAAAGTGGTACATTTTCCTCCCATTTTGAGGCAGAAAAGCCATTAAACCCCTCAAATAGGGTTAGCACAAAAGGAGGAGATAACTCAAAACTCACTTCAGAAACCCTGGAGGAAAAATGTGAAGATACCGCCTGTACTAACATACATCATCATGAACCCCCAAAGTGGGCTTCTCCAGCCATCCAAAGGGTGTACCACTCTTCACCCAGGGTTTCAGGCAGAGAAACAACTTTCTCACCCTTCGATCCAAGCATCTCAGAGGGAGCGACTGGGAGCAAACGGTGGGCCTGCTAGGCATGTCCTTTGCAGCTAAGCCACCCTGGCCCCCCTGCCCACAGCCCTTGGATTGCCCACTGGAGGCCACAATCCGGGGTGCACACTGACCAGGAAGGCAGGCTGGCTGGTGAGAAGGGGGAACTACTTCTACCCAGACGTTCTTCCAACACGCAACCGATCCTTAGTGCTAAGCCACAACCGTTCCAAACGCAGCCTTTGCATTTTGCCCCCCAGAACAGGCTCCCTGGTGTCACCGTCAGCAGCAAAATAAAATCCAACGATACCAGAGATTGCTATTTATACGAGGCTCCCTGGAGACTGGCTGTAATAGTTATTTAAAGTTCTGAAAGGCGGGGCTGGGGGGGGGGATGTGAAGCAAGCGAAGCAAGCAAATATATGCTACAGGCAACCAAAGCAGTGGGGGGGGGAGGGACAGGCCCGAAGTAATAATGGTGCTGGGATGGGAGCAGCTCATTCTCTGTCCTCACCACCCTTCTTTTGCTTTCATTTTCCAGGTTTCAAAGAAGGGTGAAAAACAAACAGGAAAGCTCGGGGTGGGGGCAATCTGCAGGACTGCAGCTGGGGGGGGGATTTAAGATGCGCGGGGGGAGGTCTTGCATCCTGCAACCTGCAACCCCCGGCCTCCTCCAGAGAATTCTCCGGGGCTCCAGACGGTGACGCCCTCCCCCACTTCGCCTCTGCTTGTTTCCCTTTCTCTCTCCCCCCCCCCGGCCCCGGCTGGAGCCAGGCGCCTGTTGGGGACCAGACCCAAGTCGGTGCTCGGAGGTGCCGAGCGGGAAGCTCCGGAGGAGCTCCGGCGATGGCAATTGGGCCGAAGGGCAGGCAAGAGGGCCCACGCGCCCGCCCCGCCCCGCGGAGGGCAGGCTCAGGAAAGGCGGCTGCTCCGGCGCTGGGTCCCCGCTCGCCCTGTTGATTGGCCGGGCGGGTCCAACGGGCGGCTGCCGAGCCGCACCAGAGCCGCTGCGGGATCCCTGTCCAACGGACCGGGCAGAGCAAAAAAGCCGGCCGACGGGCGAGGCGGAGGAGGAGGAGGAGGAGGAGGAGGAAGAGGAGGGGGCGGAGGGGCGTCGCTTCGCAAAGGGGACCGGGAGGGCCGCGCCAGCTGCAGCCCGGCCTGAGCGAGGGGCTCCGCTCCTCTTGCTCTCGCCGAGAAGCTGGCGGGGGGCTTTCAAGGCGTGGGCGGGGATGCAGCCTCGTCGCTGGCTGTCAAAGCGGCAGGATGCCGACGACGGCCAGGCACGCACACTGGCACATTTTGGGAAGTTCGGGGGGGGGGGATGCTGGAAAGCAGGTGATTGCATGATAAGGAATGAATCCCAACCAATCCTTAATGCGCTGGGGCTCCTAAACTCTCCTTCCGCATCCTCACAATCGCGTTAGCCTTTTAAGTTTCTTGCTAAGAGGCGCAGTCACAACCCGGATACGCCCCCCACCCCGCCAGTCTCCAGTGCAGAAGGTGCGGTCGCTCCGTGGGCCCGGACAACACTCCCCACCCCACCCCACCCCACGGTTGCCACCACATGCATCTTCCCAGAAAATCTACCAGTCACCCCATTCACACGTTTTCTTGGCGGGAGGGCGGGGATCACGCCTTGCACTCTTGTTTTCGTTTCACGTCCAAAAGGCTGCAACCGCGGCATCTCTCCCACCCACCCCCGCCCCATCTAACCACACTTTGGGGGCCGGCAGGCTGCATGTTGTTCTTTTGTTTTCATTTCTCGTCGGCCCGGCTCGCCCACCCGCCCCCGGCCCTCCAGCCTTCCCAAGCCCCGCACGTCGGGGGAGGGCGCAGCGCCCCCAAGCCCAGCGAGCGGCAACTGCCCTCTGCTCGCGAAACCAGCGGGGCCCGAGGCGCGCGCCTGCGCCCCTTTTCAAAAACAAAGCCTCCGCTCCGGATTGCGTAACGGGTTAAGGCGCTCGCAGGCACCGGGCTGGGGGCTTGGGAAAGGCGGAGAGGGCGGGGGGGCAGGCGAGGTAAAAGAGCATCCAAACGACCCCCGCACAAGGAGACCTCCGCCTCCGAAGCGAACCAAGCCACCGCTGTGCCCACGAGGGGGCCGGGGTCTCAGCGCTCCCCTTCCCACGGGCGCTCCCACCCGCCTCCCGTTCGCTCGCACAATCCCCGCCGGGGAGCCCGGAGGGTCCGCACCCGCCCGCCCTGCCGAGGGGACGCGCCTCTGCAAGAGAAGGGCACCGGGCAGGGGAGGGGGTGGGTGGCTCGCCGCCCGCCCGCCCGTCCGCCGACTCACGTAGCGTTTGAGCTTCTTCTCCGGGGGCGACTTGATCAGCCAGCCGGTGAAGACGACGTGCCCCGCGCTCATCTTCGCCCGCCGGCTGCCCCCGGGGCGCGCCGCCCGGCCCGCCGCGGGAGAGCGAGGCACGGAGCCGGCGGCGCCAGCACCCGCCGCGGCCACGCACCGGAGCGCCGATCGCCGCCGCCGCCGCTGCTGCAGCCGAGGCAGGAAGTCGCGGCATTGAGCGGAGACCCGCGCAGCTGCGAGCCCAAGGCCGGCCGTCGGGGCACGTGATGCCGGGCCGGGCCCAGCCCCGTCAACAAAGACGAGCACGTGTGAAAGGGGCCGGGGCTCGCCTCGCCCTCCTCTGGCTGCGCAGTCCGGCCCTGCCACGGCTGCTGCTGCCAGCGACGCGTCCGCGGGGAGAGGGCGACGGCGGGGGGCGAGGAGCGTGCGGGAAACGCCCCCCGCCCCCTGCGCGACTTCCCCGGACCTTACTCCTGGACGGCGTCGCCCGGCGCTTGGAACCATCGTCTGGTTAGCCGTGGTTGCCCACCGAGCCGTCAAGCGGGGAGGGCAGGGGCTGAGTCCCCCCCTTGTCTAAACCAGGACGGGGTTTGCACCCTGAGCCGGGCCCTAAACGGCAGCGGAGAGGGCTCACACGTGCTGTAAGACAAACCAACCAGCCTTTGCATGGATGAATACAGAACTTCCAGAGCCAGGCGCCCCACTTAACCTTGGTCGCGGCCTCGGGGCTGTTCGGGAGGGGGCTGTATTATACATATATGGGGGGGGGGGTGACCTTCACATTGTCATTTTCACCTGTACCCATTTCAGGATCACAGGGTGCTCCAAGGACCACAGTACTGGAACTGGAAGGAACCTAACTTCCCCATCCCTGGATTAGTGCTTGTGGGACCCAGAGCGCTGGCTGGGTGTGCACGCTGGGGTAACCAGCGATCCACTTTGCTGAATAAGCCCCTTTTGCAGGGATCAATCAGATGCAAAGCCAAACCCACAGTTTACACATTTGAGGGGCTGGTTTCACACCACACCTTCACACCAAACGAATGGCATGATGTTTAGCGTCCCAATGTATCCCCAGTAGCTGATACGTTGCAGAAGAAACAGCATTTAACGCATGTATTCCCGCCTCGTAAATACCTGTGCGTTCCAGTTAGGCCCTCTTGACAGTGGCCCTTCAAGATGCAGGGGGGAGCGATTATTCATATTCTTGCATGGCTGAGTTGGTTTCACAAATGATTCATGACTTTAAAAATACCTTGTTCAAAACAGATTCCAATCCAATGTTCCACCGTTGCCTCGTTCACGGAATTTTACAAGGCTCCAAGTGGCAATTTCTGCTAATAACCCTCATATGTTTTCCTGCTGCTTCTATTTGTCTTCTTCCTTAATGTGTACCCATACCTTTTAAGAAGGAAGGGATGAAATAAACGTGTGTCATCTTTGCTCGGGGCCAATAGGACACCTGCTGTCAGCCTAGCGAGATACTGTAATTCAGACAGGAAACACGATCAGATGGACGAATTTCTACTTTATTGTAAGGTTACATTAACAGAATCTTGCAAGTCTGAAGTACATCTGTCCCCCGTCACCTTTACAGGCCAGGAAACTAGGGAGGGTCCCTTCTGAGATGTTTGCCAAGCTCCCGTTCCTGCTGCCAGCTAAGTTGCCTCTTGTCTGACCATTGTCTAGTCTGTGGCTCTTCCCCCTGTCTCCCAAGGTCATTCCCAGATCCCATTACACCTGCACCCTAATGAATGCCTAGTCAAATTCTTGGAAAGCTACATCACAAATTAACCAAAGGATGAACAGACTGAGGTTATCTCAGCTGATGGCAGAACCTGGCTGATCTTGTCTGGGCCTGATACCCTGACAGAGGTGGGCTGCATCAGTGCTTGGATCGGAGACCATCAAGGCTGTAGGCTAGAGTAGGAAGTTAAAGGATATCTAAGAAAGAAAGAAGAGAGAGAGAAAGAGAAAGAAAGAAAGAAAAAGAAAAGGAAAGAGAGAAAAAGAAAAAGAAAAAGAAAGAAAGAAAGCCACTTGTGTACGGTTGCCAAGAAAATTGCATGGTGATGTTTCTGAAGTCACCAAGAGTCCAAGGAGACCATCCTTAAGAAGGGAGGGACTAAAAACTGGGTCGTTAGAGAAAAATGCAAAAAGTGTGCTGTTGGTTACATGTAGGGCAGCTGGTTATCCATCAACAAACAAGAAATAGAACACCAAACACATGTACGAACACAGTCAAAACCCCAAAGAGGATACAGGAAACTGGTTTGCATAATATTTGCATGTCCTGTCTGCTAGGTAAAGATGCAAATATATACCACATGACTCTGACTGAGACAGAAATGTGATATATGCTTCATCCTGGAGGAGAAGCCAAGGACCAGGAGAACTGGGTGCCACCTCAACCTGCTATGGGATGGGGCTAACTGAGGCTGGATAACTTCCAGATCTTGGCCATTCTTCCCTTCTTAAGACTTGGATTGGATGTCTCTTCTGATAGAAGATGTCTCCCAAGAAAAGACTGTTTTCCCACAGCTTTTCCAGTCAAAGTCAAGACCAACAGATCTATTAAAACATTTCACTACAAAGGTAGTTTCTTATGTAATCATGGCTTGTTGACTAAACCATGCAAAGCTTAAGGAGATGACAACTTGCTTCCAGCACTCCATTCCTAAAGTGGCATTCCCAAATGGCAGGATGCTAACCCTTCTCAAGGACTGGAGCATGAATCAAGTCTGGAAAACTCTTATATGGGAATGGAGATAGCTTTAGAGGTCTTCTTGGTTCATTAGGAATGAACAGTCTGATGGCTTTCAGGCACCTCCATGACTGAGGTGTCTATGCCTTCCACTTTGGGACTCAAGTTGGCAACTCAAACTAGGTGGCTCTCAATAAAAAAATGGCATCTTAATTGGATCCTTTGGTTGTCTTGGTGTACTGGAGAGGTATTTGGCTGGAGCTTGCTGCTAAGAATACAGGTAGTCCTCAACTTATGAACACAATTGGTACTAGAACTTCCATTGCTAAGCAATGTGCTCATTAAGTGAGTCACACCTGATATTACAACCTCTTTTGCCACAGTCATTAAGCAATTCACACAATCGTTAAGTGAATCCAGCTTCCCCCATTGACTTTGCTTGTTGGAAGCCCCCTGGGAAGGTCACAAATAGCGATCACATGACCCCGGGATGCTGCAACTATCATAAATACATGCCAGTTACCAAGCACCCGAATTTTGATCACATGACCACAGGGATGCTGCAACAGTCGTAAGTGTGAGGACCAGCTATAAGTCACCTTTGTAACTTTGAACAGTTGTTAAATGAATGGTCATAAGTTGAGGACTACCTGTAGTTCATTTATATTGCTTTTATCCACCCTCATGCTCAACTTATCTTTTTCTCTCCTCCCTTGTTTTGATCAAATTTTATCTTGGAAAGAAACTCTAGAAATGATTGCGACAGATGAACTATCCTCCTTTAAAGGAGAGTTGGAGAGACAACAACCTCACATAGCCTACATTAACAACACACTTGTAATATACTAAGTCTTTATTGACTGGATGCACATGCATGGTGTTCAGCCAAAATACATACCGTTGGCTGGGTTTAGCAGCTTCTATGGACATGGCCATTGTGACCTGCAAATCATGGTTTATGGCTTAGCATGTGTTAAGCCAACCACTCCTGCCTTTCTGGGCTAAGCTGATGCTTCCGTAACAGCTGCCACATACTTTCTTCACCCTCCTGTACACCTTGAATCTCCTGATAATCTCCTATTCAACAACTAATCAGATCCAATCCTGCTTAGCTTGAGATCAGCCAAGGTCAGCTAGGAGAAGTGCAAGACCAAAAATGAGATTTTGAACTTACTTCGGCCTTCACCTGATGCCTCGCTTGTGCCCTAGCCTTTTCAGCAATGCTGACTGACATCCTGGATTGGCCAGGTTGTGACCAGTACAGTTTGACCACAGAGACAGAGATTAGTTGGCGTTGATTCTGAACTAGGAAAATCCAGTCAAGACGAGAAGGAAGCAGAGCCAACAATAGAACGGAAAGGCAATGAAAGAGGGTGGAGACACCCAGAGCAAAGACAGCCTGGCTGGTTTGGAGAAGGAGAAGAACCAAGCAGATCTGGACAGGACAGAATCACCCTCGTTTCCTCCTCAAGGGTTGCTGAGATGTAAGAAGAGCAAAGTGTAGGGAAAATGAAAAGTATTTGCTATTCAGAGAAGGAGAGATTGAAGACAGCTTCCCAGCCACCTGGATTTCTCTGCCCCAGTGTCTGATCCGAACCGGGGCAGGTGTGCAACTGACTATCTCCACCTTCAAGCACATGGAAACCAAAACTCTCAAACCAACAACATATCCTAGCGGACCACTTTTCCCATAAATAAATAACCAACCTCTCTTTTCTTTAAAACAAGCCAAGAAACAAAGAGTCTCAAAAAGGGGGCAGAGCAAACTCCATCTTTTGTTAGAGTCGAAGGAAGCTGGAAGTGTGACAAGGCATGGGAATCTGGTCCATTTGGACTCATGCGATGGAGAATGTGCTGCTGCACATTTCTCCCACTGGGGGAAAAAAATGCCATTCTATATTTGGGGGTGGGGGGAGTGGGAAAAACAGTATATGTTCCAGCTGTCTGGGGCAGCCCTGCTCCATTTCCTCTACAGACTCAATAACAGTCCCATCTCCCAGAGCAGAACTGAAACAAAGGAGTGTTTTGGCACAGCCCTTCATCTCTCCTGCGCCCACATGCTTGTCCAGGACCCAATGAAGAGAGAGCCCATGTTTCTTTCCCAGAGATGTGGGCTGTCCTCCAGATCGCCTCTGCAGCATTCTCAGGAGGCGCGAGGAACCTGCCCTTTGCATCTGGCACATCCCTGTCTCTTGGCAAGGCGGAGGCTGGGCGTGGAAGCCCAGAGCGTGTGTTTTCCGTGGCTCCGTCGGCAGAGAGGCCAAGCTGCTGCATGGCTGGGGGAGAAATGCAGGGCAAGGGCAGTGAGTCCGGGAAGGTTGATCCGTGCAGCTGCGTCACCCCCGGGACCTGTTCCCGTCTGTGATCCTGATGGCTAGATTTCATCCTCTTGCTTCTTCAGACCTGTATGCTATAATACAAATAAACCCCCAAAAGATACGATAAGATTGTGCCTTAATTATATATTTGGGGGGGTTGTATTATAGCATACGGGTCTTGTTTTAAAAATACAGGGGTTTAAATTCATCTTAGAGGGTTCTTATAGGCGTTATTCTTACCAGGACTGTGGAGTTCTTATTTTGTTCTTATTTCTAATTTTGTAATTATGGGGTATGGTTAACAGCTGGTTGGGGATTAAAATAAAGAGATGGATTGATTGGACATGGAAGAGCCCAAAAACCTGAGATCAAAAATCCCTAACAGGCTTCCCCTGAGCATGAAGATGTTTGTGGATGCCCACCTGGGTCCACCAGACTCACTTCCCTGTCTTTTTTTTTTTTTTTAATGTACTTCTAATTGTGACAATAATAGGGCTGTGAGATAATTCAGATTCAGAGGAGCTTTGGATGGCACCCCTTCCAGGAACTCTTGAAAGCAGCTGGATCCTTTGCTGGGAGGGCAATCCCAAGAGAGGACATGATGACTTTAAAAGGGGGCAGACGGGAGAAGCTATGTTCACATTCTCCCATGCTTGAAGCCCATTTTGCAAATGATTCCTAGCGTTGCACACCACAAAAAAGAAAAGTAAATGGGAAGCTTGGGTGATGCAAAACAGCACGCTCCGAAAATAAATCTTCAAGGTGGCTACACCCAGTGCTTTGCTTAGAAAAGTGCTGCCCTCACTAGAAGAGAAGAGAGAGGAGGGACAGACCCTCTTGGATGGCCACACGGGGTGGTGGGGAGCAACCTCACAAATTTGCCTAACGGTAGGTGGGTGTTTTTAACCAACCGCATGCCGCTACGGCAGCCATTTTGTGAGAGATTCCCATCAGGTAAGAATAAAGGCTATCAGAAACTGACCTCAACTCCTGGTGACTATGCAGACCTTCTAGTTTCCTTGATAACAATATGGATATGGTTCTTCTGGAAGGCATTTACATTTTGACAATCTAGCCCACAGAACTGGGATTTCTTATCCAGGACCTAACCGGGTCTAATTCATCTTACCTTACCTTACCTTACCTTACCTTCTTAGCTTAGCTTAGTTTAGCTTAGTTTAGTTTCTCTCCCCCCTCCCTCCCTCCCTCCCTCCCTCCTTCCTTCTCTCTCTCCTTCCTTCCTTCCTTCCTTCCTTCCTTCCTTCCTTCCTTCCTTCCTTCCTTCCTTCCCTCTCTCTGCCTGCCTGCCTGCCTGCCTGCCTTCCTTCCTTCCTTCCTTCCTTCCTTCCTTCCTTCCTTCCTTCCTTCCTTCCTTCCTTCCTTCCTTCCTTCCTTCCTTCCTTTTCTCTGTCTCTCCTTCCTTCCTTCCTTCCTTCCTTCCTTCCTTCCTTCCTTCCTTCCTTCCTTCCTTCCTTCCTTCCTTCTCTCTCCCTCCTACCCTCCATCCCTCCTTTCTTTCTTTCTTTCTTTCTTTCTTTCTTTCTTTCTTTCTTTCTTTCTTTCTTTCTTTCTTTCTTTCTTTCTTTCTTTCATCAGTGAAAGCAGGCTAGATGTTGCATCTCTCCAAAATTCCAAAGTAGGCCCATTTTCTTCAAAAGGTTGGGGACCCCTCCTTTAAGACACCTCTCCTGTCCGTTGAGCGGTGCATGCTGTGCTCTCTGGTCTTTTTCTCCCCATTACAATCAGCCTGGAGTGGATGCTACACTTAAGCACAGAACATTTGGGGCAGGGTTTTTCAGACAGTGTCCCATGAGAGACTAAGAGCAAAAGAAGAAAAAGTTCACACAAATGCAGCCAATTTTTCGACACCAGAGCTTGGCTTCTTGAACAGGGATTTGGGGATTTATTTTTTAAAAATGTAATAGGTTCCGTTGCACAAAAAAGTTTGAAAACCCGTGACTTGGGGCATTCTTGCAAAATTGGTGACTCTGAGTTGGGATAGGTCAATGCAATGCATTTTTCCATGGGTGTTCAATGGCTAGCCAGAAAGGTTCACAATTTTTTTTCTGTACCTTCCTTCTCTCCACCAAGTTCTTAGGTCCCCTTCTTTTGGTTGGGGGGCGGGGAGGACGAGGGAGAAACTTGACTGGTGGGTGGATCAAACCTTCATGACAACATCCCTCCTTTTAGAGAAATTCAGCACAAGGGTCTAAATTGGAACATGCCGCTTTGATTTTTTGGCTGAGGTCTACTTCCTTGAAACGCAAAACTCAGCAGCCAGAATAAGGCATATTTTTCAGCACTTGGAGAATGCCATGCCTCTCCCCAAATTCTTGCCAAAACAAAACCCAAATCAAATTATGTTGCTGCTTCAGGGGAAAACCCGTCTCAGGAAGTCATGCTTTTGAGTGGGACCGGATTCTTCTCTGCCTGGGTTTCTACTCCAAATCACTTTCCCCTTGCTCAGAATCATCCAGAGATTTGGAAGCGGTGGGGAGACGGGAAAGGAATCCTTGACAGCAGCTATGGGGACATTCATGAATCAAATCCCATTTACTTAGACTGCCAAAGCTGATGCGTTCCAAATAAAATTATGGTATAATTTGGTTTTCTAGAACATTTATTTCTCATCGTCCAATGTTAAGAAAAGAGAAGAAAATTTATCTGGCTGATAAATTGTTAGTTGGGTATTGCCCAAATGAATAATTAACTTATTCGGATATGATATACAACCTAATGGATTTTATTATAAGCCACCCCGAGAGCTTCAGCAATTCTCCTTTCTGGTTGGACTTCGGCACCCAGACCAGAAGCGTCCCAGAGGCACCGCCACTTCAGAGTAAAAAAAATACCGATTTGGGACATGAAATGCCTAATAATTCACTGCTGCCTTTCAGGATTCCCCAGATCAGTTGTGCAATGCAGCTGCCTCACTCTGCCTAATAATAGGGCTGGCTCTGCAAGCTGTCATGCTGAGGATTCACTCCCACGTCCCCTTGAACTTTATTGCTCCTTGACCTGCTTATTTTCGGAAAAACAGGAGCGTTTTCACAGCCAGCTCTACGATTAGACCGTGTAGCAGGGCTTAGAAGTTCATGCCGTGGTCTGAGGTAGGAAAATCTCTTGGCTTCAGAGATGGCAAGGAACTGAACAAGGGGCGTAGCAGATGGATGAATATGTTGCCCATCAAAGGCGATATCTGTGGTTCTCTGATCAAGTTCAGGGCTTGGGTGAAGATCTTTGACTCTTTCCTCCTGGCGCAGCTGGGAAGGGTTGGTGCCTCTACGGCTTGGCGCAGAAGGAAAGGACTGTTCGCAGCAATAGAAGTCCCCTCTTGCAATGCCAAAGGTAGGCCCAGGGGGGCTGATCAGGATCCGCATCACAGTAGGAGAAAGAACAAGTTCTTCATCACCCACCCCCTGCCCTTCACCCATCTGCTCAGGATCACCACCTTTGGAATTGGAATGGGCTCTTTTCCATGGTGCTGCTTAACCACTCTTCATAGCTCCATTGATGCATCCAGGTAAAGAAAGGTGTGGGATGCTTAAATTGAAATGCATCATTAAAATAAATTACCAAGCCAGCACAGTATTCTCGTGTTTTTTTTTTAAAGAGAACATTTATAGTGCATGAAAGAGCGAACATTTGTAATAATATTGCCCTCTAGTGTCTTTGTGTGGAATATACGCAGGGCGGGTTTCTCTGTTGGCTTCGGGTAGCAATAATCTCGTATTATTCCGAAGAGATTCTCTCAAAACACACCATGTTGTCACGAGACCCATATATCTGCAACGCTTGTCACATTTTTTTTTAACTTTCTTCCACTGGAAGATCTTAAAAATGCCCACTTGGTCTCGCACACATTTTATCCAGGTCCCTTAATTCAAAATAATACTGTAAGCTCTTTGTCCTTCGTGGCTGCAGCTAGTCGAAATTCCTGAACCTCTTTTAACAGCAGCCAAGTGCCTCCAATCAGTTACTGGCCCACAGCTTTCCTCGTCAGTTGGATACAAGAGCTAAAGGTTTAGGCTTAAGGCAGGATTAAAAATAGCAAAATAAGAAGGAAGGAAGGAAGGAAGGAAGGAAGGAAGGAAGGAAGGAAGGAAGGAAGGAAGGAAGGAAGGAAGGAAGGAAGGAAGGAAGGAAGGAAGAAGAAAGAAAGAAGAAAGAAGAAAGAAGAAGAAAGAAAGAAGAAAGAAAGAAGAAAGAAAGAAGAAAGAAAGAAGAAAGAAGAAGGGAGGGAGGGAGGGAGGGAGAGAGAAGGAAGGGAGGCAGGCAGGCAGGCAGGCTCTGCTCTACTTGTTGAACGTGGCCTGGCTTGTATGCTTGGCGTGGATCGCTCCCCACATTGCGTCATGGCTGTGCTTTTGCAGTCCTCATGGGTAAAAACCAAGTTGTGGTTGTGGGGAAGCTAAGAGGTAGGAGCACTGTGTATTGTACAAAAATAAAGGCAGGATATAAATATTATTATTGTGGTTGTTGTTATTAGTTTTAAAAATGGTAAAGTTGACCAGCTGAACTGGTGACTTCCTAGCCACATCGATGTCGTTTTCCCATCAGCAGTACCAAATTAGTTTGCCATTGCCTTGATCTTAACTTTTTTCCCAGCTTCCCAGACTACTCTACAGCTCTGGGAGTTCCTGGCAGTGTCCCATCCAAGTATTAGCCCAGTGATATTGGCATAAGCCATCATTTTTTTTTTTAATTTTGCCTTTCAGTAAAGCAGAACAAGAGAGAGAGAGAGAGAGAGAGAGAAGAAAATGGAAAAAGAGAAAGCAATGCAACAAAAATTATAAATACATAATGTTATTAAAATATATCATGGATATTTTTGTTATATATATTTGTGTGTGTGTGTGTGTGTGTGTGTGTGCCTTTGAGTCAGTCTTGACTCCTGGTGACTGCTTGGACAAGTCCCTGCAGTTTTCTTGGCATGATTTCAGAAGTAGTTTGCCATTGCCTCCTTCCTAGGGCTGAGAGAGAGGGACTGGCCCAAGGCAGTCCCTTCCTCCCTTCATGCCTAAGGCAGGACTGGAACTCATAGCCTCCCAGTTTCTAGCCTGCTGCCTTTAACCACAATATAAAACTGTCTCATTATATATATATATATATATATATATATATATATATATACACATACATACACACACACACACACACACACGCACAAGCATTTCCATAAACAACGGCCACATTTTATATCACCCACGGACAGTTATGATGATTCAGTCATGTCATCATGTCCAGCATCCACGACATAATTCAGGTCATTTACATAACACCCATGAAGTCATGTTGGCTTGGACTGGGAGCCTATATGAAATCATGGTTAGGCTAATTCCTTGGGAGAGGGGCTTGCTGACTTAACGGTTGACGGATTGATTCTGGACGCCACACCTGACTTTTCGGAACAACTTTCCTTTTAATTTCTAAGCGCCGACGCTTCTCTGTACGATAGGAGGTCCTCCCAATTCTGAGGAAGGCTTTCGTTCTGGGGGTTGACTTGCAAAATGACTCGGAGTTCTCTGCACACGTGGGGCAGCCTTGGGGTTGCCTTGCCTTCAGACGCCTTTGTGCTGAACAAGAAAGGGCTGTGTTTGTGGTGTGTGGGAGGCGGGCTGCTGTGTGGTACGAAAGTTCCTTTGGGTACACTCAGGGCTGACTCAGAGTCTGTTAACAGGGTGTTTCTGTTGTCCGGCCCTTCCCAGTTTCCTTTCTATCTTTAGATAAGGGCCCACTTGCTGCAAAAGTATGCGAGACTCACGCTTGTGCTACTGAAACTTCTATTAACAGGAAGAAAAAAAAAAGGTAGATAGAGTGGGAGTCAGCAACTTTTCTGGCTCCAGTTTCTTTCGGCCCCGAAAGGAATTGAATGCCCTGTTGTTGGAGTCCCCTGTATTTAAGTTTCATCTGCTGCTGAACGTGCCTCCTCCGGGTATTCTCGATTGCCATCTCGCTGCTCCTCAGCCCGCGGTTTTAGTGCTTTGGTTTTATCTTGGTTGATTTCGCCTTTTCATCTTAATTGGCAAAGCCATCCTATTTAGGCCTTTCCGAATGGCAATGAACCCGACAGGAGCAGTTATAATTGCGAGCGACAAGTTCCATCAAATAATTAAATACGCTGAAGAGCCATCAATGCCCATGTTGGCCCAAGGGAGAAAAACATTTCCACAACCATGATATGGCAATATCTTTGTAGGATTCTCCAAAACAGTGTTTCTCAACCTTGGCCCCTTGAAGACATGTGGACCTCAACTTCCAGAATTTCCCAGCCAGCCATGCTGGGTGGGGAATTCTGGGAGTTGAAGTCCACGCATCTTAGAGTGGCCAAAGTTGAGAAACACTGCACTAGAAGTTTGGGGTCCTCCAAATATTGCTGAACTGCATATTTCACAGCCCTTTTCACAGATCTTCCTGTGGCAATATCTTTATAGGACCCTCCAAAACAGTGTTTCTCCACCTTGGCCACTTGATGGCTGGGGAATTCTGGGAGTTGAACTCCACCCATCTTCAAGTGGCCAAGGTGGAGAAACACTGCTTTAAAATGTCAAAACTAGTGACTTCTCAAGGACTTTTGATCAGCAAAGTGTTTCCAAAGGGTGGGTGAAAACGCATAAGGTTCCCTAAAATGCACTAAGCTATGGATTTAAATGCAAGCACCAGTTTGGTATGGTGGTTTAGGTGCTGGGCTAGAAACTGGGAGACTGTGAGTTCTAGTCTTGCCATAGACAGAAACCCATCTGGGTGACTTTGGGCCAGTCCCACTCTCTCAGGGTTGTTCTTATGGGGAAAAGAGGAAGGAAGCGTTACGTGCCCTGCATAAAATAAAGGCAGGATATAAATTGAACAATAAATAAAACGGACTGCTTAATGATGGTTTGCTCAATGAGCCACAATGGGCTGGGAAAGTTCACACTGTGTGTTAAACCAAAAGCTGTAGCTTATAAACCACAGGGGTGGACTTCAAGCCCAGCACGTGACATTATGGCTTAGACATGTTGGGTAAAACCAGTTGAAGGCAAGATTACATTTTCTCCATACAGGGAATCAGGAGGAGTCCGGTAGTACTTTTTTAGGCTTCACAGTTTTTATTAAAAGGTATCAGCTTTTCTGAGCTGCAATTCATTTCATCAGACGTGCAGAGTGGCTAGATTGACGTGGGATTTAACTTCAGAGTCTGCTTTTCTGTGCATCTTTTAATAAAACGTGTTAATCAAAAAGGTGCCACTAAACTCCTTCTGATTTTTTGCCTCCGTAAACTAACATGGCTCTCCTCCTGCAATGTCTCCTCACCGAATTGATCCATGGAGAAAAATGTTCATTTTAACCTCCACACCTGTAGATTTCCCAATGAGATTCTCAACCTACGGAGCATAACATTTTGAAGCAGCTCTGATGGTTTGATGGTGACCAAAGCATCAAGGGGAATTAGCAGTTGAAGGTGACGGTTGGGGTAAAAAACCACAGCATAACTGTTCGAGTTGAAGGATTAATGAGACGAAAACGAGAGGCTAGGTATACAGGCGGGTGAATTATAAGCAACCCGATAATATCAGTCTCTGAGCCCGAAGAAATTGGTGAGAGAAGACGAGGAGACCCCCCCCCAGCATCTATTTCAGGAAAGGGGGAAATGGCCGTTAGAAAACCACAGATAAAGTCTCACGTTCAGACAGCAGCCATCATTTCAAGATAGCAAAGGCAATCAGAATGGAAGAAAGCAGAATGCACAAGATGAAGCCGAGGGTAAAAATAGAAATTCTGGAAAGGGGACCTGAAAGGAGAAGAAGGAACCAGCTGGAAGTGGTGCCTGCAGGAGGAAAAGCTAGTGATGGGGTGAAAATACACAGAGCATCAGGGAGGGAGCGTTGTATTAAAAAGGATTATTGCAGGATCACACAGTCCCTGCTCTCCAAAGTTACGCTATTTCTCCTTGGGATCGCAAATGCCAGGGTTGAGTTCCGCCAGCCTCAAGGCTGGAAAGGGACAGCAGGAGATAACACGAGCAGGAAGCCCACGCGGCTTGCAGGTGTACTAACAAAGGAATGGAAATTCCCCAGCCACTGCCCAGGGAACCATAATCCTGCTCGAGCGCCAACGAAGGTAGAGGATGGCTGAGAAGGGAAACAAGGATACGGGAGGGTGGTGGCAGGAATTTCCAAAAAGGCTTGCTGTGCTGGAAGAAATGAGTCTGGGATCTTAATGGAGCGTGCCTTTGGGGAAGGGGTTACACAGCCATGGTTCACCAAGGCTGTGCTATGGGGTTTAAGTCTAGGGCAGTATTTCTCAACCTCGACAACATTAAGATGTGTAGATTCAACTCCCAGAGTTCAAATCTGGGAGCTGAAGTCTACACTTCTTAACATTGCCGAGGTTGAGAAACCCTGGTCTAGGCTACTGGACCAGACTTGGGGAGATCCCAGTGCAAGTCATCACTTAGACAGGCTCGTTGGGTGGCTTTGCCCAGGGGAACAGGGTCCTCTGTCCAGTCAAAAAACCAAACAGAAATACATGGCGCTCAGAAGGACTCCAGAAGAAATTCATCCCCAAATCACGACCAATAGCGGTTTGAAAGAAATCCTCCTGCTCCTGAAATTAAGGTAGAAAAACAGAAAGCCCCTTGGGCAGGAGACACAAGGCAAGGCAGATTTTTGGCATTCTTTTCTGGCCACTCAGAGAAAAGGATGGGAGTCAGGAAAGAATTTCCGGCAGGGACGGGATTTGGGGACAAGGTCAGGGCCTCTGTAGGATGGGTGTGGAGGCCAGATGGGTTGCGCATCCGGCTTCTGGGACAGAGAATCCTCATTCCTGGCATAGATACTGGGCAAAACTGGGTTATTTTTCTAGGGAAGGGAAGGGATGAGTGTGGAAGGTAGCAGGAAGACAGTCAGTGCTGGAATTGAATCTGGACACCAAGGACTGACTTTGCTTCCTACAGAAAATCCTATGGCACGCTTGGTTCTTTTTAGATGGTTCACTGACTTCTGTAAACCTTATAAGTTTATCTGGTACTTCAGCTGCAAATACTTTTACATAAGCTCAGCATGAATCAGAGAAGTTGGACGATAATTAGCCCATTGTGTATGATCTTTACCTGGTTTTGGTATAATTGCAACATGAACGTGGTTAAATGCCTCTGATAATATTCCCTTATCAAGTATCTCATCATACAATTGACAGAGTTTGGGCAGCAAAAGATCTATGAATGTTTTATACCATTGGAAGTCCATCCAATCCTGGTGTTTTACCACTTGTACTTGTACATAAACTCAGTAATCAGGGGAGGGAAGTCACTCCCCTCGAAGACCTCTTTCTAAACAAAATAAAGCTCGGGGAAGAACTGCCCCCCACCCTATAAAGTTCCCACCACTTAGAAGTGGGGGCTGACAAAGAACAAATCAGTTTTTACTTTCCCTGAAGGCTGAGCCTGTCCAGAGGAGCATATGAGAAGAACGACTGCATTTGCATTTATCCTTTAAATTTCGGTGATTTAGAATTGGGCTGTTTGATTTGCTTGGCGCTGATACACACCATTTGTTAACAAGCAGTGCCTGGCACCAAACTGTATTACTTTCCACTCTATCTTGAGATAAGAGTTGCCATGCCCACTCTCTCTTGAACAGGGCAGAGGAGGCACCAGCTCACCTCCCCAGGATGAAGGTGTACCACAAACCGATGAAGAAAGCATGAGAAGCTTCTGGTTCTCCTTTAGAACTTAAGTTGCTGGGTCTGTGAACATGCCCAACTGTTCTTCAGGAGCTTTCATGAGGCCAATTCTAGAACCCAACATTCTGGGGGAAAAAGATGGGAGGGAGGTCTAGATTTTCACTCAGTAACAGTGAACCTATTCTGTGAGAAGTATGCCCTGCACATTTCCCAACTGCCTACAACCTTGCCTTTTAAACGTGGTGAACAAAACGACACACCATTGTCCAAGGATAGTTGTATCCTAGGTTTGAATGAGATCTTGGTGGGATAACAAGCAATTTTATTTTTGATTCCCCATATGGAACTTTCTTCATTTCTAGCAGTTGCCCTGGGTCAATGTTTTCATGGTGGTACCCTTTGCCTACCCATCTCTTTCCTGGTTAGTTACTGTTGTCTGAGATCTCTTCAACTCAGAGGTGAAAAGTTTGGATTTGTATGTATTTATTGTACAAAGTACACCATTTTGGTCTTGTGGACACTGGATGCATTTGCTAATTTTTAAATAATTGTATTAAATTAAAAAAAAAGAACAGTAAAAACTAACAAGAACTAATATTAAGAAAAAGAATGAGAAGAAAAGAGAAATTAGGAAAAAAGGATAATAAAGATCAAAAGTGCAGAAAAAAAGAGAAGAGACCAAAGAAAAAAGAATTGACTTCCGACCCTCCTTGCAACAGATATAAATAACAATATACACCAAACTCTTGCTCTAAATATACCACACTGTTGTTCAGTCATTAAGTCGTGTCCGACTCTTCATGACCCCATGAACCATATCGCGCCAGGCCTTCCTGTCCTTCACTGCCTCCCTGAGTTTGCTCAGTCTCATGCTCATTGCTTCAGTGATGCTATCTAACCATCTCATCCTCTGCCATCCTCTTCTCCATTTGCCTTCCATCTTTCCCAGCATCAGGGTCTTTTCCAAAGAGTCCTCTCTTCACATTAGGTGACCAAAGTATCTGAGCTTGAGCTTCATTATCAATCCTTCCAATGAGCAGTCAAGGTTGATTTCCTTTAGGATTGGCTGGTTTGACCTTCTAGCAGTTCAAGGGACTCCTAAGAGTCTTCTCCAGCACCATGATACAGCACAACTTCCATTATTTCTATTAACCCATATTATTTCAAATCATCAAATCCATACAACATAATTTCATTTTTTTCTGTTTCCCGCAAAAAGTCCCCAAAAGGTTTCCAATTAGCATTAAAATTACACAACGTCTTATCTCGAATCAAAGCTGTCAATTTCACTATCTTCACCAGCTTCACCATCCATTCTTCCATTGTAGGTAGTATCTCAACTTTCCACCTCTGTGCATATAAGAGCCTTGCTGCTGTTCTCATATATAAGAACAAAGTTCCATAGGTTTTTTTCCAACTGTTTATCCATCAAGCCCAAAAAGAAAGTCTCTGGTTTTGATTGGATATTAATCTTTAAAATCTTCTGAATGAAAGTATGTATCCCATTCCAAAATTTGTTATTTTGATGCTCATTTGTCTAGTTTGGGAGCTCTTCCTCCTCTGTAAATAAATTAGTGTTTTTATTTAGGTTGGTCAAGGGGGGAAAAGTTGAAAACCAGAAATCTCATTGCCAATTCATGGAAAGACAAAATAAACTATCTAGCCCTATTTTATGTCCAAATTCAGATGAGAAAGAAAACTATTTTTCTTCTTGAATCAAGTCAAATCCAGTTATACCTTTGATGACAAAGAAAACTTGCTGTTTATCTGGCCTCACAAACAACCTTATTTCTAGTACAAAAACAAACCATGTGCCTAAATGATAGTTTCTTCAAAGAGTATCCCAAACCTTTAGAAAATCTGCCAAAAGAATGATGTTCATAATACAAAAATGAAATTAAAATGCATGGCAGGAGTGACCCTAAATGAATAGGAATCTTTTTTTTTAAGTGTGTATAATGCAGATGTTTAGATACATTGAATTATTAAGCCATAATGTTGCTTGCGTAGTTTGGTTTAGTATGATGTCTGCACTTTGCCATTTTGATTTGTAAACCATGATTTATACCATAAACTTCAATGGCTTGCACTGTCACTGCTTCCTTAATCATGGTTGCTTGGATTCACCTACCGTGCAAAGTTATGCGTACCACCAATTGGTGATCAAGCATGTTTAGGCACACGCAAATTTATAAGCCCATGTATGTGCCATGCGCGCAATTGCAGCTGAAAGGAAGGTTCAGAAGAGTTGCTACAGACCTATTCTCTCGGTGTTTTTAAGGGTGCCACCATCCAGCCATATACGCCTCATTGAACTCTTAGTTTATGATTAACAAATATTTCAACAGTCCACACCTCAGAAAATCATTTCGGCTCAGCCAATTATACAGGTAGCCGGAGAACTGTTGAATGTATCTGATAACGTAGGAAGGAGGCAACTCTTCTGTTGACTGGCCTTGCTGATAAGTACATGTAAGAGCCTGCATCCCCCAAACTCCATTTTGGGTTTGCTTTTTCTCAGGGAAGCATCTTCTGCATGGTTTTGCTTCCTGCACATGAAGACGCTAGCCACCATGCTGAGGATTTTGGCTACTCTGACAGCAGTTCTGGGTAAGACAAGGGGAAATACAAAACCAGGGGGAAATGGTTGTTTCCTTCCTTTTAAGACATACGTGTCTGTCCAAACATGAATGTGATATCCCGGGATGTAGAAAAATTGAGGATGGACATTCAAAGGTATCTCCTTCTGTGATTCTATTTTGGAGGATTCACAGTTTCAGAAGGATAAGCATTTTTATTCCTGCAATTCTCCTGGATGCTGTTGGAATTCCGCTTGGATAGCAGGATCCCGGTGGAGAAGTTGCCTTTCTAGGCTAGGCATTTTTCTTTTGGGGGTGTTTGATGGCCATAACAAGATGCTTTTCTTCCAGAATTTCAGACATTAATGCCACTCTGATTTTGTTCTGAATCCTTGGGTTTATTGAGCAAATGGTTACGTGCTTCCCATGGCTTTTAAAAAATTGTTTATGCATGTTTTAAGAAATGGGTTCCTTTGTGTGTCAACTCAAGTGCTCACTGGACAGTGGGGTGATCTGGGAAGGAAAATAAATATATAAATGCAACTTCTTGGGACTGGAGAGGACCAACTAAGAAGAGGGTTAGAAACTCTCCACATGAGGTCAACCTGTGTGGGCAATATACTGAAAGTAAATCTGGGCAGGATGGAGGTTCTGAAGAGCCACCATTGGGGAAGAGACAGCCCCTCATTCTGGCACATCTTCCTGGAAGAAAGGCGAGTGGGGTACTTCTGGATCTCTGGTTTCCAAGCCAGAGGTGTCCACCAAGAGCGACTATTATCAGCTTTGGTTGTGCTGTCAATTCCATCCTTTCCAGAAAGAAAATTACCTCAGCACTGTGGTGTAAAAAGTGCAGATTTCCAGACCTGACTGCTCTTATGTGCTGTGCATGGGGCTGATCTTGGTTCTAGTCCAGAGGATTTCATTGTAGAGAACCCAGCGTCTGGGTTGATCTCTTCAGACGTATCCAGAGAAGGCCATTTTTGTGTGTATGTGAGTGTTCCTGAGGGCAGGCATCTAGCCGGAGCAAAAACTAGTCGGTAGGCTTTAACCTGGACAGAAAGAAAAGCTTATTTAAGGGAATACAAGCAGGGATGAGAATCCTTGATCTCAACTGTTTCCATCATCCTGGCAGGCAGAGTATCTGAGGCTATGAAAGCAGGGGCTTCAAAAAAGGGAAGAAGGGTGGATCTGACATTCGAAGCCATGGAACCTGGTAAAGGTTGGATTTGCTTTCATGCAGAGATGGGCAGGCTGACTCTGCCTGCCTCCCCAGGCCTGGCCCTGATCCCCCAAGCTGTGAGTGTGGTTTCCAGGGCACCTCAGACTTTATGGCCAAAATACAGTTTTAATGGGAGAGTTGGCAAACATTATTTCTTCATGACTAGAGAGGAATTCTATGACCTTAATTAAATGTTAAGGTAAATGCAACAAAATAAAATTTTATTTTGTCTTGGCCCCACAGATTTTTGGGGGGGATGTGGCCCCCACTGTGCCATTCCACAGCTAAAGGAAGTCCTTAGCTTGGGGAAAGTTGTGCATCTAAGTTTCATTGGAATCCATTTCTGGTGGAGCAGGGTGGCACACCCAATCTCCACTGATGGGGTGGCCGTGGGGGTGGGGTCAAAAAGTCAAGATGGCAGCTGGGACCTGCGTGATGGAAGTCCCACCTCTCATGCGCAACACATATAAAAAGAAGCAGAGCTTTGATCACATAGCCCAACCACCAACTTGACTTTTTTGATTTCCCCCCACCATGGCTGCCGCTGTTCACTGATTTCTCCTGCACATTTAATTTTCCTATTTTTTGAATGGAGCAGAAGGAAATGCTTCAGGGGCAGATACGTGGTTATGGGTGGGCTGACCATCAAAGTATTTCACCTGAACATTCCCCTCTTCCTTATTTACTTCCCTTAGAGGAAAGAGTCAGTTTCTGGATTTCTAAGTCTAGTTTGAGCTAATTGGAGTTGATGGTTGCTCAAGGTTTGGTTGACACAATAAGCTTCAAACCTCAGATCATGGTTGAAAGGTTACAGGGAAGATGGTGGCAACTCTCCAGAATGGCTTAGTGCCGTGTTTCTCAACCTCAGCAGCTTGAAAATGTATGGACTTCAACTCCCAGAATTCGCCTGGGAGTTGAAGTCCACACATCTTAAAGTTGCTGAGGTTGAGAAACCGTGGCTTAGTGTGCCATGCAAACACACTCTATACTGCAAGGTACACACTGCAATAAGCCATGGTTTGTTTTAACCACAACTTGTCAACCAAGGGTTAAGTAGGATATTAATCCATCCAATATAATTTGTAACCCACCATGGCTGGGTTTAAACCAAAGAGTCCCATTAAGACTCATCAGATGGGTGAACCCAGCCTGTCCTTCTCTTAGCTACTTGAGTGTTAAGTCGGGGCCTCAAATGCTGTCCACAATGGCATTTCAGTGATGCAAGAAGCCACCAAGGGAGAGTTAGTAACCCCTCATTTTTCTTCCACCCCCATCCCTCAACATTACTTATGCAAAAGGGGTAACTGGCAAATTTGGGGTTCTGCAGGGGGCTTGGCTTGTTACCCCCTTTCCTATTCTAATTGCCTTGATCTTAGTTGGGTCATCCTAGAAGAGGTAAAGGTTCCCTTGAGTTGCACTTAATTTCTAGGGACTTCACTGAGTAGAGTTTTCGTACTGCTGCTTTTAAGCAAAGAACAGGACTTTCCAATACCTGACCACAGACCTTCCACCTGCTCTCTCATTTGCCTTCACTGTGAGATTATTAGGTTGACTTTTGTTATCTAAAACCTCCCACTGCTCGGTGTATTTACTGGCAGGGCCCTGTATGCTTTAATTTTGTTTTTCGCATCCTACAAGGCAAGTCTCAGATTACTTCTGCACATTTCCTAGATCAGCACTCCTGTCTGACTTATTTAATTCATAAAAATAAAGACTCCCTTGAACTGAACTGGAATTGAACTTGACTCCTTGTGACTTCAAGGACATATCTAGGTTGTTTTCTTGACAGGAATATATAAGTAGTTTGCATTTGCCTCTTTGGGGGATCCTCCCTTGCATAGTCTCCAGTCCTATCATTCCTTGGAGATCTCCCATCGCCTGTGAACCAAAGTGTGTGGCAATCTGCTTTAGCATAATGTCTGAAGGGGTGCATGTGGAATCTGTCTTAGCATGGAACAAGCACAACATTGGAAGTGGTGATTCTGCAGTCTAATACTTAGCTGGGAAGACTGTCATTTTGACTTTTGGTCTTAGTGTAATGGTATGTGGGAAAGACCTTGGGAGATGGGGCGAAGAGATGCCAATGGCCAGATAAGAGACAGCATATCCCTCAGCTGGATAGTGGGAAGGGTAAGAGGCTCAGAAGGGACCTTCCCTAAGTTTTTGGGCTGTAAAGGAGACAGCAGGAGAATTATACTTTGAGACTTGCAAGATTGATGTCAGCCTTACTAGGTAGACCAGACAGGAAACACGGCCAGATAAGCTAATTCAACTTTATGGTACAGCTACATTAACAGAATCTTGCAAGTCTGAAAGGACAGTTCTCCTGCTGTCTTCTTTACAGCCCGAGAAACTAGGGAGGGTCCCTTCTGAGCCTCTTGCCCCACTCACTATCCAACTGCGGGCTATACCCTCTCTTATCTGAGCGTTCCCTTGGCAGTTTCTCTTTGCCCCGTCTCCCAAGGTCTTTCCCATATACCATTACGCTTAGTCTCCTCGATCATCATATCCATCTGCTTGCCATTCAACAGCTAATAGTACTGATTGTATTATTCCCATTTGAAAAAACAGAACCATCTAAATCAGTTTTCCCAAACTTGGCAACTTCCAGATATGTAGACTTTAATTCCCAGAATTGCCCAGCCAGCCTGGCCATATATCTGAGTCTACCAAAGTGTGATTCTGTATCAAAGCAAGGAAAAACCACTTTTTCTTTTATGAATGTGCATTATTTTACACTTCAAGAGGTCAAGTGTTTTATGCTAAAATAATAAAACAGTACCTTCAAAATGTATTCATAAAAATCCCAAGCAAAAACAAAAAGACAAAAATTAAATATAATGCTCATAGAAAACAAATGCCAAACATGGCCCTCACACCCTACTCAGCAATTGTTCCCTTTCCTGCAAAATAAATCCACAGAACAATAGCATTTTCACCTACGCATGCTATCTCTGGGTGGCAAAAAGCCAACCTCTAGATGGCAGCAAAGAAAAGTAGAAAATTAACCCTTGACTGTTACCCACTGCACATCTGAATGAAACTACAGAAATGGAGTAGGAGAATGACTGCTCAGTTTCTAGCCATCCAATGATTTCTTCATTGATAATACATTCTTCAAACAACCACAATAATTCCTACAGACATGGATATAATCGGATGGAACAGATGGAAATTGGAATGACTATATTTTTATTACAAGAAGGTAGAAAATTCAGTTTTAACAGCAAAGACATGACCACAGGCTGTCTGTGGAAGATCACATACTGCTCACATGCAAGTTCCAAGTCAAGTCAAGGTAGAAGAACAAAGCCAGCTAGGTTCCATGATATGATCGTGAGCATATTTCCATCATTTTCAAGAACTTTAGGAATTGCTTTGAAGTCCTGAACTTCACTGAAGGGGAATCAGAAGAACTATGAAATGAAGTAAAAAAAAACAGTTGTTAAAGATGAATGTATGAATATAAAGATGAATATAAAAAGGAACTGCCACAGATCAAGAAATAGAAGAAAGCAAGCTGGATGTCAGAACAGATCGTGGAAATTGCCAGGAAGAGAAGAGGAGAGAAGCCAAAATCAAGAAAGGCAAAGGTCTCAGGATGGAAAAACAAAACAAAACAAAACAAAACAGAGAACTGTTGGAAGAGAAAAGGAGTAGTATTACAACAACATTTGTAAAGATACTGAAGATGGAAATAGGCCTGAAAAAACAAGGAGATTTATCTAAAAGATCTCCAAGGAGGTTCCAATCTCAATTTGACATGCTAATGGACAGATAATACCCAATTCAAAGAGGGTCAAGCAAAGATGGAAGGAATATATTGAAATTCTGTGCAGTAAGGATATCAACACCCAAGATGCTTAGATGATATCTACAGTAGCCTCTAAAAGATGAAGTTAGATCAGCCCCGGTCATTACCAAGTCAGGAACTGATGGAATATCTACAGACATTATGACAAGCAATAAAAGAAGAATCAAGCAAAGGCTCTAAGCAAACTATTGCTGAAAATCTGGAGAATGACACAAGTGGCCAACTGATTGGAAGAGGTCAGTCTAAAGAAAGGAGACTTAACAGACTGTATAAACTATTCCATAGTATCCTTAATTTCAAATATGCTTTGGATCATCCAGCACAAAGTACAGCTACATGGAAAAGGAAATGACAGATTTCAAACTGGTTTTAGAATAGGTTGAGGAACAAGAAGCATCACAATGAAGAACTGAGAAAGCCAAAGAATATAAAAACTAAGTCAATATATGCTTTACTGAATATAGAAAGGCCTTTGATTGTGTCAACCATATAAAATTATGGTACGTCCTTAGGAGAACGGGAATCCCGGCTCCAGGTCAGTGAAAGAATGAGAAAAGGCTATATATTCTCTCCTTATTTATTCATTCTATATGAGAGAAGCTGGATTGGAAGAAGATGAGCATGGTTTTAAAACTGGAGGAAGAAACATCAATAACCACCCTATGGTGATGATGTTATTCTGATAGCTGAAAATGGAAATGATCTGCAAGCTCTGGTCATGAAAGTCAAATAGCAGAATGAAAAGAATGGAAGTAAAATTAAATATAAAGAAGAACAAACTAATGGCAGCAGGTACAGCAATCTTTCTTAGAACTGACAGTGAAGACATTGGTGTATAGTTTCTGCCTTTTAGGACTGACAGTCAACAGTAAAGCAACCAGAGGTCAAGAAATGTGATGCAAACTAGCATTTGGTAGGGTAGCAATGAAGGACTTGGAAAGTATATTTAGATGTTGTGATGTGTCCATACCTACAAAGATCAGAATTGTGCAGGCAATAGTCTTCCCTGTGACATTCTCTGAAAGCAAAAATTGGAGTTTGAAAAAGTGGGATAGAAAGACTATTTATGCCTTTGCATTTTGGTGCTGGAGAAGATTCTTGAAGACACCATGGATAGCCAAGAAAAGAAACACATGGATCATAGAACAATTCAGTACAAAATTATCATTCTTGGTACAAATGACCAGGCTCAAACTATCATCTTTTGGACACATTACCTGAAGACACAGCTCCTTTTAGAAATCCACAATTCTAGTAAAAGTGGAAGGAAAGAGAAGAAGAGGACAACCAGCAGCAAGGGGGATGGACTCAGTTACACCACTGGGAAACCTTAAAAGCCGAGTTGGAAGCAGCTCATCTTGGAGAAGGACTATCTATGTGGGCACTAGGAGTCAATGTCAACAGCACTTCACCAATGAACACCTGCACACCTGGTATCTCCATTTAACCTGATTGTGTCACACACTCGTGGCAAGTATAGACTCTGGCCTATACAGTCTTATGAGAATTCCCTTTGGGCAACAATGGATTTTATTGCCTCATTTGTGCAAAATACAACTAACACATCTCTTCCCCACCAGCTGTTTTATAGTCTGCAACTGTTTACAGTTCTGATATGGCCAATGCTTTCTTCCTGTTGGGTAGAATTTCTGGGTGTTATAGTTCTACAGCAACTGTTAATCTTCATTGGGAAAAAAGAGACACTTTCAATTTAATATACTAAATTAAATCTTGAACTATGGTTATGAGTTAGATTTGGTTTTTATTGCTCTGATGCTGAAGTTCATTTTCACAATTGATATATATATCAAAATCTTTAAAATAAAAACTATAAAATTAGCATGTGGGCCATGTCTGTGACTGACCACCCCACATGCCATATTTCACGGGGTCTAGCTTGTCCATAGGCATCTGTAACAGACTCTCATGGTGTCAGAAGGAAGACACATGCAGCATGATATCATAGCACCAATAATGCAGGTTATGCAAGTTGGATCATTTGCATGATGACACCACCGTCTACTGGTGGCTGTTCCCCCTTCCCTTCATAGAGGTCTATTGGCTTGCCTGTTCTGAGACAGATTTTGATGTCAAGGCTATTGATCTCTGTCCCATTACCTCTTCCATGAGCTCGGCTCCTGGATTTTGTCGCTAGATACATGGCTACACACAATTACTCCATCAGGTTGGCATATGATCCCAAACACCCACATTTGGCTGATGCACCTCAAATGGCTAGGAAACCAGGGCTACGATCTCCGATACTGAGGGATTGGAAAGGGGCAGCATTTCGGTCCTTAATACAACTAGACCCCTGATTGACCTTTTCCATCATGGATTGATTTTCCACAGGTCTTGCGAAGGGCGTGGTTGTGACCATCCCAGAGACGTCTGTGAACACAACAGTGGGTGCAAACATCACTCTTCCCTGCACCTATAAAACAGCATCTGCACCTTCTATGATTCAATGGAATTTTTATAGTGCCAAGTACCAGCAACCGAGTGGAGTAAGGCATTAAGCTTTTCTTTCAAACTTGAATCATCATTTATTGCCTGATTAAGGTTGTTCTGAATTCCAAATGCTATGCTGAACACAATCTGAAGTTATTGTAAGTCGGTAGGAAGGTCTTCACTAAGTTTAAAGTTAGACGAGAGTTTTTATTTAAAAGGAGAGTTGTCATTCTTTTTAATGAAAAGACAAGACAGGTACTTGTCTTCTACTTCATCAAAGAGGTAATTTTACCAAAATAATCATATTGCAAGTATTTAATTCTGTAAACTGATCCATTTCCAGCCAGTTGGGAAGCAATCAGTCTGGGCTTCTAAAGGCTCTCTTGTTTGCTGTGAAGCTTAGAACACTAAAAACTTCAAATTTGGGGGTGCTATCAGATATTCTTCATCAATAAATATCCCTTTATCAGGGCAGAATCTATACAAATCACTTAATTAAATATAATATGTTATTTGATAACCCAACTTAATCCTAAGGCAACATTCTTCAATCTGGTGCCTTTTAGTTTTGTTGGACACAAATATCATACAATTCCATGATTTCTCAGCCATTGACCATCTTGGCTGAAAATTATGGAAGTTGTATTCTATTTCATCTGGCAGTTCCTCAGATAGGAATGGCTGGCTTACAAAATGTCCATACTTGTCACCTGTTCTTTGGCTGTGAGGACAACCCTTCAGATCTTCTCCTGGCTGTACTCTACTTCCTAGATCACTGGCATTGCTGAAAATTGAGTAAGAGGGCCCTTTTTATATTTAAAGCCTATATTTTTGCTGCCTACCAGTAAAATGTGATTAGGGAAAACTTAGAACTATACTTGTTGGCAACTGCCTCTACAAGATGGGGAGAAGTAAAATTTCAGGACAGCAAACTAAAATAAGCAGTGGTCCTGAGATTGAGAGGTGCAATCCTGCAGCCCTGATGATGAACTCTGAAGGGTGACTCTAGGGCCAGAGGAGGAGATGGGGCAACCCTAAAATGAAAATCCATTTTGCTCACATTAAAAAAAAAGTGTGCTGAGTATTTCTTTTTAAATCCAAGTCACCAACTCTTAGATCAGCACATTTCTACTCAAATACAGCCATCACCATGCCTTTATAGGGGTGAAAAATCCACCAGTCATTGTGGAAAGACTGTGTCTGTCACAGATACACGGGGAAGATGTAGCTGGATTCACAAGGTAAGAAAATGAAATCTGTAAGAATGATAAGTTCCTTGGATTTCTAATGTGCTCTTAATACTTTTTTTTCTTAAAGTCTTATGTGAGTTTCTGGAATTCAGTTCTGTGAACGATAGTGTTTAACTCATCTGCCTCTTAAAATTTGCAGTTCATGATTTACAATTATTGGAAGGCCTCTTTATTTTTGTTGGTGACCTAATGGAGGTATATAAAAACAGTGCAGGGTGTGCAAAATGTAGACAGAGATTTTTTTTCCTCCCCGTGATAAAACTCAGGATCATCCACTGAAACTAAATGCAGGGTATTTGTTCATACATTATGCCGGTCAGGTGTGGAATCTGCTGCTGTTGGTGGTGATGGCCACCAATAGAGATGATTAAAAAGGGGGAGTGGACAAATTCAGTAGGAATCAATGGTGACCACAGGCAGGATCCCTTGAATGCCCGCTGCCGGTGAGCAGCAGTAGAAGCTAGATGTCTCTGTGTGACCCAGACTGCTGGACTGGATCAGCCCTTAGCCTGATCCAGCTTAAGGACTCTTCTTATGTTCTTAACAAGTATGGCTAAAATCTAGATCCATTGTTAATAGAGCTTTCTCTATTAGGGAGAAAGTTGTTCATGATAAGCTTTCTCAAGAACATCTGAGAGACCAAGGTGGAAGAGTTCACGGCCACGCATGGATTCAGGACATTCCCACTTGCATCTAATCATGGCACAGATATGTCCTGGCAACCATGTTCCTTCTGCTGGGTCTCCATGACATTGCTGTCATCCTATCCCCAGCCCATGAAGAAGGCAGGTTTAAGTTGTTCTTAGTTGGATGGGGGTTAAAGTAGGATCCCCCCACTATTTCTGAAGAGATCAAAAGGAAGCCTCGTGGTGTGTAAAATTGATTAGTCTTTGTCCCCCATTACTTGGAGGAATGCCTACAGTGACCTGAAACAAGCAATCAGATAAAGCTTGATAATTAATTAAAAGCTCTGAGAAAAGATCTTTATCCTCAGTCCTTTTTGAAGAGCAAATCTGACTATTTAGGGAGAGAGATTCTTCTCCTACGCATTCCTAAATTATCCCTATAGTTTATGGAGCCATGTATTCTGTAAGTGAGTTGGCCAGTTCATTGGGGTTTATATAAATATGGACAGGGCTATTGCAACTCAGTGTGCAAACTGTGGGCTGCATAAGAGTGCCGCGTGAGTGGGATGCTAATTGTAAGTTTTTTAAAAAAAGGAGATACAATATCAACACATGCTTGACTCTGTACATGTGCACTCAACTACCAAGACCAGTGACAGAATGTATACCTGTGACCCGGCAGTCCCTCATCCAAGATATCAAAATTGTGGAAACCTGCAATTAGTGTCAGTTAGTGTGAGCCACCAATTCATCATTTCCCTGCAATTACATTATTTTTTTTAGTCCCACTGATTTTTGCACCTCTCGGTATCATTCTGGAGAAAAATTGTTGGGTGGCGCCAATTGTGAGTCTAATAACAACTTTCAGTTCTATGACCTTTACCTTCTTTCTTTCTTTGCTTCTGATTGTATACACCCAGGTTTGGGGTGTAGCCTGCTTTTGGTCAACAGACACGAAGAAAGAAAGATTAAAAAAAAAATCTAATGTTTGGTGTGTTTTGTTTAATAAAACACAATCAGGCCTGATCTGGAAAGTAAATGGGATCCTGGTGCTGCCCTGGATAGAGATCAATAGTGGGAAATTTCCCTAACAGAAAATATTTAATGTATTTGAGTAAAAAATCAGAAAGGCAGATCTTTTCCTGATCGTTTTCTGCTATGCTCAGACCTTCCGAGCTATTAGGCACATAACAGCCACTTGTCTGCCTGGCACAAAATTCCTGGAACATAATGTGTGGGCTTGTCAAAGAGCACTGTGGAGTCATTGTCCCCCTTGTGAGGATTGTAACCTGTGTGAACTGTTCTCCAGGAAGATCTGCTTCTTCAGAGTTTACTTGTTGATTAACTCTGTCCACCATTCCACCATGGAATTAGATCCCAAAGTCCTCTTCTTTTGACAAAAGGAAAATCATAAAATGAATCTACATGTTACAAAGTTAAACACAACATCAATTCTGCAAGTGTAAATGTACACTTACTATTTCTATGCAGTTGCTTGCAGAGTTAAAATAAGAAAACAGATGATATGACAGACATGGACAGCCTTTTAGCTGGAATCACTTCCTTTGGCAGAAATAACAGCTTTCAAATGTTTCCCGTCGCTAGGATTTTTTTCTCACTCTTCTTTGCAGAACTTTTCTAACTCAGAAATATTCTTAGGTCTCCTTGCATGTATTAACTGCCAGAGATCTCTCCAGAGATTTTCAATATTTAAGTGGGGGACTGCAAATGCTATTCCAAATACTTTATCTGTCTTTTCTGTAAGTACTTCATGGTTAATCTGGAAATAGGTTTTGGACTGTAATCTTGCTGAAGTATTGCAGAAAACCTAAGAATATTTCTGAACTAGATAAAATCCATGCTTTGAAAATAATTTGGCAAAAATGTTTTTGACCTTGTAAAAGCCTGGCCCATCTGTGCTCTTCATTAAAGCAAGCTGTGACTTTTCATGTTTCTGCAGGAACCTGAAAAATAGTTGCAGCTGTTTTAAGAGGTGCAGGCACTTTAATGATTGGGCTTCTTAAAGCAGCTTTTTAAGTCTCACTAGGAAGGCTACTTCAACAAGTAAGCTCAGGTTCTGAATTATTTTTTCAAGTTTGTGTAGCCCTACAAACACATGCACACATGTATATGTGAGAGTGGGGAAGGTGTTAGAAAGAGAGAGAGAGAGAGAGAGAGAGAGAGAAGGTTAATACCAGAAAGAAAATAGAAGGACCTACAGCCTTCTTAAGCCCATATGACACTCATGTGCTGCTCTGTACAAATTACAATACAGTACTTCCAAAGAAATCCTGCTCTTAAGAGAAAAAAAATTCATAACTCTCCCTAAAGTTTGAGCTGTGCATCCTTGGAGGGCGTTGAATCCCATGGAATTCAGCAGAACCTACCTCACTGTTAACATGTCTGCAGTTGTCCTGAAAAAGCTCCTTCTTGTTTGAAAAATTGTGGCATCTTTTCTGAAGAGGAAATAGAAGTAGATCAGTGGGAAAGCAATCAAACAAATTAAGTAATTAAACCTGCAAAAATAGCCAAAGTCATTTATGAGCCCTCCCTTCCTCAAAGGCACCTAAAAACTAGCAAAAATATTGGGGGAGGAGATGAGTCTGTCAATGAAACTGAAATCCACTTAAATTTTAGATATTATCACTTTTTTTGGTAATTTTAGATATTATTATAATTTATATAATTTTAGTGTTTATTTTGTAATTTACACATAGATTATATCCTGGACTTCACTCATAGATGCTAGTTAGGATGTTTTATAAATGTTATTTTAACTTTGTGTTAAATTTTATTTTGTTTATTATCTATTAAGTTAGATTTATATCGAGAGAGAGTCATAGAGTACTTTGCTTGTACTGGTCTATGACCACAATAAAATAAATCGCAATTGAAATGAGAGTCTAATCCTTGGATGAAGAAGAATTTTAAGACAGAGATCTTTAATTAGTGGGCAGTGTTAGAAATAAAGGAATATCAAATCTGATAAACACTTAACTGTGTGCATGAACAGTGAACAGTCCTCCTGAATTTAAAGGAATTATTTCTGAATAAACATATGGTACATGGAATTAAATGTCACCGCAGCCCACTCGCTAAGTGTGAGTTTCCACAGAATGCAATCAATCTGATTTCTTCATAACATGGAATGGGAAGGACACTCAATGTTGTATATTTATCTAGATCAATGTTTCTCAACCTTTGCGCCTTTAAGATGTGTGGACTTCAACTCCCAGAATTCCCCAGCCAGCAAGGCTATCCCTGAGAATTCTGGGAGTTGAAGTCCACATATTTGGAGCCTAGCACATGAAATCTGGTCTTTGATCACTGTAAACTTCATCCCAGGATTGTTAATTATTTGATCAGTGAAGCACACAACACTAATGCAGTTATCAAATGACATGTGGAATTCTAATACATGTATTTTACTGTTTTGTGAACTGACCTGGCAACTTATATTTTTCATAGGTGGGCTCGAAACTGGGGGAAAAAATAAATAACCTCAATATTTTTTTTCTTCAACTACCAATTTGATGAATGTTAAATCCTGTTTCACAGATTTATATTTGGCAGCTTGGCAAAATCTATTACTCTGGACAGTTTAAAGGCCGAATCCAAGTAGCCACCAACATGGGAAATGCAAGTCTTTCAATCTTCAACATACAGCCCTCAGACACAGGCGTTTATGGGTGTATGGTTTTCAATCCCAATGACTCCATTTCCGAAAGTGAAAAATCAGTGACTGTCAGCGTGCTAGGTACTTATTTTCTTTTCTTCTTTAGCATGTCTCTGTGCTCTTCATCTGCTATATCGAATTAAAGATTCAGTGATTAGGTTCCACATCAAGCTAAGCTAAAATGTGTTTTGTCTTCTGTTCTGGCTTAGCACATTGTATGAATTCAGCCACTGTGGTTGATCAATCCTACTTATGGCTTAGTACAGTGTGTAAGCCTGGTCAGCCAACAAGCCAAAGTCAAACCATAGCTTAGGATAGCATGCAACCCAGGCCACAGAGATGTATACTTGAGCCTCTAGTCAACTATTGGCTGAGTTCATATCTTGCACTGAACCATCATGTGTATTTATTGGATTTGACTTAGTGTGTTGTGTGAACGTGTTTCATTGAGGCTTATTTAATAAGCCATAATGTAGTGCAATGGGTGAGCCATTTGTAAAAAACAAATGTTGACTGCAGGGAGATGTCACAGTGATCGAATTCATGTAGTTGGCTAAGCTATGATAAATTAAGCTTTTGGTTTAGAGTGTGGTGTGAACCAACTCACTGCGACTTGTAAAGTATGGCTCACGTTATATAAATGCAGTTGGTTGTGATTTATTAATTAAACCAAGGCTAAACAAAGAATCAGTGCTAAACAAAGTAGTCAGTGTGTATTTCCTGCTCAGCAGTCCTTCCATCTGTCCTGCCATTCAAGGAAGATGTTCTGCTTGCCCTACCCAATTTCCATTCTTGTTCTAACTCAACATTCCCGAATGATTAAGTCTTCTCTGACCTTGTAAGACTATTTTTCCTGAGTAACTGAGTTCCCCCTTTCACAGTTGGCTGGTAGATGGAGTTTTGCCTTCTCAAACATGCCAATCACTTCTTAAAATTTTTCGATGGCTCCATTTTAGCTCCAGGTTTATTATGTTTACTATTAGAAGAAAGTCAGTTGTCAAAAGGAACAATGCATTCTCAATAATATCATTCAAGCTGAAATAAATTATTGTCCATGTGATTTAGGTCTGGGTATGAATTCCATTGGAACTGCAGAGACCAGGACACCCAAATTCACTTCCTGTTGTCTCTTTTTCCTTCCCATTGTATTATCTTTTTGTATACAGCGGGTTGCATAGTTCTCAGCCAAGTAATGGTTAAGGGCTAGCCCTTACAGAGTTAATTGCAGGATCTGATAAAATAGAAGAAAATAGCTGATAAAATAAAATAAAGAATACTAAGAGTAAGATGCTTTCATTTTGCCATCTCATCATGGGAATCTTTCCTGCAAATGCTAAGCTTCTGCGGGACAACATCCAATGTATTTTCATCAGACACACAATCTTTGCTACAGAGATAAGCTTAGGAGAAACTGGTTCTTCTAATTTGTCTTTTTACGAGTTGGGACTGTTGTTTGTGACCATAGGCGTTATGGTTGGCTTGTTAGTTGTTTTTAATCCTTTACGCCACCCAGAATCACATCTGTGAGATGGGCAGCCATATAAATTTTATGTATGTATGTATGTATGTATGTATGTATGTAGTATGAGTGAATGTTAGAAGCTGGCTGGGCTGAGCAAATATTGGAGGCCCCCAGTGACAAAAGTACTTTATTTTTCCATTTAAACCAGTGTTTCTCAACCTTGGGAACTTTAAGATGTGTGGACTTCAACTCCCAGAATTAAAGTTCCCAAGGTTGAGAAACACTGGTTTAAACTATATTGCACATATAAGGGGGAAAAAGTCTAATAGGATACATTTGTAAAGAAAACCGTGTTCTTCTTTTTTTTTTAATGAAAGCCAGCACTGTCTTTGTGAGATGGGCGGCTATATAAATGTGATGTATGTATGTATGTATGTATGTATGTATGTATGTATGTATGTAGGAATGAATGAATGAATGAATGAATGAATGAATGAATGAATGAATGAATGAATGAATGAATGAATGAAGTCTTACAACTTCCAGGAAATAGAAATTGTGTTTGGGTGTGTGTGTATAGGAGGGAAGAGAAGTGGAAGTTATCCTTCAGCAGAAATATGTACTGTGTCTGTGCTAGATTTTGTGAGGATAAGTTGAAAAGCATCCCCAAACTCACTAATGATTTTCACTATGTGGTGCGTGGCAACCACCACAAAACAGATTTTGTGAGGATAAGTTGAAAAGCATCCCCAAACTCACTAATGATTTTCACTATGTGGTTATGAATGCACGCCAGTTCTCATGTAGCAATGCGTGGACTTCAACTCCCAGAATTCCCCAGCCAGCCAGGCATCTTAAAGTGGCCAAGTTTGAAAAACACTGGTCTATATCCATTGCTGATATATTTAAAATCTCATTTCTGGAGAATTATTGAACTATCTAGAACAGCCTTCTTGCCATTTGAGAAGCAGGAGCCCAGTGCAAGGAAAGGGCTCCTGCTTCTCAAATGAAGGGCCTGGGAAAGACTCCCCTAGAATAACTACACAATGAAGAAAGGAGAGAAACATAATTTCAATTTCACTGCTTTGCCTTGCTCTTTTGTCTTCCAGTTCCTCCTTCAAAGCCCCTCTGCAGTTTCGTTTCAAGCCACCATCCGAATATTGAAATTGGCCACTTGATCACTTTATCCTGCATTTCAGAAATTGGTCTGCCAATTCCAACCTACAAATGGTACAGACTAATTGATGACAAAGCGAAGCCTGTAACTGAGTTGTACAGTAAGTACTTTCTCCTTCCAGTTCCTATGTAAAACCTGAGATGCAACAATTCTACATACGATCTATAAAATGGTGGCAACTCTCAGAACTAGGAACCCCCCAAGAGGCTTTCCAGATGAGTGGTTTCCTGCCCTAATGCACTGTAAGATATTCTGTATTGAAGGTAATGTCATTGACCAGCATCATCTACTCTTTTCTTGAGAAGCTCAAAAGGAGGAGTTTCCATGAAGAGTTGGACTTCAGGGCTGAGAAAGTTCCATCGCCAACTCTTAGGTGTTCCATCACTGAAAGCATCAGCCAACACTGCTCTTTATGGGCATCAGTAGTCATTTGTCTTCCTCTGAACATGTTCGCTTGGAAAGTGGACTTTTTCAACAGGAGTCATGCCAGCTGTCCCTCAACATTGCCCTGCAATTGTCAGCCACCACATTAGAATTCCCCAAATCCAAAGACCTACATCAGTTTCACTGTGGGCTTCTAAAGTGGTAGATGCTTGGTGCCATGATGTTCCTGTGGCAAATTGGCTCCTTGTAAAGGAATGAAGAGGTGACCTTGGGGAAGGAATGAAAGAGCAAGGAAGGGGGGAAGGAAGGAGGGACTTGGAAAAAAGAGATTATACAGTCCAGAGCTTGAAGCAAACAGGACAAAGAAATGCAAAATAATTCCACTTTGAATTTCTTTGCATAAGATGGGACAGAGAGAAACATGGACAGGTTTTTGAGATGTTGTTAATATACTCTACTACAATGAAGTTGCATTCCTGAGATCCTTGCAACGTTTGTTTCTTGACCTGGCCCACCTTGAAAGGTTGACACTCCCTGTCTTCCAAAATCAATGCAAGCACTCGCTTTAAGGTACAAGATGTGTGTTTAACAACCTGGCCTTACTCCTGTCTTTCATTTCAGACCCTTACTCAGGACACTTGGTTCTAGGCAACCTGACCCAGTTTGAAGAAGGCTATTACCAGTGTACAGCTACAAACGCTCTTGGAAACAGCTCCTGTCACTTTGACCTCACCACAAAACGTTGAGTTTTGCCTTATCAGTTCTATTTCGTTTCAAATGTCTATATGCTGCTTCCTGTTTAAACAAGTGGTTTATAATAAAAACTCAACCATTTTAAGAAAGGCATTCAAACACCAAAAGCGTGCATTAAAACACCGTATAAAATAAGCAGTATAATCCCAGACTCAAAGCAGCAATGAAAATTTGAAATGATCACAGCAGCATCATTAGTAAAGGAGTTTCCCACAGTTATGTTAGTTTGGCTCCTCATTCTTTCCCTTTGGAAGGGGAATTGGTTGAAATCCCTGCGTATCAGCAATGGGGCAGTATTCATACAAGCATGGCCAGCTGTTCACCACTCTGATCCCTTTCCATAAGAAACAAGACTCAGAGACGTTCTTAGGTGTTCTTTTAAAAACAAAAGCATGGCTTCGGGGAAAAAAAAAAAAGAGAACACGAGGTGCTGAAAAAGTGAGATATTGTGTACCATTTTTAATTTTGCTGATGCATGAAATCAACTGCACCAAATTTGTAAGGAAATAAGCTTTCAAAAATGTACAGCAGCTTTTCTTGATATGCATTGAATTAATTTCCTCCTCCTCCTCGTCGTCCTCCTCCTCTTCTTCTTCCCCCTCCTCCCTTCCTCCCTTCCACATGGCTTGCTTGAAAGGGAGGGGATAAGCAGCCAGCAGCAAAACAAAACCACACACACACTTGGTTTGCATTAAAAAATTGCACACAAATATATTTGTATCTATAAGTGCAAACCTAGCATTACTATAAATCAAAATAAACTCTATCTTCAAGGTATGATATAAGCAATGGTCATTCACTGAGAGAGTTCCATGACAGACTCAAAGATAATTAGAGCCAGATATAAAAATGATCATAGGAGATATTTTGAAGCACCCCCCTTTAAAATGAGAAAGTGCTTTATTTAAAGAGAGATTGGTCCTCTAGAAGTATTTGTTTTTAAATTAACACTTACGTGTATGTTAATTTAATGACGATTTAGCCGGCTGCTATTGTTATATCATATGATTTAGATGGTTTTATATTGCTTGGAAAGTGTTTTTTCCCCTCAAAATCTTAATCTTACCTCACTGTTGATTTGATACCTGTCTTGAGTATTTTCTAAAGGGGAAACCAGGGTACAAAAGTAAATGAATGGAGCTGAGGGCCAAGCTCAGATGTTTTGCGACATGGGTTCAACCCATCTCAGCCCTTGACTTTTTTGGGGGGACAATCTAGGATCAAGGTACCTACTAGGTGGTTCTCAGGATAAAGCAGGATCCCATTCCTGAACATGTGAGGGACCCAACCCATCTCCTTGAAGTCCTAACAGAACTGGAACGGAGATGTGACGAAAGCATTTCCTCTCGGATGAAAGTTGAGTTTGTATTACTGTACCGCCAAGAGGGCCCTGCAGTTTCTCTGTCACACTCGTGAGTTGAAAAGAACTGGTTGGAATTAACACGCTGAAAGGACACCGTTCTTCCTGCAGGATGCCGTGCATTGCCTCCCCGAAGGAAGCCCCATTGATTTCAACAGCTGCATTCACAAGGAACCCAAAGTCAGGGGGTTTTCATCCTGCTGTGTTGCCCAAGGCAAAATGGCCAGGTTTGCACATAACACACTAAGCCGAACCAACAATAAGTGCAAACGTTGCCAAGAGAAAGATGGATAAATTGCCTTTCCTAACCTATTGTCCACTCAGAAGGGTTCTCTAGCTGCCTCAGACCTTCTGCTAATGAGCTTCTTGTATAAATGACCACAGTTTCTCTCTCCCTGCAGATTCAGAAAGCGGCATTATTGTGGGAGCATTAATTGCGGCGATTCTGGCCGCTGCCTTGATTTGTGTCATTGTCTGGATTCTGATCTCCAAAGAGAAGAAGAAGAGAAAAGAGAAACCTGTATTCAAGGAAATGCAGTAAGTTTGTCAAGAGGAACAAAGTTCCCCCCTCCTCTGAATTCCATCACAGAAACCTGTCCAAAGTCAGGTTTGCTCATGGTTAAACCAGAGCTTGTCGGAACAACGATTTAGCAAACAAGTCGCAAACGGTGGGGTTTTTTCAGCACAATGACTGGATTCCCATGTTAGGCTGTCATGGTTTGTCTTGAGCAGGGTTGGTAGAATCAGCCTCAACTGGTTGGCTTCATGCATCACAGTAAGCTACAAACCCTGATGTACAGACCACAGTGGTTGGTTCACATTAAGGACTAAGCCAAACCAACTTTTCAGAAAAGGGCTGAAATAAACAAATTAAGCCACTGTGCGCCAAAAGAACTTTATTTCCGTCCATAAAATCCCCAACCTCTCAAAAAATGTGGAACCTTTTTAGCTCCATTCAAGTTGTCATGTCATCAGATACCCCACCTCCCTTGAAAACCAACATAGTAAGTAGCAAAGGATGCACCTCCGGGCCAAAATTGCCATTTTTACCGAAACATAAAGAAAGCAAGCTTGAATTCAGGAATAATCGGGCAAACTGCTGGATCTCAGAAGCTATGTAGGGTTGGAGCGTTAACACTTGGATGGGGGATGGCCTGGGAATTTTGGGCTAGTTGGCCAGACCCTCCAAGAAGGCTGAAGTGGCAGACCACCTCAACAAGACTGCCAAATAAATTGCATGTATGCAGGGAGTCAAGCTCAACTTGAGGATGCATGAAATACTAGAGTCGTGTAAGGAAGAAAAAACATAACCACCATGTTGGATTAGTCTAAAGCAGTGTTTCTCAGCCTTAGCAACTTTAAGATATGTGGACTTCAACTCCCAACTGGCTGGGGAATTCTGAGAGTTGAAGTCCACATATCTTAAAGTTGCTAAGGCTGAGAAACACTGATCTAAAGGGTCACTGCGATCTTCTCCAACCTGGTACCTCCTTCTGCACTGGACTTCAACTCCCACAACAGCATTGTGCCAGATATCCAGGCCTTAAGGGAGCTGAAATCTAAGACACTTCAGCTGGGAAAGACCAACCTACTGAGCTGTTTCACAGAAGGGGTTGGAACGTGCTTCTTCTGCAACGTGCTGGGTCCAGGAAAAACGCATGTCTGCCTAAACTTTTGTGTTCTGCAGGACTATGCCTGCAAAGGCGGAATACGCTGCGGTGCCCAGCCAGACTAGTGTTCCTGTGGCTGCAGTCCCACCAAACAAGGAGGCGAATGAGGGCGGTGAATATGATAGCCCCGAAGAGGCCCAAGTTGCCATAATCCCTGAAAATGAGACGCAGGAAATGGGCCAACAACCAGTTTCCTAAAGTGGGTGGTTATCCCTGGGGGGAGCCTAAAAAAAGCAGGCCATCTAATAGTGAATTAGCACGCTGCTTCCATATCTGTGCCTTCAAGATAGCATCATTATAGCTCCAAATCCATTGGCCCTCGGGTATCTTTCTCTTGCCTTCTGTTCATTCCACACGAGCTCATCATCTGACCAGATCCATACCTCATACAGGATTGTCTAAAACCATGGTTTACTGACTAAACCACAGCAGCTGGGTATCTGAATCACCTTAAGCCAGAACAAAGGAAACCCATAGCGTGACTAGGTTGGCAGTGACACCCTGGACCAACCAAACTGGCCAGCCACGTTATTATCCTAACACATGGTACAAACCCAGAAAATGGCTTAATTCACAATTCAGTTGGTTGTGCAAATCCGAAAGATTGTATTCATTTACCAAACCACACCCCAATTGTGTGAATGCAATCACTTATTTAGCATAAGGTGTGAATCTAGCACATCCAACTTACTAGTACTGTATTAGTTAACACATCCTGAACTGCTGCCAGGCACATAGCCATCAGGACGGTGCGTAGCTTTGGATTCAAGTCCACAAAGATGTCTGGGAGGGTGGACAGTGTGCCTCTCTGCAACTCTTTAAAGCAGCTGCGTCTTTCCCAGGGCCGAGCAGCAGTGGAAAAGACAAGGCTGCTTTAAGAGTTGCAGACAAGTGCTATCAGCATATAACCATATGCTCCGAAGCACCTTTTTGGAATCAAATCTGAAGCATTGCACAGCTTGAACGCTTTAGCCACAGTGATAAATCCCATTTTTTTCCGAAGATGGCATTGTCAATGACCTCACGAATTGTACAGCCTCAACTAGTGAAGAATACCTTTTCTATAACTTGCTTTTGGACAGCTGGGGTATTTTTTTTAAAACCAAAGAGTAGCACACACCTGCCCTCATGTTCAGCAGTGATCACCAGTGTAGCCTTTCTAATACAGAGCAGCAGGAGAAGAACAGAGATCTAGTTGGAGATTCTTTTGTTACTTCAAAGAACAATAAAATGTTTATCCAATTCTCTCGTGTTAAGTTTCTTCGATCATAGGAACGTGTTTCAAGGTTCAAAAGTGACATTGCCAAGTTTTACGGAAATGGCGATACATTCTTTAAGAGCGCTATGACAGGACTGAGAGTGGCATCTATAATATTCCGTATCTTCAACATTCCTTTCTGCATCGGGCGCAGAATTCAGAGAACACTGCAGGGGTGCACCCACAAAATGGCTACGCTGGTGGCAATGGCCAATGACAAGGTAGCCATTTATCAGAAGGCAGTATGACAAGTTTATTTTTAATTATTTATATCCCACCTGTCTAAGGTGTAGGTATCGTGTTGGGTTGCTCCCTATCTCTCATCTCTAACCCCACGGGCTGTTTTCAACTTTCCTGCATGGGTGGGTGCATTTCCAAACCAGACCCAGCACAGCAACCACTCGCTACTTTACTTCATTTAAAATGCCTGTGGGACTTATAGGAGGCTAGAGACATCCTAGGAAATGACAAGGATGCCAAGCTTCATTCTTTGCTGTTGAGCACGCCAAATTCCTACTGTTTAAATACATTAAAAGAATGTTAAAATATTCAGTTCAGGGAGAACCTAGGGCCTCGTGGCTCCAAACCACAGGTCTGCAAATGTGTCAATCCCCAACCCTGATTTTATGCATTTTACAGCAAAGTTGCAACAGTGGCAAAACCATGACTTGTATAACACTGGATCAAGCGTTCTCAATCCCGTCCTCCAAATGAGTTGGATGAGGTTAGAGATCTCATAACTGTGAGAAGTGCAATCGACTCATCAGGAAGATGGGGGACGATGGGAAGTCTGCAGTTGCACTCTAGGAAAGACTGTTTTCCAGAGACTGAACTGATTTAGTAACTTAGGACATTACAGATCCCCAGATTGTACAAAGCATTCTGCGTTAAACTGTATAGCTCCAAACCGTCAAAGTGATGAGGTAGGGGTAGAAATACACACCACAGCTGGAAGTTCATAATCATCTATGGTATTTGCAACACATTAAGGGCTTTGGTTTAAACCAGTGTTTCTCAAACTTGGCAATTTTAAGATGTATGGACTTCAACTCCCAGAATTCCCCAGCCAGCAGGCTGGCTGGGGAATTCTGGGAGTTGAAGTCCATACATCTTAAATTGCCAAGTTTGAGAAACACTGGTTTAAAATACTGATTTAAGTATTTAGTATTAATAAATAGTAAAGTATTTAGTATTTTAAGTATTCAGGAATACTTTAAAATGGTCTTGAACAGGGTTTCTTTTAATAAGCAGTTCGCTGAAACCAACAGTTAACCACATGAGGTCCCGGCAAATAAGTCCAAGAAGCTCCACAATGCCAACACACATTAGCTTTTATTCACAAGGAACAATTTGTGATACCTGCACCTTTCCTGAACTAAGTTTAAATCTATAAGCTTTCTTCCCATAATGCTCCACTCTGATCACTTACTGCCTACAAGAGGAAGTAGGCTGAAGCAAAAGATGCTTGCAGAAAGATTCCAAAAATATTACAATAAAGAAATCCAGTGAGACAGCTGCTACCAGTGGCCCTCCAGATGCCATTAAGGTACAATCCCAGAATCTTCAACCACTGGCAGTGGCTGCTGGGAATTGTAGTTCAGCAACTTCTGGAGGGCGACAGATGCTGCAGCCTTGGATTTTGGCAAGGCGTGCTCAATTCTGAGTCACCACACGTGAGCACTACCTTTTGACATTCACTTAATACACAGATGACAAGTTGAAAAAGTAAAGCGATCACTTTTACAGTTAGCAATCTGTAGGCTTCACCCACTCGCCTCTTCTTGCAAGCCTGACACAGATGGAGATCTGGTTTCCAAAGTTACAGGAAAGCAGATGGAGAGAGTTTTCTTGAAATTGTTCTCCAAGAGGACAACCAGACTTTGCAAAAACAGTAATAAGCTTCATAACGCAAGGAGACTTTTGGAGAGTTGGCCACAGAAGATGTAGGAAAGTATGCAGAAGATACAGTGCAATAAAAATTCAAGTTGTAGCATGTTCAGACTTTTTTTTTTTTTAAAAAGCCTCTATGAACAGTCTTCAATAGCTTTATCAAGAATGGAATTCATGTCGCCCAACGCAGCTACCCCTCAACCAGCCTTCTTAGAATAGATCCCAGCCCTCCTTTTGCAATTTGCAATGGGGTTTTTTCATCTTTGTTCTCAATATAGATACTCGCACCGTGGGCCACCAGGAGTTTCGCTTCGTCCACTCTCTCTTCATCGCAAGCTAAATGGCTGTAAAGGACACCAAGAATTACTCTTTTACAGACTCAGCTTCAGCATAAGGCACTTTTGCATATTTCTTCTTCTATTGTTTTTATAATTACGCCTGAGGAAGAGTTCTGAAGGACCTGAAGGCTTCCCAATTGTTTTCAAACCCAAGAAAAATACTGCCCTGGATTGTTTGGCCAAAAGAGCTACTTTGGATTTTATATGACATAAATATTGTATTCAAATGCTCAAAAATAGCATACAGGGAGGAGGGACAAGACTTTTCACTACTTGAAATGACAAGTTGGTTCTTTATTGGCAAACTCCTGCCAAATACTAAACAAAGCTACTCGATCTGATCATCTTAGGAGAATCGGGAAGTTTTGCATAGATTTCATGCTGAGATGATGTAAAAAAGATACTGGCATAATAGAGAATTGCATTTTTTTTTCTTTTGGTGAAACTGACAAAGTTACAGTGGGGTTCTCTAACGGCCCAGATATTTGCAGACTTTGCTGTTTTAAAGGCAGACTTGGATTATACCCAGACCTGCCATGACATTTTAGCATTACATCCAGGGGTTTAAGAGTCAGTTAAGGCATCATGTTAATCTAACATCACAGAAGCTTAGCAGAATGCTAACAGGTCAAATGCTAGAAGCAATTTAAGTAGCTTTAGCAGATAGCATGCTTGTTGGACAACTGGAAGTTCAAATTATGGCTTCAGTTTTAATCTACAGCTAGTTCAATCTGGGCTTAGTTAAGTATACTGTCCGGTAAGGACCACAGATCAGAACAGATCTGGAAGTTAGGTAGAAAGAAGTTCTTAATAAGCAAGGCTAAAAGTCTGCTAATTAAGCAAGGTTGTATCATGCAATGTTAAGTAGAATGATGGTACAAATACTTAAGATTGTACCGTCAAAAATCTGTGGGGCTCTGCCTCCCGCAACAGCAATCTTGTACTATTCCTTATTTGTAGGACTGTTAGAATCTCAACCGATGATGAAAAGAGACATTTTGTACTACAGGGAGATGTTTATCCACAGGAGAGAAGGGCTAGAACTTTAAAGCACTGCTAAGGGAACCATGATTATGGTGTTTATCCAACATACAAAGCCGCAACTTGTTTAGCCATGATTGACTATATAACCCACAACATGCTGCACCATTACTTTTGACTTGCAAGCCACCAAGTCTAGGTTCGCACAGTGCATAAACCACAAACAAGCAAGCAAGCCACATTATATCATGGAGAAGATAAAACCATGTAATTCAGCACTTCTCAACTTTTTTCTTTCTATGGACTTCTGTGTTATCACCAATGGTTTTTGAGCCCAAGATGGGGGCCAGGAATAAAATGCCTGTGGCTATCAGGGCACATATAATCCCTCCAGATGAGATCCTTGTGATCCATTAAATATGTATTTTAAAAATTAAATGGTTGAAATACCATGAAATCACCAAATTTCACAACATTTTCATGCTTCCATGTATATGAGAGGTGGGGGATAAATGCTAAAACCTTACAAGGCTGCCAGCCAGAACACCAACATCTGGTGTGATTTGTTAATCTCTGAGATTTGGGCTATTTTAAAGCATGTATTTTAATTGTGGCACCCATACCTGCAGTGCCCTTACTGATCAGCACTGATTCCCCAAAACAGGTTGGGAACTATTTGTTTAGCTAATATAAATCATTAATAAAGAAATACAGCTTGGGGTGTTGGGTGAACGGAATTAATATCTATTTTGTTTAGATGTTTAAACGAATTGGGACAAAGTCAACCATGATTTCTGGAAGGGAACACAGACCTAGGTTACCTTTGCAAGTCTATAGTAGTTGGTTCTGTTTTATGGGTGTGTCAACAGCCCTGAGTTAGTGCCAAAACCTTGTAATAAATCAAGAAAAGCATCCAGTTCTTACAGAGCTGTGTTTCCTTCGGAGTCCTGTAAATTGACTGAAGCTTTGTGCTTCAGAAGGATCTGTATCATTTTCAGGTTCCCTTTGGATGCTGCTCTGTGTAACGGCGTTGAGGCCAAGTGATCCTTTGCATCTGGATTAGCTTTGTTCTCAAGGAGCATCAGTGCAATCTATTGGGGAGAAGAGAAAAGGATGACCAGACCGTCTGCTTTTGAGAAGCAGGGAAAAGAGCAAAGCCACAAAGCAAAACCGAACCTCCTGCTTATTCTTCGATGCGGCGTAATGCAGAGGGGTGCAGCCGTTCTGATTGGTGGCATTCACCTGAGCTCCTTTCTGAAGGAGGGCTTTCACAATTTCATCCCGGCCAGCTGATGCAGCAATATGCAGAGGGGTCCAGCCAGCCTGGAGAAAGAAAAGGACTAGACATCACAAATGACTTCCCATTTCCTCTCTGCAGTGATGATACTGTAGGAGCTGGTGCAGGCTGGTGGCTTTTGCTCACTTGCTTTCTGGAACATAAGAATGCAAATCAGACAGTTCATGGGGTTGGATACTTCAGTTATTGAGTGGCAGGGATGGGGGGGCAGGACTGGGACAAAGGACCAGGTATTTCCCCAGGACCTTCCATGGTGGGAAGAAGTAACTGGGGGTGGCTGCTGACTGATGTCATCTGACTTCTGGAGAGGAGCTGATTCAAAAGTGCTCTTTCAGTCTTTCAGAAGGCTGATTGGAGAAAGTGTGGTGTCAATAAATCCCTGAGTAGCTGGGGCTTGAAGGAGGAACCCTTATTGAGAAGAAGCATGTAGGGTGGTCAAGGCAAAGCCAAGGTTGCAAGGATGGGCTGGTATGGTTGGCCAAGTTAGGACCATGAACTGGAGTTGCTCCATCCCTGATATATTGTGAAACCTTGACATTGCGTAACACAATATACCCAGTAAAGACTCACCCTACCCTTGACTGGTAGACTTATACACCTTTGTAAACCCACTCATGTTGTATTTCAATCTTTTGGAAAGAAAGAAAGAAAGAAAGAAAGAAAGAAAGAAAGAAAGAAAGAAAGAAAGAAAGAAAGAAAGAAAGAAAGAAAGAAAGAAAGAAAGAAAGAAAGAAAGAAAGGAAGGAAGGAAGGAGGGAGGGAGGGAGGGAGGGAGGGAGGGAGGGAGGAGGGGAGGGGAGGGGAGGGGAGGGGAGGGGAGGGGAGGGGAGAGGAGAGGAGAGGAGAGGAGAGGAGAGGAGAAGAGAAGAGAAGAGAAGAGAAGAGAAGAGAAGAGAAGAGAAGAGAAGAGAAGAGAAGAGAAGAGAAGAGAAGAGAAGAGAAGAGAAGAGAAGAGAAGAGAAAACGGCATTACTTACATCATCCTTGTCATTAACAGGCACTCCCAGGCTTAGCAAAAAGACAACAATATCTGAATGTCCAGCTGAACATGCCCAGTGTAGAGCTGTCCTATTGTCCTGAATGGAGAAGACATGGAAAAAAAGGAGATAAGTGCTTTTTGCTTACAGGCAACAGGTCAACCGACACAGTAGGGGAACAGGATGGCCAATCTGAGCGAAGAGACCATTTCATCTTGCAGACCAGCTTGCTCAACTGAAATGTCCTCCAGATATGTGAACTTCAGTTCCCAGAATTCCCCAACCAGCATGGCCATTATTGAGAATTCAGGTAGCTGAATCTATATCTGGAAATTACCCAGCTTGGGGAAGGCTTCTCTCAAAGGCCACTCCTTTTATAGCCACACTTCATAATAAAGCTGCTGCTATTTGAGAATTAACTCAAGCAAACCAGTAATGTTCAACCCCTTCTTCCTTCCTCATTAGCATTTGGGAAGGCAATGTAGCTATTTGCGATCCAGTCGATCAACCATGATTAAACAAACCGTGGCTCATATGCAAACTTCCTAGTAGGTGCCCAAAGCCACCCAGGGGCTGAGTGGACTCAGCGGCATTGATTGCTGGTTTATTTTAATTATGTTGTTGTGAATCTGAATACATTATATTGTTTTGATACAGTGACATTTGTACAGTATTGTATTGATTGAAGATGATTAACAGTCTAATGTTTAGATAACTTTGACCAGAGTTTCTCAACCTTGCCGACTAAGATGTGTGGACTTCAACTCCCAGAATTCCCCAGCCAGCCATGCTGGCTGGGGAATTCTGGGAGTTGAAGTCCACACATCTTAAAGTCGGCAAGGTTGAAAAACACTGACTTAAGACTGTTGAGGATAAGAAAAATAAAGAAGTATTATGTCAATATTGATTACAATTTAGGACGCCAACGTTAATGAGTGTAAGATTATTGGTCTTTTCCGCCCAGAACTGAACACAACCTTAAAAATACCACTAAGATTGCGTCAAAAGTATTTGTGGCACAATAAAGGTTTTGGGTTAAGCTGATTCCTTAGCATTAAGGTCTCCACTGTATTGCTCCTTAATGGTTTTTGTACATACTGATAAAAGAAAAAAAAAAGACCTGGTCTGTTGAATAAGCCACAATACAGAACCTCTCTCAAACGAGACCCTGTTAAGCCACGATGGGATTTGCCTGATCCCGGCTTAGTGCACTGTGCCAGCTCTGTGGAGTTGGCAAGCCACATCTAAGCCTCGGCGTGCCGTGCAAAACGAGCCTGTCGTGGTCAGTTTGACAAGCCCGGATCCAATAAATCATGGTTTAAGGTGCCAAGGCAACCAAGGCCGGCCATGCCCTCTCCCGGTCGCCGGGCCAACCTGATCGGCGCGCGTCGCCAGGCCCCGGTTGGCGGCCAGCCGCTCCTTGAGCTCCTCCAGCTGTCCCGCGTAGGCCAAGTTACAGAGCTCCACGTTGGAGACGGACCCACCGCCGCCTTGTCCCTCCATCCCGGAGACTGGAGATCCCCGCGCGCGCCTGCGCAGACTCCCCGCCCCGCGAGGGGGCGGAGCCGATCGTCCCCGCGCCGCCAATCCAGAGCGGCGGTCGCCAGGCAAGCGACCAATAGCCACGGAGGCCCCGCCCTGGACCCCGCCCCTCCCACTTCCCCGAACGTGGGCTTCCCGTCGCGCGCAGGCGCCGCCGAAAGCTTTCGGAGGGCTGATGGGAGTTGGAGTGCGCGAGAGCGGGAGGGCCGTGGAGGAGGGCGCAGCGGCGAGCGATGGAGACCACAACTCCCGGCGTGCGCTGCGCGGCCGGAGATAGCCGTCGTCGTGTTGTTTTCTGCGGGGAGGGGAGGAGGAGGAGGTTGGGCGCCGCCGCCGCCGCCGCCGCCTGAGGGAAAGAAAGGAAGCGGCCGAAGGAGGCGGCGGCGCGGAGATGAGAGGATGGTGGTGGCGGTGACGGTGACGCGGAAGGAGGATGGAGTCTGGTGAGGCCCGGCCTTGCTCAGGGAGCGGGGTGTCTCTCAGGGCGGGAGGGGAACCGGGCGAGGCCACTCGCCTCTCGGTGAAGGCAGAAACGTTCTCCCTTCCTAAGGTTCAGCCCTCCCCAAGCTCCTTTCAGAACAGCGGTCCTCCACCTGGCTCCTCTAGGCACGTTGGACTCCAACTCCCATCGTCCACAGCCAGTCACCATCTTTCCCCGGCAGTTTCAGGTTGGACTTATTTTCCCATCATCCTCAAGCCACTATGGTCCTAGACATCCCCTCCCCAAGACCTTTGCTTCCAGATAGGTTGGATTCGGCTCCCATCATCCTCAGCCAACAGGGCTGTGAAGGGGCTTCCCGAACTTGGTACCTTCCAGATTGGTGGGATTCAGCTCCCATCGTCCTGCGCCTAACAGGGCTGCTAAGGAGGAGGAGGAGGATGTGCCGTGTACACTGTCTTGAGCACCTGAGTGAAAAGCGAGAGATAGCTAAGGTCTATGGCAGTGTTGTCCAAACTTGGCCACTTTAAGATGAGTGGACTTCAACTCCCAGAATTCCCCAGCCAGCATGGGTGGCTGGGGAATTCTGGGAGTTGAAGCCCACTCAAAGTGGCCAAGTTTGGACAACACTGGTCTATGGAGTAGTGGGAATTGTGTGAGGATGGAAGAAATGTATAATAGATGGAAGGGAAAGGAAAAGGTGGCAGTAAATAAACAGGCCAGCCGGAGCAGGATGTGCAAGTGCCTTCAAGTCCACTCTAATACCGGCAGTCGGGTTTTTCAGATCTGATAGAGCAGATAAACACGACACGGCCTTTTGGTTTGCTTGCTCTGAGCTTCTGTCCTGTGCATCAGGCATCTGGGGTAACCCCGGGGAAACTCCCCAAAGAGGCTGACAGAATCGTGAAGCTTATATACATTCAAAGTGCTTCTTGTGGCGTGAACCTGTTGCAGTCTGCACAATCTAGCGTGGAAAGACAATGCGAGCACGATGGGGTTGATAGAGAGTAACTTATAAAGGTCCTCCAGTGCATTTGTGATAGAACACAATTTGAAATTCAGAGGTGGTGACCTGCTGTGTTCTGTTTCAATCTCTTAGCGCCAGTGTGTTCAGCCAGTTGTTTCCTTAACTTTGGAAATAGATGTACCAAGAAGTCAAAACAAATGTCTAGTACTCTGAATGATATTATAAAATGAGCAAGAGGCCCACAAAGTTATGTAAAAACAAGTAGAATAGGTTTTGTATGACCAGTACTGGTTAAGAATTCAGGAGATGGTCTGAAAAAGAGAGAGGGTGTGCCAGTTTGGTTTAGCGGTTAAGGCACTGGGCTAGAGGCTGGGAGACTGAATTCTAATCCTGCCTTAGGCATGAAGCCAGCCATGACTTTGGGCCACTCACTCTCTCTCAGCCCCAGGAAGAAAAAGGCAAGGGCAAACCACCTGAAATCTTGCCAAGAAAACTCCAGGGACTCATCCAGGCAATTGTCAGGAGTCAACACTGACTTGAAAGCACTAAAAATAAAATAAGTGTCTGAAAAATGTCAAGACAGCTCCATGTATAGAATGCATTGCAGTAAACTTAGCTGGAGGTTATCTGAGTCAACCCATTTCTCTCCAGGTGGGGTTGCAACTATCACAGCAATTTTAGCCAGTGGAGAATACCTGCCATGGTGTGCAGTAGCACAAGATTGTAGTATTACTCCCTATGCGGGCTTGAGATAGATTCCATATTTCGCTGTTCAGTTGCAAAAAAATTTTTTTAGAATGAATCTGTTATTCTTGCATGTCTGTGTTGTATCAATTTCTTTATGTTGATAGCATGTTTTGAATATTACACTATGCTATTTTGAATATCAGTTGCTGTTTTTTTGTTGATTTGAAATTAATAGTTTGCATTAGAGATGTGTTTTTGTTACTTAAATTGGCTGGCTAGGATGCTAGCCCAGGATTTTAAATATGTAAATTGTGGCCACAATTACAAGTACAGTATTGTTATTCTGCTTACTCCATGTAAGGGACTATTTGCATGTGTGGGCACATGATAGAAGCATAGGGTGTGAAGAGACAGTTTTTTAGTTAGATAGATCTCTGTGTATAACTAGTTAGAAGACAGAAACATTCGTTGGAGATTCTCCTAAATTCATCTTTAGTCATTGAGGTTTCAGTGGTTTAGTATCAGGTTCATCTGATTGTAGGCTGCAATTCTCTTAAGATATTGTAGAAAAAAGCATAATTCCTTAGAATTTGTTATTCAGATCTGTGTGCAAATGCTTCTGGTTCACTTGCATCTAACTGCACCTGTCCTCTCCTTAGAAATTTAGGGTGATATACTCTCATTTGATGATCATGATGATTCTCTGGGGTTGATTAGGTTAAGACAGAGCCTAAAGGTCTTCATAAGTTTTGTGATTAAATGAGGTGCTTTTACTTTGTTGGGACTGGAAGCAAAGCTGCTTCTTTTACCCTTTAGGCATGTTCTCTCCATCTGTTACCCTCCAGAGTATTGGGTCCACAAGTCCTAGACTTCCCACCCACTATGGGGATTACTGGCCCAATAGATTGGGAAGGTGGCAAGTTAGGAAAGACTGGCCTAGATTGAGGCCAGCCACACTGTGCCAGCAGTTTCCTAGGGCTCTCAGCACATTTGGGAGGCACAGGGGTAAGGAAGACTAAACTTATGTTAGGGATCTGAAGAACAATAAATATGAATGTTGCAGCTGCTAAGCATGACTGTAAGAGATTTGGGGTGGGAAAAAGACACTATTCTTTCTGTTTGCAGATTATTCATAATACAGGGTCCCTAGGATTTGTAATTATATTCAGCTTTCTGGCCTTGGGTCAAAATAGATTAAGTGGTTTTTATATTGCACATCAGGTTTTCTTAGGTAGCAACGAGTAGGTTTAACAGTGGAAAACTTATCAGATAATTCTGTTCCAGGCTGAAGTCCTTCCATGAGGTACTGTCAGCTTGGAATTATAGGTATCGAGCTAGCCATGATTATCTTCAGATGTCAAAATGTGCATTGTGAGGTCATGGCCCAAACTCTGCCCTTTCGTACTTATGTCTCAAGGGCAAAATCTGAAATTGCAAATATCTAAGGAGCAAAGTTCATGTTGTGACACGTATTTTATCCTTCCCCTCCCCATGCTATAGGAGCTACGGCAGAGGTCATGGGGAAGCTGCTTCTCCTGACTAGTCAATACAGTGAGTTGGGCTATTGCATAAGGTTTATATATAGCTGTTCACAAGCAGATTGTTTGGCACTTCTTAATTAACCATTTATTGGATTCTACTGCAGGAGGCATTACCTGTGCCATTAAAGTTAATGGTAGTGATGGAAGAAATCAGGGAGCCAACACTGAATCTTGGCATTTTTTTGCATAAAAAGCTAATTATGGGAGTTTTATTTACATTTTCAAGACTACACTTTGTACTTAAAAAAAACCCAATTTTAAAGCTGAAATATGAATATTTTGAATGCTTCATTTGATATTGGAAAAATAATTGGCACTTGGCAAATGGGAGTCTAATCTGGATGGTTTTCTTGGAGGAGATTAACGTGTCAGAGCTTAGCTCATGGATGACATCATGGTCCTTGGTGTAGCATCAATCTGAACTTGTAAGGACCAGCATAAATACATTTTTAAGCAATGGGAATTCAGTGCTAAAATGTCTGCATTGTTTTTACTTTATTTACACAACCTTATTACTCCCTTGTACTTCTTCCAAGAAACTCATTCTATTAAATGCAAGCTATATGTCACATTCTTTCTACATTAAAAAAAACCCCCACAGTTTTCAAAATATCTTCATTACTGGTACTAGTGAGAACTGAATTAAGCTTTTAGGACACCTCCCAACACATAGAATTATACTCCACTTCAGTTGGAAGACACAGTGTATCTTAGTGTACCTCACTCTACGCTTAAGCTTTGCAAAGGAGTATGCTGAAAACGAAAGGCACACACTCTTGTCCTTTTAAAGCATTTTGTGTTTGAGAGGATTCTCTGAGGTCATTTTAACCTCTTTAAATTATTTGGTTGTGTTTACTTGGTGGAAAGAACTCAAAGCAGCCAAGTATTTATTCCATAAGTCAGTATACTTAATTCTACTTCAGGTTTCAGCTTAGATCAATTTCTGAGATGACTTTGGTTTTGCTAAGGTCGTAGAAGGAAAAAAAATGGGAATGTTAAATATCCACCCAGTTTCCCAAACTCATTTGTGTAAACATCTCTTCCTGTTCTTTAGGAGTTTCCAGAAGGGAAGCTGCGTTGAAACTGGGAGAGGAGTTAGAAGAAGGAATTGACTTTGAAGCGATCTATTTTAGCCCTTCTTGGCGGTTGGGGATTTGGGTCTCAAAGGATAGACCACGATATTTAATATTTGGCTCTTGCCACAAAAAATCTGTTTTCATCATTGGCTGCAATGCAAATAGCAAAGGTCATTGTCTGACTAAATGCAAGAGGAATTACTTTCAGTGTCTTAAAAGCAAATGAAATTGGAGTGTGTGTGAGAAACCTAACCCAGGGCAAGACTGCATCTAATTCCTGTGAGTCATGGATGCAAATCTCAAAGTCTCTTCCAAAATTGCTAAATCATAATGTTTAATGTGACATGCAAAATGTAAAATGCTCAATAAAGAGAAACATATTGGATGCATTATAAATGTGTGAAACTAAATCAAATTTATTTTTTGGCCTGGCTATTCCTATTTTTTGGAGGGTACCACTCAGAGGGATTAGTTTTAAAGTGAGTTCTAAATACTTTTAAATTAAAGAGGTTTAAGTACAGTATTTGTAATCTTAATTGTATTTTGTGCATTGGCATTGTTAAAAAAGTGAAAATATGGACATATATTCTGTAAATCAAATAAATGTGTATCTGGTTTTATAAAAATATAAGAATCATCTTATTATTTTAGCAGATTATTTAGAAGAACTTCCTGAGACAGATGAGCCCGCCTGGATCTTAGGAAGGCAGCACCACCTGAAAACAGGTACATTTGGAATTTAAAAAGTCACATAAGTTTTATTACTTCTCTAGCAATCTCTAGAAAGAGTAGAAATCCTTGAAAATACACATATGCAAGTTATTTATGACAAGTGCTTTTAGGCCGCTTAAAGTAAAAAATGATTGAACTGGCCTAAAAGCACTTGTCATAAATAAATATGCCAAATGCTGTTGGTGATAGGCTAAAGGTAATTTTACAGAAGTAGAACAGAGTGCTTATAAAAACAATCCATGTACAGATCATTAGGAGACAAGAATTATTTCTAGTATTTGGAAGATTAGTTTATTGTCAGAAATGTCTAATAAAGTAATATTTTTCCTTACCAAAAGGAATATTTTTATAAAAAATGAAAAAGAGGAGGACAGGTTTAAAGGACAAGGTTCCAGTTCAGACTTGTCCCATATACTTTGAATTGAGAGGAATTAAGCAAGAGAAAAAAAATCATCTCACTTCTGCAACGAACCATCAGACACCGCATTGCCTTTGGTGAATGAAAAGGGAGTTAGGAGGGAAATGTAGCTTTTCAGCAAGGAGGAGGTTATTTAGAAACAGGTTTTACGCTTCTGAATGTCGTCTTCGCACAGCAGAGTATGAAATGAGAAATACCAGGTCTGACATGAATACAGCATTTGTTTTTTTTTAATAGTGTTTTATTGGAATTTTAAAATTACAAAGTTAAAAGTTAGAAATGAAAAAGAAAATTGAAAATACAAATTATAAAGAAAAGGAAAAGAAAAAGTGAGATAAAGTAAAAGAAAAAGAAAAAAAGATATGAAAAATAGATAACTTCCAATCTATCTCTGGTCTTAGGAATAATAAGAGTATCATAAGTGTTAGTTTTTATGCATTAAGTAGGAATAATTCTTTGTCAAAACATATCCCATTATATTTATAATCTAATCTTCAAATCCCCATGTAAGCTTTGCCCCGCCTGCATTTTGCAAATAGTCCATCAATGGTTTCCATTCTTTAAGGTAATAATTATTTGAGTTTTCTTTTAATAAGCAAGTCAGTTTATCATTTTCTACCATTTCCATCAGTTTTAACAACCATTCTTATATTATTGGTAGTGTCTGGGTTTTCCAAAATTGTGCATAAAGAAGTCATGAATACAGCATTTGTGTTAACTTGTTACTTTTTCTAATTCTAGAAAAATCTAAACTTCTTTCGGACATCAGTTCTCGTCTTTGGTTTACCTACAGAAGAAAATTTTCACCCATTGGTAAGCTTTGCTTTCTGGGCTAGTGGGGTTTTGCCCCTCTTGTTCTCTTAACCTGAACTCTATAAGAGAATGAACCACTTGTTCTGAAAAAGAGCTCTTGCATGTCTTAGTGGGTGTTTTTTAAAAGGTCAAGGCTACATCTGCTTGTCCTTGGGGGAGGATTGGTCAAGGCAGAACAGGCCTTGTGCTTTTAGCCCTAGGCCTGGATCCACTAAAACCTTTGGAGTCTGACACAGTTGCCTTGAGTGATATAAATAATCATTTGAATCCTGGCTCTTTCTGAGGGGGGTAAGTATTGGGACTGCTGCAGCTGCCTTTCCCCCTTCCATTTAAGAGTTTACCATCTCCACCCTCTCTTTTACATCAGAGAAGAGCAACTTTTTGATGGCCAGGAACTCTGCTTAAATGTATTTGGGGGTAAATGGGTGGAAGTCGTGCAGTGGGTTGGAAAATGATGTAAAGTGGGTGTGGCTGCATCGTGTACATGGTGGGGTGGGATTTTTTTCCCCAAGTTATTTGGGGGGGATGTCTTTATTTTTCAAACAAAGATATGCCTGTGACAGGGATGTCTCATGGAAACATATAGTTAAAAATCAAAACAGCACAGCTTTTACAGCTGATGTCTCTGACACTGTCACAAATTCATGGAATCATGGAGCACGGCTTAAGTGAAGAGCTAGCTTTCCCATTTGTGTTTGGGAATGCCCCTGATCTTCTTCCTTGCCTTTTCATCAGGCTAAGAAGTAATCGGATCACAAATGGCAGTAGGCAGATATAGGTTCTTTCGGTTCCTGGGGTAAAACATGGGCTCTTGATCCAAGGAAGCCTCAGATTTTGGGCTTCCTTTTTTCATTACCTCCTAAGTGTGCTGGTTCTCACCCCCAAGGTGGTACAGGTCCTTCCTCAGATGCCGGCTGGGGCTGCATGCTGCGGTGTGGACAGATGATACTGGCCCAGGCCCTGATCTGTCGACATTTGGGAAGGGGTGAGTTCACTCTTCTGCCATAAAATTTCCAAAACTTGACTGGTAATTTTTATTTGAATTATTATTTATTGTATCCTTAAACTCCTTAGGAATAGAAATTCTCTGTGCAGTGTGTAATTCATTAAAACAGGTCAAAAGGAGGCTATATGGAATAGCATGAAAAATTAATTTTTTTTTAAATTATTTAAAATCCTACAACATCTCAGGTATAGAAGGATTAGAATACAAAGATCACAGTTTAAAAACAACAGTGCTAAAGTTTTAAAACGATGCTAAAGTTTTAAGATTGACTTTTAAAGTGCCCAGTGGAGGCAGAATGGTCTTCACGTGGCATTGAAATGAATATAATGTGGGTACCAGGCAAGCCGTTTGGGGGAGGGAATGTGCCATAGACAGAGAGCCCTACTGGAAAGCTTGAATGGTTGCGTGAATGTATCTTTCATCTATAAGTTTTGCTGTTGCTTTTTTAAGATGGAAGAAGGTTCCTGTAGCAGACTGTCCAATTCCAGGCATTTGAGCAAGTTGATTTAAAATTCTAGTATTGTAACAGAGTTGTATATTCCAAGGAAGCAGTGGGGGCACTCATCTTATAACCTTAAATATAGACTTAAGCATTCAGAGAATCCCAGCTTTCACGTCTCAGAAACAACTGCCTAAGTTTCTAGCTCTTATGGCTGTGAAGGTTTGTATAAAATCTGTGAATCATGCCTGCTAAGCCTGTCAGCTGGCTGAAGAAGATATAAAATATTCTGGGGATGGTGGGAGAGTGTATGCTTCAGAGCCTTCCATTAGCCATTTAGCTTCCATCAAAACCAAACCAAAATAAAGTATACACAGAGGAAATATGCAAGTACAGCTCATTCCTATAATTTGGATTGTACAACTCATTTTTGTGCGCATTGTAGGTGTACGGTTTTAATTTATATTGATTGATTGATTGATTGATTGATTGATTAAATTTATATGCCGCCCATCTCCCCCAGAGAGGGCGACTCTGGGCGGCTCACAATTACAATCCAAAACAGTAAAAACAATAAAAATATAAATATCCATATTAAAATGAACTAATAACAATTCTATATAAAAAAGGCTATGTACATTTCACAATGTGTAACAGTGGCTCCACAGCTTAGTTAAAAGCTTCGTTTACATGCAGAACATCCCAGATTTTCCTCGGTAAGAATGGAGAGGCTCTGCTGGTCTGCACTGACAACACTGAGCTAAACAAGCTACTGCTATGATGCAGTAGCAGGCGACTTTCTGTGTTTCCGTAGCATCTCTTGGCAATAAAGATACTCTGTGTACAGTTACTATACAGCAAATCCCACAGAGTTTGTTGGAGCTGACTGTCTTCTAAGAAGGATCGCAGTATACATTTCCTTGCTTGAATGGTGATGGTTGGTTGGTTGGTTGGTTGGTTGGATGGTTCTTTCTTTCTTTCTTTCTTTCTTTCTTTCTTTCTTTCTTTCTTTCTTTCTTTCTTTCTTTCTTTCTTTCTTTCTTTCTTTCTTCCTTCCTTCCTTCCTTCCTTCCTTCCTTCCTTCCTTCCTTCCTTCCTTCCTTCCTTCCTCCCTCCCTCCCTCCCTCCCTCCCTCCCTCCCTTTTCCTTCCTTCCTTCCCTCCCTTCCCTCCCTCCCTCCCTCCCTCCCTCCCTCCATTACTTACTTTGTTTTGCCCTTGGTGGGAGTGTGATGTCACATTTAAAATCTCCGATCATTTTCTCTTGAAGATTGGCAGTGGGAGGAATACAAAAAGCAACCGGAAGAATATCAGAAGATTTTGTGCTGCTTCCTGGACAGAAAAGATTGCTGTTACTCAATTCATCAAATGGGTAAGAGCAGGTGTTGAGAGCTCGGTGTAGTCCTAACTAATGTGTCATTTGGAGGGAGTTCCATCTGCTTTACAAAATAAACGTGTTGGCAGAAATACAAAATAGAAAAACGGAGAAGAGTCAGGGCAAAAGAGAAGCACATACTGATGTCATACTAGGAAGACCCTCACAGTCACACTAGGCAAAGTGTAGTTGTGACTAATTTTTATGGATGTGTAATGTTTTGAGACTGATTTCCAAAAAGGGGCTTTGAGGTGCACAGGGGCACTATCTACAACCCTTTGAAGCAGGGGCATTATCTCCCTGGATTGAATGACTGGCCTTGCACAATCCTATGAAAAGATATGGCTGTATTAAAAAGTTGCCCAGCAGGGCCACATTTATGATCCCACGTATTCTGAAGCATCTTTTTGGGAATTAAATCTGAAGTGCTGCCCAGTTGTAGTAATTTTCAGTATAGTAGCTGGGTTTACACTGAGCCAGTTTGGTCTAATGGTTAAGGCACTGGGCTAGAAGCCGGGAGACCGTGAGTTCTAGTCTCACCTTAGGCACAAAGCCAGCTGGGTGACCTTGGGCCAGTCCCCCTCTCTCAGCCCTAGGAAGGAGGCAATGGCAAGCCATTTCCAAAAAACCTTGCCAGGAAAACTGCAGGGACATGTCTAGGCAGTCACCAGGAGTCAAAAACTGACTTGAAGGCACACGTGTGTTTGCACAATATGTTAAAGCGTGGTTTACAGTCACAGTGGTTTGGTTCCTGTATTACTCTTGGGTTGCTTTGGACCAATTGCTGGGTTAAAATATAAGAGAAAATACAAAATTGTAATTAAAGCAGAAAGCAGATGAGTTGAAAACACATCCCTTGAAACTAGATCACCATCTGCCAGTTAAAATGGACTTCAACACACTTCATAAAAATCAAACGTTCATCTGAATAACGGCATCTTTGTCTGCTGATTTTGCTTGCCAGGAAGTTCCAATTTTTGGAAAAAGTCCTCTCTAATACTCCTGCCAAATACTCCTCTAGCATCAATGTGGCAGTCCAGCAGTCCTCTTTGTTTGGTTCTTAAAATCTGGGCAAGGTTTCAAAAAGGAGGATTCAGTCTCTGAAACACTACGGTCATACATGTCTTCTAGTTTTAGAGCTGGTCATCAGCAATTTTAGTTGTCTTCTGAAACGCATGGATTGCCCTGAAGTTGTAAAAAGAAAATCCCATGCTTTCCATTTCAGCAACTTGCTGAATAGTCTGGGTTTAGTAGCCTACACATTTCAAAGGCAGCCCACGTTAGAGCATACTGCAGGAGACCAACTGAAACTTAAGGAAGGCATCTCCCTTGTAAGTGCCAGCAGGGTTTCTGTGTCTATGTGTGGGCAGTTTGTTAACATCCTTCAGTTGTACAAGCTGAAATGTGTTCATAATGTGTTCTGCTTAATCTCTCAAGGGGTAGGTTTCAACTCCCAGAATCCCCCAGCCAGGATAGCTGTGCTAGGAATGATTGGAGCTGAATACTGAGAGATCTGCAGTTGAACCTTCTCTCCCTTCTACCCACCTGTAGTTTAGCTAAAATACTCTGACATGGGTCAATGTTCCCAGATGGCTTTGACACTGAACTGTTTTGAGAGGTATACAATACAACATTCAAATAATTTTCCGTTTAACAGGCAAATGTCATTTCCTGACATTCTTTATTTTTTTTTCTGTTTCTGTTCCTGATCCACACAGCACAGATGGGTGTTGGTGAAGGGAAATCTATTGGGGAATGGTTTGGACCAAATACTGTTGCCCAAGTACTCAAGTAAGGAAGCATGCGTATTCTGCATTATGTGTGTGTAATTAGGGGAAGGGGACTTGTACGGAAAAAGACCTTGGTCCAACAGCTGAAGGGATACAAGAAGAGCTTAATTCCTTGTGCTTATATTTGATTCTTCATTCATCAGCCCACTTTACCACCCTAAAGGTTCTCCCTGAAGATTCATAATCATTTGCAGCCAAACCACCAAAACGTTTTTTGGCACATTCAAATGTGAATTGTGCTTTCTGCAAGCTGGTACCCTGTAAATGTATTGGGAAAACGGCTCCCTGAATTCCTAGCCACCACATCTGGGCACCTCTGGAAAATGCCATCTTGGGGAAGGCAACTGTGAGTGCTTATTTCAAGCTTTACCGCTTGGTTTATCAGAGGTGCAAAATATTTATGTTCTGTCTTTATATTTTGAAGTTTTAAGCTTGCAGTAGTGGAACAACAGCATCACTGTTCTGCATCAGTAGCATTGGAAGGGTATTTGAGATGTGATCACAGTTGAGAAACTAAGCAGGAGGAGTAGTAAGGATTGAATAATAGAAGTACTGAGTAATAAGTAGAGTAAATTTGAATGCTAGGCTGAAGATAGTAATTTGTATAGCAGTGGTCCAAGTTACAGCTGCACTAGCCAACTTTTTCTTCTAGATTTCTCAAAGTGTAGCAGATGGTTGATGCTGACTTTCCTAGCGTTGTCAGTCCTTACACTATATAGCAGTTCCATCTCCTCGCCCCCATGCCTTTTGGAGGGGGGAATAGTAAGCAAAAAGGCAGAAGGAGTAAAAATAACAGAAGGAAGTTAAAATTGTCCCCTGACCTAATCTGTGAATGTGGTTGGACAACTGGCCAACGTTCCTCATCAGGAAGTCTCCGTGCTCCTCCTAATACTAAGAATCTCACTAGTAGAATAAAATTAAACTCCCATCACCCATCCGCAAAGCTTCTTTGTTTAAGAGCCTTTTAGTAATACTGAGCACACTTTTTGGTTGACAGCTGTCTTGCTTTATTCAGGAAACTTGCACTGTTTGATGAATGGAATTCCTTAGCTGTTTACGTGTCTATGGACAACACTGTGGTGATTGAAGATATCAGTAAGTTGTTATCATCCTCAGAAGCTGAGCAGGTTTAAATTCAGTTTTAGTTTAACTCTAGCTTCATTTAGAATCTTGAAAATATTGTCTATAGTTACGTAGTTTAAAATTAATTTTTAAAATCCTTGGTTCATCTCTAACTTGTAAGAAACTGGGAACAACAGCAGATGAATACAGTAACCAGTATGAAGGTTATTTTTTCTGTATCAATCCTAAACATTTGAGTTGGTCATCACACAGAGAGAATCCCTGCAGTCAATTCTCTCTGTTGCTCCCTCTAATGGAAACCTGATGGTGCAGATATATTTACTGATAGCTGCCTGTTATATGGGGGGGGGGTGTCTTTTCAATCTATGCAAGATGCATTCAAGGAGCTTTGAGGATGAAATGTTCCAAATCTAAAATGTCCCTTTCTCACCTTGGAATGGTTGACCAAAAGTTTTCTGATCTCCAAATGGAGTGCTCCAGCCTCTGTTATGCAGTGAAATTGGAATGGCATGGCTATTCTGAGATCAGAATGGGTGCATCATGAACAGAATGCTTCAACCTTGAAAGGTTTTGCAGACTTCTAACCTTTCTTAAATTAAGGATCCTGACATAGAGCATATAAAGTATTCATCCTGTGGTTCAGAGTCTCCTTTTTTATCCAAGGCTTAAAACGCATGCGTTTGATACTCACAGCCCTTCAAACGTACTTAATTGCAGGGAAAACCACTACAATTTTCTTCCCTTGTTTTGGGTTTTTTCGGCAAGAAAGAGGTTTTGCCCTAACTGGTGAGTCCCTGTGAATATGGAATTTCCCATTGACTTCACAAATGAGTAGAGAGGATGTTTGCTGAAAATATTTGCAAGCAAGCTGAATATTCTTTGGCCACTAACAAATTGATGGAGAATTGAGGATTAGGGATTTTTTTCTCCTCTTTTTCCCCAGAAAAAATGTGCCGGGTCCCACCCCAGGGTTGCCCCAGGTCTCACTGCAGTTCACTGTCATATAGGAGCTCTGTCACTCCAGCCAAGACCCCAGGAGATCTCTGCTGCAGTTGGAAGCCTCTGCTGCTGATTGTACCTCTTCGCCTGGGGATAAACCACATCAATCCGGTTTATGTCGACGCTTTTAAGGTACAGTTGTCTGACAGCAGTTGTGGAGTTGCTGGTTGGCTTAAGTAATGATTGGAGCCATAACAGATCAAATTGTTTTTACACACACACAGACAGTAGGTATAGCCATTAAAACATTGAAATAATGTGAATGATCCAGAGCAGGAATTCATACCAGAAGAATGAAAGCGCCTGAAGTCTTTGGAGATCATGGTTTCATTTCATGAAAATACTGAAATTGTATCAGATTTCAGGCCATCTTTAAAATACATGGTTTTAAAAAATTAATTCTGAGGCTCCATAAGCCCTGTGTTGCTCGTTTCTAATATGCACAATCCTTCCTTATATTTTAAAGGCATATACGGGTAACAGTCTAGTTCAAAGGTTGGTGATCTTTCTGCAACTGGGAAATGTATTTTATTTCTACTTCTGCAGTCATGGCAGGTTAGAATTTTCAGCTCCATGTTTGGCTTTTTGGCAGGGTTGGGAGGGAGGGGGGTTTTCCCAACTAAAATAGATGTGAGAAGCCATCTGGGAGCTTAAGGCATCTATTTTCAAGCTTATTTTCAGGAAAACAGAAAAGTCATGCCACTGTGATTCTGTGATTTGCCCCAGAATTTTGGTTGAGCATCTTTGGGAGAGAGGGTTTTAGGAAGGTGGGGGCAATGCTTGCCCATCCTGCTGTAGCTCAAAATAAGCAGGTCTGACCTGGAGAACTAGATACAAGCTGCCTTGAGTTCCATTGCTGAAGGAAAGAAACATAAATAGGGTATGTGTGGGAAAGTAAGCCATAAATAATTTTTTTTCCTTTCTCCTTTGGATCTTTAGGAATGCTTTAAGATGCCACAATCTTTAGGAGCTTTAGGAGGAAAACCAAACAATGCCTACTACTTTATAGGATTTTTGGGTAAGGAAAAATTAAGTTGTTGGAGGGTGACGGAGTAGTACTATTGAAGAGTTCTTCTAAAGCTGAAGCAGCCGAATAAGGAAAACAGCAGAGAAGGAGAAATCATAGAAAAGAGCATATATTGAAGGATGGGTTCCAGTCCATTCTCCCCAGCCTCATGCCTTGCCTTAGGGAAGATTCAAGCTAGCAGAATTCATCTCAGCTTGTGGCTTGGCTTGGAGGTGGGTAGTTCAGCCCTTGATTTGAAGAATGAATCCACCGTTTGTATGGAAGCCCAGCTGTGAAGCCTTAGAATGTTCCCATCCCAGCCTTTAAATAGGAGACTTCCAAAGAACCCCAGCACTGTAGGCCAGCCTGGGCAGTAAAAAAATAATTCTGGAAGAAGGCAATGGCAAACTACTTCCATTCATCTCCAAAGAAAACCACAAGGATGTTTCCAAGTAGTTACCAGGAGTGAAGACTTTATCTTTTTCCTCTGAAAAGCTTGTCTGCCCTCTCTTCCTTTTGTGGTGGGGAAAGGACTGGATTAATATTATGTGAAAAAAAGTCACTCTGTATCCTTGAAAGTTAATCTTTCTGTAAAGAGCATTTGGCAATCACAGAAGCTCACATTCAGATTCTGATTTTTGAAATGAAAATGGGAAGATGGGAAAAAAGAGGCTGGTTCCCAGTGCCTCCTGAGAGATCATTAGGGTTGGGGAGAGAAGGGTGTTTGTTTGAACTGAGGGTTTTCAAGCCTTGTTCTTGTGATTCTCCTGGGGCCAGGGTGACAACTGATTAAACTTCTCTAATACCACAGTTTTGAGCACAGTCAGTAGAATATTTCTGTAAGCCACAATGTCTTCCTCCTTGGGCTGGACTCTGCAGATCAGGCAGAATGGCCCATGTATATTTTTAATTTCCTTAAGGGAGGAAGGGTAATTTTGAGACTTTGAAAAGCCTATTCCCAGTAGCCAGCCTTGATATTCTCCTGTTCCCTCATTTGTGGGTGTCTTCAGTATTATCTTGCAGAGCATGTGTTACTCAATGTCACAGTCTGAAAGGTCAGATGGAAAGTACAGTACACACTATTCACCTCTGGTCATTGTTAAGATTTCTCAATCTGTGTTTATTTTTTTTTTAAAGAACAAGGGCTTTTTTATTACCTTAACTGGGAGAAATAATTGGCTGTTGCCCCAACACTGGATTCGATTGTGCAAATATTACACTAACTGAAGCAGAAAGTGAAATTTAGTCTTTCCATGTAGTATCTAAGGGTCCTTTTTACATCTCCCCAGGTTGTTTAATTTCCTGCCTTAAATGAACAGCCTCTTCTGCTCCTTGGCCATGAACAGTAACCTCCCATCTGCAGCCTCTTTCTCAAATGCTTTTCTTTTGCTTCTCAATTTATTCCTCCCAAGGTCTATTTAGGACATCATCTTGATGTTCTTTTGTGACGCCATGTAAATTTTTGGCATTGTTCACAGTTCAGCAGTATTGTCTATTCCTTTGTTTCCTAGTGAAATCAGAGCTCTAGCAGGCAGAGTTTTTTTCTCGTATCTCTTGCCATTCTTTTTCATGGCTGCATTAGTATGTTCCAAAGGCTCCTGACTAAAAGCTCAGAGAATGTAGACCCAGGATAGGGAAACTTGTGGCATCATTTGTTGCTGAACTGCAACTCCCAATAGCCCATCCAGTGTGGCCAGTTATTAGGTTGCTGGGAGTTGTAGTTCAGCCATCACAAGTCTCTTCCCTGCTGTGGATGGTGCTGGGCTTGATGGACCAATGGTGTGGTTCAATATGAGGTTGCTTCTTCTGTTGCTCATCCTCTTGCTTCCTACTGTTTTCCTTATTTTTGTCACTCTGTTGACTCCTTGGGCTGTAGGTGGTTGAATTCATTGGAATCATCTTTATTTAGTTGTGGAAGCAACTATGTCATTTTCCCTGTGGATTTAAGAGACATCCAATGTGGAATGCTTTCTGCAGTAAACTGAACACCTACCTATGAAAGATCCAGGGTTTCCTCTTCCTGCAATTTGACCTAATAATTCTCGGTTCATTATAATGTTTTTATTTTACATATTCAGTATTTTACATATTGTTGTATGATGTCCATATTTAACACTGTTTTAATATTTAATGAAAGGTGTTTTGTAAACCTCACAAATAAAAGAAAATCAACGCACACATGCAATACAAAACTGTGTGGTTTTCAGTTCCACTCCTTGCTAACCAACCCCTTTCTTGCTTACCTTTGTAGGAAACGAGTTGATCTACCTGGACCCTCATACCACCCAGGTCTTTGTAGATTCTGATGAGAATGGTACAGTTGACGACCATAGCTTCCACTGCCAGCAAGCCCCACATCGGATGAAGATAATGAATCTTGATCCCTCTGTAGCATTAGTAAGTATTAAGGAAAACATGGCTTGGAAGACTGGATGATAACCCCCTTCTCAAACGGTCACCTTACATGCCTTCAGTTTGTACACTGCACTGAGGCAGAACCCCTGCTAATCTTGGCCAAGAAACTTGATGATAGGACAGTGAACCAGTCCACTCTGTGCTCTTAATAGCAGGCACCAGGCCTGTATTCATGAATATTGATACAGTTCCCTAGTCAGATGTTAAAACAACAGTGGACAAATCACAGCCAGAGGAATAGGCAGAGATGAAATTTTGGGTGCCTTTCTAACTTTGGGTGCGAATTTTGAGGGAGGAAATAGGTGTATTTAAGACATGTAGAGGCTTACATAGGTAGTCCTTGACTTACGACCATTCGTTTAATGGCTGTTTGAAGTTACGATGGTGCTGAAAAAAGTGACTTACGACTGGTCCTCACATTTACAACCGTTGCAGCATCCCCACTGTCCCATGATCAAAACTGAGGCACTTGGCAACCGGCATGTATTTACAACCCGGGGTCAAGTGATCGCCATTTGCGACCTTCCCAGGGGGCTTCCAATAAGTGAAGTCAGTGGGGGAAGCCAAATTCGCTTAACGACTGTGTGAGTCACTTAACTACTGCAGTGATTCAGTTGTGGTTGTTAAGTGGAGGACAACCTATAGTGTGAACTGCAATTCAAACAAACCCTAAGCCCTCTTCCCAAATTGGGTTGATTCCCCCCCCCTTTTTTTTTGTGCACTTCAAAGCGATGTTTAAGGCATCCCTTTCATTCCTTGTACTTCCCCAGTCACCAAATGTCATCCAAAAGGAGCTGAAAACTCAGGTCCCACCTACTCGAGTGATGCCATGACTGAAGTCCTCTGCTCCTACATTAATGGAATTTTCATCACCTCCTGTGCTCTGGAGGCAGTTCGGGGAATCCAGCAGAGGCAACAGGCTGCTGATTACGTTTGCAAAGAAGTTTCTTGTTTGAATTGTGATAAATGGTTAACATAGTTCCAAGTGTTAGTCTGACTGCATGTATACAGAGTAAACTATGATATAGTCTACTTGTTTTGACAGTGTGTTATATACATTTAGCTGTTGTGATTTGTAAAAGTAGAGTTTGGGACACACCAGGTGATAGCTTAGCGTGCCATGTGAATACAGTTCGAGGGTACGTTTTGGCCTAGTTCTTACTGAGATGAGAAACCACTTTGAATCTGTTCTGATTACTTGTGAGGGATTGGCACGAGCACCTAAGTTTACTGTTTCAAGGACTGCTAATAATAAGTATTAGTACTTCTCCAAGATAATTTGAAGAAATGTATATGACCAGGTGTTTCCATCATTGGCTTGCTCCTTGTCTTTCCTTTCTAATATTCTCAAATTATTACAGGGATTCTTTTGTAAAGAAGAAAAGGACTTTGATAACTGGTGCAGCCTTGTGCAAAAGGCAAGTATTAGGAAATGCATAAAGGTACAAATGAGTCATTTCTTCATTTGTGTTTAACAGGTCTACTGTTACAAGGATTGGTAATAATAATAATTTGTATCTGGGTATTCGTTGTAGTGGCTTGGGGAAAATAGCTTATCATGCACAGCTAATCAGTGCATACATCACTGCACAAAGCCACACCTGGCCTGTTGAATACTGATACCTGCCAAGATGGTCTCCATGTCATAGCCACTTTATGTATCCTCACCCTAACTATACAAATTATACAGAACTACTATTTGGGGCATGTTTGGATATGGGGCATATTTGAATATGGTGCTTAGAAGATCTGCATAAGATGCACAGCTTTTTAGCTGCTAGCCCTGGTGTCTGCTGATGTGGCTCCAGGGTTAAGGATTGGGGAGCATCATTTCTCTGTGGTCCTTCTCCGTCCTAAGTCAGAGGTTTCACTCAGTGGTAATTTCAAGGAAGGGGATCCTGTCCTAGAGCCCTCCATTTTATGGTGTTGCAGGTCTCAACATTTTCGCTCCTCCTTATTTAACATCTCTAAGAAGCCATTCGGAGAGATCATCCATCAGCATGGAGGGCAGATAGGCTGACAATATTCAATTGAACATCTCAACCCCTTCGAAATAGGGATGTAGTTGAAGTCCTGCCCCAGTTCCTGGAGGTTGTTTTGGTCTGGATAGGGAAGAACAAGCTTAGATACCAGCAGTGATTACAAAGCTCCTCTGATATCAGAAGTATATCAACCTTGGTCGCAGATGGGGCTGCACTACCTTGCGTGGAACTGACTCCGTAATCTGGGAGTCCCAAGACTCTCAGCTTCTCCTTAAGGAACACGTGATGGATGTGGCTAGGAAGGCCTTTGCACTTACATCTTATGGGCCAGCTACATCCTTACCTGGATTGGGAGGACTGACTCACAGCTGCTCATGCCTTAGTTATTTGGACTATGCACCTACACAGAGCTGCCTTTGAAGACCACTGGGAAACTTCAGCTGGTCCAGAATGCAGCAGCCCAAGTCACGCTGGGTGTTACTAGCTATTCCTATGTAATACCTCTGCTTTGAAAGCTGCAGTGGATGCCAGTTACATCCTGATACAATTCATGGTGCTGGGTGTCACCTATAAAGCCCCACATGGCTTGAGGTCTGGATAACTTTGGGATCGCCTACTCTCAGTGTTTTCTGCCCACAAAAATCTGGAAGGACTGTCTGTTTTCAAGTTCCATCTTAAGAGAGTGTCATTGGCAAGAATCTCAGTGAACTTTCTCAGTCACATCCCCCTTCTTTTTAACAGAATTCCCCCTGCCCTTGTGTTAGAGTAGGTCTATCCCAGTTAACAAGAGGGATGGAATGATTGAAAGAGAGAGATGCCTCCAGCTATGATACGTGTTTGATGTTTGTTTATTCCATTGTAGTGAAGCTTATTGTAATTGTTCTATTTTTGTTGGTGTTTCTGTTCCTGGAGAGAGCTTTGTAAGTCTTCCAGTCTTTTGTGTGCTTAACACATGTGCTGTGCTAAGTGGAACTGTGATCTTGCACAAGCGACCCCAAAAGAAAAGCGCAAATAGAAAAATACAGCGATCGCTTTCTACAAGTGGGATTTCATTGGCCTGGAAATTCATTCATCCCTTGCCTTTTAATGCCCTTTATTTGGTATTAATAACAATTAAATATCACAGCAAATTTGAACTGAGAGCAATTACGGCACGTGGTGCAAAAAGTAGTTCAAGTGATAAATACCTAATTTTGGATTATATTTTTTCGTACAAAATTTAAAGACTGTTAAACATGGAGGGGACAGGAAGGCATAGGAACATAGACGTCATTGTTATTTGCCAAATGATCTGAACTCCCATGTTCTTCAACATTTAGCGTGGTAATTTGAAATCACGAGGGCTGGGTGACTAATCAGTTTGTTTCTGTGATGCACATTTAGAAATTGTATTTTGTCCCTCCCAGGAGATACATAAGAAGCAGAGTCTACGAATGTTTGAACTGGTTCAGAAGCATCCAGCACACTGGCCACCTTTCATACCTCCCACAAAACCAGAAGTAACCACCACTGGAGCAGGTAGAGAGATGTTTATTATGGATCTACTTCACTTCCTCCACCATCTATATGGCTGTGATCTGTATTACAATATGTTCAGCCTGGAATCAGGATTCATTCATTTTCTGCATTTGCGCAAAGCGCCAAACTCCGAAAGAACCCTAACCAAATTTAGCACATTGTGTGAATGAAGCCCCAAGGTTTATAACTGTCGTAAGCCATGTGGCCCCAAGCAGTAAACACCAGGGTTGCCACCCCTTAAAGCCGTGGTATAATCCTTGGAAGAGATACGGCAGTTTTAAAACTTGGAGGTGGGTGCTACATTCATGCTCCGAAGCACCTTTTTTGGAATCAAAGCCAAAGTCCTTTTAGCACTAGCAAATTTGAACTGAGACTTTACTGTCCAGTCCCTCCCTATTCTTCTGCATCAAAATTGATCAATTGCTGTGAGGTCCACAGTGCACCCACTGGTAGCTTTTAAGCATATTTATGCCATAGTGGAAAGGTCTATGTGGGTGTGTTGTTATGAACAGCCAAGTTATGCTGGGAGAGGTCTCTGCAATCTCTGATGGGTTGGTGTATCCCTCACTTGTTTGCTTTGAAACAGCCATTCTCAGTCCAATTTTCCACACTGGAGTGCAGTTTCTGGAATTCCCAGCCATTGGGGCACTAGCTTGGCAAGGCTGAATGGGGAAGTTTTTGCAAGAGTGAGCCCATTTTTACAAAGAAATCCCATTTCTCTATTTTTCGCAGAGCTCATTGACTCCACTGATAAACTGTTTGAATTGGAAGAAGAGTTTGAGATCTTGAGTGTATGAAGGCAACCTGGCATGCAGCCCAGGACTGGAATAAGACCACAGAGCCTTTCTTACCCTGAAGTGCCTGCATGTGAACAGAGCACAAGACCTCAGGAGAACAGTTCCAAAAAAACACTTCTTGGGATGGGCATGGATCCTGGCCCCAGCCCACGTGTTTTTCCCCCAAGAAAAGAGTCTTGTCTGAAGATGAACTCTTGGAGAACATGAAAGCAAAACTGGCTTGATGTATTGCTGAGAATGGCCTTGCCAGCATCAACAATAGCTGGATGGTAATTATTGCTCCATATAGTATAATGCAATAGCTTTGCTCACGCTGACAGCATGATGCTGAGGAATATGTTCACCTCTTGTTCCTTCACATGGACAATTTTTTTAGGAGTCAATGTCATTGCCTTGTTTTTCAGAGATTCACCTGCTCAGGCAAAAACCAATGCTTTTGTTCAATATTTTAACATTTCTTGCAACTGCACTTCGAAACCCCAAAGTGTTTTTATGGAAGGACATGTGTAATATGTGCAATTTTACAAAACTTTTCCTGTTTCTAGGAGATACGTTAATAAGCAGGGACTGGAAGGCAATGCTTCAGCTCCTCAAACTGCCTCCCATGTTCTTGGAAGGTACAGGAAGTCTCTTTATAATTATGATGACCCTTCACCTTGACCTTAACTTCAAATCATTATTAAACCTCTTGCTTCTGAGTAAAAGAAAACACTTTTTTTGTTTCAACTGTATCTTATTTATTTTAAATTAAACATTTACACGTTTCCCCTTGCAAGAGCCCTTTATTTGTGGATCTCATTTCTTAACTGAATAGGTTGGGTGCTAGATCTTTCTGGGTTACTTGGAACTTTTTAAGAACCAGAGAATGGTATCTATCAAAATAAAAGTGGTTGGCCTCAGCTTTCTGATTGTTATTTACCCTGATGTGGTCATGCACAGGTAATAATCGCTCCACATCATGGGGCAACATAGATGGCTAATAACATTAACCATCACCACGCTGGCAGATTCAAAAACTGCATTACCTAGTACCACTGTTATATGCAGAATGAAATGCTTCATTGGTGGAATCTGTATTTATTCTTCACCCCTAGTGCTCTGCAGTGGTTTGACCACTACAGCCATAATCCTCAGCAGCATTTCACATAACTACATCATCCCTCAAGTGACACACCAAGTTACTGGACTTTCAATACTACTTTCAAAAGGTGGAACCTGCCAAGAATTACACAATTCTTTTGCAGTATGGGGTGTCTTAGCCTTCTGATTCCTTAAAAAGATTGTCAACATCCACCTGTATATTTGGGAGGAACTAATATAATTGAGGGCAGAAGATGATGGCAGTAGTAAAGCATTATTCATGAGCTTTTAAATAGTTGATCCTTTTTTTTAAAAAAAGGGGAATACAGTATGGTTATGGGAATCTTTTTTGTTCCCCTGTTTGATGCAACCCGAGAGGGAGAGGGTTTTACCTGGGAGCAACTGCCAAAGAAAAATCTAAAAACTAACAAAGAAACAGCAAAGGCATCTGCTGATATTTCCCCCCCAGTGTTGGCTTAATTGATACAGTTGTTATGTAGAACTTGAGCTCCTCTCTTAAGCACAATCTCTGTTTTAAGCGTCCTAAAATTTATTTTGAATTCTATTTAAACCCAAGCACCTTCTTTGTGAAAATTGCCCTCTCCTTTGACCAAGACCTAAAAGTACTGAGGTTTTTAAGAGGATGGACAACCAACTCTTGCTGATGGTTTAATTGATGTTTCTGGCCATTGAAGAAGTTAGACTGTATGATCCTCGTGGTCCCTTCCAACTCTACAATTCTGTGATCCCACAGGTTTAATATAAATTCACTTTACAACTTGAGTATGTGACTGGAGGGGTTTACTAAGCATATTATAAGGGGGGAATGGAATATATCTCACAAAACGGACATGCTGTGTTTTACCTCTTTTTAGAAAAAAAAATAAGAGTCAAAATATAGTCAGTGCTCTGAAGATACTTTCAGCAGTGCATTACAGAATGCAAGACCAGTAAAAGTAAAATCAAGAAATCCATAGTATTGGCAGAACAGTCAGTTCATCCAACTTTTACTCAGTGTTACATTAACAGAAAACTAACCTATTTAGTAGTATATTAATTGTTTTAAGCACCAGCAATTCCAAGGCTACCTCAAAAAATTAAGGCAAAAATATTGTGGAACTGAAATCTAGCGATGTGCAACTGAATAATCAACAGGTGACTTTTCTCATTTTATGTACAATTACAGCACAGAGACAGAAGAAGTGATGGCGTTTGAAACTATTTTCGTCAAGGACTAGTGACTTGCTCCAGCTTGTACACCCATTACAAGTGATGGAGTAGTAATGGCTGTTCTATAAATTTCAAAGTCCTCTGCCACCATATGTAATATTGGACTATTTACGGATCAATGTTATCATGGTTGTATGAAGTCCAAGAGCATTTGTATAACACATGAATATTAGTATATTATTAAGAAATTAAGAAGATATTCTTAAAGTTGATAGCTTTTACCCATCTTCCAGATGGAAATGTACATGGGCTGAGGCTGTAAACACAGCTTGTAGAAAACAGGGCAAAACAAATGATACACTAGAACCAAGGCAGTCAAAAAGTTAAACGGGGCAGACGGCACTGAGCAGGACACAGATAGTAGATCTCAGCCATGCAGTTGTGAACAAAGAATCAAAGCATTGTAGAATTAAGTTGTGACAGAAACTAGAAAACATAACTACTTTACTAATCTATATTCTCTTGGCTAGAATACCAGGATAAGTGATGACACAAACTAAGTCTTTGCTATTTTCAGCATTCTTAGCAAGCAGAATTGTTACACAGATTGGCAGGCGATGCACACCAGCTTTTTCTACTTAGTAGTTTTTAAACATAATTTCCTTCGGGAAATCACCCAACAGGTTCAATTGTTCCTTAGTTCACCATGGTCAAGTCTGCATCTAAGTGTTGGACCTCTAATGGACATTCTCTTTCCTCTTCACTCCACCAGACCTGAAGAATTCTTCTGTCGGTTAATTAACCATAGCTGTGACCAAGCCAAGGGACAATTGTTATCAGAGTGGAACAAATTAAAATTTTCAACCATTACTTGATGTTGGTTTCTCAGTCTGGATCCAACATGAAACAATGATTAATGTGCCCAGAAGGCATTCAGATGTCCCAGCAGAGAAAGGAAGGAGTTGTCTCACCAGACAAATGCTCAAGCAATATTCTGGCATTTGAGCCAAGATGTGTCATGTTCAGGGGGGCCTGTAAATTGCACACTGGATGCAACAAGATGACACTACTGTGGCACATTAACAAGCTGAAAGATCGTTCTGAAACATTCCTATGAAAACATTACACAGGGTAGCAACACTGCTAGATTAATATTCCTGGATAATCAAGCAGACAAAATAAAACTGCATCGTCACCATAAAAATTCTTCAAGTTGATGCTATGTCAAAAGGTGCAATGAAATTCTTCAAGTTGATGCTATGTCAAATTATCATTCTTGTAACACTTGTAGGCCTGCTCCTCATGTTACAGATGAAAAATCCCAATATTTTCTTTTCCTAAGCGGCTTATTTATTTCATTTTATCGTCACTTTACTGTTTAATGGTGTGCCAGGCAGGCTTTGATCAATATAGTCACCTGCTCCACGAACCTGAACTTTCAGAACCCATCAGGCCACTTGTAACAGAGGAACAGAACCACCTCTAGGCAGCCAAATATGTTATTTTTTTAGGCCTAAAATAAGCAGTTAACATAGGCAGAATATAAATGAGTAACATAATTAGAAGAGGTGTGTACATGCAGGCAAAAACATTTGTGAAATTCCTGACGTATCTTAAATCCTTAACATGGGAAGACCTTACGATCAAAGGCTTGAAAAGAGACCTTTGTTCAAGATCAACATATCTTGCGAAAATCAGTTGAGTACATCAAAGCCAAGACAATGTGGCAGTTGGGAAGGCAGAGTAAGACTTTCTGAGGTAGCCAGGAAGATAAAAAACGGGAAAGAGATAGCACCGTATTTTGATATAGACAAAAATCTCTGGGGAGATTTGGGGAGATGTCAATTCCCCAGCTGGGCACAAATGCTAATTTCTTGATCCTAAAGAAACAAGGAACAAACGTTCTGGCCTTTGCTACAAATTTTTCATGCAGACTTGGCACCGTCCCACCCGTGTCCGGAGCTGTCCCGCTTTCAGCGTTTCTGAGATGGGAAAGTCAGCAAACTGATGGGTCGGCTCCACCGTAGTCAGCCAAAAGCTGTACTTGTTGGAAAAGTAGTGGCACGTTCCTCGGGCACCATTGCATTCGATGAAAGGAGTGGCACGGAAGTCCTCCAGACAAGATCCAGGGGAGACAAGGGACTGGCCGCCCCCTTCGGCCGCCGTGTGCTGAAACAAAGCCGCACCAAGAAACAGACGCTTAGGAGGCTGACAGGAAGAACCGTGTCAATTATACCACAGAAACCCGGATGCCTACATCTGAGTCAACCCTGCCCTACAAACGATCAGTTTCTGAAGTGTGATAAGTCAGGATTGGTGCCCCAGATGACAGCAGACTTGTGTACAAGAGACACTTGTGTACAATTCATCCAAAAATTGCTATTTTTTCCCCCTTGCAATTAAAAGCTGCTTTGGGTGCCACCATATCTTCCAATCCGAAGCCTAGGAAACATTAAAAAAATGGAGAACCCCATGAACCCCAAGACCTCTTTTTTAAAGGCTGAACATAATTACTCTACCCCCAAATTGCAGCTACTAAAATGCAATCCAATTTTGGTGATAGGAGGAGGAAGGGGCTCCAGCGGCCATCCAATGGCCACTGAGAAGAGCCACTGGTGGGCTGAGGATTGCTCAGCTAGAAAGCCCATGCGCTCTGTGTATCTGCGCTGAAAGGATGTGCATCCCCACATATGGCAGTCCCTCCTGTGATTTCGTACCATGAGGAAGGAGTACCCAATCCAGAGACTGCGCCAGCCTTCGGGGCATTGCGGGATGGTGATGTCCTGGCTGTGGACAGCGACAGCTTGGGAAGGCGCTTCGCACACCGAGCAGCGACTGATGTACTGGGCAATCTGATAGCTGCTGACGGGCATCATGGGTATAGGAGCGGTGGTGGAAAGCCAATACGATTTATCGTTGCGGCTGGCATAGTAGCACACTTCGTCGATGTTGCAATAAATAAAAGGCATGGTACTGAAACGAGGCAGGCAGGACCCAGCAAAACCTTTGAGGGAGAAGAAGAACGAAGGGAGAAAGGAAGCATGCAGAAGGGCTCCCGTTTCTGCAGCTGTGACTGCAGGAGTAAGTATGGTGCGTTCAGCAGAAGCCTGCTGCCGGAAGACTCTCAGCCCTTAGTACTGAGGACAAACACCTTCAGTTTTTGAAGCTTATGGAAGAAGGTTATACTTGAAAGGAAGAGAAAAATCCAGAGGCACAGCTGAATCAGATTCCCAAGGATTGGGAACAAGCCTTTCATGTCTGCATAATTCTTAATTCTTCCACTAGACTATATTAGGTCATATAGATAAACACATTCTGTACTATAAATAACATATTCACTGGACTTCCTTCCTTCCTTCCTTCCTTCCTTCCTTCCTTCCTTCCTTCCTTCCTTCCTTCCTTCCTTCCTTCCTTCCTTCCTTCCTTCCTTCCTTCCTTCCTTCCTTCCTCTCACTTCCCTCCCTCCCACAGAATTTAAACTGCCTTGAAGAATGAAAAAAAATGGGGGGGGGGAGAAGCATATTATATGCAGTGACCTGTAGGTCATTGTTCCCACACAAAGCATCCCTGTTGATTGTGGGAGCTGTGGTCCTTGTTTGGGGCTCAGCCACTGAATGGGCAAGGCAGGACTGAAGTGTGACTGATTGGGAGGCTGTAACCTTTTATGCTAAGGGGCCTTCCAAAAGTTTTTGTTTTCTTTGTTACTGCACTGTAACTCATACGTGTAAGGTAAACTATTATAATTACCCTCATAACATACTGGCAGCCTTGTGAGGTAGTCCAGACAAGAAGCACACCCAGGAGTATTTGTTGTTGTTTAGTCGTTAAGTCGTGTCCGACTCTTCGTGACCCCATGAACCATATTGCGCCAGGCCTTCCTGTCCTTCACTGCCTCCCTGAGTTTGCTCAGTTTCATGCTCATTGCTTCAGTGATGCTATCTAACCATCTCATCCTCTGCCGTCCTCTTCTCCTTTTGCCTTCAATCTTTCCCAGCATCAGGGTCTTCTCCAAAGAGATCTCTCTTCGCATTAGGTGGCCAAAATATCTGAGCTTGAGCTTCATTATCGATCCTTCCAATGAGCAATCAGGGTTGATTTCCTTTAAGATTGACTGGTTTGACCTCCTAGCAGTCCAGGGGACTCTCAAGAGTCTTCTCCAGCACCACAGTTCAAAGGCATCAATTCTTCGGCGCTCAGCCTTCTTTATGGTCCAGCTCTCACAGCCATACATTACTACTGGAAAAACCATAGCTTTGACTATGCGGATCTTTGTCGGCAAGGTGACGTCTCTGCTTTTTAATATGCTATCTAGGCTTGCCATAGCTTTCCTCCCAAGGAGCAAGCGTCTTTTAATTTCATGGCTGCAGTCTCCAGGAGTATTATAATTCCAGGAGTATTAGCTCTACTTTATTGTAAGGTTACCTGAACAGAATCTTGCCATTCTGAAAGCACGTCTCCCTCCTCTTGCCTTTACAGCCCAAGAAACTAGGGAAGGTCCCTCCGGAAATGTTTGCCACGCCCCATTTCTTCTGGGGGCTAAGCTGCCTCTTATCTGGCCAACCCCCTGGCTGCGGCTCTTCCCTCTGTCTCCCAAGATGATTCCCACATACCAGTATACATACACAGTAGCCAAGCCCGAAAAAATTACATTCACAGGAATTGCCCAGAACAGAACCTAAACTTGGGATCTCCCAATTTCCGCTCTGGAGCATGCTCTCTCACCACAGTGCTACTCCCACTCTCTGTAAGCATCCTGGTTGGAATCCAGCATCTGGCAATCCAGCTGTTCCCTCCTCCAAGTCCTAACTGCAAAATCATCTACCTTCTCTTTAATGAACGGAGGCATTCTTCCTGCTCTCGTGTTTTCCCTTTGGTTTTTCCTTTCCTGCCTGGACACTTTGCTTACCCAGATCTTGATTGTGGGACTTCTCCTGGCCTTCCACATACAGCAAACTGTAGCCTTCCCAGAGTTTGTTCATGCCCACCGGGCATGGCGGGATCTGCTCTGACTGGCTGTGTTTCACCAAGGTATAGCCAACCCCAACGCTGCGACCTGGCATTCCAGGCAACCCAGCCGGACCTGGATTCCCAGGTGCTCCTGCAAAGAAAGAGAGGCGGTTGCATGTGGCCCATGACTGGTATCTGCCCAGCAAAGCTCAGGTCGGCCCGGAGAAGGTTCATTCACAACCTGCACCAAGCCGATAAGTCTCAGTTGAAAGCCCACAATTGGAGTCGGGCTGCCAAACCATTGTTGCCTTTACTTGTTGCAGAACTACACCTTCTCCAACTGCATATCAGCAGACTATCTCAGGCAACTTTGTGTGTGTGTGAGTGTATGCCTTCAAGTCAGTGTGGACTCCTGCAACTGCCTGGGCAGGTCCCCGCAGTTTTCTTGGCAACATTTTCGGAAAGAGTTTGCTGTTGCCTCCTTTCTAAGGCTGAGAGAGAGGGACTGGGCCAAGGTCACCCAGGTGATTTTGGGTCTAAAGGAAGACTAAAGTCTCCTGGTTTCTAGTCCCATACCTTTAATTACTACACCACACTGGCTCTCACCTAATGCTAGTGGACTTTGTGAATTCCTCACTTTCACTCACCTTGTTTGGTCAGACTACAGCCTTCCTCCAGAAGTAGCATTTAGGAGGAACTGATGCCTCATCTTTCCTGCTTACTATGAAGAGCAATCTTCTATGAAAATTGATGAATCCTTGTGGCATTTACACATCAGTAGCATTTCATGAAGCATATCAGTCATTATTATTTTACAGCTTTTAGGGCACACCCAAGTCAAAAGACTCATATTAGACATATAAACACACACACAGACACAAACTTACCTTCAAATCCTGGTAGCCCTGTATTTCCTGTATTTCCTGGGTCTCCTACCATCCCAGGAGAGCCTGGTAAGCCAGTGATTCCCACGTGGCCCGGTGGGCCTGCCTTTCCTTTGGGACCTGTTCATTAACAGAAGCTTTTGTCCCATTCATTCATGACAATCCATTCAGTTCAGAAGTAACAAGAGACAGATACCCTTAAGAAGACCAGCTTATCTTTGCTTTTCCATGAATTGCACCTTGGCATGATGAAGTCAAGATCTTCCAAAAGACTCCATCCTGAACATTATATTCTAGTAGCCAGAAGTAGCTGCAATTTGCAAACGCAAGTACTGTACGTAAGTGTAATCAAGGTTGGATGAATCAGTATTTCCAACCTGCTACCCTCTAGATATGTTTGATCTCTCATTCCCAGGATTCCTGATGCAATAGCCTCCAAGGTGCTACACACAGAGATTTCATAAACCTTTGATTAAAGCAAACAACTTGGAAATTGCATCTTTCTGCAAAGTATCTTCAGGGCCAAGAAGAACAACATTTGGTTTATGATTCCTAGTTCTAAAGAATCATGCCAGGGACAAAAAGTGGCCACAGGAGGAGAAAATATCACATGTGGAATCCAATGGGAGGAATAAGGCTGAGAGCACAGGTCATCCTCAACTTACGACCACAATTAGGACCGGACTTCCATTGCTAAGCAATGCAGTCGTTAAGTGGGTTTTTCACTTAGTTAAGTCGTTAAGTGGCCTTTTCACTTAGTTAAGATAGCGCCTAAGAATGGTTTGTGGGTCCAATTTTGGGATAATTTTAAATATTTGTTATAATTTTTAAAATTTCTTTTTATTTATTCATCAAATTTGTCACCGCCCGTCTCGTGAAACGACTCTGGGCAGTTTACAACAAGATAAAAATGTGCACCCCACAATGGAGGGGCTGTGGGCTGGATCTCTCACTCCCAATCAACACCGATTGGGATCAACCTTGGAGGAAGGAAGAGAACCAGTACAGAACTGTGCCGCCCACTCCCAACTCCCTAAGTTGACCCAAAAGGATACCATGGTCGATTCATTTTTATTATCTGTGTATTATACAATGGATGTGTTCCTTTGTAAACAACTGTGAATTTTATGATCGCAGTTTGGTTCAAAAATAAAATAAATAAATACAGATACGCATGGAATGGTCAAAGTTACTGAGAGACTCCACATGAAGCTGATTGTTACTATTCCAAGAAATGTAAATGAACATAACCCCAAATTCTTCAGAAAAAGATGACAAACGTGCTTTTACAAAGTATAAAAAGGTCTCATTATGATGGCAAATTAGTATTCAACATATCCTGCTCTAAGCCTGGAAGTTCTTTTTAGGTAACCATTGGAAGATGGATCCTCCAAGGATTCTTTGGAGACCATGTTCTCCATACAGAGTCCCAGCTTTGCATCCTCATTTCTAAGGACAATGTACAGTAGCTTGCTTTACCTTGTGGTCCAATTTGCCCCTGGAAGCCAAGTTCTCCATTTAAACCAGGGATGCCATCAATTCCAGGAAATCCGATTAAGCCAGGAGCAACTTTGATTTCTTCTGGTATTTGGGTTGAACCTGGAGCTCCTTGCAGCCCAGGGAAACCTGTAAAAAACAGAAAAAAGATGACTTGCAAAGATGCTGTTCATGGGTATCATACCGATTTGGTCAGAAAATCCAAGATCAGATTTTTCTGTCATTATCAGAGGGGACAATGTGCAATGATCATGCAATGAACGGCCAGAGTGCAGAACATTCCTGTTCAGGACATGCCATCCCAATCTCCCTCCCAACTGTTCTTCCAGCTGCCAATCGGTGATGAAAGAAGTATCAGCCTAGAGAATCCCACAAAATCTTTTTCAAAGAAGACCCCAGAATAGCCCAAAGATGCCTGAGGAAGGAATGTCCTACAAAATGGCATGACTGTCTGTCTAAACCCCAAATGTAGCACCCACTGAAGCAGGGACCACTTTTGGATCACCAATTTCTCCTGATCTGATACAGCAAGCGAAGTTCCGTAAATTCTGAAAACTCCCTCAACAACTCTAACATAACGTCCACTTCAAAATAAACTGAAACTTTGGGTTCATCCTAGAATGGTGTCAAGCCTAGCGCCACTGGGCAAAATCAAGGAAGCAAGAATTACAGTACAGAGATTTCAGTAAGGCATCTTGAATGCCAGTCTGGAAGTAAATACAGAATCTTAGAAACCATCCAAGGAATTTCCACCCTCATTTATAGGGAGCTAATTAAGGCAGAGTCTTTTGGATTCAAAATAATTCTTAAATTTCTCCCCACCTGGGCTGAGTTGCTATTTATGAGATAAGGACCTTCTATAAGATAAGGACCTGATTGTTTATGTCTGCTGTTCCTTCCATTCCTTTCCCAGCCTCCCCACAACCTTTGGTCTGGAGTTATATCCACTTTCCAGGACTTACCTGGAAGGCCTCTTCCACCTTTTGGACCAGAGGAACCTGGATCACCCACAGGTCCATCTTTCCCGGGCATTCCCATGAACCCTGGGTCACCTCTGAATCCTGAGGAGAGAGAAAAATAAAAGATCCAGAGACTGGCTTCTAAATCATGCAAGATTGAAAATTCACCAGACACAGCAGCTTCTCCTGTTTTAGAATTCTTTTACAAACACTGATGCTGCCTCAATGTCCACCCTGCCCATCGTATGGCAAAAAATTGGGACATGTGCACCACCTCAAACCTCAGTATGGACCCCAAAGATTACTAAAAGTTGTCCCAATTTCAGTTTTGTTAATATGATGAGCGGACAATATTTAATACATTCTTGTCAATGAAAATGAAAATGAAAGTAAACTTAGTTTCTAGTCCCAGATCCAGCTACTTTGAGGAGTGCCTCTCCACCATCCAGTTAGCTCAGCCTGAATACAGGAACATCACACAATCCAAGTCTGCAAAAGGAAAAGATCTCCCACCAACCTGCCCTCCAAGAATCAGAGTTACACAATCAATCATTTCAGGAACCATCTCATCTGAGGACCCAAAGTAGGCAACGGAATGTACTCGCTCAAATAGCCTAAAAACATGTGCCCCTTTTTTCTTTCAAAGAGGGATCCCAATTTCACAATGAAATAAAGACCAACTCCCCAAACCCTCATCACTTAGCAAGTGGATAGCTGTACAAATAAATCTGAAGATAGAGAAGCTGGTATTTCAGAGAACCTGAAGCTTCCTATTTTTGCTTCTTAGGTTTACATCCCAACTTTCTTCTAGGGGTAACCCTGTGGGGTAGGTTGCTTTGAAAGACCATGACTGGCCCAAAGTCATCCAGCAACCTTTCATGGCTGAGGTTGATCTGGGTCTCCCCTGCTCCCAATCCAACATATACCAAATATGGTCTAAGAAGACCTTTGTCTCTAGGCCTGTTCAGTGATGACACCACAATGATGATGTTGTATCTTTCCCAGGAAGTCTCACCTGGCACCTATCTTGTGGTCTTTCTTCAGCTTTGAAAAGATGGGTTTTAGATGTTTGCACTATTATTGTTAACTCTGGTTGGTTTTCTTTGGAAGCTGATTTAATTTAGAATCAGAATTGGCTAAGACAACTTTAAACACAATTTAGACACCACCACCCCGTCCCCCCTGCTCAATGCAAGGTCTGAAATGTATGACACAGCTATAGCATCTCTGACAAACAGCCACAGTTACCACTTGAAAAATCACCAAGGAAAAGAGTGTCCCCCTCCCAAAATAATCTGTTGTCCTGCCAAAGAGCTCTTACCATTCAGAAATCCTTTCTAATGTTTAACTGCCATTCAGATAGTTTCCATCTTCATTCCACACGACTGTTTTCTATTTCTCTATTTTATGTTCTTGACCTATACTGGTGAAATGTCCTAATCTTATCCCTTTGGAATGGTGTGACAGAACTCTTTAGTGCAGTCTTCTCTAACTCGCAGAGATACTGGGATTTAACTCCCAGAGTATCTCTAGTTAGCATGGGCACTGGCCATTTGGGATGTGAGGAGCTTAAGTCCAACACATCTCACTTTGTTGGATCAGGGGCTACACCCAAATGATCCTTGAGGCCTTTAGGCATACTGACTTCTGACTTCACTTTGATAGCGAGGATGACTCCCTTTTCCAGGTAAGGCTCACCTCAGCTATCCTGAGAGGTGACAGATGGTTAGAGAAAGAGAGCATTTCATGCCTTTGAGGATGGGAGTGAAATAACATAATGCCTTACCTTTGAAACCTGATGCACCCGGGACTCCACTAAGTCCAGGGATGCCTGCATCACCTTTGGGGCCTGGGAAACCAGGAGAACCGGTGAAGCCTGGATTACCTCGATCACCTTGATTGAAGGCTGGGCCTGGTGGTCCTCGTGGCCCAGGAGGACCTTGGAAGCCTGCGCAAAGAGGGAAAACAAGGAGATGTTGTTGCCAATCAGTCCTTAGCCTCCTGGAAGCTCCGCTATACAAGAACCCTTAAATAATTTCAGCCCCTCCAAATCTTGAAATTGTCTCCACGAGTTGCCTCGGAAGTTCTTGAGAGGCCCCTTTTAAAAATGATAACAGGTTGTCCCTGTTTAGTGACCACAACTGAGACCAGCAACTCGGTCATTAAGCAAAGCAGTCGCTAAATGAAATGGCGACTGTGCTTATGATCTGACTTCAGCTTCCCTTTGCTTTACAGACCTGCAAAGGTCATAAATGTGAGGACTGGTCGTAACGTTACCTTTTCATCACCATCATAACTGCGAATGCTTGCTAAACGAGGCAGTCGCTAAATAAGGACTACCTGTATTAAAAAGTAGATCTTCCAACCAAGCCATATGAATCATCAAATAAAGGTAGCTTTGCCCAATTTTCACTTGGCCCTTCAAAGAAGGCTAATAATAATAATAATAACAATAATAACAACAACAGCAGCAGCAGCAGCAACAGCAACACATAACTTCCTGATAAGCTCAAACAGCTGATGCAGGAAATTAGTGACTCAAAGAGAACTGGAGCCACATATTAGCTGTGCTTCCCCAACATGCCTGGTATTGAATTAAATCATTGTTCTAGGTCTGACCAATACATTGAACAAAAAATTAACCATGGGCCTTGAGCTTGCTCATCAGGCTAACCACAGCTAACCAAATTTAAAATGAACCAAGTTTAATATGTTCTGGGAATGCAGCTGCTAGATTTGTAACATGTTACGTGAACGCTGCCATTATCTCACACATCCACCTTAATTTTTCCTTGAGGACTTTTTCAGTATACAATAAAGTGATCCTCTTTTTTCTGTTTCAAAATGGTGTTGTTTTCTCTTTTGAACCAGAATTTATTCAACCATGGCTATTAAATAAACCACAATTGGCTGAGTTTGCAACTACTCTAGACCATAGATCATGACTTACTAGCCACAGTGGTTGGGTTCACACAACATGTTAAGTCAAAATTGCACAAGGGACGCTATGAATTAGCATGTTTTGTACACACGGTCTTCCTGTAAAAACCTATCCCAAAACTCTCTAACTCCATACCTGGCGGCCCATCTTTTCCAGAATCTCCAGCATCACCAGGCCTCCCAGGAATTGTTGAAGGTAGAGAGATGCCAGGGGGGCCTCGCAAACCGGGGTTACCCGGGCTTCCAGGAAGACCTAGAATGATATAAACAAGCATTCCCAGACTCTACATTCCTGTAGGAGAAAAACCTAGAGGAGATACATTAACTAACTAAAAGATGTAATAAAGTGACAGTCATGCTGGATTTGAAGCTGCTAATTCTGCTAAGTGTCAGCTATGGCAGCATCACTGGGACAATCTCTCTCTCTCTCCCCCCCGAAACAAAGGCAACCAAATACGAATTGGACATGCTCGGGAGAGCTACAAATGTTCAGTATTTGGGAGAAAAATCTGGCAGAGGGGAAAAGGGAATGCAATGGAGTATCACAGAAGAAGACATGGCTAGATGGAACCCAGGAAAGGTCTCACTTGTTGCCTATTATGGCTTATGATCCTCCCTCCTCCCTCTTCCCTCCTCCATCCATAGCCACCTAAGATGATATAAGTAGTCAGGTTCTTCCACACCCAAATATATTGTCTCAACAATTGTTTATTGCCGCAACAAGTGGCAAGCAGAGTTGGACTAGATTAATATTTGGGTGGGGAACTACCAAGTAAGTCCAAGTTGTAGGCTAGGCCAAAAAAGAAAAAAAAATCCCAGAAGAAGACAATAGCAGACCACATCTGTAATGCTGCCAAGACATCAGCATGGATGCTATCACAGGGGTCAAGCTCGACCTTTTTTACAAGATTAATCCTGCAACTGAATTTATCCAAAAGAAGGCAGACATAAATGTATGACCCTCAGAGGAAGATATTTTCCTGTATTCTCAGCAAATGTAAAACATGTCCATTTTAAAAGTTATTTGTTGGGGAGGAAGGGGATCCCTAGTTTTCCTTTTGGGTAAAGATACTCATAGTAAATAATCTAGTAGAATTAAATATTAAGTATTTGGGTTAATATTACTCAATTAAATATTGAATAATACTTGTGTTTATCATATTTGAGTAGAGTATTCCTTACAACAATCCTGTAAAATAGGTGTGGCTTATTTTGCAGTGGAGAACACAGGAAGTTTTTGGACACCTTCATGAGAAGTTCATGATGGAGGCAAGATTTGCACCAGGGTCTTCCCAATTTTAATTATTCTTGACACCATTCATGATGATTTGATTGTTGTTACAGCTCTTGACAGTATTCAACTATGATATTCTCTCTTGCAACTTCTATAATCTACCTATTTCTCCTGCAGGTCCTTTTCGCCCATGAAGGCCTGGAGCTCCAACCTGGAAACCAGGGTCACCTCGTTCACCTTTGACACCTGGAAGCCCTGCTGGTCCAGGAAGTCCACTTTCACTCAGGCCTAATAAAATTAGAAAAAGCATTAAAAGCGGCATGTTCCAGCCCTTGTTTACTAACATTTGGCAATACTTGATGATTCAAATAAAACACAGGATACCAAAGTACCACGAAGCTGGAAAAGCATATTCCTGTTTCTGTAGTTCTGATACTTCAGAATTTGGTTGCAGAATGGGGAGAAGGCAAAACACAGCTTTTAGGAATCTGCAACAAAAGGAATTGAAGGGCCCACACCAGGTTTTTAAATACTTCTCTGGGTGTCTGCAGGGAGAGGGAAAATGCCGAAACGTGTGTGATGACATCATCACACAAAAGCCTCAACTCACATATTTGTGGAGTTCTTGGTGTTCTCTGAGCTTGGTTGCTGGCTTGCAGATGTTTCCTTACCCAACAGGTAACATCACCAGTGCATGTCACTTGCCTTGATCAGTGTGGCTCACACTGATGATGTTACCTGGTTGGGTGATGCAACGTCTGCAAGTCAACCGCCAAGCTCAGAGAGTACCAAGAACTTTGCAGTTCAACCCTGAGCTGCAGATCTTCTCTTCTACTGGAATCACATATTTGCATCAGAAGTTGGGAGGCATGTACATAATTGAAGCATTTAGGGGATGATATTACTTGCATTTTGGCATTACTGTTGGAAGCTTCCAAAGGATGTCTCGATTTACCTTGTTTTCCAGGTGAGCCCTTAGTGCCCTGTAAGCCATTGAGGCCAGTCAGTCCTGGCAATCCTGGGAATCCTGTAGACACATTTGAGAATGTTTGATGGCATATCAGGTGGTCACCGAGACATAGAAAATGCTGCTGCTGTATATTTATTGTTTTTATCTACTATAAGGAAGTAGTAGATCTGTTTGGCCAAGAGACCTACAAGGAGGCTTACAAAGTCAATTCAGTCATATAATACAATACTAGATAATGTCAAGATCACACAAGGAGTTTTCCAAAGAAGCTGAGAATTCCTGGCCGACTGCTTGTCAAAACAAGAAAGTGGAACAAAAATTCTTGGAAATAGAATCCTTTACAGTGGAGCCTTCACTGAAAAGCCCCCCCACCCCAAGTCCCCATCATGTATGAAACCAATTAAGTGACCCTGAAATAGGAATGGCCTGCTGGAACTGGTGAAACAGGGACATCTTGCAGACAGCCTGGCCCCACTGCTAACTCCCAACTGCTACTGGTAAGTGAAGGAGAGGGGAATTCATCATTCTTCTCCAGCATGATGACCCACTGGTCCACCTATTATGCCAAGAGTCTTTGTAAGATTTGGTTTGTCATTCCAACCCACAATTTGAGTTTCTCTCTAAAAGTAATGTTTTCAACAACAACCCAAAAATGCCACACAAACCTTTTAGTCCTGCAATGCCAGGAGAACCAGGAAATCCTGGAGGTCCACGTTGCCCAGGATTACCGGGAAGACCTGGGTTGCCCCTCAAACTAGCTCCAGGGAAGCCTAAGGGGAAAAAACAAATAATTTAAACTTGAGCTCCTAAAGTTGCAGAATATATACCTACATAATGTTAAAATCTTCAGAAGCTGTGAGTTTTACTCAACTGAACTCAGTGAAATGGATTTCCAAGGACACAAATTTAGAATTAGAGAATGGAAGCACAGGACCAAAATATTAAGTATTTAGCACTTACTTAAGTTTACAGTTTATATCAGTTGCAACATAAGGCAATGCATGAAGGTTTCCAGAGTTTTCCCATCTAGGCACTGAGCAAATCTAATCTACTTTAGTTTCAGCCAGATTAGATAAGTCAAGTCTCCCTTGAGTCAAGGTCAACTCCTGGTGACTTCATGGGTGCATCCACAAAGTTTTCTTGGCAACAGCATGGAAGTGGAAGCTGTCTATTCAAATACTAACCAGAGCTTAGCATCTGAGATCAACCAAGCTTGACTACTTACTGCCACCTGCTGAAATTTGGTGTAAAGGCCTGCATAGATAACACTGAAGAAGGTATGCAGGAAATATTAAGAGATAATGCTGGCTGGGGAATTTTGGGAATTGAAGTCTAGACATCTTAAAGTTGCCGAGGTTGAGAAACACTGTCCTACAACAATAGTCTCATACCTTTGATCCTTGCTACTTCAAAGGACTGACACTCAGCCGGGTTGCTGAATCACTTACTTTCAGCCTATGTCCTAGTTACAGCACACTATAAATGAGCAAATCTAGAGTATCCCATGGTCACTTGAGGTACTGATTGTCCAGTGAGCCTTAATGTTTAAATGAAGTCAGTCTTAAATGAAAGTGGGAGCTTCCATAATCAAATAAGCCAGTTTCAGGACAGGACCATGTTCAGATCACCAGGTACCACTGCCTGTGGAGACTGCTTCTGGAGAACTGGTGGACCATTCCTGGAACAGCTGGATTAGCATGGTCCAGAGGGAAAACTGAACACCCCATAGTATCTTGGAATGTTCCTTCTCCAAGAACATTTTGCATATGGGAACGCATCTGGACCTTGAGCCCATCCACCTCCCACCCTCCATTTTAAATAAGCAATATGAACCATCCTGAATAGGTTCTGCTTCTGGTATCTCTTCTTTCAAAAATACTGCTCCATGATGTGTCACCAATCGTGAGACAAAGCTGAACTAGATATATGCACAATATATTGTCAAAGCTTTGCAGAAAGCAGGAGGGATTGAAATACTGGAACTTCTTCACACACACACACATCACAGAGGATGTGTGGATGGATGTCAACTTGGATGACTTAAAAGGAGATTGGATAAAAGGAGATTGGATAAGACTGCCAAAGGCTATCAGTCAAGAAGCCTCTTAATGCTGAATATTGAGGAACATGAGACCCCGCTAGTTCTCACAAAGATAAAGGGGGGGGGGATTCAGACTTGCAAGATTATGTTATTGTAACTTGGTGTCTCTAGCTAAAAATGGGCAAAATCTTTGGCAAAATCTGATGAGATTTGGGTGATCTTGCATGAGAATTTGTTTAAGTATCCTTCAGTTTTGCAGATATCCTTGTGAGAGTTCCAGAGTGGTTCCTGGATGTGAAAAAGCTGGTAACCCCAATGCATTGGAGGATCCAAACCAACACCTTGCAAGTGACATGTCTCTGCCCCAAATGTGGAAAAAAAAAAAGGTTTTGGTTACCTCGTGGTCCTTCTTGTCCAGGGTTACCTAGCATACCTTTCTGCCCTTTTAGCCCAAAACCGCCTGGGTATCCTGGGTCACCTTTTGTTCCTTGGACACCTCTGATACCTTCAAAAACCATAAGAAAAGCCATTAAATTGCAACCTTCCCCAACCAAGAGAATTCTTGGGGTTGAAAATTTGTACCCCTGTTTTCCTTCTGATTTCTCCCCAGGCTTTCACATTCATTCATTAAGACGAATGAACCCACTCCTTCCATGGGAAAGAAGGACTCCAAAATCATAGGTTGGAACCTTTTCCAACTTACTCTTTTTAGCAGGACATGCCAAGGCTGAACTAGCAAATGTCTACCCATAAAGCGCATCATTGAGTAACAGTCCCCCGACCATACTGTGGAACCATGGGGCATTTCAGTTAGCAAGGACCTCATTTCTAGCATACTGTCACAGAACCTAAGGAAGTTAACACTGACCCCTTAAGGAAGGTGGACTTTCAGTTAATGTTCTGGTAAAAGTAATCTCAGGTAAGCCTGGTAGTTCCCCTGCCGTGAGCCATTACAAGGCACTGATTTCTTAGTTACCTGGAAGCCCACTGTCCCCTCGTTGGCCCTTAGGTCCCACACCACCAGGGACTCCTCGTGATTCCCCTCGGTCACCTGGGAAGGAAAACACAATCATCTGCTTTTCATCTCAGCAATTCTGACAACCCACCACACGCCTCTCACTCCCAGAATTTTCTTGGAAAACCCTTTGGCTTTCCAGTACTCTTTTGTCTTCCACACTATCCCCTTTACGGTTTGATAAATATATAATTTTTATTCAGGAAGTTTTTTCCACAGAATAAAAACAATACAAATTTTGAGTTCAAGTTAAGAGAAATGGAGAAAAGTAGTAGAAAAATAAGAAGAAGTAGAGAAGGAAAAAGAAAGAATAATAAAGAGGTGGCTTCTGGTCTTCTTAACAGCAGTTAGAAGTACATTTATATTTTCCCCCTCTCTCTAAGGTTACATCACAGTTTCCTTGTTTCCATAATCTACCCTTTCTAATCATCCAATCTGTAAATCATTGGTCCATTTTTTCCTTTTCTCAGCAAAAAGTCCATAAGGGCTTTTTTATGGTTTGCTTTTAAAAAAATGCTAGCAAGACCAAACCAATGGCTTACCTTTTGGACCACGCAATCCTGCAATTCCTGGGGACCCAGGCGAGCCTGGTAAACCATCAGCGCCCTATTGAAGGAAGAGTCATTTAATAATCATAATTAATACTGAATTCAGCTTTTGTTGCAATGTGATTTGCCTCCTAGTATCCTAGTCTCCAGATAGGAAGCTCCTTCCTAGTTACTATTATTATGACCACCAGCGATCTTAAGCCACTAATTCTGCAACTCCAACCTGCTTTCCTCTAAAGGTGCTGAGTCCTCCAACTCTTAGAAATTTCTACCCAACAAAGTTGAAGGTGAGGGTTATCCTCCTAAGACATCTAAAGGATGCCAGGTTGGGACCAGACCATACTTTGGAGGGAGGAAAAAGAGAAAAGAAGCAGATTAGGGCCTAGTCATGATCATACAGCATACTTTATAAACTCTTGTAACAGCTTGCTAATTTTTCACAATTTCTCACTCCACCACAGATCCTGTCTTCAAATATGAGATGGAGAAAACCATCCAAGTGTCAATTATTGTTAGCCCCGTGAAGTAGTCCAGGCAAGAAGCACAACCAGGAGTACTAGCTCTATCTTTATTGTAAGGTTACACTAACAGAATCTTGCAAGAACAAAAGTCTTTCTCCCCTCCTTTCCTTTTACTCTCTGGAAAACTAGGGAGGGTCCCTTTTGAATTGCTTCCCACGCCATCCTCCCTTCTGTGGGCTGAGACGTCTTTTACATGCTGGTTGTCCAGTCTGTGCCTCTCTTTCCTGTCTCCTAATGCCATTCCCACAGACCATTACATCTATGGTACTTCACTAAAATGTGCAAGGTTAGAAAACTCACAAGATAGCACAGTATTTTTAATAGTACAGTGGTACCTTGGGTTACGAACGCCTCTGCTAATGAACTTTTCGGGTTGCGACCAGCTCCGGCCGCAAAAATTTGCCTTGGGTTACGAACCGGATCCGCGGCCATTTTCCGCCCGTTCCACGTGGTCCGCGGCCATTTTTCCATCCGTGCCACGTGGTCCGCGGCCATTTTCCGCCTGTTCCACGTGGTCCGCGGCCATTTTTCCACCCGTGCCACGTGGTCCGCGGCCATTTTCCGCCTGTTCCACGTGGTCCGCGGCCATTTTTCCATCCGTGCCACGTGGTCCGCGGCCATTTTCCGCCTGTTCCACGTGGTCCGCGGCCATTTTTCCACCCGTGCCACGTGGTCCGCGGCCATTTTCTGCAAGTTCCACGTGGTCCATGGCCATTTTCCCACCTGTGCCACGTGGTCCGCGGCCATTTTCCGCCCGTTCCACGTGGTCCGCAGCCATTTTTCCGCCCATGCCACGTGGTCCGTGGCCGTTTTTCCTCCCCTGGCGCGTGGTCCACGGCCGTTTTTCCGCCCTGCTGCGTGGTCCGCGGCCGTTTTTCCGCCCCTGACGGGTGGTCCGCGGACGCCAGAATGGATTAACAGTAATTACATTGAACCTTATGGGAAAATTTGCTTCAGGTTGCGACCAAATCGGGTTGCGACCAGAGTCAAGGAACGGATTAAGATCGTAACCCGAGGTACCACTGTATATACAATATTTGGGGAGACATATAGTTGGTGGGAGGTTCTAGAAACTGGAAAGGAACAATTTCAGGGTCACTCCCAATTCCTGTTTTAGAATGCAAGTTCCCATGGAAAGAATCTTCTGGCAATCTATACAGTGCTACACAATCCAACAGCAATATCAACAACAAAGGATAGATTTTGCATAGCCCCAAGAAAAGCTGCCTAGATTCCTTTCTCAGTTGTTGACTGTGCAGTACAGGAGACCCAGAGAAATGCAGAGTGGCTGTTTCCTGCCTCTGTCCTCACATCTTCTGCCATAATCCTGCAGCAGACGCAGACCTCCTTTCAGAGTAGAAGTTAAATGACTAGTCTGCTTTCACCTGGTGATGAAGATACGGACCAACATCTTCTGAAGGATCCAACAGATCCTGAGCTTGCTAGGAGCTCACTTAGACTCTAAAAGTCTAAAAATTGTGGCCACCATTGAACTTGGCTTTCTTCTCAAGGAAGAACAGTGGAAGTGCTTCCCACCCAACTAGGAGAGAAAAGAAAAAGAGAAAGAATACTTACATTTTCCCCAGGCATTCCAGGAAACCCGGAGATGCCACCAAATCCGTTCTGCCCCATTAACCCAGGAGGACCAAAAGATCCTGGAAAACCTGGGTCTCCTGGCAGTCCTTTCTCTCTAGCTGGTGACCCAGCTCTTCCTGGAAGCCCGGGCTGCCCGGGGAGACCTGGAGCTCCTTTCTCCCCTAAAGAAAGGTAAAGAGTGATATAGTGTGTCTAATGCTTCTTCAAAAATGCAGGTTAGCAGATTTCATCTTGCCTACAAACAGCCTATTCTGAGATAAGTTACATGCTAAAGCAGCAGATGCTACAATAATTAGAGTGGTCTTTCATAACACAGGAAATGCATGAGCTGGCATTCTGTTTTCCAGAATAGTTAACCACAAGTCCATAGGAAAGGTAGCACGGCCACAGGTCTCTTCTGTTGGTCATCCATACATCCTCAACAGATTGTCTCAAAATATTTCATGTTTAGCTCCCAAGTCAGGTAACCATTTGGGCTTAAACGCTGTCTTGGTGGCAAACCAGTGGATGTTCTAGCCCAGCATCTTTACTTCCACAGCCACCATTTAAAGAATAGTGAGAGCATTCTTACTCTCATGGTCCAACCTGTTTTCTTCCACCCTTAGGAACTGGATGCTTCATGATGCCTGAAATGAGACTTGGAGGTGTTACATTTTTGAAAGTTTTGTGTTAGGGTTCCGAAGCACATCTGCAGCTCCTTCTGTAGTACAGCAGGAATTAAATACTCCTTCAGTGCATTACAATGCCACTTTCAGAATTCCTAGCCATGCTAGCTAGGATTTCTGGGAACTGTAATCCCAGCCCATTATGAGGGACAAGGTTAGTTGTGGGCTAAAGCCATCTCTGCAAACAGGTTGAAAGACTCTTCTTGATGAGCAGGAATGTCCTATAAACTTTTCTATCCCAGGGGAAAAGAACAGTATAGTAGGTCACTGAAAGCTACAATCACCGACAGCTCCATCTGGTTCAAACATTTGGCCCAGTTTTCCCTCAGGCCTTTGGAGAGTGTGGAAATGAAATTCCCACATAAACAACACAATTTTTCTAAAAAACTAAATTAGTAGGAATAAAGGTCTGAGTTACTTTATGCAGTTGAAAGTTCCCCATTTAAAAAAAATAAATGGTATTCAGAGCACTAATAAGCAGCTTTTAAAAATGAAGGAATAATACTCTTTTGCTTATTTATTTCAAACATTTGTGCGCTGCTTCCCATGAAAAGAACATCTCAAAGCTGTCGCCAAAGCAAGGAGCGATGAGGATTGTAAAACTCTGAGTTAGGGAAGAAAAATAAAACATTTTGCAAAGATAAAATGAGTCACTCCTTTAAAAGTTCCGGACAATCCTCCCACCACTCCCCATTAGAGGAAGACAAGCCTTTCACAAATGGGGATCTGAGGATTCCCACCTAGCTCTAATTGAAAAGGTCAAGACCACAGGCAAGGACAGATTTCCTTAGTCTGGACTGGTTGGGAGTTGTAGTTCCAAAACATCTCAAGGGCAACAGGACAAAGAAAGCCAGCTTGGGCACTTACCAAAGGACAAGTAGTTCAGGACAAACACATAAAATAGATGTTATTATCTAATACTAAAAACATACCTCTTGGCCCTGGAAATCCTCTCTGTCCAGCCAGTCCAGGATCTCCTCTGTTCCCTTTGAATCTGAGGGCCAGATCTGGGGGCCTGAAAATGGGAGGACCAGGAGGACCACGAACACCTCTGTCTCCTGTACAAAAGAAGAAAGAGAAAGGCAGCACGATGCCTCTTCTACCTATACAGATCCAGAGAGCACCAGACATTCCTGCTTAGAGATATCTAGATCTGGAGACCGAACTGTCATAATTTATAGAGCCCCAAACTTAGCATATTACAGTACATAGAAGAGAAGAAGACAGATCTCTCTCCCAAGGAACTTACTATCAGGAGTCAGAAGAACTATCAAGAGGGAGACAGGTGTAAGCAGGAAAACAGCTAAGTAGTTGTTTCAGTTGCATATGCTTAGGTTGCATTACAAGTAGAGTTCTGGAAGGACATGGGAAGAAGGAAGTTGTGACAAAGACTTCACAGTTTTTGTGGGTGGATGTGAAATAGGAGCTTTATCTTAACATGTATTCTGGGAGGCAATTTTGAACACTGGGCAAGAAAACTCATGTTCCAGTCACCTTGCTGCTTGACTCCTGCAATGCTCTCTACATGGGGCTGCCATTGAAGACCACCCGGAAGCTTCATCTGGTCCAGAATACAGTGGCACAAGCAGTGATGGGCATGCCTCAATATGCCCATGTAACTCCTCTGCTTTGCAAGCTGTACTGGTTGCTCATTTGCTTCCGGGTGTAATTCAAGGTGCTGATTGTTACCTATGAAGTCCTACATGACACAGGGCCTGGTTACTTGAGGGACCACCTGCCTCCCATTACGTCTGCTCAGCCAATTTGATCCTGCAGGATTGGTGCACTCTGGCTTTCTTTAATTAACCAAAGCCATCTCTCAGGACCCCAGAAGCGCACCTTCTCTGTAGCAGTGCCTCTTCATCCAGACCTTTGGTGAGGGACAATGAGACCCCTCGCTTCATCGCACTGGCCATCTTTTATCTTTAATGTTTTATTGATTTTATTGTAATTTCTTTGTTGACTGTTGTGAGCCACCCAGAATAGTTGAGAGTTGGGGGGCATGCAAGTTTAAATAATAATAATAACAATAATAAAAATAACAGCAGCAGCAACAAGGGTGAAAGGGGAGAGGTATAGCAGAAGGGAGGAGCTGTGTCAGAAGGATGGATTTACATCACACTCAAAGACACCACACACACAAAAGCTTTTGGGTTAGGTTGGTGTTATGCTGTGCTTGATGCAAAATTTCTGGACTCACCTTTGAGGCCAGGGAACCCAGAAAACCCAGGGTTTCCGTTTCTTCCTGGTGCACCAGAAGTTCCTTTCAGGCCATTCACACCAGGGAGCCCAGGTGGGCCTGGCATTCCAGGGAAACCAGTCATGCCCACTGAGCCCTTTTCACCTAGTTTGGAACAACCGAGCCAAAGGACACAACAAGATCAGCCAACCGGGAAGTGGTCAAATCTTCAACCTTCTTTAGATGTACCATGAAAAGCAGATGGGATGAGGTGGGCCTTTTTCACTTGGTCACTGTTTAGCAGTGTTTCTCAACCTGGGCAACTTTAAGATGTGTGGACTTCAACTCCCAGGATTCCCCAGCCAGCATGGCTGGCTGGGGAATCCTGGGAGTTGAAGTCCACACATCTTAAAGTTGCCCAGGTTGAGAAACATTGCCCTATAGGGTGGCTGTGATGAACAAGGCTGCAACAATGGTTGAATCCCTTCAAACTAACTAAAGGCCAAAGGCAAAGCAAAACTTTTGGAAACGGATCTCTGATTGGAAGTTTACTAAGTTCACAAGAGGTTAATTTCAGCCCATCTGCATATACTTTCTTTTCACCACCATAGCCTGCCAACATATTTATCCTCTTTCCTTTTTTCCACTGAAGTCAACGTTTTTGTAAGTGGGAACGTGCGTCCTAAACTCAAAACGCTGAAACTAGTTTTTACAATTATATTTGAACTGATTTTTTTAGTTAAAGGAAGAATATTGATCAAGCTGGTCACATTCAAAACCTGAACCATACTTAGCAAGATTTTGCAGTTATACTGGCATTAAAAAGTGGGGGGGGGGGTTAGCTCCCCATGGATAGAGCCCCTTCTCTATCCTGTTTGAATTACAGAAAAAAAGAGAATTGTTTCTTCTTTAAATTGCTTTTGAAATAGTCTAGAGATTTCTTCAATAAACCTTTTATTTACTCTTTCAACTGCTAGGAATTTGTAAAATAATTGTGCTGTTAAAGTGGTCATTTCATTTCTCCATCTTTCTTTAAGTAAAGTTTGGGGAGGGGGGTTGTAAGGCACTATTGCACAATGCTGGCTTTAGGACTGAATTTTAATGCTCAGTCTTAGGGGCCAAATCCCTCTTTATTCTGTGATAAAAAGTCAGCGTTCTAAGCATTCTTAGAACATGCTTCTTATATCATTGTTGGTGGAAGTTTCTCTGTTGAGATACGCTGTTGTATTACTGATTCCTTTATTCATTTGCATTCGTCATTGTAAAGTACATTGAATTTGTTGAGAAAGCTGCACTAGGAATATTTGAAAGGGAACAGCCAGTAATAATCTTCTAAGCCCCGTCTCAGAGCTCACAGCTTCATTCAGAGCTCTCCTGGAAGTTCCAACAAATCAAAGCCAAAGATTCTCATTAAAGCCCACAGCTATAAATTCCCAAACAATTACCTTTGGAGCCCGGAAAACCTGAGGTTCCTTCTAGGCCCCAAGGACCTGAAGGTCCAGGCAATCCTCTTTCTCCAGGTGGTCCTGGTAGACCATCAGGACCTGGGGACCCTTTCATGCCGGCGGGACCTGGTGAACCAGCATCACCTCTCGGGCCTTTTGCTCCCGGAAGCCCTGAATAGTTCAAAACCAAAACCAAAAATACCACCACAATAGTTTCAAAGACAACATTTCTACTTTCTTGCACCATCTTTCAAGGGGTTAACACTAAGCATTTTATTTATATAAAGCTAACTGAACGGCGGCAAAATCATGCAGCTTCCTAATGCACACAAGGTTAGAAACGTAAAAAAACAAATATTAGTTGCCTAATAATTAAAAGGCCTAGGAAAGTTACTGCCTACACCAACGGACAATTGCCAACAGTGAAACCCCTTATGTTTGGGATAAATTAGGAGTTATCAGTTACCATGTGGGAAATACGTGGGTCATGGAGGCTACCAACAGGGACCAGAAACACCTTGATGTGTCAAATTCCACTTGCTACGCTCAACTCTAAATTAAAACAAAAAAGCATTTTCCAGTCTCTGTTCTTCATTTCATTATTCTATGCTCTAGACACTGGGCTGGGCTAGATTCCAGTGGAAGAGATCTACCAAAATCAAAGGGATTTAACCATTTGTACATGGATGGAGTCAGAAATTGAGCTTGACTCGAGGGAGACTTTAAGCCACACTAGTGGCAGCATCTAGCTGGCTGTATCTGATCTTGAAAAAGCTAAGCAGGGTTGGACATGGTTAGTAGTTGGATGGGAGACCAATGGATAGGACTGTAGGCTGGACTGCAACATTGAAAAATATTCCAGGAGAAAGCATTGGCAAATCACTTCCATGCGGCTGCTAGTAAAATTATCATGGGCATGTCCACCCAGTCAAGCTCAATGTGAACTAGTCTTTATTTTTTTAAATTAAATTTAAAAGCTGAACTCTGACTAAGGCAGAATCCACTTAATTATCTGCAATTAATACACTACAAATACCTTTGCTGATGACCCAGCCCAATGGGGTGGAATTAAGCTTCATCATGGTGAGTCTTAAAGGTCTGGGTAATTTTTTAGACAGGCAGCAACTAAAATGAGTAATGCTGGGATGCTAAAAAGGACTAACAAACTTTGCACAATCCTGACTACAACATCACTTAAAAGGCACAACTTCTTTTTCAGGAACAATATAAAATGTCTGCGGATGGAAGAAACAAGGGAAGATCTACAATCAAGCTGAAGTCCATGTTGATTGACTGATTATTTGCCATTGAATCGGTGTTGACTCTTTGCGGTCATACAGACAGACCTTCTCCAGGATGAGAAGTCCAAGTGCGGCATTCCTCAAACACAAATCCCTTTCCAAAAAGCTGAGGGCCATGGTTCTTGCAGGATTGAAATAAGGGGTATCACAGTCAGTGCAAGGTTTGTAGCGAAACAGGCTAGGCAGCTGTTAGTCCAAGAGTTTTTAGGCTACAAAGCATTTGCTCTCACCTTTGCAGCCTATGTGGAGAACCCCCAAAACCAAAACAGTGTGACATCAGAAATGGAGAGATGATGGCAAATGGAACAGAAACATGGTGAGGAAAAACAGACAAAAACATGTGAACCAGGAAGAAAGCACAAGGCTGAGAATGAAGTTAATGACTTGGAAAACAATGGACCTCTCTCTCTCTACATATTGCTTAAGTCAAATGGAGGGATGGGGTACCCGGGGGAAGGCAGGTAGAAATGTGAAAATTGGAGTGGGGGTGATGGAAATATTTGAGTGAGGGAAAGACTATTTTTCTCTAGGATTTCCTTGAACGTTTTTTATTCCCCCAGATTTTGTCTTCTTTCCTTTCCATCCCAGAACTTCATATTTGCATATGAAGGTACTATTTCTGCTGTAGCATTAAGGCCAGAGAAGACCACCTCCCTCCACCTTAATTGGCAGCTCAGTTATTCAGGGTGTAATCAGGGATGGATTCTCCTCTAGGTAAAGGGTCCATGCATGGTCAAGTGGAAATATCTCAAATCAGTGGCAGTGTATATATTGTACACTGCAAACAGAAGAAAACCAGCTGCTAGCACCTTCACTAAAAGGATCAGGATGGCAATGGGAGGACATATCAATCAATATTTTATTATGGTCACAGACCAGAACTACAAATAAAATGCATTAAAAATGAAATAAAACAAAACATGATAATATATTACAGTTTAGGGTGGGATCATCAGTGGGCAATCAAAGTCTGCCTAATTTTATAGACAGTGTAACAAAATTTAGCTACGTTCAAAGAAACTGAATCATACTGATCAGATAGCAAGAACTGTACATAAAAAAGATCAGAATTTCCCAGGTATTTTACCAAACAGGGAATTATAAAATGGGTCCATGAGTCCTTATAGAGGGTACAGTACAGCAGGACGTGAGCTGTAGTTTCAACAGCCCCTTGTCCACAGGGGCACAATCTCAGCCCATAGGGAATTTTTTTTGTATCGGCCCCCCAAAACTGCTGCAGGAAGAACACTGCAGCGTGCTGGAGTTAGTGCCCTTTGGAGTTTGGAGACACTTATGTAAGTATCTCGCTGGTTTATAAAAAAAGGCTTGACTGCTCAAAAAAAAATGTTCTTAGGTAGAGCAGACTGGTCCTGTTGGACTTCCAGGACATATCTTTGCTGAGATTACTGGGGGCCACTGCCCATCAACCCCAAGTTAGAAAGGCAAATTGAAGAGGGCCCAGGAGCTGCAGTTGGTGCAAAACGCAGCAAGTGTCAGTTTAGTGGCTAAATTTATTTATATTTATTTATTTATTAAATTTATCCCCGCCCATCTCCCCCTAATGAGACCACATAACTCCAGCCTTGTGGTGCTTTGGCTTCCTATATACTGAACTCAATTCAAGATGCTGACATTACTCTAGAGAGCCCTAAACCAGCCTTCCCAACCTGAATGCGTAGACTTCAAATCCTGACAAGCTCCACACTCTTTGCTGAGAACACAGAAGGCTGATGTTCTCATCTCAGGGTGGCACCATGCCTGGAGCAAATGGCCCTAGATGGCCCAGAGCCAAAAGACTATCTTCTTCAAAACTGGCCAACCACTGAGGAGGCCTGACTTAAGAGTGCTCCACTCTTTGTTGGGTTCACAATGAGGTGGCGAAGAGAAGGGGCCTCTCCAATTACAGAACTTTCCAATCTACCATATGTTTTTGAAATTACCACTGAAGACATGTTTGTTCGTGAAGGCCAGTGTTTCTCAACCTTATCAACTTTAAAATGTGTGGACTCAAACTCCCAGAATTCCCCAGGCCACAGGCCGGCTGGGGAATTCTGGACATTGAAGTCCACACATCTTAAAGTTGATGAGGTTGAGAAACACTGATGTAGGCATTTCCAAGATAACATCTGTTCCAGAACAAGAATGGCTTTGAATTATGCTTGTGATACAGCTAAACACTGTACTTGTACTGTTTTCATCCTTGTTCGATAATAGATTGGTTTATTGTGGAGCCATTGATTAAACTCCATGCTGTTTCATCTATGGAAACTTGTGGCTGTCACAACCTATTGGCTTTGAGCAAAAACCATTTCTTCTAAAGCTGGTTTCAAAATGTCCACAGATTTAAAAATGTTTTGTAACTGCAATCCATCCAAGAGGCTGTTGAGAAATTAAGAAAACTGGGCTCTCTCGTTGCTCAGACAGATCACAGGATGGCAGTGCACTTAGAAACTATGAATGAGAATAGATGGATGGGGACACAAATCTTCCATTGTTTAGTCATTCCTGAAATTAATGCATGAATATGGATCATGAAAGTTAGTCATGAATGATATGATCATAAAATGAAAAGACTCATTTTAGACAGTTCTGTTATCTTCAGTTAAGATGTCGATACAATAATATATCTATCTGATGCAGATTGGACAACTGTAGATTCCACAGCCAATATTAGAAACAACTGCAAACTAGCAGAGGCTTTAAACCAGGGTTTGGTTGGCCAGGTGGCATAGGTAGAATCTGGACAACTATGTGTGCTCTCACAAAATGGTGACTATGGAAACAGCTTGCTTCTAGACCAAAAAACTGCCCAGGTGTGGGTAGCCAGTCCCAAAAGACCCATTTTCAGAAGCCAAACTAAGATTGCACCTCATTCTCCTGCTAAACTTCTATCATCTCAATTTCCATTTTTCTTTTTTTCCTGGTTGGAAAGGAAAAAGGGCCATTTATGAAAAACTGGGTGGTAGCTGCTTGATGGCTTATTTAAAAAAAACAAAAAACTTGCTTACTTAGTTATTTGGTCACTCATTTCTTATTGCATTTATACCCAGCTCATCTTCAAAAAGGAGGGGTAAAGAAAAGTCTCCCTTAATTTTATCTTGCAGCTGTAAGAGAACTCGCTAAGGTTGAGAAAAGGCTATTTTAAAACATTGCTAATGAAGAGCAAATGGATGTTCCAGCGTCAAGCTTATCTAGGAAGAGAGCAGTTAGCCCATTCATTTGACATTCTGGGGAAAAGAAGTTCAAACCATCCAGAGACCTGCCTTAAGAAATTCACTTATAAATGAGGACAGTTTTGTGCATTCAATTTCCAAGATTTTCTACCCTTAACCCCTTATTTCTTGACATTAGACCTGATTAACGAGACTCCATGTGAATCTTGGTTCCTGGTTGTGCTCTTTTGTTGGGACCTTGACATAAGGCTTTTATGGCATCCAGAGACATTCTTGGACATTAATGTAATCCTTTGCACTGTGCCAGCTTCCCATCTATTATTCTTTTCAGTGAAGCCACATCCAATGGCCTATCCCTGCTTCAGTGTATTTTGGCTGGCAGCACCTCTCATCTCCAGGTCTCTGGAATCTCCTGAATAAGTTTAGAAGCCCGAACACCTTGGTATCTCTCAAGGGTATCTCTCAACTGGCCAAGCTGCAGGAAGGTTCTATGGAGGGGATGTCTGAAGGCCATGCACCTTCATCCAGGATGAAACAATCCGTACCTGGTGATCCTGGAAAGCCGACTGTTCCCATCGGACCTGGTTTTCCTTTGATGCCAAATGGACCTCCGGGTCCTGGCGGTCCTTGCAGTCCATCAAAGCCTGGAAGACCTGGTTCCCCACGTCCTCCTTTTCTACCTGGCAGACCAGACCTTCCATCCAAACCTGAAAACCAAAAAAGATCTGACTCCCATTTTTTCCCCGTACATGGGTGCTCAACAAAACTCATGGGACTCATGCTGACATGCCAAACCTGAGGCCCTAGGCTTTTTGAAGTTTCCAACCTCTGGAATCCTCAAAAAGCAAAGATCTATGTAATTTTGAAAGCGATGCAAGGAGGCACTTATTACGTACACAGCTGGAGAGAAATCCTATTTATGATATTTAATTTAATTATATTTAAATGTAAATGAATCTAAAGTCAATGCAGGTTTTGTCCAGCCCCATCAGGGTGAATGTGGACCTGATTTGACACTCAAGGGCCAAAAATGGCTCTCCCCTTGGAAAAAGCTGTGCACCCCTGTGTTAAATATGCAGCTATTTCAAACCATAAGTAGATTCATGGCAATGACGGGTATGACTTGATCTCAGCACAGCTCCTGATTAGTAGACTCCATCTCAAGTTTAAGAGGGCACCTCCAAGATGTCTACACTGATGTAAAGACAGAAAGTAATTTCATTTTAGTCTTATCTCATTAACTATAAGGGCGAGGAATTGCTGGTTTTCTTTTGAAAACAGATGTCAGTTCTCATTTCCATTGAATTAGCTTGTCCCCAGAAGACATCTGCAACCTTCTGGCTATAAATCTAAATACTTAAATAAATGTATGGAAAATTGTATACATTAGCTTTGAAGTGAAATGAGGCAGTGCTTGCTTTTTTCTGGAAAGTATAAGATGCTTTATTTAATCATTCAATTAAAGTCAAACAAGTTAGCATAGGCATGACAATAGTTGGCTGATTTTGCTTGCTTATGTTTTGTTGAAATATTTGTTTTAGGGGAGAGAAAAACATATTCCAGGAATTGCAAAAAATGACAACTTCTACCCCAACATTCTACCTGCAAGAGATGATTTTCCATTTGTGGTTTTTATCTTTTGTGGGGTATGTGAACCCAGCCACTGTGGCTTGTAAACCAGATGGATGATTCTATAATAATGAATGAGACCACTATGGATTGTTCCACAAAAACAAGCCACCAATGTCTCCTTAGAGACATCAAAAAGCTAGATCTCAATATTCTCTCCAATAGATTTCTTGAACCATTTAGCCCATGTCCATGTTTCTATCTTCCCTCTTTGACCTCAAGCTAATATACATGGGAGAGTTTCCCATCCAAAAACAAACCACAAGCAGACCTGTTTAATTTCAGTAATGTTTCTGTGTCCTTAAACAAATAAGAGATGTCTTAGAACTCACCTTCTGATCCAGGAAGGCCAAAATCTCCAGGAAAACCTTTATCTCCTGGTAAGCCAGGTAGCCCAGGTTCCCCTTGGGATCCTCGTTCAGCTCCAAACACGTCACCTGGTGATCCCTTTGGGCCAGGCAAACCAGGACAGCCTTCAGTGCCAGGCAACCCATCTGCCCCGTCAACCCCTTGTAGCCCTTTTGGGCCTGGATCTCCACGAGGACCAGGAAAACCTTTCAAGAAAAGGAAGGCATGGTTTATTTTTAAAGTAACATTTACAGCAACAGTCTCCGTGTTCCATAAGCTGCACGTGGAATTATGAGCCGGGTCCAAATGGATCCAGGGTGGTTATGATTTCCAGCAAAATCTGAACTGCAATAAATCCAGTTGAGTTTCACAATGAGAGCAAACGTTGTTCCATTCATACTTGATGTGCAGAGAATGGTGTTGCAGTTGTGCTAGCAAACCACCATCATGTCTGTAACACAAAATAAATGTCCACAGGCTCGTGGAGACACCATGGTTTGCCGGTGCATTAAAAAAAACCTTTAGAAGTCCTGTAAAAGCAACTCAGTGGAGACTGAGCATATTCAGTGGCCATCTATGTCAGCCTTGCAAGGTAGTCCAGACAAGAAGCAAGCCCAGAAGTACTCACTCTATCTTTATTCTAAGATTACATTAACAGAATCGTGCAGGACTGAAAATATCTCTCTCCCCCCTTGCCTTTACATTCCAAAAAACCAGGGAGGTTCCCTTCTGAGATGTTTGCTACCCACATTCCTTCTGCAGGCTAAGCTGCCTCTTATCTGACCACTGCTTACTCTGCAGTTCTTTTTCCTGTCTCCCAAGGTCATTCCGACATCCCATTACAATCTAGGGCAAGCCAACTGTAAGGGACAGGAAGATGGAATGGACACCACCCAAAAAGGCAAAGCTGCTGATTGAAACACTGAACAGAAGCACCCCAGGCTCCATGTCTTGTTGAGTTTCCAATTGTCAATCATAAGGGATATCCATTAAGGGAAAGTATATGGGGTTTTGCTCATCTATTTCTGTGCTCCATTCCCTATACTCACTGGTGGGAATGGCAAATGCTGGAATCTGTTGGTGGAATAGTTAGATTAAAAAACTTATTTCAGTTAAGTTGATTCCTGGTGACTTCATGGATACATCCATATAGGGGTTTTGGCCATATTATGGAAATGTCTTCTGGAATTTTCCCTCTTTTCTGGTTCTTACCTGGCATTCCTGGGAGTCCAGCCAATCCAGGTGTACCCAGTTCTCCTTTTAAGCCATATAAACCTGGCTGCCCTGGAAAACCAGGGAATCCTTTGCTACCCCTGGGACCTGAAGTTAGAGGAGAAAATCAGTTTGGGAAGAAACATACATGTGTCCTTCCTAGCCTCCTAGAAAAAACTGTAATGATGCTATGACTCCCCTAGATACTTTCTGCATGGAAGCATTCCAGCTAGTATGGTCAATCTAGCTAGGGTCAATGTCCAATGCTACCTACCTGGAAATCCTGAAGGTCCAGGGAGTCCAGGTGGACCAACAATTCCGGGGATTATGCAGGGCAAAGTTGTTCCTAGAGACAGGAAATGTGTTAAAAGGAATGTTTGTTCCTTTTTGGTTAAACAAAACTGATAAGAACTTTTTCCATGTCCCCTAGAAATGGGTGGCAATGCCAACATCTCAAGATCTACCAGAAAATAAAGTGGTCTCTTCTCAAATCCTGTTGTCACTTAGGGACAATTCCATATGGAATTTTGGTGCCGGTGATGAATCACTGCTGTGATTCCATGCCACTTGCAAGAAACAGACCTGTTTTTCTTTGCAGTCATCTGCAGTGTAGCCTGTTTCTCCCTGGGGAGAAAGCCATCAATCTCCATTTCTCAAATTTTTGCTTTTCTTTTGCCCCCATAGTTGCTAACCTGCTATAGTGCCCTAGCATCTTCACGCCTGGTTTTGAGGCAGTTTTGCAGCTAGCAAAAATTTAATGCTGCTAAAAAAAAACATGATTGATAGTTTATCGCAGTTGGTGACTGCAGTATGTTCTACATAGAGCAGGTTTTGGAGATGACCTGAAAGTTAAAACAGGTCCAGAATGTGGTGGCTAGGTTGCTGGAGGGTTCAACCTTCCCTTGTAGGATAGCACTGATTTTGAAAGCACTAGTTGGAGGCAGATTGACTTCCAAGGGGGACTGAGGATAACTTTAACATGGGCTATCTGCCCTGAAGACTCAAGGTTACATCTAGGTAGGGGACACCTTGCCTTCAAATATCACTTGCAGGAGAACAGTGGAGGGAGTACGTCTCGACCTCCTGCTTGTGAGCATTCCAGAGGCATCTAGTTGGCCACTGCAAGAAATAAAATCCAGTGGTGCTATTCTTGTAACAGAGCAGTGGTAGCCTCTGGTTGGCTCATCTTGAGTTTTCATAGTGGCTATGAGGACATTTGTGGGTAGTTGCTAGGCTGACAGGGAATGATTAAACTAGCAGTGGGGAAGTACCATTAGCTCTCATTAACATTAGCCAGGAACGATTGAGGCAAGGAGGACCTGATGCAAAGGAGCAAATGATCTGATGACCATTGAGCATCAGTCATGATTAAAGGATGTCCCTGTACCACGACCCAAGATCATTCCCCTGGATTTCTAATTATAAATATATTTGGTTTCAATTTCTCTGAACTATTTCATTTTCACATTCCCAAAACTAATCTGTACTGTAATGCTATTGCAGGCAGAGAATGGAACTGTCCAAATTTTCATGGCATGAGTGGGGAAAGGAAAGGGCTTTGAAGGCACTGTGGCTCCAGGTTTGCCCACCCTGACTCAAGATTTGCAAAACACTTTATTTACTGATATAAAATCAAAAGGCAAGTAGCAGTGGGGCTTTCTAAGCCCTTCCCTCCCTTCCTCAAATTATCCTTCCCTCCCTCCTTGCATTATTAAGCTCCAGTGAAACAGCAACTCATACATCCCCCCAAATGAGCACCAGTCAAATGAATGCAAATGTGGGTGTCAATTCAATCCTCTGCCAAGGTTTGCTAAGTGATACAAATCTCAACCCATGAAATGGGGCAGTGGGGTGTCCTCTTGGCTGCCACAGCACCAATGGTTCAGGGGCCAAGCCCCCAATCTTCTATAGCCACTGACCAGCTTCATGCAATAAGCAAGATATAGGAACACACAGTCAGAAGGAAGCAGATGGCTAGCACTGCAGTGCACAACTTTGGGATGGGCAGGAAGAGGGGAAAAGCACTGGTAAGCAAGCTCCCTGTGAGTGGTGCCCCTCGCTACAGATGTCTTGGTCCATCGAGAAGGATCTGCCTCTCCACATTATGGAACAACATGCTTTCGGGTGTGTATGTGTGAGAGCGCGCCTCGTGTCATAACAGGAAGGAAGAGGGTGCACCCGTTCCTTTTGAACTCCCAGATCCTCGCTCTCACCTCCCTGAGCGTCTAAGTCTCCATTACCAACCTTCTCACCGCAGCAGCAATCACCTATACCAGTTAAGCAAAGGAGCACAAGTTAAAACAAAGCAGAGGGGAGAGGGGAGCAGAGAAAGAAAGAATAACCCATAAGACTACAAGAGGGTTGATTTGCATCCTGAGCCGCCGAGATTCACAGGTACGATATGCGGGGTTAATCCACCTAGATAGTTGTCATAAGAGCTAGAGGTTATAAAGCAATTAGAAGACAAGTCTGTATCACATTGAGAGACACTGCTTACAATGGGTGGGGTGAAAGGAAAACTGGGTTCCTCTGTGCATTTAGCGGGCCTATCTTTGCACGCTGCAAGATGAAGCACGTCCCTTGATGAAGGACCCAATCAATATGCATGGAGTAGATGAGCAAAGTAAAGTTAAACCCGCAATAGCAGAAAAGATGCGCTGCCTTTGTTATCATTATTGGGGGAAACCTTGCATGAAAAACAAGGAATCAGCCTGGTTATTGGTCTTTGTTTTCTGGGCTGAGGCAAGGTGGATCCCAAGCAGAATATTTAGACTGAATCCCACAGGGAAGAATTTATGTTGTCATCATCATCATCATCATCACCACCACCATCATCATTCATCATCATAGCAATCCAAGTGGTTTGTCTAGGAAAACCTAGCCTCTAAGATCTTTCTTTATGTCTGTAAGCCACCTCAAGCTCTCTGAGAAGGGGATCGAAATTGCATGTAGATCCTCTTCTCAGAGAGCTTGAGGTGGCTTACTTAGGGATGGGGTGTGTCCTCTAATTTTATCCCCACAACAACCCTGTGAAATAGGTTGGGCTGAGAATGAGTGGCCCAAAGGCATCCAATGAGCCTCAGGTTCTAGTGGGGACCTGAACTTGGATCTCTCAGTCCAAATCTAATAATTTAAATGGTCCACTATCCTGGCTGTTGTGACCAATCCAAAATCAGTTTAATCCCCATGTAACTTACCTGGCAGCCCTGGAGGGCCAGGTTGTCCTGGATAGCCACTGATCCCTGGGTCACCTGTAGGTCCATAACGTCCACTTGGCCCCGGAAAACCAATGCCAGGTAGGCCAATTTCACCACGCTTCCCCTGTGGGCCAGGTGATCCAGGGAAACCTCTGTCCCCCGGGAAGCCGAATCCATCATCACCCTAATGCATACAGACACCAAAACAAGACTAGGCAAAAGGAAGAAAATCCCCATATCAAGAAAGATGATTAGCGAAGTCATCAAGATTCATACTTCTTGGTTTGGAAGCAAAGGTCTTGAGGACTGATAAAGCCCATCTCTAAGGAAGATGAACCTGCACCTCTAGTCTGGAGTTTGGTCTGAACTGGAAAAGAAACCACCTCTTTTATCCAGTCCAGGCAGTCTCCAAGCCCTCGTTCTCTAAAGATATGGCAGACCCCTGTTCCTGCAGTTGTCCTTGGGAAAATGATGTTTCCCAAGTCTACTTGCTTCCTGGTATGGTGCTGTAAGAAGCATCCAGGTAAGTGGGTGGGGGAGAATCAGTTATAGGGGATGAAAAGCTCTTATACAATAGCAGTGGGGGTGGAGAGGGTTCGTCATCGTATCTTCACCTAGGAATACCACTACATCTAATCTAAAGGTCAGCCCTTTGACATAGGGAGAAGAGAGTTTGCAAACCCTGAGAACTTCTTTTGTCAAGGACTTGATGAGTTGTACATGGTGACCCACATAATCAAAGGAAGGCAGTCTGGTCTCACAATCCCTAGCCAGGAAGACTATGCTGGCTAGGAATTTGGAGTGATGAAGCTCAGCGTCTCTGGTTGCCAATTTGGGGAGATACAGGCATACATTTTACTGTGAGGGGCTCCAAGATGGACAAACGTACCGGAGGACCATGTTGACCTGAGACACCTGGCACACCATCCCTACCAGGAATTCCAGGTTGCCCTGAAGGACCCCTGAGTCCCACATTCCCTGGATCTCCTCGAGGTCCTTTGCCTGAGGCTAAAGATGGTTCCCCTTTTTGTCCCTTAATGCCTGGAAGACCAGGTTGACCTAGGAAACCCTGGAAGACAAACAGAGAGAGTTAACCAATAACAGATGATGTACTCATTAACCACGGAAGTGCCTTATCTCCAATTGTTTCTGCCCATTCCACAAGATCCGGCAGTTTCATTAACAGTGTCATTGGATGGGGCCCAACAGACAGGCCTTCTCTGTGGAATAGGCCCTCCCCCCAAGATTAGGATGGCCCCAACCCTGCCATCCTTTCATATGACATTGAAAACTAGGTTTTTCTCTCAGACATCGGGGCAGGGTGCTAGGTTAGCCCATCTTTAGGATTTATTGTCTGGATGAGGTTGGTCTTGGAGATGCCCTACTTTTATTTTTATTGCTTTTGGTGCTTTTTTTATTGTGGTTTTAACCCAATTTCTTAAAACTAAAATCCTGATAGGCATTTTAGAGAAAACTTAAAAACAGGAAAAGAAGAGGAACCAAAGAAGGGGATAAAAGGGTAGGAAACAAATGAATAAACAAGGAATTTACGAATATCATAGAAATGATAATTTTCTAGTATATCTTTAACGAATTGTGAATAAATGGATATATTATTTTAAAAGCCTGAAAATCGTTATCAAGCTTTAAGCAGAGCTAAATATCAAGATCCAGGGTCAGCACAATATGAGTCAGAGAATGCAATTATGAACCACAACAAATTCTGTCCATACTTGTCTGTTCCATTTTAAGAAGTTCTGTAAAACAGACTTCATGCCGAGAGAAACCCACATTTTCATGCAGTACAAATCCATGTACTGAATTGTATTCTAGGAATGGTCTCCTATTTGAATTAAATTCTGCCCCAAATTTACTTTTAAGATACCAAGTTCTAGACAAACGTATATATTCGACACATTGAGACATACATACACTCACAATTTGGTCACCTTCTCTTTAAAAAGCATATAGTATCCTTTCAGCATTTCTCATGTACAAAGTTAATTCAGTATACTTTGTGGGAATATATCGTTTAGTAAAGTTTAATAAAAAACATCACAGGTTAAAAGGGGAATTCAGCTTTTAAGATTTCTTTCATTCTAGTATGAATTGATTTCCTACACTGCTGGGCCTCCAGATATGAAAAAAGAATCTGATCTTTACATTTCCAGAAATGTTTAGAACATGAACTATCAATTTTAGCAATCAAGACTGGAGTAATATATCAACTAGAAAACATCTTATACTAATTTTCTCTAAGTATAATGTTTGTGTAAATGTAATATTCTTCCACTAAAATTCCCAACAGCAAAAGAGAGAGAATAACTGCCCTTCCTTCATCTCACTCACTGCACCATCACCTCTGTAAGCAGCCTATTTTAGGAATGTAAGAAACTGATTTATCTGAAGTCAGAACTCCATAAATTTCAATGCTGCCTAAACTGACCAGGACAGGAGTTTTCCTAACTATATTTGGAAACGCTCAGGATTGAAATAGGCACCTTCAGCATACAAAGATGTTCTTCAGATCTTCTGCACCAACTGTCTTGAAAAGAAACATGGTATTTAAGATATCCTTTGGTATCAGGGAGGAGGAGAAGACCTCCCTTGGCTCACTTTGACCCAACACAGATATGCTTTAAGCTTGCTATTTGCACATAGCAGAAGAGGAGAGAAAACTGGGGCAGGATTAAAAAGTGGAAGTGCAATTCTTTATTTCAGGAACATATACTGGGACTTTGTTAGAGGTGGCTGGGGAGATGAACAGTTGTCTAGTAGTCTCCCAGCAAAACATTACCCTGGCCTGATCTTCTTTGGAGATAAAGGAAAGTCAGCTAGGTATGGCCACCTACCATAAACAGCCTTCTAAAGATGAATTTCATTCTTCCCATCAAACAAAAAGTTTTCATTGCCTTCTCTGTGTTCAGTTTATCTAACTAGTTCTGACATTGTTCCCTATCAGACAAGAGAAATTCATTCCTTACTTACCGGTGGCCCAGGAGGACCTACTATACCATCTCCTGGCTCCCCCAAGGATCCCTTTGGTCCAACATCACCTCGTCTTCCAGGCTGACCGGGGCTGCCTGTGTCCCCTCGCAAGCCAGTTCTTGTGATTCCTCCGTCACAGGCACAGTCACCACCATCCCCTGGGAAAACAATCATTCATTTCAGACATGTATCTAAACCATGGTTTGCCTCACCACAGTTGAGATCTCAAACCATGGTTGTGGCTCACAATTCAGAACTATTTGTTTTCTTCTGTTTTTCTATCTGCTCAGCATTTTGGTTTTGAAGATGTGATCCACACTGGTGCCCCTTATGGAGGAACAGTAGTGGGTTCCTTCCAAGAAGCACAGTGCAAGATCTGCTGATTGTGAATTTAAAACAACCAACAGAACAACGCTTTTTAAAAAAAAGATCCAATTTCTATTTGCGAATGTGCATAGGTTCAAACCATAGTTCCTACATTTCTGTGTTTTAGTTGTTTCTGTTTGTTTGTGTTTTAAAGCAATCAATCCTTTCCTGGCCCATGATCCCCTGGAGGAAGAAGATATATATTTAATATAATTAATTAATTCGATTTTACAGTCAAAGACCAAAAGAAAGATACTAGAAAATAGAAAACCCAAGGTAAATTACTGATAACTATAGACAGATGTGAAGTCATAAAGGTTATCAAAGTTACCAACATTTCTAAACAATCACATTATTGAGAAGTTGTTCAATTCTCTCCTATCCCCTCTTTGACATTTTTACAGTTCTCTAGTCAGTTTTACAACCAATGTTATCAGGGAAAGAAACGAGAAAAAGAATCTGATCTGCTCAGTTTCATCATTTCTTCCAGGTAGTTATACAATGCTGGTTGGAAAGTCCTAGCTTGTTTTTGTATACTAGTGTATACTTCTTTTTTAAACCCACAAATACACCCACAAGTAAATCCACAAATAAAACTGAATAACAGAAACTGGAGGTTGTTTTAAACACAAAAAGCAGAATCGGGAGAACATAGGACAGCAAGTCTCTTCTGTAGCATGAGTGAGAATATTGTCATGCTAACGGGCTAAAGTGAAGAATACATTGCTTTTGCAGATTCACATTGTCCAGGTATGGCCATGCCCTTGTAACATATCCCTGACTCAGCATTATGTCCTATCTTGATTATAAATCAGTCCATCTTTGGTTTATGGGAGATGCCGAAAGAACGTATCCTAGTATTTGTTCATCTGGCTCACCAAAGTTAGTAGTCAGATCATTAGCCTGGCTCTTTCCTTCAAGTTCTAAATACGAGAGTGGTTAAAGTGTTGGACTAGGAGTGGAAAGATCCAGGTTTTAGTCCACTGATATAAGGCTAATAAAGAAATAGACACAGTCCTGTTTTCCTCAACAGAAGGCTTTTTGGGACATGTGGGTGTGGATCCTCCAAACCAAAGTGAAAACTGTGCCATTACTCAGGCCAAGGAGTAAAAACAAATGATGCACAAGTGGACTCATGTAAGATTTTGCTGTACATCTTACAGTCATCCTGTTCTGAAAAGACCATTATTCAGTGCTGGGAACATTGTGGGAAAACTCTGTCGGACAATGGGAGTTCTACTCACCTTTATATCCTTTTGCACCAAAGATTCCTGGAGGCCCTCTTGGTCCAGGGATACCTGGCAGCCCGGGTTCTCCATTAAAGATGGTACCTGCTGTGTGTATTGTATCTGTATTTTGAAAAAAAAGATTTTAAAAAGCCACAAGGATCTAGAAAACTGTATAGTCATGACACGCAGGATGATGAGTACTTCCTTACAGAAAAGGGCAAACAGACCAATTTCCATGCTCAGAATCACTGCAGGAAGAAGTTGTACCTGATAATGGACTTACGTGAAGCACCTGATAACCCTGGAACTCCCGGTAACCCTGGAGATCCATCTTTCCCAGGTGGGCCTGGGGGTCCCACTGTGGTCCTTCCTCGGTCTCCTCGGTCCCCTTTAAGTCCTGGCATCCCTGGGACTCCTGTTACACCTGGGGAACCTAAAGGAGGACTATGTCTCAGGAGTTATAATCTCAATTCATTTTTTCCCCCAATAATCTGTTTCTTCATTTTCCGACCTAACTGCTAAAAACAACAGAATCCAATTTCCTAGTTTTACACATCTTGGCCAGGTAAGCTAACACTTGGACTGGAAGAGCCACAGATGGTTATAGAAAACTGTTCTGCTAGCATTTGGGGATCAGGTTTTTGTCATGATGCCATCACTGCTTTCAAGGAGAGGAAATGGTATATCTTAGTGCAGGTTTCCCAGATGTGTCTTTTCTGACCCTTTGAGGTCCCATTGCGCCCAGCAAAGATTGCCAGTGCTGGTGAAGAAGGATAGGTCCTAACAGTAGCTGGAAGGGACTCAGTGAGGGAGGCTTTTTAATTTAACTTATGTAGATCCACAGATAAAACTGGACAAGGAATGATGGAAGGACAAGAGAAGTACAGCAGGGATGGTGGATGGATGGAGATGATTTCATTGATTCCTTCCAGAAATTAGGCAAAGGATGTCAGGTGGCCAAAACCTGCTCTAAATACCGGTAAACTATACAGTGCCCCCACTTCCCCCTTTTTTGCCCTAATATGTGAGGCATACTAGAAATTCCTCTAGGTCCTTCTTCCTTGTTTCATCGTATTATTCTCTTTGCTATTTTCTGTAACCTTTTTCCAGAAGCATGATGACCATGGCTTTCTAGTGGCATGTTCAACGCTTATCAGAAAACATATAAGATACTTTTTAGCCAGCTTTTTACATGAAGATATCTGTGGGAGTCTCTCTCTAGCCATGGATCCTTAACTAGGTTACCTGGAATGGTTGGAGGAAACCCTGGCTGGCCAGGAAATCCTGGTGAGCCAATAGGCCCCTCATCGCCTCTCAGTCCAGGGGTTCCTGGTGTGCCTGGTTCTCCAGGGGGACCTTGGGTTTAAAAGATGGAAATAACTTCAGAACTGCCCTTCCTTCATCTCACTCACTGCACCATCCCCTCTGCGAGCAGCCTACTTTCGGAATGTAAGAAACTGGTTTATCTGGAGTCAGAACTCCATAAAATTCAATGCTGCCTAAACTGACCAGCACAGGAGTCTTCCTAACTGTATCTGGAAATGCCCAGGATTGAAATAGGGACCTTTGGCATGTAAAGAAGATGTCCTTCAGCCCTTCTGGACCAAATCTCTTGGAAAGAAACACGGCATTTAAGATACCGTTTGGTATCAGGGAGGAGGAGGAAGACAAAGGAAAACAGCCTGTGATGGGTGAAACTCTCCTGGCTCATTTTGACCAAACACTCCAGCATGCTTTAATCTTGATTCCTGCACTAAACAGAAGCGTGGATGCAATTGTCTTAAGACTCCCTTCCAATTCTAGGATCCCATGGGTCATATTCCTGCGGTCTGTATATTCTGTGTTGATCAGATGATGGGAAAGGCCATAAGAGGAGAAGATGGGCTCCAGATTTGGTTCTTTTGCTCCAGAAGAATAGCAGAAGGGCCTATTTCACAGGATTTAATTTGGATTCCTGCATGGACTCAGGGGTTAGACTTTATGAACTTTATGGCTTCTTCCAACTCTAGTTTCTTCTGTTAAGGGTTCCCTCTTTTCTTAATCACACAATCCTGACCAGCAATAACAATTTCAACAACAGAGGATTGCACTGACCAACCAGATACAGCAATTTTGCATTTATGAATACTGTAGCGCTTCCTGCCAATTAGGGTTCCTCCAGATGCATTCCCATATCCTAGCAAAGACAGCCATTAAGTGCATCAGGAGGGGATTATGGAATCTGCAATGTGATCCATCTGGAAGGCACTGCTTGTGGTCTACTCTGATTTGAATGCCATGGGACCCTAGTACAGCAAGAGTGGTAAAATTAATCTAGCCTTCAACTAAGGGAGCAGTGTTTCATTCTTCTTATTGTATATATTAAAGAGGCAGTAAATTTGTAAGGAAAAGCATCCACCTGATATGATGGCACCTTCTGTGTCAACAATTATTGTTGGACCTGGTGGACCTACGTCACCAAATTCACCCTGAAAGCAAGGAACAGAAAAGAGCTTCACAGTTTACTCACAATAGCTTCTGCTTCATCCAGAGTGCAACTAGGGAAGTATGGCAAAAATGCAAATTGGGGTGGGTGGGTGAGATGGTTGAATGACTGAGTATGCCCAAAAATAAAATAAAAATCTCTGTAATGCACAAGACAAATCTGTCAGGGAGAAAACTTGGCCAGAACCTTTATCCTTAAAAAAAAAAACCACTAGTTTTTCAGCTATTTTGCATCAAGAAACGTCCCAGTAAATGAGCCTTTATTATACTGGAAGTGCCTTAGCATTTAGATCCATATTTCAATTTCCGCTTTCCAGGTCTATCTAAGGTGGACAAGTGGCAGATCAGGAAAGGACTGTCCAGTCACAGCTACCTTTGGACTGTTTTCCAATCTTGTCTAAATCTGAAATATTTGTGCTACCCGGTCAATTTTTCACATGGGGAGTTTACCTTTCCACCTGGAGATCCATCCCAACCAGGAAATCCTGATTCACCCTGAACGCCCTGAATAACAATGAAAGATGATTCAGAATAAGAAGAACAATGTGTTTTCCCCCCATTTTGTTCTGCACTTATTTATTTATTTAAAAACCATTTCTTCTGCACACTGCATAATAAATTTTAGCTGGGTGGTTTAGAAGTAAGCAAGCAAGCAAACTCTAATTGAAGACTCTGGACAGCTTCCGGTACACAGGAACCACTGCAAGTTTATAAATAATCAAATTAAATAATTATATAATCAGCCATTTAATGGAAAACCACTTAAAATTAAAAACCCCAATCAACCTAAAAATGACAGTGGTTCCCTACATTATCTTTACACTCCAAAGGCCCAGCAGAAGAGCTCAATTGTCTCAACTGCCTTCTGAAAGAGGGGACCATTCTGACCTGGGGTGAAGGTAGAGGAGCAAGCCGTTCCATAAGGTTATTCCTGCTACAGAGAAGGTTGGCTTCCTATTCAGGATCTTTATCTTGTACAAGAGGTTCTTGGAACAATTACACAAAGGGCACTTAATTAATTAAAGCACATTTTCCCAATGGGATGCTCTCCAGTGGCCCTGGGGCTGCAATTCCCAGATTCCTGAATTCCAGTTTAACTCGGCTAAACATGGATTAACTTCTCTTCTTGATGTTGCTGGCCTCCAATCTCCAACAGTCATAAGGAGAACAGATACTTTCAGGAATGACTGGAGCTTCCTTTTAGCAACAATCGGAGGTCTGCAGACTCTCCATACTGAGCTACGACAATTTCTAAAATTATTTTTAGAAATAGACACATGCAATTTGCCCCAGCATTATGTTCCTTCAGTTGGTCAGCATCTCTCCCTCCCCACCACGACTTCATCTAAGTCCATGTGTGCATTCATAAAACAGGTAGTCCTCATTACCTACTGTAATTGGACCAGCAACTCTGCTGCTAAGCAGTGTGGTCATTAAGTGGAACATCAAATGACTGCACTGACTTACGATGTCAGTTCTGGCTGCTGTTGTTAAGTGAATCATCGTAGGTCATTAACTGCCACATCACACGACCACAACTTGTGACCTCCTGCCGGCTTCCCCACTGACTTTGCTTGTAGGAAACTGGCTGTGAAGGTCACAAATGGCAATCACGTGACCGCAGGACATTGTGACCGTCATAAGTGCGTGCCTGTTGCCAAATGCCCAAATTGTGATCACATGACTGCGGGGACACTGCAATGGCCACAGCATTGAAGACTGGTCATAAGTCTCCTTTTTCATTGCCATTGTAACTTCGAACAGTTGCTGAATGAGTGGTCAGCAAGCGAAAACTACATGTATAAGACACCAATCTTCCTGCAATAATATGTATGATTGCATCAATATTTTTGTGCAATGTTTCACCAATACTCAAATACATTCCTGAATATGGATAAAGCATGGATAAAACAGTCTTGCTACAGCAGTACATACAATTACAGCCCCATTTCAGTGGGAGCAAATCCAAATATTAAAGTCCACAAATGTTCTTTCCTGGCCTGTCCCAGAAAATTGTAATCCTCATGTAAAAAAGGACGAACAGTTTGCAAAACCAATTTTTAAATAACATTGTGCCGCAAAGTATTTCTAGTGAGTTGGGAAAATAGCATTTCCTTCTTTTTAAGCACGTAAAAATTAAAGCAAAAAACAAACCACAGGAAGACGCTCAGAGAAGCACGGATCGGAAAGCCAAAACAGGAGCAGACATTGTAGAAGGAGAATCTATAGTAGTGGTTCTTAAATTGGGGTAAGTACCCCCATGGGGTATTTTGGGAACATCCTGGGGTGGTGGAGCAATTTGTATTTGGTTTTGAGTTGAGGATCCAGTTTAGGACCACCATTGTTGAGATGCTTGTATAAAACAACAGAGTGTTTTTTTGTGGGGGGGGGGGAATGACATTATTTGAGACTGGAAAAAGGGGTAATTGGGCCAAACAGTTTAAGAACCACTGGTCTATAATAGCCAAAGATTAGTAGCATCTTTTCCTTTAATTTCATTCATCATCATATTGTCAATGGTTCTGATCATTCTTCTTCAAATTCTCTGTACTACTGAGCTATCAACCTATCTGGACCTGGTGCTTTTCCTAATTTGTTTGTTTTCTGAACAGTTATAGGTATACTTAGTATTTGTCTATGTTGATCATTAAATTCTTTAATAACCGATTGTTCAATATATTTATTCATAGCAACAATATTAGTCTTGGAATATAATTCTTTTAAAAATGCTGCCAATTCTCCTACGATTTCCAGTCTTGAGTACAACAATTTAGATCCTTTCTTTATTGCTGATATTGTTTGCATTTCTTTCTTTTTTCTAAGCTGATAAGCTAATCATTTTCCTGCTTATTTGCCCATTCAAAATTTTCCCATTTAACAAATTTGATTTTCTTCTGTAATTCTTCTATTTCTAATAGACTGAATTGCTATTTAATTTCTTGCAATTCTTTCATCAATTGTTTGTTTGGGTTGGTTTTATGCTTTTGTAGCACCTTTTCCAACTGAACACGTTTTATTAAAAGGCATACATTCTCATGAGCTTTTTAAATAAAATGTGTTAATTGGAAACGGTGCTACTAGACCCTTTCTGATTTTCTAAAACCAGCAACAGAGAATCAGTGAATTAAAGGAAGGCTTGCAAATAATCTAGAGAGCCCATCTGTCTGCCCAAAGTCTTGAGAAAATAACCTCTCTTTTAAAGAGCTAGGGTCCAGAATACCCTGTATAACACTAGGCGTGTTGTTCCAAAATGTTCTGCAGGTCCCCACCAGAAAATACCCACTGTAGCATCAGCTGCCAGATGAATAAATATGTGTTTGAACACACAACATACCTTTCTGCCTCGGGTTCCATCAGACCCCTTCAATCCTGCATCTCCCTAAAACAAAAGAAAATAAAATGTGCTGATGAATATATGACTTAAAGTTGGAGCAATGAATGCTGCAGTTCCACTCCATTTCAGGTCTCCAATTTACACCTATAGGTTCCTCTTCTGGGCTCTGCCAGGGTCTAAGCCTCCCCTGTTTTTTTTAACTCAAATAATAATAATAATAATAATAATAATAATAATAATAATAATAATAATACAGCAAATAACAGCCATAGCCAAGAAAATCAGCAGATATGAAGCTTGAATTGCACACTATAGGCAGAATCTCCAATTTCAGTCGAATCAGAAATGTTTCTACCAATCCATCAATGGAGAGACTGCAATGAACCAGTCAACACCTGACAAAGAAGGAACAGTGCAGTTCTGGGCGCAGCTATGGGACAACCCAAAGAAATACAACAAGAATGCAGTTTGGATAAAGGAGGTGGATAAGAATAAAAAAGAAGCTGAAATGAAAGAACTTGTAATAATAACAGAAATGGTGGAGAAAAGGGCAAGGAAGATCAAGAATTGGTCAGCACCAGGTGAAGATGAACTGCATGGTTTTTGTTTGAAATATCTGACTGCTCTGCACCCACCCATTGCCAAGCAGTTTAACAACATACTGAAATTGAAGATTGGTTAATGTCTGGCAAAACCTTCCTGATAATGAAAGATCCAACAAAAAGGGCAGCACCAGGCAACTACAGGCCAATTCCCTGCTTGTCAGCAACTTTCAAATTGCTAATTGGCATGGTCCAGTTAGACGCAGCCCAACAGCATCTAGTTGAAAGCAAGCTCTTTCCCTCTGAGCAGAAAGGAAACTGCCCAAACAGCAGAGGGAAAAATGATCAGCTCCTAACTGACAAGATGATTTTGGAAAACTGCAAGAGAAGGAAGACCAACTTGAATGTAGCTTGGATTGATTACAAGAAGGTATTGGACTCCCTGCCACATAACTGGATATTCAAGGGCCTAGAAATAACAGGAGTCAGTAGAAACATCAGAAGCTTTGTGCAAAGATCAATGGCAAAATGAAAGACACAGTTGGTGGTCCATAGTGATAGCCTGGAAGAGGTTATATCAAGAGAGGAATCTTTCAAGGAGATTCACTATCACCGCTATTGCTTGTCATTGCATTGATTCCTCTGTCAACAATAGTGAACAAGTCAGGTATGGCTATCAAACATCAAAAACATCTGCCAGGCTATCCCACTTCCTTTATATGGACGATCTGAAGCTGTATGGAAAAACACTATCTGATATAGAATAGCTACTCAACACTGTGCAAAACATCTGGAACACCACTTGAAGACCATCAGCATTGACAAAATTGCCATTAGTCAATGGCAAATGGCAGTTTTACTTGGAACAGCTTACATCCTGCAATGATACTTTTAACACCATCAACATCTGCCTATCCCAGGTCCTTGGGAAGGACTCAATAGGTGGATAAAAATGCCAGATCTAGTCTAAACATCTGGGTCCCTATGTGACCAACCATAATAATGAATTGGGCAGCTGCAAAAGAAAATGCCAGCTTCTAGCATCATCTTTCCAAAATGCCTCCAAGAACCACTTAGAAATTAAACTGAAAGAAACTAAACAGAAGTTTCTTTCATATCTGTTGGACAAAGAATGATCTCCCCACCTTTTTTTTCCAGCATATTTACTTAAAAACACAGCTGACTGCTAGGATTAAAAAGCAAAGGTAAGACCCCAGGCCAGCCTCAGAAGTTGACAATATGGGTGCTTTCTAAGAGTGATGACTTGCCAGCCCTCTCAAATACCAATTGACACATGGGCATTTTCTTGCTGCTGATGCTCCCAGTTCAATCAGAGAGGTTTACTGAGCATGGACATTGCTCCTGTCACTCTGAGTTAGCTCACATATCAGCAGAGAGAGAGGCTTATCCAATGGAAGAACTTAACATCTGACTCATAGTCCATTAAACTGGGGCTGCCTTAGCCCATGAGCAAGTAGAAGAAGCTACATTACTTGAGATGGCCAGGTTGTAGCCGATGCCGTGAGATGGCCAGGTTGTAGCCGATGCCGTGAGATGGCCATTAACGGCCACTGACTTAAGACCCTTGAAATCTGGAGCTGCGCTTGCTAAATCCGAAGGGTATCGTCCTTACAGACATATTCCAAACAGCAAAATGTTGTGAAGCTTCTTACCCGGGGTCCTGGTAAGCCTGGGACACCTTTTTCTCCCTTTTCTCCAAAGCCCCATAAACCCTAAACAGCAAAGAAAAAAGCCAAAGATAAGATTGATGACGTCGTCTTCTTGCACACTTAACATTTTTCTACCAAACAGCTGGATGGTAGCTGAAAGAGTTCTCCTCTTTGCAGCCTGATGCTCAAAAGCACATCTCCACCTCTATATTTCTTCCAGAACGCAAGGGAGGCACAAAGAAATAAATGAGTCAGCAGAAACAATGTTTGGGAAGAAAGGGCTGGACTGAGATAAAAATTATTGTGCAAAATAATGAACAGGAGTATCAGATGTGTGCATATATAGCATTTTCTGAATCAACTAAAACATTTGAGTCCAATCGACCCAATTCAGCAGTTCAACTGAAGGATCCAAATCAACTCAAACTTATTTTCCCAATCCATTCAAACTGTTGGACCAGACTAGGTTGATTATCAGAACCAGACGACATGCATTGGAGTCTACATGATTTACGCAGGTCACTTATGATGCAACAAGCTGAAACCACCTGGAGCAGCATTAACCAGGTTGTAGTGGATGATGTTCAGGTTAGGGGCAGGCAAAATTGCCATTCTGCAAAGGGGTGGAGCATCCAATATTCTGCAGTGGTGAATGAGATACTTTTTAGAAGCCCACAAGGTGGACCTATTGGTCTAGAATTAATTGCCTTTTCTCAACACGCTTCCCAGCAATGGATATCAAGCAGTTTATTGCCTCCATACTATGGAGGTTTTAAGTAACTGTCATGACCACTGCAAGGCTTAACCTCTGTTGATATTACTGATCCCCTTTTCAAACTGCCTGAACTCTGGCCGTCATAACATCTCATAGTTCCATGTTCCACAAGTCAATGCACTGTCTGCAATGTGATGTAAATACAGAATTTAGTATTAGTTAATTTTACAGAATTGTTATCAGCTCATTTTAATATGGATATTTATATTTTTATTGTTTTTACTGTTTTGGATTTTAATTGTGAGCCGCCCAGAGTCACCGTCTTTGGGGGAGATGGGCGGCATATAAATTTAATAAATAAATAACTAAATAAAATAGGATATTGAATTATACTCCCCAAATATGGAACTTGACACTTTATAAAAAACTGTGGCTTTATCAAGCCTGGAGCTCAGCAAAGCAAGCTATTTTATGTAAATGGAAAGAAATCCATGCTCCAGATGTTAAAGAATGGATTCAAGATATGTGTTCTTTCCCAATTTTTGAAACATCTTTATAGCATTGGGGAACTACCCAGCTCAATCTCCACAAAAGGGAGAGATTTAATGGGTGCATCTTTATTTCATTAAAAAAAAAAAAGAAGAAAGAAAAGAATGGTGATCATTGATGCTTCTCCAGGAAGGAAAAAGGCACTTGTGTATAAACAGGAACAGAATATATGTTTCCAATATACATATTCATGAAAGCAATTTTCATGTAATCAATGAAGAGTCCAAAGTGACATCATAGACATGCACACATTTGTTCTCTGAAAAGATTCCTTACACTTCCAATGTGGATAGGCATCTTCCTTTATCTGTAGGTAAGAACCAACTTTGACCACTTGGAGACTAAGGTAGTCACGCCAACTCATCCGGTCAGATTACGTTTATTCAAAATATTTCCTCAAAACTCTTTATTCCTGCCAGGGTTTACATAATGAGCTTGTATCACATTTTTTCCTTTATTGGCCAAGCTGCCTCCACAGTAGCCAAAAAATGAAAAGATGGAGCAATACGTTTCTACATGGTCTATATTTAATGGATTGACATTGAATAGATGTATGTTTAAGGATTTCCTTAATTTTATTTTAACACCATTGGATCCTTTTTTCATTTTTTTTTCTTTTTCCTTAGTTTCTCCCCATCCCTTACTTTTAGTTTATTTTAATCCCTGGAATGCACTCCCCCCGCACTATCAATATATTTCATATTGTTAATTTGTTATGCTTCACTGGGAAATAAAAATACGCACACCCAGAGAGTGTCTGTGTTAAGTTGATGGTGAATTTACACAGAATCAATGCCTTTCATTTTTTATGTTGAAAATAAATTCAAGCAAGGTTTTATCTGGAGTCCCTGGAGTTCTCTGAGCTTGGCTGTTTTCTTGCAAACGTTTCATTATTACCCGGCTAGGTAACATCTTCAGTGCTAGACTGGTTTTATCTATAAGGTTTTATCTATAAGCATGAATCACTCAGGGGATGTCTGAGCACACACCCCTCATGACCTCACTGCATTGCTTGTTTTGCAATTCCATTTTTTAATCTTTTTTTTTGCATTAGGGCTCACCCCAGGATTACATAAAAATCGTGCATCCTGTCCCTTAGACAGCAATGAACATCTCTGGAAAATCATCAACAGAAAAACTCTCGTCGTGCACCTTTTATTTGGAGAAGAGACTGCCCGCAAGCAATTTGATGACACAATTTGTAAATAATTTACTCCACGGTTGCAAAGTTTCCTAAAACACTTATTTCTTAGATTATAAAGAAAGCAATGACATTCGCCAATGTTTTGTGGGGTAGAAAATTAATTGCCACCACCCAAGAAGAGACTGGGAGGTGGGGGGAGCCATTATGCAGGTTCCGTGCCAGAAGCTAAGAAGCTATAATCCAATTCTCTCTGGATGAGCTATCATTGAAACCATCCTTCTGAAGGGGAAACATTTGTCAAAAATTCCAATTTACATTATAGGGAATTCATTTATGTGTAACAAAAGACCAAAAACATAAAGAAGTAAACAAATTAAGCTTCCATCATTGTCATGAAAATCAGTTAATACTGTAGGACTCATTACAAATGCTTATCCCTGTTTTAAAAACGGGCTCAACTCAGACAATGGGGGGATGAGGAGAGGATAAATGTGTTGCGGGAATCCTCTCAGTTTCTGCTCTTCCTTCTTCTTCCATGTGTTCAGAGAAGTGTTTCTCAACCTTGGCCACTTTAAGGCATGTGGACTTCAACTCCCAGAATTCCCCAGCCAGCCATGCTGGCTGGGGAATTCTGGAAGTTGAAGTCCACATGCCTTAAAGTAGCTAAGGTTGAGAAACACTGGTTCAGAGGAAACACTGGGAATCTTTTGCTTCCACTTTTGCACCAATATGGCTACATCCAAGATGGATGCCTTGGCTGGTATGGGGTTTCCTTCTGAACTATGTACAAACTCCAACCTTTTCAAAGAGGAGATAACTCTTCAAGTTGTTTATTTTATATTTGTACTGAAGGATAAATGGATCCAGGTCAACAAAAGCTTTGTCTTGAGGATGAAACATCTTACCGGACGGCCAGGAACCCCTTGTAGGCCGGGATATCCTTTGGGGCCAGGAGCTCCCTGAAACAAAAAGCACATAATATCAAAACAAGCACTCAGTATCAAAAAGGTGAACCAAAGATGGAAGCCAATTGTTCCCCGTCTTTCCAAGCCTCCCCTAAAGATGTAGGCTTGATCATTCATTTTTGCATCTATTCATCACAGATATCTCATCAACACCCTCACTGCATTTACATCAGAATCAAATCCTGTTTTTACAGAATTACAACATTGATTTTACCTGACCTTGCAAGCAATGGGGATGAGTCTCTGCCATGATGGTCCACTTGGGACCATTAATTGCTGTTGGCTGGTTTTCTATCTCAGCTGCCATATATGTTATTTATTGGTTTCTTCTGTGTGTGTGTGTGTGTATAATATTTTATTGAAATTTTAAAGTTACAAATTTAAAAGTTAGAAATGAAAAAGAAAATTGGAAATACAAAATATAAAGAAAAGGGAAAGAAAAAGTGAGATCAAGTAAAAGAAAAAAAAAAGATATGAAAAATAGATAACTTCCAATCTATCTCTGGTCTTAGGAATAATAAGGCTATCATAAATGCTAGTTTTTAATACATTAAGTAGGAATAATTCTTTGTCTAAACATATCCCATTACATTTCTAATCTAATCTTCAAATCCCCATGGAAGCTTCTCCCCACCTGCATTTTGCAAATAGTCCATCAGTGGTTTCCATTCTTTAAGGTAATAGTTATTTGAGTTTTCTTTTATTAAGCAAGTCAGTTTATCGTTTTCTGCCATTTCCATCAGTTTTAACAACCATTCTTGTATTGTTGGTAGTGTCTGGGTTTTCCAAAATTGTGCATAAAGAAGTCTTGCTGCGGTAATCATGTATTGAGTAATTCTAACAAGATGTTTTCCTATCCCCAACAGGAATAGTTCTGGTTTAAATGGAATCTGTATTTGTAGTATGCTCTGCATCAAGGTTTGTATTTGAGTCCAAAATTTCTTTGCATGTGTGTGTGTGTTTTTAATCATTGTTAGCCACCCAGAGTCATGCATTTGAGATGGGCAGTCTACAAATTGAATAAATGAATGTATGAATTAATAAATAAATAAATGTCTGACATGCATCTATATATTGACCTCTTGATGGCCCTAAGTCTTGATGAATGCAAGGTTATCATGATGTAAGGTTATCTGTGATGGACAGCCGTAGGCCTCCCCAGAAGCTGGTGTGACATCTTCATCCTGTGGGCCTTCTCATGGCCACTCTTGTGATGAATATAACCAAAGTTATAATAGCTGAAAGCAGCTTTATTTGTGACTAGAGAAGGACAGACTTCTGTTTCTAAGGATCTAGTGTATTCATTAGACAATAGAGGTCTGCTGGAACCAGAGACAAAATGGTGGCTTATGTGATACAGCCAATAATCAATGACTCTTTGTAAGCCAATACCTTGAAAGATGGCCGGTATACTAAAACAACATCTACTGTATGACTACAGATCATGCATTCAGTTTTACTTAGACCTAAAAATGGCTACTGATAAACAGAACCTAGGAATCCTGGAAGCTGGTCTCTCCCAACCAGACTGCTGATTTATCCAGTTTAGAGCCATCAATAGAAATGATGGGTTGACAAATCCAAGAATTTTCCCAGCCACTGTGAGCTTTTCTTTCAAATAACCTAATTCCTATGAAAGCTGCTTGATAACTGCAAAAAGCAGTATCTGTTGAGGAATCAAACCCACCAAGAAGCTTTAATCCTTTTTTGAAAAACCTTGGATCCATCCCATGGAAATTCCATCACTGATATCTGTCCAGACCAAACTACACAAAGATGGAATGATTTATTTACAGGAAATCTCCTGCATTCTTTTCTTTTTCTGCAGAGTCATGAAATCAAAAGTTTCCACCTTTTCAAAAAAGATTAACTACAATTTACATCCAAATTCTAAACTGTGGTTAACTGTAACTGCCAATCTCTATCAAGTCACCTTATTAAGATACAGTTTGAAGTTGGCTTACTTCAAAAGCAATGCTTAAGACTAATCAGTTTGTTGGGTCTGAAAAACATGGCAAGTTGTAGTGCTGAAGCAAAAACTTCTCACTCTTGCTTGCAACTGTGCTGGGACAGAGGTGGGAGGGTGAGGTGTGGTTTGCTATTATACCCAAAGCAACTTGATGAAGCCAATGAGTTGAGAGGCTACTGGATTATTGGACAAATCATACGTGCTAAAAATCAAAAGCTACCATTTGAGTGCCCTTATTTGTTTCCTTAAAAGATTACATCTTCCACCTGGGTAAGCACAGTTTCATGATCCAGAGATTTAGTTGAAAAACAATTTGGTATGTCAACATTTCCATGGTAATGATTACAACCCTGGGCATCCCTTTGATTGCCTCTTGACTTGGGAAAGTTGACCTTCTCAGAGACAAACATTCAAGAGTAATACTCTTTCAAGAGTAAATGCTCAGGGTTCTTTGAGGTTGGAGAAAACAGTGTTGGAAATCATTGATCAAACTCTGCAGAAATTAGACCTGAAACAAGTTAATCATTTACTGAGATGAAGAAATATCCAAGACTGGCTTGAATTGGCTTGTTCTTCTGGACTTCCTGAAAGGGAGAATAATCACTTTTCCAAACAGATGGAAAATAATTTTAATTGTTGGAGGCATATGATACATTCTCTTATCTTTGTTCTTCCCCAGGGAATGAAAGGTTGAGAGGATGTTCCTAAACTCTAAGCAAATTCCTACTTTTTGTTAACAACCAAGAAAGTGCCAAGCTTGCTGATCCTACAAGGAGTTAATCTAGGATCCGTCTCTGAAAATTTCCAATTAATTAGCTGTACTATCTTTTTTAAACAGCAGCCAAAGTCACTAAAGTATCAAAGTTACAAAGAGGTCAAAAGTAATTTCATCTAAGCCCAAAATATTTTAAATCCTCCAAGAACAGACATTCCACACCACACCTACACATCAATTTATCCATTACTGAATGAAGAAATGTATTGAGGCATATGAATGTTTTCCTAGATTAGAGCCTGCTTCAAAAAGCAAAATAGTCCAGTCTGCCAAAGCTTATATCATAATAAATTAATTGGTGTGGCCCTGTGCTCAGCCATGAATAAATCTGCCTCATTTGATAGCTTCAACTTTCATACTTTCTAAAGCACACATGCTAACCTGTTTCTGTACCAGTTTGCAAATACTGGGCTTAAAAGCCAGCATGAAAGTTCATGGGCCTTTCCTGTAATATGTTTCTCCAAATGTACAGTGTGTGTTTACGCTTTCTTCTAAAATATGTATTTTTGCATATGTTTCCCTGGATGTTCATCTTACTGTATCCTAGGGTGTAGTTCACAGAGTCACATCATAAAATTTAGAAAAGTGAGGAAACTGGAAAAAAAATGCAACCCAGTTGGTTTATTAATCCTGATTGTGCGGGTTCTCATCAAAATATGTACCCTATCAATCCTATACAGGCAGTCCTGTTTAGCGACTGCCTCGGATTGCGACTGTTTGCAGTTATGATGGTGATGAAAAAGGAAATTTGCAACCAATGCCTGCATTTACGTCCTTCACAGCATCTCTCTCTCAGTCACATGTTCACCATTACAATTAGTCAGTAGGCATCGTGCTGTGCCTTGACCCATGTTTGTCTCTCCTCACAGAGCGGAGAGATCGCCTAAACAAGCTCTCTCTTCCTAAGCTGCTTTTCTGTCCCTAAAAAGTGCTAACCACAAGTTAACAAGCTCAGCTCTGTGACCTTAATTACTAGTTAATTAGAACTAGTAGTCAAGACTGACTTGAAGGCCCCCCCCAGAAAAGGGGTGTCCACAGGGTATGGTCAAAAACATCAAGATGGTGGCCACGATGGTGCAATCAAAGCTCTGCCTGTTTTTGCGTGCAGTGTTTTATGTCTGCTTTTCATTATGCACTTGATTCAGAAATTCTTTGATATAGAAGGCAACTGTGGTTCGGCTACCAACCAAACCAAGGAGAAAATACACCACTTACATTAAACGTGGCTTTTTTGCTACATTATTTTATGAGGTTGGTAAGATAGCTGAGAAACCTAGCTATCACTGGTATTTCACTGATATGGGAAAAAAGAGAGAAGCGGACTGATGTAATGAAATATCTTGTTTAGTATTCTAAGCAGCTTGGAGACTTCTGGCTTGGCGTGGTGTGCTGTCTGCCTAACTCAAAGAGAACCCTTGCATGGCCAAGATATAGACCACCAATCTGTTGTGGGCTTGGCATTCTCTAGCATTCTTCCCCTTTGCTCTCTGGCACCCTCATTCCAAAATAAGTAGGTGGAGGTAGCTGACTAAATACTTGGCTGATCTCAAACTGCTAAGCAGGGTTGGGCCTGGTTACCACTTGAACAGGAGATCTCTAGGAAATCTCAGGACTATAGACTAGGTTGGGAATTTGCAAAAACTTTCTAGAAGAAGTCAATGGCTTACAACTTCACACTTCCTGACAGTTCAACAGGAAGGCCTTAGGATATAATGTAATAAATCAATCAATTCTAAGAAAATAATATGGATACGTCCATCAAGTCATCAAGAATAGAATCTGATTCAAAGGAGATTTTAGGTCCCAGCAGGTGAAAAGACTTAGCTGGCCTTGTCTGATCTCAAAATAGCTAAGCAGGCTAAGACCTGGAGAATATTTTGATGGGAGACTCCCAGGGAGCCCTGGGGCTCTAGTTTAGATCGGGAAATTGAAAAAAAGTGCCAGAAGAAAGTTATGTCAAACCTTTTCTATAATATTGCCAGAAAACTTGATTTGTTGATGAAATTGTGAGAAGTCAAGCCTGACTTGTCAGCATCATTTTTTAAAAATGTTTCATACAGAGTTAATTAGTTGTTAAGAGTAAACCTTTGCTCCTCGCTGTCCTTTGGACAATCCGACAAATTCCTCTGTCCCTGTGGAAGATGGAGGTCCTGCTGGTCCTGGAAGTCCCACATCTCCCTAATTGGAAAAAAATTATATATTAGATACAAGAAAAAACATTTTAAACAGCGATTAGGTGGCTTATGCCCTCATCACCACTCCTCTAGACCAGTGTTTCTCTATCTCAGCAACTTTAAGATGTGCTCGCTGGGGAATTCTGGGAGTTGAAGTCCACACATCTTGAGAAACATTGCTCTAAACTACTGCAATGCGCTCTACATGAGATCGTCTTTAAAGACCATCTGGAAGCTTCCAGTGGTGCAAAATGCAGTGGCCCAGCTCTTCCAAGGGCACGGTGGGTGCATGTCCCACCTATTTTTCAGGCCCTGCATTGGCCTCTAATTAGTTTCCAGGTACAATTTGAAGTGATGATTTTCATCTATAAAGCACTTTATGGTTTGATTCCTGGTTACCTGCAGAACCCCATCTTTCTTCTGGAGTCAACCCAACCCCTTGGGTCATGCTGGTTGTCCCCCATTTTCAGGAGGTCAAGGGGCCGAAGCCTGGAAGCATTGTTTATACTTGGGCTGGTTCTCTAGAATGGTCTCCCACAAGACGTTTGATGGCTCTAATGTTAGCTACCTTCCAAAATAGTTGAAAACGGAGCTTTTCTGGAGGGCATTTGGAAGCTGATGCCAATTTTGGGGGTTGTAAGTTTTGCATTTCTTTTTTTATTATGTATTACTATGTTGCTGTTCTGCTTCACTTTGTGAGCTGAGCGTCTATCTATGATTATGGTGGTATATGCATTCAATTAATAAATACATTTTAGGGACCTCCACCACAGAAAGCATTCAATTTATGCCCAATAAAACCCAATCATGTTCCAGAAATAGAAAAAAGTTTTCTTGGAAGAACTCAGGGCACTTCCATGTCTCCCTCAGTTTCCTCTGCAAGGCATCAGAAGTGCCTCTTATTGTTGTCATCTTTCTAGGCTCAAATCAGATCAAACCAAATCTTCATAATGGCCATAAGATAGAAGGAAATAAAACAAGTAAAGCTGGAGATGCATAACTTCTGAATAACATGTATTGATATTCCAGACCTGAGGAAAGATGGATAGTAGATATGGAAATGAAGGACCAGGCAACCTGGAAGGACTATCCAAATAGCAACCAGATGGAAGAAGGGAGAACTAAGTCATCTGTGCCAGGAAATGTCTTAAGGGTAGGATAAAATAAAAATTGTCCAGAATTCTCTGTAGAGAACATTTGGCACTAAGATTCCACAAGGAGATATATGGGGATGGAGGAAAGCAGTTTTGTAGCACCCCATCAGGAGAGCAGAAGGCAATATATATAACTTGACCAAAGTGAACGTTAGGTGAAAATTCAGGACTGTAATGGATGAGAGGTGAGAGGCTGGTGCACAGACCCCACATGAGGTTGAGAACACTTTGGTAGTCAGTGCCACAAATACGCTGCTTATGAATACTTCTAAGGCAGGGTGAACTCTTCCAGGTTCAAAATTGTCCGGTGTTGCTCCCAGGCAACCAGAGACAGAGGGAAAAAATTAGCCTCTTCTCCATTGCCCAATCTTGTTCTTGACATGCAATGTGTGTCAACAACACACATTGTTTTACGGCAACAACACACACAAATGGCCACCATGTGGAAGAAACAGTGATGCTGTCCTCATAGTGACCCAAGAAGATGTTTGGTATGGTGTCCCATTGCAAAGCCAAAATGCACACAACTACTTACTTTTTCTCCTTTTTCTCCCTGGAAAACTAGACCACTACTGCCCTGCAAAATAACAACATCAAACACCAAATCATTGTAATTTTTTATTTTTAAAAACGGTACAATTGAAAAATAGAGGCACAAATCACCCAAAGAACAGTAAAAAGAAACAATCAATGGAATTAAAGTTGTTTCCTGATCTCTGTCTTCCAAAAGTGATCACCGACATTCATCATTTGGAAAAAATAATAATAGTGGTTTAGTATTAGTTCTGGTAATCCAACCTGAGTTGACGAAGAATTAAAGCTAATTGTTTGTGTCCAAAGTATTAAAAAATGCTTCACTTTTCTCACACTAATTTCAGCATCCTAGGTTTAATTCTGCAGTCATATGTTTTACAAGCTGTAGAACAATATAATGCTTTAGTTTTTCTCATTATTGGGTTTTAACTCTAAGCCACCCAGAGTCATTCTGGAGCTGGACAGCCTCTAAATTTAAATAATTATCACCACCACAATACTTGCTGTGCTTGATGTCATACCAAAAGGTCTTGAAAAGTACTTGGACACAATAGGAATGGATGACATCTCAACTCATCAGTTACAAAAAGTTTCATTACTTGGAATAACCCATATATTACAAAGATATCTTTTGTAATTGTTGATCTTGGGGAGGATCCGATAGTCAAAAGTACCGAATCCATTTAGAGCTCTCTGGTGGATTGTGTATAATTCATAATCATCATAATTGAAGCTTCTATGTCCAATCCAATATGGAGAATCATTTAAAAAAAACACCAGGAGCAAGCTATTCCAAAACTATCCCCCCGCAAGCCAAGCAAAACAAAACAATAAGAAAATTTTCTGACTGCACTTTCTGTTCATCTTTAACGCAGAACAGTTTTCCTAAGGGATATCAGGAAGAAAACAGTATAGGAAGTCCCCAGGTTAAGAATGCCCAGGTTACAGATGACCCATAGTTAAGAACCGAGTCTTAACAGCAAAATTTGAGTTGAATACACAATGATTCGAGTTAAATATGCAATGGTTCGAGTTCATTACACAACAATACTGTTCTGGCTTACATACAAATTCGACTTACAGACAGACCTTGGGAATGGAACTCCTTAAACTGGGGACTGCCTGTACTGTTTATTTAATGGATAGACATTTTGGAAAGGTGGAATACAGGGAAACAATCAAACATACTTACTACAGGACCTGGGGGTCCTGGGAGACCGGGTTGTCCCTAAATTGGAAGAAAACAATATTGATCAGAGGTTGCACTTGAGAATCCAATTTCAATTTGCGTGAGATGGGTGGCTATATAAGTACAATAAATAAATAAATAAATTTATGGGTGGGACATATAAATAAGAAGAGGGAGCTGTTCTAAAAAAATGAAAGGGTTAACCAACCAAAGTAGTTCCCAGGGCAATATTATTTAGGAAGCAAGAGAGAAATAAATTACTCACTAATAAATGAGAGCAGTTGACAACTGCTCCTTTACATGTGATGAGAATCTCCACTCTGCATCTTATCTTGAGTTGATACCCTAATATTTAATATTTAAGCAAAAAAGTGAAAAGGGGGCAGAACCACCCTCATCCAACTAGATCGGAAACCAAAGGGGGTGGAGTCATATCCTTTCCCATCTTGTCATTCTGCTTCCCTCCTGAGCCAAACAAGGGAATAATCCAGATTACAGGATAGGTTTGTCTATTTTAAGAGACTGAGCAGGTATTATGCAAACTGGTCGCATGTTCCAATGGCAGCAGATTCTGAGATGTCTTTACAGAGGGAAACTATTTCTCCTTTGGCTCAAAAGGAGCTGGGCAGGCAGGAAGCTCCTGGTTTTCAGTCCCTGACCAGTCCCTCATTAATGACCCCTGTGCATCACCATGATGATGTAACGGTCTATGGGAAAGACCTTGGGAGAGAGGAGGAAGAGCCACAGACTGGACAACCGGTATGTAATAGGTTTCTCAGCCCACAGAAGGAGGGAGGGCATGGGAGCGTTTCAGAAGGGACCCTCCCTAGTTTTCCGGAGAGTAAAAGGAGGGAGCGGAGAAAGACTTTCAGTCTTGTAAGATTCTGTTAATGTAACCTTACAATAAAGATAGAGTTAGTACTCATAGTTATGCTTCTTGTCTTGACTAGCTTGAAGGACTAACAATGAAATAATGATGAACTAATAAAGCAGCTGTCACCTGTCAGACAACAAACATAACAATCAGTAGCTATTTCATATATTCTGAACTAGCTGTGATGGGAGATTGTTCAGAATATAATTAATAACAAAAAGAGGAAAAATTACCGGAAATCCAGGTAGCCCGATGGGACCAGCAGGGCCTGGTCGACCTAGAGAACCTTTAGGACCCTGTTAAGAAGGAGATCGAAGGCAACTAAGCAACTTCAGTGGTCATATTTCCTGCTTAAATCTCCCCCCAAATGAGATGACTCTCTTATGTATTGTCTCCAGCCAGATTTTTAACCCCAATTCATCACAAGGCAACAGATGACTAGGGTTGGTCATAAACAGAATAATCATAAGCAATACAAAACCAGAACTATGTTGCTATCTCTCATTCATTAGCCTGATTACTTCCACGGTAAGAGGAGGTCTCCCGGAATGTCAAATCTCAAGAGGAAGATTTAAGATTCCTCCCCAGGATGGAAAAGTTGGTGTGAAAATCAGAAATACGTTTCAGTATTTCTGTTTATTTGAAAAGGCCTAAAGCCAGCCAAGAAAAAAAGACTGCACTGAATGTAGGAAGCTGATTGTTATGGTTTCTTCTTTTCTTCTCACTTGACTTTCCCTGTATCTTCCTTTCCCACCCCATTAGCTTTTCTTTCAGCTAAACCCAGTCCTATAGAAGGAGTATATAAGAGACCAAGGTGCTGCAAGGGTCTTTCTCATAGAAGACAGTTGGACAACTAGAAGCTGACATACATCACACTGTCCTAGTCTAGCTGCATCATTTGAGTATAAAATCTCTCTCTCTCTCTCTCTCTCTCTCCCCCCCCCCCCCCTTATCTCTCTCTCTCACTAGCTAGCTATTTCTGGGAGTTACTTCTCCAAAGTAAGGATGTAAGAGAATTAAATCACAAATTCTAGAGGAATCCACAGTGGGAAAAATGCTAGTCATAAACAAAAGACCCCATGGCTACCTGTGGTGGGGGCAAGTGATGGAAAGGGCACGATGACATCTTTTGTGCCATGGCATACCTGACATCATTGTGGCTTGTACTAAACCCCCATGCTAGTTGTATCTTTCTATTCCAACAAGAAACCTATCATTTGTCCTTCAACCACACACTGTGGAACTCTGGAGGGGAATCTGGTACTCCCGACTGTAGTCTTTGCTCTCTGCAAACAGTTCAATGGCCCTGTAAGTGCATGAGCTTTGTAAAGGTTAAACAGCAATTAAAAAAAGTAAAAACAATTCTCACCTAACTCATCTGATCCGGCAACTTTTTCCCCTAGGTAATACAACTCCACTTTCCTCCTCACATCTATAATGTGGGTTGTGGTTGTGACAAGCCGAGTCACCTAATGAGCTTCCGCGGCTGAGGGTAGATTTGATATTAAGTTTTTCTAGGGCTAGTTCAGCATTGTATAATGCTGGAAGCGAAGTAGGAACTTTCTTTCTCTTTACTAAATGAGTTTTGCCAAAAATAATACAACACACAGGCAAGGAAAGCTTTTAACAGAAATTACAAGGGAAATGAACTTACAATAGCACCATCCAGTCCAGGAAGACCTCCTTCTCCCTAAATAATAATGTAACAACAGTCAGCACCTTAGATGAAACATAAATTAGATTGGCAGGGAAATGCGGTTATATAAAATGTTTGGTTGTTTAAAAAAAAGGTTCACAAAATGCAAACTACACAAGTTACTTTTGTGCCAGCCTCAGCTAAACCATCCCATCCCAAGATGGGGGGGGGGGGGAGTGTAAAAAACCCAGTTGTATACTATGGTGGGAGAGAGAGGGCTTCCCAATCAAAGACTTAAACCCAACCTGTGTAGCTATTTACTAGAATGTCTTGATTTTGGACTTAGTTAGTACAGAGTAACTGTTCACAGCCCAAATGTTGGCAGCAAAAACTATTTGATTGAAAATGAATGAAGAACATCAAAAAAATCCTCAAGCTGGATCAGGCGAAAGGCCCAATTAGCCTGGCATTCTGTGTCCCACCAGCAGCCAACAAGATGCATCTGAGCAACTTCCAACTTGACTAGGAAGTTGGCTGTTTTCTTCCACTGATGCTCTCCAGCAGCTGGCATTCAAGGGGTGTATGAATAATTTATCTATGTGTTGTATAAAAAAGAGTGGGTCCATTTATCAGGCATATTTTTTTTCAATTCTTAGCTTCAGTGGTTGATCTGGAGTTCTAATAATCACGTTTATTTCATTATGGTCAATGACCAGCAAGGAGTTCTAACATTTTTACAGTGTAGGCAATTCCTCAAACGCAGGCATAAATCTTTCTGAAACTGTCTTCCTTCCAAAATAAAATTAAACATTTAATTGCTTAGAGGTGTCTCCTGCTACAGTTCCTTTGTCTGGACATTTCTTACCTTCACTCCTTTAAAAATTCCTGGGGCAAAAACAGGTTCACCTTTTGCGCCTTTTGGACCAAGATGACCCTGGTTACAGAAATTAAGAAAACAAAAACATACTCTTTAGCAAAAAAAAAAAAAAGAGGGTCAATCTGAGTCAACTCAAAGCTTAGTTGTCTTGAAGCTAAAGCTAAAAATCAAAGAAATGCAGGTAGAATTCATTTATCCCCTTGTATTCTACACATTCTATTACAGCCATGATGGGTGAACTGTTGGAAAGCCAGAAGGACCAGATTGGGGATAGATTGTCTTGGAGAAAATCTATCTATGTGATTGCTATGAGTTGACACCAACATGATGGCACATAATCAATCAATCAATCAATTCTATACACATCAAAGTCTTTATATACCACCAATCTCTTTCTTGGAAGGCCATCATGGTATTGTCTCTCTGAAGATATGCTAAGCTACATACATTACTAAATATCCCACACTAGTTTATAGTTCACACAACATTCTGCCACAATATGCCCTGAATTTGGGATAGCCTGTGGCTTAAATCCAGCTATTGTGGTCTATAAACCATAAAGCATGGCTTAGAATACTGCTGTTTATTTATGGTTAGATTATGGCTTGCTGTAATGCATAAATCTAGCCACTGCCATAGTATGACTTCCCCATAAGGTCATCCAATGGCCTCTTTGATGCATCTCTACATAACCATCTACCTCCCAAGGCAAGAAAGAGCTGATGTGACGTGATGTGGATTTGGGACTTTCTCCTTGGCTGTTAAAAAGGGAAAGAAGTGGACCCCCCCCCATATCTTTCCCCCACTTTATTCTAGAAACAGTTACAAGGAAAGCTGTCTTAAAAACCATTCATAAGATATCATGTCCAGACCTCTTTCCCAACCATCAATCTCAACCTAGGACAAAGACTACATCAAGAAATACCTTCGGTCCCTGTGGACCAGGGAATCCATCTGATCCAGAAGCACCAGGACTCCCAATGGTGCCATTACAGCCATCCAAACCAGGAAGACCTCTGGATCCTGGCTGGCCAGGGTGTCCCTGTTCAAGGGTAAAAAAGAAGCAGCAAACATTAGCATTTCTTAATCACACTTCCTATTTTTTTAAGAACGTATGGTAATGTAAACAGTGGCCTCAAAGGAAATTCATTTGCATTTGCATACCTAAACCTGATAACTCCACATGTATGTTTTTTACACATTTACTCCATATGTATGCTTTGTACATTTACTCAGCTACATACGAGTAAAGATTTATTGTGTTTCTAAGTCCTGTAAGGTTGATGTATGAGCCTAGTCAACCGCCAAGGTTGCAACAACTCCAAAGGTGTTTTTTCTCCATCAGATACCAACGACCTTATTCAAGTATTTAGGGCACTCGGACTGTTCTTTATCCTTCCAAATGTCATCATCATCACTGAGAAAAAAAAAAAGCTAAAATAATTTCTAATCAGTTCCTCACTTTTTAAAGAATGCACGGTAATGTAAATAGTTACGGCAAAGTAAATTTATTTATATTTGCATACCTGAACCTGATAACTCCACATGTTGGATTATTGAGACGCTCAATCAGTTTTGAGGCTATGATGTGATCATACTGAAAATTCACAAAATCACACTCTCATCAACTCTTCCTAACAAACGGTTGTCAGACAATTTGTACACGGATTGAACAGACTGCTGTGCTTACATCTCTATGCACTTTTCCACACTCTGTGAAACTAGAACAGCAGATGGCAGCAGAAATAGCTTTCCAAGAGCTAGCTAATACTGTGGCTTTGAGTTCTGAATATAAAACAAAATGAGGAAGGAAGGGTGTGTGTGTGAAAAATGTGGCTAATGTTTAAACTGCGTCTGCATGGGTTAGAGTTTTTGATAGCATTTTTCCAAGAGACAGGTTAGTCTTTGGCCACCTTACAAGAGCAAGGGGATCTGTGGCAACTTGAATTCCCTTCAGTGCATCAAAACATTTGGGGATCAAGCCCACTGCATTAGAGGAATGTAAGTCCCTGTAAGAGTTTATACACTCATACAGTTTTTGGGGATGAGAGAAAAAAGAGGAAGAATAAAGGAAGGAGAGGTGAAACTGGGTGGAATGATTTTGATTATCACATGGTATAGAAACAAAATAGCTTCAGTAGTGGACTTTGTCATACATAACACTGTGGTATGTCTTAGGTGACTCAGGGGAGTCCTCTTCAGATATGTAAATGGGTCCTGTCAAGTGCAGGAGTGTTAGCTAACCGCCTTCCCCTCCTCCAGTTATGCACTGGTATCTTCAACGCATCAGTTGCTAAAGAATGTAGCACCTAAACACAAGAACAGAAGACTGAGTGAACAGGGGTGTCTTCCATTGAGGATGAAGACTTCAGTGCGATGGGCTTCTAATAAGAACACTGAGGACAGCATGCTTAGAATTTAACAGCTGAGAACATACACAAGATTTAAGGAACAGGAATTCCAGTGAGAACAGGACAATGGAGACTCAGAAGAAACAACAGATGTGGGACTATTCAAGAATTCTCACTTTGCACGCTTTACACATTTGCTCAGTTATAGAAACTGCAGGGATTTATAGTGTTTCTAAGTACTGTAAGGTTGATGTATGAGCCCAGTCGACCCCCAAGGTTGCAATAACTCCAAAGGTATTCTTTCTCCATTAGATGCCAACAAACTTATCCAAATATTTAGGGCACTCTGACTGTTCTTTATCCTTCAAAATGTCATCATCATCATAAAAAAAGTTAGGAACATTTCACCCAAAGAGGGTTTTCATGTAAGGAGCTTAAATTGGTGGATCCATCCGTTTAGGTAACAACCTCAGTATGAAAATCCAGAGGATGAATGTCATCAGCACAAATCCATATCTTTAACTGTAGTGGCACAGTGCCAGTCCTGAAACTGAAGTCATTTTAATGCCAAGCAACGTCAATGCCCACACCAATTCCACGATCAACATCTCACAGCTTAGCTACTGTATATAGGTAATATGCAAATAACTTCTGTTGCAGGTGAAAGAATACACAACCTGTACTGAAAGGATCTTCAGATCTGGGCTGGAAATGACATCATCTTCAGCAAGAATGAGAGAGTTAAAGAAGAAAACAGGAAGAATATTGGAAAAGTAGCACTCCTGAGTCCTAGAGACTAGAAATTGTGTTATAGTCCTGGCTGACATGCTACATTGTCCTATCTAAATTCACTTATCTAGTGTGACTGGTATTTCTCAATATACTGTATCTAAAGGCACTTGGTAGATGTTATAACAGCATTGGAGAAGGGGACACTGCACACATTTGACAAGACAGGATACTGTATGGAGGCGCAACCAAGAACACTTGCTTTTGGGAAGGAGTAATAGTGCCCTGCTAGAGGACATACTTGCCAGAAAAAGATCCCAGGTTAATTCTTGGGAATTCTAGTTGAAAAAGATCTCGGGTGACATCAGTAGGAGCTTGGACAGTCCATATCGCAAGGAGTAGAGAAAACAGTTACTACAACCAGTGGATTCTGTAGAACAGTGTTGTCCAAACTTGGCCACTTTAAGATGAGTGGACTTCAACTCCCAGAATTCCCCAAAGCAAACATGCTGGCTGGGGAATTCTGGGAGTTGAAGTCCACTCATCTTAAAGTGGCCAAGTTTGGACAACACTGCTGTAGAAGGAAGGCTGCTTCAAGTGTTCAGTGCTGCTTGCAAAGCCATGTGCTCCTCAAACCAAAGTGATTTTGTTTCTCAGCCATCATACAGATGCATATAATGTCCACTATATCGATAGTAGTTTATGTGATGATGATGGACCTACATGCTTGGTGATGCCCAACAAGCTCTTGATTTTTAAAAGATTTTTCTAATTAAAAATAAATAGTAGAAAATAATAAAATGGAAACTGTTCAGCTACCAAGTCTCAGTCTCCAGCATCATACTCACCATGGGAAGTACCGCATGGCATGCACTGAATATTCCCACATATGCCCACCACTTTAAAATATGGTTGTACCACTTTTAAAAATATAAGCCCGAAAGGCATTCCTTTGGCTGTGCAATTAATGTGCAACTCAACAAGCATTGCCAAAAAAGGATGATGACAATGATGACGACGATGATGATGATGATAGGGAGGGAAGGAAGGAAGGACGGACTGCAGAAACTTAAAACAGTCATTGTAATGTCTTTAAAATTTTTATCTGTCTGAAAAATCAGGACTTGGCCCCACCCCCATGTAGAATGCAATCCTTGCATGCCACCCCAAGTTAGGGTGGCCCTTGAACTGACAGATGTTGTGCACCCCGCTGAAGAGTCAATCCTATAAAGGGAAAAATGTAAATATATTGTAAATCTCTGTAGTAATTCCTTGTTTGGGGCTTGGTAGTAAAGTATCTTATGTCAACATACCATCTTCTAATAAAACGTAAGTGCTGGCCCACAACAACTCAAAGCAAACATATGCAATTCTTTAAACATTTATTTATGTGTTTAGTTTTATAGCCAGAAGGTTGCAGATATCTCCTGGGGACAAGCTAATCCAGGAGAAATGAGAATGTCATGGGTTTGTAAAGGAAATCCAGCAGCCCCAAACCCAAGCAGATGATCAGATAAGATAACGGAAGGTTTATGGATGAAATGATCTTCTCCTTTCACATTTGTGTAAACATCCAGGAGCCACTTTTTTATACTTGAGTTTGGTATTCAGTGTTTCAGGGTGTACAGATCAGCGCTAGTTCTAAGACGATGTTACATCTCTCTTCATTCAATTCGGCCTGTTGGTACGATTTTCCAGGCTAAGAGCCACACTTGGCTCTTGAATGATGTACTGGGATCACACCCCCAAAAGTGAACTAAAGTGTCCTTTTAAAATGGAAAGTCAATACGGTTAACACGATCATGCTCCAGCCATGTCTCATTAATACTTGATTAATATGTATTTATTTCATGAATAATGAAAGAAAGCAGGGCTATGTTTCTATCCCTGAAGGTCAATGTGAAAGGGATCCGGTCTTCCATCTTAGGTTGCTCCCACACCTCCTACAGAGGATGCAAAACAGCCTAAGCTTTTCTTCATGGAGAATAGGTCTACTCTGTCATGCTTCCAAGACCTTTCAAGTTCACCCGAGCTACCAGCGCAGGAGATCTGCACAACTTTTCACAGTCATTCCCGGATCTAGAAATGATCCTAAAAATACCTGATCTCTGGGTCAAGAACTGCTTTGTGTCAAATTCCTGAGTTTCCTAACGGGAAAAAAAAAAATTACAAGCATTGAATGCCTAAACCAGTATTTCTCAACCTTGGCAACTCTAAGAGGTGTGGACTTCTACTCCCAGAATTCCCCAGCCAGCAAGGTTGGGGAATTCTGGGAGTTGAAGTCCACACCTCTTAGAGTTGCCAAGATTGAGAAACATTTGTCTAAACTGAACTGGTACATAATACTCTGCTGGGAAAAGAGCATAGAGATAACCTTATATCACATCTGAAAAAGGAAATGCTTTCTTTCAGGCTCCATGATGTCAAATACAATCAGAATCCTCTTCAAATGAAAGGCTCCTCCAGTTGAACCCCCATGTCCTACTTTTATTTCCTTGCCAGTGACCACCACTGAACAGGAAGTCACTATTTAGCTATGAAGCCAACAGCCTCCAGGGATTATCTAATTATCTCTGGAAACCACCTCAGCCAGTAGCCAATGCTGTATCTTCAACCACAGATTGCCATAATTTAACTGTGCAGTTGCGTATCAAGGCAATTCCACTGCTAATCCTACATCTATTTTCCAAGGCTGTCCTGGGCTACCACCCTCATTATTCTCTATTCAGGTTATATAGAGGGCCATAGAGATGACCTTGGAGTAACTACCCCATGGCAATTACAAAAACAAAGGCATGCATTAAGCCCGGGAAATAAAGAAAGAGCGAGAAAGAAGATCAGATTGGTTCTGCCCTAATTCACTAGGGTATAAGAGGGACAGAAGGGAAAACACAGTTAGGCTTTCAAAATTATGTTCCTAAAGTCTATTTCGATAAAATAGAAGAATTAGAATTCCAGAACAGAAGTCCAATGACCTGGACTACCTCAAAAGGCTTACAGTTGGCAATTAAATGCCCACTAGACTATTGCCAATAATGGTTGACAATAATGGGAGTTGTAACCAAGTATCCAAAGTTCTAGTACAATGGTAGAAGGAGATAAAATATAGTATTTTATTTCTAAAATTATCACCAACTTTATATATTTCTCTTTTGTCACTTCTTGGTATTTTCTTCCTCCCTGAAGCTAAAAGCCAGTGTTTCAATGTCTTCTGTTAGGGAAAGTATTTTAATCCCTTATGACAGGACACACATTTTTTTTTCAGGCAAAGAACTGATTTGGCATCTGAGTGGTGTGTTGCATCCACTCCAAAAAAATGTGGGGCCAAAACTGAATTTAATTTACATTTGGTTAACTTTATATTAGGATGGTGAGGACTTTGATGGGTGAATTCCAAGAAATCGCAGGACTGCAAACCAGAATGGGGATGCCGGGGCATCTCAGAAGGAGGCAGTGATCCACCCCTTCCACACTGCAACTAAGAAAACCACACTGAGATGTCCTTGACATCACCAGGAATCAAGAATGATTGGAAGAAGACTTGCCCGTTGCCTGAAATTAATGAAACACCCTCATTGAAATGAATCCCTGTGTCTTCAATAACTTTATTCTTTTTGTCACATAAGCATGGATGGCAATTTCTGGAGGGCTTTTCTTGGCCAAACCAAGCCTCTTGGGAGCCTTCAAAGGCCGTGTCCTTTAAGATGATGCACCAGCTGTAATCTAAACTGAACACTCTGAAGCCAAAATCCTAGCTAAGAGCAAGCCCCTTTCCACTGAAGGAAACTTATTTCTAAGTAGACCCAAACAGGATGGACACAGTACTTAAGAAAGAGGGAAGTCAGCCTAATCGGAAGGCAGAGACTTGTGTATTAGGAGCATTAAAGGGGCCTCTTGAGAGAATGCCAGATCCTGCTTTTCAAACAGCCTGTGGTTTTGTTTGGTTTGCTTTTGAACCGTACACACACGAGCTGATAGAAGCCAGTCCATATGCTATCGCTCCCCGAAATGTTTCCATTTAACCAGCCTTGTATTTTCAGCTGAAACGCTATGACTTGTACATCTCAACTTCCAAACTTCTCAACCTCCTTCCGTGGGAAAAACTAAACATGCATCAGGATGGGGTGGGAGTTGGGGAGGAGGAATGAGAATGTGAAAGGCAGGTGGGGGGGGGGTGTCCTTCAGGCCCTTTCTCCAGTACATCTGTGGTTAATAAGCCATAAATACAGGGAGCGATGGCTGTTACAGCCAAGGTTTCCCCAGTCAGCTGTAGCAACATGAAATGAAGCCCATCTGTGGGCAGTTTCTTTGATAAGACCTATGGTGACCTGTTTCCCTTCCACCCACCCGTGTACAACCATCTTGAATGTTGAACAGGTTGGGCTCTTCTTGCCATGCCCACATCCACCCTGTGATAATTTACTCACTGCTTGGGGTGTCTCACCGGGTTACCCATTCCTGTAGCCTCTTTACTGCATAGCCAAGGCCTTTCACAGAACCTTTCGCTAAATCTGGGTTTCTCTGGGGTTTCAAAACTGCACGTTGAATTCATTCTGTTGCTGTGTTTTAGGCCACAGTTTTTGTCCTTAACTGTTATTTTGAAACAAAGCAACAGGGCTGGGGGTGGGTGAAAATTAATGCCTCTTCTCAAAAAAAAAAAAAAAAAAGGAGAGAAAGAATGAATGAAAACAAATAGGGCAGCCAAAATGTGATCTGAAAGCATTCAATTCTTCGCTCATCCTGATTGAATTAAACTAAATTAAATCTGCATGTTCAATTTGTTTCTTTGCTGTGTTTTATGTTGCTGGATTTAGGGGTTGTTTATTATTTTCATTTGTATTGTTAGTATTGAAGGAAGGAAGGAAGGAAGGAAGGAAGGAAGGAAGGAAGGAAGGAAGGAAGGAAGGAAGGAAGGGAGGGAGGGAGGGGACAGCAAGAGTATGACCTGAAATCTTTCAATTTTCTGCTCTGATTACGAGTGATTATTCCAAAAGACACAACTAAATTGCCAAGTGGAGAAAATGAATTCCTAACTTCCACTGTCTGTCCCACTAATTAAGGTCACATGTTCCATACAGTAAAATATTAAAAAAAAAATCAAGTATCTCTATACACAATTACAGTACTGAAGCATGACATAAATACTTTATAGAGCAAAAATAAGGAAAAAGATGAGGATGGGGTGACGGAACATTTTTGTTGGGTTATGGATGTTGGTGCTTATGTTTAGGGATTTATTTTCCATTTTATCTTTAAATATTTTTTTTACTGTCGGTTCATTTGTAAACCATCCAGAGGACTTCATGTAGTAAGACAGCTGGGAAAGGGTGCAAATATATAATTCAACAGAGGAAAACTACTATTTTCTCCAATATTCTCTCCAAGGAAGGAGAAAAAGCTGGCTAGGAAGGGTGTGTGTCAAGCAACAAGGTCTCCCATCTCTCCTTCCACTGGACATACTTCCACTGGACTGAAGAGTCTTTCAAATCCCTCTGCAGATCGCCATTCAGTTTGATTGACTGCTTATGTGCCATCAAGTCGCTGTTGACTCCTATCAACCACAGATAAATTTTCTCCATGATGATCTATCCCTAACCTGGCCCTTCAGGTCTTCCAACAGTGCACCCATTGTTCTGTAATTGAGTCCATCCACCTTGCTGCTGGTGGTCCTCTTCTTCTTTTTCCTTCCACCTTTCCCAGCATTAGAGCCTTCTCCAGAGAGCTGGGTCTTCGCATAATGTGTCCCAGGTAGGATAATTTGAGCCTGGTCATTTGTGCCTTGAGTGAGAATTCTGGGTTGATTTGTTCGGTGATCCCCTTGTTTGTTTTCTTAGCTGTCCATGGTATTCTTAGGAGTCTTCTCCAACACTGAAGTTCAATCATGTCAATACTCTTCCTATCCTGCTTCTTCAAAGACTGACTTTCACTTCCATAATGTGTCACAGGCAATTCCATGGATTGCATGATTCTGATCTTTGTAGGTATCTGATCTCATCATGGCATTTGAATTTCTTTTTCAAGGCCTTCATGGCTTTTCTACCAAGTGCTAGTCCTTTTAAAAAAAACTAAAGCAATAAACTGAGCATTGGCAACTATGCGCGTGGCCAAGCAATTCCTTCTTGGCTATAGAAGAAGAAATAATGGATTCTAATGTTGATGTGGCTGTGTGTGCTGCAGCCCCAATCACCTGCCATTTTGTGGCTGGTCATTTGGAGTCTCCCTGGCTGCTGGAGCCTCAATATTCATTCTATGGTCCAGACCTAGCTGCCTTACTGACTGGGTGATGGTCCCTCCCCTACTTCAGTTAGTAGCAAAGGAATATCCCCTTATAGCAAAGCAGAATAGCTGCCCTACCAGATTCATACAATCATCTTCACCATGGCATTTTTTTGCTGGACCACCCTCACTAGCACCATCAGTCAAGGACAAAGAAAATATGTACTTGAATTCAAACCCAGAACTGTTGGTGGCCAAAGCCCCACTAAGAGATACACTTTGTGCACTTAAGTCCTGGGGAATCCAGAGAGACTTACCGGAACTCCATAAATTCCAGGAAATCCAGGAACCCCCATTGGGCCCTAAAAGAAGAAAAAGGAATACAGTTGAGTGTTTGTCCTTTTTTATAACTCTAAGTCCAGTTCTTAAGGCAGCTAGCCTAGAACAATGATAGGTTTAAAACCAAGGATGAACTTGCTACAGATAATGTCTTTGTATTATTTTAGTTGCATTTTGGTTCCCAGTCAAGACTAATTCTTTATGCAGATGATTTCTGAGATTCTCCGGATTCTGAGTGGGTGGGCTACAGATATGTCAAACACAGTGGTAAGAGAAAGTCTGTAAATCCTCTAAAATCATGCATAACCCCACAGTACTGTCAGTTACAGTGAGATCAGAGCTTCATCTAAGTCCTATTAATAGATAAAGAGATTCTGGTTAAACAAACACAGAGAACAGTCTTTCTTTCCTTCTGAGTCACACTCAAGTAGCTTTCCAATTCTGGTAAAGGTCTACACAAAATGTTGGGAAGTCCTTGGAGCTTCAAAGATCACAGCACCTTGACACTTCCATCGGCAGGTTCTGAGGGGCACTCTGGAAGTGGCCCTCTTCCAATGTTTTGCACAGCTCTAGGGAGTAAGTTTTAGTGAAATACACACCGTAAAATAGCGTATATGTATGAGAGCAGATTGTTGGCGAACGTTCAGAAATGTCATTACCCTGGATATATTGAATACCGTTTTGTGCCCCAAACGATACAGCAAAAAGTAGCAGATTGCCACTGCAGGGCTGACTCTGAAGATGTATGAGAAACCTAAAGGCATGAATGAACTTACCTTGTCTCCCTTCATTCCAGCTGCACCTGGAGGTCCTGTTACGCCCCTCTCTCCTTTCACTCCTCTCACGCCCTCTGGCCCAGTAAAGCCTTCAAGGCCCATTGGTCCTTGGTTCCCGATTGGTCCTGGTTGACCCTAAGAGGAAGGAAGGAATGTTTTATTTTTTTCCCCAATAATCGTCTGCAGATCCTCATCCTAATATGAGTCAAGTATACATCAGCGAACTATTGAGAACGAAGTCCTCAACTGAAGGTCCATGTTCCACCTAAAGAAGAGTGAAGAAGGTGGCATCAATATGGTCAGGGCTATAGCAAACATAGAGCCATAAAAGGCCTCTGAAGAATGTCTAACAAATTCGTGAGCAGAGAAATTGGGAAGCTGATTTCTCAGAATTTCTCAAGATGGAGAGAGTAAGGAAGATGATCTTGACAAGGATATGTAAGATCTGTTGCCAGGATGACAAGTGGTGAAACATATTTTAAGCCACAACAGACAGAAGTGGCTCAGACAGACACCTCCCTCATTCACTGAACTACAAGGAGGAAGAAGTCTTGAAAACCTGGCTGTTCTCCCAGACCTTGGGGTAGGGTGGGTGAGACTCCCCTGGTTATAATTTTTATGTTTTGATATGTTGCCTGGATGGCCACGTTTTAATTATTTTACGAGAGCCAGTTTGGTATAGTCATTAAAGGTACCAGGCTAGAAATTGGGAGGCCATGAGTTCTAGTCCTGCCTTAGGCACAAAGCCAGCTGGGTGACTTTGGGCCAGTCACTCTCTCTCAGCCCTTGGAAAAAGGCAATGGTAACCACTTCCAAAAACCTTGCCAAGAAAACTGCAGGGACTAGTTCAGGCAATCGCCAGGAATCAACACTGACTTGAAGGCATGTGCACGGACCCACGCAACGTTTATGTCGTTATTTTTCTAATTTGTTTCAGTCAGTGTTATTGTATCTTGTTGCTTTTATGTGGCTGTTTATTTCTGGTGAGATGCCCAGAGTTGGTTGGCATCAAAACTAATAAATAAATAAATAAATATGTTCTCTGGGACCCCAGAGCTAAATGTCAAATGCTTAAATTTTGAGAAGGTAGATTTCAGATGAACTTAAGGTGGAAATTCAGTTCAACTTAAGAAGAAAGATTTCAGCTCAACTTAAGAATGAATCAGCAGTTTGTCCAACAATCTACCAGGATGGACATCCTCCTCTTTGCAGGTCTTCCAACTTAGACTGCTACAGAAAAGGCCTCCCCATGGCCTATCAACCAACTTCTTTAAGTGACCAAACATAAAAGGGAGCCTCCAATGACACTGGCAGATTCTAAAAATAGAAACTGATATTTGTTCTGCCACATCTTGGGGTCATTAACTGGTTCATTAATTTTTTTGGAAGACAAACTCAAAACTTTAGAGCTGAGATAGCTAGCAAAACTCTACAGTTGTCTTTGAAAGGGCTTGTTTGCGTCAACGTTTATGAATTATATAATCAAAACAAGAGTCTCATGCAGCATGTAGGAAAGAACCCCCTCCGTATCAGTTAAATTTATTATTTTCGGCTGTAATAACATTGTAAAACAGTTTTAAACACTGGTTTTTATTTAAACAAAAAGTCAAGAAGAAAAGCTAGCACAGTTGTAACATATGGATCACATACAGAGTGTCTAAACTCCACGGAGAACATAGAAGTTCTCCCCACACAGATCTCCTTCCATGCTGGCAGAACAGCATGAAAAGAAGAAAACGAAATAAAGGAGTCAGCTCCTTTTCTTAAAAAAAAAAAATCAGAATCCAGGAGCTACTAGAATAACTGTGATGACACACTCTGGAAGGACAGGGATGAAACATTTGAGCTGGATTTTTGTTTTTTGTTTTGGGTGGGAATGTTACCTTTCTTCTTTCAAAAGCAAAAAAGGTATGTCAAGCTTATCAGTGATTTCATATACTTATTTTGCTTCTTTCTGTAAAGGAGGAGGAGGAGGAGGAGGAGAAGGAGAAGGAACAACAATAACAACATTGTGCCATAAAATGTTGTGGGTATGATGGGGAGCTCAAGAGGGGTCAAAGAAAGGACAGGGAGACCAAATGTGGTCCATGGATTTTTTCCTTCTTCCAAGACAAAGATGTGGAATTAATTATCCTGAAGCTCTCTCTGTGCTACAGTCCCCAAAAGTTAGAAAGCTGCATGGATGGTTGATTACTAGCAGAGTTCTGTGGTGGAGAAACTGAATGTGGGATCTGAATTGTAATCCAAGGAAAGAAAAGAAGAATAAATGGCACAAAGTTATTACCTTATACCCAAAAGAACAAATTTAACAGTACTTCTAAATTTATCCCAGGATCCTGAGATGGCTCCAGAATCACAGCAAGCTATCACTAATATCCCTTATAATGTGACTAAGCCACAATAATCTAATTCTTATAAATGTCATTAACTCCTGGTTTTGAAGTCAACAAGGAGGCCTCACAACTATGCCTTCCGCATTAGAAATAAACAGGTGGTGTTGCCTTTAAAATAAAAGTAAATGCCACAATCAACCAATAAAGCAGCTACAGTCATTCTCCTCCATTGGGCATTACTGACATACATCCTCCCTCCTCCTCCTCCTCCTCCCTTAAAAACCAGCTGGAGGCCATGGTGAATGCTGCTGTCTGGCTGAAACCCAAGATGATCTTGTGGTACAAGGGACAACTTTCCCACCATATCCACCAACTTTACGAGGTTGCTGTGAGAGTGTATCTACAAGGAAGTGTTTTGCACACTTGCTGAACAAACAGTTGAAGGCTTTATTTTAAATCTCTGTTGAACTTCTACTGGGAGTTCCATTGCTGCATTAAACATTTGCATTAAAGCTTGGGGAATCTTCCTTGGGTTTTTAATGGGTATCTCCACATCTCTGTTAAGTAAAACATTTGGCAAAGAAGCCTTTGATAAGGGGGTTCTTTGACATGCTGAAGGTGCAATGGAGTTATCAAGAACATATGAGATAATCACACTTCATGGTTACTAACATGCAAGCAGCTTTTAACTGGCCAGGCCAGGCCAGGCCTAATTGAAAAGGAGTATCTGTCACACACGGGTATGCAAATATGGCTCCCATTATGGTTTGGTCAGCATTCGTGTATCCATGGAGGAAACCTCCAATGCAGATTTCAATTTGCAGCCAAACACATCTTGAGGGGTGGGGTGGGAATTTGGCTAAGGCATCTGTTACAATACAGAAGGGTCAGATTGCAAACTCGGACATAGACTGGGATGGGCAACTTTTTGGACACACATTCTGGGGGGACAGCAGGGCTGAAGTAAGTTAAAAAGTATGCCAAATGAATCCTGTACAGGTAGTCCTCATTTAGTGACTGCCTCATTTAGTGACCATTCACAGTTACAACAATGAAAAAGTAACTTTAAAACCAATACTTGCACTGATGACCTTCGCAGGTCTGTAAAGCAAAGGAAAGCTGAATTCGGATAATTAGTACAGTCGTGGTTTCACTTAGCGACCACTTTGCTTAACAACTGAGTTGCCAGCCCCAAGTGTGGTTGCTAAACAAGGACTATCTGTAGGGCCATGTTGCAGGTGTGACTGGGGCTGGAATTTTCAAGTTTTCCCAAGATTTTGGAGAGCAGAAATTCTGGGGGAATGACATAAAATAATGTCATTACACTGGTTTAGGGATTAAAAGGCAGTTCTTAAGAGGTCCCTGGCCTGAAAATGGCAGGAAATATTGTCACTGGTTTTCAGCAAGAGTTGAAGTGGGGACACAAAAAAGAGGCTTAGGAGCCACAGGCTACCAACTTCATCACAGATGGCTGAAGGTTTTATCTCTACACTCATTCACTGAAAGCCAGTGTGATGTAGTGGCGAAACTGCTGGTCTCTGAGTGGGGAGGCCCAGGTTCTAGCCCCCCACCTTCAGCCACAGAAGCTCCCTGAGGCACTCTGGGCCAGTCCCTCCCTCTCAGCCCAACCTATCCCACAGTGTTGTCGATGTGAGGAAAAGTAAGTCTTGTACTGCACTTAAGGTATAAGCACATAGCTGATACAAATGCTTCTGTGTTTTTGTCAGCCTTCTTAAACTGGTGGGAAAGACCTTGGGAGACAGACAGGACGAAGAGATGCTGCCTAGGGAATGGTCAGAAACGAGACTCCATAGCCCACAGCAGGATAGTGGGTGGGGCAAGAGGCTCAGAGGAAACCCTCCCTAGTTTCTCAGGCTGTAAAGGGAGTGCGGGGGGGGAGATGTACTTTCAGACTTGCAAGATTCTGTTAATGTAACTTTACAATAAAGTAGAATTAGGTTATCTGGTCATGTTTCCTGTTTGGTCTACCTGGTAAGGCTGACAATATTCAACACCCTGCTCAAGGCAGGAGCCACTAGAGCACAGGTGACCATCCAGCTTCTGACTGAAGACCTCCAGTGATAGAGAATTCACTACTTAATTTAGCAGGCTGTTCCGCTTGCTGACCGCTCATATAATCTGGAACCTCCTCCTGATTCTAGCTTGAGGCTCCTTCCTTGCAATTTGAACCAACTGGTTCTTTCCTGTTCTCTATAGTCTCTGAAGCAACAGAGAATTAAGTCCACCGTGACAAAGCTTCAAATATTTAAATACTGCTATCGTCTCTCCTCAGAGTTGTCTTTTCTATAGGCTAAAAGTACCCAAAGTCTTCAACCATTCCTGGTAAGACTTGGCTTCCAGATCTTTCACTATCTTGGTAGCCCTCTTCTGAACTTGCTCAAATTTGTCATAGTCTGAACTGAAGTACCCAAAACTGGATGTAGTACTTCAAGCAGGGTCTACCCAAGGCACAGTAGAGTGGAACAATTACTTCCCGTGACATTAACCTCCTGTCAGTGCACCCCAAGACACCATTTGCCTTTTTAGTGGGTGCACTACATTGTTGGAAGTCAGTCCAAAGAGGAAACAGTTCCATTGCGTGGTAACTCCTTCTATATATCAACTTCCCTGCATGGAGATACTTCAGGGTTTCATAGCAAGTTCCATTCCATTTACACATGCAGAGTTTTACCCTATCAATCCCAGTGATTTTACCAAACAGCACTCCCCACATCTTCCAGGAGCCAAATAAATAAAAATTTAAAAAGATTTCAAAGTCAAGCCAACTCACAGCTGCAAGGAAGTTGTGCATCTCTGTTTTGGATCCTCACTTAACCACAAAGCTCATGATATCTCACAACACTCTTAAACAGAGAAAAATGGAATAGAATAGCGAGGGGTAAATTCAAAAGCTAAATCATAACGCTAAGATGCTATAATTAGTTAGAATTGGCTGCCAAAGTGAAGTTTGATTTCAGGACTGCTGTTCTTATTTTTGTACTCTCACTGTATGCACTGATTTGATCTTTGGGTTATCATTTTTTCCCTTCCTGCTTTTTTAAACACACAAATGCACTTTTATAGGCACTAGAGGCTCATCCTTTGGAACAGGGCAGTATTTTGTCACATCTGTCAAAACTGCGTGAAACTGCCCTTGGAGATTTGGGAGACAGGGTGTTTGGTGCTGTTTTTTGCTATTGCTTATAACATTTTCTGTTCAAGTAAAAAACTGGAAGTTTTCATACACTCAAGTGACCCCTGGATGTTTTCAAGGGGAAAAAACAAAACAAAAATTAAAAATCATCTTTCAGTTAATCACAATAAACATTAATCCTGTTGCTAGAAGAACATCTCCCACTCTATAAGTTTTAAGTGTTTCCAGCTGATATAAGACTGTAGTAGCTAACTGAGTTAGCTACAAAACAGGAATTTCCTCATTTGAATTGATTCTCCTCCAAGAACTTGTGAAGCAGCGTTGAGCAAAACACCACCTCAAGATTTCAGACCTTTAGCAGAGAAAGGAACGTCTCCTCTGAGTTGAGAAGCTGGTATCTACATAAACACACCCATGTATTTTTCTTGGCAACAATCTGGAACAGGTTTTCCACTGCCTTCTGGGATTCTTAAATTTAATTTTATTTACTTCCCAGCCTCATCTATAGACCTGGGATCTCTTAGACTTCTATCCAAGTACAAATCCAAGGTTAGCAGGGGCCCCCACCATCAATAGGCATAAGACAAAAAAATAAAAATAAAAATGGGGAAGATAAATACTATTTGTTGAGAGTGCTGTTTGGGGGTGAGGGGGAAGCTCTGAGTGAGATTAGTTCAAGTAAGATTGGAAGTGCAAAACTTAAGCACCTCCCTTCCCTATATAACACACATTCATACTCCTGGGTTGGGCTCACACAACACGTGAAGCCCTTGAGCATGTAAAAAACAACAACACAGCTGCTACATTCACATCCCAAGTCGGATTGAAAACTGAATCTGCCTGTCCGGTCTGGTCTGGTCATCCAAAGCGGGGCTGTTGCTGGTCTCCTCTCCTCATGAAGTAGATGCATTTGTGGACCAGATAACCGAACTTCTCAGTGGTGACCATCATTTTACAGAACACCTTCTCTGGAGTATGAATGGCCTCTACTCTACTCACACCTGGAAACCTAGCCAAGATGGTGATGTTCCAGCGAAGTTTGGTCCTAAGATTAATTTAATAGTGCCTGTGATGCTTTAATTTGTTCACAACTAGTTTTATTATTTATATATGGGTTTTACTTTCTTTTTTGGTTCTGATTTTGCTATATCCCACCCAGAGGCTGTTTGGGTTGGGTTGGGGCAAGCTATAAATATTGTAAAATAAATAAATATAAATATTGCAAATTAAAGAAGTTATGCCCTAAGAAATAAAGCAGATTCTGGCTTAAAACGACAGCTCTTACTGATCCAGCAAACTAACAAACCAATCCCACTTATCCTGGTCGCACATATTGCCTTAAGCCAGTCAAAGTGGTGCTGTTTGGACAGCATTATGGAAAATCAATCTGGACCCAGAATTTGGAGGGTCCCCTAAAATTCCTTAGTTTCCATTTATTGTCAGATAGCTGTATCTGTTCACCTCCATTTCTCAACCTGGAGCTTATGGGACAGTGAAGACTTCTCAAAGTGAATTGAACTCCTGGGATGATATGGGTATGGTCAAAAGCACGTTGACCTCTCAAATCCTCTCAAACTGGACTTGTGTTCACGAATGCGCATGGCATCCACTAACCTAATATACTTGTTGTGAGGACTGTACCTATAAGGAAGTATTTTGCACACTTACAGAATAAGCTGTTAAAAGCTCCATTTAGCCTGACTCCAATATGATCTTTCCTCTGATAGAATAAGGCCATTCACATGGCCTTCAACCTGATCGCATCAGGAGCTTGAGATGCTAAAGATACCTTCTGCGTGGATGCAGATGACCCACTACAGAGCTACAGTCCTATCCATTTGACTTCAATGCCATAAAGTGATATATAATCACAAAGGGACTTCCAGAAAAATGTGCCAGCCGGTTCTTATTTGACCCAAGCTTCACCCCAAAGCTATTTTGGTAGCTCTGTGGATATATATTATGTCTATGTGCAAGCAGGAGCCGACAATTAGACAGAATGAAGCAGTGGACACTAGATTTCCTGAGAGCATTCTTATTTGTTATTTCATGTATTATTGTTATCCTTTTATGGTCAGCGAAGGTGCGTAGGACATTATTTTGAGGGCAGACTTTTAGTATCCTAACTTGGAAAAATAAGCAAGTCAGCCTGGGTTGGCACTAAGAGTATGCACCAGGCAAAGGGAGAAATCCATATCAGAAAATGTGCAAGGGACAATGAACAGAAAACTGAAAGGATCTCCTAACTTTCACTTTCTCCTCAAGCTGAGACCAACTTTGCACAGGTCATATGTGAACTCAGTTCTCTGCTTCTCCGAGATGATTGAGAAAGCAGAGGGTGAATGAAATCCAACCAGTCCCCTTGCTAAAACCGATCACCCTGAGGGGGTGAGGCTGTCCCTAGGAATGATGGAGCAGGTGCCAAGTTCTTCTCTGGGGCTGCTTCTCCCCCACTGCATCTTGCAAGCTCCTATGCCACCAGGGAGGATCAAACCCGTATCGTTTAAACAACATCAGAGGCAGAGAAGGGATAGCTCTAGGCCAGCCGGAATGCAGATAACTTGCAATTATACCAGATCCCATCCATGGATTTGTCAGATTAGCAAGGGCTGGGAAGTGCTTGTTACCTTCTCCTTAATTGAGGACAAAAATGAGACTTTGGAATGAATGGAACTAGAGACATGCCAGGAATTTACCCTTTGTTTTAAGAAGCAAGGACAGTTCACCGTGGGTTTTGCAGACACAGAGCAAACTGCAACCAGCCTCAGTAGCAACACAGCTTAAAATCTGGCTTTGGGAATTTTAATGGTATGCAGATGAACCTCCTTCTATAGCTAGTAATAGCCTCTGATAATTGCCATTGTTCCCATTGCAGAAAATGAGTTATAACTCACCCTGCATTCGCCAAATATAATGCAACACGGGACAGCTCCACAGCAGGTGGTGTTTCTTTTAAAAAATTCTTTTTTTTTTTGTAATAAACACATAAGGAACAGCTAGAACTTCTGTTCTGCTTTTTTTGGTAGAACTTTTATTTACTGTCTAAACTCAGGAGAGACTCATCACTCCACTAACTCCCTATTTCACCTCAGATGCCTTCTTTTATGGTCTGAATTTCTAAATTCCCTTTAAAAATAATCTAGAAAACAACTTTTGTCAGCAATGAGCTTGGCACGTATCCCATGACCAGTCCCATCGTAGCCAGAAATCCTACGAGAATTCCAATTTTGAATAGCACTGGGGATATTTTTAAAAATGACTTTCCAGTATCGTTTTCTTAATTTAGATCAGCCCTTCACCCGTTGCAAACTACATTGCACTGAAAAATACAAGTTAATGTTGTATTTTAATTCTCGAGTGGACAAATAGTAACTTATTTCTGTGTGCACATGATTCTCCTAAGAGAATGATGAAAAGCGACTGAAGTGGGGCGTGGGCAACTCGGTGCTCACCAGAGCTGTGAATTTCATCTCCAATCAGCCTTAGCAACATGACCAATGGTGGTGGATTCTGGGAATTGTAAACAAGTGTAAAATCAGATGGATACTGGCATCAGCCCTCTGGGCTTTCCAACGGTACCAACCTCAGCCAAGATATAATGTCAGGCTTGATCCTGGGCTAGACTCATTTTTAGCTCCCCACTTGCTATGCGAGGGTCTCTTTTCATTTTTTTCCCTCTATGCATGTCTAACTTTTTGCTTCTCCTTTTCTTCCTTCCCAGCTTCTCCTTATCTTCCCAACCTTTCTTCACTCCCCTCTTAAAAACCTAAATTGTAATAATCTACAAAACAGTGTAAGTTACCAGGAGCCACCGAAGGCATCTTGCTGACTTAAGTGAAGGACAAGATGGCACCCCCTTCCATTCCATATCCAGAAACCATCTGAATTGGGTGTTGTTGCTTATGATATCACCAAAAATGTACTTTGGAGTTACAGTTCTTCACCATGGCTAGGCATGGCAGGACATTTAGAAGCAGAATAGACCACATGGTACATCTAGCCTTCCAGAGATAAGAATGGGTAAGCAATTTAGAAAGAACTAAGATACCATCTCCACTGTCCCCTAGCACCTGCTGTCATAGAGGCAGTTGCTTTAATCATCCTAAAAGTAGCAGGGGACACCTAAGATGACATACGCCAGGACAAGAAGAGAATACACTGCTTGAGGCAGGACTGTTGTTGTACCCACTGTCCTTCTCCACATCCTTTCTGGGGTATCTGTTCTAGAGGAGACAAGAACACCATGAACTTTATATGCAATGAAACAAGTGCTTTGGACAGCCAATCTGAAGGGCAACAAATGGGGATTTGATTCTGCCATCTATCTTGGTCTGTCACCTAACAGAATGTAGACTTCAGGGCCCTGATGACTCCGCTCACTCCCTCACTTTAGCTTGAACCTTTTTCTTCTAGATCCTGGGTGGGATCTAGAAGGCTTTAGGACGGAAGGCTCTTGTCAGATCTCACTACAGAAAGGAGTTTTTGCTGTTAATTCTTGAGAGAGGCTCACCTCACCTTTTAAAGAGGTTGCTCCACACAGGACTTGTTGCCAGCTCTTGCTCTCTCTCTCTCTCTTTCTCTCTCTCTCTCTCTCACACACACACACTTCAGTTTTGGATGAAGACAGCCAACACTCCAGCAATCCCTTATAAGGTATGCACTGTGCAGAAGAGATTTAAAGTTGTCTGGTCTACTTCAGCTCTGATGAGAGATCATTTAAACCCATTTTATCATTCCCCAAGCCAATCACTTGCAAGGATCTGGGTTTTTCAAAGTATAATTAACAATGCTTGAGTAGTGACTAAGCTAACAGAAATACAGTTGCAGGCAAAAGACTGCCAAAGGTGAAACATGGGTTTGTTTGGGTTTTTTCCCCCTGCTGTAGCTTTTATAAAGCTTTTTATCCTGCAATCTCTTGATGTGTGTTTTTCCTCCTCACTCCATGTCCTTTCTGGTGGGCAAGGAGCTTTTCTGGCTGAGGACTGGCCAAGTTGACTCTACTATATATGGTCACATGCAGGCAAATCCCATTGATTTCAGCGTGTCCAGCCAACAGATTTAGCAAGGGGCAGCCTGACAAGAACCCTCTGGTCTTGCTTCTATCCTGAGCTGCGTGACTTCTGATTAATTAATTTAATTTATTAGATTTGCTATGGTTGCCCACTCAGAAGACTCTGATGAAATTGCAGGGGAATCGTAGGACGGTGGTAGGCTATATGGCTCCAAAGCAGAAGGTCTTACATTCAATCCCAGGCACCTCCAGCTAAATGGTCAAGTCCCACATGATGTGAAAGACCTTGATATCTACTTTTGGAGTCAATCAGCCTTCTCCAAATTCTTGTTCTCAATATGTGTTATCCAACTTTCCTGGCCAGAGTAATTCCAAGGCTGGATTCATGCTGCACAATGTGGTTTGCTTATGTGCTGCTTAATGTATCTTGGGGATTCAGCCAGCGTGACATATGTCATGGATTATGGCTTTATGAGTCATTTGAATTCTGCAAATTCTGGTTTATTAAATGAACTATGGATAAGCAGTCTATTGCTTAATTACTGTGCAAATCCAGCCCCTGTTTCTATCACTCATATTTGATAGAACTCGTTTGTCTGAGCTGCAGCACTAACCTTTCTCCAAGCCAATTTTCTATGCTTCTACAAGCCAAACAACAGTCATTCCTCCATAATCAATTAATATAACCTGCATATCTTTGGAAAGCTTAATTGCACCCAACTGTTTTTCAGATTAAAACATCTTGGAAGAAGACTATGATATTCTGTAGATAACAATTCAAATAAGCTGGGCAGACGGACGAATGGACGGAAGGAAGGAAGGAAGGAAGGAAGGAAGGAAGGAAGGAAGGAAGGAAGGAAGGAAGGAAGGAAGGAAGGAAACCTAGACCATCTGACAGATCTTTGAAATCCCATCACTTCTCCCCCACTTTCTTCTCCTTCATACCTTTTCAACACAACTGTTGTATGTTGCTTGTGCTGCAGATATATAGTGACAACCTGATGCATGCACTCACATTCAGCTCAGAGTTGCTTCTTTATTTTATAAAGAGTGCAGTACTAATATCCGTCATCATCATCCTCTATTGCTTTCATCCTTAGTTGCACTGAGAGTAGGGTGTAATCCAATCCTATCTGTGCTGAAGCAAAATCAAGTCTCATCTGATTAGGCAGGACTACCTTTCAAGAAATACCAAGAGAGGCAAGGGTAATCCTGAGAGAGGGTTGTGAACAACAGCCATTTTGGGTATGACCAGCCAAACCACGCCATTTCTAAGAAGACAAACTGGTGAGAACAAAGGTTCTTATTCAAAAACTCAGGGCATAAGTCCAGTCTAGGTTCCAAAAGGCAAAACCATTCTTTTGAACCCAGAATTTTCCATCCCAACACAAAAAGCAGAGGCTGAAAGACAAGCCAATTGGCCAAGAAATAAAATGCAAGGTAGGACACCAAATGTAGCAAAATACTAATTGAAGAGAAAGAAAATGAGTGCTGCTCATTCAGCTTTATTTAATTAAAAAGATCTCCAAAAATAAAACCATCAAAAGTGAGGTTGGTGAAAGTGCCGATGGAGAAACCAAAGGGGTGCTGATACCCAAAAGGCAAGACAAACAAATTTATTGGAGGAAATGCATTCATGGAACAGAGCCTATTTTCTCTGCTTTCGAGCTAGGCCCTAGGAGTTTAGCTAGCAATCATGATGAAACTGTAAATCAGAAGTCTGGACCAGATGAAAAACAAAGAAGCAGAGAGAAACACAAGCTCAGGAGCGTTATTTTATTTAAGTGAGGTTGGGCCTGAAGGAGGAAGCACTTATACCTCTTCCGGTCTATCTACGGTTAGCCCGAAGTATTTTCTTTTGGAGGCAAAGGGGAAGATAGCATTGAAGATGTTACCTAGCCGGGTAACGAAACGTTTGCAAGAAAACAACCAAGCTCAGAGAACCCCAAGGACTCCAAAAAATAGCATTTCTCCCCATTCAATGTATGGAAGGCCAAGCTGGTAGTTAAGTCTTAATTTGGTGCCAGTGAAGGTAACACATTGATGATGATGAAATCAGTCTAGGGAATATTCTCCCACTTCTCGGCATCTACAATCTAAGACAGCTTCCTTCTCATGGTAGGGCTGGCCCTCTACCCAACAGAACCCAACGAGCCAATGAATGGGTGGAGTCTCCTCCATGATTGAAAACTCTTCATTGCCATCTGCAGTTCAACGCTTCACCACATGGAGGAGCTGCCCATAGAAGATCTAGATAGAACCAGCCACTTTTGACCACCACTCACACATTCCTAGCTAAGTTGTGTATTCAGCCCTAAAAGCAACATAATGGGGGGGGGGGCAGGGATGGGGTGTGGCACAAGTCAACCCCCTCTGAGAAGCAAAGGGTGTGGCAGTTTCATCTCACTTGTTGGCTTTCTGAAAGAGGTTGCAGAATAACGCTCTCAACACTAAATGTATTTTTTTAGCACAAGGAAAATAAAATCCACCTTATTAAAATAAACATGCTTAGTAAATAAATCCTCCTGAACTTGGCAGAGGTAAACTTTCAAGTAAATGCCATGCTTAAAATTGTAGCCTTATTCCAAATGTATCGTCTGTGGTTCCATTAAACCAGCCTTCCCCAATCTGCTGCCTTGCGGGTATATCAGGACTACAATTCCCAGCATTCTCTTGGAGCTATAATAAGCATCCAAACAAAGTGGACTGCATTATTCATATGCTCCCCACCCCACCTCCATTGGAGGAAGGGGCCTCATCAGTATGGATCTCAGCATTATCAAATATCCAATGAACTGTATCAAACCTGCTGAAGTCAACAAGGTTTACACCTAGAGATTGTTGCTTTGAGCCAGGAAAATTCTCCCAATGTTTAAAATAAATATTACATTGTGGAGAAAAAAGCAGCAAAAATAAATATAAAACAGAAGGGTGAAACAGAAGAAAAAGAAATAGGTACAGTTGAACAAAAAATAATTTCTTAGATCTGTACCCATGTGCACACCTTCCAAAATTCCCCCTTGGGTACTGTATTCTGTACAGTCCAGGTTACAAGCCCTTCCCAAGGAAGGCTGAATGTCATTAGATGCTTTACACATCATGCTGGCCTGATCTAGTTTGGAATCCAGGCTGGAAGGCAGGCAGCTAGGTAGGGACTCAACCTTCACAACTCTAAAGCAAACTAGAGGCTGAGGAATAAAGAGAGCTTCTCTACAAACAGCACCAAAGAAGTAGAACACCTAAGAATCTACAGGTCTTCAACTTACAACCATTTGTTTAATGACCATTCAAAGTTACGGTGGCACTAGAAAAAGTGACTTACAACCGATCCTCACACTTACAAATGTCGCTGTGTCCCTGCGGTCGCATGATCAAAATTTGGGAGTTTGGCAACTGGCATGTATTTACGACAGTTGCAGTGTCCCAGGATCATGTGACTGCCATTTGTAACCTTCCCAGGGGGCTTCCGACAAGAAAAGTCAATGGGGGAAGCCAGATTTGCTAATGACCATGTGATTCACTTAACGGCTGCTGAAAAAAGGGTCATAAAATCAGGCACAACTCACTTAATGACCACATCACTTAGCAACAAAAGTTCCAATCCCAATTGTGGTCGTAAGTTGAGGACTACCTGGACTGTGTATCACTGGTGCTTTGCTGCTGCATGACATGTGCTCAACAGAGCTGTGCTGTGTGTAAAGCTGCAGAGATGGAATGCTCGCTGCTTGTCACATAAGTCATTGTCCAACTTTATAGAACCCTCATGAGTTTCTCTGCAGACCCAAGGATCTTAAATTGGGCAGCACTCGTTCTATCATTTTTGAGCTCAACCGAGAAGAGGGAAATTCCACCCAACCAAGGCCTCCATCTTCCAGACCCTCTCAAATGAACCAAGTGCAGAAATATTGCATGTCCTCAATATTTCTTGTTTTTAAGAAGCCACAGAACCTTGCTGCAGTTGTTACCAGAGGCTACAATGACTGTGCTATCCTGGAAATAATCAGCTGTAATTAAAGAAAAATCCCCTGATCAAAATAACGAAGGAAAGGATTTAAGAAAGAAAGAAAAGCTCTCTTCTCTAATGCAAGTAGACAAAGCATCAAAAGGCCTGAGTTCCTCATCTAGAATTCTCACTGGAAAAGGCTTATACAATCATCAGCTCATTCCAGGAGTGCCTGTCATCATTTCAATAAAGTCCTTGGCCTTTTTACTACGTGGCTGTATTAACACTCCCAAAGGCTGTTTGTTCATCTGTTGATATAAAGTGCACTTCCAGTTTGCTCAATCTTTGATAGACAGCCCCAATTGTTTCCAAAATCCCCTACAACAAAGGGCTAGAGGGATCTATGGTCAAGCTGAGACCCATAATTCGTTGGGGCTTCCTGTCCCTCTATGGCTGGAATTCATGACTGTGCAGAATATTCAATTGTGTATCAGGCTGGGGCTTAAGCCAGGCCCTTTGTACACCCACATCTGAGGTCTGGTCAAAGATCTCACCTGTCAAGATTTTATGTGCATTTGCTTGTTGATGAGAGGCAGAAGGAAGCACGGCTGCCCCCGATCGCTGGGAGCTACTGTGCAGCTATCAGCAATCTGGCTCTGATCATAAGATAACCAGCCATCTGGGTCTTTCCATAGCTTCAGGGAGATTGATATGAACCATAACAAGCAGCTCTCCAAAATAATAAAAATAATTCAAGAAAACAGAAAGTCAATGGTGTTTAGAGAACCATGGAAAAGGAGGACTTTCTCAACGCTAGTACATAACATTATCATACCAGGGCTCCTAAGGCAACCGAAACCTTTGAAGAGTTGAAAGCTACATTTCAGTTATGTCAATATTCCCCACACACACACCCAAAAGAATGTGAAGTATTCCTAAGTGCTTTCAGAAGAGATCTAAGAGAAATGTATTAAAAATCGGTAGGACCAAAGATCTCTGGCGAATCCAGTCAAGGGATTCACGTGCTCCAGCATCTTTTCATGGTAGTCCACAGATCACCATAGTGAGCTCATAAGCAGCGGGCAACAATTTAATTCTTCTCTCCTTCATTGTTCTCAGCAGCCATTACTTACAATGCTATGTGGAAAATGGTCAAAGGGGGTCCTAGTGTGTTTGTTTTTTTTTAATCTTATTTTTAACCTGCTTAAGAATGTCCATCACATTTTTCTTGGCAGTGTTTTTATTCCTCCCTGTAAACAGGACAGTTATTTATTACTTCTGTGGCTTCTATGATCATGCTATTTTCTAATACAGGTAGTCCCTGGGTTAAGAACGCCCAGTTTATGGATAACCCACAGTTAAGAATTCAGACTATTGTAGTAAAATTCAAGTTAAAAACACAATGATTTGAGCTCATTACACAATACTACTTATACGGTATTATATAATACCGTTCCGACTTACGACAAATTCAACTTAAGGACAGATCTTGGGAACAGAACTTGTTATTAAACTGTGGACCACCTATACGCATATTTCCATCACTAAGAAACCTCCCTAATTGATCACATTTTGTTCCTTAAAAAAAAAAAGTTACTTCCTGATGTCTTTGCCTGGGATTTAGCTAAAGCATGGGAAGCCAGGGAGTGAATGAAAAAAAGGATACTCACTCACATCATTTGGCTGTCTTATAATTAAATAAATGCAAGAACAGCCATTTCCACTCACAAGAATTTCACCTAAACTCTTTCCTCCTCTGAAAGAAATTTCAAAGGCAAGTTCTATTTCGTCAAACTGAATTAAATTTTACAAGAATAAACACACACACGCACACTTTTCCTAGTTCTTCAAAAGATACACTACCTTGCAAACTGACATTTCCATTGAGGTACCATGACGCTGTTGATAAGATTCATTCCCCATGAATTTCCTCAACTAGAAAAGTCTGGAAAGAGTTTTTATCTGAAGGCACAAGTAGCCTAATCCTGTCATTTCAAAATCAGTTCACACCTCTAGTGATGTCCAGAAAAATGTATTTCAAATTCAATACTGAATATCAAAGCCAGGTGTTTCTGAACCATTGGAATGCTTCACACTGGACTAGGATGTGCTGCTAATTCATATACATTTTTAATGCCAATGCATTCCAAAGTCAAGCATCCAGAGAAAGAAGTCATCCTTGGTCCCTTATGAGACCCTTATGAGATGGAATATGGTTTATGGCAATATTAGTGCCATCAAACTGGATACCCATCTGAAGGACGCCAACATCTGGGTGAATACCAATGTCTTTGGTCAAGCAAAAGACAACTTGCAATGAGACAAGAGATCCACTTCACTCATCTGTGAAAGCTAGTGGCTTAAGGAGGCTCACAGCAATCAAGTTGCTGCACGAGCAGCAAACAATTTAAGCACTTTGGATGATGGAGAGATCTCATAATAGGCTTTACCCATGGATAATGCCAGGAGACTATTCTTTTCACCCTTAGCGGCCACACATGTTGTCGTCTACTCCAGCGTTTCACCTTAAACCTCAGCAATTTTAAGATGTACAGACTTCAACTTCCAGAAAGCTGGCTGGGGAATTCTGGGAGTTGATCCACATTTTATAAAATTGCCAAGGTTGGGAAACCCTACTCTAGGCCATTAGAAGCAAAGCCATGCAGGTCCTTGATAGCTTCAGTTGGATACCCGTTCCTGGAGTTCACGCCGAAACAGGACAAGGTTGCAAAGAGTCAATTGCATATGCATTCTACTTCTGCGGTAGCTGTTCTCTTTGTCACTGGTACTATAAATGACAAGGAATTGCCAATGCATGAGAAAACTGGCAAGGTGAACAAGTGATCCTTCTCCTGGTTCTGGTATGGGAGTAAGAGAGCTTTTATCAAGATTAGCTTACAGAAGAGAAGGTTGGGAGGGGACATGATCGCTGTCTTCAAATAGATACAGATTAGACATTAGGAAGAACCTCTTGATGGTAAGAGCTGTCAATCAATGGAATAGGTTACCACATGGAGTGATTTCTTCCCCTTCACTGGAGGTTTCAGACAGAAGCTGGTTCATCATCTATTGGGGATGGTGTAGTGAATCCTGCAGTGGGTTGGATGTGATGACCTCCGAGATCCCTTCCAACTCAATGATTCCAGCAGTCAAAGGTCTCCATCAATCCACTGCTGGCCTACATTAGGATGACTTTTTTTTTTCTTCTTTGCAGGTTACTAACTATTGTGCATAGGTTTACTGGCAAAGTTTTACTCTCTCAAGTAAAACTCATTTGAGAAACCCAGGGAAAAGTCTTTATCCAATGGATGTCTGACCAATAATAGTTTGCTAACAGAGGGGGAAAGTATTTAAGCACACAAGGGTAGACTTGGGGGACAAAGTAGTTGACTGATATGTGGGGGTTCAAAAACTCCATTTTAGTTCAAGTCTTGCATTCCTTTATTAGATTTATACCCTGTTTTTCATTCAAGAACTCCAAGGGGTGCACCTATTTCCCCCCCCAAGAAGCCCTGTGAGGTAGGTTGTGCTGAGAGACTGGCTGGCTCCAAATCACCCAGTGTGAGAGACTGCAGGGAGGTTGGGAGACTAATGGAAGGAATGTTAAACATAAACAACCAAGAGATAGGAAGGGAGCCTATTGGTAGCTTATCTCATACATGGCAACTACATCCAGGTGGTAAGAAACATTCAAAACATTCCGAAAGTCTCTGCCTTAATGAACTCACTAAATAATATGAGTCGGAAATTCCTCTGGCAGTTTCCAAGACTCTGTATTTACCCCTAATATTAGCAATAAAGACTGTACAAGTTTGTGTAATTCTTGCTTGCCCATCTGTGTGGAGCTGGTTTTCCTCAAAGGGCTGACACCCAGTGAGCTTCCATAGCGGAAGCTGGACTAGAACCTGGGTCTTCCCACTCGTAACCCAACAGCATCACCACTACACAACACTTGCATTTGGGCTGAGGGGGAGGGACTGGCCCAAAGTCCCTCAGGAGCTTCTGTGGCTGAGGGAGGACTACAGTCTGAGTCTCCCCACTTCTAGTCCAACACTTTCACCGCTATACCACAATGATGCTCTTTGAATCAAATACACAACCGTGCTGTTAGGCAACTAGCTGTGAGTTTGACTGGAAAGGGCCAGTTGTAATGTCAGAAACAGTGGAGTAGAAGTTCCCCTTTTGAGGAAAGACACTCTTGATCTTGATTTGTTAGAATTAACTAAAGTTTTAACAAGACGGTCTGTCTGCATTTTAGACCAGATATGGAATTATGGCTCATTTGAAAATAAAAGTAAAAACTTCCAGTCTCATCCTCAGAAGAAGAAAGAGGGAAGCACTTATGACTAGAGCTGCAGGTCAAAGACCCCGTAGAAATTATTTCTTATCTTGACCTAGTACTTTTATGCACTGAAGGACTCCCTTTATTACTTCCTGTCTGGTGTAGCAAATGATTAAAGCCACATTTGTGAATTGCCTAGAAAATTACTAATACTGGCTGAGTGATAAACAGACCAAGTGGCTGGATGGCTAAATAAACAACTGCAGTGGATTAGTAAATCAGCTTTAATTGTACACTGACTTCCTTTCTTCTTCTTCTTTCAATGAGTCCAGGAGGATAAGTTCAAAACTCTCAGAGTGAGTAGAACTTTCTAGACTACAGTTTCAACCCATTCTCAGTTCAATTCCTGTTAGATGATGTAGGATGGACACTGTGATCAGTGACAGACTCATGCTTCAGTCTGTTCTCATGATACTATTTTCCCTCTAAAGTCCCCACCCCACACTGTTTTCAGGATGAGTTTTCCAGCAATCACACTTCTGTTTGCTGCCAAGAATTATGGAGTTTCAGATTTACTACAGAAGTAGGGAAAACTGACAGACACACACACACACACACACACACACACAACACTGAGAAAACTGAATATTCCCAAATTGATTAGATCAGGTTCTCTGAACACTGGGTTCTGACATTCACCAGAAGCACTAACAGGAACCTGAAAACATAAATGGCCATTTTAGCATGTCCATCTTCTCTAGGAACAGTGAGGCGTGTGCATCTTGCCTTTAATTTTCACTAAATCTGAGAATAGGTTGGATATTTCAGCAAGACTCTGATCCTAAACATACCTCCAATCAACTATCAAGTACTTACAGGTAAGAAATATAAAGATTTTGGAATGGGGAGTTTTGAAATCTGTGGGGAGATTTCAAACATGCAATGCATGCAAGGAGACCAAAGAATATCTTTGAGCAAGGAAGAAGAAGAGGAAGAGGAAGAGGAAGAGGAAGAGGAAGAGGAAGAGGAAGAGGAAGAGGAAGAAGAAGAAGAAGAAGAAGAAGAAACTCTCAACTGATTCCAGGAAGCATTAGAAGCTGTTATTTCGGGCCAAAGGAAGGGTTGCAAAGTCCTGGCTGAAAACGTGTCCAAACTTCTGTACCTGCCATAGTCACTACTTCCTTATTTTGAATTTGCAGGCAACTACATGTAAGGAGTCAGCATGCATTCAAATCTTTGGAAAGATCTTGTGTTTAACTATACGTGCAAACAATCTGTAATGAAGAACCAGGAAATATCACAGTTCTTATTATTTGTTCTTATCTGCAGATTGTTGATCCTGGGTTAGGGGATTTTTAGCTACACTGCACACACTACCCATAAATATTTAGAACTGAAAGTTAAAGCAGCTGTGCTTATCTTTGTACACTGCATGGAATATCTGGATATTTGCTCAAAACATGGAAAAGATTTTCATCATAGATTTCCTGATTCTCTGGACAACTTGTATCTGCTCTGAGATATTTTCTCTGAGTTTGAAAAACCCCCTTCACCACTGAGAACCAACAGTATAAAAATAGCTGGCAAGTGAATTCAAATTCCAAAGAGACCCAAGAGCTCAGGGACTAAATCCTTGTATGTTCTGCCAGGCGAATTCTGTGGAATTGGACCAGATATTTGCAGCTTGAACTAATGGATTGAAAAGAAATAGGAAGACATTGAAAAATGAGAATACAGTATTGTCTGCAGAAGAGAGTCTGGAGGGACACGAGGGACAACAGATACATAACTTGGAGCAAGTGGTGCTTCTGAAGCAAGCATCTGCTCCCTTTCAGCAGGAGCAGTATTCCAACAGAAGAGAATACGTGCAGTGCAGCTCAGGGCTGAACTGTGGGGTTCTTGATGCTTGGTTGTTTGCTTGCAGTTGTTTCATTACCCAACTAGGTAACATCATCAGTGTGAGTGAGTGTGGATTTTGCTCCCTGTTTATATACAATAGCGTGCCCTGCCAGTTTTGATGGGGTTGTGGTTTCCTCCTTGATGGTTCCTTGATTAGGGAATTGTTTTCTGCCTGATTGTTTGTCTGGTGTTGATCCCTGCTTATCTGGGTATTGATTACTGGAGGGGATGCGTTCTGGTCTTTCTATGTCCTTCTTAGCTCTTTTATTGTCTCTTTTGAATGGTGTGTAAATATGGTTTGCTCTATGTGTTTATGGATGGCTGATGTGTCTGAATGCCAGGCTTCCAGGAATTCCCTAGCATTTTTGGATTTAGCTTGGTCTAGGATGCTCACAGTTTCCCAGTTGAAACTACGGTTGAGTCTGTCCATGTGTTGTGAGATGAAGGAGTTTTCATCGTGTCTCCTGACTGCTAGTTGGTGTTCATGGATGCGCTCTGCAAGTCTTCTGCCTGTCTATCCTACATAGTGGTTGTTACAGTCCTTACACTGTTTGTTGCAGATGACTCCTCTTTTTTATTCTTGGGCTACTGGGTCTTTTGGTTTGCTTAAGATGTTTTGGAGGGCTTTACACACTATTACTACCAAACAGTATATCGCCATAGCACACAAACCAACGAAAGCCCTCCAAAACACTTGATTTTTTAATTAAAAAAAAGTTAATCTGGATTTATCTAGGCAAACCAGCCTTCCCCAGGCTGGGCACCCTCTAGCTCTGCTGGCTTCAACTCCCCAAATTTTCCAGCTAGTGTGGCAGCGGTTGAGAATTCTGGGAGTTGAGATCCACCCAGGCTGTAGGCCGCTTTTATCAATGCTACGTTTGCCTTTAATAATGGGCTAATATTCACCCATCTTTATTTATTTTATAGTACTTATAAGCCAGTTTGGTGTATTGGTTAAGGCATCAGGCTAGAAACTGGGAGACCGTGAGTTCTAGTCCTGCCTAGCACTAGAGGTAGCACAAAACCAGCTGGGTGACCTTGGGCCAGTCACTTTCTCTCACCCCTAGGAAGGAGGCAATGGCAAATTGCTTCTGGAAAACCTTGCCAAGAAAACTGCAGGGACTTGTCCAGGTAGTCTCTAAAAATTGGGCACGATTGAACGGATAAAAAAAAATTTATAAGCCAACCCAAAGCATTCTGGGTAGTACACAACTTCAAATAAAAAGAAAAGCATATTAAAAAGGCAACTAACTGTTTAATCTCAGCAGTGGATTCTGTAACAAGTTAGTGGGAAAAAAAGGTTACAGGTAGCCCTTGTTTAGTGACTGCCTCATTTAGTGACTGTATGATGGTGTGATCAAAAAGTAACTTTATGACCGATCCTCACATTTACAACCTTCACAGGTCTGTAAAGCAAAGGAAAGCTGAAGTCAAATTGTTAGCACAGTTGCAATTTCACTTAGTGACTGCTTCGCTTAATGACCAAGTTGCCAGTCTCAAGTGTGGTCGCTAAATAAGGATTACCTGTACTGAAAAATGATACACATGTGCACAATGTAACCATCTATTTACACATAAATTAAAAATGTTTGTAATCAGATCTGCATTTCTTGTTAGGAGATAGGTAACTAGATCAGTGCAAAATGTGCTTTGAAGAAACAATTTCATTGAACAATAGCTACCACAGTGCACACTGGCTCCCTTAAGTCAATTTCTCATGCTAAAGATGTGAAATAGGTGGCTGGGTCTTCAAGAAATAGTTTACTTCTCCCAACCACAAGACAACAAAGCCACAAACAGCCGGAATCTTGTTGTTTCTTGACAACCTATTTGGCAAGTCAGTGGTTCTCACAAACAGCAAAAAATGCTGGGGCTGGCTGGATGATTGATGGGCATTGTATTCCAAGACCTCCAGAGGGCATTAAAGTAGGGCAAGTTGCCCCTTTGCTACTGTGATCTCACAAAATCACCAAGAAAAAAAGGGGGAAAAAACCCACTGGAAGGCTCCACTTAAAGTTCTCATACCCTTGGAATTTCAGAGCAAACTTTCCCATCAATTCCACAGGTGTCCTTCATCTGAAGAATCCATCCATCTGCTGAAGTGCAGAGTAAACAAGCAAGCTCTTTCATAAATATTAAGAAAATGCTGGCATCCTTTGCTGGAGGAATCATCTCCCCAACTGAGACCAATTCTTCAAATAATGCCCTGTTCGTTCAGCTAACTGCTGCCTAGTCAACTGATTGGGTTTGCTGATCGCTTAATGACGTTTTCTCCATCCTATATTCCAAATTCCCAACAATGGCCATGATGGCCATCTAATTTTGGAAAGTGAAGTTTGCATATGGGGGGGAGGGCACACTGGTTGGAAAAAGAAAACTCATTGTAACCAAACAAGGAGAGGTTTCTGGCCCACATGGCCTGACTACAGCGCCATATTTTCTGGGTGAGTCTCAACCCTTCAAGGCAGACCAGACTAGGAAACCAAAGTCATGCACGCTAAGACTACATTTATTACAAGGTTATAGTAACAGAATCTTGCAAGTCTGAATGTGCTTCCCTCCCCCCTCCCTTTAACTTCACAAGAACTAGGGAGGGTCTTCTGTGAGATGCTTTTGCAGATTACATTTCTGCCCTGGACTCCAATTTCTTTTATCTGACTGTTATCTTTGTGGCAGCTCTTCCTCCTGTTCCTCAAGGTTATTCCTTCTTCCCATTACAGTGAGTGACCCAACCATAGTACAGCTCTCTTTGCAATAGGTCCTTTTGAACAAGTAGTATCACAAGCAGCACTTTGGGAGAGAAGTGGAGGTAGAGAAGCTTCACAGAGGCCTCCAAGCAGAAGAGACATAGGTTAAGCCCCTCCCTCTATTTCTTTAGGCTCCTCCTATATACTTCCCAGAGGTACCAGTCAGATACGAAGACCTCACTTGGCATCCACCAAGTTTTCTTAGCCCACCTGATTTTAAAAGATTTTTAGGGTTTGCCTTTAAAAGAAGGTTGACATGCTGCAAGGCAAAACATCAACCTTGGTTAGGTTGCACCAGCATTTTCAAAAAATAAAAAAGAGAAGCTAAAAATGGAAAATAGAACTTTTTTGTGGACTAAATCAGAACACCAGGAGAAATCCAGAGACTAGGAGAGAAGAAGGCTGAGGAGCGAGAACATGCTTGATGTTTCTGTTTCTTTTTGTTTGCATTACTACTTTTTTAATGTGGTATTTGAGCTAGGTTTTTTAAAAATTATTTCAAGTGGTTTGTTTAAGGCTGAATTCTCTCTGTGTGTGTTTTGTCTGGACCTTTTTTTCACATCAGTGAGTGTATGTTGTACAAAAGGGAGATGTTAGCTTGGAATAGTCCATTTTGGCCCTGGAGCTAGACCTCTCTACTTTGCAGGTAGCCACATGCATGGTGTAGGTGGACATTCTGCTCTCTTTACAGGAAATCGAGCCCAAAGCAGAAATGGACTCTCGGCCTCACATACCAAGTCCATATTCAAGTCACAAGTTCTTCCCAGAGGACAAGAAGGTCACATGTTTTAGAGAGCTGAGGGCTCTCCCTGGGACTCTGTAGCTTCCCACATTTCCACTAATCCCCAAGGAAAAATTAGGAAGGGTTTCTCCCATGGGCTTTTTCAGTAGCAGTGCTCCTCCCACTGTTAAAAGGGAAAATGGAAAAATGTTGGGGAATTTCTCCTTTCCTTGGATAAATCACCCATCCATAAATCTAGTAGAGAATTTGAAAAGGCCATCTGTGCCCTGTTCTAAGTGGAGATTCAACTTCAGGCAGTGGAACTTCCAGAAAGCATTACACTAATTTAAAGCAGTGTTTCTTAAACTTTTTGCTCTCAGGACCCCGTCCCCCTTTTAAAAATTATGGCGGACCCCAAAAGAGCTTTTGTTTGTAGGGGTTATATTTATCAACATTTACTGTATTAAAAATTAAAACATTTGTAGAACATTTATTTATTGAATCATGTAAACATAACAAAATTTTTTCATGAAAAACCCCTATTATTTTTTAACAAATAAAAAATAATCATGAGAAGAGTGACATGGTTTAAATTTTTGCAAATATCTTCAATATCTGGCAAATAATTTTTATGTCGTGGACCCCGAGCGGGTCTTGGGAGACCCTCAGGACCACACCTTAAGAAACACTGGTTTAAAGGACATATTACAAACCCTCAATCCATTTCTATAAGTGCCTGGACGCAAATCTGTTGAGTGGCTTCGCAGCTCAGTTTTAGACAGAATTCATAGAATCATCAGTTTATGGAACTGAAAGGGACTCCATGAATAGCTTATTTCAATCCTCTATTTTGTCTGTTCTTGCTGTTCCAGCTAACACTGCAATGCCTTTCAGTGCCCAGTAATGTCAAATTCAGGAAAACCACATAAACCACAGTGCTTGTTAACTAATCTGGTGAACTAAACTGGTGAAATTAATACACTCCCTTGGGATTCTCCTGCCTGATTTCTGCTGCCAGTGTTCGGGAAGTATTGGGTTCTGGAAGTGGTTAAAAAGTCTCCATGGGATTCTAAATCTTTCTTTTACATGCATGCACTGTTTAGGGATTTTTTGCCAATTTGAAGGACAAACTTTTTTCAGGATCAAACGCAGGCGTGCAACCCCACGAATGGAATACTCCTTGAAGAACATCTTGGTAGGGTAAAGCAAGGACAATGGAAAATCCTAGAATGAAGTCTCAGAAGAGATGGCAAAGGGAACTAACACAAAGTACATTATTTATATGGCAAGGCATTTCTATCAGAATTAAGGCAGTGCAAAGGAGCATAGGAATGATCTCAACACCATCTCTTAGATCAAGCCACAAAATGATCTTTATTTAAACCCTTCTGTTAAAGCACTTTTACTGGATTTTTGCAATCAAAAGGGTGGGTAAGGATGGATTAATGGTTAATTTTAGATTCTTTCAACCTCTTAACCCAATCCATTTGCAAATGGTAATAGTGCCACTCAAATTTATGCACGTTTTTGCACATAATTCTCCCAACATGCTCATATTTGCATGCCGTTTCCCCATTGTATAACAAAGCTTTTCCCAATATAGAATAGAATCATGCAAACTCAAAAAGATGGCAGAGCATTCGTTTAGCTACTTTCTGGAAATATCCATCAATGGATGCAAAGTAATCTACTTGCAGATATGATTTGCAAGAATCATTTTTTTTTTTTTTTTAATGACAGCCACCCAATTATGCAGAAGAAATTAGCATTTTTGACAGCTTTAGGACTCTTATAATCCTCTAAAAACAGGAACTAGGGCAGCTATCAATGTCAAGATGGATGTTTTCACTGCAGTTGCTGACATCTAAAATTATCTGGCATACTAATGTTAGCATGAAACTTACGCACAGATTCAAGAAGTAATAGCTATGGGACGTCCAGTCATTAACCACTGATTTAGGCTTCCTCTTTGAACCTTTATTCTTATATGGTGCTTAGATTTATAAGAGGGAAATATCTGTGAATTAACAGTGGCAGTTGATAACCCAAATTGGATAAATTTAAACCAGATGCTTGGTATAACCTTTTCTTCTTCCTTTGCCACCCCCTCCCCCAATTCTTCACACTGCACATGACAGAAAGTAGAGTTTGCCAGAGAAAACCAGACACGCTATGATGGAATTAGTAACACAGTGTAGCGTGTTGTCATATTGACCCCGAAGTTTCACAATCAAATGTTAAATTGTTTTGACTATAAGAAATGCTGGCATACCTTCTAGCTAGCGTGCACACACACACACACACACACACACACACAAATGAAAAGTAGGGCTTAAAATCAGAATACAGTGGTACCTCAGTTCACAAACTTAATTCGTTCTACAATTCTGGTCACAAACCGAATTGGTCACCAGCCGAATCAAATTTCCCCATAAGGTTCAATGTAAATAAGGTTAATCCGTTCTGAACCATGTGTATTTTTTTTTAAACCACAAAAATATGAAACGAACACTAACCTTGCTTGAGGTGACACCAAAAAGCTTCATAGCAAGTGTCTGTCTGCGACCGCGATCTCACCTAGAGGAAGCCACGACCACGTGTCAGAGCAGGGAAGATGGCCGCGGGTCGTGTTTGTCACCCGATGCGGAGTTTGCGAACGGAAGCAACTTTTTGCGAACGCTGCTGTTCGCGAACCGAATTGTTCGTGAGCAGAAGTGTTCGTGAACCAAGGTATTACTGTAAAACAATTACCAGAGAGTTTGGACTCGGTGCCAAAAAATGGAAAGCTATTGGTGCTACATTGGGCTTGAGAGGTTCAACAATCATCTGCGAAAGTTGTTGGTTGAAATTCTCCCCTCTCCCACTGGCTTGCAAGGTTGCCATGGTCAAGCTATTCTTCTCTAGCTTTAGTCTCCCCAGTCTAGACTTCCTAAGTTCCTTTATAGTTTGGCATAAGGATTGCAGCTGACTAACCCTTCTGAGATGGCCCTTCCCTGATGAAGGTATGGACAGCTCAATCAATTCCTTTAAAAGAAGGCTAAGCTACATCATGCTACATGAAACCCATTGTGAGAGTGGAGGTCTCCCTATTCCACCGTTTAGTTTATGTTTTAAAACTGAAAAGCAACTGAAAACTAGCATCCTGAAATACTAGCCTCTTTAGCATCATCTACATTTAAGATAATGCTTCTGGGTTTCATCTAAGCATCCCTAAGCAAGCCTCTCTGAGCCAGTCATTTTGTGCAAGCGATCACAACATTTTCCCCCAAGTTCTCAATATGTCTATTCACATGCTTTAAAATATTTCTGTTTCAACAGCAAAACATGGATTTTTGCTCCTCTTTCTCCAATCTTGGGCCTGCAAAAATGTAGGGCTTGTCACTCCTAGATTTTCTGCCCATCCTGACTACAAATTCTGGAAACGATAGTGCCAACACAGGCAAAGGTGTTGGGGTCAGGAAAGTTAGAGAAAATGGCTACACCAAATCAGAAAAGAGTGTGTTTCTTCACTGTAACATGGCTTCCTGATTCTCCATTTCATCTGTGCAATTTTAATGCTACCGTAGTTCCTTCTAAATGCTAATGAGGATCTTACAGAAGTTTATCTTGGCCCCATATTTCTGGGCACTCTCACAAAATGGCTGTACTGAAGGTTGGGGCCACCCACTTGCAAAAAGGCCCATTAGTGAGATGGCTTTCCACCATTTCTGAAACCTCTTCATCCATCCAGGATGCTCTGTTCCCCCTTGAACAGGTGAACCCGTTTCCAAACGAAGCATCTCACTGGCATTTTTATTTCAGGAATGGAATCCCTGTTGGACTCAGAAGCATTGCTGGAAATTTAGACACCACTAAAGGCCAGCTCTTTGCTTTGAAGTATGCAAAGTAAGTTTTTCAAAAGCCAGTAGCAACAACAACAGCATTAAAACATCAGCTGGGAAAGGGGACTTGTTTGTCATCAGGCATTCTGCTGGGACTCTATTGTTGTTCACGGGCTGCATGAATATATTCCACATTTAAACAGCTGGGACATAACCTGGGCATTAACTTGTAGAGATACCCAAAGGATATGAAGCAGAGTAAAACTGCAGCAACGGAAAGCATAAAAATTAATTTGGATAATTATGGCTGTGTCAATAGTTACATCTGTTGCACTTTAAATAAAGCTAGTCTTGGTAGTGTGATCACAGATGCATCAAAAAAGCCAATTAGATGTTCCAGACAGTTATCCTCCCATCAGCAGATGGAACAGCTACAAAACGTAAGGGGATAATAATGCAAAAAGATAACTCAGATACAGCTGAAAAACACCCAGTGTTGTAACAGCTGACTGCTACATTTCGGCCTCAACAATGACTTCCCTGATACTCAGACCTGCCCTTGTGGCCATCTCATCTGGAGCCCTCTAATTAGCCATCTTTCTTTGCACAATGTTTTAAGCAGTGTTCCTCAACCTTGGCCGCTTTAAGCTGTGTGGACTTCAACTCCCAGAATTCCTCAGCCAGCTGGGGAATTCTGGGAGTTGAAGTCCACACACCTTAAAGCAGCCGGGGTTGAAGAACACTGTTTTAAGCAATTGCATGGAAATGAATGGACAAATGGGACTTGAATTGGAAAAACAGCCCACTGAAATGGAAAGTCTGGATCTTAAAATAGATATTATCAGGATGCAAATCAGAGCATTCTACGATTACAGTATGTCTTTTTTGGTTTCTGATTCAAGGTTGTTGATACATCTTTGTATCTCCTGAATACATAAACCTCCATTGTTCATCCCCCACATTTGAGACAGGAATACACATTCAGAAGTATGATTTCTGTTCAAGTAATGGGTGAAAACACTCACAACCAGCTATAGGAAACACTGTCACTGCAAGACAAATCTTTCACCTCCAGATCCTGCTTATTCCTCTTTCCAAAGAATCGATTCAGTTGTTCAAACAAATTTAACACAAAACTTAAGTAAAAACCATGGAGGGATTTAAACACCAGCTAGAAACTCTATTTCCTACCTACATTATACTTTAGGTCAGTGTTTCTCAACCTTGGCAACTTTAAGATGTGTGGACTTCTTGGGGATTGGCTGGGGAATTCTGGGACTTGAAGTCCACATGGCTTAAATTTGCTAAGGTTGAGAAATATTGCTCTAGGCAAAAGAGAGAGAACTTCTCCTAAACTCTTCAGGAGACGCAATTTAATTTTTTTCTCTTTGTGTAACACATGATACACGATGAAGGCAAGCAGGGACAAAGAAATCTAGGGCATTTTAGTGTACAGTCAGCAATACTAGGATGGATGCTATTAAAATCAGCCCACACTAATTCACAAACTTTGGCTTGTCAACAATCATGGCCAGGTTCACCCAACAGACTAAGCCAAAACCAAACAAGATGCTAAAAGACACTTGCAGATTCCTCAGGAGGAGACAAACACAACGACCCTTTTAGAGCTTGGTTTTTCTCAGACTTTGCTTGATGAAAATGTTCTGCTAAGCAAGCTCAATGGGAATGGGAGAAGAAAAGGTCATATGGATTTATTTATTTTTTAATCCTGCCTTTATTATTTTTATTAATAACTCAAGGTGGTGAACATACCTAATATTCCTTCCTTCTCCTATTTTCCCCACAACAGTAACCCCGTGAGGTGAGCTGGACTGAGAGAGAGGGACTGGCCCATGGTCACCCAGCCAACTTTCATGCCCAAGGTGGAACATGAACTCACCGTCTTCCTGCTTTCTAGCCTGGAGCCTTCATCACTAGACCAAACATCCTGATATTATCCCATAGCTATGGGGACTCTAATTCTGTTTTTTGTTTATTCTGCTTGATGAGTATACTATTCATTTCAGAAAGTTTTACGTCAACAGAGCCTCTCAACATCATCATCTTGGTCCAGTCCCTTGGCTTTCAAGTAAAGCCTGCGCATTGTACTCTGGAGCAAAGAAACAGGATCAAGCAAACCTCCTTTATGTTATCTGGCTGGCTAATGCTAAGCTTTGGAGTTAACTCAGATGAGGGTCTACAGATGAAAAACAAGTCGGTGGAAGTTATCTGGTACAATCTCATTTGTTGACTTTCCTCTTAGACTGATTGATTTTTTTAAAAAATCATGAAGAGTTTTTATTCATCACCCATTAAACAATATATCATCTTGTTAGATTGTCTAATGTGTCAATTCTGTTATTTTTCTAATGTGTCAATTCTGTTAGTTTTCTATAGTGTTAACCAAGACTGCCACACCCTTTTAGCAAACACATTTTAGGAAATATCTCAACAACCATACCAGATCTCAAACCCATTGCAATATCGGAGATACTCCAATCTATAATAAATCTACGTTTTTATTACTGTTTTGAAAAACATGCTTTGCATCATGATATTCAACATTATTTTTCTAGGAATATCCATAACTTGTTCTTTGTTCTGAGCCAACTGGCAACAGAGCAAAATTTGGGGATTAACCATTTGACTTTAAATTTCATTTGGCTGCAGGCTTAATGGTTGGTGAACTTCCTCATAACTTAATTGTGTTTGCCTTTTTAGTCTTCTGGCACAGCCCCTTGTTGGCCAGGATTTTTTTTGGCATTCTTTGAAACTCTTATCCATCTGGAGGTTTAAGTGGTGGTTCCAGGACTTGGTTGTTTTCAATAATCAATTCTGAATAACTAATCTCAGGAGAAAATGTAACCCTGTGTTCATGTGATGTACATTTTTCCTTCTGCCTCTTCCTATTTCCTGAGTGAATTCACATATCATGTTAAGCCACACTTTGTTTAACCATGATTTATTGAACCAGCCTACAATTAGCTGGGTTTCCATGACACTTTAACCCATAGTACATGTTCTACAAATGCTGGGCCCCAAACCAAGAAGTCACATTATGTCTTACCATGCTGTATGATGCAGATCATGAAATACAGTGGACCAAACAAATATAATTCAGCGCAGATCCCACTGAAGTTGCTAAAACAAGGTTTATCATGACTCGATCAGAATTAGTGTCAGTGGAAAGTAAGCACCATTGACAGAAGCCTGGTTGAGGATAGAGGGAGAAAGGATGTTTTGTTTTTAATTGAACATCTCCCAGATCTCCACATGATCTGGAACACATTTATGGCCAGAAAAACACTCTTTTCAGAATTTCACAACGGAAATTATGCATAAAAACAGATATCAAGGAAATGAAAGGTCAACAATGCTTTATATTCAGGAACATTTTGATGAAGTGCACTGTTGGGAAATTGTGGTCTATAGTGCCTGTTTTCATGTGGATTTTTTTTTTTTGCACCTGAGTGTGAATAAAATAAAAGTTTCATTTTATTCACACTTGAAATAAAGTTACAGCCAGAAAAAGGTCCTCAGAGATATTTACTGATGAAAACAGAAGAGCCAAATTTTGCATAGAATGATATCCCAGGCTGTCAATTAATCCTTCAGTTTAGCATTCTAACCTAAGCAGAGATATCTCATTAAGAAATAATGTTGCTGAAGTAGAAGCTATTGATTTTCAGAGCAAACGAACAGAGGAGTTGCCATGATGTTCACAGAGATAAAGACTAAGAACATTTTTCTTCTACTGGAGTGTAGAATCATCAAAAAGAAAACCCAATTGGAAAACAGAATGTGAAGAGGAAGAACATTTTTGGTATGAGTGATGATAGTTTACCATAGTACTAATTATTGCTTAAATTGTTTTTGACTTCAATGTTTCCACTTCAAAAAATCTGTTCAGATGACAATTAAACTAAAAGGAGCTTTTTAAAAAAGTAAAGTCTCCAATGAGACCATCTTTATATGGTTTTCTTATCAACAAGGCAATAGTGGTGTTGTCTTCTTCCATAATTTTTCTTCAACTTCCCAATCTAGCCTAGTCTCCTGGGATTTCTTGAATTCCCATCCAAGTATGATCTGTGTCTGATCTTGCTTTGGTTTGTTACATTTTTTAAAACAATCTTTAAGCTGCCTTGAATGTGGGTGAGGAGAAAGGACCCCCAACAGTTTAGCACTCAAGCACCCTTCTCCAAATCAAGGAGAAACATTGCACTTTCAGCCAGCATAGCTCAGTGATCTTTCAGGAGAATGTGGAATTCTTGGGAGATTTGGGTGTCCTTGGGTTGGAATGATGTGCAAGAATGCCAAATTTCTGCAGAAGTCCGGATATTATTTAAAAAATAAATTCCTACCCTCTCTTGTAGATTCCCTGGGCACCGTACTGCTTTTCCTTGCTATAATTAAGCAAAACCAGGTAGGAAAGGATTGCTTGATGTGATATCTGGAATCTGAATGGGAAAGCTTGAGTGTGGAGTTACCAGACCCATCATTGATGGTTTCAGTTCTCCATTTAATAAACTTAGCATGACTGCTCATACTATTGTGGGACAAGGAGATACAATCAGTCAACACCCTGCCAATTCTCCACTGGGTCTGATATTCCTTTCTGACACAAAATGGTACTGTTGATGGGCCTTGTAATGTATGTGGGAATGATCTTGGGAGACAGGAGGAAGAGCCACAGCTTAGACCATGGTCTGATAAATGAAATTTGAGTCCGAAGGGGGAAGCGGTGGCAAAAGCATCTCAGAAGGGACCCTCCCTCGTTTTTGGGACAGTTAACGTGAAGGAAGTACTTTCAGACTTGCAAAATAAATGTAACCTTACAATAAAGATGGAGCCAGTACTCTTGCTTGCCATAGACTACCTCACGAGGCAGTTCACCTTGACTGCAAAGCAGAGCAAAGGTCAAGGGTGAGGGTGATTACAAATTTAACACGCATCCTTTTCTTCTCCCAAACAGATCAATCGTATTTCACACAGGCAAAGGTTCCGGTGTCCCTTTGGTCTACTCAGTGCATCTACTGGCAGGTAAAGACAGAAGTCGCAGGCCTAGCCAGCCTTGCAAAAGGCACTTGAACAGCAACAGATGGTGTTCCAGAAGCAGTTTGGCCTAGCTCCAAAGCTTGCAGTTTGCAAACCAAAACACTTGGAGAGGTCCTCATTTTTGTATGGGAAAGATTTTAAAATTTGTTTCAGCACCGATAAACCACATGCAGGCAGCTGCATGGCAAGGAGAACTGTTTTTTTGCCAAAAAAACCTGGATCTTCATTGGTTTTCCTCCATGAAAGCATTCTGCAGCTTGTAGAGGGGATGAAAACACGTCTACTTTATGCACATTTATGAAATATACAGCTTACTAATGTTGTAATGAGATTAAGAGAAGACAAGGTATATAAATTATCAACCTTTATATCTATTTAAAATATACAAAAGTAAACTTAAGCAAATTTATATATCTTCAACAATACAAAAGTGACCACAAAGAATATAAATAATATAATATAAATATACCAGACAGCAGGGAAAAAGCAGTGAGCCTAAAAAGGTGAAAGCAGCAGAACAAGTAAGAGGAAGGATACTTCTCTTATATGGAGTTTGCCACCTGATTCTAATAGTTCCCAGCCAAAAACAATCTCTTATTAACTCTATAGTTAATACTGTTAAAGGTGTAGATCTTGCAAATGTCCAACAACTAATACCCCCACGCATGAAAGAAACTAATATGTTAAAATTAAAGATGGGGATTATAAGATATCTAATATTGTAGGCAGATCATAAATGGAGATGTTTTGCATCTTGATAATAATTATGTACCAGTAACGTAAGAGTTCAACATAGTTTTTCTTTCTCGATACCAAGGACTTGCTGAAATGAACACGAAATTACATACAATAAAAGTCAACTACGGACCAAAATACAAAAATTCATTTTCTTCTACACGTAAAGAATAGGACAAGTACCCTACAGCAGTGTTTCTCAACCTTGGCTGCTTTAAGCTGTGTGGACTTCAACTTCCAGCATTCCCCAGCCAGCCAGGCTGGCTGGAGAATTCTGGGTGTTGAAGTCCACACAGCTTAAAGCGGCCAAGGTTGAGAAACACTGCCCTACAGGAATATGGCAGGGTATATGAAAATAACTTTGTGTCAGTCATCCACAAATCCACAAGGAATTGACCTCAATCAAGCACAAAATGAGGAAATTAGTATATCTCCGTGGCAGTATTTATAATTACAATTTATCTGCTGAAATCCCAGTTTGAACCTGCAATATTTTTGCCCTTGAAAAGACCTAGCCTACTACAAGAGATTATTAAATCCTATCACAGAAAAAGACCACAATTACTCTTTAGAAAATTCTGTTGGCGACTAATCAATTTGATTCGCAAACATTACTGGTTAGGTGGAATAAAGGATCAGAGATGCCTGTTTTGCCTAGACAGTGGGAAGAGGTGTGAATATCAACAGCAAAAACTTCAATAAATCTTTGATGATGTCTCACTGAACAACTAAAAATATTTTAGACTTACTAGGATCTTCTGTGTTTTTATAGAAAAGGTTTGAGTAAATTGTCATGTTGGAGATGCAGTGAGATTAATACTTCATAATTGTTCCTTGTTAAAGGGCGGGTGGAGTTATTGCATCATTAACTCCACTATGAGTTTTAGCATTTTCAGAAGTTCATATTCTGAATGTTCCATGCATGGAAATTGACTTCTGGAAACTGACTTCTGACTACAGCTGAAAGTCTTATTCTTCAGCACTGGAAAGGAAAACATATAATCCCAGCTACGCAGTGGTCTGTGGAGTTGACGTTATGAGCAATTGGCAAGCAAATCATTTATTGACATAGATTAGCTATGGATGATTATAATGAATTATGGCTATCATTTATTGAAAGGTTTATTTAGAACATTTATGCATGTATTTGTGTTCATATGACCTGTTTTTTAAAAACTTTTTTAAAAAAGTTTTCTTAGTTTTACTCTTTTTTCCCCATAACTGTACACTTTTTTCTTTTTTATATTCAATTAATAAAAGCAAATACAAACACACACATCAAATGAAGAATTCAAACTATAAGGATACCTGCACTAACACTTCATCTCATTTTATTTTATATATGTAGTTTCAATAGGCAAACTTTCAGCAACACCATTATTGTCTGGGAAAAAATATACTGACAGGCAGCTCTGGTTCTGTTAGCTTTATTAATTCTTTGTAAATATTTTTAATAATCTTATTTTTAAAATGTGCAAAATCAGGAACCAGTTTCAGACATTACCTTGGGACAGGATTCAGGTTTATTTTAAACTGGGAACTGAGTGATGAGAACATCTGGGAAGCCTAGCATTGGTTAACAAATATTATATCTTTGAACGATAACAGTGGGGAATATTGATGGCTAGAAGGTCCATCACAACCTGACCTGGAAGGTGTCCTTCTTGTCAAAAGGAGAAGCAACCCAAGTAGGAAAGAAAGATCATTTTTGTTTTGGGGATTCTTGGCTTTTGGTGACAAAAAATATGTCTTCAGAAAGGACTTTGGTTTCTCCTGTGCTCAAAGATCCAGGCCTTGTATTTTGTTATCAACAAGCTAAGCTTGAGTAAAATCTATAGGCATCATTTATGTTGTTAGCATCTTATAAGTGTGTATCTCTTACAGGAGGAAGTGGGTCCTAACCAATAAACATATTTTGTTCATTTATTAAAAAGTAGTGCATCACATGATTCCACACTGAATTCGGCAGGATCACACTGTGGGAAGCAGTCCTGAGGAAATAAATTTAGGGTTTCTTTCCCCACATAAATCCCTCTTCTATGACAGGAAGTCTTGGGTATCTCTTCTAGAGTCAATGGCCAGACTTGGGGAATGAAATCATTCCAATACATGGAGAGATGGGAGATCCTCTAGCCCAAGAATAGGCACCTTCTTGCCTATTCCAGCTATTTTAGTTTCCACCATCTTTCACCCCAAGGCACCATGAATAAGGGAGCTGAAGGTTCTCATCTACAATCTTTGAAGGGCATCCAGTTAAATATTGTTGCTGTAGTCTTAGTAGATTCCCAGATGGAAGTGAGGTCCTGGTTCTTGTCCAGTAGCTCTTGTTTGATGTCCCTTGCTCTGATTACCCATCTTACAATATCCAGATCTCTTAAGGGCCACCCTGGTTCAGATGGTTTCCCATACAAAATGGGAATTCCAAAAAAAAAAAGTCACTACATTTCTATGTACAAATCTGTGGAAAACACCACTGCTTTCTGCAGAATTCAATGTTCCATGATCCGGTTGTCTCCTCGAAGGCCCTGGGAGTCACAAAACTACCCCAGCGCAAGGATTCATTTTGGCCAAAATAATACCCAGATGTTTGACAGCAAGCTCAGAGCACCAATTCCCAACCCTTGAGATGTTTCAGCAAACACACTCACCCTAGGCTTGCAAACCTGCCCCAGCCTACAGAATAAGTTCAGTTCTTATTCTACCATTTCATTTGAGGGAGTGGGCAACAGCTGCAGCATTCCATGTTTTATTGTGCAATCCATAGTGAGAGCTGCTTATGTGCGGGGGAGAAAAGAAATGCACACCAATTACTTAATGTCCTACTTGGCAACGTGAAACATTTTTGGAAATGACAAAGACTAGGTCTTATGGTACTTACTAAAAATAACACTGGCCAAGTAATTTTTTTGTGAATTACTATTACCTCATTTTCACCTGACTTTTTGCTCAAGACATGTCAATTAACAGCTCACAGATGCTGAAGATGGCTTAACTTTGAAGATTCTTCAATCCTATTTCCCCCATGGGGAATATTTCTTATATTTACCCATGGGAAGGAAAACAAGGCTTTTCTTTTATTGGCTTGAATAATGTCCCACTGACAAATATAGAAAAGACTTAACATTTGTTACTGATTAGAAGCCTCTAATACTGAGAAAATATTATCTCAGGGGGTGGAGGGATGGCTGGCAATCTCTCTTCGAGAATTAAAAAAAAAATGCATTCAGCAATTACGACTGTCATTGAAAGACAACAGAAATAACTATGGTAGAAAAACAGGAAGAATTGAGAACGTTTAATAAAAGGGGAACGTGACAAAGGGTCGAGGTTATAGGTAGCAGGTCAAGACTTTAGAAAGGATTCAGGCCTCAGCAAAAGGGACTAGCAGTTTTTAAGATACCAGAATATGAGTCAGAGCTTCTGACTAACACCCTCAATGTTCTTCCTACTTACAGATCTGCTTTGAAAGTATGAGATCTATAGTTGTGTTGATAATATATTTTCTCTTGTTGCATGTCATAAACCAGCCAGAGCCTTAAGATAGGGGTGGCAGACCAACGCAGGTAATTAAAACATAAATAAAACTGGAACTGTAGTCACATTTCACTCTCATGTGACTTGCTTGGCTTCAGGTTATTATGCAGCATGGTGACCCATCACTTATGGATTAGTGTGTTGAGCAAATCTATCCATTTGTTGTTCAATCAATAAACTATAGTGTTCTATGTTATGATGCCATCTGTGAGGACTAGAAGATCTAAGGTTAGGTGCCAACAGACTGTGATCAGATAGGTCCATTATGTAAGATTTGAACTTGGAGTCTGTCTGTCTATCTACAGTTGTGTGAAAAAGAAAGTACACCCTCTTTGAGTTCTATGGTTTTACGTATCAGGACATAATAAAAATGAGCTGGTCCTTAGCAGTTCTCAAAAGTAGGTAAATACAGCCTCAGATGAACAACAACACATGACATATTACACCATGTCATCATTTATTTTACAAAGAGAAAGCCAAAATGGGGAAGCCATGTGTGAAAAATTAAGTACACCTTATGATTCAATTGCTTGTAGAACCACCTTTAGCAGCAATAACTTGAAGTAATCGTTTTCTGTATGACTATCAGTCTCTCACATCATTGCAGAGGAATTTTGACCCACTCTTCTTTACCACATTGCTTCAGTTCATGGAGGTTTGTGCACATTTGTTCATGCACAGCTCTCTTGAGGTCCCGCCACAGCATTTCAATCGGGTTGAGGTCTGGACTTTGAGTGGGCCGTTGCAACACCTTGATTCTTTTCTTTTCTTTTTCAACCATTCTGTTGTAGATTTGCTGGTGTGCTTGGGATCATTGTCCTGTTGCATGACTCAATGTCAGCCAAGCTTTAGCTGTCAGACAGATGGCCTTACATTCAACCCTAGAATACTTTGGTGTACAGAGGAGTTCATGGTTGACTCAATGACTGCAAGGTGCCCAGGTCCTGTGGCTGCAAAACAAGCCCAAATCATCACCCCTCCACCACCATGCTTGACGGTTGGTATGAGATGTTTGTGCTGATATGTTGTGTTTGGTTTTCGCCAAACATGGCACTGTGCATTATGGCCAAACATCTCCACTTCGGTCTCATCTGTCCAAAGGACAGTGTTCCAGAAGTCTTGTGATTTGTTCAGATGCGACTTTGCAAGCGACTTTGCAAACTTAAGTCGTGCTACCATGTTCTTTTTAGAGAAAAGAGGCTTTCTCCTGGCAACCCTTCCAAACAAACCATACTTTTCAGTCTATTTCTAATTGTACTGTCATGAACTTTAACATTTCACATGCTAACTTTCACATTTCACATGATACAGAGGCCTGTAGTCTGAAATGTAACTCTTGGATTTTTTGCAATTTCTCTGAGCATTGCAGTGTCTGACCTTGGCGTGAATTTGCTGGGACTTCCATTTCTGGGAAGATTGGCAACTGTCTTGAATGTTTTCCACTTGTGAATAATCTTCCTCACTGTAGAATGATGGACTTTAAATTGTTTGGAAATGGCCTTCTAACCCTTCCCAGATTGATGGGCAGCAACAATTGCTTCTCTAAGAATTGCTTGTCTTTATTCTTTGGCACTGTGTTAACACACACCTCAATCCTCAAGACCAACAAACTCCTAAAACTTTGACTTTTATAGAGGTAGTCACACTTGCTGATGATCAATTGATCAAGGGGATTTGATTAGCAGCACCTGGCTGCTACTTAGCCTCTTCATACCTTCAAAACTTAGTTTTTCACACATGGCTCCTGCATTTTGGCTTTATTTTTGTAAAATAGATGATGACATGGTGTAATATGTCATGTGTTGTTCTTCATCTGAGGTTGTATTTACCTACTTTTGAGAACTGCTAAGGACCAGCTGATTTTTATTATGTCCTGATACGTAAAACCATAGAACTCAAAGAGGGTGTACTTTCTTTTTCACACGACTGTATCTATCTCTTTATATCTATAGAGACAGATATCTATCTCTTCTAATACATCCACACACAACTTGAGGTTTGTTGCTGGCAGTTGGTGCTTTTCTACTCCGCTATCGCTTTTCTAATATTTAAATAAATCCAGTTTACCAAAAAGCTGTGTCCTTGAATCTCTGCCTACTAATCTTCGAGTCTGAGTAACAGGATGGATGAAACCTGACACTGTCTGTTTAATGGCCATAAAAGATAACAGCTTGCCCCAGCTACTTGAACCTGGGGAAGAAAGGAACAACATTCTTCACTTTTAGATCTTCGGTCCAACCTTCTCATTCCTGGGAGACGTTGTGGACCACATTCTCATTTTGCTGCCCTTATCAGCTTGGGATCTTGACTGCCGATCCCTCTTCAATTCTGAGCTTTTGGCTTCCTGCTTGCCTACTTACTGCTAGGACCTCAATCATGTCCTTCAACACTGATTGCTGAGATTCTGCCAGAGGTTCAGAATTACAGAGTCAGAGGAGGAAATAAAGGACCATAGCAGCTGAATTTGCACATCATGTATGCCAAAGCCATAATGAATATTATGGCTCAACTCGATGTGTGAATCCAGTTCTATGCTTAAACAGCTTTTGTAAAGAAAGTAGCACTTCAACATCCCTTTGATGGGTTTAACCACAGTGTATTGAATAATATCACAGCTGATTCGGGTTGCAAAACAAGCCAAGCCATAAAGCATGGTTTAAAAGGAACACAATGATTGCTTTTATATAGCTCACTTAGACACCCCTTATGTACAAGTTGGACTCACAAGCTGTGTGGGTGAATCTGCATACTGTTATCTGCATAATGTCTTGAAAGAGTACAGTCAGGGAAAATCTTCCAGATGTCTTCCACAATTTATTTATTTATTTATTTATTTATTTATTTATTTCTCTCTCTCTCTCTCTCTCTCTCTCTCTCTCTCTCTTTCTTTCTTTCTTTCTTCATAATTTGCTTACCAAATGGCAATCTACTCAAGAATGTCAGGTGGGGGAAAATCCAGGGACTAAGGTTGCATAAAGTTAGAGGTCAAAGGGTGATTGATAAGTAAATGGAAAATCACATGTTGCAGATGGACATTTCGAAATTACATCAAAGCTCAGCTTTAATGAAGCACTGTTTCTCCTCTTCAGGCTCTTCCACACCCAGGGACCATGGAGAATTTTTGCAACTTCCTTCAGCACAAAATGTACAATCAACATAGCTGAGAAACAACACCTATCCTCCTGTACTTATTGGTGGTAGAAAGAATGCTCTGCCCCACCTTTCAAGGATGGTGACCTCAGGCAGTGGGAAGACATCACCAGCTGTTTAACCACTGGGAGGGGAGGAGGCAGATGTTATCAAAATGATGGCTCTTCCCTCCCTAAGCCATAACATGAAGCAACCAAAGGCTGACAGTGAAAACAGAACTGGGCCACTTTGTCATCCTGCATTACTGGGAATTCCCATGAGAGCAAGGATTTCTGGGAGTTGTACACCCAACACATCTGGAGGATATTTTGGGAAAGTTCCTGGACTACCTCAAATCCCAGTGTGTTTGAACTTGAGGACCTCCTGGCCATTTCTCTGATTGGGCCTCTCTCTGCATTACAAGGGTGGGGAATCTTGGAGCTGCACTACATCAAGAGAATGAGGCTGATGTTCCAGACATGTCCGGAGACAAAAGTGGGCAGCATTTTAGATGCAGAGGAAGCACTCGCTAAGATATCTATAGAGAATCATAAAAAATAGGCTTGTTGGCTATGAGAAAAAGAACCTAATGTGATAAATGTTTTTATTAAGGCCAACCAAAGTTGTGCAATAATTGAAAACTGCTGAGTTTCCTAGAACCCTTCATCAGGTTAAATTCATCATAATAATTCTGCCAGATAAACAGCTCTGAGAAAGACATGTTTACTATTATATGACTTCAGCTGGTCTAATCAATTACTACAAAAAGCTTTCAGGTAAGTGTACATATATGCATTCAGGTCTCTCTCACACACAAAACACAGAAACATCATTGTGCTATGCTACAGTTGGCCTAAATGGGTCACGCTTGTTTGGCTTGGCACAACACACTAACCTGGAAACCATGGTTGTGAAACCACGCTGCTTGGATTCATGCATCATAGTAAGCTCTAACCACACAAACACAAAATGTGAATCCAGTCACAGGCTTAAGAGCTACAGAAAGAGCGACATTTGTACACACACTTGTGAATGGAGATTGTAATCCACTATAGCACAGGAAGCATGCAAGTTGGAAGGGGTTGGTAGGGATGGTAACCTTTTGTGCTTCTAAGATACCTGTAGTTGTTAAGGAGAGTCAGAGTTGAGAAATGGAAAAGAATGGTCAGGAACAGTGGCAAATTCAATCCAACATGGTGGTGACTGTGCTCCAAGCAAAAAAGGGAAGGGAAGGGAATGAGATGAGATTTTGGAACCTGTGTGTAAGTCAGCTGTGGAATTTGCTGCCACATCAGATAGGAATGGCCACCAATTTGGAAGACTTTACAAGGGAGTTAAGCAACTTCATGGAATAATCATATGTTACCCCTCAATCTCAGCTGCTAGACAGAATGAAAGTGATGGCACTTGTGTCCTGCTTGTGGACTTCCCAGAGGTGGGTGTTTGAGGCTCACCATGGCTCCTGTACATACCAAAAAACCACATTTCCCCCATTACCTCTGAAGTAGACCAACATGGTCCATTAGAACATCTCAGCGCTATACCAAACATTTCAGCCCACCCACCAGCAGCCATAAGCAATGTTAATACTGCCAACAGAGGAAGAAGGATTCATCTTGGTAACAGGAAGACTTGTGACCTACATTACAGCTGACTTCCCAGAGATTTATAAATCATGTACTACTTATGTACATACAGATTAATCAACAATATTCTTTTCTCCTGTTCACTGGTTGCCTTTGGCAAAAGCTCTGTGGATGGACTGCGAGTCTCCCATGGGAAGTTCCAAAGGGTTGGCTGGATCCAGCCTTTCTCCTTCAGCTGTTCTTCTTCATAGCTCTTGCCTTAATGTTCCAGGCAAAATACTAAGACTATAAATGCTTGTTTTCCTCGAGGCCAAAATGGTTGAGAGAGCTGTTCCTCTTCATCAAACAGAAAGGACCCACTTACCCGAGCTCCTTTCTCGGGGAAGCATTTGCAGCCAGCTGAACAATCACGACCCCCACAGACTCCATGATAAAATTTCTTCCCACCCTGTAAAAAAAAAAAAAAGAGGAGAACAAAAGTTAGCAACTTGGCATCTCTAACCCTTCCTCATCTTCCTCAGGAAGTGTTCATTTTATGGCCATTTTGACAGCTTATTATTAGGTTCTAAAACCTTGCTCATCCTTTACTGGACCCCACATCTCAGCTTGTGACATGAAAGACATAGCCCTGGACTCTCCTAACTGTAAAAGTCAGAGCTGCTGACTTTCACTTATCAAAAAGGGTTCAATGTGACACCATTTATCCAAACTGGTCAGATATAAACCACACAGCATCTCCAAAAACATCCTACTGATGGAGATGCAGAAAAACACCCAGGGCCCTAAAACCCTGAACCCTAACACATTAAAATCCAAGGTGATCAATTATAGTATAATATGGCAAAATATTGGAATAGCAGCGACATTGCAAGACACTCAGCACATAAGTACATTTTCCATCAAGAATGTGGGAACCTGTATTGTGATATTGCATTACCTTTGGGGAAATTTACTGAAGGCTGCCTGCTGCTGTGTGTGCGCGTGTGTCTGTGTGTGTGTGTATACAAGCTTTTCCGCTTTTTTTCCTCCCCTTTCACCTTACTTTCTCTACAAATCCCCTTCAGATGATGTAATATTATGTGGGAATGACCTTGGGAGACAGGAGGAAGAGCCGCAGACTGGGCAATGGCATGTAAAAGGTTTCTCAGCCCACAGAAGGAGGGGAGGCAAAGGAAGTGTTTCAGAAGGGACCCTCCCTGGTTTTCTGGAGAGTAAAAGGAGAGGAGGGGAGAAAGCCTTGTAAGATTTTATTAATGTAACCTGACAATAAAGACAGAATTAGTACTCATAGTTGTGCTTCTTGTCTGGACCACCTCAAAGAGTTAACAGATGTTCTGTACCTGAATTGCACAAAATTAGGTGGACAGCCAAAGACAGTCCATCTTCCCTTTGTATTTTTCCTACTTGATGTCACCAAGAAGGCAGCCAAGACTTGTTCTCTCTTGTTCCAGAGTATGAGAGGTCGAATACTGGATCCAAATAGGAAGAATGCTGATTCTGATGGATTGTTAAGAAAAGCTTCCTAACAGTAAAAAGCAAATTGACCGCTGGTTCCCCTTCTCTGGATGAGTTAAGAGAGACTAGAATGGTATTTGCCTGGCATGCTTTCATTTAGATTTCTGAATTGAGCAGGATGCAATGAATCTACTTTAAGAATTTATTTACAACCCCCGTCCCGCCTTTTTTTTTAATTGATGGAAAATCGTTTGTTCGGTGGGGTCTAGGGCCCTATCCTGTTTCCTCCCCCACAAAAATCCTGCTCTTTTGCCCTAGAAAGTTGGAGCAAGCTCAACCAGTGTGGGGGTGGGAGATAAAATGCTGGGAGTAAGGAAACTATGGGAATCTTACTAAGTGATTCTGAGCCAGACATAACCACTTGACCTAAACTAACCCAGAGTTATCATTGTGGGAAAAACATGGAGGAACAAGAGTTATAATGTGGATCTTGGAAGAAAGGTGAGATGTGAAGCTGATAAACAGCTGGAGATAGATCTGCAGTATGTAATTGGTGCAGGGACCCTATCGCGGGCCTCATCCACCTACCCTTTTCTCAACAAAATTAAAGCTCTGAAGTTTTAACATGCTTTGCCCTTAGAATATTGCCAACTTCCAACTTGGTCTTATCTATGTCTATTCAGACGTCCCCTTACCAGATTGCAACCAAAGTATTCTTAAAACCAGGTTAAGCAACTGTGCCTTTACGCTGTCACTGACATTTAACGGTCCATTCGTTTAACAGAATTCTTCTAAAAATGTGCACGAGGTGACCCTTTGCAAGTGTTATGTTTAAAGGTGATGTTGGGGGGGGGTAGGATTTCAAATTTTGGGGGAAGGGGGATTAAGAAGCCTTGGGTTCTGCAACTGAGGGTCTGCTTGAAATTTTGGTCATCCTTCTCTCTGGTAGAAAGGGACAGTTTTTCTAGAAGTGGGGCAGAGAGTCCCTCTTGACCTGCAGAATGCTTCTTACACAAGTTTTCTTGATGCCCCCTAACCCGACTCCTTTAAACCCTTTTATGGCCGCCACTTGATTTGATTCTACCCATTTTAAAAAATGCATTTTTGTTTAAGCTTCCTGCACCAACCCTCCAGAAGCAGTCAATCAAAGCAGGTTTTATAAATCTTTTGTTTATTTCAAATATCTCATCAGCTGCCAATGTCTGCTGCAAAAGCAAGATTCCCAGAGCTCTGACACTCAAGTTGCGTGGATTGTACCTCTTTCCCACCTCATACATTACAAAGACACATACCTAATTACTAAGCATTTCATATATTCCTAGGTCCTATAGCACAGCCAGAATTGCATTTTTTATTGTTGCAGGAAAGGAAAAATACATCAACCTAATTTAGTTTTGGTTCTGGGACTCCTGCTATCTTTCTGAGGTCAGCTGTCAACACCTCTCTCCAAAGACTGACTGGGTTCCCAAAATTATTAGATAGTCTTGCTCTAGAACAACTACTTTGATTCAACTGGATCCAAACTTAGCCAGAGTAACCCTGAGCAAAGAATCCTCTTTGAAAAGAAGGAAACGTATCCTGTAAAATACTACATTCATATCTCCCTTCTAACTTTCTTCTCCTTTCCCTGTCCAAAAAGGTCACCCTGCTCACTTGTGAATGAACGAAATCTGAGAAGGGGAGGAAGTGCAACAGGGCCAGTTGGCAGAAACCCAGGTGTTGCCTGTCACACAAGCATTTTATTTACGGAAGACGCTCCTTTAGGCCCTCCCAAGTTACAGAAACAGCAGATTAAAGCATGCAGGAATCAAAATCTGCTTTTGACTTTCTGGAGGGGAATCCCAGACCCTTTCTTCTCTTTTGGAATCAAATATGGGTACATCAGTCCAAAAGAATGGGCTCCTTTAACCCCGGTTAGTTTTCACCCCACTTAGAAAAGCTGTAAAAGAGGATGGAAATCAGAACAATACAGTATTTGCGCCAATAAGTGTAACTGGACTCTAGCTAGGATTGCCTTTTAAAACAAGTAAACCTTCCAAGGAGAATAGCCAATATATTTTTACAGCTGAAACGAGGGACCTGGAGCTCTCGCGTTCTCCCCATCCCCAAAGACCTACTTCTTCCATCACTCACAAAAATACAAACCGCCATCTAGCTTAGTTACAACTCCATCCTTTGATGCTTGTTTCCTCTAAGATACTTTGATTCGTACTTTTTTTTAATACATATACATTTTATTAAAAGTTTTAAAGAGAGGATAAAAAGTAACAAAAATGAATACAGAATAAAGAAAACAAAAAAAGAAAAAGGGGCCGAAAGAAAAGATAAAAAGGCCAGAGGGGGGCCCGCACCTGTGGAGATGGCTGGTGGGATGATGGGTTGCCCCCCCCCCCAGCATCTTACAGGTTTTTATAGGGCCAAAATTAGAGGAGGTTTTTTAGGGCATTTTTAATATGTTTTTAAATTATTTATAGTTTTTAGCCATCTTGGAGAGAATTGTGTTTTTTCTTTTTTATTGTGAGCCGTCCAGAGTCACCCCTGGGGGAGATGGGTGGCATACAAGCCAAATAAATAGATAGATAGATAGATAGATAGATAGATAGATAGATAGATAGATAGAACAAGTACAATTACAAAGTTATCTCTTACTCTATAGTTACCAAAACAAAAAACAAAAAAACTCACTTTTTTCTATTATCTATTTTTTTTCTAATCATCAAAACCACAAGTCATAAGTGTGTGTTTTTCTGTTTCCTGCAAAAAAGATGATATGACCAATCAGCCATAAATGTAGATGTTGTCTTTTCTCTGATCAAGGAAGTCCATTTCGCCATCTCTGCAAATGCCATCATCTTCACCAACCGTTCCTCCATTGTGGGTCAAGCTGAGCCTTTCCACTTTTGAGCATACAATAATCTCCCTGCAGTTGTCATCTATAATTATTAGTACATCGTAAAAAGGGCTATTTGTACATCTTAGCTCTCAAGCAGCAAACACAGTAATTGCTCCGCACTACCTACAAATCAAGTAAACTATAGTTACAGCATCTATTTAGTATCGAGAAGCCAAGGTGCTAATTGGGACATAACAGCCATTGCCCAATTCATTTTTTAAGCTGCCTTAAAAGAAACCCAGTAAGATGAAACTCCTTATAGACTTTTTGCATGAAACCGAAAAAAATGCACCTATGATTTGTGGCCTTAATGATTAGGAAAAAACCTGGAGATTAGAAAAAAGTGACCTTTCTTTTGTAATCACAGAGGAAGAGTTAATTTTGTAACTGTACTTCTATTGGCTACAGAAGAAATCAGAAGCTTCTTTTTCTTCCTCTCTCTTTTTTGCACTTTTTCTCATTTCTTTTTTCTTTCGCTCTTTTTACTCTTCATTCATCTGGGTTTGTTTTTATGTTCTTTGTCAGACTTTTAATAAAAAAACCAGCAAGATGAAAAGAAAAAAAGACGAGGGGGGAAGGAAATGAATCAAGGCTCTGCCGTTCAAAAACGGATCAGGGCAACTTTTTTTGACTTATCCTTAGAAAAGGGTAAATAATTACAGATTCCAAAAATGCCAGGCCAGGGTGAAGGCTATTTGATTTCATCAAAGACTTGGGTTATGTAATAGGAGGCTTACAGGATTATAGAATATGGCACTTGTTGTTCTTAACTGGAGCACACGCAAGCGAGGTTGGAGAAGCAAAAGCAAAGCGGTGAGGGGGCGCAGTAAGAAAGGGGGGCTTTTTCCAAGCATAATCTCAGGGGAAGTTCTACTGCACAAACCTCCAGTAAAATTAATTGGGAAGTTAATGGGCACTGAAATAAGCACCAGGCTTAAAATCAGCTCCTGTTATCTTTTCGTAGTCTGTCAGTTTATCACAGTCTTAAAGCAGTCAAGCCATGTGTCCCTGAGTGCTCAGTGAATACTTATAAATCTCTCTTAAGAGGCAGTGAATAAAATTTAAGACAAAATTAAAATGCATCTATAAAACAACCTGACTAGAATCCATGAGCGAAGTCCACAAGGAGCAATGTATGTCTAGGTTATAAGGTAGTATCTAAAATTATATAAAAGGCAGTTCATCTATGGGGAGCATCTGGGCGTAGATCAGAGGGAGGATAAATCTGGTTTGAGTGTCTCTGTAAAAGGAGCAACAAAGAAGAACATGTCCTGGGATTTCGACCTCTCCAGAATCACAGGGGCAGAGCCTGGCACTTTTATCTTTCGGTAGGATTTGAGCAAGAAAGTGCTCATGTAATTTAAAAAAAAAAAGTTTTATCTTAAGGCTACACACATTTGGAGGAGTGCTTATTAAGGGTGCAAACCTCAGACCATCATTCTATGACTGGATTCCCTTGTTCCACTCAGCAATGGTGTGTTTATCTGTGGTTTACTGAATAAATCACAGCTAGCTAGGTTTGCCCACCAAAGAAAGGCCAAACTGTTTTACAGATCATGACAGCTGGCTTCACCCAATATGCTAAAACCCAACCCAAACAAGTGTTACTTAGGTACCAAACCCAACCACTGGCTGTCCGTATCTTTCACCCTTCCCATCATAAATGGTCTGTGCGGGGAAGAGCTTCTACAGGCTTACAAAAGCAGAATGCGCCGAACGGATTTTTCTTCTTTGCACTCAGAACCAACTGACATCTTGAATCCCACATTATAAATTAAAAACTGGTTTTAAATACAGGCTGCCTCTCTCCTCCAGCTAAACGTATCCATCAGCCAGACAGGCAAAGCAGCAACATTAGCCTGTTCAAATTACTCAGCCTCAGACTTAGTTTCTAAATTAGAACCCTTTTACATGTCAAATGCAGACAGGGTGGAACCAATCCCTCATGAAGCCAGTTGGACTTCCCAAGAATAAGCCCCCAGTACACCCTGCGTATGTGTGAGTGTGTATTTTCAGTATCGTCTCAGGCACCTAGAAGAAGATTCCTGCATATCTCACTTGAAGGGCACATTAGATCAAAATGAACAAACCTGACCTAACGGTGTCTTCCTGCTGTTATTTTTAAAACCTACAGTTCTCCTTACAAGTTGCAAACAGACCAAAGGCAGCTGAAAGCCTGCATTAATTATAGCTTATCTAAATACAAACTTACACTGGAGCCATCACCGAAGGATGAGGTTTGGTTGGTTGACTCGTCAAAACAGATATTGTTAGAAAACAAGCCACCCTTCAGCCCTGTGAAATCCAAAACTGATCAAAGGCTAAAAGAAGTAACATGAGGTTGCAAAGGGCTGAGAAGTCACAGTCAAAATGAACTGCTTTATGGTTTGCATGAACGATGGGGGATTTTAAGAGCATGTTATGGTCACAAAATGCTGAGGTTGTTCCTGACCATCTTCACTAGCTTCTGGGGAAACTCCCTACCATCTTAGATTACTTGGGTCTTTTTTCCTGGGCTGATGCAGGTTAACAAAATGCAGGTTAACAAAACAGTCACTCACCTTTCCAAGAATACCTCTCAAGGTGATGTGAGACCCAGAGGCATTGGTTGAAAATAGAGATTTGACTCAGGAGTGGGTTTCTGAAGCACATTTCTCATTTATATTTTGGCTTCTAGCAGGTGCATGAGAAGTTATATGGACATTCCCTTCTATTTCCTAATCATGGCAACTTCCTCATGTGTGGACTTCAACTCCCAGAATTCCTGGCAATGGTGATGCTGGCTGGGGAATTCTGGGAGTTGAAGTCCACACATTTTAAAGTTGCTGAGGTTGAGAAACACTGTATTAAAGCTAGGAAGAACCTCACTTTTATCTCAGCAAAGCTGCTGCTTGTCAGTGTATTGTGGTAAGTGGACCCCTGGCCTGACTCAGTAGACAGCACTTTTCCATACCCCAAACCTATTTTGGTCACCCAATGGCACCACATGAGAAATCCTGCCAACCCCATTAAATTCTTTGCTACTACTGTTTGGAAGAAGTGGTAGGCAGAAAATGTTGTCCTTTGTTAGAGTATCTCATAGCAGCAAAACAGTGGAGGTATTACCACCCTAGCCACACATACTCACACCATGGCTGTGCCAACCCATGGCTCAAATTCTCAATTGTAATCAATCCTGGGGTCTTTTCAGATCATTACTACAGAGAAATGGCTTTAACTGGAGCAGATCATCACTGGAGCCCAATAATTTGTCTTGAGTAGGACATTAGTAAAGGCAGGAAGCATGAGGTCTTCTTTGTGGTAGCCTCACTCTCTCCTACTAGAAGGATGAGTGGGCCCAACCCTTCACAAGCCAGTTCGGTTGGTCCTATTTCATCACGCCTTTGGCCCGAGCTGAGTGCCAATGGTATTAGTTTTATTCTTATATATTCTGTTATGCAATTTTCATTTTTTAATGGTTAGCTACTCAAAAGCCATTAGGATTGAGGTGGTTGTAAGTCTCATTAAATAAATAGGCAAATAAGTAAGATCGTTCTCACAGATCTGGCCTGGCACATATCCTGAACAGTCCAGGGCATCTTCAGTGCTGTAGATTCTGGAAGGACAGATTTTCTAGCAACGGTTAACCTGTTTGGAGTCTTCAACGCCATCCTTACCATGCTCCATGAAACCAGGGGGCCCACCATCACCCTGGTGAGAATGTGAGCAACATAAAAATCCCACCATGGGGAAAGATAACACAGAATAGGCCACGATATGTCAAAAGGGGTGTCATTAACTCCTTGTCTTAATCCGATGTTTACTGAAATACTTGCTGCTACTTTAATTTGGAGGATACCAAGAACAGGACAGATTCCTTTTCATTGGCTTAATCTTATCTGTCTGGGAGGGCAGAACTGGAATTCCTCAACAAGCTTTATTTCATATTAAGCAGCAGAGATTAGGTGCAACCCCGCACATTCTTTGGTTGGGATGAAGGCCTTTGTCCAGGAAAAGGGTGACAGTACAACAGATACAGATGAAATTGCACCATGACTGTTTCTCAGCCATGATACCAAGAGCACCAAAAAAGGAGAAAAGAGCCGAACAAGTGGGACACACACTCTTTTGCGTATAAATAATCCCACACTCAGCAGTGTGTTGCCATGAAAGTCCAAACATTTTGGAACGGGCAAAACGGTACATTGAACTTTTAAGCAGCCAGGAGACGGCATCTTATCAGTAAAGGAGAAGCCCCAAAAAAGGAAGGTTAAATATGGTTAAGAGAACCAGTCTGGCGCAGTGGTTAAGGTACCAGACTAGAAACTGGGAGACCATGAGTTCTAGTCCTGCCTTCAGCATGAAGCCAGTTGGGTGACTTTGGAGCAATCACTCTCTCTTAGTCCTAGGAAGGAGGGAGCGTGAGAAGCCGCTCCTGGAAATGTTGCTACGAAAACTGCAGGGAGTTGTTCATGTAGTGCCCAGGAGTCAAGATTAACTTGAAGGCAAGGAAAGCCAGTTTGGTGTATGGTTAAGGTGCCAGGCTAGAAACTGTGAGTTCTAGTCCCGCCTTAGGCATGAACCCAGCTGGGTGACCTAGGGCCAGCCTCTCCCTCTCAGCCCTAGGAAGATGAAAATGGCCAACCACTTCTGAAATCTTGCCAAGAAAACTGCAGGGACTAGTCCAGGCAGTTGCCAAGAATCAACACTGACTTAAAGGTGTACACACACACACACACAAATGGTTAAGAGCGCTCCCTCCCTGTGGGAGATGGTTTGTTTTAGAAAGGAGCTGAAGCAAGATTGCAAGTGGGGCGCCAAATATAACTACCTTCTTCTCACATTACACATATCTGCATGTATGGAGTGGGCTTAGACAATCAACCCAAACTGGGTTAATGAAACAAATTGCTGAGCTCACATAACATGCAGATGATACAGTAAGACGAAGGTCTAGTTCATACAACACGCCAGGACCAGTGCCTGCAAACCTCCTGACCTTTGTGTGTTGTGTGAACACAGCCAAAATGAAGCAATGAAGAGTTTCGCCCCATAGACATTCTGACCATAGGGAGGATGGGGAGGAAGCACAACAATCTGCAATATTTTTATTTATAAACAATCCATTTTAGAGGAAATTTCAAGATCTTTCCTCCACCTCTCGTTTCCTTCCACTTCATCAGGATTGTCTGGGGATATGCGCATGTGTTTAAAAACCACATTCATCTTACTTTAGAGCTTTTTTCCCTCCAGTATTTCCCATCTCAAAAAGGCAGGAAACCACAAGCCTTATTGTCAACCATTGTGGACAGAAGTGCTCAAGGGGGTACAAAACAGAGTTTAGGGATTTGCCATTCCAGAAAGGAGAGGTGGGTATAATAAACGCCTATCTAGCCACTGGGGGAATGAAACAAAATGAAAAATATATATATATGTAGTTAGACTTGGAGATCCCCTGTTTTAACAAAGTATTCTTTGCTTCCATAAAGATATATTTAGATTATTCTAAGAGTCATTTATCTTTTATCTTTCACTGCACAGACAAGACTATATTAAAAGGGTGATTCACGCTGGCTTGCTTTGTGAAAGTTATGAATACTTTGCTCCAAGTACATTTCTTTCACTCTAATGCATATGAATCTATTTTTCTGCTCTCCTACATATCATCGGGGAGTTATTCAAAACTTTCACAAAATTATTCATAACTTTCACAAAGCAAGCCAGCATGAATCACCCTTTTAATATTGTTTATAATACTATAAAGGTTATATAATTATAATATTATAACATTTATACAATTATACAATATTCTTTACCATTAGCATAATTCTCTTCTTCACACTCTCAAAAAAACCAAAACAAACTTTCATAATCCTCATTTCTTCCCCCACAGAGACACGCTTTGATAGGAACACCTCTTCACAATGAGGTTTAAGTGGGAATCTGGTTTGTTTTAAGTTTCCTCTCCTCAGGAAACCACAGAGAAGGCAGAAGAAAAAAACCCAAAAGCCTATCATTGGAAAACTGTAAAAGTGTATTCAAGTTTCAACTCTCAAAGGGACGATTTCCAAATCTACTGCAAGCCATAACATAGTTATTTTATTCGGCCTGCAAAAACAATATTAAAATGGTTCACGGAATTTTTGGCAGCATTTCTTGGTCTCTATGAGTTTAGCACCTTGGTTTGGAAAGACTGCACAGCGTGTCATAAGGTGCTTAGAAAACGTAAGGCTAGATTCTGATTTCATATTGAAGGGAACTTTAGGTTCATCTTTAAGTGAACTTTCGTTCTTCATTTCTCCAGAAATTTGAAAGTTTTCTCTCCTATTTTCACTTATCCATCCTCTGCGTGTCATCCATGTCATCAGACTGGGGTTCATATTAAATATGCCTTGAAAGGAGCCAATTGTCTTTGCCAGTCAAACAACACAACGAACCAGGAGCAGCTTCCAAATTCCTATCAACATATAGCTTTTTGGAATCAAGCCCCACCTCTCCTCTAGGATCGCCACTTTCTCCCCCAGCAACACCCACGTGGTTCAGCTGAGAGAGAAAAAATGAATATTTATTTATGCCATTTCTATGCTGATTCCCAAAGACTCCTAGCGGTATGGTAACTACTAACACCATTTCTATACTGTTGACTTCCAACAAATGAGGGAGCAACTAGCCCCACTGAACTGCACTGAAGGCAAGACCTGAACTTCAGTTCTCTGCATGGGTCTGCTGGAACTGGCTCGTATGAGCTGATGGTTACATTTTCAGGAATTTTGAGGGCAGAGCAGATCCAAGCCATGACACCTAGTGTGATGATCAGCTGTTTGGTGGCAGGGCATATCAGCAGCAACGGAGTTGGCAAAGCCATTGTTATACATTTATTAGCACACCACTGCTACTACCCTAAGTGATCACTGTAGACCAGTGTTTCTCAACCTTGGCAGCTTGAAGATGTGTGGACTTCAATGTCCAGAATTCCCCAGCCAGCAAGTCCACACATCTTCAGGTTGCCAAGGTTGAGAAACACTGACCTAAATATTTAAAGCTTAATCCCCATCACTGCTGAATGCTGGATGTCCTTTTCAACTTCCCAGTTGCCTCACCTAGTTAATCAACATGACTATCCCCAGCCCCAAACCCACCCCAGCAGCTCACAAATCTCCGGGGGGGGGGGGGGGATAGTGCCATTAAGGGGGGAAATGTCTCTCTCATGGCATCAGGAATCCACCCTGGAAGCCTGAAACAATGGCCCCATTCACCAGAAATAGAACAGAAGCGTCCTCTCTAGTAAAAAAGCAAAAGGGGAGAGATGTCCCTTATTCAATTGGCTGTATTATTGGTTAGGAAATATTTGCCATGTCATTGTGTGCAATTCCAAAGACATGGTGGAAGGTGTACATTTGCAACATCTTGGTTTCCCTACCAACAGCTGAACAAAATCTGGCTTAAACCTTGGATATTAGTAGAACCAGCTTCATGTGTAGGTTGGCTTTGCAAAACAAGGGAAGTAGCATTGCTTATAAAATGAACGTATTTTGTTTGAGGTCAAAAGCACTCCACTGATGTCAAGCTTATGCAAAAATGACCATTATTTATAAACAGTTCAGATGACAGGTTTCAGGGTAACCTTCTGCCTTAAGTTTTTTGGGGGGTTTTTTCTATATGTTACACTTACAAACAAGTTTTTGTTAGTCTTCGTGTTTCCATTTGCCAGGTATTTGTGCCTTTGTTTTAATAAAGAGGAAAGATCTTGACATTTTGTAACACGCAGCATGCATCTGAAACTTCACAAGAAGCTCTGCGTTCTTGCCTACAGCACTCACTCTCTCTTAACCAATGGCATTCTGCAGAAAAAGATTATGTTCCCTTGAATATTAACACAGAGCAAGCTGTACCTACAAAATGTCCCTTCTCTGTCAAACCACCTTAAACAGCCTGTTCTGGCAACTCCTTTCTTTTAAAGTATTCATTGGAAATATTTATATAAAACATTCATCGCACCAAACAAATTTCATCACCTAGAATTAATTGACCATATGCAAACCCCCCAAAATAAAAAAATGATACCATATGTTTTCTTCTGGAACAGATTTCATGATATTTTACAGCAACAGAGGTTTTTTTCTCCCTTTTTATTTGCAATTCTCATACATTGGTTCATACTTGATATAAAAGTGTTGTGCCTAGAATCTTAACTTTTTTTCCTATTTTCCTTGCTGTTATTAATTATATCCTTCTGTTTTTAATTTTTGTTTATAGCTCGGTTTTGGGGTGTTTTTTTTTTTGTAGTTAGTTGGTGGCTTGTATTTTTGTGCCTTTTTAAAAAACCTGTAATAAAATTAAAACTGCAAACTCAACTAACACATAAAGCAGAGAAAAAGAAACATATTTAAAAACCTCACAAACTTAAAATGCCTGAGTGAATTGAAACATGGTTTTCCTTGGGATCTAAGCAAAAGGCTCCGAAAATGCAGGCAGGATAATGTTGGAAAACCATCTGATGTCACTTTTTAATTTGCACAACTTTGTTAAAAGCAAGTTTCCCACGCCAGGTTTATTATATATAAAATGACCAAGTTGTAGGTAGATACAAAATTCAGAAACCACCCTGAAAAATGTCTTGCAATTCCGAATTAGTTAAATATAGTTATCATGATCATTCCACATATATTTCATTATTTCCCCGGCCTTTTTTTTAATGCAAAAAAAAAAGGGCTACAGCAGAGTCAACAGAATGGGACATGCTGTTCCAATACAAAGCATTTTTTAAACTTTATTCTCACTCCTTTTTTTTGTAATTGAAGAGTGTTTCCCAATCTTCATCCCCTTAATTTGTAGAGCAGTAACATGTTGAAACAGCAAGAAGATTCCGAAGTCTTGGTTCATATCACTTCACCTGTAACTCTATCAGGAGAGCAAGAATCTTGCTTACCGTCCTCATTGGTCTGGTTATCTTGCCTTTGATCTATGCAATGAGGGATACATCATGATAACTTTGGAAAAACAGGGCTGGATGAAGGTGTGCGTTTCACTGATGGAAGGTGATTCGCAAAGCAACGTGGTTCCCTTGCTCCTAAGAGAAAAGCAAAACCACCAGGCTGCAATTTTGTAGCAGGAGTTGGAGGCCTTCCTGGGGTGTGCTGAGAATCTTCTGGGCTGGGTAGTTCCAGCTCATACTGTAGTCAATTTTAAGTCATCCAACCTAGAGCCCTCTCCCACAGCGCTGGTCCAAAGAGGATCGAGACCACCCAAGCTGCTTTATGGAGGTGAAATGGGTCACCTCTTCATTTCTGCGAAGATGATCATTTACCTCCATGGCACAAACCTCTTTATCAAAGCACATCTAAATCGCTTTGTGCAGACCTAGAAAATATTCCAGGAACTTCAGCTGATGCAACATAGAAGAGCAAAAATAACAAATGGGACTAACATCTTGAATCCACGGTTTCATTAGACTCACCCCAAACACCTCTGAACTATGCCTGCTTTCAAATTCTCTAGAAGTCTTCATCAGGATAAGTCAGTTGACCCCAACTTGGATCCCTGCGTAAGAGTGGGCTTTAATTCCCAGAATTCTCAGCAATGCTGGCTAGGAAATTTGGGGGGCTGAAATCTATACAGGTTGGGAAAGGTTGAGATTGGTGATACCAAAAGCTCTAAATGTTTTCAAAGTTTGGTACAAGAAGAACCACAATGGTCCATATACACCTATTTACTATTAAGGTCTACTAAGGGATTTCCAAGGTCAGCTGAAGACTTGAATATGGGTTTCCTTAGTCCTAATCTAACAGCTTAACCACCTACCACATTGCATTTCCTCAGACTACTGGGAGTACAAGCTACAGATTTGTTTCTGGGACTCCTAGGGTCCAGATCTGTAGCCCCAAGAGTGCCAGGTTGGAGAATGCCATGACCCTACCCAAGTTCCTTTTAACTGGACCATGTTGATGGTGAACTGGGAACATTTTTTCCCATGGAAAGTGTGTTCTCTACCGTCGACTCCTAATCCTATATAGGTACATCCACAAAAGCAACAGTTTTCATTTGTTTTCTGAAAGTCATACCTTCCATTAATTTCACCTACCTTTTCTTTTCAAACAGGTGTCTGCAAGAAGCTGTAGGAACGCCCCCCCCCCACCATAATTAGATTTTGCACCATAATCCAAATGGAGGGCGTTTAGGGTTAATCTAAAATCCACACACATGGCATGCAGCTGACCTTCTGACTTTTAAAAAAAACAACAACCCTGTAAGCTCACAGAGGTCGAATCTGATTGAAACTACAGTGCACGGATCCAGGTAGTTTAAATCTTTTCCCTCCAACCCACCTGTTCGTCGAAACTTCACTGACATCAAACTTGCAAAGCAAGCTACAGTTGTATCTTCGATAACCTGCAGTAAAGCTCCAGCCCATTTCAATCCATGTTACAGTAACAATCAGGATGTAACCTGGTTCAAATCTGCCCTTAGCACATACGGAATAAGTCTGAACCCATTTCTTTCTTGCGTACGCAACTCATCCCGTCTCAGAGGGCTGCTGTGAATAGACAAAGGGGTGGGGACCAAGGTGCTATCTTGTTTTCCTCAAAGAAAAGGCATAGGATATACATATCCGCATAAGCATGGGACAAACGGCTCACACGTGCACACAGAGGTGCAATCCAGGGCCGATCGGCAGCTCAGGGAAACAGGCGGAGGCTTATTTTCAAGCGAAACTACAATCAGCTACTACTTTGCCTCCAAATATTTCTCCTCTGACTACTGATCTGAATTTACTGAGAGGCAGGGTCTGGCAGTCTGGAAAACTGCCAGCCTCTTCTGCTCTTTCTGCAGTCCTGTTTAGACTGACATCAAAACGTTTTAGAAACACACAGCCCCGATGCCAGGGAACGGGACGCAATCTTTCTTCCCGAGGCCAACGGCTGGGCTGTTGTCAGACAATCCACTGCATAAAGTTTTGTGTGGCACGGTGGGCTAAAGCCACAAGCCCCCACCCCAGAAGCTGACGTGCTCTCTCCTGGATACGCTTCAAGCGGAGTGTCGGAGGATGACCACAATGCAGCATTTCTCGGAAAGTGCCATGTTGTTTGACCGATCGGACACTTTGTTGATTCCAGCTTCCAACGAAGGCTTTGAAGGCATTGCAAGCAATGTTTTAGAGAGGAGGGGTGAAAAAAAGATTCTTGAGAATGGAAACTTTAGGCCCCAGGCCTGGCACTCTGTGTGCGTGTTTCTTGCTTCCCTGTCCACAAGCTGAAGAGAAAACAAAGCCACCACCCCTCTCTCAGCAATTTCAAACTGGATTTTGAGCTGAAGCCTCTTAGGAAAAATGACCTTGCGACAGCATCTGTAACGCAGATTGAACCATAAGACTGTGGAAACTGTCATTGCATCCCCCTCATTTCTGCTCTCCCCTTGCCCAATTCTACATCTCTAAAGTTCCCAGGTTCAGGCAGGATAAACTCAGTTGTTCATGGCCAGGGTGCATAAAGGGGGGGGGGGGAGAAGATAAACATACAGGACAGAGATAAATCAGACACCGGAGCGAAGAAAGTTTATGTGAACTGGTTGAATGTCTTAAGTATCCCGCATGTTCACAAACAGTTTGTTCTCTTTCCAGACAAGAGATAAAAATGGAAATCGAAAAGGAGTTCTGGAGGCTGAAGCCAGTTTGCCCACCCTGGTAAAACGGATCATTCCACCCTGCTTTTTCAATTTTCTTTTCAAGCATCTTCCACCAGTAAGAAAGCAGTCGATCCAACTCCCTCATATAAAGCAAAGCAGGCAAAGCCACAGAGTAAAACAAGGGAGCAAGGAATATATTTGTGACACCTTTAGAAATCCAGGACAACAAAACCGTCTAAAGTGAAAATAACACAGACCAGATGTTTCGATCGGTAACCCTCAGGTTTGCAACTGAAGGGGCAGTGTGGAATAGTGGTTCAAGCGTTGGGACTGGCCCCAGGGAGACCCCATGGACCCTCAGCCATGGAAACTCACCTAGTCTTTTCCAGCCGAACCTACCTCATCAGTTTGTTGTAGGGACAACAATGGGACGAGACAGCACTACGTATGTTGTCTATTGTATAACACGAGCAGGGAAATAGACATGACAGGAAGGGAAAGTTCCATGACCAGAGAATAACTGCATTATCCATCGTGTGCATGATCAAAAAGTAATTAAATTTAACGGAATGCAAATGTAAAGGAAATGAAGAAGTGTCTGCTGTTTGTTGGGATGAGTCCCCCAGTACGTCACTCCAGGACGGGGGGCAGAGGTGGCTTAGAAAAACCTGCAGCTTCTTGGTCCAGGGTTTAAAGTTGTTTTAAATTCCCTCACCTCACCTGTCTTCTCAAAGACAAGTCTTTTCCTGAACCCGCTGTTTTCCCAAACCCATTTAGAAACTTTGCCACGTGGGCCTAGTCCACCTTCAGCGATACAGAAATTCAGGAGGTGACTCTGCACCAGTCCGCTCCCTCAGCCCATCTTCTTTCAGAGACTGGTTGTTGCATGGAAAGAATATTAGGGACACCACCTTAAGCCTGTATGAAAGGTGGAATGTAACTCTAATAAAGTCGTACCTTGTGCACCCCAATACTGACTGGGATCATTAGGACACCCAGACAAATCCACCCAAATGGTAACCCAGCCCATTTTATTTATTCAATTTTTTTGCAGGCAAACTGCTTCCTGCCGTAGAACTTGAAGCTATAGATGGAGGAACAGAAGCTGGCCAATTAAAGCAAGACTTTTTTTCCCACCCAATATTGACCCCGCAAGGGTTATGAGGGAGAGGGGCAGCTGGCAACCATACGAGGCAACCAGATGGCTTGTGCCAATATTATGTCCACAGACCGCAGTTGCTGGATTAGACCCACCACATGAAACCATCAAGCAATGGAAATATGCCGTTTTATTAAACTAAAAGACGAGGCACTGAAGACAATCCAGAAGTTAGATAACAGCAACCTCCCGCCAACAGAAACGTGCTGTTGTGAGGACAAACTAAGGAAATAACACAGAAACCACCTGGTCATTCTCCCCTAAGTGAAATCTTGTTCTTAACTTGATTGTTTTTATCCAAAAGCATTGTGTCTCTCTTATACACACACACACACACACACCCAAACAATGTATTCATCAGCTCCTTGAAGGAAACTTGCTGAACTATACTACATTTTGGGGCATTGATGAATGATTATTAATTGACGATGAAGCAGTCCAGAAATATTTCTTCTTATAGTTGAAGAATGAAGGTTATAATAACGAAGCTAGGGGATACAACTGGGCTATCTGCACTGAGATTAGTGGGAGAAGAAGAAAAAAGATGCTTCTCCCTCTAGCTATCTGGCATGGTAGAGAACTTTCCAGGAACAGCACCACAAAGGTAGAAACAGGGGCCTAAGATAAGGGGTGGGTTCCTTTTCAGCAAACTTGTTTAAGAAAAGACTGGACAAACATTTGTTGGAGGTTTTTTTTTTTTTAATTTGGATTTCCATATTGTATGGAAGTCTCTGAAAATGCTTGGAAAGGTGGAAGGAAAGAGAAGAAGAGGATGACCAGCAGCAAGGGGGAAGGCCTCAGTTACAGTGGCGACAGGTGCACCATTGGAAGACCTGAAGGATCAGGTTGGGGATAGAACATCTTGGAGAAAGTCTATCTATGTGGTTGCGAAGAGTTGACACTGACTTGACAGCACAAAATCAGTCAATCAACTGTACAAAGGCTTGAACTCAACAGTCTGAAGAGTTTGCAACTGCGTGAATTTATGAAGTAGCAGCGATCACATGGCTGTGCTTTTTAAAATCTTTATAAACCTTTTCCGCAGAGATACACACATTTGTCAGATTTCAGTTTCTCTAATTGCCTGATTTGTCTACGCGCCAGATTTTATTTTAAAACCAACCATACACAAATTTGGTACGTTTTTCTCCGTTTTGTACAATAGCTTGTTCAATATACACGTTTCTTTTTGCAAATAATTTCCTCTAAAGCAATTTTCCACACGCATACTGAAGAAGTACGAAAATCAAAGTCTAAGTGAATTCCAGTTCACAGCTTGCAAAAGACCAATTAGGTTCACATTAAAATGCCAACCTAACAAATTTCTGCTCCATTGCTACTCATCAGTACAAATAAGTCAGCTCCTGACTCCATAACAATGTACAAAAACTTTGCTAAGTCTCCAAAACTTTACAGTATTTGGGGACATCTCTCCTACCCCTTCACTCTGTCTCTCAAGATGGTTGAAATACTTCAGGGCAGTTGCAGATCAAAAATAATGACTGTGGATTACAAAAAAAAACAAACAAACCACAGAGGCCAAGACAAAGTCATGGTAGAAATAATTACCTATAATGGACTGTTAAAAATAGCAAATAACGTTAATTGAATTATATAGGAAAAACTATCAGAACCAAGACAGTAGGCTGAAATGAAAGCTAATCTGATTTCATTCCATTTGTGCTTCAATTTTAGAATAAAATAAAATGAAAATACACAATTCAGACATATTTTCATATTTTCTTAAGCATTTTCACCTAAAATATCTACATCTATTTAGAAGCAATTCCTCTTAATGCATTGTGTGCATTATTTTATTTAACACATGCATTTAGGGGGTTATTTTCCCCTGCTATGTGCTTATACAGCTTAGCATCTTTTCTGAAGACAAAATTTGGACAAGTGCACATTTCAAAAGAAAGTCATGTTTCATTTTGATTATTGTTGTGGAAAGACATCACTAACATGTGAACTGAATACATTTCTCCCCCACCTTGAGCTGTAGTTCATAACATGCCTGAACATCTAAGGAAGGGATCTGAGACTCAAGGACCACCACATAGCCTCCCAACCTTTTGGAGGTCCTCCACTGATACCAACATCATCATCCTCAGAAGAAAAGTGGCTGATCAAATGTCCATGAAGGCTGCATGGTGATTAAGGGCAAATTATAAGATGTAAGATGAGAATGGAGGTCTTCTGGGAGATAAGTTGCTCCCTTTCCCTTCCCATCCCACCCCCACCCCTGGTATGAAATCCTGCTGCCAAAATCCAGCTATTTTGCGACCAAGAATTTGCAATGTAATCCTAAGGTTTCTAAAGGACCATATATAGTCCACATGTCACTCAGTCTCCTTGTTTGGACAGCTTCCCTCCATTAATAGATGATGAATTACTAACATTGTGGCACCATATATTTAAGTCCTCATTATGTCCTTTCTGTCCTACATGGATCTAAGGTGGTAAAGAAGGCAATGGTGGTTAGTTGGGGCAAAGGTCAGCTTCATCTAGTCCTAAGAAAGGGTATTCATGTGGGTTCACAATGCCCCTTCTATCCATATAAACCACCAGCAGGCTCTGAATGTTGGAAATGTTCCCACTGGAAAGAAATCTCCATCACAGTCCAAACACTTCTGAGAGCCCTCATTTCAAATGACCATCTCTAATCCTTTCTAGACCTTGCTAATGCCAATTTAATTCCACTGAGTGCCATCCAAAGAATAAGCACTTTCTGGATTTCCCCACTTGCTAACTAGGAAGAGCTGTCTATTGCAGGGGGTTCATTTGCCACTCATTGGGCCAAAGAGTGCTTATCTCATCCCTTTGTAGAAGGGAAGGAAAACGGAAATGGATCCCGGGGTTTTGAAAAGGAAGACAGTGTGCTCATAAAGCAGCCAGATAACACAATGTTGTTGTGGGAAAAAAGCAATCTTCATTGCGTGTTTTCCCCGTCTGTTCCTCTGCCAGCAAAGTCGCACACAGCTGCACCATGAGCTCATCTGCACTCCAGCTAAGTTTTATCTCAAAGATGGAGAAAAATCTTTGGCAAGCAAGATGATCCTATTTAAGCCTTGTTGGACCCACGTTCGTTGTTTTAAAATAACACACCAGCCAGAGTGGCTATTGCTTCAGTCCAAACACCTGCCATCCCTTTCGAAGGCAAGCTTCATCCTCAACATCCAGAGCTGGATGCTTCCCATATGAAACTTACAGTAATCTAGATATGATTGTGATCCTGCGCATGTTTGAGAATTCCAACTCCCCATGAAGGATCCTTGGAAAACCACAACGCAATTGTGGAAGAGTTCCATGAGCGCACAAGGATTGTACCAGAGGACACTGCAATGACAAAAGCAGTATACCATGCAAATTCAATTCATAGATGGACTACTAAAGGAGAAGTGGCAGGTCAGAGCCCAAAGGAGTCAGATGATCCCCCATAAGATATAGGAACCATGGGGGGACCGCAGCATGGCATTTATCAAAAAACATTCAACAAGGGCATTTGCTTCTTTGCCAGAAGCAAAGAGCGTGGCCCGAACGAAGTAGGAAGGCAATTGGTTTGTGAAAGTCAGCAATAAATTGAGAAGAGGAGAGGGGAAGGTATGTGAGATGCTACTCAGCTGTTTAAATAAGGGTGTTCAACCCAAGGAAGCAGTTAGAAAGAAAAGGGGCAGTAAGTTCGGCAGGGAGAAACTTTAGTTCAATTGTGACATCTCATCATTGTGTAGAGAAGCTCCTAGTTTGGGTCTCTACCATTTCTAGGTGAGCCTCAGAAAGCTCATACCTGAAAGACTGGAGTGCCATTGTTAATCAGTGCTAACGATACTAGGTTGGATAAACCAACAGTCTGACTCAATAGAAGGAAGCCTCCTTTGTCCTCCAGAATACCCAATCCACTACCTGGCCATCATCAGAATCTAGGGTTTGTTGATTATTTACAATGTGTCCTTGATAAGGCCACAATTAGATAGACTTTTTTTTTTTTTTTTTGGTAGATGGGATCTTAGTATAACAGAATTTTCAGTTTGTTTTTTTCTCCTTGGGTTTTTTTTTAAAGGGGGGGCTCTTTTTATATTTTATAGAGCAAGTAAGCTTATTGGAGGAGCAGTATATTTATTTCGCTGGGAAATCATGCAGCAATTCAGCATTTTGCCACTGAATTTTGGAAGCACAATTCTGAGAGGCTCCAAAGGTTCACATGAGCCTCCTAGGTTGACCACTCTTGCAACAGACTATAAGGCAGAAGATAAAGCCTTGTAAGCCATGTTCAGAAGGGGTCGTGTTCCTGTGCATATAATTTCAGCCACAACCAGTATCATTGGGAATCCTGGTAACGTTGGCCTGTCTGGAAAGAGAGCCTCAGGCACAAATTCTCTCCCAGAAGATGAGAAGTGATATCTGTACATCAGGACCTCTTTTTTCATGCTACAACATGTACTACCCAAGCTGTCATTTCAGTTGGAATATTCCACAATAGTATTACATCTTTGCTATAATTAGAAAGACATTCATAGATTCCATTATTTCTCTATATTTTTTAATAATAATGTTATTAAAGATTACAATTACACAAATAAAAACGAATACGGCTACAAAAAATTAAAAAGGACAAGAAAAATGAAAAGTGCAGAGAAAACAGAAAAAACAGAAAAAAATAAAAATAAAAGTATACCAAAGAAACAATGGTATCAAGAAGAAACTTCCCCACTCGTCACAAGTACAACAATTTTTAGCAACTCATCATCTTCTCCTAAAAACAACACTCTCTTCATCCCATATCACATCGCCTTAATTTTTATCTTCTCTATATTTTATTTTCTCTAGAGGTACAGTAGATTCCATTATTTCCTTGCCATTGATTGACCCAGACATTCACAAATCTTGTTTTCAAAACCCAGCAGTAGTCTTTCCTAGTTTCAGATGCTTATTTCTGTCTTTTAGAGCTACAAGCGTCCTTGAAGATCATCTCAAACAACCTGGGATTAGGTTGCAATTAAAGTCTTGAGTCAATCGTGACTTGTTCCTGGCCTAGTTTACAGCCTGAGGGTTTCTCTGAGTGTCTCCCTTTCAAGTCCTCTCCAGGCCTCACCTGCATAGCTTTCCCATCTAGGCAAAGATTTAAACTTGAGTGCCTCCTCTCCTAGCAGAACATTCTAGCTCAGTGTTTCTCAACCCTGGCAACTTTAAGATGCGCGGGTTTCAACATCCAGAATTCCCCAGCCAGCATGCTGGCTGGGGAATTCTGGGAGTTGAAGTCCGTGCATCTTAAAGTTGCCAAGGTTGAGAAACACTGCTCTAGCTACTACGTTCCTAACACAACATATCTTCTTCCCAAGACAATGAAATGGCTCATCTTCTGCAAAATATATCAAATGTTTCAGCAACCAAACACCTGGCCCTGGGCTTCGTGAACTAATCAGAGCCTCTGTAACAAAATGTTCCATTTCAGATATTTCTGAAATAGGTGACTCAGCAGACCCCCAAAGGGATTCAGAAAGCAAGGAGTAACTAGCACATGATTCCAACAAATATTTCATTGGACCAAGGAATTCAAGCTTTGCTAGATAAAATTAAGCGTGAGGTTAGAAGAAGAAGAAGAAGAAGAAGAAGAAGAAGAAGAAGAAGAAGAAGAAGAAGAAGAAGAAGAAGAAGAAGAAGAAGAAGAAGAAGAAGAAGAAGAAGAAGAAGAAGAAGAAGAAGAAGAAGAAAAACAGTCCTCGAAAACCAGATGGAAATTAAGATTTATAAATGGGTGTCATGACAAACACAATTACACACACCGCATAGCTGGCAAAAAGGATAATAGTTTGAACTCTCTGTTCAGTCCCAGACAGGTGCTTCTAAACCAACGCATTAGTCATACGTACTCTACAATAGGCAAGTATGGTTTACACCAATTTTTGAGCCTGGAAAACTAAAGGGAAGCACACTCCGATCATATTCCTTGCCCAAAGGATTAAGACTGTTGGATTGTGGATGCGCAGACTGTTGGAGATGAGTTCCTCCCATTCGTTTGGCTTTTTGCTCCATGTTTCAACATTCCCAACCGCTATAGACCATTCCAAGATCTTCTGGACCATTCTGAGTACCATTCAGTCAAGGGGTATAAAAATAGAAACTTCCCAAAACAAACCGCTGAAGAAACATAGAAAGCAAATCTCTCCATAGGATGAAACCCACGAAACTATGCATGCTGCCTGAAGTAAGAAATTCATAAAGCAAATAGGGGATTTTGTTAACAGTGAAACCCAACACACACTTGCACAGAAACAAGTTTTACAAATCCATTTTCCACTGAGGAGATTTTGGAGGGTACTCTTAGAGTCGCCCACCTTGAAAAAGCATTCTGTTATCTTCTCTTCCCTTTGGGAACACAGTAACGTCTGTATTTAAAAAATAATAATAAATCTAACAGGTTTTCCAGTCAAACTAAACCTAAATTACCTTTATTTGAAATAAAATTCAACTAGGACAAGCTGCTAGTGGATTCAAGAGAGCAAGCAATCAAAAGACAGGAAAGTAGAAAGGGAAGGGAAGGGAAGGGAAGGGAAGGGAAGGGAAGGGAAGGGAAGGGAAGGGAAGGGAATACATTTACTCTTGATTGAAAAGAAACAAAAAGAGAGCTAAGATTGCCTTCTTCAAGTAGTTAAATAGTTATCACCCACAAAAAGCACTCATCATCCCAGAATGCAAGAGTAATAAAACCCTAGATTTGGCATGCCAGAACAGTGCTCCTAAGGCATCTATTGTTATCGTCCATTGAGAAAATCCTGATTCCTGGTGACTACAGGAAAAAGTCCCTGTAGTTTTCTTGGCAACTTTTTGGAAGTGATTTGCCATTGTCTTCTTCCTAGGATTGAGAGAGAATGTCATCCAAGGTCATCCAGCCAGCTTCGTGCCTAATTGCTCTCTTAGGGCCAAGAGGGAGGGACTGGCCCAAAGTCACCAGCTGGCTTTGTTCTTAAGACAGGACTCGAAGTCATGGTCTCCCAGCTTCTAATCCAGCACCTTAGCTATTAGACCAGACTGACTCTCTATAGCTCCATGTTAAGAGGCCTAAAGAGATGGATTTCAGTTTCTATTCCCCACAGAAGGATTTCTATCTAATCATTTTAATACACTGGTAGAACTGGAGGAAACTAGACTGCACCTTGATCATTCTATCAAGGATCACTAGAAAAGAGGCTTTAGCCATGCAGTCGTTTTTTAATCTGCTGACTAAACCGCAAACATTCAGAGACAGAGTATTTTAACTGATCGGCCGAGGCAACGATTCACCTCCACAAAGACTCTGGCTCTCAATTATCCTCCATATTCTACAAATGTGAAGATAGTGCTCAAAAGAAATAAGAAATGAAAGAAGCCGCAATGGTGAGCTGAGCCTGCCTAACAACATCCAAACAAGAGGCCCAGATAATCTCTTTCTAAATATCGTTCCTGCAGTGATGTCTGAAGAAGGGCTAAAACCCAAGATATTTAAGGATGCAGTAAATAACTACTTTTATTACATTGACTGTATGGATTATTTTTTTTAAGTTCAGCATTTGTGGGCTTTGGACAGAAAGATCCAGAGCATCTTCCTTTTCATTTTTTTGGGCTGGGTCAAAGGAAGAAATAGAAACACTAAGAATATCTTCCAAAAGGGGCGACCCAAGGAGGTTTTAAAACTACTTCTCTGACCAGTTTGTAATTGCAGGACATGGAATGATGACCCTAAGTTAGGAGGCAACTTTTGATGTAACTTTAGGAAAAAACAGATAGGAATAATCAACAGTGAAGCCTTCTTTGTTGGACGCTGTCTATCTGGGGATACTTTTATTGGGATTTCTGAATTGAGAAGGATTATATATTTATTTATGATCAGAGATCAAACACAAACGTGCAGAGTGCTATTCAAGACAGCTCACTCCATCCAAAGCATTATCTTGAATAATGTGATGGCTTTCGCAGAAGTTGGCATTAGGGCTGGATGACTCCAATAGCTTTTCTCAAATCCCGGCAATTAAACTAAGCAAGAACATGATACAACGGTGCCAAAGCCCAGAGCAAGCTATTCCCCAACCTGCATCTTCATCTCCAACCATCTGGAAACCAGGAACTAGATGATGGAAAGATCTCACCTTTATTCTAGGTGTGTTCTTGGAAAGATCAAATATCTTTGCCCAGAATAAGTATGCAGAATAGCAAAATATCTTTAAAAGGCTTGGTGCTTGGGGTATCTATCTCAGTTTATTAAACAAAAATGAGCCTCATGCTCTATAAGGGTGCCATTGCTTAATTTCTCTTTTCTTGGCATGCCATGGTATATGATTTTTCAGATAAAGTGAGCACAAATCAAGTACCAAAGGCAATGTATGAAGCAGTGTTTGGACATGGTGGAATCAAGGATGGCTCGCAAAGATGTAAAGGTATGAAGTGGTAAAATGAACGGTGTTGGTGGAAACTAGATTCTGGTTGCCGTTTCATATTCTTTTCTTATGACTTTAATTTCTTCAGTTTCCCATTTTTTGTTCCCTTTCCTGCTTTGCAAACCACTGTTGATCCCGAAAGGGAAGAACGTCATGGGATGACCGGTTATCACCACCTCAAGCCACCAGAATGTAAATCAACTCCAAGCCAGGGTTTTGGATCTTAGTTTGTTTCAAACCTAAGAATTACAGCTTCCTGCTACAACTGGAACAGAAAAGGATGGTTCAGTAAATCAGGACATTTTCAGTTGCCTTGGGTGAAGGAAGCGGCTTAAGAAAAAGGTGGAGGGACAATCTTTTTGTATCAGCTTAAGAAGCCAACACATTTCTGACCCAACTGGGGTCCTGACATATGAAGGTGCTTACAATGTTTTTAAAAGTATTTTTCAAAGTCCTGGATCTCTCTCCTACCCATTTATTTCCCCTGTCCTATAGGGCGATCTGTTTTTCAGAACGTAACACAGCAAAAAAGGAGCTAGGATTAATAATATAAATACAGTCTTTTTCTTATTGCTTCAATATGAGGTTTGTATATGTGTTTAATAAATAATGTTTACAAAGTGATTCTTTAGGCTCTGTCCACCCTGCCAGTTTTTTTTTTAATGTTCCAGAAACATACAGGAAACAGAGTTAGCCGCTGGCGCTTAACACAATCTTTTTTGGCAGGAAATTCTGGATACAGTTACACGGTACTACTATTTCTTTCCTCCTGTAAACAGCTTTCGGGGGCAGGGGAGAGGGGAACAAACCTGCTCCATCTTTGTGCTGCCTCCTTGTGTGCATAAATGTCTACCCCAGTCGGGTCCTTTTCAGGTTAGAACTGCAACTCCCACAATTCCCACCTGTGAGGCCAATGGCTAGGAATTCTGGGAATTGCAGTCTCAGGCACTTCTGGAAGAGATCATGTTGAAGAACGCTGCTCTTCATTCTTCTCTCCCCCTTTTCTTCAGTTAGAGATTGTTGTTCAGTCGTTAAGTCGTGTCCGACTCTTCGTGACCCCATGAACCATATTGCGCCAGGCCTTCCTGTCCTTCACTGCCTCCCGGAGTTTGCTCAGTTTCATGCTCATGGCTTCAGTGATGCTATCTAACCATCTCATCCTCTGCCGTCCTCTTCTCCTTTTGCCTTCCATCTTTCCCAGCATCAGGGTCTTTTCCAAAGAGTCCTCTCTTCGCATTAGGTGACCAAAGTATCTGAGCTTGAGCTTCATTATCAACAGTTAGAGATACAGGCAACCAACCATGATTCCCCATCCATATGCTGACAGACAAATAGGGTCACCTTCTCTCTCTCTGACTTCCATGTAAATTGAGATATTTGCACCACGGTAGATACACTAAGCACCAGAGATCCACTGGTGACATTCTGTAAACCAATGTTTCTCAACCTTGGCAACTTTAACACATGTGGACTTCAACTCCCAGAATTCCCCAGCCAGCATGCTAGCTGGGGAATTCTGGGAATTGAAGTCCACATGTCTTAGTTGCCAAGGTTGAGAAACACTGCTGTAGACACTCACGGAGGTGACCTTGAGATATGTCATGGAGGTGACCTTACATAGGCAAGAATTGCTATGTAAGCAAAGAGGGCTGAAACATTCTTTAAGTCCTGGGAAGCAACATGGTATTTGGAATCGACTCAGGCAGACTCCTCCCTGATTCAATGGGATACAAGAAGGAGGGGAAGTGAAGCATAACCAGGCTTGCAAGATTCTGTTCTTATAGCCTATCTCAATAAAGTGAAGTTCTGGTCTTCCTGCGGAGTTGGCTTTCTGGTCTGGTCTACCTCTTGGGCTGAGACTTGCCAGCTTAGCTTCTTTCTCCTTGAAGTGCAAATGTGGAACCATTGTGAAGATAGCTGGGAGGGACGATGCACTGCAGAAGCTCTTCAGAAGATATGGAAAATCACAACCTTCATGCCTGACGTGATCAAAATGAACAAGGGGGGGTCATGTTGCCTTTAAACCAGAAGTTGTCAGCTTTGGGGCAGTCAAGATCACACTAACCAGGATGGCAGGAGGAAACCAACAATGTGCTGTATCCAATGGAAAATCAGTGAGATTATGTTATTTGTGGGTGGGGTTGGAATTTGGGGCTCTTTTTTAAAGACAAAAAAATACAATCCTGATTTATGAGTTTTCCTACTGTTTTTGTCTATTTCCTGACCTAAAATTGCAGGAAACCTTCCTATGCATTTATTCTGCAACATGGCTGAAGGTGCAAAGGCAACCCCCAACCCCTCCCAACCCATAAAAATATGGGGAGATAACCTGTGAGGGCAAATTGTCTACCAGATCTCAAACCCAAATTCTTATGGCAAGGCTATCAGAGATCAAAGAATGGAGCCCACAAGAAAACACTGCTTTAAATAAACAAACCACCATCAAAAAAGAATTACTCTTGCATATGAATGACTCCCACTCTCCTTGGGTTCTGAAAAACCCTTAAAACCTGGTTTTGGGCCAGGCCTAAGGTTAATTTTCCCTTTCATAAGTTTAGTGGGGGCTGTCGCGCTGCATTTTAATGGCCGTTTTTAGCCCAGGCTACTCTGTTTTGTCTATGTTTTTAATTGTTTTAATGAGTGTTTGATTCTATAAGCCGCCCAGAGTCTGGGTGGCTATAATAAATCCAATGAAATTATCATCATCATCGTTTATTTGGGATGTGATCACCAACCCTCTTTCATTGGTTTTAGCACAAAAGGAAGCATTTTCAACAAGACAGAACCCAGTTCTCCTTGTGTCAGAACATTCTTGTTCCTTGGTTGCTACCTGTTATAAAAGACGAACTAGTCACTTATTTTTTAAAAAAGAGAGAGAATAAATATTTGTGCTAAGAAATGCATTGATCAGAAGACCAGAAAGTGATTTTTAGTACCATTAGAACAAATGACACACCTTTCTAGGAATGTTATGACACATGTCAAGCTGCCAACTTGGGGTAATTTCTTCCCGAACCACCAGGCCCTGTTTTATCTGCAAAATGCCAGTTTCCTTTATTCTGCGTCGTCAATTTCCTCTTGAGCATGGCAAACCTGCCTTCCTTGTATTAAGCTGAGAAGCACCCAAACACACCAATTCTATCAATCTGCTTGCTTCTCACCCTCGCCTTGAGATTCTCTCCAAAGTCCGAAAAAGAGCCCATCAGCTGCTTCCTTCAAGAGATCCACCCACAAAGTCCCAGGCTCAAATCTGTCTCCATCATAGCCCGATCCTGTTCCTTGCAACTTTAGGTCACTGTGACCTTCACAAAGCTTCTCTTCTTCCAGAGACATTACTGGAATTATTCTACATTCTACAAACTCCACTGGATTTGTGTAGTTTTAACAATGTTATACTTTGGTAAAAATGCTCTTTTAAAAAAAAAAAACAACTGTCACTCTCTTGAAAAGCAAACTCCAGCAGAGGATGCTAACATGATTGAATACAAAACTCCCAAAGAAGGGGGAAAATATTGGCCTAATCACAAAAACCCTCTCCTGGGGTTTTGGAGATGTAAAACAAGGTTAAACATCTTTTTTTTTTCCCCCTGTCAAAAGCCAGACTTATACATCAGTAACTTGTTTTGTGAGTAAGGAATGGACTGAAATACAGCAGTGCTGAAATTCAGCTACAGTAATGGTGTTCCAGGGACTGGGCACCGCTGATTTAAAACACGCTTAAATAAATAAAACCAGTCCGCCTTGGGAAAAAAATTATATATCAGCTCCCAAATTGCTTACCAGACATGGAACGTGGAGTGCCAATTGGAGAGGCAAGTGATATGCCCAGCTTTATTTATTTATTTAAAAGATTTGTATATTTGGAGCGGATGGCTGGCTGAAATTTCAACAAGGGCACTCCAACTAGGGTTAAATATTCAGTACAATGTTTTCCTGCAGGTTGATCTGTTTCACATGTATTTTCTTGCCCGGCATTGGGTTTCAGTTCTCCCTCCTTGTCTTCAGTCTACCCTTCCTTGTTTGGTCTCCTTAGACACCAAAGGACAAATAATTCTTAAAAGAGGCAAAAATTAAGCTAGACTTGATTCATGAACAGGAGGAATGTTTGCTTATTCGACTGACACAACCAATTGCCATTCTCGTTGCTTGATTGCCTTTTATGGTTAACAGCCTGGACTTCTGGGATCCTAACCTGACATTGTTACAGTTCAAAATGTGTTCAGTGTGCGAGTTCAACCATCCTTTTGCACCATGTTTTCTCAGCCTTAAAAAACCCGAACGTTGGCAGATTCTTAGAAACCAAACAGGGCCAGTAAGCTAAACTGCCCTACACACTTTCCCTTTCCATGGTCAAATGTACAACTAATACTAAGACTTTTTTTCTTTATCCTGGCTTGTTGAGATATTTTCCTGAACATTTAAATGACCAACATAAATACCTACTGGAGTGTTATGAAGAGATCACTTCTGACAGATGCCCCCCAACCAAATGTTTAACCATAGAAAACTTCTGAGTTTACACATGCACTGAAAAGTCGCCTAGAAGCAACTTTGAAATGAACTGGGAAAAGAATGCTTTGGTCTTGGAGAAAATAATGGAGGAATTTTGAGAAAGAAAGAAAAAAAACTAAGAGAAACTCTGCATAAAACTTTGCAATGAAAAAAAGTGTTTTCTTTCTCATTCTCTTTCTAAAAGTCTTTTTTCTCTCATACACACACACAGGCACGCAATTGGTTGCAGAGAAGAATCAAACAGCTTTTACCAAAAATCTGAGGCGATGCCTTGCAATCTAAATCCAAATGGTCCAGATTACTAAGAAGCTGTTATTGGTAAATCTCATGTACCAAATGTAACAAATCTTAAATGCAACCTTTGCATCTTCCATAGAACAGTCAAATAGCAGATTATGGCTGAGACAAACATCATGCTAAGTCAGAGCATGGTTTATTTGAAGCTGGCTTTGAATATTGTACGAACCTTGCCACGGTGACTTGCAAGCCACAGTCTATGTGTGTTGAGTTCATGCATCTAACTATGGCTTGTTGAACAAATCATGACTTAGTGATGTATAAACTTGGCTCATATAAAAATCAGCCCCCTCTTACATTGATGGAAACTCTCCGGATCAAACAATTCCATCAGCAGAGAGGCCATTGGAGGCAACTCACAGGCTTTGTTATTCAGAGCAAATTATCTGTAATTTTTATTTCGTCAACGGAGCATCCATTTTTAACAAGAACTTACTGTACAAGTTTAAGCTTGCCTCCTATGCTCCTTGCAACATTTCGCTGCATAACAAAGCTACGGATCTATATTTAGCCAGATGCTTGACCTCACAATGAACATACATCAAGTTCAGTTGGAAGGAGAATTAATGAGTGTTCCCTCAAAAGCGAGGACAACCTAGACCGAGGATCAATTTTTAAAAAATGATTAAATACAGAGCTTTTCTGCATTTATTCAAAATAAAACACAGCGAGCAAGTCCTTGATTTGAAAGTAGCTCATAGAAAACTTATATATAGGATGATCTGAACCGAAAACGAAGGAAATGTACGTTCTAGACAGAACGACCCATCAATACCTTTTTCAAAAAAATATGTAGATGATTAAAATGAGGTGGACCCAAATCCCTTCCCATAAAGTTAGAGGATTCTTCACAGGCCCATTTACCAAATATTTCAGAGAGCGAGCCTATACTTGTCTCTCCGTTTACATTCCTTCGCCAGTGGAATTTCAACCTGAAACTTGTCCCCCTCCCCTCCCACCTCCCTGACTTCAAAATGATCTCACCACCCAGGAATGAAAAGGAGGGAAATAGTTCGGTTTGTGGAATCTCTTTAATGAAACATGTAAGACTTCGGGGAAGGATTGAAGAGATAAGTTTATTAGTTAGTCCCAGAGGTCAGGCTACCTTAGTTAGGGCTATGCTTTTCCCAAATCAGACCACTGGCATTTTTAGTGCAGGAATGCCTTGAAATTCAGCCTCACACCTTTGGCATGTAAGGAGCTATGATCTCCCCATACAATTTGAGGAACGTTGACAATAGTCTAATACTGAGTCAGCCTGAGTCAGCGTAGTTCAGAGATTGATCCTTTAGGGCAGTGCTTCTCAACCTTGGCAACTTGAAGACGGGTGGACTTCAGCTCCCAGGATTCCCCAGCCAGCCAGCCAGGCTGGCTGGCTGGGGAATTCTGGGAGCTGAAGTCCACCCGTCTTCAAGTTGCCAAGGTTGAGAAGCACTGATCTAGGGCCACAATCTACATTAGTGGCATGCAAGAGATCAGTGCCCAAGATAGCCTAAACAAAAATTAGATATGATCTGATTCAATTAAATACAATTCATTCAATCACTTTCCTTTACCTTAATTATTATGATGTTTGTAACATGCCTTTTTTCTAGGCGCTCAAAAAGTCTCATGTGTTGTCCTATTTAGGTCTCACCCCAGCAGCCCTGGGAGATGCCGGGGGTGGGGAGAGAGAGGGGGATTCATAGTGATCCAATTCCCAGATCCAGGGCCCAGGAAGTGTTTTCTGACCATGACCACCAGAATCTGAAGGTAACGTTTCCTACCATTTGAGATGGAAAATAAATGAACAGGATACACTCCTCAACAGGCACACCGGAGATAAAATTAAAAAATAAATAAATAAATAAACTCCAGCCCTGCTCACATGTGTAACGTAGGACCATTCATTTTGTAGCTGTCACCTGACCCACATGTTTCCTAGCATGGTCCAAAGTTTCGTACCCTCAGCTTACCGCAATATGTAAACTCCAGTGCCATCTTACAATATGGGAACCCCACGCTAACTGGAAGAGGCATTTCTAGTTTCTCTTAGTCCTCCCTGACCCTAGGCACACATTATACATACATATACACACACACACACGTATACACTCTCTCTATATATATATACAAATAATAGGTACGCACTCTACCAATGAGGAACAGTCCTTTTTGAAGGATGAGCTTGTGGTCATGAAATTCACTGCCCTAAGATGGCCCGTGGATTATATGGCTTTTAAAAAGATTGCAGATTCCCAGATAGATGTATCTGCAACAACGGATGAAAAATGGGACACGGTTTCTTGCCGATGTGAACACGCAGGACAGTGAAAGCTCAAAGATGCTCCAATGCTATTGGATTCGGCTCCTTCGGAGGTAGTTGACCTCCAAACGCAAGAGGGTCACCCAGAAAAAATGAGTGAAAGGCTTGATGGACCACTGGAAGAGCTTCACCTTTATGGGAACAAGGGAAAGTTTTGAAGAATGAAGGGATGCTCCATCTGGATAATAACAGAACCCATCTTGGACGATATTGGAGACACTTTCTTCCATTATTTAATCCCAAATCTGTTGCAGATTATGGCTTTTTTGCCAAATTCATGGTGGGGGGAGCAGAAGGGGAATACAAAACTGGCCCAGTTATGAAATGAACAAATACAGCTGCTGTTTTTATCATGACTTGCATTCAGATCTGGGAACTCTGCCCCAGGAAGATCTTGGAAAGTTTGAATGGATGGATTGAAAACAAACAAACAAGAAAAATGCCCTAAGTGAGACAGGAAGAATTGGTGTAAACATTAATTAATTGTACTCTAATATATCCTCAGCAGATGATAATTCATTCCCTTGCCTGATCTTTCTTGAACCCACAAGGAACTTGGCTCCCGGTCGAAATGGAGAAGATGAAAATGTCCATCCAACTTGCAGCGTTCAATACTATAGAAAGACATTCCGATACAATTAAGAGAGGTTGGCCGCAGCCATTGTTAACTCTTCTAAATAAATGTGGCGGTACTAGTGGTGGTGAGGGAACGACCAGACCAAAACTAAATCTGACTATAATTCCCATCAAATTAATTAAATACAGTTAATATGATTGTTTGATTCCCAATTAGTTTGTCATTCCTGGCTATTAAAAACTGCAATTTGATGGCAATGTTTGAAAAAGTTTGGAGAGGGCTACATACAATCCTGGATGAGGCCAACTGATCCTGAACACCTCTGATTTTTTCAGAACGTGGATGCTGTTTCTGCAAAAAATTAGATATCCATTCAAGTGATAGCTGTGGACTCAATCAGCATTAAACTAAACTGCTCTGTTTTGATTACTCCTGGGTATTTATGTATCATTTATAACTGCTTATTTGTCAACATTTCTTATCTCTTTATTCTTTCCATCCCTTCTCCCGCCTCAATCTACATCTGCCTTGCCCTGACAGATGTCCTCCAGATGTGTCAGGACAACCACATATCCCCATGCTGGGAATTTTGGGATTTATAATTCCAACACATCTGGACAGCACCAGTTGATCACCAATGGTGATCAACACCATTCATACTTTCTCTGCTCCATTTCTCCTTTTGCTTTCTTTCTACCTTAGATATCACAGTAGGCAGCCTAAACCTGTCCATCTAAAACCAGTATTTTTCAGTGCCAACATGGTCCTCTGCTTTAAAAAAAAGGAAAGAAAAAAAAAATAAGTTTCTCTTTTGTCAGCATCAACTTCATGATTAGGTATTCCTGTGCCAAGTACAATTTCTACATTTGTCTCATAAAGCTTACCCAGTCCTGTACAAACTACTTTATTAGGATGAAAAATGCATGAAAGTTCTCTCTGCTCTTTCCTAAAATATATCTCTAAACTGCAAAGCAACTAGGGCTGCAGATGGACAAGCAGCACATATAAAGCTGGGCATCTTTTTTGACATTAGGTAGCAGGGCTTACACGATGCAAAGACCAAAATCAAATGTTTATATCTGCTTTTTTGGAAGGAAAGAGAAGAAGAGGGTGACCAGCAGCAAGGTGGGGAGACTCAATTACAGCAGCAATGAGTGCACAGTTGGAGGATCTGAAGGGCCTGGTTGGGGAGAGATCCTCTTGGAGAACATCTATCTATGTGGTCACTGAGACACTGACATGATAGCACATAATCAGTCAATGTCTGTTGGAGGTGGAGAAGGGAGGGTCCAACCACCACACAGGTCTCCCAGCAACATGCATCATTCCTCTTAAAAAAGAAATGATCATTAAAATGTATTTACAGACCGAAAGATAAAACCATAAGGAACCACAAGGAGGAGTAAAGCAAATGAAAGCAATAGAAAAATGCATTTATTTAAAGAGAACATTTTTCACAGGTTGGCAAACTTGGATAAAAGGCCTGAGAATTCTAGGAACTGAAATCCAACACACCTAGAGGACACGTCCGTTGGAAGAGACCTGAAGGTCAGAGGAGGCTGACCTAAGCTAGCTGAGGTGGGGGCATTTGACAGATGAATCATAGGAATTAACAGAATAACAGAAATTGCATGATGTAGACCAGCTTTACGCAACTCGGCACCTATAGTTTCCATAGTGGTGGAATCAATAGGCCACTCCCCATCGGGAGGACATCAGGTTGGAGAAGATGAGTCTAGATCAAGATGATTTGGTCATTATCATTTGCCAATCTTCTGCCAGAACCAAACTTCACATCGCACAAATACTGATGACAGTATTTATCTGGGTCAAAACTGATGGAATCATGGGATAGCTAATAAATATAATTCAGAGGTAAAATAAATAGATTCTAAGGTACTGTCTTCCAAGCCAGAGACATGTTTATTTATTTATTTATCGAATTTGTCACCGCCCATCTCGTTAAACGACTCTGGGCGGTTTACAAAACAATTGCACGAACTTCAAGAACTTACTTTTCATTTTGGCTTCAGGGGTACTGGATTTTCTATCATGTGCAATAGAAGCCAGCTGCCCATTAATTGGCTATAAACACATTCCTTTGGATTCTTTCTTTCTTTCTTTCTTTCTTTCTTTCTTTCTTTCTTTCTTTCTTTCTTTCTTTCTTTCTTTCTCTCTCTCTCTCTCTCTCTCTCTTTCTTTCTTTCTTTCTTTCTTTCTTTCTTTCTTTCTTTCTTTCTTTCTTTCTTTCTTTCTTTCTTTCTTTTTTGATAAGAAGCAACCTTATGGTCCTTAGGCTATGATCTCTAGCCCAGGGAGAATTGCCCCCCCAGACTTTCAACCTGAGATGACTGATTTCTGGTGCAATCAAGGGGGTCTCTGCGTTGCAGATGGTTTTAAATTGTTCTCTACTTTGACTCGCTTCACTTTTTATCTGCTGCACGCCACCCCGAGTCACAAAGTTAAGGCGAAGGTTATAAAAACTGTAAAATAAATAAAATAAAATAAAACTTCTGCAGCCAGAATACTTCTTCCCCCTCCAACCTGGAAAGCATGGCGAGGATGAAACGACCGCCCTGTAAGGCCTTGAAACGTTTGTACTTTGAGGCAGAAAAATCTGGAGAGCATTCTTTACTCAAAAATGGGTCACGGAATCTGAGACTTCACACAAATAGGCCCATTTAATTGGGGGGGGGGGAAGCAAACTGGGGGAAACCGAAACTTGGGCCCTGTGAGGAAGATAAAAACAGGGTGGGGGCTGAATGCCACACTTCTGCAGTATCCCTTTTACTGCCTTTCTTCCACATGAAAACCAGTATATGGACACCAGATTGTGACTCTAGCTCACGGCATTAGGAACTTCATCTGGTTTGACACCCCTGGGTTATCAAGCACCATTCTTGGAGCCCCAGATCTTCCAGCTGGATCTGGATCTCAGCTCATTCCATTAAGAATCATTAGAGCAGTGTTTCTCAACCTTGGCCATTTTAAGCTGTGTGGACTTCAACTCCCAATTCTGGGAGTTGAAGTCCACACAGCTTAAAATGGCCAAGGTTGAGAAACACTGCACTAGAGCATTCGCTGTGCAAATACGGTATCTCAGCTTGCTTTGTGTCAGAGGACAGCCAGGGTGGAGAGAAAAGACATTTTCCATGTATAAGACAAGACCCACAGGCTATTTTAAGATATAGTCAGATCCTGCAAACTTGTAAAACTAGGACAGATGCCAGATTTGCTAGCTATTTCTTTCTTTCTCTCTCTCTCGCTCTCTCTCCAGGCTATGTTCTTTCAATAGAACTCCACCCTGATTGTCAGATAATAATTTTATAACATAATGACTCACCCGTGTATTGTTTTAGTAAATGCTTTATAGCCCAGCAGGGTAAGCTATCTTTTCCTAAAGCACAAGGAGCAGCTGTCAAAATCCTCCAGATCTTACTCCCAATTGAGTTTTGACGTAAGCAGGCCAGGTGCAAATTCACACGTTGCTTCAAAGCTCATTCGGGGTATTTGAATTCAACCTCCCAGGTTGGTTCACACAGTGAGCTAAGCCATAAGGTGGTTTGGCTGGCTGGTTCGGTGAATAAGCCACTCAAAAAACCATTAACTAGGTAGAACGAACAGTAAATCAGAGATTGTGGGCATGCAATAAATAAATAAAAGAAAGGCCCTAAATTTCACAAGGGTTCAGCAAGCTCAGTGCTAAAAGTCATGCAAGATCTGGCATGATTTACCCCAAACGTGTAGGAATTTTATGAGATTTGAATTGCTGGATTTCAGCAATGCTGCTTCTGCAATCTTGCCTTTTTTGACCCCCCATGGATGTCACTAGTTACATGTGCAACCTTGCCAGACGTAGCTATAGATGTTCCCCAAGATCTGAAGATGTGACCAAAGGAACTGCACCACTGGCAATCCGACAATCTTCAGACAGATACTGATCTTCAGAAGTCTGGAATGGATGAAAACATCAAAGGCAACATTCAATACCTACGTTTTAGCACAGGCAATTGCTTCACTAAGTCTCTTTTCTGATGATCCCAGTGAATTTGCACTCACATTGCTCACTCCCCGTCTGATCTGTGGGACAAACTCGCTTACTCTGATTCATTGGGCTGGAAGGGGGGAAAGAGTTCCAAACGCAAGAGTGAGCTCCAGGCAAAATCTAAAGCTGTGGATGAGAATAATGGAATTGCAGTTAGTGATGGGGCCCATCCTTTCAGAAGACACTTTGGGCTGAGTACACAGAAAACGCTATAAAGCCATAAAGAGATTTGCTTGGTTTATGGATTACTGCATTGTGCAAACCCAACAAATTGTGGAGCTAAACAAACCACAGCTTAGCCCGATGTGTGAATTCAGCCTTGGCCTAGATTATTTTGGGAAGCTGCTTCCAAGCCAAAAATTTGCACTGGGTTCACATATCATCCGGAGCCATCACGCCATTTGTCTGGGTTTGACTTAGCATATTGTGTGACCTATTTACGGCTTATTCAACAAGCTGGACTGAACCCAGCATGAGGTGTGAACTTAGTCATTGTGGGAGGAAATTTGCCATCAGCTAGCATCACTCAGCTGGTGTTTTTTCTCCCTACCAAAGCCGCTTCAGGACACCCAAGGAAAGCAAAATCCTTTGGAGGAAGATGAATTGTTCATCTTCCTCCAAAGCTTTCTGAGTTTGCTTCATCAAGGATTGGGACTGCAAATCAGTTTTCTGAACATCACAAGGCCCTTCTCTTTTCCCTCCCACCATTCCCTCCCAAGATTTCGGATTGGAAACACAACCTAGGACTCTTGAGGTCTCACAGCATCACGCTGATGTATCTTCCCCTAGATGCATGCTTGTTTTCACAGGATTTAAAAACAAACATTCATTAGCCACCTTTTCCACTTGGTGGAATGAAAAGGAGGGGCCATGACCTCTGGATTTCAGAAGGAAAGTGAAATGTTCAGGGGGCTAGGAGAATCCACAGTCCCCATGTGCCAAGCCCCAGCATTACTGCCACAATGCTGTCTTCATAGAAACTCACAGCAACACCAGAAATGAATTGGCTCTGTTGCCAAAGAAAGATGGTGGATGTGAATACAAGGATGTAGTGCCAATCTCAGATGAGCGCAAAGCATCTGCATAGAGTGTCCACATTTGACGTGGATCCATCCAGACTTTATGGATGAGAACAAGCTCCACGCTGATCAGACCAATGTTTATTCATTTGGCCAGTGTTTCTCATCCTTGGCGACCTGAAGATGTGTGGACTTCAATTCCCAGAATTCCCCAGCCAGCCATGCTGGCTGGGGAATTCTGGGAATTGAAGTCCACACATCTGCAGGTCGCCAAGGATGAGAAACACTGCATTAGGCAGAGAGAGCTGATGTAGTTTGGAGCAACCCAAAACCCAGCCTTTTTTGATTTCCGGCACCAGAAATTGCCTCTTCTCCACACATGCGTGTTCAGCTCCAACCACACCTGGGGTAGAAAACATTCACATACTACAACAAGCCACTCTGAGCTTTGTTTGTGTCCAATGTGGCTCTGCTTGCACAATATTTTAACCCATGGTTTACTCAACCATGTTTACTGAATCAACCCAATTTCCTAGAGTTGCATAGCCCCCAAATTCCTTAACCTTCACCAAGGGAGCCCAGCCATAAACTAGACAGCTGTGTTTTAGCTTAACATATTGAATCAATCCAATTTGGGGCTCACCCCCAAATTATCACCTCATCACCTCTAAGCCATGCTCTTTTAGCTTTGTGGAAAACAACGTTTTCCCCATCCCAGTTCCACCCAAACAGGTAGCTGTCTTCAAGTCAAACCCCACATAGGCAAGTGTGCATTGGTGTGACAAGGTTCATTACAAAGCCAATCACATAAAAGCAGGGCCTGCTGCATGTGGGTATGTCCAAGAAGTCAAAATGGTGTCCACAGCTGCATGATGAAAACCTTGCCTCTTCATGACACACACAAAAATCACACAGCTATGGACACCATCTTGACTTTTTTGAACCGCTGGTTGTTGGACAGACCTCATGCTGTTTCCCCCACACCAAACTGCCTGCTCATCCATGCTCACCATAGCTTCTCAGCAACAGGCTGAAACTGGCAACAGAGCACAAACATTCAGAAACAACCTTCTTGGGCTGAGTTTCAAAGCAGCCAAATGCCTACTTGTTTGAAGTAGCTTTCAGGAAAACCTGCATTTCCATCCGTTTGTTTGTCCAGAGCAATAAAATGCAGAACAAAGAGGATAAGCTGAGTCCTTAAGAAGAAGATGAGGTCAAGATATCTCTGGGCAGATACTCTCACTAATTCCACCCCACCATCGATGTCTCAGTTCTCAGGAACTGTCCAGAGTCTAAGATGGTTGGAAGACAAAGGACGCTTCTTTATTGCAATGACAAATAGCTTAATTCAGCATTAAATTCTTCCCATCCGGTTTGACCTTAGGGATACTTTGCAGAATGAAAGGGGCTTTGTGGATGTTATACTGAACCGAGTGGCAATGTTGGTTCATATTGAACTGAACAGGCAGAGCAGTAATGAACTAAGAAACTCAGTCTGGGGAAGACAAGATTAGCTCCCCACAGTTCACTAGGCCAGTGTTCCTCAACCTTGGGAACTTGAAGATGCGTGGACTTCAACTCCCAGAATTCCCCAGCCAGCAAGGCTGGCTGGGGAATTCTGGGAGTTGAAGTCCACGCATCTTCAAGTTCCCAAGGTTGAGGAACACTGGCCTAGGTGATCTTGGATGACTCCCTTGCCCTCAGCTCAACTTACTCATGGTGGATGGTGTGGAGGTAAAACCGAGGGAGGATTTTACTCTATGTTGCTTTGAACTCTCAGAGGAAAAAAAGTGTGGCTGTAAATGCGCCCAATAAATGCCACCTGCAAGGACGGGAAGGCCTGGCATGATATGGTTCATGGGGTCACGAAGAGTCGGACACGACTTAACGACTGAATTCACTTGTTACATTATTTATAGTAAAGAAAAAAACCCAATTATTAGAAACAATCATTATTAGAGACCAGAGCTGTGTGATGTAGATGTCTTGGTGAGCTTGCTAGCGCTACTCTATTGCTGAAAGGCACCAACTATGTGTTTTAGAAAAAGCCGCTGGTTTTGCAAGAGAGCAAAGTGAACCAGAAGCTGCCAGTCATATCTAAAAATTAAAAAATGGAATTTCTCATTGTATTAAGTGAATGGTTTTATACCGAGCCCCCAAAGAGATGTTACATTCTGCTTATATTCTCTTGCATTCACTACTTCATCCATGTTTTTCTGGAAACAGATTCAAATTATTGCTCTTAAAGTTCAGCAGCTGACACCAATGCAGAATATAGATATGCTAATAGGATTTCTAAGATCCTGGGTCTAATTCAGCCATCACTAAGCTCTTTTTAGTGGCCTCACCAAAATCATTGTAGGAGGAGAGCTGTGTTAGTTTGTAGTAGCAAAAAATCAGGAGGAGTCCGGTAGCTTCATTTCCAACTAACAATTTGTATTTACTGATTTAATAAAATAAATATATTTGAATGTATTAATGCAGTACGTTCAACACTGATTAAAACAACATGTATTACACATTTTAGTTTTATTAAAATTGTTTGTGAACTGCAGCTCAGGAAAGCTGATGCCTCTTCACGAAATGTGTTAGTTGGGAAAGGCGCTATCAGACTCCCCCATTTTTCATCCAAATCAGGAGCACCTAAAGTTACTCTTGTATTTAAGTGAAACATACACAAAATTCCTCAACTCAGTGGCACTTTGTCTGAGTAAGCACAACTAGAACTGGGTGGCTAATCTTCCCCTTCCTTGTCAACAGAATTTAAATTATTATTTACCCAGCCTCATCTGTTTGAGGAGGCTTTGCAAGAGCTGAAGGCGGGACTCTGCCACTGGAAGCTGACAATCCCAGAGGGACACAGAGGAAGGAGAAGAAAGCAAAGACGAAGTGACAGGAAAAGGCCACCTGATGGTTTTAAAAGTGTCTAGATTTCGTTAGTGCAACCCAGTTTGATGTAGTGGTTAAGGCATCAGGCTAGAAACCAGGAGACTGTGAGTTCTAGTCCCGCTTTGGACACAAAGCCAGCTGGGGGACCTTGGGCCAGTCCCCATCTCGCAGCCCTAGAAGAAGGAGGCAAGGGAAACCAAATCTTGCACAGAGACCCATCCAGGAAATGGCCAGGAGTCAACGCTGACTAGAAGGCACACACACACTTTTTCCTGCTTGGAGAAAAGCCAAAAAAAAGCCCTCTGATGAAGAATTTCCATTTGCGTCTGAGCCTAAGAGTCAAGCAGGTTCATAGCACACAACACATTCTTTGAGCCACCTACTTCTGAATCCTGGTCTTAAGGTTCAAGAGCATCCACGAAGTGGGAACCCCATCCTCCCCCTCTCATGCTATGCAGCAGCCTTCTTCCTCCCTCAGGGCTGACAAGGGCTGACGAAGTTTATCATTTATTTGAATTGATTAGGAGGCTGTGGTTCCATAACATCCAGAGGGCCCCACTCTGCCCAATTCCATTTGACCCAGTTTAGAAATAGCAACAGACCTTCATTATTTTAAACCAGTACAAAGATTTTTCCCAATCTTGTCCATTCTTGGGGTAATTGATTCTGCCCCCCGTCATCTTAAATGTTATAGTCTTTTTATGTATATAGTTTTTTTATATAGTATGATTTTTTTTAGCTAATTTAATGTGGATATTTATAGTTTTTACTGTTTTCGATGTTTGATTTTAATTGTGAGCCGCCCAGAGTCACCCCCTGGGGGAGATGGGTGGCATATTAAATAAATAAATAAATAAATAAATAAATAAATAAATAAAATTTGGCCCCCCTTCATGGATCACTGCCTTGTCATGGCGAAGGGGCTTGTGTAACTCAGTGAAGCTGAGCATGGTATGGTGTGATCACTGACCTTGAGCCAGACATCTTAGAGAGTGAAGTCAAGTGGGCCTTAGGAAGCATTGCTAACAACAAAGCTAGTGGAGATGACAGTATTCCAGCTGAGTTATTTAAAATACTAAAAGACGATGGTGTTAAAGTGCTGCACTCAATATGCCAGCAAGTTTGGAAAACGCAACAGTGGCCACGGGATTGGAAAAGGTCAGTTTACGTCCCAATTCCAAAGAAGGGCAATGCCAAAGAATGCTCAAACTATCGCACAATTGCACTTATTTCACATGCTAGCAAGGTTATGCTCAAAATCCTACAAGCTAGGCTTCAGCAATACATGAACCGAGAACTACCGGATGTACAAGCTGGGTTTCGAAGAGGCAGAGGAACTAGAGACCAAATCGCCAACGTTCGCTGGATCATGGAGAAAGCACGAGAGTTCCAGAAAAACATCTACTTCTGCTTCATTGACTATGCAAAAGCCTTCGATTGTGTGGATCACAACAAACTGTGGCAAATTCTTAAAGAGATGGGGGTACCAGACCATCTTACCTGTCTCCTGAGAAATCTGTATGCGGGCCAAGAAGCAACAGTTAGAACCAGTCACGGAACAACCGAGTGGTTCAAAATAGGGAAAGGTGTACAACAAGGCTGTATACTGTCACCCTGCTTATTTAACCTATATGCAGAGTACATCATGAGAAATGCCAGGCTGGAAGAATCACAAACTGGAATTAAGATTGCAGGGAGAAACATAAATAACCTCAGATATGCAGACGATACCACCCTAATGGCAGAAAGTGAAGAAGAACTAAAGAGCCTCTTGATGAGGGTGAAAGAGGAGAGTGCGAAAGCTGGCTTGAAACTCAACATTAAAAAAACTAAGATCATGGCATCTGGACCCATCAATTTCTGGCAAATAGAAGGGGTAGAAATGGAAGCAGTAACAGACTTCATTTATTTGGGCTCCAAGATCACTGCAGATGGAGACTGCAGCCATGAAATTAAAAGACGCTTGCTCCTTGGGAGGAAAGCTATGGCAAGCCTAGATAGCATATTAAAAAGCAGAGACGTCACCTTGCCGACAAAGATCCGCATAGTCAAAGCTATGGTTTTTCCAGTAGTAATGTATGGCTGTGAGAGCTGGACCATAAAGAAGGCTGAGCGCCGAAGAATTGATGCCTTTGAACTGTGATGCTGGAGAAGACCCTTAAGAGTCCCCTGGACTGCTAGGAGGTCAAACCAGTCAATCTTAAAGGAAATCAACCCTGATTGCTCATTGGAAGGATTGATAATGAAGCTCAAGCTCAGATACTTTGGTCACCTAATGCGAAGAGAGGACTCTTTGGAAAAGACCCTGATGCTGGGAAAGATGGAAGGCAGAAGGAGAAGAGGACGGCAGAGGATGAGATGGTTAGATAGCATCACTGAAGCAATGAGCATGAAACTGAGCAAACTCAGGGAGGCAGTGAAGGACAGGAAGGCCTGGCGCAATATGGTTCATGGGGTCACGAAGAGTCGGACACGACTTAACAACTGAACAACAACAAAATTTGGCCACTCCAGAGGAGAAACAGCACGTAGCATCGAACTGATCAGACACAGGCTTGCTCCTTTTATTCCACTGGTTGCAAACAAGTCAGTAAACAGAACTGACTTCTGGCCAAGTAGCTCCATTGAGACATTTGGTTTAGGCTTATTAATTGGAACTCCCATCTGGGGCAGCCATGTGACTCCACCAACATCCCAGACAGGACTGAGTTCCTTCTGCTCATCTCTGTGTGGATGTGTTCCACTTTTGGGTGTGACATACGAGACGTTTGCCCTGCATGCACGGATGCTTAAAGAAGGGGCCACCATTAATACCCCCAACTTTAAGGAAGCTGTACTTCCTGCCTTGCTCCTGAGCTATGGAATTGCTTAGGCCAATCTCTCGGTTACTCTTTATCCAAGCATTAAGTGCTGGAGGAATGATGATTCGAGCTGCTGCTCCACTTGTTTTTTAGTTTTGCCTCTTAGCCATTTGCGACTGCAGTCAGGATAGAAAAATAGGGTGCAAAGTGAAGTAATACATTAAAAGAGCCCGGCGGACTGAGCTATACAATAAAAGCACAGACGTGGTCAGGAACGTTTTCAGGGAGCAAGGAGCAACCGTTTCTCCTTTAAAAAAAAAAACAACTTTCAAATGATCCACCCACCCATCCATCCATCCATCATCAAATCATCTTTTTTATATACAGTTGTTCCCATCTGATCGGCACAATTCAGTTTCTTTGAACATCACTAAATTTTGTCATGCTGTCTGTAAAATTAGGCAGTTTTATTTCTATTTGTACAAATTGGTATTTTATTTGTAATTCTGGTCTGTGACCATAATAAAATATGGAGTGATACTTTCAAATGTGCGGGTCTCACCTGCAGAATCATACAAGATTTTAGACATGTTTTTAAATGTTTAAAAAATGCCTAATTATCTGGGTTCCACAGATGCTATCCAAGGGTACTCTGGTAGTCCTGACATCTCTGGCCACCATGCTGGTGACCACTGAACTCCCTGTATAAGAACAAAAGCAGGACACACCCATACCCACATGCAAGCCAACGATGACACAGTAAGTGCCAACTTCAGAAGCATTTGGATCCAAGGCCCGTGCTAGCCTCAAGATCACATTTTCCAAATTCACCAAGCAGAGGGCCTGAACGGGCCTTCTGTCCAAAGAAAAGCTGCTTAGAGTTAGCCGTCAGTGGAACTTATTCGTAACACAAGAAATGGATGTTTTAAATAATGGGACTGGAACAAGCGTTCTCTCTTTTCATCTGGAACGGGACCAGAGGAGGACAGCCATGAGGGCAAGAGGCCTGCAAAGCAAGAAAAGTTGAGAAGCCGACCTAGCGTGGGAGGTGAAGTCAAGGGCGGCAAAACGTTGAGACTTGCGAAGCGGCTGCCCGTCTGTATTAGAAGGGCTCACTGTGAAGCAATATACAGCTTATGTTAAATTCACAGAATGGGTCCTAGCCAAGCTGCGAAGACTTAGCTTCTGCAGTCTAAGATGCTATTGATTGCAATCCAGAATTTTTTTCCTGCTTCCTCGGCCTCCGTGGGTTAAGACTCAGGCCCCTGAGAGTTCCTCTGGGCCTCCTTTTCTCTATTAGTGCAAAAACTTCCTGCCCACTTCCTACCATCCAGCTGACTTTTCCTGGGGGCAGCAAACTCCTGAAATGCACAGACGGGGAAGAGAAAGCAGGGGAAGTGAGAACTAGATTATGTAAGGTGAATGGCTCGTAAACCCCACCGGTTGTGGCGCAGAAGGATGCATTATGTGAAAGTGTAGTAGCTGAGTTCACGCATGCTATAACCAAACCTCATTATGGTTCAGGGTAATGAGGAAATCCAGCCAATGGTGATTAATTTGATAAACTATGATTAGGTACACTCCAGTTGTCACATGATCCCAGTCAACCTGTTTAGTGTAGTATGCAAATCACAGTTTATGTCTTGGTTCAATATATGAAACCAGGCCAAAAAACCTATGGTTGAATAGAGTGCAAGCCAGACTGAAGTCTTTGCGGAGAATTCGATTCGGTATTATGGATCTAACCTGACCCACAACTCACTTTTTTCTCTGTACTCACCACGATCCTCTTGAATGCAAATGTCTTGAACTATTCACGTGAGACATGGTGTCTAATGTCACATGGATACCAACTGAAAACTAATTAAGTCCAAGGGGATCTGTGCAGCAGAACCAAGGTTAGTAGGTTAGTTTTCCACAAGCTGCCGTGAGGTCAAAATGATGGGACGTGAATCATGATACCATCATGGAAACGGTGCAACTTAATATTTGCATCATGACATTTAATGCAAGTACAGTGGTACCCTGGGTTACGAACTTAATTCGTTCCGTGACTCTGGTCGCAGCCCGAATTGGTCGCAACCCGAAGCAAATTTCCTCATAAGGTTCAATGTAATTACCATTAATCCGTTCTGGTGTGGAGGACAGGGAGGCGGCTATTGCTTGGAGGGAGAGTCCCCCTCCCTACGACCACGTGTCAGGGGCGGAAAAATGGCCGTGGACCGTGTCACGGGAGGGAAAATGGCCGCGTATCCTGTTCGTACCCCGAGGCAGAGTTCGCAAACCGAGGCAAAATTTTGCGGCCGGAGCTGGTTGTAACCCGAAAAGTTCGTTAACAGAAGTGTTCATAACCCGAGGTTCCACTGTACAGAAGTCACATCATCTGCTTTATGACATGCCCTGCCAGTTCCACCTTGTAGACACCTGAAGACGTAACACTGAAAACTAAACTATGTTCCCACTGACACAAACAATTCACACGTACAATTCACAGAGACGGCTACTAACCCACTGGATTACACTCTTCCTTACCTTGGTGGGGGAAAGAATGAGAGGGCAGTTATCAAAATTAATATTAGTCATTGCAATATTCTCTCCTGCACATACATAGTTACTACACTTTTCCAATAAAACTTTTTAAAATATCGGATTTGCTGCCAAATTTTGACTGCCCTATTACTTCTGGGACACCCTATCTATGGAACAGTAACCAGAAAGCTCACATCTTGAAAAGAAAAAAGATTCCTTTAGGAATGAAATTGACTAAACCAACCTGATGCAGCCTAGTCAATTTCGATAGGCCTCCAAGATTAGCGAAAGCAGCAGGATCTGACCGAGAAAGAGGCTAAAATGAGTAGGAGCTGATCCCAAAGACCCCCCCATGTGTAATTAATCCAATCATTAATTATCAGCATTGCAAATTAAAAGGACTACCCCATGACTGGAATCTGACAAGAAGTCTACAGAGAAACATTAAGCTAACTGATGAACGGGGAGCGCATATATGTTTAACCATAAATCAGGGGTGCCCGATATTTGAGAAGTCAGTTTCCCAATCTTCAGGAACAGGGCTAAATCTTGAGAGGTGAAGGGTATACTCTGGTGTAGGCATCCTCTCAGCCTTAATTGGGGAGGATAAATTCAAAAAAAAAAAAAAAATCACACCATCAAATTTCAGCAGTGCAATGCCAGCGGCTGTGTTACCCATGGACTGGCCATGCGAATGGAAAGCCAGCTCTTCCTGCCATAAAGCTAAGCAGGTGTGCGCCTACAGTGTTGTATGTTGACATAAGAAAAGAATTCCCTCCCCATCTTTATTTATTTATTTACAGCAGTGTTTCTCAACCTCGGCAACTTGAAGATGTGTGGACTTCAACTCCCAGAATTCCCCAGCCAGCATGGCTGGCTAGGGAATTCTGGGAGTTGAAGTCCACACATCTTCAAGTCACCAAGGTTGAGAAACCATGACTTACAGTATTTACTACGCCAGCCTGTACCCTTTCCCATTACATTTTTATAATAAAAAGCTACCCAAGACTAGTGTTGAGAGACAGCTGTATCATTGAAAAAGGCTATATCAGAACTAATTTTTCAGCCATTTTTTTCAAAAAAGGTCTGGCCCTTTTGTGCCTTGAACAGAAGTTTGATCAGCAGGTTGACCACTCTAACCCCAAATGTGAGAGAAGCTGCTGCTGTTCTTGCCTGTGCAAAGACCTGCAATTTCACGCTCCTGAACTTCACTATATACCTCCACTTGAACAGAGTGGCTCAGTTTCCAGAACTTATTAAACCATCTTTACTTAATTGTGGTTAACTAGGTTAATCCTATTGGCTGGGTTCACACAACATCCTGAACCATAATAGAACCACGTAGCTGGGCTTGCAGGATACATAGAGCCAAATCAATGAGCAAACCCAGTCTGGAAACTAATTGCAGAACACCTACATGCCTGACATATGCACATGTTAAATCTAGACTATTACACCTGCTAAATTGATTTTATTAAGTTTGTACAAATGAGTATGCAGCTAAAAAACAAGTTTTGATACAAGCTCACAAAAAGCCATCTTTGTTTTCGTCTTCAGGTACACCACAGCAAACCAAGGGTCATATCAAAAGCAAGACAGATAGTCCTTGTTTAACAACCATAATAGGGACCAGAAAATTGGTCATTAAGCAGGGCAGTCATTAAGTGAGCCACCACATGACCAGACCCGATTTTATGACCATTTTTACAACAATCATTAAGTGAACCACATGGTCGTTAAGCAAATCACATGTCTGTTAAGCAAATCCAACTTCCCTAATGGACTTTTTTGCTGGAATTTGCTTAACGACCACATGACTCACTTAACAACAACGTGATTTGCTTAACAACCATAGTGATTTGCTTAATGACCATCATAAAAAAGGTCGCAAATCATGATCACGATCGGATAGTGCAACAGTCGTAAGTGTGAGTACAGGTCATAAAGCACTTTTTCTGTGGCTGTCATAACTTCAAACTGTCGTTAAATGGTTAGCGACAACTACCTGTATTCCTTCTTGTACAACAGAAAGGAAATAAAACAATGCAGCTCATTTGTAATATATTAACATCTGCATGTGTACACACACACATACTGCCCAATAAATTGCAACCATTTTTAGTTGATTCACAACTGTCTGAATGGATGACACTAACACCGTTAATTGGTGACACACTGCAGCCCAAATCAAGGTGTTTGGCAGAGGAAACCCCCTATTTACTGTAACTTTTGCAGAAGGATAATTCTAGGGGGAAGGTGACTGTCAGCATTGTGTCACTGCACACATCACTTCATTTGTGTGATGACCTCATGATGCCCAAGCCCCAACAGTGGGAAATCTGCCATCCTCCAGGTGCTGATAAACTAACTTCCAACAGGCCCAATTAGTAGGGCTGAACGCCTGAAATGAAGGAAGTGAGATCTTGCAATTTCACATAAGCTTCAATTTTCTGGCCCGTAACTTTGAAGAAGATTGTAAGGGTACAGACAAAAACACAAGACAGTTATTGAAAATTATCTTTGAAGAAAAACCCACTTGCTATAAAGCCAGTTTTTTCCTGCATGCATTTCAGAGGCCATGTGTGAAGAAAAGCTCTTACAGAGACTATGTTTGCCCAAATAAGCCACAGTTAAAGGGATAATGGCTAACTGAATTAACCCAAGTGCCTGGGTTCACACAATACACCCAGCCATAGGCTAACTGGGAAAGCTGGGTTCAGACTAACCACAAACTAGCCCCTAGCATGTTGGGTGAACACAGCCAAAATTGGCACAATACATTTTGCTACCTGAGTTCAGACTAGCCAACGACCCTGCACAGAAGCTATCATATCCTGCTTGATATTAAATTTATGGCCTTTTTCACAACGCTTAAAATTAATAGCTTCAAGCGACTGCTGAACTGAACGCTTAGTCCCAGGCATCTGTGAATCTTAAAAAAAAAGAAAAAGAAATCTTATCCTAGAACATGTGTTCATAATAGAATTTGCAAGTCACAAGAGGATATTTAAAAAAAAAAAAAGATTTGACCTGCTCCTGCCTCATTTAATATAAGGTTGATGTGCAGAAATCAGCAACGGCTTGCCAACTTAACAAATTCCTCTGCTCAGGGGCACAAGGCTGTCCTTCAAGGGAGAGTAGATATTTTAGAAACTGGGACCGCCACTTCCTTCAGAAAAATCACCCAGGGACTGGTAGCAGACACAAATCAAATGAAAGCTTATTCCTGAGATGTCAGAGCACATCCTGGAATGAGGGGGCAGTAGCAATTAACCTCTTTCCCTTTCATCAGCAGGAAATAATATGATATAATCTAGAATAATATTTGGGATCCCCCTTTCCCCACCGATGGGGCTTGGAAACCACCCAAGGATGAAGAGAGGGGAGCAAAAACAACCTTAACGTCTCTTTCAGTTCTCCCTGTCTTCTTTTGCGTCTTTGCGAGTGTCTGAATCACAACCCTCGCTTTGGCCCGGCCTGTCAGGCCAGGCCAGGCCAGCCCAGCTCCAGGGGTCACTGAAGCTCAGCGTGCCAGTTTAGGCCATGGAGGGAAATGACAAAAAGCAGAGCTCTGCCACTGATGTATGCCAGGGAGGTGAGGATGGAGGATAAAGCCGGTCACAAAAAGACCTGCCAACCTCTGCTCCCTTTGCAACTTACTTCGGAGTAGAGGCTTCAAAGGCAGAGGCGGGAACTGACAGGAGGGGGCCTCCTGGTATTTTGGCCTTGAGCCAACTCCACGTGCCTGCTCCAGCAGAAAAATAATCCCATATATTCTCCCATCCCCTCCTCAAACCTGATTATAGACAAGGATGTCACTTTAGGGTTCCCAGCAAGGATTTGCAGGGGGGCAGCGAACCCCGGGCAGCCCCAGGGAGCAGGGAGGGAGTAGTTGAGTCCCACATATCACATCGGGGTCCTTCCCCCCTCCCCAGCCACTTTTTCTAGGACCTCCACGCTGCAGGGCAACGAGGCTGCCAACTTTTCTTTCTGCCACCCACTTCGCCCTTCCTCCAGAGGAGCCCACAGATTCCTTCCCCCCCCCCATGGCCGAGGGGTGAGTCGTCCGGGCGGGATCCTTGCCAAAGCCGGGGGCCTTGGAGGCCGTTGCCCAGCAGCTCCCCAGTCCCGACGGGGCTCCCGACCCCGCGGGCGAGCCCTCTCCCTCCCGCGGTCCCTAAGCGCTGGTCCTGAATCAGAAGACTTACCCCGCGGACGGGATGCGCCGCCAGACACAGGGCAACCACCAACACAGATGCGCTGCAAAAAAAGGGGGGGGGGACAAAGTGTCACGTTGTCCCACGGCAGACGCGACCCCCACCGCCTCCGCTGCCCCGTTTCCCCCGACCTGGGCACTCACCCCGCGAACATGCTGCCACCCGGGCGGTGGGGCAGCGGCTGGACCCCGCGGGAGGACGCGGTTCTGGAGCCGCTTCCGCAGCCGGACCCCACGCCCTGTTCCGGGGAAAGGGGAGGGGGCGCGGCCGCGGGAAGGGCCGGTCGTGTGGACGCACGGGGAGGACACGTGAAGAGCGGTCTCCGCCCTCCCAAAGCGGCAGGGGAGAGAGCCCCGGAGAAGCCCCGCGATCGCAAGGCGCCGAAGCCGCGCGGCCGAGAGGCGGCAGGGGCGGGCAGACGAGGGCGGAGCCGCCGCCCTCAGGCAGCCGCAGTGCCGCCTCGGCCTCCTGCCTCTCCCCCTCCTCTCCTCTCCTCTCCCCTCCCCTCGAGCCCCTTCCCGGCTTGGTCCGTCCACACGTGCATTTGCCCGCAGCCTTTGGGAGAGAAACAGGCTGAGCGGGGCGCGCTTTGCCAGGCGGGTTCAGACCCTTTCCTTTAGGACCAAGGTCTTTCTGCCCCCTCTTCTCAGGCGGGGTTAGTAGGTTCCTGCGACCGTGGGAATCCCTGCCCCATCTCGGAGACGGGAAAGGCCTGCGGCGGGCAGGCTCGACTGCTTGCCTGGCTCTGGCTGACTTGCGCGCATCCCGGTCCAGATGGGGGAGCACTTGGGGAGCACTTGGGGGAGCAGCGCATCTTGCGAACTAAGTTAGTTGGGGAACAGGTGGCTCGGATGACTACGGGCAAGGGCCCCGTGGGGATGCAAAAAAGAATGGAAGAAAGTTCTTCCGAGCCGCGGACGGGGCCCCGCTTTGATCCCTCCCGTGAGCCTCTGAATTTCGGGGCGCAAAGGCTGCAAAGGCCTCCCGGAGCCTTGACGGGCCGTGTCGGTTTCCTCAGACAATCGGAGTATATTTAGTTGTGGAAGCGGGCAAGACCCATCACAGCGCAGACAGCAGCCCTTGGGGTGCCAGTGCTCTCTGGCACTGAGTCCCCGCCTTTGGTGGCTGCAAGAACCTTAAAAGTTCCCTTTGGGGAAACTGGAACTGAAGTTAGCTAGACTTGCTCCGGATCCTTCTGCAAGACAGGCTTGTGCTCACGTGCAAAAGGACGCGTGTCTAACTCTGGGTCACCTGGGTTTACAGCCGTGTGAGAACGGCTCCGAGCGCTTTTTCGGAACGCTTCCCGGACCGGAGGCCCGTCGGCACTGAACAAAGAACGGGTTATTTCGGAGTAAACAGAGCTAGAAATCGGTCAAAGGCAAGGGGCCCCCTCCCCCTCCCCCCAACCTGCAGGAGCTCAACTGGGCCACAAGTTACCCGCAGTAACCCCCTTTTCCTCCCCCTACTATTAATTGCCACCATTGTGATTTACACACACAGTTATTCCGGAGTCCGTGTTGCGTGGCTCGCTGTGGGGTTGACACCCCCCTTGCTCACTCCGCCGGCTGTAGGAAAGCCCTGAGTTGCTCACGAAGTGGGGAAAAAGATGTGGAGGGGCAAAAGGGGCCGCTGCCGCCTTTGAACTTACTTCCGAGAAAGGGTGCAAGAACCCAAGGGGGGTGTGGTTGACTCGCAAGGAGGGTGCCTTCTACACGTGGACCGGAATACTGTAGATGGGGTGTAAATTCTCCCGGGGTTTCCTTCCTTAGGTAGCCATGAACTGCGTTCGCACGAAACGCTAATCCACAAACGAGGGTTGCGGGAACCCAGCTCAAGTGGTTAGGTGAAGGAAGCGAGCCATCCTTAGCCATAGTTTACTTAAGCACGGGCACCAGGGTCGTCGGAACGCAGCCTGGAGAGGGGGGGTGGTTGCAACTGCTGGGAGCGGGGAGACTGATTTCTCATCGGGGCAGAACTTTGCGCAGAAAATCCACTCTCGTTTATTCCCCCAGCATGTTCTTCTCCTCTGAAGCTCCTGCAGGAGCCTAACCTACTACCCCCCCGCCCCAAAAGCAACTAGCCAGGACTGAGTTCATAGAATGCACTAATGTATGTGGACTGTTTGTCTGTGGATCCACCACAGTGGCCAGAATGCCTTCCGCGACCCCAAGTACAACTCTTAGATCTAAATCACCAAATTACATGCACTAACCCCATCGCCAGGGCTGCTTATTCGCCAAGTTCTGACTACACAAACCATGGGTTCGCGCAACGAAGCCACCAGGCAAGAGAGGGGGAAGGGGGGAAAAGCCCCCCTCTTTTTTTTAACTTCAAATCGGAATTCAGAGCCTCGTTGGAAAACAAGCCACTCGCCTTCCCACTCAGCCCGGGGGGACTACAAGTCCCATTCGCCAGGCAGGCAGGCAGGCAGGGCGGCGCATGGATCCCGGCTGAGCGGCGGCGAGAGGCAGGCAAAGTAGTCCCCGGAGAGGGGCGCGCGGGAGGCCGAGCTTGCGAACGCGCGCCCGAGCGAAGGCGAGCGCCGCGCCGGGAAAGGAGGCGGAGGCGGGCGCGGAGGCGGGCGCGCAGAGCCGCCTCGCCCGGCCCAGCCCTGCCCAGTCCTTGCCCACCTCATCCTCCTCTTCTTTTCTTTTTTTCCCTTTTTTCTTTTTTTGGGGGGTGGGCGAAGGCTGGGTCAGCTCCGGCGAGGCTGCGGGCTCCTGGAGGAGGAGAATGAAGCTGCGCCCGGGCGCCCGCCGCCTCCTCCTGCTGCTCGCCCTGGGACTCGGCGCTTGGGACGCCCAGGCTGCGGTGGGTGCTCGGCTGCCTTCGGATGCACCCGGAGGGGAGCGCGGGAGGGGGCAGAGGCAGGCGAGTCCAAGCCGCCCGGGTGGGGCTGGGGCTGGGGGTGGACGCGAGGAAGCCGCGGCTGTCGCCTCCGGTGGCTCCGAAGTGACGGGCTGGGGACCGCAGGAAAAGTTTGGCAAAGTTGGTTTTAAAAATAGGCTCTCGGGCGAGCGGGTGCAAGGAAGGCTGGGAAAGGGGAGGGGGCGCGGGAACGGGTCGGATCCTGCCTCGCGCCCCCGCGGGGTCCTAGGGAGTGAGAAAGCCGGTGGGGGGGGCAGGAGAGATTGAGACGAAGGGACCTCCGCGGGTCCCGGTTTCGTAACACGCTCAGCTTGAAGTTGAGCGGCTTGGATTGCGCCGGGGAGCCGAGAAGGACAGGACGCTGCAGCGACCCGCGGGAGAGATGGGGGGCTGTCCCCCCCCCCGACAAACGGGCTCCTTCAGGTGGCTGCATCAGGGCTGCCTCCTTATCTTCCCCCTCTCTCTTGCTCCCCCCAGCCCTCTCTCCCGGGAATGTCGTTATCGAACAAAGGCATGCGAAGTTTTGTCTAACTCCCTTCTGTGCAGATTTATGGCTACCCTCCTGAAGTGTCTTTTTCAGTATGTGAAAGTGGACGGGGCGGGGGAGGTCACCGAGGAGCGGCACTTGGGGGAGAGTGGCCCTGGCTGGCAGATCCGGCTCAAGCTGGTGAGGATTTGAGGGGAGGCAGCTCCTCCTTAGCCCCCGCTCCAGCTGAACCCCTTTCCCCCACTTGTGGAGGGGGAGTCTCAAGGTGAGATCCAGTTCTGTAAGATGGGCCTTTGTCTGGGGCTTTAAAAGGGGGCAGTTTGGCAATGTTCAACCTGGATTTCAAGATGCTACCCCCCCCTTCTCAGATGCTGTATGTATTGCTTTGCTATGTATGTGCGGTGGGTGGGGGGCTGCGTGCATTCTGCACAAATGGATCTTCCTCCCCGTGCAAACCACTGCTGGAGAGTGCAAACACTGGAAAAGTCTGTTCAGGGTGTTGAGAGGAAGGGATGGGCGTTGAAACTGAATGTGGCCCCTTTCTCCTCCCCCCCCCCCGGTATCCGTCTTAAATTGGCTGTACCCTTCATTTCCACTTTCTGATATCTGATAAAAGTGAGCCTAGAAATTAGACTTCTTGAGGGGCAGGATGTGGGTTGAAATTGAACTGTGTCCTTATATGTTGGCAAAAGTGTGTCTTCTGTTTTCGACCAACTGATGACACTAACAAACATCAATGGAGGTTAGTGCTGTGATGGCTCAAGCTTGGGGGTGGGGGGGGTGATAAATTAATGTGTGACACCTTGGAACCTACTTCGCCAGCTGTTTATCTCTCCCCCCACTGTGTTCCTCTTCTCCCTTGCACGGAAATGGTCAAAATAGTCATTTTCTCCTTGTGTCTAGCTGTAATTTATTAACATGCCCCTTTGAAATAATATGCATTATTAAGTAATCAATCTCTCCTTTTAAGGTAGCATTTATTTACTGTGGTCATTATGGAAAGAAGAACGGTAGGGTTGATTGCAGTTGTGTGTGTCTGAAATCACTTTTCGTCCAACATCTGTAGGGAACTCTATTATTATTATTATTTTCTGGGATGAAAGCTCAGCCAGATGTTTGTCTTGCACCTTTCCCCTAATTATCCAATGACATTTATGAAAAATTAGTCATCTCATTTTATGGGCTAGTATGTTATGTGCTATTTCTTAGATGGGACCACAGACTGAAATGCTTTAAAAATGCTTCGTTACTCCTTAAAAATGTTTGCTTCTCCCCTTCCCCATTCCATGCTTAAGCTGGGTATAAACGTGAAGTTGTCACTGATGGCAAATACATTTGTCCCATTTCTTACATGTTATCAAAACAATGTATATTGGCTGGCTGTAGAACAGATAAGAGATCCTCAAGAGCAATCTGAGTTGCAGATCAAAAACAACTCTTTTTAATTCTGCTCAAACACAATTGCTTTCATGTTCTCTGGGACTTTGCAGAAATTCCTTTGCTGAAGGAAAACTAAACTGGTGGACATCTTATTCCATAATACTTCATCCCCTGCAATAACTTTGCATGTTCATTCAGAAGTCAGTCTCATTAAGTTCAGGAGGCCTCTGACTTGTAGCAAAAGTAAAATGTGGGGTTTCTGGCAAACCCCATGTAATCAGTCTGGCATCTCCTCTGAACTAGAGTTCCCATGATTTGGGACGGGATGGGTGAAGATGAAATGAACTCATTCTTTGTATAAATATCGAATCTGCATACATATGAGTGCATAATATGAGAGGTGTAAATTCCTAGTGATAGATAAGAGGTAAGGAATCTGCTCTACGAAAGGGTTGAGTTCCTTTCTTCTGCTTTTTCTATGTTGCTTGGTTTGTAACACCTGCTTGGGTATCTCAGTACATGGTTAAACAACCAGAATGAGTCACGTCGGTATGGGTCACCAATATTTGAAACTGGGAACTCTGCAAAATTGAGTGGAAGGGTGTTTGTCCATAAGAGTGAGGGCAAAGCTGTGCATAAACCAGATCCCTTGCTTTTAATATATTTCCATACTCTATAGCAGTGTTTCTCAACCTCAGCAACTTTAAGCTGGGTGGACTTCAACTCCCAGAATTCCCCAGCCAGCATGGGAGTTGAAGTCCACCCAGCTTAAAGTTGCTGAGGTTGAGAAACACCATCCTGTAGGAGTATTGGCGCTGTGTAGGATATAGGGCAGAATCTGTATTTCTCAGGCTGCATCAGGCTCCCAAAAACCTTGGTTGTATCTTCAGGAGGCCTTCCTTAAGTTGCTACCAACTTCCAGGGCTGAATGCAACCAAGAGACAAATAGTCACGTGCATGACAAGAGAGCTGAAGCGTTCACTTGATTGATATTTGATTCTACCTAAATTTAATTTTTGCCCTGTGCCACCCTCCGCTTTATGCAAAGCAACTCATTGTGTGCTGCTCCAAGGCCAGATGTGGCTTCTGTCCCCCAAAAGTTGGGTGTTCCTCCTTTAGGTTATGAACTCACATTCCCCTTCAGGCTATGATAGTATTAGTAGGAATCTGATTCCAAATTTGTGCATACATAGAGGGCCCTGGTTCTGGTTCGTAGGTGGTCCAGAAATAGAGAAGGTGGCTATGGGGAGTCCCCAGATCAGTCAGAGGTTTGAAGTTGGATGTCTGTAAGTTTGTGCTCGAGGCAAAAGCAAGGATGGCCTTGGGAGAGCTGGGATCTCTCCCCCCCCCCCCAAGCTCTCTGCAAGCATGTGACAAAAACCGTCTGGAGCTGTTCCCCTCCAGTTCTGCTGGATTGATCTGCAGACCCCCTGTAGCCCACCAGCATTTGTTTTGTGGACCTGAGAGCCTTGATGACTTGGCAGAGTTGAGGTTTTGTATGTTTATTTATTTATTTATTTTTGGAGGGGGCAAAAAAGTGCAGAGTCCTTGGTGATGTCTGAGTTTGGTGGTTTGCTTGCAGACATTTCGTTACCCAACTAGATAACATCTCTGAAGATGTTACCTAGTCAGGTAACGAAACATCTGCAAGCAAACTCAGAGAACACCAAGGACTCCACAGTTCAACCATGAGCTACATATATTCTCTTCTATTGGTACAAAATAGTGCATTAAGCCTTGCAGAGACTTAAGGCATTTCACGCCTACAGTTCCCCACTGCTAATAGGCCCACTTTAGTTGCGGGCCCCATCCACTTTGGGAGGGCATCCTGCACTTGCTACACATGTCTGGTGGATCTCTTGGGCCAACAGAAATTTTGCTTTCCTTCCTTCCTCTTCCTTTGCGAAAAGGACTTGTTTTAAAGCTAGGAATCCCCTTCTTACAGGTCCAAGCTAGGTTCTTCAGGGGACAAAGGAAGCCTTCCTGAACCTGAGGGCTCTCTAGATTTAAATTCCCAGAATTCCCCAGCCAATATGGCCACTGCAGAGAACCCTGGGATTTGAAGTCTACAAAGGTAGAGGCTGACCAAGCTGAAGAAGGCCAGAGGAAGACATTTTGGAACTTAACAATGAGACCCATCTCTTGGGGAGGGGGTATGTCCTAGGGACAAGAATTTTTGCAAGTCCCACTAGGAAACCATGGATGTCTTAATCAGCCCTGCACCCAAGAGTTCCTGGTTTTCAATGCCATAAAAGAGGAACCATCTATTTAGGCACTGAGGCACCAACGGCTCTTTTTCTGGAGTGTTTATAAAGTTTAAGATTCTCTTTTCAGTTTTGGTGTCTGTAACTCAGTTGTGTTAGCAACTACATTGTTATGATCTGTGGTTGCAATAAGCCAATTCACCTTACCTGTGTTAGCAATGGCTTATAGCATCTGACATAGGTTGCGTAAAATGCACAATGATGCATATAATTTATCAGCCTGTTGCATTCTCTTGAAAAATTGTGGACTTGATTCAAATGTGGGCTATTAAAAAGAATGAGAGATGTGACTGAGAGGTAGAATTGCTCTGGTTTTGTCTGTAGGTGAGCAAGCATCAGCAGTTCTACAGAGTGGATTCATTTTTTAAGTGTAAATCTTTGTGGGGTGAATTAGGAAACACCCACCCAACAAATACTGAGTGCCTTTAGGGATTAGGGGGTGCTGCAAGTTTTGTTGGGATGGGGGGATTTGACAGAATAACCTAAAAAGTGGCATGGTTGAGGTTCTCAGTAGGAACACTATCCATGATAATATTTTGCTGCAAATCAGATAGTGTTATTAATCAGCAACAGCCAAAGAGGGAGGGAGTGGTTATTTATTTGTTTGTTTGTTTGACTGATTGATTGATTGATTGATTGTTTGATTCACTTTGATGGTGCTCAACTCCAAGCCAGACTCGAACAGAAGAAGAAGAAGATGAAACATTTGATAGATTTCTCCAAAACGTTCCACCAACATCTAACATCCAGTGGAGGGGGTCCAGCTGCTAAAGCCCAAGGCCTAGGGGAACAGGTCTTGATGACCATCTGGAATGCCAACAGGGTGGGGTTATATTCTCATATAAAATGAAGCACACTATTTGTTTACAATGTTTGTGTCCTGCTCTTCAATCAAAGTTTTTGCACCATCATAAAAGACAAATGGCAAACATCTAAAAATGCTTGAAAATCAAATAGAAACATGCATGCCAGGAATCTGAGTTGTTACAAGTAAGAAGACTCTGTCCAGATTTCTGCCAAGTGAACTTCAGCTGGCAGAGAGGAAAATTGGAAGGGAATCTCTGTGCACATATGTAGAAAGAAGACTTAAATGTTTAGGTCAAATGGAGCCTGAAAATTCACCTAGGCTATTTAGAGGGATAAAATTGGAACGATAACTTGCTTTTCTCAGCAATAAGTTTAATTTAGGAAAGGATGTCTCCTAAAGGAAACATTAACCCTCTTGAATTAGGTATTCCCCCTTAAACTTGAGTCAATTTAAAATAATTCTGAATATCTCTTGAGTGTGTAGGAGCTGAACTTGGTTGGTTCTGACTCATACTGTTTCTGATCTCCAATTGTCACAATGACTGCTTTTGCCCATCAAACTAGGCCAACCTTTTGTTGACCGACTATTATTTGTTGAATAACCCATACCTGGCTGGATTCACTCAAGGTGCTAAACCACAAACAACACTGTGGCTTAGTGCAGTGTATGACATCAGACAATGTGAGATGGTCTGATCCTAAAGCAACCCATTTCTCTTTGCCCCCTTCCTAAATCTGCAACTTGGAGTTTGGCACCCCTTTCAGTGCCACTGATCAGAAAGACATCTAAACTTTGTGTTTCTTCAAGATTAAGACTTCTCTTTGAGTATAAGGCATTATGGATCACATTCTATCTTGCCTGAGAAATGATTCGCATTCCTTTAACAAGATGTTATCTTGATGCTCTTTTCAACCAGGAATGCCAAATGTTTTGCTTGAAAGAGAACAGTCCTCCATTTCTGGTGTGAGAACCTCCCTCTGTAGGTCAGATGTGGACGATAAGGCTTCTGCATTCGACCAACGAGGCTGACCCTTTCACAAAAGCAAACTCCTACTCATTCTCTCTCTCCCCCACCAACCCACTTCTTCCTCAAATCCCCAGTCCCATTTCTCAGCAAGCCTGCAGAAAGCTACCGGAGAAGAGAACCTTGCCTTCAGAAAATGGAAATGTTGTCCAAAAGATCAGAACTGAAAGAAATACAAGTATGCTTAATTCAAGGGAGGGAGGGAGACTGCAAGAGATACAAAACTGAGAACACTTTTTAAATTAGATCTTCCCTTGGATACCTCCAGCTAATGAAGTTGGCCAGGCTTTTACAAAGAAGGTCTTCTTGGTAATTGCACCATCTTTTGGAGTGCTGTCCCCAAAATGTTTTGCCTGATGCCCACTGTGCTGTCTTTTCAGCACCATCTAAGAGGTTCCTCTTTTCCCAGCCATTTTATGACTTAGCATTTCTGGGATTTTAACATACAGTACCTACTTTAAGTCAATGGTTGCTTTTACGCATTTCATTGACTTGCTGTCTAGCACTTTAAATGGGTTTTGCTGACTTCTATGCCGTCGTCTTCAGGGGTTTCCCCCCCTTTTTAAAAATCACCCTCTTATTTGCTCAGAACTCTGGTTAGCGGACAAATTTAAAATCCAGCAACAGAATTAAGATAGTTGTATGGCTGCTTTAAACAAAGATTGCAAATAACTCGTGTAGGTTAGTTAAACTGAGTGTTTTTCAAACTTGGCAACTTTAAGATATGTGGACTTCAACTCCCAGAATTCCCCAGCCAGCATTCTGGGAGTTGAAGTCCACACATCTGAATGTGCCCAAGCTTGAAAAACACTGGTTTAAACTTAGTGTTATTTAAAGCTTTCTAATATACCTTTTGTACTTGGTACATTGTATAACAGTTGCCCTTGAGCACTTTATAAGTACTTTGACAAAAGTAATTTTGTCTTGTTAAGCACACTACAAATAGGAAATTGACTAGAATTTTTCATCTTCCTTCACAACAGAGGGTGTGGAATAAATACAGTACCCTTAATTCTCCTGTCTGCCCCAATTTAGCTGTCCTATTCCCTCTATTACTGAGTTCCTTGGGCCTCTCTCCCAAAGCTATTGAAGATTTTTTGCTGCCCCCTTTTTTCTACTATAGCAGCTAGTTGGTATGCTCAAAATAGCTTTTTAAATTATTTTTTATTCTTTAAGAAATGTTACGCTGTTATATGCTGTTATACAATGTACAAAAGGTATATCAGAAAGCTTTAAATAACAGTAAGTTTAAACCAGTGTTTTCCAAGCTTGGCAACATTCAGATGTGTGGACTTCAACTCCCAGAATGCTGGCTGGGAAATCTCTAATCCTTCTTGACTGTCTGGCTAGGTAATGCTGGCTATTGGAGAGCGAAGGCCTTCAGTGATTGGGTTTCCACAATGCACTAAGCCATCATATGGGTTTGCTTGGCTTCCAATTAATATGTTGTGTGGGCCCAGCCTTATTGTTCGTTATCAGTGACGTATGGCTTAGTTCGTTACATGAATCCAACCAACTGTGGTTTATCCATCAAACCATGGTTTAACACATTATGGCTTAGTAAAATAGAGGAACCCAGCCTGACTGAGCAGACTTTCATTTACAACAGTTGGTTTCATGTTTAATTTAAGAGCTTTTTTTAAAAAGGCACAGCTAACAGAGAACCCTCCTGATGCCTCCTCTTAGAGCTGAATTCAAATATGGGAAGCCGGGGCAGATACAGTGGGGCAAAAAAGTATTTAGTCAGCCACCAATTGTGCAAGTTCTCCCACTTAAAAAGATGAGAGAGGCCTGTAATTTTCATCATAGGTATACCTCAACTATGAGAGACAAAATGGGGGAAAAAATCCAGAAAATCACATTGTCTGATTTTTAAAGAATTTATTTGCAAATCATGGTGGAAAATAAGTATTTGGTCACCTACAAACAAGCAAGATGTAAATAGTGCCAAACTTGCATACGCTCTTCTTTAGAGCAATAGTGTAAATGCACAAACATCTCTACTATAGATTCAGAGAAGGTTATTTGAAGCGTCTTTGGAAACTCAGTTGCTTCAGCATACAAGGGTGTGGAGGAGACGGTGGTTTGGGGAATGCTTGCTTGCAAGACCAAATTACAACTGTCCAGCAAGTGTTGCACTCTTACCAACAAGCTTTCTTGAAATGCACCTTTTAATTAAATACTTGGTCTGAAAAGTTGCTACTAGACTCCTCCTGAGTCTCCTGTAGACCTACCCAGCTCTCCTTCTACAGCTCTCACCAATTTATTTCTGGGCAGAATCCAAAGAGTAATTGATGATAGTGCAAGATATCTTGGCTTCTTCCAGCCTGCTATCACTCTATGATTCCATGGTGGAGCGCTCTTTGGGTGTTCTCACTGTAATGGTCAAAGGTAAAAGGCCACCGTGGCAGGCCAGCCTTAAATGTAGACGTCCCTGTCCTGAAAATCAAGTTTGTCAACCCCTTGTGATGCTTGGCGAAAATCATAATTGAGGAGGCATTTTTATTTCATACAGAATGGACATTCTAACAGCTGTCTTTGCAGGTTTTCGCTGAAATCTTGTAACTGTAAATTGTAAATGCTTTTCAGAAGCACTTGAAAAATGAGAGACACATTTTGACAGTATTTTTAGACTCGGGCAGTAGGAATTTGGTGTACTCGTAATCTTAGAAAGTTTAGATCCATAGCCAAGACTCAAACTTGGGAAAACGTGGTGGTTCGAGGGGTACTGTTGGGTTGGTCAACTGGGCTTTTTGCCCTGGGTCAAGCAGGACATGAGAAAAAGGAATACAAAATTCTCATCTATAGCCTTTTTTACCCCTCCCTACTTTCCTTCCCCCATGAATTGGGAGGCGATGTACATTTATGTGGAAAAAACTGCAGGAGGCTCTTCTCTTGAGGCAAAGTTTCCAGTTTATTCTCTTGCTATGAAGCAGAATGGCTTTTTCAGCCAAGCACTTAAGATAGCAACTGAACTAAAATCATGCCAACTTAGGGCAGAAAAAGGCCATGTGTTATGCCAAGCTTGCTAATCTCAATGTCTTTGTCCTTTGTGGGTTTTAGCTTTGGCACCAGTCAAGCTGCATTCTGTCCCATAGATAGCAATGGGGTTCTTCTGTACCCTCAGCATGCTTGGTGAAGGGTGTGATAACTATCTAGGCTGGCGTTGTGCAACACATCTAAGTTTTTTTTAAAAATAAAAGGTAAAGTGAGTTGATTGTGGACTTGCCATTTCTTGTGGGACTGTAAATATCTCACCGGGGGTGGAGAAATTCAACCAGTTCAAGAGGGTGGGATCTCTTTCTGAGCAGTTCAAGAAGCTGGGTTGCTTCTCAGGGCTCCTCTTGAATTGGGAAATTTAGTTTGCTGGTTCAAGGGTTACTGTTGGGTTGGCCAACTAGGCTCTTTGCTGTGTGTATGTGCATTACAGGTAGTCTTCATTTAGCGACTGCCTCATTTAGCAACCGTTCACAGTTACGATGGTGATGAAAAAGTAACTTTATGACCAGTCCTCGCATTGATGACCTTCACAGGTCTGTAAAGCAAAAGAAAGGTGAAGTAAGATCATAAGCAGAGTCGCAGTTTCACTTAGCAGCCATTTCGCTTAACAGCCAAGTTGCCAGTCCCAATTGTGGTCGCTAGATGAGGACTAACTGTATACACTTCACAGTTCTCATTCCCCATAGCTTCTCCACACTTTTATTCCTTGGCCACCTATTCTTATCATGTCCTGTATAGCTAATCCTCTTGCTATTGCTTCCAGTGATGGGTTCACACATTGCACTAACCCATAGTGGAGTTTAGTGCAATAGGGCTTGCATGGCTTTAGTTCAGCATGTTATGGATTCAGGTGTTGTAGTTTATAACTATGGATTTATGTATTTGGGAACCTAGTCAGTTGTGGCTTTTCCATTAACCATATCTAAGCCAACAATGGTGTATTGCAGTGTGTAAAGTCAGCCTTGAATTCCCTTATCTTTTTCCTTTCTCCTTAGTCCTAACTGACAATAGCACATCCTTAAGCCCACATTTGCATTTAAGCTTTGTGGAAATCCACTTTGCAGTTTCTCAAGAAAAATTTCTTCTTCTGCACGACAGGCTTCCATTTCAGATGTAGCCGTAGAGGTCCATGTCATAAGGCAATGAACTCAGACTTGCACAACATGTCAAAGCCCCAACGGTTATATTTAAATACACTCCCATTTTGTCCCATGAACTGAAAGGGAAGTTGGTGTTGTTAGTTGCAACACCAAAGATTCTGCCAATATTTTATGGTGCACCACCCTACCTGAAAAAGTGTTTTGTGGAGACCCATAACACAAAATTCCACAAGTGATGTCATGGTAAACTGCTTTGGGGAAGAAGTAGCACCAGCTGCCTCCAAAATGTCAAACCCATCACCTTGTTCCATAATGAAATGGACATAGAGTTGGCCATTTGCAAGACAGATGATCTGAAAGAATCAGAAGGATCTTTGACAAAGATGTCAGACTGCCTGATTGAACATGAATTCTTTGGTTCAAGAATGGAATCTTGGAGGGTATTTGCAGATGGTCTACATTCTAAGGAAATGTTCTTGTTCACACTTCATGCTGAGTTGTGGTTTGTGGAATAAGCCATAATGTCTACGTTCACATAAATTCTAAGCCCTAGCCTGTCATTACAAACCACTGTGCTCAGATTCACAGAACACAGTGAATCATAAACAGATTTATTACTTGCTGGCTTTACATATAACATGAACTCAACCTTTATCTTTAAATTGGAATAGGATCACATTGTTTTTTGAATAGAGAACTCTCCTTTCTGAAGTGGGAATACGGCCATCTCTTTGGGTTTCTTAGAATTAGAATATGTTTCTATTGTGTTTCACTTCTATTTCTTTAAATTCTGTTTAGAACTTAGCTGTGTTTCGAATAGGCAACAGGGCGCCCTCTGGGTGCTTGGCTGCTATTTCTATAGCTCATGACATTTGGCCACACTAACCATAGCTTATAAGAGCTGTAGCCTTAAACATCTGGAAGGAGCAACTTGCCTACCCTTGTAGCACCTAGAAACAAATGCAGATGTGTTCGCTGAGGCTGATTCACCCACACACATGCCTCCCATGTTCTTGTTTTCCAGTTGAGGGTTGAATGTGTGAACAATTTTGATTGACAGTAATTCCCTGGGATAAATGAAATGATGAATGGGAACTCTGTGGCCTTTGAATATTGTGTGGTTAAGCACACTGATTGCTTTAAATATTAAACTTGCCACCCTGCGCTGTTGTACTTCTTGAGAAGTAAATATATCTATCTATCTGAGAATTTGCCCTTAACCGCAATGGGGTCAGAGAGTGGGCTGCGTGCCATTTTTTGATGTCATTAAATGAAAGATTACACTAATCGGGCTAGGTTGATATGTTTTGTTTCTTTTTAAAAACCTTCAGAAAATGACAGCCAACTGTTTTAAAGGACTGATGCAGTTATGAAACGTCTTTTGTTGAAAAACAGGAATGTTTATATGCTAACTGAACTTTAATGAATTTAACTTCAGTGTTCGTAATGAGAGTAACTGCTGTTTAAGCGTTTGGTCACGCCTGCGAGATACAGTGGCTTGGAATGTAACCCTGTACATGGGTATTCTGAAAGAAAGCATGAAGTGCTGTGAATATTTCAGGTTTTTTTAAAGACTCTTGAGTTGTGGGCAACTTTATAGGCAAACCCAGGTTTCCTTGGCAGGAAGACGGAAATGGTTTACATTGTCACCTTCTGAGATGTTTTTCCAACTTCCCAGCCTAGCCTACAACCCTGAGATTTCCCATCCGAATATTAAACAGGTCCAACTTAGCTTACCTTTTTTGAAATTAGCCAACATCGATTACGTGATGACCTCTGTTGTTTTTTTTCCTAAGATTGCTGCAGGTTAGAAGGTTGTAAACTCAGAAGGTTCAACTTTCAACTGGAAACAATAGAAGTGTTTCGTGGAAAGTTCCTTCTAGATTTAAAGAAAGTTGCTAGCGTATTGGTGTAAAAGTATTATTTTAAAAGCAGGAAAATGCTCCCATTTGCACTTACGGTCTACCTGCAGTGTTTTGAAATGAATGTTGCTTATAATGTGAGAATTTTCGTACATGCAGACCTTGGAAACTCACATTCACGTGAATAAGTAAATGGGTCTGGAAGGTTTTAAAGAAGAAGAACAGCTGTGTTCAATACTGATGAATGGAGCTGTTGGTGTACCTAGGGTGGTTCTAGCAGGCATAGGTGACCACTGATGTTCACCCCAAATTGGAAAACCATGATCTGAAAAGAAGATACAGGTTTGTGTGGAACTTTGCATGCATTAACTTAAAAGGATAGAAGTAAATGGATAGAAATACCATCTATTTTAAAGACAGGCAGTCAGTGGAGATGGGCAACTAAATCTTTGAATCAAACCGTCTAATCTAGCATTCTTCAACCTGGAAGTAATCTTGCTGGCTGGCGAATTCTAGGAATGGAAAGAAGGCTATCATTTGTCAAGTAGAATGAAAGAACACCTCTGCCTGGGATGTCAAGTGGTGTGAAAATAATATACGGACCCAATTTGGTCAAAGTTTTTTCTGCAGAAAAACTTCAAAAACTCTGATTTGATCTAGCCGCCATTTGGTTTTAAAGCTGTGTCTTGATAATCTAGTTCGGCTAATAGAATTTGGAATAGAGAATAGCTCCCTGGATTTATAGATAATGGGGATCGTGATGTGTACTTAAAAGTAAGAGGAGAGGAAGATGGTCAACAGGTAACAATATTTAACATGCAGGCTTCTGGATATTACGGAATTTGTTCCCTTCAGACTTAGCAGTTATGACATAGAATATTTGGAGGGTCATCTCATGCCCAGTTCTGACTTAGACTACCATGCCATGCAACAATGCCACAGAAAACTGGAACATTTGGGGTGTTTTTCTTTTTACTATGATAGCACCTAGCAACCTTGGTAGGTCTTTGCCTGGCTGATATTGTTCTGGACAGTCTTAATACCATGGTGCTAGACATCCTTCAGTTCCTCAAAACTATCTTTCGGGTGTTTAACTTGGAATGCTCGGAAGGACAACAGGATCACATTCCTCATATTACACTCCATAAAGTTTGGGGATACTTTTATTAGAGTGCTATTTCATTGTCTGAGCCGAGAACTGAAAGAAAATCTTCTGAGGACCACTTGCATGAAGCACAAAAAGTTGGGTGTAAAAGAAAATCAGTTTTAAAAAAATCACATTGATGCAATAGTACAAAAACGAAAAAGAAGAGGAATCAGCCAATTCCCAGATCTCTAGTGGAATCACTTGCATCCTAAAAAGACAAAGTGAAAAAAAAATCAAGGAAACCATGCAGATTTGGAGGAGTGGATCCTATATACTACATGTATGGGATCCGATCCTATGTACAAGAGTGTTTCTGCTGGATGATAAGCCTCTTTGATAGATGTTAAAATATAGATGGAAGTATCCTTCTGTGGTATTTCCTGAGATCCTTCGTGCCCAGAATTAGTTCCAATTAGCTTTATGCCATTTTGATCTACTTTTGCTGTGAAATGGTTGTTGTTGTTCTTCCTCATAACCTTGAATAGAGTGATTCCATATTGTGGGTCTTGTCTTTCATTGTGTCGATGTTTTCCTCCATACCTGTCTTTATGGAATAACATTTGTCAAGGGCGAATAGAAGCAGAATGTTTGCAAGGTTGTACGATGTGCTTTTGTGTTCAGTAGGCTGGGTATTCACTAACAAGACCTACTTTAGGATTAAGTGCATTTACATCTGTTTTGTTTTAAGACAAGAACGGAGGAAGTAGCGTATTGGGAGAAAATACTGCCAGAAATGATGAAGCTAAGTTGCTTTGTGTGTAATTATTCTCCACCAGTTGACAGAGCATGCTGTTTTCCTTTCAATTACTAATCTCCTTTGGGATATGTAGAACATTTATATAAAGGGCAAGACATACATGAAAGCAGATGGGATGTCTCATATATTTATAGTTGAAATATGTGTTCAGGTCAGTATAAGATTCTAACCTGTCTCATCTTAGTTTCCTTTATATTTCTCATGGGAGAAGAGCAAGAACTCAGCGACTGCACACATGTTTGGTTGTGGAAGATCATGGATTCAGTTCTTGACATGGCCAGCTAGAAAGATGCTTGGGCTGCAAAAGTTATGTGAAGCTGAGATCACAGAACCAAGGTCTTGAAACTTCAGTTCCCTTTAGCCTGCACCAGACTGGTCAGTTGCAAAGAATTATGGGATATGTAGTCCAGAGCATCTACCTCTGCCTTATAGATTCAGTTCACAGCTTGCAGACCCCTTTGACTTATCAAATGTGTTTTCTAAGCCATGGTTTGGTCAATGGGTTACTTTCTAACACTAAATCATAGTTTAGGAATATGGGTATGGGTATGGGACAAGAATGCCAGCAAATGTTCCTCTTATCTTTTTTATTTTACCAAACGAGAGAATGAACCAGCATTCATTCTTCTCTCTCCCTATTCATGGCTTGTTGGCAAAATGCAGATTAGGTCTGGATTTGCACAAACATTAAGCTGAAACTAAACAGACCACTTAGTGATTGGTATCAACCCAGTACAGAAGTCATGGTTTAAAATAAATTCTAGCCAACTGTTCAACAAGCCATTCCCAAAGTTGAACTAGCTAACTGCCTTACTTGGTTGGTAAATGTACTTTTAATCCATGTTTTTTGGTTTGTATGTAAAGACAAGATGAGAGTTGAATCAGTCAGAGTGAAGACAGATTTTTCCACCCTATGGGTGATAGAAGAGAGGAGCACATCCAGGTCCTGCCTTTGTTTATTGCCCTTTCATTGCATATGCAACAGTAAGCCACTAAGCAAGTCCTCCCATGGTAACAGAACATAGTGTATAATTCCATGGCCATTGAAGAAATGCACCTGACACTCCAGAGTCAACGCATGAATTGGTATTCCAAATGTTATGGGAGCACATTTTTCAGTCCATAAGCCCCAAATTCTGATCTCCAGTCTGGCCCAGTGTAGCATTCCAAAAACAAAGTTATTTGATCCAACTCTGTACCACAGATGGTGCCATAGGATTGAAACGAATGCCACTGTAATCTTAGAATGATCATATAAGTACAGGATTCCAGATTCTGGAACAGATCCCACTCAGGTGTGATCTACGTGAGGAACGGGGAACAGCATCTCCTTGGAGAGTTATGTAGGACAGGGCGTAGAGTAGCATACTATCAGCAGTGGGTACATTTTCTCCAATTTTATCTCAAATGCTATGATCCCAAGGGGGGGAAGACCTTGCGAAAATGTCTCTTTTCCTACAGGGGTGGTGATGGTGATGGTGGCGGTTAGGTGGTTGATATCTTGAGATGTCCATGTGGATGGGAATCTACAGGCTGTATCTTGCAAGGGTGTGTCTTTTGAAAAGGGAGACGAAAAGAGATACAATCTTAAATGCTCCCTGCACGGTGTGTGTGCTGAACACAACAGTATTTAGTATTCTCTTAGGCTATGTCAGTCTTGCAAGTATTCTAATTATTTGGTAGCTCTGGGCTGCATTTTGCATAGTGGGTGTTATTTGCTCTTTCCCAATGTATGTGTCTATTTAGAGTACTTAACCCCCCCCCACACACACACACACTTTGGTTTCCTGTGCATGCTGGTAGAAATGGGATGAGTAACCCCTTCCTACACCAGCCCCAAGGCTTGTCCTTCTGAAAGGCAGAGGAGTTGCTGCAAACAGCTATGATGTCCTCAAAGGACAGCTGATGGTTAATTGATTGACTTTATGCTTGCATTTTTTTCTAATTCCTAGAAGGAGACTCACAGGATGTTCTCTTGGGTGTGAAAACAACATGGCTGCCCTAGGGAATGTATATCTTGACTTGGTGATGAGGTGAGGGCACCATTTTCTGTTCTTCCTAGGCGAGAAAACATGAGGTCTTCTTCATCTGTTTCTCCCTCTAAAATGCTCATGGGCCAGCTGAGATCACCTCTCTCTCCTAGCTCAAGCGGACTATTGAACCATGGAGACCCCCTGAAGTCTTTCAAAGATGAAAGTACGTCTTATGTTGGTGAGGAGGATCCACATATATGAAACAGGGTGGGAGAATTGCAGAGGGAAAGGATGACTTAGGGCAGCCTTTCCAAGCCTGGGCACCTTCCAGATTTGTGGATTGTAGTTCCCAGAATTCTCAGCAAATGGCCACGTAGGCTGGGGGATTCTGGGAGATGAAGTTATTGCATCAGAAGATCACCTAGGTGGAGAAGACTATTTTGATTTTTCCCTTTTTGTTTTCCCTACTTTCAAAAGAGATGTTAGGATTCAAACTTGCTCAGACAGGAGAACTTATACCTTTATTATTACTATTGTTGTTATTATTAACTAATATTTGTTTGCTCCCTCCTCAAGCAATTCTAGGCATCATATAATAGACAGAACTGAAAACATCCATAAAGCCTTTCAAATGAAATGAAACAATTGTTTTATCATTATTATTTAAAATAAAATGAATGTTTTCTATAAGGAACTGAAGAAGTTTTCAGTAGTGAAACAAAACAAATCAGTTGATATTAATTCCAGGCAGCTTTAAAAAATCAGATTAAAAATCACCAGTAAGGTTATTAAAATATGCAAGGTTTTATTATCTCCAGATCTGCTCATCATGCAGAGTTTGGTGGAGGAAAAAAAGTGAAAGCTTGAGGCTGAAGTCTTGAAATCTGCTCTGGTTGGAGCACCACTGGAATGTGGGAAGAGGTGACCTGCCCATTACTCCCCTCCCCCCCCATGCCCGATTGCATTCAGATTTATTCATGGAGCTCTTGGTACAGAAGAAGAAAGCTTATTCCTCCATTTGGAAAAGTGTAAAATTCAGCTACCCTCAATGCCATTCCTTCAGGCAGCATAACAAAATTCCAAAATATTTTTATAGTAATCTTATTAAAGATTACAATTTTCAACAATAAAAACGAATACAAACTAAAAAAAAAAGAATAAAAAGAAAAAACAGAAGATGCAGAAAAGAAAAAGAGAGAAAAGAGAGAAAAACAGAAAAGAAAATAAGAATATAGTAAAGAAAAAGAAAAGAAATATATAAAGAAGTGACTTCCCCCTTCATCACAACAAGTATAAATAATTTTAGTGACTTATCACCTCCTCTTTAAATACAACAAATGATCTCTTCTTCCTATATCCCATCTCTTATCTATAAACAAATCCATAAAACCTTGTCATTTCGGTCCTATGTCAGCAAAAGGCCATTAAGGATTACCAGAAATAACAACATATCTATTTTAACCTTGATCAAATAAACCAACTTTATATTCCTTCCTCTTACTTTTAACAATCTTGATCTTTAGTCTCTTCAAATAATGTCCTAGAACTTGATTTCTTTTCATTTTTTCTTTATCCCTTCTCACAAAATTCTTCAAAGCTTTAAGCAAGCCTCTTTTGTAAATCCAATATAGGAAAATTATCCAGGTCACACTCTTGGTTTGTTATTTGTATATCCCTTTTAATTATTAAGACATCAGCAAGTTTCTTTTGTATGTCCAGTGTAGCATCTTTTTCCATATTATTCTTGTAGCTTGTCATTTTTAAATCCACTTTCAGATCAGTCTCAATCTTATCAGGTAAAACCTGTTCCTCTTCCATAACATCTTTTAAACACAGTCTGTCTATAGAGGCAGACACTCTTAAAGTTAACTTCTGGGTCCATTGTTCAAAAATATCCTTCAATATGTCTAGCATTAAAATATTTTGCTTCATTCTATATTAGTCAAATTTAAGTATTCTTCTTTAACTGTAATCTTTAGTTCCTTCTGATTCCCTCTAGTATCCAATTTTTAAAGTCTCATCCTTTAAAAAAAAAAGAATTCAAAACAAAAGCATTTTCCCACAGGGAGGATTCTTATAATTAATTCCAAAATCTTATTACAAATCCGTCTGGACCCTTAGTCCATTTGTAACTTTTCAAAATCTAAGTTCTAATTACCCTTTTGCTGTTTAGTCCAAAAAAGCCCTCCATTTTTAAAGTCCTTATACTTGTATTTAAAACCTCTTTCGCCAAATACTGAAGGAGACTCACCCGGTGTTTTCAGATTTGCCAATCCAAAGGTCCCTAATAGCTGAAAAGCAATTAACAAGCAATTTCTCAAAGTGATAAGAAAAGGAAGACTGGGAACCCAGTGTCTTTTCAAAGGTGCCAACCGCAGTTTGAGCAAGATGGCTGTTCCCTCATCTCCCAATGCTCTAATCCCACTAGAGACCGCTGTCTTGCAGTCTCCTCCAAAGGAGCAACTGTCTGGAGCACTAGTGGGCGATCTCAAGTCCTCTCCTTGTCTGGAGAGGAATTACGAAGAGATGGTCTACTCACCAGCTTTTCATTCTGCTGTGGTTGTTGGCTCCGCTTCTCCTGGAGCCATCTTCAGTTCACCATTTCTTCCCTGGAAGTCCTCACAAAATTCCAAAATATTGAGGTCCTTCACTAAATATGTATCCAAAAATGTAATTGGGGACTAAATTCTTTGTCTGAACTGTGGGTTGCAGTTTAAACAGAGTAATATGGGCAGGGAAGCTTTCCCAGAAAGAAGAAAAAGTTGTTTTTTTGCAAAATGCACAGTGCATTATTAAAGGCAAGCTATTTCATCTGTTGGAAGCCAGATTTTAACTTCATTTAAATCAGCTTAATTAACCCTTCCCATTAATCATCACAAAACCCTTCTCTGGACTAAGTTTGAATCCTGGTGGTGGATATAGACAAATCCCTGAGGTTTTTTGGCAGCTCTGTGGAAGTGGCTTGATGTTAGATGCTTTTTCCCTGAGAAGAAATATTGGTAGTCTCCCATCCAAGAACCAAACTGACCCAACCCTGCTTAGCTTCCTCAATCAAGTAGCTCGCATTTATCCTGTCTTGTGGCTAAGATCTAGGGCACAGTTTCTCAGCCTTGGCAACTTTAAGATGTGTGGACTTCAACTCCCAGAATTCCCCAGCCAGCACGCTGGCTAGGTAATTCTGGGAGTTGAAGTCCACACATCTTAAAGTTGATAAGGTTAAGAAACCCTGATCTAGGGAGTTGTTGATACCAAGCCCCTCTGTTGGTTCATGACAATGTAGATTTCTGCTCCAAGAGGAGATCTGCTTGCATGTGGCTGCTGATGTTTCTTGCCGTTGGTCAGCAAGAAACTGTTGGCCTACCCTACTTGACTTTATTTTTTTCTGTGAATTCAAAATAAAAAGATGGGGAACTGGCATGCTGCAAAGCAAAGGGATGGTATAAAACACCAATCTAGTTTCAGAATTATTGACAAGAATCCCTTTGAGCTGAGATGGATCCCAGAGATGTTCATGGAAAAGAGAAATCACGAGTGGTGGTTGCCTGTCTGGAAACCATTCTCCACCGAAAGATAAAATAAATTGGGATAGAAGGGAGCAGTGTCATGGAGGGGAGAATGCCCCTCTTTTTTCTGACCATCTAGCTGTTCCAGAGCAACCAAATGCTGAATAGGCAAATCCTCTTATAAAGTTGCTTTTTTTTAAGAGCAGGACAAGATGCCATGAGAATTCCATGCGCTGGGCTGGCCCCAAAATTGCTTAAGCCTCTGGACTGCCTAAGATGTGGCATCTGATTGACTTTAGCTCATCTGGTAAAGCTAAGCAGGGCCAAACATGGTTGGTGTTTGGATGGGAGATCACCAGGAATTTCCACAGCTAGGCTGGAAAGTAAAAACAAACTCTCCCTCTGGGGGAGATGGGCGGCATATAAATTTAATAATAAAAACAATAAATAAAATAAAAGCAAAACATCTCCAAAAAGTGCAATGGCAAACCATTTCTGTATTGTTGCTGAGAAAACTACGGCATGTGAATTTCTCCATAAGGTTAGCAGGAGCTGAGCTTGACTCAGAGGCAATTTGAGGAGTCTTCTCTGACTGATAAAAGCTTTCCCAGGATTTAGATGGGAGCTGAGCTTGGAGTCTTTTGCATGCAAAATCATAGGCTGGTTTGCTCAACTGCCACCCTTCCAATGGTTTTAGATTGTGGCTTAGCCACAACAGTTTCAGGAATGTCAATATGCATATGGAATGGCTGGAGCAAGACAATTGTTGATGGTGCTCTGTCATCTGCCAGTCTTCCCCAGCATTTGCAACCCTCCAGGCATGTGATTCCAGCTCTTAGAATTTCCACCAATTCTCAGGCTGGTTGAAGAGTTCTGGATCTTGAACTCTGCACAGTGCCCAAGCTGGCCTTGACTGCCGTGTATATTTTCCAGAGGTTGCACACCACCAGCCTGGGCTTTTATATTCTTCCTGTAATATGCTTTCATTTAGATAATTGTCTCAAAAGTGCCTTAGAAACAGTTTAAATTGCTCTGGAGCATATCCTCGCAGCAAATTTATACGCAGAGAGGCAGCAGGATGTCCAGCAAGATGCTGGACTAGGAGTGGGGAGGTTCAAGTTCTAGCCACTCGTCCGCCATGGGGACATTGGACCAGTCCCTTCCTCCCAGCCCAAGAACCACCGTGGTGTGGTGGTGAAGGTGCTGGACTGGGAGCAGGGAGACCCAGGTTCTAGTTCTCCACTAGGTACAGAAGCCAGATAGGTGCATCACTCCATCTCAGTTCTAATCAGCATCAGACTGATGCTGGCTAAAAAAACCTGGCTAAAAAAACTGGCTAAAAAAACCTCCTTGTCACACCTTGCATTGTTTCATCTTGTTTGGTTGTGTGAACCACGTGAGCCCAGCACAAAGCAAGCAGACTCTGCAATCAAGTGGGATAAATGCTAGGAACAACAACTGCTGTGACATGTTTCTTCTGGGGTAGCAAACACCACCCATAGTTCCACTGTCCCGTTTTGACTAATACCAAGGATCTTCAGCGCATCGAAGGCGGTGTGTCCATGTGTGTGTCCAAAATTCCATTGAAACCCCTTTAAAACAGGTGTTTCAGCTGCGTTTTCCTTCCTCGTCTTTTCTGGCAAACCTCTGCACAACCCCGTTGAGCTGGGCTACTCTGCAAAAAAGAAGCTTGTTTCAGATAATTGGACGCTTTTAGGTTTCTTTGACCCATCTGCTTGTTTCCAAAAGCAGGATCGTCAGCTGCTCTAGCTGCAAAAGGAAAAAGAAATGAAAAGGATCCTCAGTGAGCAAGTTCGAACAGATCATGCATTGTGTGGACTTCAAAGGGTCAAGTCTTCAAGATGCAGAGGAACCTTGGCTTCGTAATTTAACCTTTTCAGAAACGATGCTGGTCAGAAAGATTTCCACTACAAGATATGCTGAGGGGTTTTTTTAGAATAAAGCATGGATGTTTTGTTTGAAGATTAGAGAAGAGAACCTAGCAATGTAGAAATAGCTGCAGCCACCCACAGAGCATTATGCTCACATTATGTTCACAGAGCGTTGTGCCCTCATGTGCAGGGTGTCCAGCATTTCAAAGATGTGAAACTGTTGGCTTCTTTTTTGCCCTGGGTGAGGCTTCCCTGTTTCTTGGCAAGTTTTTGATCAAAAGGAGGAGGCATGACATCTTCATCATGAATGGTTGCTTTTCTGGAGAACCGCTTGTTTAAAGAGAGAATTGCATACAGATATTGAAAGGTTGCCTTTCCCCACAATCTATTAAGCCACTAACCTGGTGGCACAGTTCATCCAACTATATTCAGTGAGAAATAATCAAGCCACATGGTGGGTTAGATCATTGTTTATTAATTTGGTTCCCTTGTGCTAAATGGAAACTAATTAATATTTTGTGCATCTATTTCTTGCTAAGCCTGAACCATGCGTAGATTTGCTTGTGTCTATTACAGTTTTTCAATAGCTGTTTCTAGTCTCACCAGAATGTCTTTCAATCTTTTAAAGTTTCCTGGTAGGTTCATGTCTGGGCAGGTAGGAAATCGTCTGTGTTGCCTTTGACCTGGTCCTCAGCCAGAAAACACTGCAGGTGTTGAATTTCCTTTGAGTCTGATTGCATCCTCCTCCTCCTCCTCCTCCTCCCTCTTCTTCCTCTTCCTCCTCCTCTCCTCCTCCATCTCTTGTTACTCCTTCTCTAAAAGTGAAACTGAACCATAAAGACCCAATTCTCTCACAATACAGTACAAATTAAAGAAGTGATCCTTCAGATGTTTCTCATTATCCTCAAACATTTCCTATTCTGCCTGTGACTTGTGAGAGTCCCAGACCGAAAGCATCAGAAGGGCATCGGGCTTCTTCCCTTTGCACTGAATGATAGAATTGTAAACTCATTCATTGCAAAGGGAGGAAACCCAATGAATTTATCTGTCCGAGCTTCAGATTTGTTTTGCGTGCTCTTCTTTCTTCTCATCTCCCCTTCCTTCCTTCCTTCCTTCCTTCCTTCCTTCCTTCCTTCCTTCCTTCCTTCCTTCCTTCCTTCCTTCCTTCCTTCCTTCCTTCCTCTTCTAACCAACTGGATAGTTTTAAGCAGAACATCCCCCTTGGCTCATTCTTGCCATGCAAGAGCAAGCATGGACGGCAGTCCCATGTGCCCTCTCCAGCTTCTTTCTGTGGTCCCAGAATAGCCTTTGACTGTAGCATTAAATTTTGGCTTCCTTCAAATAAGCTTTAAATCATTAAAAAAGAAAAAAAACCCCTGTAAAATCCACATGACTGTTTCCTATTTTGTTAATACAAAGATTGCAGTGGACGTCTGGTTTCCAGAGGGCAAGGAATTCACAAGTCTTGCATGGTTTTGACAAGTTTTTCTCAACCTTGGCCACGTTAAGACGTGTAGACGTCAACTCCCAGAATTCCCCAGCCAGCATGGCTGGCTGGGGAATTCTGGAAGTTGACGTCCACACGTCTTAACGTGGCCAAGGTTGAGAAACACTGGTTTTGACTAACAGCTAAAATCTGTTTTCTAGAATGTAAAGAAAGGGCCCTGTTGAGCTTCACTCCTGGTGACCTTTTGGGCATCTCTGTAGTGCAATGGAGCTTGCATTTTAAGCGACATGCCACTTAAAATGCTAAAGTCTGTGCATGCCACTTAAAATGCTAAAGTTCTCTCCCCTGAATAAAGATTGATCCCTGTTATGTTGGAATAAAGCTGAGTAAACTGAAGCATTTTCTCCATTTTTGCAGAAAATGGAAAGATTTCCATTTCCATTCTCCGCAGCTTAACAGCCAATTAATGTGGGGTGTGGGTAGAAAAAACAGTGGTGTATCTTCAGTAAGGTATGTCAGGAGAAGGGAGAAGTGATAAGTTGTCTGCAGCCTGCAGAACCACAACCTTGGTCTGAAGAGGATTCTTGCCATTTTGCAACCGAGAATAGAAGTTTACGGTTGTGGCCAAGATGACATTCCTTAGGAACAAAGTACAGTACAACTTACTTTGAAATGAGATTAACTCCTGGCCTGTGTAGTTTTCATGGCAATAATATGGAAATTGTTTACTTCTTAGTGTGGTCTATAGTCCTGATACTCCCTGGAGATTTGGCCTATTAAGCTTCCCAGGGCCAACAGGGTTGGCTAGATGCTACCACTTGCTAAGACTCCAAATTGAAGGGAGATTAGCTGGCTCCACCAGTAGTTCAGAGATAAAACTCCTTGATGTGGAAGTCTGCCAATAATGTCATCTTCCTGCAGGCCAGAAATGCATGGGAAAACCCATTCAAGTCAACAGAGGATATTTAACAGCTTTCAGGGGGCCACAGAACATCATATTCTATTTGGAAGCTTTTATTTGTCTTCTTGGCTCTCTCTAACTTTATCTAATGAAGGTACACTATTGTGTATCCCTATAATCTTCTGAGGATAATCTGAGGATTGGATTCTTTGGACTGATAAAGGAAATCTGGATTTAAAGGAGACAATAAAACAAGATGAATGAGTGCGAAGCAGAAGATAAGGCAGAGGAGAAGCTCCAGAAAATCTCTGGATCTTTCCTGGAAGCAGGGCTCAGCTGACCATCAGGAGTAATCAGGACTTTAGGGTTGCAAACTTACGCTTGCTGATCTGGGAACTGGCCCCACTGAGTTCAGTAGGATGTATTCCAAGTGAGATGAGTGCTGATAGGTATTGCATATCAGCATTTGAATTATTGTTTGTTGTTTAAGAAGTGGGGAGAAAGAAGACCTTCAGACAACATGGTCACATTTGTTAGAATTCAGATTGTAATATAAGCTTCCAGACCTTTTATGTACTTTGCTAACATGTTCACTAATATTGAAGGTTTTAAGAACTATTGCAGATATCTTTACTTTTCCTTCTATGAATTAGCTTGATTACTATGTGTGTGTATGTATACATATGTGTATATATATTTCAAGTGGTCACATATACATTATATACACTGGATAGTCCAGCAGTAGGTTTCCCTTCTGGGTTTTGCTTGAGGAGTTCCTTCTTCTTTTATTTTGATCTCAAAACTTTTGAAAAACGGATGACCTACTTGAATAGGCTAGGGTATCTGGACATTATACATTGCCTACCCAGTGATTCTGCCCTTGGAAGGCTGTCTCACATGCAGAATTCAACCTTCCAGCATTGTGCAAATGGTGTGTCTTGGATCTTTGCTTGGCTTGCCCAAAAGTTGAAACTGGGTAGAAGAAGACTTGGACCGTAGAGGTCACTGTAGGATGAAATGGCTGACAGTGAGTACAGTGGAGACTTCTCCTGAGTTTGTTGCTTTGTTCATGCCTGTGCAGACTGTGCCCTCCTGAGTGAATTCATGGAATCAGTTGGCTTCCAGTGCATGTGACTGAATAGATCATTTGTTCTGGTTTGAATGAGAAGATAAGAGGGTTGCGTTCAGTAAGATTGTTTCCAGACAGTCTCCGCTGCAGAGTTATTGACAATGTCTTCTTCAGCTGGTTTCAACACGGAGATTCTGATGGATTTGGGAGTTCTCTTCTTGGAAACCACTGGGGGTAACTGAACTCTTTCTCCAATGGATGGAGATCTGACTATGCCATTCCTGGATTTAATGCTGTTCCCAGAACTTCTTTAGTGTGGGGTGTCTCCCAGAACACATCAATTGAGTTCACTGAGGTTTTTTTAAATCTTCTTCAAATAATTTTCCTTGTGAGAAAATTATTACATTGGTGTCTATAAGATTGCTAATTGGCCATATAGAGATTTAAATCTATATCCTATCGCACATCATGGGTGTTCACTATGTTTTGTTTTAAATAAATCGTAGTTGGGCTTGCTCAATCAAAACCAAACTAATTATGTTTTACAAATCCAGTCATTGGATGTCACAGATGGCCATAATGGAGGTAAGGTTGCCAGCACTTAATTCAGAATTTTAGCCTGTTTCTTAAGACAGGGTAGGCATTCTTTGGATGAGTGTGATATACACTTAGGCATTTGTTGTTGTTGTTGTTCAGTGAGGAAATGAGACTAGTAATATGTGGGGCAATGAGGCAAGGTGGGTTGAACCCCATGTGGCTTTTGCCGATCTAGCTCTAGAAATGAGAGTAACAATCTTTCTGACTTCTGGATTTAGGACACCAAAGTGTTAACTTCTCACCTGTAAGAAATGAAATTTGGTTGATACTAAATCTCAAATTCTTTCATAGGAGAAAATAGCAATTGTTGTAGGCATTGCTTGAAAATCAACATTAAATTTGAATTACAGAAAATGAGCAACAGGTTTTTCATTCACCCTTTCTGAAAATCACTCTGCATCATTAAATAATTATTTCTTGTGAGTCACAAACATCTGGCTGTGAAAGAGACATTATGTTACATCACAGATCTTGTGGAAATAAGATGTCACCTACTCCTTTCTGGCTGGGTACACATCAGGCAATGGGAAAATTGTGCAGTGAACCTTCAGTTTCATGATAATGCCTTATAAAGAAACTATGAATGCATCATAAGAAGGCCCACAGATGTACATAAAAATGTGTGCATAAAGTAGAAGGGGCTTTGGATTTTTATAATTGAAACCACCATATATACAGAGCTCATCTCAGCTCCATGGAGAAGATGGTGCAAGGTACTTGTTGCTCAGTCCAAATGCTATTATTTGTGGATGGCATGTGAACTCTTCAGTTCTCATGGTCCTTGATCTTTAAATTGGACAATCTTTTAAAGAGGAAATGCCTTCAGACAGAAGGCTTCTTCCAGCAGCTCTAGAGGACTCTCCCTTCCAAAACATCATACTAGGTCAATTTAGAACTTGAGCATCAAGTTCTCCAGACTTTCCCAAAGGCCTTCAGATGGACAGAAGAGTGCAAGATGGGTGGCTTTTTTGCCTGTTATGGAAGTGAGCAGGCTGGCTTGGTTTCACACATTATGCTAAGTTGTAATGTGGTTGGTCTGGTTTTGACTTAGCACAAGGCATGAACCCAACTCCTTGTAGATGAGAAATTTGATTTAATGTTTTAACATTTTAGCTTGTTCAACAATCCATGTGTACAATCAAGCTTAGCAGGATGTGTAAACCCAGCCCATGGGGCTGCCATGATGTCTGAACTAAGCCATTATGATTTATTTGAGAAACCATGGTTAAAACTTTGGCTTCCATGGTGGATCAAGCAATGTGTGAATCCAGCCCAAATCTCAGAGGTTCCTTCCTGTCTTTGTTTTATGCTGGGCTGGGAATCTCCTTCGGGGTTGAAATTGGCCACAGGCCCTTGATGCATTCTGATTCTGTGTCTGCAAGACTTCCTTAATTGGCAAGAATTTGGGGCTGATCGATAAACCGAGCTGCCAGAATGTAAAGCATCTTAAAGATCACAAATGCCATATGAATGAGAGCTATGAATGGGGTACCTTGTTAAGTTCTTATACTTTGAGCAAGTCCTTTCATCATCCCCTTTTGAATGCATTGAGGAAAACCTTTCCTCTACAGCATGAGTGGATTTAGGCTTAATGTCATACTCGGTTGGAGCAAAATAGCTTTCTTTTGAAGTGAGTGGCAAGTGAGTTAATGTGTGTACATAGGAAAAAAAAAGCCCTTGAGGGGCTCCTTTGTAAGATGTTGGGGTGGGGAATTACTTTTGACCTTCTTCCTGATCGGAAGAAATGCCCAAACCCCCTTTTAGCTGCTGAATGCCGAATCTAAAGCAGACTTTTCCCCAAATGTCCTTAATTGTTTCATTGAAAGGGTTCAGTGAATAAATTGGATAGGCTCATGGAAGAAGGCCTTCTGTAAATATTTGAAGGGAAACTCTGCTTTTTAAAACTACAAAAGTTCAGGGCAGAGTATCTGAGACTTTGTGCTAGATGGTTTATTTTCCCCCTGCCGTATTCCCACTCACACAACCTAAATGTTCTTGATAAAATCATTGTACAATTACGTTAGAGATTTACTAAATTAAATCAACTCTTTTTCCTTTGTTGCTGGCAGCTTTGCTAATCCCATCCCTGCCGTTCTGTAGGTAGAAGGTTGTAGTGGGAAGAATATACAGTTTAGTACAAACTGTTCCTAAATTTAGTACAATTTAGTACAATTTAGGAACAGTTATAACACGTATGGGCTCCTTGACCAATTAACAGGGAACACATGATATTTTCCCCCTTCCCGTTGCCTCCCCTTTCATCTTTATGTCTTTCTTTCTTTGTCCCTGATTAAATGCAGAAGGCTAGGTTTTTCTACCATCTTGCAGAGACGAAAGATTATAGGAGGCCCTTGATTTTTCATTTTGTTAAGAATCTAAAGAAATACTTCGGTTTTCCAAATCTAACATTCCAATTCCATTTGCAGCCATCATCTACCTGTTGTTAATAATGGAGACTCTCAAACCACTGGTATCCGCTAAAGAGGAATCAGTTTGATTGTACCTACTAGATCAGTGTTGTCCAAACTTGGCCACTTTAAGATGAGTGGACTTCAACTCCCAGAATTCCCCAGCCAGCATGTACTAGATGAAAAGGTTGCTGTACAGATTGTTGGCCTGTCTTGGAAATTTCCCCATTCTGGGAATGCCATCACAATATTTTTCCACGTGATGCTTTTGCACAGAGGCCTATGCGTTTTAAATATTCCATATTGTGCCATGGATTCAGAAGCTGAGAAGAGTTGGGCTTGGTTAGTAATTGGAAGGGACACCTCCAGGGAATCCCAGGGCTGTAGGTTAGACTGGGAAATATTTGGAAGTTACAAATGGTCCACAGGGCCGAGCTTGAGTACTTACAGGTACATCTCAATTTGCCTGTATAACACCACAACTCTGAGAACTTCACTGGTTACCATTGGGCTTCCAGGTACAAATTAAGGTGTTGGTTGTCACCTCTAAAACTCTGTATGGCTCAGGACCTCCTCCCAGAGGTACCTGCCTATCCAGGAAGACCCAGAAGAACAGGTTCTTTCATATCCTTTTATCAGGAAAACTAAATCACTAAGAGGGTTTACAGATGTGAATTTTCTCAATTGCTGCGCCTGTTCTGTGGAACAGCATTCTCCTGGAAATCTAGGGGATTCCCTACGCTGTTAAAATATTACTGTTCCAGCAGGTCTTGGGGGTGAGATGCTGTAGCATTGTTCCTTCTGTCATTGGAGTTCAACAGAAAGGGGGCAATCTTTCTCTGCTGTATCCCATTACATCTGGGTCACCTGATGGATGCATTCCTGGAGGTGGCATAAGACCTTGAGATGTTTAAATTTCTCTAACCCATCTTGTTGCTTCTGTTTGGTCAAAGAGCAACAAAATGGGTTAGAGCACTCAAGCATCTGAAGGCCACCAGCCATGGTCTATACATAGTTTAAGGCTTAGTATATTGTATGAATCTTTGTGGTTCATTCAGTAAACCCTGGTTAACTGAATCATAGCCTAGCAGAGTGGAAACAGTCTATGCTTTCTGCAGTTTTCATAAGAGTCTAAGTTGGGCAACATTTTTTAAATTCTTCAGCTGTTGATTTCAAAGTCCTTGAATATAAGATGGGTTAGGGAAAAAGTTGCATGAAGTGTAGGAAAGTTCCTGTTGTCCTCTGAATAAGACTGTTTACATAGCTGGTTAAAATTAATTATTTTTTAAAAAGCAGAACAATTAGTATAATATAGATCTTTTCGTAAGTAGAAGTGCCATCCTTTCTGGGTTTCTTCAGGAGAGAGAAGATCTTTTCACTTCTTGCATTTCCAATGGGTGATATTTTTCCCCATAAGGAAGACTGTTGAGCCCCTCCATAGGGGTGATGCCTAAAGGAGATGTAACATTTCTGCAGGAAGGAAGAAAAAGATTTTGTTAGTACAAGAGCACCTGTGAGGATATGAATGTAATTCAAGCTCATGGATGAATTGGTTGTTCCAGCATTTAGTACATAGGACAACTAACTACAGCATATTGGGCTGGTGAGAATTTGATCCATCAGCAACTGAGGATTTTTTAAATTAAATGTAAAATGTTTATAGGAAAACAGCTGGACCAGGCAAGCTGCCATGGCCCCCTACTTGCTTGTGCAGCTTAAGAGTTGTCCAAACATTGCTTCTTTCTTCTCTAGGTTATGATAAACCCCAAACTGTGTGTATGTACTAGATCTCATTAAGCTACAGGTGCTGTGTAAACACCTCCATACTGTTGTCATTTCCTTTGCAAATCAGAAGTTTTGCAAGAGTGAAAGATATTTCATGGTTTTAACCCAGCTGTTCCCCATAATCAGGCAACTGTCCAGATGTGCTGGGACTGCTGTCTCCAGCCAGCACCGCAACTCTAGTCCATGCCACTGAGAGTTGGAGTTTCAATAGATCTGAAGGGGGCTGTAGAGTGGAGGAAGACAATTTGGATGAATGTACTTTGTCAAACAATGGCAGAGTTTCAAAGCTGACATAGAAAGAAAGGGGAGTGATCTCACTGGAAAGATGGGGACATAATGTTTGGCCCTGAAGATCAGCTGCCAGTTGCTGATTCCAGATTTGGCTAACCCCAAGTTCAGTACTCCTTTTCCTAGTTAAAGGAGTTGGGCTAACATGGCTGAAGTTTTCCCATCCTTTGGAGAATTGGTGGCAGTCAGAGTAGAGGGGTCTCAACGTGTGCCTCAAGTTCAAAGGCACTTTGTGGACAGTTCATTCAGGGCAGGGGGTGGAAATCTATGCCTTTTCTAAGTGTCCAGAACTACAGCTTGCTAGCATCTTTCTTAGCATCTTAGGAAACATGGTCAAGGATGGGAGATGCTGGGAACAGTACTTCCGTAACAGAACATTTCATACATTGCCTATCCTAGTTTGGAGTTCTGGGAAGAGGCATCCATCTGTCTGTTCTTCAGCACTCCACTAGGTTAAAAGGAAAAGGAAGAAGTGGAGAAAAGGTGTGGCCGCCTCAAGCCAGGTTTTTGACTTTGATCTCATCTGCTACTGGAATCAACCCTACTCGCTGCCAGCATATTGCCCTTGACAAATTGCTCCTGAAAGAATACAGATGTTGGTAGAGAAAAAGAAAAGCAAGGTAAACCAGTGGCCTGAGTTTTTCTAAAGAGAGTTTAGAAAAAACATCTGGGTTTCATTTGGGACCTTGGTTTCAGTCTGTTGTCTTTTGCTGAAGTTGGAGGTGTCTGCTTACAGTACAAATCGTGGAGGGATTCTGTGGGCGTGAGGATATTTGTCAGTTTGATTGACTTCACACTTAGTGGCTAAAGAAGTCGGGCGGTGCCTACCTGAGTTAAGGTGTGGTCCATTTTGGAGAGCAGATAGATTCCAGAAACCAACTGCTTCAAACAATGGCTTGAACTATAGCTTGTGGCTGAATAAGCCACATTTGGCTATTTTTGCACTGTGACTGGTCCATATAACCCATTAAACCAAAAACAGTCAAAACACATTATAACTTGGCATGACGTAGGAATTCAGAGAAGTCTAAGAAAAGATAATGGCTGGATTATAAAGTAGAGAGATGGCTAAGAACAATCTCTGGGGTCTATGGGGTCACTGGTACAAGAATAAGGTTGTCAACCTAAGGGCCCAGTATACAGCATTCTTCCCCAGCCTTCTGTTGAGGCTGCAAATCTCAGTCAGTATGGAACTAGCATCCTGAATTAATCCAGATGCGTGCATTTACTGCTACAGTGTGCAATCTGGGGGTCCTTCTGAACTCACAACTCCTGCTAAGGGAACAGGTGTCAGTTGTGGCCAGGAGGGCCTTTGCACAACTTTGTGTTGTGTGCCAGTTGTGCCCATTCCTGGATGGTGAGGCTCTGCTCACAGTCACTCATATGCTGGCCACCTCCCGACTGGACTACTGTAATGCACTCTACATGGGGCTGCCCTTGAAGAGTGTCCAGAAGTTTCAGCTGATGCAAAATGTGGCACGGGCAGATATGGGTGTCCCTAGATGGACATATGTTATACCTCTGCTCTGTGAGCTGCATTTGTTGCCAGGTCCAATTCAAGGTGCTGTTTTTCACCTTTAAAGCCCTATAGGGTATGGGGCCAGGTTCTCTGAGGGACCACCTCTTCCCTATTACATCTACCTGTCCCATCACGAAGGAGTTCTACAGTACCTGACAGGACCTAGGAGGTGAGCCTTTTCTGCCATGGCACCCACCCTCTGGAACATCATCCCTTCTGAGGTGAGGGTAGCCCCAACCCTTATGGCCTTCTGTAAAGGTCTCAAAACGTGGGTTTTTTCAGCAAGCCTGGGGATCCCCTGGTAATAGGTGGTTATACCATATGTAAACATCTCCCTTCTCATGGTCTTGTTTTATCCCTGTTTATTCTTTTAATGGGTTTGCAAAATGTTTTAATTCTTGGTTTTACTGTATGCTGCCCAGAGTCACTTGGGGTGAGATGGGCAGCCATATAAATTTGAGAAATAAATATTAAAAATACACTCAAGTGCCAACTAGCCAACTGCATTTTATCATGTTGTGTTAACTCAACTTGAAATGGCATCTCTGTTCTTGGGCAGACAGAAGAACATTTCATGCAGATTAGGGATTCACCAAGCCAGTCAGATAGTAATTAGCATGGTTTTGGAAGAACCGTGGTTTGGGTTCAGGCAGTTCTAAGATAGAACAAACCTGCTTTACCTTGCTTGGCTGATGCCCATGATCACACTGTATCCTTTCTAGGCTTAGTTTCTTCTCTTCTTCTACTTTTTTAGTCCTCTCAAAGTTTGCAGGCTTAAAACTGCCCCATTCACATCTGTGCCAGCTGCAGGAAACTGCCTTGTTTTTAAATATATTACAGGCAGCCATGGTGGTCCAGGAGGGGTGGTGTGGAATTCAGCTGGTCAATTTCTTTGGGATCCTTTTTGTGTATCTTGGAGAACACCCTTTAAAGGAATTCACCAATTAAAGTTATTGTCTCTCCTCCATCAAATAATTCACATACAAGATTGCTAATCAACAGAGAAAAAGTACTACAGAGAAAAAGTACCACACTGCCTTCTATTTTTATTCTTGGCTTCCCAGTACAACCTGAGAGAAAACCAACTGACACCATTTGCTCACTTCATTTTATCATTCAGGGCAACCTGTGCAGTTCAGATGTTGCATCTGAACTCTTAGCCAGGTGGATGAGACTCCTGGGAGTTGTGTTTTAACAGCATCTAGAAGATTACAGGTTGCCCATCCTTGCAAGCTGTAATGAGATTTATCCATTTTTGGCTTTGTAAAATACATGAACGTAGCCATTGTGGCTTATAAACCATGAAAAGTGGTATAAAATGTTGTGGGAACCCAACCAACTTGCTTTAGTTTTGAAAATCCTGACTGGGTGTGATGATTAAACTGAACCATGATGAATTATTTGACAAACTATGACTTAGTACGATCTTAGTCTATGTTTCACTTTGAGAAGCTAATCCAGTTAACATCATCCTCTCTTGTTCCATGTGCTTTTTTATACTTTTAAATAGTTTTCATACTGACTGTTTTATATGTATTTATTGGTTTTCTTTTTAACGGAGTGTAGTACACCACCCAGAGTCACTTTTTTGTGAGATGGGCAGCCATACAAATTTGATAAATGACTAAAATAAATAGATAGATAGATAGATAGATAGATAGATAGATAGATAGATAGATAGATAGATAGATAGACCGATCGATCGATCGATCGATCGATCTTACCTGGTTAAGAATTTGGGGGAAATGGTATTTTGAGATATGTTCAGTTAGCCCCAATAAATTGGATTTCTGGTTTCTTTAATCTTACAGTGCTGCATACAGTAGTAGACGTTTCCATAGCCAAGGGCCTTCCAACATGTGGGATTGTAGTTCCCATAATCCATAGCAGTTATTTCCCAGGTCTTCATCTTTGGGGACAATGAGAAATATAGCTCCATTGCCAGTGGACAGCACCAGCTGGAGAAAGCTGGTTTAGTGGTGGCATTTGTGATCGGAGATTTGGTGGCCTCAAAGAAAATAGGTGCTACGTTCATGTTAAATGTGGAGAAGCATCAAGTAAAGCTCTGCCCCACTTCAAGGTGTTCTTCTGCAAAAGAGGTTTCTGTTTTTCTACCCCATTTTCAGAAGGTGTGAAAATTTCGTTCAATTTCTTAGGGAGGCTTTTTTGAGCTTCCTCTGTTGATGGAGGTGGCCAAGGAAGATACTCTTACTGTCTTCTCTTACTTACCTTTCTGTTGCTCTGTACCTTCCTGGTTGTCCACAAGTTCTCCATCAGAAAAGGCCTCCTGGGATGAGTTCCTTTCTGGGGTCTTCCCTTGGGAATGAAGGAATGTGGGCAGGTAGGAAGATTGCAGGGGGCTGGAAAAATAGATTGTGTTGAAAAAGACTGGATGTTCCTGCCCACTCCTTGGCCATCTCATCACTGAAGTGCAGGAACACCCACTGATTTTAAATAATGAGCTACATCTTTCAGACATCCATTCTGTGAGAGTGGGTGTTATTGAGGAATGGGGCAGGGGGGGGATTCAGTGCCAGTTTTCCAACTCACCCACCATGAGCTGATTGGTTTAAAAAGTTAATTTTTAACCCTTTCCAGGGGGATGTTTTCTTACAATCTGCATGTGGTGCCCGTAACTGTTGATCTTAACTTTAGATTTGCAGTAATTTGCAAATGAAATCATCAGTTGGCAACTTGAAAAGGGCTTCTGACATTTTTTAATGCAAGAACCTATTTGGTTAATAGCCGCACTGATTTTAAGACACATGTCTCCTTTCTCCTTTCTTATTTAACCCGGGTTCATCCGTTAACCGAAACCAAGCAAGCTCGTTAGGGCTCAAAGTATTGTATAAACCCAATCTTTGTGGGCTGCCCTTTGGCAATTTGGTTTATTCTGCAAGCTCTGGTTAACAATTCCCATTGCAACATGTGAATCCAGTGAATTTCTGCAGGATTGTTAATTAAGAAACGTGGTATGATCTTTAGTCAGAAATAAATCCTGTGAATTTCAAGACAGAATATCCCAAAGAACAGTACAGAGTACAACTAAATTTAAGTATCATGAGGTTAATCAACTAAGGGCTTTAAAAATTATTATTTGGGTGAAATCTCAGTCTGGAATCAGCCCCATTTTTGAAGGGGAATCCACACTCAAATATTTTGCTTGACTATCTACGGATAGCTGTATTTATATAGTCTATACATTTGCAATGTGTAGTTTTATTTTTTCATTTTATGTATGGTCTTAAACACTGCATCTTTTCATAGATTGATTGGTGCTTTACTGAAATGGTTTCATTGTTTTATGGGCCTTTTTCATTACTTCATAAGGCCTTGTAGGATGAAATGGGCTTTTAAAGTTATTTCACTGAGCCTTTATTTTCCTTCAGATGGTTTTAGGCTTCTCCTTCTACGCTCAATATTTTTTATGCATTTTGAATCTTCTTCAGACTATTTAAAAGGGCAATACTGAACTGCAGCAGGAAATGTGAAATTAGGAATGGAATTATTCCTAATTAAACTAATGTCTAACATCTTATTTGCTGGCCTATTCTGACTTGGCTTTGAATGCTGATGTGATTATTACTTTTTTTTTTTTTCCAAAAAAGAAACTTTAGATGGCAACCACTGAGATGAGTAAACAAGAGAAGGGTGTGAATTCCTCAATATTCTGTGTGTTTGGGGATTCTGGGAACTGTATTCTTGGCAGACCTGGGGAGCGTTGAGTTGGGGAAGAATGGATTTGAGTAAATGACTTTGCAACTATGAGCAGAATGCTCCATCTATTGACCAGAGTTCAGATTGCAGCCACATCGATTTCTTATGAATGTTAATTTCTTGCAGCTTTTCTGTATATTTCCTTCATTTTTATGTTCTTATCTGGACAGCACTTTAAGATGCTTCTAAGGGAAGCGGTATAAAATGCAATATATAAACCGTGTCCTCAAGATACAACAACTGTTGGGCAATCCAAGCTGCTCCAGTTACGTAGTTATTTAATTGCTCAAATCGCTTGCGTGGATGGCTAACCAGTGTGCCAACTCAGAGGTGAGGGTTGGTGCAATATTTCACTGCATGCCTTTCAAAAGACAAAATCTATAGGAAGAAGAGTTGGCTTAGTGGATGCAGAAAACGTGCCAACAGATTCTTGGGTTGATGATTTTTGGACGAATACACCATGTGCAGGTCTTTGCAAAGGGAAGTGGCTTAGTTGATTTTTAAGGGCGTGTCCAATTAATTTGTTCTTCAAAAGATTTGGAATTATTACACACAAGGACTCACCTGAAGAGGCATTCCCTGCTTCCTGAATGAGTGTACAGGAGGAAAGGGTATGCCTCTTACAGAACCTTTCCTATAGACCTTGGACTTCCAGTTGTGCTGGCGTGGTGGTTCCCAGAATTCCCACCCAGTAGGCTTATCTCGCAAGGGGATGTCTGTATGGATCACCCCAAATGAAAGGCAACTGTATGCGATTTAGCTTTAGTTATAGTGCCTGGTTTCCTTGGGGTGTGTACTGTAAGTGTCTCAGGGAAGATGGGCTTCAAAGAAGCCTCAGGTAGAAGAAGGAGGTGGCTTCACTCAGGTGTTATGGCTAAGGTTAGGGCTAGGGTTAGGGGGATCAGGTGAGGGCCCTGGGCATCTTTGACCAAGGAGGAGGGTGGAATGAACAATACAACATGGCTGTCTCAGGATGTTGAAATAGTGGTAGTAGGCCACAGGGCTTCTGAAGACTTTGAAGGTGAGGACAAGGATGCTTGTAATGATATTAAAGAGCAGAAGGGTGGATGATCAGAAGAGGGATTTTTGAAGTGTTGGAGACATGCAAGGAACCAAATTGGGAACCTAGAGGGCAGGAGAGTCTGGCCTCAGTGGGATAGAACCAGCAACCTGTCAAGGTTTTTGCTTAGGGAGTGGGGAAACTGTCCTATTTTTGCATCCCTACAAAGCAGAAGCAAGCCACTCTTTTTCTACAGTCCCACAGGGGGATTTATAGGTGTCTCAATGAGATTCCCCCCCACACACTTTTTTTATTCTTGTAAACAGTTAGGTGGGCTTCATTGCTTAGTTATCATTAAAATTGACTTTCTCTTTTGCAGGCTGAAATTAAGAGTATCTGCTTTCTCAGCGTTTGGCATACGTGCCATTTCTAAAGTGCGTTTACCTCCAGAATGAAGCAGCGGAGCGTCTTTGCTCCCCATTCGCTTCCTTTAGAGGATTAATTCTTCTTATCCAAGGACCACTAAATATCTCACGCTCAGTTTTCCTTTTTCTCCTGTAGGTGTGCCATGGGTGTTCATCAAGCACTAAGTGTGACTGCAGTGGGCAAAAGGGAGAAAAGGTGAGTCTGGAAGGAAGTGTTAAATTGTGCTAGAATGGTCAACCTGAAGGACTGTTTTTCAGTATGTTCCTCTTGGTGACACACATCGGTATTTTTTGCACACATCAGTGATCAAGCTCCCCCCTTTCCTTTGAGTGTGTTATAGATGGCTAGAGAGATCTTGTTGAGCTCACCCCAAGACTTCTACCATCTCAAGCAAAAATCTCATATATCCTTTGACAATCTTAATGAATTCACATGCAGGAGCACTGACATCTTGTGAAATTTGGGCTGTTTTTTTTAGTTAACTTTTATTTCATTCTGGGGGGGGTCTCTGGATGTCATCTTGAGATGTTACATGCCTGCCCTTATATACCCCATGGTAAATTGGTTTTTTTTTTCTTATTGCATATAGTTCTAGTGCAGATTTGATACAGATAGACAAACTTCTTGTACACATGTGATCTAACCTCCACATATCATGCTAACCTCTAATAAGGTTTAGTTTTGGCTTTATTATTATTATTATTTATTAAATTTATATGCCAAGGGTAAGTTTTAACACTAAGGATAAGCCAGCTACTGTGGTTTGAAAACCATGGTTTATGGGTTAGCGTTATATATAAACCCAGCCAGTTATGGTTTATTCTGCAAATCATAGTTACACAAAGCATGACCTAACATTGTGTGTGAACCAGATCACTGAATTGGTGAAATCATTTTTTTAAAGTAAATATTAACTAAAGGAGCTCCAATAATTAGATGTTTGGATCTAAAATCCAAGTTAGCTTGAAGACTTGGAGTTTCTTCTGTAATTTGATGTGGTGTTGCAGTTTCAGTATCAGCCTAATTTGGACTGTCTGTTTTTGAAGCATGCTTTTAGACAAAGCTATCTAGGAGGGGCACATCTTTCTATCCAGGTGCTCCAGGGAATGAGGTCATAGCTTGGCAAATCTGCTTGTTGAAGGTTCACTGCAGTTGTACCTGTGCTAAGCCCCAGGGTTTGTCTTTTTTTTGGCAAGGAAGAAAGGTTAAATGAGGTTGCACTGTCAAAAATCCCAAGTTATCTGGTAAAAATAAGGGGCTTTATATGAAGCTTTACAGTTACAACACAATTTTGGAGTGAGGAATTTGGAGAAAGCAGATAGGGCTATGCAGTATCAGTGGGAAACTCAGAATTGATTAAAACAGTGGTGCATAATTGGAATTAATTGCCAGATGTGTTCTATTCGCATATTGCAGTAAACCATGTTTTGTCAGAATGTGTAGATGAGTTCTGATCTAATTTAGGTCATCTATTTGATATGATTTGGTTATTTAAATTGATTTGGAGTATGTATCCATTTCTGACTTAATTGTCAATTAAAAGTCAATTCAGTGCAGAGATTCAGCTGAACGGACTTCAGATCAGATCTCCAAACAAAGGCTTCATGCAGCCCTACCCTTTAGTTCTAACTGGGGTTTTGTACAACAAGCTATAGTGGCCTGCTTTATACATAGCATTAAAACATATGCCATATATTTACTGCCACAATGCTGGGTGCATACATCACATTTGTGCTTAATGCAACATGTGAACATTTTACTGCTCCCATCATCCCTGATCATCAAGGTTGGACAGATGGCCTTCAGAACCCTTCTGTTTGGCCAACTGCATGCTGTGGATGGGAGCTGATTATTCTAAAAAGCCATTCACCATGGAACTAACATCTTAGGGAAAATAGTTGTGTTGAGTGGTCTACCTGGTTATATATTTTTTTTCTGTATGTAGAGATCTGGTACCAAGTAGAGTGGCGTCAGTCTTTGAAGGGTGCTCCATTTTGAAGAGGTCCCAGCAAAGCAGTCCTTCACAGCTGCTTTGCAAAGCTATTGGCCACCTTGCTTCTAGGAGCAAAGAGAAGCCACCCATAATTTTGCTTTGCTCTGCTTTCCAGCCACTCAGAAGCTTTGGCAAGTATTGAGGGAATGTGCACCTTAGCCTGCTCCACTGGAGGAGTCCTCTAAAACAGGGTTCCTCAGCTGGGGAATGGCTGGTTGGGGAATTCTGGGAGTTGAAGTCCACCCATCTTAAAGTTGCTGAGGTTGAGGAACCCTCCTCTAAAACATGTTTGGGCTTAGCATTTGTATCCTGTCAACCCTCTACCCTGTTGAACTAGATTCTTCCTCAGATGAGATCCTTGTTGCCCGCTGTCCAGGAAGGAGTGTTGCAATCTGTTTGTTTTACGTGTGTCATTACCCTTTCCTTGCGGGGACACAGACTGCCCTCTCTTGCGCCAGGTACTCCGCATACTATTTCTTCAAGAAGGCATCAGAAGTTCACACTGGTTTTGCTTGCCAGAAATCTAACACTCATACACCCTGCTGGTGCCTTTCAGTTCTTCAGTTCCAAAGCAAATGAATGACCTTCTCTCAGGATGAATGTCTGCTTGACAGGTCTGAAGCTTAGCTGCCCTACCTGGTTTGCATGAACATAAATTGTCCAAGGACTTCCCAGGAGTTTGAGCTCTTTCCTTGTTTCCTAGCATATCCATCTCTCACATAATGGCTGACAATTATCTGTATCTTAATAATATGCTACCAAGTTATTCAGAAGTACAAATTTTTCCAAACTTCACAAAAGATCATCTTTAAACACTCTGGCTTCTTCACTTTGACCCAAATTCTGATCTCTTTAACCTAATTTTTTTTTTTTTCCCCTCAGAGCAGAAAACGAACTTTCTCTGCTTTTAAAATTGGTATTTGATGTGCCATAAGTATCCTATTATAGCCCATGAATCAGATTCTCTGGAAAGATGCCAGAGTTATAATTTCCCCTTGCAAATTATTTGTGCTGTTCAAACTTGCAACCGTTTCCAAAATCAAGAGAACTTACGTGCTCGGATTCTTTGTCTTTTTAAAAAAAAAGTCACATCCAAGCTTTCAGGTTTAGGTTTGGACTTGCTTGAACCTTCTGTGAAACCACAAGGGCAGATCTGGGTTCTAGTTCTTAAGGCTTCTGTCTCTTACAAGCAGAATTGTATCCACTCTTTTATCTTTGTAACTCTAAAGCAGTGGGTTGGGAGATTTAAACAGCTAACACGAGGGGTCTCCCTGAATTTGGAAGGTGAATTCTTCTTCAGGATTCCAGGCACCTTGTCCAATATCTTTCCATCTGCAAGAAATTGCATTTTAACTCATATGGATCTTGGACCCAGAACTGCCTGTAGCCATTCGCTGGTCTCCTGAGTAACTATCTATTTCATGTAAGGAATAAATAGTCGGATGAATGAATTCTGAGTGAGAAGCTATTTTGCAGGGTCTCCACATCAGATCCTGTTGAGCAGCAGAACCTGAGTCTCAGAATGTAGGTTCTTAAGTTCAGTAGGACCTTAGGAAAGCTTCCAGAGTGTAATGCTTCAGCTACTGGAATGACGTCCAGGAGACCTGGGTTCAAGTTCATATTATTTGTGTTGTTTACAAAGTTTACAATGTGACTTTGAGCCAGTAACTATCTCTCATCCCAACCTACCTCCTAAGCTTGGGAAAAATGGAGGAAGGAAGTGCCATCTCTGTTGCTTTGAGCTCCTGTTTAGATAATTCAGTAACAAACAATAACCTTACAGCGTCAAACTGGATGTCCATCAAGTCCAATTTCCTAATACCAACCAGGTGTTCATACATGACTTGAAGACACAGTATCCTTCCCCACTTGTATTTGGACTAAAAGTTCCAGAATTCCCCAACTTGGCCTAACTTACTGGGGAGTTCTGGGAGGTTGAGAGGAAGCCAAGTAGGGCAAAGCTGTGACAGCCAGTTTTCATGATTGATCTGTAGTATCTCATCTGTGGGCTGCATATAAACATTCTGGTTAGTTGCTGTTGTTCACACATGTTCTGGCAAATTAGTTAGCTGCTCAACCTGTTTTCTCACAATGAGCAGACTTTGCTTAAATCTGCCCACTGTGAAGACATTTTGAGGCATCTGAATGTGGTGGGAAGTCAGGCTCCTGGGTGTCACTTTCTTTATTTACATAACACTAAGCCATGGCTTGTTTCAGTCATGGTTTATGGAAGGCAAGAATATATATTAGACTGATGGGTACTTGTTATTGAACTGACAGTTTGAATCAATTTGATTCAATTGAGATTGAAAGTCAGTTTGGTCAAGCTGAACCGATGATTCCAGTTGGATCTTGGATGATTCAACCATCTTTACCATAAATCATGGATTAAAGACCACAATTACTTATACATCAAGTGATAGCATGGCTTGTCTTGGGCTCAACATGATGTGTGAACCCAACTCTGAGTCTACAGCAGCCTTCACATGAGACTCCAACCTGGAGAATCTAGTGGATGAGCACACAGGCTGCCATCTTAGCACCATCCCTCATGCATACTTCTTTAACTCTTATGCTTACAAAGTTTTCTGAACCTTGAGCTGCCAGTATTTGGGATCAGTAGAAACTGAGATTCTTGGTCAAGGCTTGTAGTAGACTTAAATTTCACTTTCTGAAATTCCCCAAATGACAGGTGATATGACAAACCTAAGATGTTGATTAAGGAATCTCAAAATGCAGGTAAGACACAGCACATCCTTGTTTGGGCCTTAGCATGTTGTCTGAATGCAGACCAGACTAGACACCATAGTCAAGAACCCTCTTAGCTACCTTGGAACTGTTACAGTTGGGCAAATCCATTTCCATACCCATAAAAGGGTTTCAGATAACAAGGGCATATTTCTTCTCAGTGCTTCAGTCCAGGTCTCCTGCCAACTCAACCTCTTCTTCACCTTGTAGGCCCTGTTGCCACTTTTCAAGATATTGGGCAGAACAGCAGAAGTACATACCACAGTCGCATGATTTGTGTGTAGAGTAAACAAGCAGCCATTCCTAGTGATTGCAAGTCCAGAAAACCACATAAAACTCCCCTTTTCAAACACATTGCTCCTTAATATATTTTTAAATACATTAAAACTTGAATTGCTCAAGTTCCCAACTTCCCAGCCGGGAAACTGTTTCCAGCAATCGGCTGAGCTCTTTTCTGGTTTACATCCTCCAGAACACATATTTTATTTTGACTTTTGAGCCAGTGAATACTAATGGTGTGCAAAATGTTTTGCTTGTGAAATGCTTCAAGCTTGAAACCCCATTTGGGATTCAGATCAGCCCTCCTGAGCTGCTTGAACAATGTGATCTCCAAACAAGGCCAGTTTGGAACTCAGAACATCTCTAGTGCAATCAGAACAGCATCCTAACATTTCTCCTTAAGGTCAGAAGAACCTGCTTCAGACTCAAAATGCCTTGAATTTGAAATGTTTGGCTCACCCCTAGTTGCCAGTGTTGGTGGAATGTTGTGGTTTTATTTTCACAGTGACTATTATACTTGGTCAGTAATGGGTTGTATTTGATTTGGCTTAGCTCACAGTGATTCAGCCAACGAACCACACTTGGCCCAGAACCTAAATTACAGGGCTGAAATTAAGCAGCAAACTGCTAATAATGCTGATATGATTTCAGGTTTTTCTTCAATGTGCACACAATAAAAGAGGAGAATTAACCCCTCCCAAAGTCTTAAGACACTTGTACTGAAGCTAAAGACCCTCCGAAGTTTAGCTCGATCCCTGCTGATTTTACAAAAACATCTGTTTTGTTTGTTTTTACAGCAACACGGCTGGAGTTTGTCATTATTTTTTTTCTGGGGTGCTTGTTTTTGACTTCCCACTCTAGCCTACAGTCCTAGTCTTCATCCAGATATTAACCAGATCTGACCCTGCTTAGTTTCCAGACAAGGTTAGCTTGGCACTTCCATCTTCTGGGAACTGCAAACTCCCTTAAGCTAAATTTGACTCTTGGTGATTTCTTAGAATTGTCCATGTGGTTTCCTTGGCACCAGTACAGAAATGGAGCACTTCTTCTGCAATGTTTTTTTCAACTTTCCAGTCTACAACCTCAGAATTCCCTTGCGATCAGTTGTCTAATTATTAACAAGGCCCACCTTCTTTAGTTTTTTAAGATTGGCCAAGGCTGATTGGGTCTTAGCATCTAGCTGGCACCTACTTTACTAACCCTGTCCAAAACCCTCTAGAAAAAGTAGAAACTTTACTAATCCTGTCCAAAACCTTCTAGAAAATGTGGATTCACATTTCTGGTTGTCTCTTTCCTTGGGGGACATCACAGCCATGCCCTCTTTCTCTGAACAGAGGGAGAAAGAAGATCCTGTCTCCCTAGCATTGATGTGTATGAATCCATGCGGTGTTTTCAGCCTATATACTACTCCTGAGAAAAGACTGTCCAAACCAATAGAGATCTTTGTAGATGCTAATTCACAGTTTGAGAAATTGATAGAATCCTTCGGTTTCTTGGATTTTTTTCTTCCAGATGGCACAGTTAATGGAAGCAGGTTTTGATGTTGCTTCTGGTGTTTTCCATTGAAAATCGATCCTTTTATCCACCAGCAGAAAACAAGTGTGCTGCTATACACATTGTTCAGTGTGTGATGCAAACAGAATATAGTAAATACTGTATTGCTATCCCCGCTCAGCAGTTCTCATTCAAGCTAATGAAAGAGAATTCACTTTCAAAACTGATTTCCGTGCATAAAACTTTCATAGATATTCTTGTAAGTGGAGCAAGTTATTCTTCAGTGGTTAGATGATCAAGGCATACGTGTGTGGGTGTGTGGGAGAGATGGAGGGAAGGAGAGAGAGAATGTCCTGTTTTTCAGTGTCCAGTCTTCATGGCCTCACATACTTTCATTCGATCTTCCAAAAAGGCACCCCATGGGGCTTCTTCAGAAATGGGAAGTGTGGAGAGCTAAAGAAGGAAACCAAGCCAGTCCATTAGGGTTGTACAAAACCAAACGTTCCAGGATGAAACAGGCCAGTTTTGGAGCCAGGCTGCCTCCAGAAAACACAATCTGTTTCTGGTTTGGAGGGATTAACTTCTGGAAAACCTGCCAGCCCAACCCCAGATCAGCTGTCTTGGCATAATAATCTAGTGGACGAGCAGGACCTTCTGGAGTTTGTAGGACCAGAAGAGTTGGGATGGATGGACTTGATTACAACCACAATGAACATGTCACTGAGAGCCCTCAAAGGCCAGGTTGAGCACAGGTCAACTTGGAGAAAGTGTGCCTATGTCCTTAAGGTCAACACCAGCTTGATGGCACTTAATCAGATCAGGCAATCACCCTCCATCAAGATCAGCTATGTGTGCTCACTCTTTCTAAACTGTATTCAACTGATTGTAGGCTCATATTTATGAACTAGAATCCAAGCTCCCTTTTTTCCTTTTTGATCAGAAGACTGCTGGCATGAATGTTTCTATTGTATTGCGTCTGCTTTCCAGAAAAGCCTTTCAGCAGATGTGTGGGATGCGATTATTATGGATCAATAAAATAAAAGGCAGCATGGTGGCAATTCCGGTCCACCTCTGTCCTCTTCAGTAGAGAAGCACAAGGCAATGTGGAATTTTTCTAGGGTAGGTGTTGTTAGTGCTAGTTGAAGAATCCTGGTGAGATTTTTGGTTGTAAACATAGGGAAACAATTCCTCTGAAAGAAGTTGCAGTTAATTAGTGTTCCCTGATGTCCCTAGACCAGTGTTTCTCAACCTTGGCAGTCTGAAGATGTGTGGATTTCAACTCCCAGAATTCTCCAGCCAGCAAGGTCTGAAGCCCGCATATCTTCAAGTTGCCAAGGTTGAGAAACACTCCCCTAGACTCATATCTTCAGATGTACACATGGTCTGTTAAGACAAGCCTGAACGTATCCTGCTCTGTTATTTAATTTTCTTGAAGGTAGTTTCATACAGTACATACATGCACACACTTCATCTAGTTTGACTTTGGCCCTGTGTTTTGATAGCAGTAGCCATTGAAAAATGACTATATTGCAGATTTCCAACTGGACTAAAGTGACACCTGGGTTTCAGCTTTCCAGGGAAAGAAGGATTCAGGCAACCACAATACAATTCAAATTTTGCTGAACCTTGGAGTGCTAGTGAGAAGTGTTCTGGGAATCATGTGGGCCTGAAAAGCATCTAAAGAATAGTTTTAATATCATTATTACCTATATATAGGTCTGTCTATCTATCTATCTATCTATCTATCTATCTATCTATCTATCTATCTATCTATCTATCATCTATCTCATATATGGATCATGGTCATCCTGTGCATCTCAGTCCAAGAGAAGAAGAATTTATAAGTGATTGGTAGTGAGTATAATAAAATAACAAATCGGTAATTTATGATTCTGGCTTCAGCATTTTGCATGGTAAGTGTAAGGAAAGAGTTGGTGAGGAGCCTGAGAAAGAAAAAAGGTTATTTGGACATCAGCAATCAGCTGAGAGAAGAGTTTGTCAGTGGTTCATAAATGGCCGTTGAGTCTGGGTTGTAGAAAGACCAGGGAGAAAATGTGCAGAGACCCCACCTTAAAGAACTTGCTAATAAAGGAGATCTGGGAATTCCTATCAGTTTCCAAGGCTGTATATTTTAGCCCTACTTCATGCATTAAACCGTCTTATTGAAATCTCTGTGATTCTTGCTTCTTTGGCAGAAGTGGTGGCGCTTGACATAAATTAAGCCAGAATACCGTTTCAATCAATCCCAAGATCCTGTGCTGCATAGAGAAGAGACTCATTTGTTGTTGTTCCTTTTTTGTGGACAGGGTGATCGAGGTTTCCCAGGTTTGCAAGGCCAGCCCGGTTTGCCTGGTTTCCCTGGACCAGAAGGACCAGGTGGACCCCGTGGCGAAAAGGTGAGTGTTTGTAAAGAGCCACTTTGGATGCTGTGCTTGCCAGGGTGTGGCCACCTTGGGTGAGCTCTTTTCAGATGTTCATTTTGCTTTCTGCTGTGTTGTGGTGAAGGCACCAGGCTAGAAACTGGAAGATGGTGAGTTCTAGTCCCACCTTAGGCATGGAAGCTGGCTGGGTGACTTTGGGCCAGTCCCTCTCTCAGCCCAAAGGTCAGTGAGGTCTAGTGGAGAAGGTGCTGGACTAGAAACTGGGAGACCTTGAGTTCTAGTCCTGTCTTGGGCTCCAAATCAGCTGGGTGACCTTGGGGCAGTCATTCTCTCTCAACCCTAGGAAGCATGTAATGGCCAACTACTTCTGAAAATCTTGCCAAGAAAACTGCAGAGATTTGTCCAGGCAGTTGATTTGAGAGCCAGTGTGGTACAGTGGTTAAGTCTAGAAACTGGGAGACTTTGAGTTCTAGCCTCACCTTAGGCACGAAGCCAGCTGGGTGACCTTGGGCCAGTTTCTCCCTCTCAGCCCTAAGAAGATGAAAATGGCCAACCACTTCTGAAATCTTGCCAAGAAAACTGCAGGGATTAGTCCAGCCAGTTGCCAGGAGTCAAAACTTAACTCGAAGGCACACACCCACATCCAAGAAACTAGTGGGCTTCCTTGGGCAGTTGGTTTGCCACTGTGAGAACACACTGCTGGACTAGATGGGCCACAGGCTTGACCCATCAGGGCACTGCTTATGTTCTCATGTTCTTAACCAGGTCAGGAGTAGGTAGAGCAAGCCCCCCCTCCCTTGTTGAAGATGCTGCATGACCAGTAGGAACCACTGGATGTTTGCTTTTATAGAAAGGGTTCTGTTCCTGCCATCGATGGTCTTGGTCACTCTTTGTCTTCCTCTTCTTGCAGGGTGATAGTGGATTTCCAGGGCCTACAGGACCCAAAGGCATTCGAGTAAGTGACGTTTTTGATTTCTGGAATAAAGCAGAAAGTAGATATGAGCCACCAAGAGTTGTTTTTGATAGTGACGTACAAACATGTTATATACGTATGTACATGAATGCTAAAGACTTAAATGATACTGTTCTGTGTTATCCCAAGGTTGTATGGCTTTCCCAGTCATGCTACTTGAACAGAGCAAACCTCAGTAGCATTTCTTATAATTCCTGGTTCTTTGTTTGTCTTTTGTGATAGTAATTCTCACCCTTGTGAAAGTTTGTCTTCTGATAGTAATTCTCAGGTAATTTCCAGTTCCTAAGAATTTGAAAATAGCCTTTTCACAATGCACCAGGACTTTATTTTCATGTGTTACATCTGAAACAGAATATCCTAAACTCTCATGAGCAGTGACAGGAGCAAAAGAAAATCAGAATGAGAATATTTTTTTCTGCCCATCATTGTTAGATCTTATGGAATTTTTTAACCTTTATTTCATAGACTAGCTATTTTTGTAAGTCATTGTTAATTTTACAGGTATAAATATATGAAAAGTTTTTCTACCAGGTAAAACTAATTAAATTGAAATATTTGTTTGAGGGGTGAAACACTAGCATAAAGCACTCTTAAAAATAAAGCCAAGTATTTATTTGAAAGTGATATTTAGTTGAATGATAACTCCCAGCATTTAACTAGAACTAGTCTATGTATGAGATCCAGTTTGGTGTAGTAGTTAAGGCACCAGACTAGAAACTGGAAGATTGTGAGTTCTAGTCCCACCATAGGCACTAGGTGACCTTGGGCCAGTCATTCTGTCTCAGCCCTAGGAAGGAGGCAGTGGCAAGCCACTTCTGAAATCTTGCCAAGAAAACTTCAGAAACTCATCCAGGGAATCAAGGTTGACTCAAAGGAGCAAACAAACAAAAGCCTATGCATGTGTAGAAGACAGAGGGAATGGCCTTGAGAGACAGGAGGAAGAGCCACTGGCAAGGCAACTGTCAGATAAAAGAGGTCTGGGTCTGGGGCAGGAAAGTAATGTATGTAAACATCTCAGACAAGACCTTCCCTAGCTCTCATGAAGATAAAGGGAGAGAAGGACTTGCAAGATTGTATTACTATAACTTTACAGTAAAAGTATTTGTGCTCTACATGACTTTGATTTCTTGGTCTGGTCTAACTTGAAGGACCAACAGTATGCTTTTAAGAATAGTTACTTGGGTGGGCAAAACTAATTACAACTCACTGTTCTTAATTCTCTGTGTATTAACTGCATTTTGTGACATAGCATTTCCAAAAATGGAAGTGTCTGCAGAAAAAATGATCAGTGGAAAACTTTGGAGGGAATTTTTCTGTTTTCTAACCTAACTTCATGGCTTTTCCATGACCCGTAAGATGCAGGTTTTCTCACTTGCAATCTGATCTCAGACCAGCTCAAAATTCTGTGCTCTGGAGCCTTTATTTAAAATAATACGGTGTTTTTCTCTCTCAGGTATCTAAACTTATTTGTGGTTTTTCATCTGTAGGGACCCCCAGGCTTACCAGGTTTTCCAGGAACACCAGGGCTTCCTGTAAGTAAATTGTATTTCAGTGTTTTTTTAAACAAACCAACCAACCCATAACATCATCCAGTCAACTTCTGCTGCTCTTCTTCCCCTACGCAGGGGCTACCAGGTCAGGATGGACCCCCAGGACTCCAAGGTATCCCAGGATGCAATGGAACAAAGGTGGGATTGGCTCATTTGATAACATACAACTTTCCTAACTAACATGGGAAAATCACTCTGCGGTCACAGTCGAACAGGACTGAGGCGCACATTTGGAATTTTGCAAATATGCTAGCAATACCTGCCCCAGATGGTTGTCCCAGGGGCTGGCTGGCTTGTAAAATGGCTGCCCTGGGGACATTTTCAGCCAGAAAGTCTCTATTTGCTATAATGCTTCTTGTAAAAGACTGGTGGACTTTTGTTTGCAAAGGGAAGGCTCTGGAGTAGACAGAGGAAATTCCCCCTACAAGAGGCACTTAAAGAAGCGATTGGCAACCTGCAGTCTGCAGGTCAAATGTGGTCAACCAATCCCTCTCCTTGGGGTCTTTCAATCTCCAAAGATCGCACTGCTGAAATTCAGTGGTTAAGTACCCAATAACAGGGATGGAATTTTCTGTATAAACAAGCAAACAATGGAATAGATGTAGGGATGAAGAGATGTATTTGAAATTACGCCCACTTTGGTTTTAACCCCCCTCCGAAAAACACCTGGGGGTGGGAGGAACTGACACTTCTGGCTCTGTTTCCTTTGAGATAAATTCCAAGGTAATACCTTGACTCTTCTTTTTATTTGGCAACAGGCTAGATGATCTAATAGCACTGAATAAATAAGTGGCATAGATGTCAGCTTGACATTTCTGCTCAAATCTTCTGATGAGGCTAATCATATGAGTAGCAACTGGAGGAATGTTCTCTGTCCTTGACTTTGCTTTCCAAATACAGCTGCAAAGTGGAAGTAGTCCATGGGTATATGGGAAAGTTGAACAGTAAATGGCCAAATTTGTCATTTATCTCAAGTGCTTTGAGGAATGGGAACGATATTCAATGCTTCAGATTCAGTTCCAAAAGAAAGTCGTTTGGAATTCAGGGCATAGACATAGCCCCTGTTCTAACTTTTTAAAACAGCTGCATATTTTCCTAGGATCCCATAATTAATGCCTAGCACTGCTTCATTTTTGCCTCAGTCGTGCTTCCAAAGCTTTTTAGCATTGCAGAGTCGAAAGCCAAGCCAGCAGTAATCTGTATTTCCAAATAATAATCTGTGTTCCCCCAACCAACTGCAGCAATTAATCTCTTGTCCTGTAGAGGGGATGCACTTGAGTTCAATATCACTCTCAAGATGGAATTGTAGGCAGAGGACTATGTAAGTCTATGGTGGTGAATAATCAGGAGTCTGGTAGCACCTTTTCTGACTAACAAATTTGATTAAAAGGCATAAGCCAGTGTTGTCCAAACTTGGCCACTTTAAGATGAGTGGACTTCAACTCTCAGAATTCCCTAGCCAGCATGGCTGGCTGGGGAATTCTGGGAGTTGAAGTCCACTCATCTTAAAGTGGCCAAGTTTGGACAACACTGGCATAAGCGTTTGTAAGCTGCAACTCAATTCATCAAATGCATAGATTGGCTAGATTGATGTAGGATTTAAATTTAGAGTCTAGCCACTCTACACATCTGATGAAGTAAGCTGCAGCTCATGAAAGCTTACACCTTTTAATCAAATTTGTTAGTTGGAACAGGTGCTACCAGCCTCCTAATTTCTCAAGATGGAAGAATCTTTGCAGAGTTTGCCCATTTGGCCAGCAAAATGGATTTCTGGGAATTAACAGGATAGGATCTGGGGCTTGGTGGATGGACTGGGAATGCTGATTGCAAACATGAATGCTTTACTGCTCCATTATGAAGTCATCATTCCCTACAGGAGAAAACTGGGTGTCAATGGTTTGGGAAACAAAATGGGAGTACCCAAAAGTAAAGCAGTAGTTTCTGCATTTCCTTGGGCTCCCTAGTTAACAAAGTATGTTGTGGTAGTAGGAGCAGGAGCAGGAGCAGGAGCAGGAGCAGGGGGTGGGGAGGAAGAGGAAGAGGAGGAGGAGGAGGAGGAGGAGGAGGAGGAGGAGGAAGCACCAGAAGCTACTGCTTTATGAGGATCTTTAACAAGTTAGACAGAAGGAAACTGCATATGGGAAAGGAAGAATAGGCTTGTTCTAAGATCGCCTTCCACAATCTGGCTGTCCCTCAGATATGTAGACATTAACTCCCAGAATTCCTCAGCCAACATGGTTACTGCTGAGAACTTTGGAAGTTAAATTCACGAAGCTGGACTGTCCCTTTCCTGCTTGAAACTGGAATATTTCACAAGAATGTTGCTGTTGCCCGAGTTGATTAGATTGGGCTTGAGATATGGATGGACCTTGCGAGAATCATTCTATAAATAACCAGCGAGAGCACATATCATTTATGATATAAGAAACTACTTATATCATAAGTTATTTCTTCGAACGATGCTACTTTTGAATGAAATTTTAATTGTTCATTATCAACTGATCCACTGAGAAAAATGAAGTCAGAAAAAAACTAATCAAATGGGAAATAACCGTAGTATTAAAATCCCTAAGTCTGTTACTTTGGGATGGTGGCAGCAAGTTGTTGAAGCATAGCTGTTCATCTCCAAAATAAACTTTGAAGAACTTAGGCCACTTCTGAGCAGACCGACCCAGTTTCTTCATCAAGTGGTTTTGGGAACAGCAGGAAGACCTGGGGGGGGAGGTGTGTGGATCTCATGGGGTTGCAGGCTGCCACTCCCGGAATTCAGTGTTGAGCAAAAAGCTGCCTCCGTCTGTTCCATTTGAGATCTATTGGTACGTGCAGACTTTCTGTCCATGAACTGTATTTTCTGAGCAAAGTTGCCTCTGCTTTTTTTTCTCATGTGTCTTAGATAAGATGATATGCTCAAAGAATAATAAATATAGAGAGTGGTCTTCCATCCATCCATCCATCCATCCATCCATCCATCCATCCATCCATCCATCTTTGTTGTTGTTCAGTCGTTAAGTCGTGTCCGACTCTTTGTGACCCCATGAACCATATTGCGCCAGGCCTTCCTGTCCTTCACTGCCTCCCTGAGTTTGCTCAGTTTCATGCTCATTGCTTCAGTGATGCCATCTAACCATCTCATCCTCTGCCGTCCTCTTCTCCTTCTGCCTTCCATCTTTCCCAGCATCAGGGTCTTTTCCAAAGACTCCTCTCTTCGCATTAGGTGACCAAAGTATCTGAGCTTGAGCTTCATTATCAATCCTTCCAATGAGCAATCAGGGTTGATTTCCTTTAAGATTGACTGGTTTGACCTCCTAGCAGTCCAGGGGGCTCTTAAGAGCCTTCTCCAGCATCACAATTCAAAGGCATCAGTTCTTCGGCGCTCAGCCTTCTTTATGGTCCAGCTCTCACAGCCATACATTACTACTGGAAAAACCATAGCTTTGACTATGCGGATCTTTGTCGGCAAGGTGACGTCTCTGCTTTTTAATATGCTATCTAGGCTTGCCATAGCTTTCCTCCCAAGGAGCAAGCGTCTTTTAATTTCATGGCTGCAGTCTCCATCTGCGGTGATCTTGGAGCCCAAATAAATGAAGTCTCTTACTGCTTCCATTTCTACCCCTTCTATTTGCCAGGAATCCACCCTTCTATATATATGTAATTGTTTTGTTTTTAAATTGTGACATTCCTTCACCATTTTGCAGATGTACAAATTGGGGAGCTGGAAGGCATTAATGAACATTTTCCTTCTGTCTTCTCTAGGGAGAACGTGGCCCTCCAGGCAGTGCAGGTTACCCTGGTTTGCCCGGTCCCCCCGTAAGTAAAAGAAATATCTTCTTGCCACTCTTACTATAGGCCTGGTTCTTGTGGTTGAGGTGTTAGCCTGACTGTTTATTGTATTTTATGCTACGTTCTTATTAACTTTGTTGATTGCTCGGCAGCCAAATGGAGAAGAGTAGAATATTGATTTTGATTAGGGAGGGGTGGCAGTAGAATCCATCTATCAATAATGTCTCCATTGCTTTTTAACGGAGCTTCCAAAAATGGTTTATGATAGGTAACTTGTGACTCTCTAGATCAGTATTTCTCAACCATGGCCACTTGAAGATGTGTGGACTTCAACTCCCAGAATTCCCCAGCCAGCATGCTGGCTGGGGAAATTCTGGGAGTTAAAGTCCACACATCTTCAAGTGGCCAAGGTTGAGAAACACTGCTCTAGATATTGCTAATCATAGACTTCTGGGCTGTTAGCCACATCTGAGAATACTGGAAATTGTAATTCGACAACATCTAATGAGCCCACAGGTTTCCTGGCCCTGATATTTAGAATTTTAAAAAAAATTAAATCTGCGTTCTGTTTCTTCCTTGAGCTGGGAGGAATCTCTGTTGAAAATGATGAGACTCTTTCTAAGCTGACCTTTCCAAGATTTAGAACAAATCAACCCAAACATTAAAAGGCAGCAGAAATGATGAAGAGCCAGATAAAAAGACAATCTGGTTTTGAATTCAATCTAAGAAACCTGGGAGAATACAAAGATATTTACTTGGGGGCATAAGCCAACAGAGGAGGTGCTAGATTAATCTTTTTAGGGAAAGTTTTCTAAGAATTATTGGTGTCCTGCAGGAAGTGCTCTGCAGATGTCCATAAGATACAGGAAATTCTGTGCAGATATAGACTAAGGTCCCAAACTTTAAACTATAAATGTCAAAAAGAAGTAGCATATTCCACATTCTCAAAATGTTCATCTAGTTCTCAACCTCAGCTACTTGAAGATGTGTGGACTTCAACTCCCAGAATTCCCCAGCCATGCTGGCTGGGGAATTCTGGGAGTTGAAGTCCACACATCTTCAAGTTGCTGAGGTTGAGGAAGACTGATCTAAACCTTAATTGCCTATATTTGAGTTGATTCTTTAGCCCCTTCACTCTTTTCACTGAATTTAGAGGAGAGAACCTCAACTAGCCCAAATTGGCATCCTTTTCATGCTAATTAAATGTGGAAGGGAAGGGATGCTGAGAATCAGATCTGCTCAGTCCAAACTAGATTCCAGCTCTCAGCATTCCTAGCTTACTTTTAATTCTTTCTCTCTCCTTTTCTTGCAGGGTCCCCCTGGTTTTCCAGGAATGAAAGTAAGTTTGCTTTCCACAGTGCAGAATCAACGGTTTGATCATGTTGCCTCCTCTCATTATTGGTAACTTTGGGCAGTTGTCATTGATATTTCTATTTTTTTTTTTAAGAGGTGCTATCAGAGGTAAATAAATTTCTAAAATAAAAGAACTCCCAAGCCAGCATTGGCACTGATGCTAAAATAGATGCATTATGGGCCTGTCAGATTTCCCCAATACTGTGCTGAAGCATGATCTAAGATTTCCTGGAATTCCCCACTCCCACCCCATTTTTCCCCTGCAGGATTTTGTATTTCTGCTTTTCTTATTATAACCAATGAAAGGTCGTGCAATTTGGATTTTTTCCCCTTCTGTTGCAAGTTTCTCCAGCACTTTACAGCCTTCTTGGTGCCCCTAATCTGAAGAGAGAAAGGGGGGAAAAAAAACTCATGAGAGTTCTCTCATCTTGGGATTTCACCAAAATGTGAGAAGCCACAGAAGCTGCAGATTGCTTAAAGAAAGGGTTATACAATGAATGAATGACATTCACACAACGCTCTTTGGCCCCCTTGTAACTAAGCTAAATGCAGGAAATGGGCATCTCACTTAAAGTTTTCACCAAACATTTCTTGGCACTGGAACAAATCCAGTTCTCCCCACTCTCATCAAATGGAATGATAATGGTTGTTCATTAATAAGATGTGTAGCTAACAAATTTGCATCTTGCATCAGCCTCATTTATTTTCTGAACATTTATATTCATGAATTTTCTATTCTCTTGCTGGCATTTTCCAATTCCTTAGTATTGCCCCAGTCTAAAAGTATTATGTTATTGCCTAATGCCTTAATTCTGATTTGCCTGTTCAGACATTACACTGAACCCTAGCTAATGCAAGTGACGGTTTGCAAACCCAACTTTAAAACTAGGGTGTTTTCATTCTTCTCAGTTTTTCAGTTCAGGCATCCTGCCAAACTATAATCTAGCTTTGATGTGGTATTACATTGAACCTCAGAGGTTTCCTGAACAGGAGACAAAAGACCAACATAGTCATTTAAATGCTTGCATGGCTGTTAGTTGGATTAAAAAACCTTTTCTATGTACTTCTGAAAGTATATTTCATTTAAACATAATTGCATTCTGGTAATATTTTCATGTGGAATAAAGTCAGGTGTTTTTTTAAAAAAAACAATGTCTCTGATTCCTTCCCTCTCCCCAATCTCTCCACCTTTCCTTGGTGCCACAAATTTAACATAAGCGTAAATATGTACTTTATGGAGCAAAAGAATGTCCACGGGATGTTTGGTTGCAAGAATATTACGAATGTATTCCTGCAAGAAAATGCTTACATGAAGAACTTGTAGAATTTATTTTGAACAGTTCAGTTGGCACTTTGGTGTGTCCTCTTGTTGAATTTCATCATGAGCGTAGCTATCTTAATCCATATTTTTTTCTTACTTTTTAGGGTGAGCCAGGTGACATTATCACCTCTCCCCTCCCTGGACAGAAAGGTGACCCAGGATTTCCAGGTCCACCCGGAATACCAGTAAGTTGGCTAAAACATCAGTTCTTGATGTGCTTCAGTGGAATTTTTTTTTTAAAGGAAACTGGTGGTATGCAGAATATTTTAATGATAGTGAAATATTAACAGGTATGGGCTGCTTGGGTATGAAGTCAAAACTCAAAGGAATTCTCAGATCAAAGCTTTTTGATGCAGTTATGGCTTCTGACATAAAATAGTATAAAGGAGCTACAAGGAGACTCCCGCCATAGGCTGAAGAAAGACCAAGTTGTTGTTTTCAAGAAGAAACACACAAGTGGTAACTGAGTTTTGGCCAGGTTGAGTTTGGAGTTTCTGGGCCTGGCTGTTAGGTTCTGTGGCAAATGCTATGAATTTATGAGAAGAACAGAAGATTCTCTTAATTTATGGCCTTTGAATTAAAGGCTTCAGTTCAGAAACACTGACATGTGTGAAAGTGTTTCTCAGTGTAGTTAACTCTACTTGCCGTCCTCCTAACAACTGTCTTATTCCTCTTTCCTTCTCTCTTAATCCCTTATTTTTCCATTTATTTAACAGAATCATAGAATTCCATAACATGAAAGAAGCTGTTTAGGTCTCCAAATCCAACCCTCTATCCAATGTAGGAATCCAAATTAAAGCATCCTCAACAGATGACTGTCTAGTTTAAACACATTTAGCAGAGGGGACACCAAAACCTCCCTAGATCATTAGTACCACTGTTATGGTTAGAGAGGGTTGTTGTTGTTTTTTTAACCTAACGATCAACTAGCATGTGTCTTCTTGGAACATAATCCCATGCTCTGCACTTCCTCCATGAGAAAGACAAACACCTGACAAAACAAAGGCAAATAGAAGATGTGCAACCAAAGATGGATGGACCTTCAGTGGAAAAGAGGACCAAAGAGCTCTTTAAACTTTCTGATCTAAAGTAGCAGCAGTTGAAATGCAGAATAAAGTAATGGTGGTCATTCCTTAGGTGCTGGTTTCCGTAACCTTTTTTGGTAGCCTTCCAAGATTATAAAGAGGTTGATAACAAGACATTCTCAGATGCTAGATACTTGTGAGTTATCTTTGCCAATAAGGCAAAGACTTGCTTTATTGTAAACCAATTTCTGGATAGGCTGACATTCACCAAACAATTATACTCTATATGGTACTTTCTGGATTTTTCTGTGTGGTGCAGAGTTCACAGTTATTATGTATACATTTTGATATTTTCTATATTGAAGTACCAAATTAAAATTGCAAAAGAAAACACACCACTGAAATTTGGCAGCAAACATCTGATTCATCATTTTTTGGGTACCTATGGACATAAAACAATATTCTAAGTAGTTCTTTTGCTGGCATCTTCCCACATCAATGTCAATCCACTGTTCTGACCATCCCAAACTTGCCAGGCACTCCCAACCTCAGAAAGACAGCTTGCTCCTATCATAAAGTTTGAGTGGCATCTGTGTGTCCTTTTGAAGTCAATACAAATTGTACTGAGCAATGCAATTGAATTGTTGTGCAATTCAATATTAGAACAGCCATTTTAAAGCAAACAAAGTTAATCCATCTTCATCCAGCCTTGAAGATTTGTAAACCATGGTTTATGGAACAGAATTCCTGGAGACTTCCAAGCAGTTTCCAGACTAGAAGTCAAACAAGGCAAGTTTAAAGGTTGTTTCTGCTGTGAGCCTTAAATAAGATGACTGTTTCCTTCAAGAAAATAACTCCATTCCTCGTGAGCAGCGTTCTTGCCCTTAAAGGGATTCATTGAGAAGTTTAGAGATCTTCTGTATTACTATGCTGGAATTGGAGGTCCTTGGGCTAGCAACCCCTGGCACTTTCGACTCCTCTGGTACTGGAACTTCAGAGGCAATGAGGTCACCAAAAGCAGCTTCTGAAGGCCAGTCCTTGTTCCAACTTCAGATGTTCTTCTTGAGAGAATGGGAAATCAGAATCTAGAACCAAATGATATTTTACGATTTGCCTTCCAGTTCTCTAGATGGGATTTAATATGAACACTCTACTTTTCCTGACATTGACACATTTTATGATAATGTGTGCCTCCTAAAGTCAAATCTCATCCAACAATTTTTCCTATTCTTCTAGGGCTCTCCAGGTCCCCCTGGTATAGAAGGTCCAATTGGTCCTCCCGGACCCCCAGGTTTGACGGTACAGTTCCCTGATTATCTCTGTTTAATTAGTGGAATAAATAAATGGCACCGGATGAGACTAGAAATGGCTGGATTAGAGCTTTTTTGGAGTTTTCTGAACATTGGGGTAAAGGGGTTGAGAAAACGGTCATGCAAGGTCTCTGCCTTTTTCTCTTCTGCTGCTCAGCACCATAGGGCCACAGTTATATTGCAGTGATCACAGAAGCATAGAGTAGGCATGGGCTGTAGAAACTGTAGGATCTCTGCTCAGTGCAGGAATCCAAATCCAAGCAGCTCAACAAATGTTTGCCCAACTTCTGCTTGGATAGGTCCAGAGAAGGATTGCTCACCATCCTTCTGAGTAAATGTTACTCCTAACTGCTCTTAGCATTGCAAAGCTTTTGTAGCAAGCGAGATGGATCTGTCTTCCTGTAACCCAAAGTTGTCATTCATTGTTCTGCACTTTGGGATACATAAAGGACAAGATTTTACTTCTTTCTGCACCAGTAAGAACTTTTGAAAAGATTAAAAGGGAGCAATTTGTATCAAAGGTTCAATTCCCAGATTTTTCTGTATGTGTGGAAAATTGATAATGATGGATTGGCTCGCAAGATACCTGTATGCCAGCTTTCAAAAGCTGGGTGCCCTTCCAATCTCTTGGACTTTGAGGTCACAGTATCCTCAGCCAGTATCACCACTACAGGGAATGCTAGGAACTCTTTGCATGATAGTTGATATAGAAATAAATTAAATGCATCCAAAGGGAGTCAACTTGAGGAAGCTGGTTGTTTGAACTAGATGTCTCTCAGTCAGTGTTTCTGTATGCTTCAAACCTCTACCCAGGGTGAGGAATCTGTGACCTTCCGGTTGTTAGTGGACTCCATTCTTCATCAGAAACCATTGCCTCTTTGAAGGCTGATGAGAGGGCCTAATATTTGGAGGGCCAATAACATCTGGAAGCATCCGTGACCAAGTATTCTATATGTTCTAACAAGCATTCTTCTTTGGATTATGTAAAGTTTATTTTCAGAGGCTCAGTTTGAAAGCAATTCAGACAAATCTCCAAATCAAGTTGACTTTCTGATTTGAATTAACGGTTCAGATTAAATTGGAGGCTTCCAAATTGAGCTAATGACCTCAAAGGACTTTTGCGCGTGTGTTAAAATTCTTGTTTAAAAAATCGATTCAACCTGATCAAATCAACTTGGTTCAGTTCAGAGCATCAGATTGACTTGATTTTCCTAATCAAATTGGCTCCATGTTCCAACCTGCCTGGATGATTGGATCGGGATCAGGGCCAATTTTACTAGTCTCTCATCAGCAGCTGTACTGTGAGGTCCTACCAACCACAGATTTATTTTTCATCCTTACAGAAATAATTCTGGAAATTAATGAGTGTCTTTACATTGATAGGGTCCTCCTGGTCACCCAGGACTACCAGGTCCTAAGGTATGGTATATAATAACCTTTTGTATCTGATTTTTGTTCAGCTTTTGTATCTGATTAATTGATTTTGGTTCAGCTTTTTTTTAAAGATCATCACTATGAAAACTCTGCAAATATACTTCTATAAAAGAAATTAGTATAGATTTATAAGGGGCGCTGGGGCCAAGGTTTATCATTCCCACTATTATTTTATTTCATCTTCATTGTAGTCATTATTCTCCATTCTTTTTTCAGGGCAATATGGGCTTGAACTTCCAAGGGCCCAAAGGAGAAAAAGTGAGTGTGGAATATTGACCTGGCATCTTGAACTGGTTTCCAAGATTGCTGATTCCTATGGAATGACAAACGCAACTAATCTGTCTTGCTGTCTTTTGGGGGAGTTAGGGTGAACGGGGACTTCAAGGACCCCCAGGGCCACCAGGACAGATCGGCGAACAGAAGAGAATTAATGATGTAGAATTTCAGAAAGGAGATCAGGTGAGTGAAAGGAGATGGTTTCTAGTGGTATCTGACCAGCCACCATTCTCACTGGATTGCCCAGTTGCATTGATGGGTCAGACTGGACCATACTCCAGCTTTGACCATCATTTTCACAGCATCACCCATCGCAGATGCTGGTCCTACCTCATCAACCTCTTTGTGTTTACATTGGGTTCTATGAATTTTGCCTGGCATTTGTATAAATCACACAAAAGGGGCAAACCTCAGTGAGGAACAAGAACTAGATTGAGTGTTGGCTGGTGTGGGTCTTCCGGGCTGTGTGGCCGTGTTCTGGAAGTTTTGTTTCCTAACGTTTTGCTAGCATCTGTGACCGGCATCTTCAGAGAGCAGGAGCACAGACAGGAGCAGTTCTCTCTGCTCCTGCTCCATGAAGATGCCGGTCACAGATGCTGGCAAAACGTTAGGAAACAAAACTTCCAGAACACGGCCACACAGCCCGGAAGACCCACACCAGCCATTGCATTCCGGCCATGAAAGCCTTCGACAATACATAGATTGAGCGTTCTTATATTTGTCCTCATTTCAGTTTTACAGACTTTGTTTTTCAAAATTACCCTTTCCAACATTGTTTTCTGCATTCTTTTTCCGCAGAAAAGAGAGCCCCAAACTCAGTAGTTTAGTCTTTAAAATAGTGCAGTGTGCCCTTGTATCTACAAACACACACATAACACACAAATGCAAAGATTTGATGTCACTATCATAGGATCTTCTCAGATGTCATTTCTAATTCTGGATCCTCAAAAAAACACCCTTATCTTTCTGCTCTCGGACAGTTATTTATCTTTTTAATGGAAGTGCCACCTGTTTCTTTTGGTTAATTTTTCTTAAAATACAATGTTTAAAATGAAGTTAAAATCCTGAGACTGCCAAGTCTCACAAGATTTGTGGTGGAGACTTCAAAATCTCATGCCGATTTGCCATCACCTGAGATTTCAGGCAAATATCTCTATATCTATCTATCTATCTATCTATCTATCTATCTATCTCTCTCTCTCTCTCTCTCTCTCTCTCTCTCTCTCTCTCTCTCTCTATTATGGGGTCCTAAGGGGCCACATCTGCAGTGATGACCCCAGTTATTACACTGCCAATGTTTTCAGCTTAACCTGAAGACAGTGTGATCACATCATGGTTCAAACTGACTTGTCATACTGACTCAGTGCATCCAATGCAATTGGGCACTTTCAAATTGATATGGTGGTTTGATAGATTTTTCTGAATACATATTTGAATTTTGAATTAAATCAACTTGATTCAGTCATTTAAACCAATTATTTGAAGTGACAACTGGGATCAAACTGACTTGTCAAATCACATAGATAAATTGGACATTGTGCCCTCCCTAATAATTGATAGGATTCCCCATGAAATATGAGAATGCGTTTAGCAACAAAATCTGAAGTTAAAACTTGATCAGAACCTCAGGATGGATTTTTAATAATTTCCTTTCCCTTTGCTCTTGGCAGGGTGTTCCAGGTGACCAAGGCCCCCCAGGGCCTCCAGGGCCCCCAGGGCTTCCTGTGAGTACTTTCCTTTGCTTCATTTGTGGAGTTGCATCAGGATTCTCCAAAGGTTGGGTCCCTATTAACTGCTGGTTGTGTGCTTTTCTGGTTTCCAGGGCCCTCCTGGTGGCGTAAAAGGTGAAAAAGGTGAGCAAGGAGAACCAGGCAAAAGAGTAAGTAACTTCTTTGAACACAATATTTATCTTTCCAAACCATGTATAGCTTTGGGAGTTCAGGTTGGGCCACCAAATATGGGGTAAGACATTTTTCCTTTCTCCTATGATCTGTTAGAGTTGATATGGATGAAACCCTCCTGGATTAGGCAGCTGTTTTCCCTGAATGAGAAAGAAGCCATTGAAAAGGGCATGTATACAACACAGTCAATGCATGTTCACAAACAGACATCAACATTTAACTTTTCCAATCTGGATTAATTAATCCAGAGGATCTGGTTTTTGGAACAGACACTGAAAACTGCCTGCAAAAATAAAGATGTCATTTCTGCTTTCCAACCAGGGGGGACAAAGTGTTACCCTGCTCCCCTGGTTGCTCAGAAATTTGGACAAATAGATAAATACCTGTGTGTATTTGTCTTAACTCTGGAGTCCTCAACTGGCAATTATGTAAGCAGAAGTGACAAAGCAGGGTGATCCATCTTCTGATGGCTCTGGGAGCTCCATTTACCATTTTTGGGAGAAGCAAAAGCTACGTTAGATGGCATAAGAATGCAAAATGAATGGGACCAGAATAATGTTCCCCTCCAGGTTTTTCAGGAAGAAATTGACTTTTTCTTTTAACTTTGTTAAACCTACTGTAGGATTTGAACAATGGCTGTTGTGTTTTCTGCCTCAGAATAGTGGAGCTGAGGGCACTCTGTCCCATACTCTACCTGGTCCTTTTTTTCCAGTGTTTTGACCTTCCCTATGAAGGTTGTGTATATTGTGACTCTCCCCTTCTCTCCAACCACTCCGCCTGCCCCATATTTGAACTTTCAGTGGAAGGGCAGAAAGCCCTAAATACATAAACACCATTGGCTTGTCAATGACTTCAGGGGTCAGGGATTGGTAACACAACAATCAGTGACACCGTCACACCTATAAAATAGCAGATTTGTTAACTTCATAAGATTTCAGCCTTTTAATTTAATCCATCTGAGTGCCTGAAATTACAACCTCCCCCTTATCTAAGGAAAAGCAAGACTGTTGAGCAAAGAGCTTAAGAGAAAGTTCCAATCCTTGGGTCATCGTCATATTATAGAAAGAAAATAGTCTTTTTATGTGAGACCTTGCAACTGATGCAGATTTCTGTGAGAGGCTGTGTGACCCCATTTTATTTTGAAATTTCTTGAATGACTAATAACTTTGTTTTCCCCAAAGCTTGGAGTCCATTCCTGCTTTTGACTTGATACTTATACATCACTTTAAAATCATAAATGATCATTTGAAGAGGCACCGTATTAGAAAGAAAGAGGACCAAACAGCCCTCTTGCTTTCTTCTGAGGCTAAAGTAACTCTAAGAGCCAAGTTAGTTGGAATCAGATCTCATTAACCGTTCATGGAAAAGTAGGTAATAGGATCTCTAAACTAAGATAGAGCCATGGTTTTGAAGAAGATACCCATAAATGTTTGGGACAAGGGATCGACATCAGGAACATTAGCCTTGTCCCATGACTCCACATTAGTATTCTCATCCCCTAGTTGCTTTTTTGGGTTCTGTTTTTTAGGATACAATAACTGCTTGTGCTTTGTCCTCGTTCACTCTTAAATTGGCCTCCTGAAAGCTGGTGTCCTCCAGATATCTAGGGCTTTCAACCTTCAGAATTCACAGTCCTCATGTGATTGCAAGATTGGCAAAGGCTGTTCCAAGTTACACATTCATAAGCTTCATGTAGAGAGGAAGGAAGATGACCTTGAGGGAGATATGCAAGATCATATCTGAAGTCCACAACAAACAGATAGTGTAAGTGGCTCAGAGAGACACCTCCCTAGGGAGGCATAGCACAATCAGACTTGCAAGAGTGATGTCAACCCACTTGGTAGACCAGACCAAGAAATCTACTCCCCAATTCTATAATAACAGAATCTTACAAGCCTGATTGTGCTGTTCCTCCTCCCCCCCAAACTTTAATGAATTAGGGAGGCCTTGTCTGCACCACTTACAAACATTATCTGTTTGTTGTAGACTTGAATATTTTTCACCCCTTGTCACCCTAGTAACAGATCTTGTATATATCCACCAAGGTCATCTTCCTTATTTTCTATACTTCAGATGCCACATTAGTTCAGAACTCTGCATTCTCGATTCTCTGATAGAGTATTAACGTGCTGATCTATGGACTTCTAGATTCTATTTTCATTTCTGGTAGCCAGATCACCAGAATAGAAACTGGCAGGTGTGAAATGAAAGCTTACCAGATGATTCTTGAATCTTATGAATTGATTCCGATGTTTTTTTTTCACTGAAATGAAAAATTCACTAATTGACAACAGTCATGGTTTAATTCACTGAATTTCTCTCCCCCTCTTTATTTGAATTGTGACTATTGTACAAGTGAACCTCTGTTTTCCTATTGGATGCACATTTTTAATGAATTATAAGAAGGAGAAAATCCATTGCTGGTGAACTTTGTCACTATTCCAAAATTTTCTTTAAATTTAACAGAACCATCTAGGAATACAAAGAAGGGGCTGGAATGCTCTGACGTTGGAGTGCTCCGAATTGCTAGCCAGCTGCAGGGTAGAAATAAGAAAAAACAGTGTTTCCCACCCTTTGGGAGGAACAAAATCCATTCCACTGCATGCCAGGGGAGGGAATAGCTTCATGCTAGCATTTCCCATCCTTTTTTCAGCCTTGAAACTTGCTTTAACGGTTCTTGCTAACTCATGTGGACCAACTGCCTTGTTATATTGACCTAAACTCCCAGTCTTCAACCCTTGACTGCCAGGTCAGATGCCAGGTGAATCTTTCAGCTTTGTAATTCTTTAACACTGTTCTCTGTATTTCTGTTTCAAAGGGGAAGCCAGGAAAAGATGGGGAACCTGGATTGCCAGGTTTGAGTGTAAGTCTCTTGCATTTTTCCTTCATTTGGAAATGTCCTGATTTAACGCCCTTTCAGTATTTTGAGGATTGAGAGGTTTTGTTTTCAAATCCCCCTTCCTCAGGGTTTTCCCGGTGAACCTGGTACGTCTGGCTTGCCAGGAAGAGATGGAGAAAAAGTAAGTATTGCGATTCGGAATCTTTCTAGGAATATGTAAAGCCTTCCTGCGATTGGCTTTCTCGGGAATACAATTTTTAATATATCTGTTTTGTTGGCAGGGTCAAAAAGGAGAAGCTGGTTTGCCTGGACCACCTGGACGTGTAAGTCTTTGTCCTGTCTCTTGTACCTCCTTCTTTAAATTGCATTTCAGGCAGATTCTTCCCATTTTGATTATAATTTCTGTAGTTAACTTCTTTCAAAACTTTTTCATTTGCCATTATTAAATACTGCAATATTAAATACTTTTTTAAAAAAATGGCAATGCAACACATTCGCTCATGCCTTTTTCCTAATCGAGAATGGTATAGTATTTGCTTGCTTACTCATATTTTAAGGCTGTTGCGATGTTCATAAAGATGACCAGCTTAAAATGTTTAATATATTAAAAAGAATGTAGATTTTCATAAAAAATCAACAAAAGAGCCTTACTGGCTCATTTCCCCCATCTTTACAAACTGTAACATAGACACACACAGAAGGGATTAGAAACTTCTTATGAAACAAATCAAGAAAAGCGTATTGATTATTTCATCTTAAAGATTTCTCTAAATTGTTTTGTTTATCGAAAAAAAGGTGTATGGAAAACCTGAGACTTTCAAAAGATCAAGACAGGTCAAAACGTTTTGAAAAACAGAACTGGACAAACATCCCCTAATATGCATTACTTTCAACATTACTAAAAATATTATAAATCTCTGGATTTTTCAGATTTAACCTATTTTTTCCTCCCTTCTAACAATACGTTTCTAACTTATTATATTCTGCTAGAAGTTTTTAGAAATATTTTTTACGGCCATAGGAGCTCTCAGAATGATATATATTTAGTAAAATGGAGGCAAAACAAAATTTAAAAGAAACAAATACAAAACTAAAATCTATTAGAAACAGTAAATCCCCAGCAAAATATTACTATTTTAATATATGTTAAAAATGTGGTAAAAAGGATGCCCATTTCATCTCCCTCTGTACCGTTATTACAGAAAAGTGTTGCTTTCTTTTGGGTAATCTTTTATTCTTTGCTATAAATTGCCTATACTTGACAATCACCCCAGTGCCTTATTGTTTCACGTTCATGTTCTTTTGAAGCATTTTGGTAAATTAAAAGGAGCAAAAATTGATCTAGGAAAAGAAATCAGTGTTCCAAATAAATATGTAATAGTCACGTGTATCAGCAGTAGCTAAGTACAGAAGTGTGTCTCGAAAAGAAATATTGAATATATGTGAATGACATACATGGAGATGCCAAAATCAATCAATCAATCAATCAATCAATCAATCTGGGAACTCATTCTTTCTGTAACTATGAATGGAATTCACCTAATGGAATTGTGTCTTTAGATGTTATATTAGCTACTGACCAGTAGGAGGCACTACACAATTGATTTTCTCCTTATTTGAACTCTACTGGTCAGTAACTAATATAACAACTAAAGCTATGTAAGCTTTATAACTAAAGCTATATAATCCTATAATAATAAAATAATAATAAAGGGGAGGTGATCTTGAAGCCTTTAGCATGAGGTCCAGACCAAAAGAATCACAAAACTCTCTAGTGTGAGAGCGTCTAGGAGAAAGGAAGTCATACCTGGATAACTTCTATGGAACTGCATCTGCCAGTTTGCCTGTGTTCCAGTCCATCATATGCCCTGGTTGAATCCTACTCATATTTGCTTGAACATAAGAACTCTCTGCAAGATTATGCTGCTTTTTTGAGAGTTTCGATTGTTGGTGTAATGATACGTTCAGAGCATGAGTTTCAGCTGGAACAAATTCTCTATGGTTTATAAAGAGGCCATTAATAAAGGGTAAAAAAGCTGGAAAAGTTTCCACCTTAACAAGCAGAGAGATCAGTTGGGTTCTAATAGGAAAGCAAACCAGCTGCTGTGATGGTTGCAACTTATTTAATTCCCCTTTAATAAATATTGTTAAAGAAAACTCTGAGAAAATGTTGCTTTCATAAGTTGGTTGCCCAGAGCCTGACAACAGGGAGACTAATGTTCGACTTGAATTCAAGCTTTGAAAATCTTTTCAGACATTTGCATTTAATGTATCAAATTTGGGGGCTGGCGAAGTGGGGAAAAGCTCCATTTGGGGCAACAAGGAGGCAGCCTTCCTTACATGCAAGTAAATTCCTGCATGCTACAACTGATAGAATATTAAGAAGACTATAGATGAACATTGATTACTCTTTCCCATAGGCTAGCTGAAGTGCTGAGGATCAACCAGCTTGGTTTCATAACTCGTGGCTATGTTTTTGGAGTTGGGATAATGAAATAATGAAGTTCTTGGGGGCAAGATTCCAATGTAGTTTGGTAGAATCCCCATTTCTTTAACGTTCTGTATTTATATAACGTTCTTCCTTGCTCCTGGGGATATATCAGGTGATTCCAAGGCCAGGCCCTGGTACAACTGTCGGACCAAAAGGGAGCAAAGGTTTAGCAGGATATCCCGGAGAGAAAGGAGATCGTGGTTATCCTGGCCCCCAGGGCCCTCCTGGTTTTCCAGGCCCCCCAGGTAAGATAGTTCATCTTTTCCCTGTGTAGAGCTTCAGGACAGTAGCACATCTGACACGATCTTTCTCCCCAAAACTAACCCCCCCCCTTTATAATGCAGCAGAGATGAATGACTTCAATCCCTCTTGCTCTGATTCCATGGATATTTGGTTTTTCCCATGTCCTTAGCTGATGCCATTTGCGTTTTAAAAATGGTGCAGCCATAAAGTTTGCTCTTCTTGTCCCCCTCCTTCTCAGCCATCCTTCTTCCCGGAACTCTGGGCTGAGCAGAGAGACAAATTTAGCACTTCATGAGCGCAGCACCAAACTGGAACACCAAAACAAAGATGACCCAGATGGCCTAAGGTGTAACTTCAGAGATTTTTTAAAAAGCAGCCTCTAAGGCTCTTGTCTTAATTGGAGCAGCAATACTAGGAGAAAGAGAGTGTGTTTCTCTCAAGCTATTTTCCTGATCTAACTGTCCCACAGTTGCCACTTAGTACTAGCGGGGCGGGGGGGGGGGAGAATTAAGCATTAGTGGAATTTTGGGAGGTGGTGGGGAGGATTTAGCTCAAGAAAGATTGTTGGGAGAAGAAGCTAGATTTTCTACCAAAATCAGCAAGGCTGTTCTGAATCTTGCCTTTTTTTAATAATTGGAAAAGCTCATATATATCTATATATCTGTGGAGTCCTTGGGGTTCTCTGAGCTTGGCTGCTTAGCACTGAAGATGTTACCTAGCTGGGTAATGAAATGTCTGCAAGAAAACAACCAAGCTCAGAGAACCCCAAGGACTCCACAATTCAACCCTGAGCTACATATATTCTCTTCTATTGGTATTATATATATCTTCATGAGCCCTGAGTTGGTATCCTACAAGATAATTAATATGCCCTGCATGTGGGTTGTGGTCACATAGCTAGGAGTAGACACTGTGATGAAATCTAGTACAGACCCTCAGCCCAGGAGGACAGCCTGTAGGACCAGCATCAGGATCTGGGTTGGAAAAGCATGCCTTTCTTGTGATACATGATGTGGCATTCTCTTTTGCCTCTCCTTTCTACAGCTACTTTATGATCAGGGATTAGCCAGTTGACAGAATTAGCATCATGCTTTGGCAATGCGAGCTCCTCACCTTTTGCATGTGATGTTGCTTACATGTACAAAAGGAGCTGAGCTTGTATTGCAACAGCATTACACTTGTTTTGTCACTTTGTCAACTGGGCCAAACCCTATGGACACCTCTGACATTAAATTAAAATTCAACAGGCCATTAAGTCTTAGGGCAATATATGAACCCTAAGAGGAGTTCCCCTAACCCTCTCATAATTCTCAGAGACAATACTATGCGAATTATGAGATTTATGTAACGACATATAATTTATTATATGCACCAGATATATCCAAATTAAGTACATTTTATTAAGTTGAAACCTAACATTACTTCTGTCATGAATCCACCACCTACTTCTAATGTAGACTCCAGCTCTGTTTCTGGAGTCTCATCTCAAAGTCTCAAGTCCAAAAGTAGCCATGAGCTAAGAGGTTGTGCACTGTGGTTCTCCTCAAGGATTTACACCCCCCTTTCTCCTCCTCCTCCTCCTCCTCCTCCTCCTCCTCCTCCTCCCTGTAGGAATTCCAAGCATAGGTCCTTCTGGTGCCCCTGGGCTACCTGGTGAAAGAGGACAGAAAGGGGATCAGGGCTTTCCTGGGATCTCTCTACAAGGGAAGCCAGGAATTGATGGACGACCAGGATCCCCTGGACCACCAGGGCCACCAGGGCCACCAGGATCAACTGTTCCACCTGGTGAGTAACATTTCTGATCACATATCAACTGCTGATTTATATTTGTCTCTCAGTTTCCCCAACCTGCTGTCCTCCAGGTGTTAGGACTCCATTTCCCAAGATGTGTGAGAGGGGAGTATCTGAAAGACAACAGGCTGTAGAAGGCTGAAATAGCCTTCTCCTTGAACCAAAGGCTGAAGTGGCCTTCTTGAACCTCCTTTAACCATAAATGCAACCTGGTAGGGCTGGCAAGAAAAAGAGGCAAATGTTGAAAGATGATAATTACCAGGGTCTATTGAAAATGCTCAATGAGGTATTTTGAACTATATTAGCTAAAATTCAGGGACTCTGTTATGACCTGATTTGAATCCAGGAGTGATCCAGGATCTCCCTCACTGTGACCCTAAAACTCCAGTATATTGGCTGTGCATCTGAGGAAGATGTTAATTACCAGCGTGTATTGAAAATGGTCAACAAGTGATTTCAGTCTATATTGGCTAAAATTCAGGGACACTGTTATGACCTGAATTTCAGCAATGCAGGATCCTGATTGTTGGCTGGGCACCTGAGAATTTTAAGAGTTGTAGTCCAAGCCCAGTAGGAAAGCTCCAACAGTTTCCTTTTATTCTTTATTTTTGTTTCTTACTGGTTTTTTAAAAAATATTTTTGCTTGGGAGTTGCCTGGAGTTGGGCATCATACAAATTTAAGAAATAAATAAATAAAGTCTTTGTCCCTGTGTTCAAAGTGGATACAAAGGATACAAGTCTTGAAGCTCTTCTTAAGATTGAGGAGTTTCTCCCAACTCTCCCGGCATTCATTTTCTGTAAAGTTGACTCGTGTCTTGACCTGCATTTGTTTCTTTCTTTCAGTTGATTGGCTTTGTGAACGAGGACCTCCTGGCTCTCAAGGGCCTCCAGGAGAGCAAGGATTTTCAGGGGAAAGAGGCCAGAAAGGTATAAAGCTACAATATTGTTCATTCTTTGATTAGGCTGAGATCCGTAGAATTGGTTTGGAGTCGAGTTTGTTATTGCTGCTATTGTTTGCTACTGAATGAGCTGCTATTAAACAAACCTTCAATCTGTAATGCTCACAAGCTCACAAGCAAAATTGAGGAGGAGGGTATTGTTGTTTGACAAAAAATAAGTGTATCCTTGAGGTCATGAAAGTAGAGAGGTCTCTGATTATGCTGTAAACCACTAGTTACAAATAATTGTAAATTAATATAACTACAGCAGTGTTCCTCAAGCTTGGCAAGTTGAAGTCCATCCATCTTAAAGTTAGCAAGGCTGAGAAACACTGATCTAGACACAATAAAAGGAGAGCCATGTTAGTCTATGGTGGCAAGAAATCTGGAGTAGCACCTTTCATGCCTTTTAATAAAATGCGTTAGTTGGAAAAGGTGCAACCAGACTCCTGATTTATAAACGTGATAAAGGGCTTTCTGAAGTTGCATCTGGGACTAACATGCCAATTGGGCAGTAGTTATTTTTTTGACTTGGGACAGGCTGACACAGCTTCGTACTTGAAAAGCATTCAAGTGCCTTTAGAAACATGTATTTTGAAAGAGCGTGCACTGAAAGGCCTGTATTTTGAGAAAGGAATTTGTCAAATATATATTTGAGTATGTATTGATGTGTGCAAATTGGAGGGAATACGTTTTTTACATATGCATGCTCCTTTGAAATTAGATGGGCTCTTCAATGAGAACTTTTGAGCAAGTTTCCGTAGATGGATATGGCAGTGGGGCAGAAGTTAGACTGATTCAGCCTTCCTAACTTTTAAGTTTCATCACACTGTTGGGATTGTGCTCCATGGATGTAGAAGAGCTTTCCCCAGCTTGGTGCCTTCCAGATGTTTGCAAATAGCTCTTCCCTTTACTAAGCAGAAATATGATTCCCCAGGCTTTTAAGCAAGAGCGTCAAATTTTGCAGGAAGCTGCCGTCTGAATTATTTTCACTGGCATGTTTGTATAACTGCATTTCTTGCGCGCAACTCGTTGTGCTGTGTGTCTTGTGATTCAAGGCGACAAAGGAGAGACGTGTTTTAACTGCATCGGAAGTGGCATTCCGGGCCCTCCAGGAGAAAAAGGCTTCCCTGGGCTCCCTGGCAATCCCGGTACGCGTTAGTTGTTTGTATCTCTTTCTGCTTCTTTTTAGTGCCCATTAAGACTGTTCGGTTCCACAACCATGAAGCGTTGCATTATTGCACATGAGCACCGTTTCCTCATTTGTAGCCTTCTTTGCTCACTGCAGAAATTGCAATCACTCCATGAAATGTGTTAATGGAGGGTAAAAGTATGGGAAAAACAAACATTAGTCTAGCCTTCCCCAAAGGTGAGTCCTTTCCAGAGGTGCAGTTTCAACTCCCAGAATTTTCAGCGGTGGCCATGCTGGTTGGGAGTGTGGGGCTGGCTCCATATCACTGGAGGAAGATGTCCATGTTGGGAAAGGCTTGGACTATCAGTTTGGTATTCTGAAGAGGAAAGCATTGTGGGAGAATACAGCTCAGCTTTTCCCTTGGGCTGGCCCTCAGTTCAGCTTCCTCTGTTTGCATTAAATTGGAATGCTGGATTGGAGGAAAAAGGAATGCCAAGTAGCTATCAATGGGATCCACATGTTAGGCATGCACGTGTTCTCAGGGGGGATCTTGTAAGAACCTTTTGGGATGTGTTAAGCCAGCATTTTTCAAACTTGGGAACTTTAAGATGTGTGGACTTTAATTCATGCTGGCTGGGCAATTCTGGGAGTTAAATCACAGATCTTAAAGTTCCCAAGTTTGAAAAAACACGGCGTTAGGTAAATAGTTACAAGTGATTTTGGAGCAGTCTGCTGCTGAGTTTTGGCAATGCTTTTGGAGAGCAGGCTGCAAAAACCAGGTGTGGCCAGCTGTGGACTTAGGTTGCCCCTCCTTGCCCTATGGGCTGGTGCTGACTAAACCGTGGGGATAATGTCTTCTCTGTGGTGCCATTAATATCTTCTTTCCATTTGGATCCAGGGCCTCCCGGTCTTGTTGGGCCAAAAGGTGACAAAGGCGTTTCTGGCATAATTGGACTTACTGGGCCTCAAGTAAGCATCGGGGCTGTTCTTTGCAGGAGCCTGGGGTTGGAGGGAGAGCGAAGGACAGAATGCCTGCAATCCTAAGGACTGAAATAGTTCTTGTTTTGTCTCTAGGGTCTTCCTGGACCTTCAGGCTCTCCCGGACGTCCTGGTGCAAAAGGTGATCCAGGTGATATGCTTGGTTTCCCTGGAATGAAAGGTGAAAAAGGAAGTCCAGGTTTCCCAGGTCAACCAGGGCTGCCAGGGTTAGATGGTTCTCCTGGGAAAGACGGATTCCCGGGTCTTCCTGGACCCAAGGGGGAGCCAGTAAGTCGGTGAAAATGGCGTAATATTTGTAAATCTATGATGATAAGCCTCAATCAGGAATTTCCAAGGCTAACTTCCTGGGAATAATTGGGTGCTGGTGGAGGATGTTTTTTAGGAACTGAATTGAAACTTGGTGCTACGTTATGTGTGGACGCTTCCCAGAATGCCTTCCAAACTCCCCGCCCCACTTGTTTCTTTCTTTTTAGACTCTTTTAATTAAAAAAGAAGAAGAAATTAAATGGAAAGTTGGTGTGTCCTAAAGCAAGAAGGCACTCCTCTGTGTTGTCAATATTTCAAAAATACCTTTGGCCTATGCAAGGGTTCTCTAGCGCTCCTGAAAAACAAAAAATGTCAGACTGCCCAGAGTCATTGGGAGTCGAGCGGTATACAGTCTTCATAAATAAAATAAAATCCATCAATTTTTACAACCCTCTTTTTGTTTGGGAATAAGGTCATCTGTAAGAAAAAAAACGGCACATACCTATAAAAGTTTATGGTGGAGAGCAATCTTCTTTTTCAGAAGTAGGTGCCAGACGCTGACTGTGTCCACCACATTGGGACAGAAACCTGACCAAGCTCTCCACGTTGCAAATGGTCTTGAGAGGTCCTAACGAATAATTAATGACTTATTTCTGTGAAACGCTAGCATCAGATTAAGGAGTAGAATTAGAAAGAGAAGTCCAAATGCTGAAGTGGAGGCTAGATTTTGTTTATTCGCCTGTAAATGGTTGACAGATTCGACTTGCAGAGGCGAAATGGGAACAGTGAAGTTGTTTCTTCTTCTTGTTTTCCCTTTATCGAACACTTGAACGAAAAATATATCGACAAATACAAGAGGAAACATGAAAAAAGAGTAAAAGAATATAATACGGATAAATAAACGGGGGTTTTAAAATGTCGTGGAGGCTATAGAAATTCTAAAATATCAAGTCAAGTTATTTTTTTTTCTTTGAGTCAGTCTAGACTCCTGGTGGCTACATGAACAAGTCCCTGCAGTTTTCTTGGCAAGATTTTCAGAAGTGGTTTGCTCTTGCCTTCTTCTTCCTGGAGATGAAGGAGAATGACTGGCCCAAGGTTACCCAGCTGGGTTTGTGCCTAAGGCAGGACTAGATCTCACGGTCTTCTGATGTCTAGCCTAATGCCTTAACCATGACACCAAACTGGCTCTTCAGATTACTTTAGGGTGTGGAAAATCACCATCTATCCATGCACCCCACCAAAATGACATAGCCTGAGATAGCTTCTCACGCTAACCAATACTTGGGCCGGCCCTGCAACTCTTTAGATTGTCTTGTTCTGCCCACAAATCAGAATGAAACTGTTTTGGCAGCTGTGAGATAGTCCTGTTACAATGTGCCCTTGCCAGATGGAGGAACGATGAGTTGGTTAGTTTGAATCTTCCTCTGCTTATGGATTCTGCTGATTTATGGCTGGTTCAGTGAATGGATTGGCTGCTTCCCATTCCAAAGGTCCTCGGTTCGATCTTTGGGACCTCAAAGTAGATCTGGCAAAGCTCCTGGCTGAAATCTTAGACAGCAGTTGATTATATTACAGAATTGGACTACATGATCCTGGTCATTGTTGCATTGTCAATCAACTTGCTCAGAAGAGTTTTGGTCATGTTTCATGATCTTTTGGAATGAAATGCCTTTAAGCAAGTTTTAACAGATCTCCTGTAGGGTGCAAAGTATTCTGAGCATGAAACATCCCATTTCATGTTCAAACCAGGTTATTCCAAAACCATTCTGGAAGTGATTCATCCCTGAGACAGCTCTGACTAAATACGTGTTTCAAGAATGAGAATAAGGCCATTTCAAGCTGGAAACTTTTCCTGAATGGTGAAGGCAACCTGTTTCAAATTCAGAGTGCCTGCTTTGACCTTGAAACATAATGTTTCAAAGCCAAGACATTTTGATTTCAGTGGGTCAGCAGCCATACTGGCTTTCATCACCTGGGTTCACACATTGCCTAGTAAATGACATTATCAGCTGGTTGGTTGCTTTGGGTCACTAAGGTATATGAACCTAGAATGGACCAGGTCACTTTTGGTGAAACCAGCCTATGGCTTTTTATGATGGATTAATCTAGGCAGTCTTCCTTTTTTAATTGCCCTAGGGTAGCATTGCTTTCAAAGGAGATCGGGGGCTTCCTGGGGATCCAGGTCTTCCTGGACTTGCTGGAGAGCGAGGACCTCCAGGGCCTCCTGGATTTGGACCACAAGGACCTTCAGGAGAGAAGGGGCTTCAAGGTGTTCCTGGACGTCCAGGTTCCCCAGGAGCTCCAGGTAGGTATCTTCCTCATGGTTACCTATTACAAACTCCCTGCTCAATTTGATGAACAATCATTTGCTTGTGAATTGTATTTCAACAGAAAAAAGGATTTTGGAGCCCCACATTCCCTCCTAACAGTAGGGCCAACTCTGTGTTTAACTCATCATTAGAAAAATGTTCATATATAGAAAATGATGGTTTTGCACTTTTTTAGTGACAAGGTGGCCAAGGTTTATGTGTGAATGGCTTGTTTTTTACTGTACCATCAATTTTCTACCCCTCCATTCAGTCCCAGAGGAAGATCTCCAGAGGAATTTCCTCTTATGGGGCATTTTCATTAGCAGTGTTCCTGGATGGTTACATCATTAGAGGGAATGCAAATCCATCATACAAACACAAAACGTTGGACGACCAATTTAGAACAGAAATATGGGAGGATGGCCCCCTTTGGTTTGGTTTTTGTTGTGAAATAGAAGTAACTTTCCTGTTGTTGTTTTTCTGGTACTTTCAGGGCCCAAAGGCGAACCTGCCCAATCTGTTCCTGAAAAAGGACCTCCAGGACCGCCCGGCGCCCCAGGCAGAAATGGGGAAGTTGGTCTTCCAGGTAAAAGGCTACCTGTATTTCCTGACAACACAGGAAGCTCTCTTTTGTGTCTGGAGGAAGGGTGTTAGGTTGAGGTCTAATTACCCATCTCTTCTCAGTCCCCACTTTGGAGTGATTACAGAGGACCAGGATCTTTTGTGAATAATAATAATAATAATAATAATAATAATAATAATAATAATAATAATAATCACAAAATAATAATAATAATTATATTATTATTATTATTATTATTATTATTATTATTATTATTATTATTATTATTCACAAAAGATCCTGGTCCTCTGTAATCACTCCAAAGTGATCACTCAACAACTCTGGGCAGCTCACAACAATCAGTCAAAGAAATTACAATAAAACATAAAAACTAAAGAAGAAAAGATGAAGGTAGCGGTCTCCCTCTCCCTCACCAAAGGCCTGGGTGAAGAGCCATCTCTTCATGGCTCTTCTAAGCAAGAGGAGAGTGGGGCCATCCGGATCTGGGGGAACTTCATTCTAGAGGACAGGTGCTGCTATAGAGAAGGTGCACTTCCAGGGTCCTGATAGATAACACTGTTTAATCAAAGAAACCCAGAACACACTAACTCTGCAGGATCAAATTGGCCGGGCCGATGTTATGGGAGACAGGCTAAGGATAAGTCAAATAGTAGACAAGATACTACAGGGTAGAAGTTTCTACTTGTTTCAGAGCATGGGACAATTAATGCCCATGCAGAGAAAGAATCACGAGACAGAGAACAGAAAGAGAACTTCACAAAAAGTATCATAAGAAAGCCAAGAAAATAAATTAAGGAATTAACGTACAATATTGCAATGAGCAATCTTTGATAGTACATTCCCACTTAGAAATCCTAAGGCTTAAGTTAAGTTACGCCATTATATGTGTAGTCTTGCCCACCTTGAATGGGGAGAGGTTGAGGAAGATGTTACATTCTCTCTCTAGTCCCCCTTCTTGCTTCGGGTTGGGGTCTTTCTTGTGTGAACTCATGGCATGTCGGGGCTTAAGGGAGTCTACTGCAAGAGTTCTCCCTGTCACGTCTTCATGCAGAGATAACTGAAAAGCACTGGGAGGGCATTGCACTAGGAGGGCGACCCCAAGTGCTTTTCACCTTTTGAAGTCGTGGCTGCAGCCAGATTGATGCCTCCAGGTTTTCTGCCTGAGTTTCTTATCTGGGTTTCCTGCATAAGTTAGGGCTTTGCCCATTAACAGTTTGTTGATCAGTAATTATCAAAGTCAACCAACCTCCTTTTCTCCTTTCCTAGAAATAGCAAGGAGGACTGGCTTGCTGATGCAACACTAACATGGCTGAGGAACTGTCATTAAACATGGTTTATTGATGTGGGTGGCAGTGGATTTTACTGATTGAAATCTATTTCTTGCCAGGAGAACCTGGTCAGCTTGGGCCACCCGGTTTGCCAGGAATCCCCGGTCAAAAAGGTGAACCTGGCTTCCCTGGCATTGGACTTCCAGGCCCACCGGGGCCCAAAGGTTTGTCTCATTCATGTTCAATAAAGGCAATTTAGTGTACTGGTTAGAGCAGGAGTTGCCAATGGACAACTGAGCTCCAAGACTGCTCTCTTAAAAAAAAAGTTTGCAAGACCTTATTTTGATTGGGGTAAAGTTTATTGGCATTGCCCTCTAATCTGTTGTCTTTTTAAAGGTTTGCCTGGGTTATCAGGTGCTCCTGGACTTCCAGGAAACCCTGGAATAACAGGTGCTGATGGAGCTCCTGGAGAGCCTGGGGAGAAAGGACAAAAGGTCTGTGGAGATTTGCTTATTTTAGCGTAAAGGACCCTCCTTGTCTTCCACCACCTGGTGTGCTCCAGAGGGCTGTGCTATCTGGAACGTTGAGGGACTGGAGTCTCAACACATCTGAAGGGCACCAGGTCAGGGAAGGTGAATTAATAGATGTAAAAATAACCTTGCCCTTGAAGCTTTCTGAGAAGGCAAGACTGATCAAACTTCCTGGTCCTATAAAAGAAACTCAGAATCATTCTAGAATGACTGTTAGTACCTGTGATGGAAGACATGAGTGGGGAGGATTCTGGAATGGAGCTTCAAGGTTGCCAGGAGGGGGAAGAGAGATTCCAGGGGAAGCACCTCCTCAGCCCCCCGCCAGAGTGTGGGAAAGTCAAGAGGATGAGACTGGCCCCTCCCTAAGGGCATCATGGTTATAGTTGCTATTGTTGGGGATTAGAATTAGTCTGGTGAGATTCTGTCTATCAGGTATAAGCTAATAAAGGAGCTAAACTGTTCTGGACTGTCTCGCGGTTGTTCTTGGGCTGAACCTGACATCAATCTCACCAGACTAATTCTAAACCCCAACAATAGCAACTATAACCATGATGCCCTTAGGGAGGGGCCAGTCTCATCCTCTTGACTTTCCCACACTCCAGCTGGGGGCTGAGGAGGTTCTTCCCCTGGAATCTCTCTTCCCCCTCCTGGCAACCTTGAAGCTCCATTCCAGAATCCTCCCCACTCATGCCTTTCATCACAGTACCTGACCCTTAAGATTTTGGTGAAAGGCCACAATAAAACCAACAAGGTGGAAACCACAGTTTCCTGGTTTCTCCTGCAGGTTTTGCATGCTTCCCACCTCAAAATAGCAGGAAACCGTGGTGACATTTTTGGGCAACTGGGGATGGAAATCGCTTCAAATTCTTCTGGGGTACATGCAGCCCTGAGAACTGTGGTTGCCTACTGTAGAACTAAAAGATGCCAGTTTTCCCATTTGCCCCCATAGCTGTATATTGATGGGAACTGGGGGTGCCATATTTTGTGCAGACTCAGGGATCAGGACATTAAAATTCACTGGCAAGTATCTGAGAAGCAGCAGTGAAGTTTTATCCATGGCTTCTTGGTATGTAAGCGATTCTGTGGTACCACCGGTTAAAAGATTCAACACTGGGAAAGGCCACATTAGCCCTTGAGCCTGCCGAGTTAATTGCAAACCCAAGTGGCTAGGAAGGCAAACCACGGTTTGGAATTAAACCAGCAAGTTGTGCCTTAGAAGGGCAGGGATTGGCTAGATGCCTTAACATCTTCCTACAGTTCAGGGAACTCTTGAAGTGAAATAATAGCTGTAACAATAATGTATTAATCATTAATTTATTATTAATGCATTAGGTAGATTCCTAAACCACCATGAGCAGAAATGATGGTGTTGGAAATCTATTTTTAAGCACAGCTTGGATTCTGGTTGGCCAGGTTAAACCTTGTACTGGGCTATAATCAAGTTTCCATAACGGAGGTGTGGTGTGATAACTGAATAGTCAAAGCAGACTTATTGATATGCCTCTTTTCTGTAAGTAATGCAGTCAAATGCCACAGTAGGAAGCAGAGGATTGAGTCAGAAGTTAAGAACAAAGGTTCTGAACTAACATTTTTCTGTCTGACATTTCAGGGAGATCCAGGACTTGGTCTTCCAGGACCTGCAGGGCCACCTGGTCCACCAGGTTTTAAAGGAGCACAAGGTCCCAAAGGCACTCCTGGCTTCCCAGGAAACCCTGGCATTCCAGGACGTGCAGGTTTTGATGGAACTCCTGGACCTAAAGGTACAGAAGAAGCTACTTGGTGGCACCAGTCAATGCAGATGATTCTGACTTCAATGCTGGGATTCAGTTTGAAGTTATTTTCTGGGTTTCTACACTTGTAGAATGTTTTGCACCTTTCTGGAACGATGAACACTCAGGTCAGATCAGGGCCAACAGGAGTTCAACAGGATGGTTGAATTAACAAAATTTGATTTTCAGCTGACTGGCCCACCAGGATTGGAACCATAGCTTGATGTTCTTCTGCAAACCATAGTTTGTGCTAGCTAGAATCTATCTTCATAGCTGTGGAGAAGTGTTACAGTGGGGAAAGGCAACATAGATTTGTAAAATTGATGTGTAAAGGGCAGTGAAAGAAAAATGTTAAAATAGAACTATTCCACTGGTTTAAGGGATTATAAAAATAATTTTTCTTTGATTTACACTCCACGCTTCATGATTTCTTGGATAGGGCCAGGTGCCTTTTTTGTGATAGCAGTACTTCCATTGCCTCCTCTTCTTGACATGGTCTGGCTTAGAGCCCTGGTGGTCTCCCATCCTAGCAAGGCTCACTCTACTTTGTTTTGAGTCTAGACAAGGTCAAGAGCATCAGTATCGAAGTAGAGTAATCTGTGTCCTCCAGATGTCAGTAGAATATAGCTCTCAAATGTGACAGTTGACCATACCAGTTGATGAGAATTGTATTCCAGGAAGGGGATCGAGTTTCAAAAAATGTGATTCCTTCTCTAAAAAGAACAGCCATTGCTAGATCTACTAGTGTGGACTCATTTCTGGAAGTACTTTCTCCCATTCTTAGATTATCTATCTGTCTGTCTGTCTGTCCGTCCGTCCATCCATCCCCACTTGCAGATGTAGGTCCAGGCAGTTAACATAGGATTGAAAAACAAAACAAGATAAATATGAAACATGAAACTATACAGCACTATAAAAAAAATCATCACGAACCAAGGCCAAATGCAAACATGTTCAGAATCCTAAACCATTTTCCAGATTGGCTCATCCAACATCCTAACCCAGTGCTCAGGTGAAAGGAGGAAGCTGAGTTTCTAAAGGCTTACAGAAGACCAACAAGGTCAGGGCCATCTAAATTTCGGGGGATATGCTGCTCCACAGGGCAGGTGTGGCAACAGCTGGGTTCAGTTAGAAGGACAGGACCCAAAGCATGCCCCTTCAGTTAGATCTCATGGGACGGGCAGACATGATAGGAAACGTGGTCCTGCAAGTAACCCAGCTCGGTTACCATAACCAGCACCTTGAATTGCCCCCAGTAGCTAATAGGGAGCCAGTGCATTTTGTGAAGTTGTGCTGCTGCATTCTGGACCAATTATAGCTTCTGGATAGTCTTCAGAGGCAACCCCATGTAGACTGCATTGCAGTCATGCAAGTGGGAGGTGATGAAAGCATGAGTGGCCTTGAGCAGGGCCTTTTGATCCAGGAATGGAGGCAATTGGTACACCAGATGGAGTTGTGCAAAGGCCCTCTTTACACATGGCTGCCACCTTCATCCCAAGTAGGAGCTATGGGTCCAACTGAGCTCCCAAATTGCCTATCAGTTCAGTCTGGGGGAGTGCAACCCCACTAAAGATGGAAAGTTTCCTGATCTGGGGGGTTGGGGGGCTAAAATCCACAGTCACTTGGTTTTGCTTGGATTTTGCTGAAGCTTATTCTTCCCCAGAACTAGTCTCCAGACACTGGGAAAGAACCTTGACAGCATGACTTGGTACAGATATAAAACTGTTGTATCGTCAGCACACTAATGATACTTAACCCTGCATCAACAGATGGCCTTATCCAGAGTTTCATTTAGTTATTAAATAGGAGAAGAGAAAGAGTAGAGTCCTGGAGAACCTTGCAAAACAGGGATCTAGGACTAGATCTCTGTCCCCCCACCAACACCAACTAGAAGCAGTCTTGGAGGAAGGAGGAATCCTTGCAACACCATACCCCCCATCCTAATCCTTGAAAGTGGTCCAGAAGGATACTATGACCAATGTTCTCAAAAGCCCTTTGGATAACAATAGCCACATTACTGCCTCTTCCCTGGAGTCATGGCTGGTGTCACACTGAAAATCCAGGTAGGCAGATTTCTGAAAGAGAAACGTCCTCTCCTCTCCTCTCCTCTCCTCTCCTCTCCTCTCCCCTCCCCTCCCCTCCCCTCCCCTCCCCTCCCCTCCCTTCCCCTCTCCAACCAGGTTTCAATAATATACGCATTATTGAATATAGTCAATAATGGATAGGGAAGTTTGTCCTCCCAGCTGCTTCAAAGGTACTTGAGAGTTCATTGCATGTTTGAGCGTGCATATTTCAGTATGTTATTTCTAAGGACATATATAGCTTTTGAAATATTTGGTTTCTTGGAATTTTCTTTTTAGGTGATCCAGGACTGCGTGGCCAGCCTGGGCTAGTTGGACCTCCAGGGATTCCAGGAACTGGTGGTCAGGGACCACCTGGCCCACCAGGTCCTCCAGGGCCAGCGGGACCACCAGGTAAGTGTCCAAGTAACCAATTAGTGGCAGAATTCCAGATCAGAACTGTCAGCATGAGTTCCTGGAAGGGAATTCTTTATCTGGAACAGTCTTCCCCAAGCTGGCACTCTCCAACTATATTGGGAACTACAGCTTCCAGAATTCCAAGCCAACATCTAGATAGGAATACTGGGAGTTACAGTCCCAACACATCTGGAAAAAGATGGATTGGGAAAGTCTGGGTTAAAGTGAAATGATGTAATATTTTAGGGTCCTGTTTTTGAACTGCTTATCATAAAATTCAGTTGAGCTGAATAAATTGGAGTGTAACCTTAAAATAATCTTTAAATCGTTGATGAATAGCTTATCCTCCTTAGTTATATAATATGAAATCATTGTTCAAATGACCAATACCCCAGTGAGACAAAAAACAGTTCTTCATTATATCTGTGGAGGTCTACAAGAAATCATTAGATTGGATTTTGGTCATTTGCATTCTAACTTTGAAACAGACTTAATACAATGACACTTTTGATATTTTATGAGCCAGCCAACCAGCTAATGAATGGTTGTAACATTTTCTGGATCTACATGAAGACCAACTCTCCAGCAGCTGGCTGGTCAGAATGGCTTTTGGCTGTGCCATTTCAAAGGAGGGGTCCCCAGGCTCTCACGCACCAACCTCCTTGCCTTCCTACTGACACTTTATCAGTCTGCACAGGGTTTATGTTAAGGCTTTACCCTGGAACTTAATCTTCACCAGTGGTTTGAAGTGACACAATCCAGGCCAAAATTGAACATTTCAGTGAGTTCTTAATTACATTCAGTGAATTGAGGTTCTATCAATCTTTTCTGCCTAGTGTACTCTAGGAAACCTTTATTCCAGATCTACCACCCATTTTGTAGATTTTTTATTGAGCCTAATAAAATCATGATTGCCTATATCTAGCTATTGTTATCTGTGAATTTAATTTTGCTTCACTTGATCAGTAAGTTAGATGAAACAACATTAAAATCTCTAATAATTACATGACAGGAGATTTACTGGGCTCTAAGAATAGGTTGCATTTCAGAGGGTCTTAATTTGAGAAATATTGCCCCAGTGAAGTGTATTTTGGGGTATCTAAAGATCTCCTGTCTTTATACATGCCAGAGTCAGCAACCCAGATCAACCAGGGTCAAGGACATCTATAACAACCCCTGTTTGGCACCTACAGATTCTCCAATTTGTTTTTTAGGTTTTTTAAAATGAAATCTGCCCCAGATCTCATGAGATTTCTGGCATGATTGCAGTCCCCAAATCTTGGGGTGGGAATGCCAAAATCGCTTGAGATTTTATTTGTTTTTATTTCTGTTTTTGACTGCCTGCTTCATGATGTCTGAAGGTGCTCAATGCCTGAGAAGATTGCTGATCCCTGACAACATCCAGAATGTAATGGTTTTTCACTTTTCCAAGCTATCCTGGTCAATATTGTAATTGCAGTTCTTCATGTACTTCCTGTAGGGAAATGTTAGTTAATGTTCATGTGAAAACCCAGGCAGAAGCCTACAGAAACTGAATTGGGGGTGGGTTGATGGGAGACAGGTATCAAACCCTCAGTCTTTCCAACCTGAGTCCAGATGTGTTGGGATTACAGCATTTATAATCTGGCCAATAATTCTGTGTAATACATTTCCCAAACATCTGGAGGCTGCCATGCTGGGAAAAGTCATGAATCCCAAACCCTTAGCACAATAGTAGCATTTTCAGGCAAACTGCAGCAGCACATCTTCACTTTTAATTTCAGACTGCTTTTAAGAGGGTGTTTTGGTTCTTCTTGTACACCATGCATGATTTCTAAAGTACAGATTCATTGTAGACCACCATTCTGCAAAATGTGAGCTGCCCATTTCTGTTTCTTTCAAGAAAATCTGTGGCTCGAGATTTGGATTGACTGCATGATCACAACCACCTTGCAAAGTGCACCCAAAATTGTGCATCTCTTTCATTTGCTATTATACCTTATTGTTCTTATTTAAAAAAAAACAAAACAAGAAAATGTATTTCATTTCTGGTTGTGGAGAGAAGAGAATTTAAAAAGCACTGTTAATGTCTGCAAAAATATTTGCCATGCCAATGGATCATTGATAAGGTCAATACATCTTGCCTTCATCAAATGTTCATTGAGTCAGACCTGGTAACATAGCATCTGTAGCACTTCATAAACAAAAACTGAAGCCTTCCAAGGCCACCCATCTCACAATGTTTGGGTGATTCTTGCACAAGATCCTGGCAATATTTTAGGTGAAAACCCTATGAGATCTTCAGGATGATATTGTAGATACCTGGAGATATTTTTGACCTTTCAGTCATTTGGCACTTTTCATTGCATGAGATTGCATGATGGCACCTGAAAAGATGGTCAGCCCCCTCTTGTATGGTTGGCAGTTTTAGTATTTGGAAAAGGTAATGTTTCTTTCAACTGAACTTGAATCCTCGGTCAGTTCATGGATACGGACATGTAGCTCTCTTGGCAACAATAGAAAGTATTTTGCCAGAATGTTGTTTCTGGCCTCCTATTGTAGTCTGTAGCTCTAGATTTCCTGTGGACTCCATCCAAATACTTACCAGGTTTGACCCTGTTTAGCTTTTTGAGATGATTAAAGGTCATCCTGGTGCTGTTATTGAGCTGGTCTGATATTGGAGAAGCAATGCATTTAATGTCTAAGGTCTAGCCCAAACCACTTTGGGAACCAGATGCAGTTCCCCAACAGCCCAGCCAGTCAGCTGCTCAGAGGTTGGCTTGCTGTTAATATCATCCATTTCTCTATTACTGTTCATGTCTTTGGAGAGAGACCTTCATCATGGAGAAAGAAGTAAGATATAATGGGATGTAATGGCACAATGCATAGAGTGAGTTCTTCTTCAAGAAGAAACAGGGATGTTCTCCATATGTAACACGGCAGAGGGACCATCCTTTCTCCAAGGGTATAGGCATGGGGCAATCAAAATGGAATGTTCAGCAGAGTCCAGGCCAGTGACCATCAGAGAAGGCGTATGGGAGCTGAAAGGCACACAGCAGCCAGTAGATGGAAGGAATCTAATCTGGAGGGAAATGAAGGAGGGGATAGGCAGCAGAAGTTGAGATGATTTGTGGAAGCCACAGAGCGGGAAATGAGAGCAGCCATATGGGTAAAACCACACCTTTTCCTTTTAGAAAAATGTGAATCCATAAAGATCCAATTCGCTTTACTATTCCATTACTAGGCAGAATTTCTCCCTAGCATTTCTGCTGTAGGTATTTATATATTTCTTGGTTACATCTCCCTAAAAAATATGTAGCGTTAAGGTAGCACCTTCACGTATCTTTTTTCTCTCCTTTAAGTAAAACAATTGCCCATTGACCCTAAGATCCCAATGTAGATCAGAGTTTGCTCTCATTTTTTGACACGTTCTTATTCTGATGGTAGTTTTTTTAAGCACATATTTCTTGGATCTAAGTCCCCTTTAAAAAAATAAAAAGTAACCAATGCTGTTTGTAGGCTACTTCTGATAGCATACTTTTGGATACTTTTTGTCTTTTCGATGCAAGTATCCTGCCTCTTCCTTTAAGAACTAATTTTGACCAGTTTTGCTGTCAGCCTTACCAGGTAGACCAGACAGGAAACATGACCAGATGAGCTAATTCTACTTTACTGTAAAGCTACATCAACAGAATCTTGTAGGTCTGAAAGTACAATTCTCTCACCATCTCCTTTACCCCTGAGAAATTAGGGAGGGTCCCTTCTGAGCCTCTTGCCCCACCCACTATCCAGCTGCAGGCTATGCTGCCTCTTATCTGACCATTCCCTAGGCAGCGTCTCTGGGCCCAGTCTCCCAAGGTCATTCCCACATCCCATTACATTTGCAGACTGTGGTATTTCGAGTAGTTTCCTGATCCACAAACTTGAGGGCCTCTGCTGCTCTGGAAATCTCAGTGTTTTGTCTTGGGACAGGAAATGGACCTCTTAGGGTTGTCCTACTTTTCCCTACATGACACATTCAAGCACGTCAGGTGAATCGCTGCATGTAACACAGCCACTAATGGAGATGTAGCCACAATATATGTCCTGTCACTTGAGCTCCCACTCTACCTGTTTGGCAAGCACTGAATTGGCCCACCATATCATTGCTGATGAGTTTGTATTCTACACGTATTTATTTTTTCTTTCACGGGACTGCTGTTTCAGCATATCTCCAACTTCTGTATCGTACAGTATTGTTCATCTGTCCTTTCTAGTCTTGTGGAAATGAATGCCTGGCCAAAGCTTAGACTAACAATATCAACCAGCATTAACTTCATCTGTCGCTGTTCATGTTGCTGTGATATCATCTCATACTTCTCACCTAAAATTTAGCTTTTCCTGCTGCTAACTTAGGGTAGTGTTGATGCAGTTTTTGTTAGCTTAAGCCTTTGAACATCCTTCTTGGTTAATGTTTTCCTCTGTAGGTATTATCATCATGTAATTATGTTGCTGTTTTTTAAAAATTCTGCTTAGGTTTGAGAAGATTTGTTTTAAATGGGGGAGGAGAGGATCTTCCAAAATACTAAAAACAAGCCACAAAAAATAATAGAGAGTCACAGAGTACACCACTGCTCAGCCTCCCTCATTCTGGGGCTTCCAGAGGTATTGAGTTAAAACTCCCACAGTCCCAACCAGTGTAACCAGTGGCTAGGGATGATGAGGTCATATCCATCATAATCGTGGTGACTACCCAATTACTGAAATCAAAATCTAGAGCATTTTTATTTAATTCCAATAATGAGAGACGTTCTTAGGAATGTCTCTATTTAAATCTCTTGTTCCTGGTCCGATGATTATGGCCTACTGGAAAACATTGCCATGAAGTCTGCTCAACTTTCTTTGGTGTAGGTCTTCCATCGTCCTCTTGAAGTAGGTAACACAGACTAGAGTTCAGGATAACCCATTCCTTCAATGGTTGTTCTGTCAAGTTGGTTGCCCACTGTTGGCAGTTTTTGAATGGATCAGCTTTTCCAGCCACCTGCATTGAACTTAGCTCTCAGTCACCCTTTGTGGAGCCTCCAAAGGCCATGGTTGCCGGGATGATGAGAGGTGTAGTCCAGCAGAAATTGGGAAAGATTTGTGTAGGTTTTGCTCAAACGTCTGTGTATTAACGTTTGTATCCTAACCCTAATGGCGTTCTTCCACCTTTTTGCTGCATCCAATGTTTCAACTTCCTGATGAATTCTTTCCATGATGACTTTTCAACTTCTCAGGCCGATCAGGTACAGTGGTTTCCCCCATCTTAGGCCTTTTTATGTGCTTGTTTTCCCCCTCTCCTTAAATACAGTATATTGATTTGTTCTCCATTCACCTTTTTTTAAAAAAGAACACTTCTATATAAAATCCTGTATCTGTCCAGGGTATTGATTTTCTTTTGTTGAGAGGGATTCTTTAAACTACTGATTCTCATCCGTGGGGTGGGGGGGGGGGGAGGATATCAAGATCTCAGGAGAGTGTGGAGTCTGAAAAGGTCTTTTCTTCTTCCAAAAGGCAGGGAGGGAGAGGAAGGAGAAAAATTGAGAAGCTAAAGTCCACAAGTAGGGACTTTATCAAAAGGGATATCCTTTTGAAGAGCAACAGCCAATTTGGAATTTTAAATAAATAGTGTTTACTAAAGTTACAAATTGGTTTGCTCTGTTTTTAGTCTCAGGGTTTTGATCATTTTAGGTTTTTGAAGGAAATTATTGGAGGTGGCTGGTTTGAAGGGGGATGCGAGATTTTTGTTTCTCAAAAGGGGGTGTGGGTTTTAAAAGGTTGAAAAGCACTGCTTTGTATGAATCATCAGCTGACAGTAAAAGGATGGTAAAGTCCAAGAAACAAGTAAGCATTTTCAGAAGTTAAGCTGTTCATGAGCCCTAGGTAAGCTCATAATGTTTCTCAACCTTGCTGAGTTTAAGATGGGTGGACTTCAACTCCCAATGTTCCTCAGCCAGAGTCAGCAAGGTTGAGAAATACTGGCTCATAGGATACACAAAGTTGTTTTCTTTTTTTAATTGGAAGTAGAATCACAGAGAGTCCTTAGCAACTGGACATTTTAGTCATTTTACATTTCTTTTTGGAGGGGGACAGTCTGGACTCCTATCTTTAGAAGTGCATTTACTCAGTCTATCCTTCTGCAGCATGATGTCTGATGGTTGGCCAAGCTGGTAAGAATTCTGGTCCAACATTGTAATGTGCAAAGCCATGGGCCAACTCCAAATATTTCAACCTTGAATTGCTCCATTTTGAAACTCTTGAAACACAAGAGTTTCAAATTCCAAACAGTTTCAGCTTGAAAGACATCTGGTAGCCTGTGTGTCAGAATGCTTCTGATAAGATGAGAAGAACCCCTTTTGAGCCCAGAACTGGGATTCTGAAGGTCAAAATATTTCTAAACTTAAACTTGGTGTACCCTTCTAGTCTGAATGGACGTATATTACCAATTCCTCTGTAGGACTTTGTTTACTTAATAGTAATATTTGGTTCTAAAAGTTAGACCAAGAGACAATGGGGGAGGCAGCGTCGATTTTTTGGCTGCATGTGCCCTAATGTCAAAGGATAATCTTCACTGTCCTTTCTCAAAACATGCAGAGTTTAGTTGAATTCTGTAAAAGAGTAGGTGGCACGTTTCCAAGGACCTAGTGAGTAACTACAGTTTGCTTCATAGTACCTTGTTTTAAAAAATATTTATTTATTTACTGCATTTATAATATTCTTCCTAGTACTTGTCCCCGGGAAGGTAGCAGATTCAATCAAAACAATAAGACGAGTATTGTCTTGTTTATGTAAAACGAAAACTTGGTTCAAATCAACAGATGAACAGCACAGCTGGAATACAGAATCTGTGGAGAGAAAAGTGAATTTCCAGTTATTTTTACTGACATTTTCACCCTACTAATAATGCAGTTAAAATGCCTCAGAGAATAAAAATTGCTCCCCCAATTTCTACAAAAGAACAAGAAGTGATCTATTGATCACTTCTAAATAATGTCTGTTCACTGGGGCAAGTTTACATTGATTTCAGGGTATTTCATATTTCCAAAACTAGATTCCAAGAGTTCGGTCAAATACCTGGTTTTTACCAATCTGCTGAGCTGCAAGCTATGTTGGATTGAGGCTAAGAAGGGTAATCTTAAAACCAGAATTATTTATGGCACAATGTGCAGCCACTGTCCAAATTTCTTTTTCTTATGCAGGCCAAGTTCCCAACCTGGTGTATGCCTAAGGTTTGGACATCAATTCCCAGAATTCTCAGCAATAGTCATGCTTGCTGAGGAATTCTGGGAGTTAAAACCTAAATACCTGCACAGCATGAAGGTGAGGGAAGGGTGATCTAGCAACTGCTTTAGGAAGTGCTGTTATTAAAGAATTGCATTCTGACAACTTCTCCTAGGATTGAAGGGCACCCCTGGTGAGAAAGGAGATCCTGGTCAACCAGGATATGATGCTCCTGGTCCTCCAGGTGAAAGAGGCAACTCAGGATTTCCCGGGCCACCTGGTCTTCCAGGTGCACCAGGTTCCCCCGGTTCCCCAGGACGAGATGGAATTCCAGGAGTACCAGGTAACGTTGTGCTGTTGAGTACCTAGTGGCTTGTGTAGATAGGAGGAGCTTTCTTTTTACAGTCCTGTCTGACAATTGCACAGGAGCTAAAATTTATAAAGGGATGTCTGGTGGAATGGAAAACAGTAGGTAGATGTCCTTCAACAATCAAAATGTTGACTCATTTCAAAGGTGATGAACTGAGAACATTTCATGGCTTCCTACAGTCTGGAAACCCTCAGAGAATCATAAGCTTCCAGTTATATTCAGTTACACTGCTCCCATTGAAGCAAGACAGGCGCCATCTTGTTACAGACAGTTAAATCCTTTGTGATCTCTACCGCAGAGTCAGCAACATGCGCTCACAGTGCTCCTAGGTGGCTCCCACAGATTATTAAACAGGAGGGTGAGAATTACTTTAGTACAGCTAGAGGGCATTGGATTAGAGATTAGCCAATTACCTTACTGTGGTCAAAAATTCCCATCCTGATTAAAAGGGATGGAGGTGAAAAGTTTTGGAAAGTTAGGGAGGTTCTTTTATAGCTCCAATAAGAGAGCTGTTTCTGTGCACCCAGGAAGCAAAGGCGATATGGGAGTAATGGGTGCACCTGGTCCCCAAGGTGGTCCTGGATCTCCTGGCAGAAATGGCTTCCCTGGCCCTAAAGGTAAGATATCCCTTGTTTTCCATCACTGGAATTTAGAATTAACACTTTGAAGACTGTGAAAGTAACATGTCTACTTTTTGTTTATCGCATATAGATGGAGGAGGAGAACTCCTGATTTCAGACACATCCTGCAGGTTTTTTAAGACAAGGTGTTGCCAATGGGTGCTTCTCTTGGCATTCATTGGGTTCCTAGACCCACCATGCATATTTTTATATACTTTTCATTTAAAAGAGAATAATGGGAAGCTAGCATACTGCAAAACAAAGCTTCACTTCCATCACATCAACATTATTTCCAAGAATGCTGCATTAACAGGCCCTGTAGATATTCTTTTTGAAAATAAACATGGTGGGACGGTGCAGTGTAATGATTTGTGGCCACTTCCAAACTCAACAGAAATAAAGATATGCTGGAGTGGCAGAAACCCAGGAGAGGGCATCTTCGAAACAGCCTTCTGGCTGATTATAATCCAGGGTAACCAGTTTGTGAGCAAGTCCACAAGATGGTCTCAAAATTCCAAATGTGCATACACCCTAAAAGTTTCTCTACACTCTTAATTAATGATATTATATAGTTCTAAACTTGTAATCAGCAATAACAAGCTATGATGGAAAGGTCTTTTGTATCAAAATGTTGAGCTAGAACCAGAGCAGAACAAAGTTGAAATGTCCATCTAGCCATGATGGAGAAGGTGGTCCAATTAGTGCTCACTGTAACCAAAGCTATCTGGTTGGCATGGGGATGAAATGGACAAGAACGGGATGAGATTAGAGGAATGCCACCCTGATGAAAAATGCTTTATTTGTTACAGCTGTTGACTATTTGGTGTCAGTCTGTTGCTTGGTAATGTGAAGGATGCCAATGTGGATTTCTGCTTGTTTTACTGGGGTTTACAGAATATTGGCAGTGTCCTCCAAATTAATGAGAAACACTGTGTATTTTGGATACTGCTTAGGCAATGATGGTTTACCAGGACAACCAGGTCAATCCGGATCTGCCGGACAAAAAGGCAGCAAAGGAGAACCTGGCTTGCCAGGAGCTCCCGGAAAAATTGATACTGACCGACTGGGTTCCAAAGGAGAAAAGGGGGAACCTGGAGAGAAAGGTAAGAAAAGTTTCCCTCTGTGTTCCTTCCAGCATGATAAGGGTCAACAGGTTGGGCTTTTTTTCAGTCTGAGAACTTCCATTAATTCATATGCTTCCTATAGTATTGGCTTTTCCCTCCTCCTGCTGTATCTTCCCTTCCCTTCCCTTCCCTTCCCTTCCCTTCCCTTCCCTTCCCTTCCCTTCCCTTCCCTTCCCTTCCCTTCCCTTCCCTTCCCTTCCCTTCCCTTCCCTTCCCTTCCCTTCGCTTCCATCTGGGTTTCTTAGGGTAGATCCTCCTCTTAAAAGCCTTAAAAACATTTGTTCTTAGAAAAAACTGGTAGAGATAGCTAGACAATTTTTATCACCCATACATTTCCAAGAATTTGGAAAAAGTGATGCACGTCATTGAATATTAATCTGTACTCCACTGTCTGACATTCCTGCAGTGAACAAAATCTGGTTTATTTCAGCGAAGTCCTGAAAACTCTGTATTTGTGGGATTTACATCCTTTTCACCACAGGTAGCATTCAAGTCAGCTAGAAATGAAATACAAAATAAAATACAAATGTGTAATTAAATATAAAGGCAAATCAGTTAAAACGCATCATTAAAAAAAGAACTATTTCACCATTATCTACTTTATGGTTACTTTTCTGTGCTCTTCAGTGGATATTACATTCATTTTGGAGATACATGCATGGCACTGCATGATTAAACCCTTATTGGGGAATGTCTGGGTGGGGCGTTGCCCAACCAGGCACCATCAGATGCCCAATGGCTCTCAGTATCAATGGGAAGATGTTGGAACTCAATGGCACCTACTTTTTGCTTCATGTTTCTGTTTGGCTAAGTCATACCTAAGTATGAAGACTACTCATTCTGCCTTTCTTTCCTTGAAGGTAATCCTGGTCCAGCTGGGCAGAAGGGTTATCCAGGTCTCCCAGGTGACGCAGGGCTCCCAGGATTAGTTGGACAGCCAGGTGCACCTGGATTGCCAGGTGAGAGATGACCAATCACTTGGCTTATCTGAATGGGCTATTTCGATATTGAAACACTAGCTCAGCGTGGCCTCAAACGACATTAAGGAGATTGCTTAAAAATGCTGGGCCTTGCATACACACCCTCTGCATCTCTCTCCCCTCTGTACCATTTTACTTTTTAGTTTCATGTGAAGTTTTATGAACCAAGATGTGAGGTGACTGAGTGAGTTAGGGAGAATCACATTTTAGTGTCATAAGAATATAATGAAAGCAGAATTTATAACACCAAACTGTCCTGAGCATCATTACCAGCAACACTTACTTGTTCTCAGTCTCCTAAACTGAAGGTAATCTGGATATGCCACTCTTCCTCAGTGACTTTCAGACTGAAGTCCACACCTCTTCATCTGAAGTCTAGAGCTGCCTAAGGTCGCTTGATATAATGAGATGGTCGGCGTATAAATTTGACTTATAAATAAATAAATAAATATAAATACATAAAGTCTTTTGCAAACATAGCAGACTTTGAACATTTTCCAAACAGGTATGCTATTAACAACCCCCTGTTCTTAAAGCAAAGAATCTTACTGGACCATCGCTCTTTGATAGCGCACCTACAGTATTGCATGAAAATGGCTGGGAATTTTCATTGCATGAAAATAGCTGGGAAAATCTCCAGTCTAAAACTCTGGAAATAGATCTAACCCCTGCTGGGACAGCTGAGCGGCTCATGGTTCCTCGCCCTGAGAGTTCTTCAGTCTCATCCCGTTAGATTAGGACCATGTGAATTTTGTCTTCTTCAAATGAAGTAGCAATACAATCAATGTGTGAAGCTTCCTGTACTTTTGACACAATGATTTGACTTAAAAAAAAAAAAAAAGCCCTATGCTCTCAAAACTGTATGGGGAAAAATGACAGAAGGGGGAGGATAAAACAGAACAACCTTCCCCATCTGACATTTCCCAGAAATGCTGGAGTGGCATTTTCCAGAACTCCTAGAACTAAAAATATATCTGGAGGATGTTTGATTGGGGAAGGAGCCAGTAGAACAGTGTTTCTCAACCTTGGCAACTTGAAGATGGGTGGACTTCAACTCCCAGAATTCCCAGAATTCTGGGAGTTGAAGTCCACCCATCTTCAAGTTGCCAAGGTTGAGAAACTCTACAGTTGAACAAATGAAGAATCCTCCCTGAAAAAAAATGTTGGCTTGAGCTCTGGACAGATGCTCACAAAGCTAGAGCTTCCCAGCTTCACTGTTGAGAAAAAAACCATGTTTATTTACTTGTTTATCTATGAATTGTCACTGTTGCTTCAGTCACAACAGCCTTTATGCAAATGCATGGGGTTAAATCCAAAAGTGAGTGTCCAAGCACCAAATTTGGCCTTAGAGACTACAAGTGAGATTTCGTGGCCTAATACCACCTTTCTCATCTACCCAGAATTGGCATTTTAGACACAAATTAGAGTTATGGTATACAACATAGGCTTCAGAATGATATGCAGCCCTCAAAAACCTGGGGGACCCCCCAGGGGCCACCAAAGCCCATAACCCAGTTGTAATTTTTAATGTGATGGAAGGGGAAAGAAATATCAAATATGTGACTGGAGAACTAGCCTATGTACTAGATTTAATTTGAACTAAATGGAAATGAAAGCAAAGTTACTGTATTTTTCTGTCAATAAGACGCCCCCATGTACAAGACGCCCCCCACTTTTCCAACCCAAAATTAAGAAATCAATATTTTAAAGATAGCGCAGAACACATTTTTATTTAGTAATTAGGTAACATTTACCTGATACACTCGGTGGGAGGAGGTCCAAACCGTCTCTCTGCAGCTCTATTTCCAGGCTCTTTTGCATAACTGATTACATTCAAGCACGAGTGAAACTGCCGATAGATAGTTTGTCTCTGCAATCAGCCTTCCTCCAATTGGTTTGTTCAGCATCAGCTGACGTCAGTTACATCAGGCTCGTGATTGGAGGAAGTCTGTTTGGGAGACAAGCTATTTCACTCGTGATTGGAGGCTAGGAATAGGAGGAAGCCTCTCTGCAGAAACAAAGTATGGGCAGTTTGGAACCGCACGATTCTCGGCTGACTTCCTTGAATAAGACACCCTTCAGTTTTTAGGGTAAGGATTTTAGAAAAAAGTATCATCTTATAGTCGGAAAAATACGGTACTTTTGACCTAGCCCTGCCCACTATTTTTGGAAAGAACCCCCCCCCCCCGCTTCTACTCAAGAAAAACATGGTGTATTAGAGGATGTGTCTAGGTCATTGGTCATTGTATCACAACACAAAATGACAACTACTTCTTGGCCCATTTAGTAGCTGGTGTTTCTTTTCATCTCCACAAGGAAGAGAAGTTGGTTTAAACCAAGGATAATGGCTAGTTAAGCATGCTTCTCTCACTGCCACTCTGCCAATCTCCCTGCGCCACAAATGCTTAGCCTGTAGCATTTACAACAAATCACCACAAACATAATTCAAAGTCACTTGGCATTGTGTCTAATTGGGCCTATTCTTGGGATCGTGGGAAATACGGAAGCTCAGGAGTTCTGCTGTATCGATGGTCACAGAGGGAGACAGCGCAGTGTTGCTTCGTACTTCAAGATGTGCTCATGCCATAGACACTGGATGTGTGCATCAAGGCAAGCCATGGTGACCAGCACAGAACACTAAACCATGGTTTACAAATGGCAATAGTCAGGTCTGCATATTGTACTAAGTCATGATGTATGAACTTATATGAACTTGCCCATTACAGCTTGTAAAAATGTGCTTATTGCTTACATGTTTATGGCCTGGAAATCCATCCAGCATCAAACAAGTGACAATACTTCTGTTTTTTCTAGGTCTCAAAGGAGACACTGGAATTCCTGGACACCCCGGACCAGCTGGGCCTCCAGGACAAAAAGGTGCCAGTGGCGAGATGGGACTGCCAGGTAGGAATTTTAGGAGCATTCCCTACCCCTTTCAACCGTATCATTGAACTGAATGGTAGTTGGAAACATTTAGGTGCAGTCTTATAGCTCGACTGGACAAAGGTAGGATTGCATTGTTAAAAGGGTACGTGAGATGTGTCCCATAATTCTGGTTACTGTTTCAGAACAACACATTCCATAACCTAATGCTCTCCAGATGAGTTGGACCTCAATTCTCATAAACCCCTACCAGAGAGTTGAAGATCAACATCTCTGGATGATGCAAAAGATTGGGAAAGGCTGCTTTAGAAGATTGCCATCAAAAACTAAATTTCAACTACGTAAATTGCCTCTATATGGCCCGATCATAGATATTAGCTTAGATAACTTTCAACAGGGACGTGAGAAATTTATGGAGATTCAATCTACCAGTGGTTACCAAATCAAGTTAGCTTTTATGGAACCCTGAATTAAAAGCAGCGTACCAGCTGCTAGGGAGCCAACATGGCTATGTCTGTCTTCCCAGGTGCAACTGGTTATCCAGGATGTTGGACTAGATAGGCATCTGTGAGCTAATCCAACAAACCTTAAGTTCTTATGTTAACCAGTCTTGCAATAGATGTTTTAAAAATTAGTCATCCCAGTTGTTATTAAATTATAAAACTAGCACTTCCCAATGTGCTTCTGTGATGCAGAAACTCTACATTTCTCTCTCTCACTTGGTATTCCATCTAATTAAATCCATCTGGGTTTTATTCTCACCCCGTTCATCCCTTATCCTGCCACTCCACTTGCTAAGTGTGGTCCTTGATCACCAATGGTTGCATACACTGCCTCGGAAGCTACTGCGATCTGCTATTTTTTCACTGTTTTGCACAGGTCCCTCAGGTGGAAAAGGTTCACCGGGCATCCCAGGGCGTCCTGGCCAACCTGGTTCTCCTGGATTGCCTGGACTAAAGGGAGAGAAGGGTGATCCAGCCCTTTCAGGCATTGGCATTCCAGGTCCCCCTGGTCCCAAGGTAGGTTGCCCAAACATTCTTTTCAGAAGCAGAGCACCTTTTCATAATCATGGGCAGGATTGACCTGTTCAACTCTCAAGCGTTCACCTGTTGGTACAAGTGGAAGAAATGGCTAAAGGAAGAAAAGCAAGCCATCTTCTGATTTTGGCAGATGCTGGAGGTGTTTTGAATCTGGAGTGAGAAAGAATTCAAATTTGAGTTGTTTTGACCCAAAAATGAGGTGTTTGAACCATTCTGGAGGTGTTTCAAGCTCAAAACAGTTATCTCTTCCTAATGGTATGGCCAGCCATCTCTACGTGTATTTAAATTGTCTTTGGAGACCTTCTTGTGGGTAGAGCATGATATTCATTCATTCATTCATTCATTCATTCATTCATTCATTCATTCATTCATTCATTGATTGCTTGGGCTTATAAACCAATTCCATCACAACTGACTCAAAGCGGCATATACGCCATATCCACACCAAGGGTTAAAATAGTCCATATTTATAATAGCATTGCACCAAGGAACCACTCTCTCAATATAAACATTCTTGTCCTTAATTTAGAGATAAAGCAGCCATGACATGTGTGCAGTTCTATCTTTATTCCATTATCTTCTCTACAGTGGTCCCCCTGGTTTCCCATGCTTCCCTAAAGACCCATGTTACTCTCATTGCTAAGGAAAGTTGTTGGAGAATTTCTCCGTGACTTGGAGAAAGTTGGAGAGATGTTCACCTGGTCTCTTTGCCCATAAATTGATGGAAGATCATTCAGCTCAGTTTGTTTGGGGACATGTGGTGTACCAGTGGATCTGTTCTTTTTGGCCATAAGTTTTTGGATCGTAGACTTTATGCCTACACAACATGCGATTTGATATTAACTAGAAAGCTGTGTTAATCAGCGGTCAAAACAGTCTTACGACAAAATAACAGGACAGACTCTGTTATTGGAGAAGGTCTTATAAAGAAAGTATAGTCCACCAGATGCATGCAGTGTTATTTCAGGTGGAAGATACTGGGACAGGGAATAGAGGAGGGGAAAAAGGGGTAAATGGTGGGGCCACAAACGGCATGAAATAAAGAAGGGACAATACATCTGAAATAAGCTGAAATATATACATGAATTTTGTATCTAGCTGTCTAGGAGATTTTACTCAACAGTCTAATAAATAAAGTTTTTCTTTACTTTTGATTCATGTGTGCATTCCCCCATCCTGCAAACTTGCTTCACTATCCCTCTTAGATCATGAACTGCAGATATAGAAATTCCAATATATAAAGTTAGGTGAAAATGATGGAGAGCAGTAAATTTGAAGGATGGTTTTGGATGCTCCTGGTCTTTTTGAGGGTGCTGACAAATGGGAGCTACCGGGAGGAAGGTGTCAGAAAATACTGTGTACCACTTTTTCATCCTGCACCATCAAATGCTCCAGTGGCCTCTAGATTTTTCCAATTTTAATTTTTTTCCTATGTTTTTCCAGGGTGAAAGTGGATTGCCTGGGTATCCTGGTCCTCCAGGCACTAAAGGATCTCCTGGAAATTCCGGACTGCCTGGTCCACCAGGTGTTCCAGGAGCAAATGGTGAACCTGGCCTTCCTGGGTTCCCAGGTAATTAATTTTACATTTAGCATGACTCATTTTTCTTCTCTTTTCTTCTGTGCTCCTCAACTTTTGCTTCTGAAACAGATAAGTCTTCCAGAGCTTATGTTCTCTGTAGGGGTTTTCCTCCATCTCATGTCCTCCAGATGTGATGGGTTCCTATAGCATCCTCCAGACACTTGGGACTCGTCATATCTAGAAGGTCTCCAACTGGGAAAGTCTTTCATGGAATAAAGGGAATTAAGGCAGTTACAAAGAAGCCATTCTCTGCTTCTGCCTTTACTGTGTCAATTGCCCTGTCTTCTAAAATGTTCTGGTTTTTTTCAACAATCCAGTTGCTGAACTGAAAAGTGTTACCTTCTGCTAGTTGTCTTTGTCTGAAATTTTATCTGTTTCTTGGAAGCAGATATTTTATTTGTTTCTTGATCTGAACTTCAAAAACCTTCTGGAGTGGTTTATGGAAGTTTAAAACCAGAAAGGCCTTTTTCCAAGGGTTCCAAAAAGACAAGAGAAGGGATAAGGAAGGAAAAAGGAACAGGAAAGTTATTGATGTTTTTAGAAATTGCCAGCTGTGGTGGAAGCAGATTGCTTAGGAATCAAAAGGATTACTTTAATGGAAGGAAGCAAGGGGCTTGTACGTGTAAGAGAGATGTTCCTATATAGTCCATCTTCATCTGCCTTGGTAACTAAAATCTGGATTATTTAACAAAGGCCCTAAACTGGGAATAGGCACAGCTGTTTTCTATGGCCCCTATTTCTTTCTATTTCTTTCTTTGCTTCTAATCACAGAAGACTCTACTTCATTTTTAGGATTTCCATCTTTGCAATTCGGGGATGTTGATGCATACTGAATTTGTGTTGGGCTTCCTTCAAATTCAAGTTCTGTTTTCACAGGGACACCAGGCATTCCAGGACCAAAAGGTCTTGATGGATCTCCAGGAAGCCCAGGTGTTCCAGGGCCACCTGGTCCTCCAGGTATGTGCTGAAAAATATCAAATAGAGAAAAGTTTGTTTACTGTGGATGTATGTTTGGTTGACATGATTTATCTTAAAAAGCCTTTGATCTAGTATATTAGAAATTAGGAGAAAGAAGCTTTGCTTCACACTTTCCGTTTTTCCAAGTGCTGTGAGGCTCAAGGGACAACGCTGCCTGAATCTGACTCCTTGCCATTCCGTTCTTCAATCTAGCATGGATTGAAAAATTACTCATTATGGTCTTTCTACCAGATGCAGTCAATCAAGCCACCATCCTGTAGTGGATATCTGGAATCAACTAGGTTCAGCATGCTAAACTGTGCTCAGTGGATTAAGTCACAGTGGCTGCCAGCAGGCCACATGCTAAGCCAGAAAGCATCATTTACAAACCCAATCCACACGTACATGTTGTGCCATGGTTTCTTTGTGATTTGTTGACTGAGCCACAGGGCTGGATTCATACATTTCAATATATTATATGCACTTACTAGTTGGTGTGATATGGACAGTAGTCTTTAGGTTTGCATTGTAGTCTGTAGATTAAGGATCTTAGCTTACAGAGAACAGCATTGGCTTGCTTAGAATAAACATAGGGTTGGGCTGGGCTTGCGCCCTTTGTTGTCCTTACTGTTAGTGGGAAATACTGCCTATGGCAGAGGTGTAACTAAGAATGATAACCTAATCTACATCTTCATGGGTATCCACCTAGGGCGTAGCAGCAAGAGCAAGAGACAAAACACATTCCATCACTATATGTAATTGTGGTTAGCTGCAGATACCTACGTACATCTGCTCTTCTGTGAAATTTCCCAATTTCTCCTTTTCTAAAATGTTTAAGAAGAGCAGCTGGAAGGTTATCTCTGTGTTAGATGAACAATTCCAGTCCTCAGTCAGGTCTGTATAAACACAAGGAATTGTTTTCATCTTAGCTGTGAATTGCCTTAGAAGTGTTAGGCAGCTCTTTAGTTTACTTCTCTAGAACATCAAGAGAACTCATTGTTGGCAATACGTTCTCTTCTTCTGTTCCTTAGGTGATCTTGGTCACCCTGGCTCTCCAGGACCTTCAGGGGAAAAAGGACAGCCCGGGCGAGATGGTATCCCTGGACCAGCAGGACAGAAAGGTGAACCAGGTGAGTCCCCTTTTTTCCCTTTGATGCTTTTCTTTTCCTTTCTCATCATTATAACAGAGATGAATACATCAATTAAAAGATGTATGTGTTTTGGCAAAGATTGCATTCAGAGATTCATAATATGTAATTGCATTGTTAACTTGGCCATTGTGGTTGTGTTCTTTCAGGTCAACCAGGATTTGGACTTCCCGGACCTCGAGGCCTCCCAGGACTCTCAGGCAAAGTCTATTTTTCTTTATTAATGAAAAAGAAAGTTCATTGCTCCATGATAGATCACAGAGTTGGGTACCAAGTGAGGAAAAACACTTTCTCTACTTTGCCCCTGGAGCTGATGGACCAACATCTAGACGGGCAAGCAGCTTCCAGTAAATGACTGAAGACATTTTGGAGACAGAGGTGCAATTGACATTTGGACATGAGAGGATGAGGTATCGAATGGCATTGTAGTGATCCTCCATCAATGCCTGAGATAAAAGTACGCTCAAAATTGGAGGCTGGCTGGCAGAATCTGATGAGATGAGGATGAGATGTTGTGAAGTGATCTGGGATTTGTTTTCACCTGTGAACTCTGTGGAAGTAGACAGGGTTCTCTGTGGGATAAAAGTATCACCTCTGTGCTTGATCCGTGCTCATCCTTGGTTCTGCAAGCTGCCCTTTTTGGGGAAGGTGGTTAAGAAGGAGGGAGAACAGCAATTACAGAGGGCCCTGGATGAAGCAGATTATCTGGACCTCTTCCAGTCTAAGTCCAGATCCAAGTATGGGATGGAAATTGCCCTGGTTGCTCTCGGGGATTAGCTGTGGCAGGACTTAGATGAGGGGCATGCATCTCTCAAAGCATTTGATATAATTGACCTTGGTATTCTTTTGGACTGCTTGCAAGATGGGAAGTTGGAGTCACTGTTTTAACAGTTGTTCTGCTCCTTCCTGAGTTGGCAGTTACAATTTGTGTTGGTGGAGAAGGAGAGGTCAAACCGTTGGGCACCTCTGGGTGGGATGCCCTAACACTTGTAATGGTATGTGGGAATGACCTTGGGAGACAGGAGGAAGATCCGCAGCCTAGGTAATAGTCTGATAAGAGGCAGCTCTGTCCACAGGTGGGGGAAAAGCATGGGAAGCATTTCAGAAGGGACCCTCCCTCATTTTTTGGAGACTAAAAAGAGAGGAAGGGAGAAATACTTTTAGTCTTCCAAGATTCTGTTCGTGTAATCTTACAGTAAAGTAGGATTAGTTCATCTGGATGTGCTTCTTTTCTGGACTACCTCGCAAGGCTGACAGCCCTCTCCCCCACTTTATTTAATATCTACATGAAACTCAAGGGGCAGATTGTCCACCAGTTTAGGGTGAGGTGTCATCAATTTGATGGTGATACCTAGTTTTATAGCTCCATCCTGATGTGGTAGAAGTTTTGATCTGGTACCTGGGATCCATGATGGGATGGAATGGGTTTAGGGTGTATTCCAGCAAGATGGAGGTACTATTTATTCAACAGCCTTCAACATTCCTCCATCCTGGATCCAGTGGCACTACCAGAATCAAAGTAGAATAACAATTTTGCAGGAGCTGCTCTTTCTGTGCCCAATTTGGGTTGGTTATTACCGATAAAGTCCTTTATGGCTCAAGACCTCCAGGACCATCAGGCCCAGGTAGAATTTGCATCTGTGTAGGCCAAGAGGTCAGGCTGTGGACCTCTCTCCTGGAAGAATTCAAGGGAGAGGGTACAAGAAAGCAGATCTTTTGGGTGGTTGCTCCCCATGATGAAACAACATCCCACTAATGTGGGGAAGTTTCCCTCTCTGTTGTCCTTCCGAAAGGCACTTATGACCATAGCTTTTCAGCAGGCCTTTGAGGTAGAGGTTGCCCAGTTTAACAGAAGCAGGCAGCCAAATTATGGGTGCCGTTCTTGAAGATGGAGGCCATATGGTGGGGTTTTATTTTTATTTATTGGTTGCTTTTAATGGTAAGCATTGATAGGTTCTGGTGAATTTTATTGTAACCTACCTGGAGACCTAGGAGGAGTTGGCATATAAATTAATGTAAGAAATAAAATAAATAATAGAAATGTTTCAATCCTGACAAAACATAATGGTATGTTTTACCTTAAGCTGGGCATTATGCAACCTCCTTGAGTTGACCTGGACTGCTGGTGGCCAAATTGACACATTCATGGAGCTTCCTTTAAACAATATGGAAGACATTTGCCATGGCCTGAGTTCAAGAAGTTTCTTTGACTTCGCAGTCTATCCAAAGTCAGGGATTTCCTGCCGGTTTTCTGTTCAAGTCCATTCCTGCTTAGCTTCCTGACATCAGCCAAGGTTGACAGATGTTGCCAAATAACTTGTAACCTCAGAGGGGAAATCATGAAATTGGGCAAGTGTGCAAATTATCTAGTCCAATATGGCATCGCCAGGTATCTTAATGTTGCAAATCTCAGAATGCCCAGCTGAAACTCATGTTGGCTGGAAATTTTAGGAGAGGCATGCCCAGAATATATGGAAGGTGTACTTCTAGCTCAGAGCAGGAAATCTAACCTGAAGACTTCCAGCATGGGACTGTACCTTCCAGGCAACTTGCATGTCTCTTGCATCTCTTCATTAGGAATTCAAGGACATTTGAGGAATGCTCATCCATTTCTATGCCTCTCTCATTCTTCGTTTTAACAAACAGGTCAAAAAGGTGATTCGGGCTTCCCTGGACCCCCAGGAAGTCCAGGACCCCCTGGTCTGAAGGGAGAAATGGGCACCAAAGGATTTCCTGGTGTCCAGGGCCCAGTGGGTCCTCCAGGACATCCTGGGCCACCATCAGAAGGACCCAAGGGTAGCCCTGGGCCACCAGGCATACCAGGACGGCCAGGTAAGAGAAAGAAAGATCTATATGCTAAACATTTTGCTGGCAGGTTATTGGCCTATAGTTCTACCAGACTATAGCTTTCATCAACCCTTTCCATACTTAAGTTTTTGTTGATCTGGCCAGACATTTAAAGAGCCTTCGAGGTCTCTTTAAGTTATCCTGAAAAGAGAACAATTATCCATGTCAAGAGAGAAAATGAGAATCTGCTGATAACCTGGCAGCAAAATGTTGGCCGACTTGACACGGGCTCCGCATGTTATCACAGCACTCATCAAGCCAAGCACCCAATCAACTTTAATAGCATCTGTCCAGTCTGCCTGCACCATGATGCCACGTGATAAGGAAATTCATCTTGCACACCGAATGATAATACACACTGCTCGTAGGACCATTGGAAATCAAACTCATGTTAGCAGCACAGCATGTTCAGTTTTTACCATTCTTTCTTATTTTGGTTATGCTCATCATTAATGCTCATTCTTACTCCATCATGTCCTCCGTTCCAGCAGATGCCATGTATCACGTCTTCATTCTGTCACCGTTCACCTTGTTTGTGGCTCTATGTATAAGTGATAGTATTAAACAAATGCCACTGAGCTGTTATTGGTATCTGCCTAATGTGTGGGAGACGTTTTTGGCAAGAGTAGAGAAAGGGCTGTAGCTTCCATGCTGCTTTTATATGCTCGAGTGTCCTATTTTAAAGTTTGTGGAATGGGACAGTCAAATCATGACTGAGTTATTATAATAGCCATTGTGGATAATACAGGGTTATTTACACTGGCCTTTCATTGATACTCTTTGTACGCTCCCTGACGTAGGTAAGACTTAATTGATAAGTCATTGGTGACAATGCTTTATGACCATAGCAGTTGCATTTTAATGGCAATTGTTGCTCAACCTGGACAAAATGTTGTGGATCTCAGAAACTAAGATGATAGAGTAACATGTCAAGAACATAGGGGATTGAGCATCATTAAGAAATCTTGTCTTTTCCTAGTATATATACATTAAATAATTTGTTTTATTCAGTTATTTATAGGATTTATAGTGCATCATTCTATTACTCAAGGAGGCTAACAAACAAATTAAAAACATAATTAGAACACATTAAAAAAAGGTGTCCTTTAAGTCAAGCTTGCTTGTGCTGTCTTGGTGGGTATGCCCATAGAGTTTTGTTGGCAAACATACGGAAGTGATATTCCATTGCTTTACTCCAGTCTAGCCTTCAGCCCTTCGAGTTCCTGTTGGCTTCTAGCTAAGTAGTAACCAGGCCTGATCCTGGTTAAATATTAACAAAACTTCCCCAACTTCAGCTAAAATCCTGTATATATTTTAGATAAGAGAAAGTCTGTGCATGCTGACTTTCATATTTCCAATTTATTTAAGGTCTGTGTATCCCAGAAGTATATATACCACCTTTCCACTACAAAAACCTGAAAGTGGCTTACAAGTACAGAAAAAGAGTATCATAATCATACAACAATGATGAAGACGATAATAACAACTCATTAACTGGATATAAACATAGCTATACAATCATAGATTAAAGCACTCACACCAGATAAATCCTAACTTATGTTAAACATTCAGACACACAGTCAGACATTCAACCTGGTATCTACCAGGTAACAAAGGAAAGCAGTAGAGGACTTCTTTAGGGCTTCTCATCAATGCCTTTGAGCATTTGAAGAAGAGCTCGGTTGTTGGGTAGTTCCACATGACTGCCGAAGAATTTGATTCAACTTTGAAGAAGACGACATCACACTTTATGTAGTAGGATTGGGAGAAGCCTAAATTAGATGAAGAAACTGTCACTGTAGGTTGTGGCTAAGGAGAAGTGCCAGTAATGGCTCTGTGGTATTGTTTCTATCATCTTTGTCTTCATTGCATGTAGAGTGTTCATCTCACGCTATCATGCATCCATCAGTGGGTGAAGACCAAACTGTTGTGATGAGTCAAATGAATTGCAGTTGGCCCGTTGTTGATGGAATCAGCCCCTGGGATGTAACACAATATTGATTGGACAAGAAAGCAATTGCAATCATGAAGAAAAAGAACTAAAAACATATGGTATCTTACTCTGTTGATAGTGATTATCAGTAATTGGCAGAATGGTTGCACCGTTGGTGACTTCCTGCAGCTAGTTCTAACGTGCAGATGTTTTTGATATGATAACTTCCAATTACTCCCAACAGCATCATGTGAACAGTCTTAAACACTTTTGCTTGGGACTAAGGCTTCCCCTGTTAAAAATTCATTTTTGATCATGACAACAGTTTGGTGTACACATAGTATTAAAAACGGAATTTCAGATGGATCGCTGTGAAAACTTATCAGTTTGCTTATGTATCTAACTATATTGATGTTTTCCTTTGTAATGATGGCCTTGGTGAACTTTTGATCACCTCCTTCCAGGTGCCACAGGTTAGCTCATTAACTCTAGAGTAATAACTTTTGCATGCAAATAAATGTACTTCTTGTGTAAAGACGGTTTTCTTCTCCAGAATGAGTATGCCAAGCCACTGATCACTGTGATATGATACAGATAAGAAGGCAAAGGCAGAAGTTTGATTGAGAAATACCACTGAAGTTGAAAGAAAGGATTATAATTAAATTTGTACAAAAGTCTTCCAATGCCTACACTTTTTTATTTTTTTAAATAGTGGTTTTTTCCCCCAAATCGGAAGGATTGTGGCCTGATTAGAAATGAAGCATGTTTACTTACCACTGATAAACATCATGTTTATGGTAGAATCAATATGGTGTTGTGGGTATGATCACATTGGCCAATGTAAGCCATAAACATGATTTATCAGTAGTTGGGTTCACATGTGCTTTTGCACTGGGAATTCTTGTCCTGTCTGTTTATAATGAGAGTTCTCATTTGGATGAAGGTATAATAGAATGGATCTGTACTTTTGTAAAGAACAGTTTTACAAAAACTGTTGACCTAGGAGTAAATCCTATTGACTCGCTTCTGGGTAGAAATGCAGCGGGTTTAGCTCTTAGAAAGTTTTTGCCACAATATATGTTTTCGAATGACAACTATTTTTTCTTCTTGAAGTAGTATCATGTCGCATATCTGTGTGCGTATTTCTGTAGAACAAAGTTGTCTTGGCATACACATTTTTATGATATGGAATAAAGAGAAGGATTGAAAGTTTTGCTAAGACAGCTTTTCAGAAATAAATCTTCATGACCATGGTCATCGAAAAGTTCTGAATCTGGATATTACTTAACAGAGAAGTCCACTGTGGCGCATTAAATGTGCAGTTTAGTTTAATGTAAAAAGAAAAATGGAAATTCAGTAACAAAGTCCCATGGTGGAGCAACAAAGGTTGGTTACATTCTGTTTGCATATTTTAAAAAGGCTTAGCAAAACTTGCATTGTGTTTTGTAATAGAAAGTTTTGGTTAGTCTAATCTTTTGTTCAGCATTAATATAGAATGATTGATTGACAAAGAATGTAGAGAAACCAGTGAGATGGAAAGTTATGGATATGTATTTCCTAATGTATTGCTGATAAATTGCATGGATTCTTTATATTTTTGCGAACATTTCACTGACGAGCTGTAAGCTGAGGGTGTGAACTCCATGATGCTTTATCTTGGCATTACTTTGGAGAAGACTATAGATCATGAACAAGTTACAGACTTGGTTTCAGCAGAAGCAATTGGCAGCTCTCTTTTAAGTATTAAAAGAAATCCATAGTAAATAGACCTTTGCATTATATCCATTCATGTTGTGTCCAAGTGTATTAAGGACAGTATTAATAATAGCATCACTATTAGTGTCACTAACAGGATTAATTACAACACGGGCAAAAGAAACGTTTTCTTTGAATTGAGCTGGAATCCCAGTGATCATAGAGACGTGACCATGATGATTTCTTGGCAACAGTATGAAAGTAGTTTCTGAGATTTTTTTTTTTTTAGTTCCCAGTCTAGCCTACAAACCTGACAGTTCCTGGTCATTTCCTATCTCATTAATAAGCAGGTTTGACCATCTGACTTAGCATTTTTGAGATCAGCCAAGGTTGGTTAGGGATTGCCCCCTCCGGTGATGAAGTGGTAGGAAAGGGGTAACTCATGTAGGCCCCCTTTATTTTTTTTTGAAGTAGCCTCCAGTGTCCTCTCCAACTTTCTGTGAAAATTCAGCAGCATATTTGCTGAAAATCAGCCTGTGAAACCTGGGTTCGGCGCCGTTTTCAAACAAAAGGAAAAACCAGTTCCTCCACCTAACTGAGAAACACAGAAAATCATGGCTGCCTTTTGCAGATACTTTGGGTCTTTGTTTGCTACTGCCCCCTCCCCATCCCAAGCAAGTTAAATTTGGTCTCTGCATGAAGAGGTTGCCCATCTTTGTCTTAAATGGAACTGGATGTAACTTCCTTGGGATGCTTGTTTTAATGGAATAAGCAGAGTTGGAAACAACCAGAAGAAGCAGAAGAATTTCCTTTTGGCCCATACAATACAGGTAGTCCTTGCTTAACGACCACAATTGGGACTGGAATTTAGGTCACTAAGCGATGCAGTCGTTAAGCAAATCATCACATGACCAGACCTGATTTTGTGACCTTTTTTGCAGTAGTCATTAAGTGAATCCCTTGGTTGTTAAGTGAATCACATCATCGTTAAGTGAATCATGCGGTTCCCCATTGATTTTACTTACCGGAAGCCGGCTGGGAAGGTCACAAATGGCAATCGTGACCCTGGGATGCTGCAGCTGTCATAAACACATGCTGGTTGCCAAGTGCCTGGATCACGATCACATGACCACCGGGGTGCTGCGACAGTTGTAACTTCGAGCAGTTGTCGTAAGTCACTTTTTTTAGCACTATCATAACTTCAAAAGGTCACTAAACAAACAGTTGTTAAGCAAGGACTAACTGTTGTTGTTGTTGTTTAGTCGTTAAGTCGTGTCCGACTCTTCGTGACCCCATGAACCATATTGCGCCAGGCCTTCCTGTCCTTCACTGCCTCCCTGAGTTTGCTCAGTTTCATGCTCATTGCTTCAGTGATGCTATCTAACCATCTCATCCTCTGCCGTCCTCTTCTCCTTTTGCCTTCAATCTTTCCCAGCATCAGGGTCTTCTCCAAAGAGATCTCTCTTCGCATTAGGTGACCAAAGTATCTGAGCTTGAGCTTCATTATCAGTCCTTCCAATGAACAATCAGGGTTAATTTCCTTTAAGATTGACTGGTTTGACCTCCTAGCAGTCCAGGGGACTCTCAAGAGTCTTCTCCAGCACCACAGTTCAAAGGCATCAATTCTTCGGCGCTCGGCCTTTTTTATGGTCCAGCTCTCACAGCCATACATTACTACTGGAAAAACCATAGCTTTGACTATGCGGATCTTTGTTGGCAAGGTGACGTCTCTGCTTTTTAATATGCTGTCTAGGTTTGCCATAGCTTTCCTCCCAAGGAGCAAGCGTCTTTTAATTTCATGGCTGCAGTCTCCGTCTGCGGTGATCTTGGAGCCCAAATAAATGAAGTCTGTTACTGCTTCCATTTCTACCCCTTCTATTTTCCAGGAATTGATGGGTCCAGATGCCATGATCTTAGTTTTTTTAATGTTGAGTTTCAAGCCAGCTTTTGCACTCTCCTCTTTCACCCTCATCAAGAGGCTCTTTAGTTCTTCTTCACTTTCTGCCATTAGGGTGGTATCATCTGCATATCTGAGGTTGTTGATGATTCTCCCTGCAATCTTGATTCCAGCTTGTGATTCTTCCAGCCTGGCATTTCTCATGATGTACTCTGCATATAGGTTAAATAAGCAGGGTGACAGTATACAGCCTTGTCGTACACCTTTCCCTATTTTGAACCAATCGGTTGTTCCATGACCGGTTCTGACTGTTGCTTCTTGGCCCGCATACAGATTTCTCAGGAGACAGGTAAGGTGGTCTGGTACCCCCATCTCTTTAAGAATTTGCCACAGTTTGTTGTGATCCACACAATCAAAGGCTTTTGCATAGTCAATGAAGCAGAAGTAGATGTTTTTCTGGAACTCTCGTGCTTTCTCCATTATCCAGCGAATGTTGGCGATTTGATCTCTAGTTCCTCTGCCTCTTCGAAACCCAGCTTGTACATCCGGTAGTTCTCGGTTCATGTATTGCTGAAGCCTAGCTTGTAGGATTTTGAGCATAACCTTGCTAGCATGTGAAATGAGTGCAATTGTGCGATAGTTTGAGCATTCTTTGGCGTTGCCCTTCTTTGGAACTGGAACATAAACTGACCTTTTCCAATCCCGTGGCCACTGTTGCGTTTTCCAAACTTGCTGGCATATTGAGTGCAGCACTTTAACACCATCATCTTTTAGTATTTTAAATAACTCAGCTGGAATACTGTCATCTCCACTAGCTTTGTTGTTAGCAATGCTTCCTAAGGCCCACTTGACTTCACTCTCTAGGATGTCTGGCTCAAGGTCAGTGATCACACCAGCGTGGACATCAGGGACATTAAGATCTTTCTTGTATAGTCCTTCTGTGTATTCTTGCCACCTCTTCTTAATCTCTTCTGCTTCTGTTAGGTCCCTGCCTTTTTTGTCCTTTATCATGCCCATCTTTGCACTAAACGTTCCTTTCATATCTCCAATTTTCTTGTAGAGATCTCTAGTCTTCCCCATTCTATTGTTTTCCTCAATTTCTTTGCATTGTTCATTTAAGAAGGCCTTCTTATCTCTCCTTGCTATTCTCTGGAAATCTGCATTCAGTTGCTTATATCTTTCCCTTTCACCCTTGCTTTTCGCATTCCTTCTTTCCACAGCTATTTGTAAAGCCTCATCAGACAGCCATTTTGCTTTCTTGCATTTCTTTTTCTTTGGGATGGTTTTAGTTGCTGCCTCCTGTACAATGTTACGGACCTCCGTCCATAGTTCTTCAGGCACTCTGTCTACCAAATCTAATCCTCTAAATCTATTCATCACCTTCACTGTGTACTCACAAGGAATATGATCTAAGTCATACCTGAGTGGTCTAGTGGTTTTCCCTACATTCTTCAATTTAAGCCTAAATTTTGCAGTAAGAAGCTCATGATCTGAGCCACAGTCAGCTCCTGGTCTTGTTTTTGCTGTCTGTATAGAGCTTCTCCATCTTTGGCTGCAAAGTATATAATCAATCTGGTTTCGGTATTGACCATCTGGTGATGTCCATGTGTAGAGTCGTCTCTTGTGTTGTTGGAAAAGAGTGTTTGCTATGACTAGCTTGTTCTCTTGACAGAACTCTATTAGCCTTTGCCCTGCTTCATTTTGTACTCCAAGGCCAAACTTGCCTGTTATTCCGATTACTCCTTGACTTCCTACTTTAGCATTCCAATCCCCTATGATGAAAAGGACATCTTTTTTTGGTGCTAGTTCTAGAAGGTGTTGTAGGTCTTCATAGAAGCGGTCAACTTCAGCTTCTTCAGCATCAGTGGTTGGGGCATAGACTTGGATGACTGTGATATTGAATGGTTTGCCTTGGATACGCACTGAGATCATTCTGTCGTAACTAACTGTATTGCCATTCAAATCTGCTTGCACCACTCCAGCTCAAATCTGCTCAGCTCCCCCCACCCCATCTGCTTTTCTTCCAGTTCAGGGACTCCTATCTTATCCTTTGGAGGGAAAAGTCAACTAGAGAATTGCTGTTGGAAGGGGGAGAACCTCAGGCAGGAAAGGCTACACAGTAGGCTCTTCTTTCTGAAATGTCTAAACATGGCCTTTGATGTTTACTTTCCATCTAAACAAGATCAAAATAATTTTTCCTACAACTGGGTCTCATGTACAACTTAACCCAGAGGTCATGAGATACAAGTTCAAGCCACACTTATGCCAGGCAACTGAGTTCACACTCAGGTTCACACACCTCATGAAGATGCCAAATGGTTTGTACAGTTCGGGTTTAGCTTGCAGAGCAGAGCTAACTTTTGTGGTTCCTCCAGCAAACCTTGGCTTGATGCAGTGTGCAAGCCTGGCCACTGGGTGACCTAAGCCAGCTGTGGGTCCTCTTCTGCAAAAATAGTTTAGCCTGACCATTGATGGGGGCGGGGGGGAGGGGGAATTCAGATTGCCAGCTGAATGAATGAATGAATGAATGAATGAATGAATGAATGAATGAATGAATGAATGCATTTTTATTAGAGTCTGTGCCGGTCAATAAAATACAATAAACTACACAGCTGGCACATCACGTTTAACATAAATAAAATTAGGTTAATAACACTCAGGATGGTTACAACAGCAATGACTGGATTCTTGTCTTAATAGCAGTGTAAAAGAACTTTGTTTTAGCTCACATCTGCAAGACAATTACATCAAATGAACCTTTTCTTCCTGGGAACCTCAAAAATAGTGGATCTGCAAGTTCCTCCCTCATACCCCAATAAATGATACAGTACAGGAGAACTTAGGTAACGGTCTCCAAGGTCACTGGGACAGGTATTTCTGGAGGTTTGGGGCTTGTTGATTTCACCCAGGTTATCCCTCATGCAGCCAAGTCAGTGAAATGGTCATAAAAATACCTGTTTTTGTTGTTTACCTGGAACTAACAGATACTGAGCCTTGCGCAGTAGAATGTCAGCCAAGGTTTGGATTTCATAGACGGGTTGTAGTAGCCTTATCACCAGAATAAGTTGTATATCTAAATTATTTTGTCTAGAGATACATGTTAGGTTTGGATGGGGTGGGAAAGGGGGTTGTCTGTGCATGCACGTTTGCAACCTGTAAATACAAAATATGCTGGTGAGATGGTTTTCACTGTTTAGTATCAACTCATGTATGCTAATTCTAACTAGTCGTCTTGTTTTGCACTATGTGATATCTGATATCTCCCCCTAACAACGAACATTGGTCTTTGGTGAACTCTGACTCTCCCAGGTCGTCCAGGTTAGATTCTTAACTTGGCTAGTTTGCTTGACTGTATTGGTTGCTTGATAATGTTATTTTGCTGTTAACTTAGATCCTGGTTGCATAAGAAGTAATGGTTAATCATGGTTTAACATTACCCCATATTAACACAGTGCTATGTGGCCATAAAGAAATCAGAAGATTTCTATTTCATCCTTGGCTATCTACAGTTTTGCCTCATATCCAAATTTAAAGCAGTCCATGGTTAGCTTGATTAATTGAACCAAGCCAACTTCAAAACATCACCTGTAGGAGCACAACACATTGAACCACAATCCAGCCCACCCCCATTTAAGCCTTGTGTGTTGTGCAAACTTTGAGAACGGGGATGAGTATATCACGTGTAAGCACATTTTGTGAACACAACCATACTTTATGAAGCTGGTTTGTTTCTGTAAACCACTGTTACAGTTGAACAAATGAATTCAGTTGTTGTGAATTGAAAATGTGGAAACCAAACAGCTAATTTGTTTTTCCTAATTGTGTTGAAAAAGGGTTTTGCAACTGGGGCTTTTGCACTTAATTACAACATGTGGAGGGGGATTATTAAGCAGAACCTTGCCAGTATTTTAAGAATTGTGATTAGACCTTTCTTACTGTTTCTGTTCACATAGGATAACAGTTACCAGACCCATCTTTTTTGTTGTCTCAACAATTTTCCAGTTGGCATTAATTCTGCAGTCTTAAAAATGCAAGCTGGGTCTGGTGAATTATTGCCCCTTGATATATGCTATGTGTTCCTTCTACTTCTACAGTTGAAAAAAATTCATGAGTTTTGAGATCAACATTCCCTTTGGTAATCGAACTTTTAGAAACACACACACACACTAAATGGTTAATTTAAGAAAATCATATTCATAGGGCAGAAATTGCATAAAGAAAATTGTCAGCATCTTCAGGAGAGACACCAGTTAATTCATTTAAATCAGTCTTCTCATCACTGGAGGGTTTCAAGCTAAAGGATGGATAGCAGTTGGTCTAGGATGGTCTGAGGATTCCTCCCCTGGGCCGGGGTTGGACTAGAAGACCCAAACTTCCTTTCCAGCCCAAGGATTCTATGAATGCATCTGTTAGATGGACCATGTTACCATTGTGACATCGTCCATCTAACTCTGTACCATCACATTCCCTCTCCGTGTGGTCCCAAAAAAATCAGTGTGCCCCCTCCAGGCCGGTCCCAATATGGAATAAAACTAACTTGATCTCAGCCAAAGGCCAAGAAGCCATCAAATAAATGCAATGAGAAAAGGTGAAATGTGCTTTTCCTCAGAAATGAAGGTACAAAGCATTATAGATTGATGTAGCAGAACCACCCAGACTTTTAGGCAAGTCCTTCCTTGGCTGTGCTTTACCCTGAACATAAAGTTGCCCACAGTCCTAAGGGACATGGTCTTTTAGCCCAAGGCCATACTGCTAATAGTGCTGATTCTAAAAGTGAGGTCGCACTGACACACCAATTCTGTGTTGCAACTTGAAGGTCTTCCTGGGCCCGAAGGACCGCGTGGACCCCCCGGGATTGGGGGAGTGAAAGGAGAAAAAGGAAACCCTGGCCAGCCAGGTCAGCCTGGACTGCCTGGACTGAAGGGAGATCAGGGGTCACCTGGACACCCGGTGAGTGCAAAATGGGAGGGCCAGAAAGTTGGTTTCTAACACAGTGGAACTAAGAAATGGGGAGGGGGATTTCGCACCTACTTAATTTGAGAATAAATTCCATTGACTTGAGTGGAATTTCTTTCTAAGCCTAGGAATGTTAGCTGTTTATCTGGAAGGGTATCTTCATAAGAGAGCGAGCAGAACAATCAGGCAGAGAAAGTTTGCTTGTTTTCTCACTGATGTTATGGCTGATGATTGACATAAGCACGCAAGGAAATTCCCCTTAATATCAGTGTAACCTGCAGATACCCTTTGGAATTATAAAAACACCAGCTTTGGGATGAAAAGCATAAATCCAATTCTAATCCAGCCTTCTCTAGTCTGCTGTCCTCTACATGTGTTGGAGTGGCTTCAGAATGCACATTTAGTCCCCACTGCACCCAAAAAAGTGTATATTTCTTTTTTTCCTGGGGCTTAGCATGAGATGTGAATGCAGCCCTTGTGTGTTGAAGTAAGGGTGCACAACCTCAGGAACTGGGGCTGATTGCAAGCCCCCACAGTGATGGTTGCAGTCCCTAGCATTCCCCCAAGGCCCATTAAATGTAATCATATTAAAAGTATTTAATTGTAACTACAGTGAAGTCAAATTACATTTACCTTTCTACCTGAAAACACCCTTTTCTTCTAATGCTGTCCTCTCCCATAACACACATCCGAAGGGCCCAGATTATGTTCACTCCTACAATGACTGGACTGAGGCAGAATATTCTACACTCTACTTATTGTGGGGGATCTGCTTTTGAAAGCAGATTAGAAGTACCGAAGCAAGGACCTATGTGAGGATATTTTCAGGAGACCCATTTCAGATCATTCTACCAGGTACAGGTTCAGGTACCTTCCACCATCTGAATGTCACAGGATTGCTTGGAAAGTCACAGAAGTGGATTGGAGCGTGCATTATTTGGCTCTGAAACACGGAAGGTGCTTCAGATCTGGTGTGGGCACATTCAGTGTACTTGTAGGTGGCATCTGAAAGAAGCCACACATTTTCCTAAGCTTTCATGGTAGCCCACTGCATGTTTTTGTTCATGAGGCAGCATCATATAATTTGTACCAGATCTGAAAACACTTTTCCTTCTCCAGATCTGAATATTACACTCCCCTGGGGGAAGAGGTGCAGGTGCCCTTCTGATGGAATCCATCAAAATACTGTTCTTCAAAGGATAAGCTTCATGCCTGCCTGCCATTGGGTGGGCGATGATTGCTCTTCACAACAGCCAATGCTTCAGTATCAAAGAATGCCCTTGATGGCTGATGTACTCACTCTACCCATATTTCTTACCCAACATTCTCTTTCTCATTGGCCATTAAGGCATGTTCTCCTTTGCTTCTCAGCTGACCTACCTTGTTTCCTTTTGATATCCTTTGATGATGGAAATAATAACCATTGTTGTGATGACACAGGGTGAACCTGGCCGTCCAGGCCTGAACGGGATGAAGGGAGATCCTGGCGTTCCAGGAGTACCAGGATTCTCAGGTACTCAGAACAAAATGCACCTTGGTCATGATCGCTCACACTTTGGTCATTTCCTGTTTGGATTACTGCAGTGTGCTTCGCTTGGGGCTGCCCTTGAAGACCACTCGGAAACAACTGGTCCAGAATGCAACGGCACACACAGTATTGGGTGTTTCTAGGCTCACCCACATTACACCCCTGTTGCACGAGCTGCAGTGGCTCCCAGTTTCCTTCCAGGTGCAATTCAAGGTGCTGGTTATTACCTTTAAAGCCCTACGTGGCATGGGACCAGGTTATTTGTGGGACTGGCTCTCCCTTGGAGTATCTGCCAATCCCACTAGACCAGATAGAATGGGCGTGCTCCAGGTCCCTTCTCTGAAATCTTGCCATGTAGTGGGACTTGTAAGCATACCTTTTCTGTGGTTGCCCTTACCTTATGGAACACCCTCCCTGATTTAGTAGGCCCCCACACTTTTAGCCTTTCAGAAGGCCATCAAGACATAGCTTTTTACCCAGATGCTTGGGGCAGCCTTGGAAGGCCTTCTCCATGGCTTTATCTATCCTTCATTGCAACCTTTAGAGCTCCGGTTGCTTCCCCCATGACAGCATATCTGAACCCTAAGTTTGGGAGTTTGCCTCCCAAACTTTCCACTCTAAAATCTCAGAAGAAAAGAGAGAGAGACTTCTAAAATATCAGTAATGGTTTCTGACAATTTCAGTAAAAATATTGTATTTGCAAGATGATGTAAAAGAGGGTATCAGAAGATTCCTCTTCCTTGAGGTCTCTGCCCTTGTGAAGGTAGAAATAGTGGACCATTTCCTCCTGCCTTGTCTTTTTTGTTGAGAAACCCTTTGGCCTTTTTACTGAGGTTTTCCACCAAATGGGGTTGGTGCAGTTTTAGTCAAGGCCATAAATTGTGCATCTCTCAATGAGATAAATGACATTTTGGAAGTTTATTCATACATGATATCTCCCCTATAAGAGAGCTAAACAAAAAACTCTCCAGTGAGGGTGGTGAGGCAAAGCATAGGCTGTTGATGTCCACCACATATTAACCTGTGTGGGTTTTGGCTTTTCAGGTTTGAAGGGACTCACCGGACCTCTGGGACCTCCTGGCCCTCAAGGAGACCTTGGGCCCCCTGGCTCACCAGGTAGGAATTCTGAGATTAACGCTAAAGGACATGGCTTCCATTGCTGGTTTTTAAAAAATGTTTTCATTATTTTCCTAAAGGCAAGGTAACATAAAATGGTTTCACAGCACAGAAAAATGTCCACGTGCTACACCTTAATCGAGTGGATTCAACAGTTCTAGAGGGAAGATTTAATAAGATGCCAGACATGCAAAGATTATGCCCTTGTGGATTTGGGGAGGTTGAGTGAATCAAACACATAATTTTGAGAGATTGTAGGAAGAGAGCTGTATCAGATTATGGTAGCCCAAAACTCAGAGTCTGGAAGCACCTTTAAGACTATTCACTTTTTATTTTAAGCCATTGTTTTTGTGAGTTGCAGATCGTTTCATTAGAGGCAACGAATGGCTTGACTGATGTGAGATTTAAATACATAGGGATGGGTCTTCCCAAGACCACCAGTTGTGCACTGATGATGTAAGTCATTTAGTCCACCCATTCCTTTGACATAGGGGAACTAGTACATGGCAAATGCTGCCTGGTGTCTTATTGGAGACCATTATTCCAGAGAAGAATTGGCAACCTTTTTTCACTACTAGAGGGCACATTCTGGAAGAGATAATTTCCTGAAGTGGGACAAGCAGTGGGTGGGAACATCCAGTCTTTCTCTAACACCCCCTTTTTCCTCTTTTGGCATCTTCTTTTCTCCCAAATCACTTACAAAGCTTTGAACTGTTCTCAGGCATAGGGATTTTAAAATTAGGCCAACAGTTACATGAAGTTAGCCTCAAAGCTACATTTGACTTAAGGGCTTGATGGTGAAGACATTTCTTTAGAGGTTCATCTGGAATCTTTCATAACTGATGCTGTTGGATTTAGCCTTGTGCTCTGGGGAAATGGCAAGCAAATATCTTCCTTCTTCTCTGTGACAGCCTTTCAGGTATTTGAAGAATGTTCACCTGGCTTCTGTCAGCCTTCTCATCTTACAGACTAAACATGCTCCATTCTTTCAACCTTTTCTCACAGGACTCATTTTTCATACCAAAAAGGTTACCTTTATCCACAGGCATTCTGGTTTGTCTACATTCTTCTTAAAAGTGGGGAATCTTTCAGCAATTTCTCTCTCTCTCTCTGCCTTCAGCTCATTCACTTCATGCTTGTTAGAGGTTATGCTTGTTAGAGTACAAATGGGAAATCTAACCAACAGAGATGGATAATCAAAGTCAACTGGTTCTCTTCCTTCTTCACTACAACAGTAGTTAACAACACACAAAGCAAGATTTTGCTGTGTTGTGTTCCCTTCAAAAGCAATTAACTAGCATATGTGGATTTCAACTTTTAGCCCCTCTTAATGCAGATCCTTCCTATATCCTTTTAGCTTAATCTGTACATGAAGTATTGTCTCATAACCTCAACAATTTATTCTGGATCCAATTTTCTTGGGGTCTGTGCTAGAGTGAATGCAATCAGTGTTATACAATGAACTTTCCATTCATATCATTTTGAGCAGTGGGCAAACATTTACACAAAGCGTGCAGCACACAGGTCAGTCTTTACCTTTTGACTGACTACCTTGAGTTGACAAATGCAGAACTTTATCATCCTTCTGGGGATGAAAGGATTTCTGCTCCAACACAACTATAATTTTGGGGAATACCAGCATAGTCCAAGCATATTAGGAAACTAGGAATACAGTTGTTCCTCTTCAGTGAGGTTCTTCCTTAGCTGGCAGAACACTAAACTGGCATGAAAGTTGCCCCAGTTGCTGATCCATATCCTTCTTCTCTTGCCTCTATTTCTAGGCACTGTACTCCTCTACTTTCCTCTAAGAAAAGGATAATAAAGTCTTACAGATTTTTCCTATCTTGAAGCTGCTCTTGGACAGTGTTGGAACATTAAATACTACTTCAGCACCTAAGGATGAGATAAGGCTGTCTTACTTGTGAGCTGAGATGAAGACACTGTTATGAGAAGACAGCAGAATAAAAGAGGGCACTAGGGCATATCCATGCTATTGTTTGGTGCAAGCCCCAGAGCCAAATAAACCCTATGCTAGATGGCATTCTTTTTTCATGATGGGTAGGACTCAAGAAGGGGGAAAATAAAGTTTCCAAGACAGACAAAATCTTAAAATAACTGAGCTGTGGGAGAAAATGCAAATCTTGGACCCAATCTAGATCAGACTGAATCCCAGTATTGCTGAGTATAATTGGTAGCTAAAATTGGTGTCTATCCTTTGTTCCAGATGTCAAGTGTTTAAAAGGCAGATTGTTTAGTAGAATAATAATAGCAATAGCAGCAAGTTTAGCCATGACTCAGAAGTCTTTTCTGTAAGCAGCTGGCCTTCTCTGCTCTAGAAGGCAAGTCTTAGGAAGCTTTGTAATTCCATAAAACAAAATTGACCATTGCTGGAATTCTTGTTGATTGATTGATTGATTGATTGATTGATTTGCTCATATATTCTTTGCCTTGTCAGTACCAAGGAGGATGCAAAACCTACAGTAGATAGACCAGTCTGTGTCTAGCTCAGTCTGAAAAACAGTTCTGAGCCCAGGATGGAGCTAATCCATTTTCTTCTGGAGACATGTGATAATGGCAGATATTTACCTTGTTTTATTCCATCCTTTTTCATGAACTATCCAAAGGACCACCTGATTAAATTGTCTAGGGTTCTCAACCTTTCCTTTACCCTAGGTCCTCCAGGGATACCTGGTCCAGCTGGGCAAACAATTGTGGTTAAAGGTGATCAAGGACCACCCGGTCCTCGAGGGCAGCCTGGAATGAAAGGTCTACCTGGACTCCCAGGACCTCCAGGTTTGCCAGGTAAGTCATTCCTGGACATGTAACAGTTTGGATGAAAGCAAATAGACATATGTCTTCTGACATTCAACTCAGGCAATACTGTAAGTGCTCAAGGGCATTTGCAAGCAATCTAAATGAATTAATTAAATAAAATGCATTCATAGGTCCAGTCGGTCTTCCTGGTGATATCGGACGTGAGGGTCTTCCTGGTTTTGATGGTCCAGCAGGGCGTAAAGGGGAGAGAGGAGTCCCAGGCCAGCCAGGTAGAGTGAATGTTCCATTTCTGTTGATGAGAATGGGGAAGAGGGGGGAGTCAAGCAATGAAGAGAGACACAGACCCACTGTTATTTGGGGGTTCAACTGAATATCCAGAAAGAACAAGATCTTTGGAAGCTTTTCTTCAGCTTTTATTGACAGAAAAGAGGCAGGGCAGTGTCAAAGCCCACTGCAAAACAACACCATGAAATGCCTTGTGTCATATGTCACAGCTTGTCTTGCTTCAGCTGTGTTGGGATAGGAAGCAAAGCCTCTGTAACTGATCTTAAGGGAAGTCCACCCAAAATTTGCCCCAGAGAAGCTATGTCAACTTTGGGCTTGCCCAACCTATTTAGAAGGCTTCTTAATTTGAGATCTCGGATTTGCATCTGTCTATCTAGGGAGAGGTGAGATTGACTTTGTTCATCCTGTGCAAACAGGTTTGCGGGGTTCACAAGGACCCCCTGGCCCTGATGGATTGCAAGGTCCTCCTGGACTTCCAGGAACAGGTTCAGTTGCCCATGGATTCCTTATAACTCGTCACAGTCAAACCACCGACACCCCCTTCTGCCCACCGGGAACCAGCCAGATCTATGATGGATTTTCTCTTCTCTATGTGCAAGGAAATGAAAGAGCTCATGGGCAGGATCTGGGTAAGGTTCCATGTTTGCTGTGGGTGTTTTTTGGTTTTTTTTAATGAACATGGCATTGGCAGCTGTTTCTATTATAATCTTAATTCATATTTCAGTCCTAGCGTGCTTTTTTCTTTCTTTTCTAAAGCAGCCTGGAGTGGTACTTTGGGGAAGTAGTGGCTTGGCTGAAGGTTCTGTCACTGCATCCATGAGAATCTTGCAAAACAGATCCATTTTACTGGAGGTTTTGTGCAGAGCCACAAAATAAATCTGGGTGGGGGGCTGTACCTAAAGCCACTGGTCTCCCTCAACCAAGGCCACTTGACCATCCATTCTGATGGGATCTACATCTTCTGGAGCAATGTTTGGGGAGCATCTTCTGGAGTAAAACCATGAAAACTGTAAGGACTGTGTGAAGACCCTTTGCCTAACCTGGCACCCTGCAGCTCCTGGAATCCTCATGTTGACTGGGAATTCTGGGAGCTGTAGTTCTAACATATCTATGGAGTACCAGAGTGGGAAAAGCTATTCTGCTGATACAGAAAGCAAACTTGTTTTGTATCTCATTCATATGAATGGCATCTTTTGTTTGCTAGGCACTGCTGGCAGCTGTCTCCGACGTTTCAGCACCATGCCCTTCATGTTTTGCAACATCAACAACGTCTGTAATTTTGCATCTAGGAATGACTACTCTTATTGGCTTTCCACCCCTGAGCCGATGCCAATGAGTATGGAGCCACTAACAGGAAAGAGTATTCAACCCTTTATTAGCCGGTGAGCAAGAAACTCTTGGATCTGAAGTAGAAGAGAGAAAATCATGTGTGTCCTTTTTTATCCCTCTATACGATGATGCTGATGTTGGAAGTGGGAAACCATATAATACTGTAGAGCAGTACAGTGGAACCTTGGTTTATGAACATAATTCGTTCCGTGACTCTGGTCGTGACCCGAATTGGTCGCGACCCGAAGCAAATTTTCCCATAAGGTTCAATGTAATTACCGTTAATCCGTTCTGGCATGGAGGACAGGGAGGCGGCTATTGCTTGGAGGGAGAGTCCCCCTCCCTATGACCACGTGTCAGGGGCGGGAAAATGGCCACGGATCATGCGTCGGGGCGGAAAAATGGCTGCGGACCACGCATTAGGGGCGGAAAAATGGCCGCGGACCACGTGTCAGGGGCGGAAAAATGGCCACAGACCACGCGTCAGAGGTGGAAAAATGGCCGCGGACCACGTGTCGGGCGGAAAATGGCCACGGACCACGTGTCAGGGGCGGAAAATGGCCACGGACCACGTGTCGGGCGGAAAAATGGCCGCGGACCATGTGTCAGGGGCGGAAAATGGCCGCAGACCACGTGTCAGGGGCAGAAAAATGGCCGCGGACCACGTGTCAGGGGCGGAAAATGGCCGCGGACCACGTGTCAGGGGCGGAAAATGGTCGCGGACCGGGTCACGGGAGGGAAAATGGCCACGGATCCTGTTGGTAACCCGAGACGGAGTTCGCGAACCGAAGCAAAATTTTGCGGCCGGAGCTGGTCGTCACCCGAAAAGTTCGTAAACAGAAGCGTTCGTAACCTGAGGTTCCACTGTAGTTCTACAAAGCTACAAGAAATGGAAGGCTATATTTTATGTAGGATGCACCTTTATATACAAAGTAAAGCATTTCTTTTTTCGCATGGAGATGTTCCTATCTTAGGTAGGGTTGAATCCTTAGAAAGCTATAGGCTTTCCTTATGTTCCAATATGAAGAGCATCTACACTTTCATATAGAAGTCATAGCTCAACAGGAAAAGACCCGTTACTTTGCCTTCTCATGAAAGTTGGTCTTCCAGTGATGGATGTTAAACCCAAGACATCAAAACATCAAGTTCATCTTTGCCTAACCCCAAATTAACTTGTTGAATTCTACCAGACGTAGCTTAGAATCAGGGGTTGAGATTGTGGCTCTCCAAATCTTGATCATTACAATTCCCAGCAACCTTCAACACTGGCCATGCTGTCTGCATTTTCCAGCAGTATCTGGAAGGCTGTCAATTTCTTGTCCTTAGCTGAGACACGTTTAAAAGACGGGGTATTGTCCAATTCTTAGAGGAACAATTTGTGAGCTGCTAATAACCTTCATGGTTCAACAGAACCTTCCTGATTGGAGACAGGATGCCACTGAGTACCAACTGATGAGAAGAGCAAAGTGGAGAGACTTCTGAATATGTGTGTTGCTTATAGACTTCGCTGAAATATCTGGTTGGCCCATAGATGAAACAGGTTGCCAAACTATTGCTCTGCTTTTATTGTTTTCAAACTTTTAATACAGCTTCTTTTCACACATTCTTACCCTGTCCCCCTTTTTTAGTTGCACAGTCTGTGAAGCTCCTGCTATGGTCATAGCAGTCCACAGTCAGACCATTCAAATTCCATCATGTCCACAGGGCTGGGATTCACTGTGGATCGGATATTCATTCATGATGGTATGTGGTGCCTTCACTAAATGCTTTTATAATAATGATCCAGATGTCTGTAGGTCTTTTCATCTTAGTAGTCCCTTTCAGGCAGAGAGGAGTAGGAGAAGTGGAAAAAAGGATAAGGAAGAGAGGACACCTCTGACCTAGGAGAATGTAGGGAGCTGGGGAAATGACCTTGGAGAAGGAATCCAGAGCCCGTGTGGGAAACAGTGCAAAAAAAGCATGTATTAAATCCAGAGAAGTGGGAGATCATTAAAAGGGACTTTTAAGGGAAGACATGGCCAGATTTTCAAGATTCTGTTATTATAGCCTGTCTCAATGAAGTATAGTTCTAGTCTTCCTGTGGAGTTGGTTTCCTGATCAGGTCTACCTCATACAGCTGACCGAGAGAGAGCACCCAAATGAGAAATTAGAGAATTAAAATCGTAGATTGTTTTTTCCCAACTTGGATGTCCTCCAGATGTATGGGCTTTAACTTCCTGAATTTTCTGCAATGGCCATGCTGGCTAAGGAGGGCTCCAGAATTGGGGAAGGCTGGCATAGATGTGCCAGCTATCTATCTGTGCTCTGGATGGCTTACAACAAGTGGCAATTGTTTAAAAAGGTAAAAGAGTTGTCAAGTCAAACGTGTCTCCTGATATCTTCATGGACTTGTCTGTGTGGTTTGATTGGTAGCAATATGGAAGTGCCTTGCCATTGTCGCTCGCCAGGTTTTATGGGGACTAGATATGTTGAATCTGTCTAGGTGGTTCTCTTGATTTATCCTGATCCTCATGGCTGCTGGCAAGCACTAGTGCCGTCATATTAAATTTCCCTGTGCTGCATGGCAGAGTAGTAAGATGATGACACCAGGAAATCAAGCTAGGATGGCCAGGTCTTTGTAAGATCTGCTATAAGCATCAATGGCCCATCAAAGGAGACCTGTGGAGACCCTGGTACCACACATTGCCTTAAAGTCTTCTCAGACCTGGAGTTAGCTCTGTTCCTCTGACTTGTGTTTTGAGAGACTTCCTTGAGCAGCTAATGGGTCACCCTTCCAGCGAGGTGCACTCCAGAGGCATCCAACAACAACTCTTCTAATGCTCAGCTGCTAATAATGGGAGAGATAAGCCAATGAATCTGGAAAGCCTCAGATTGCAGAAGGGTGTGCCAAGGATACATGTCTGTTGTTCTTGTTTCATTAAAAATTAAGATGATTCAAGATGATGATAACGGGCTTCCAGTTTTCATTCTCCCTATTCAAGGGCCATTGAACGCCAGATCTTTCAGATCCATAGTGGGAGAAAGCTACGGTCCAAGAGTGGATTCCTCTAGTTAATCACTGTAGGGATCCTACTGAAGATTCTTGGGAGCAATTATTCTCCTTTCTTTTATAGTAAACATTTTGGTAATTCTTGCAACTGACATCTGTCCTTGGAGGCAACTTGAATACAACAAAACTGTTATTTTGGGGGCATGCCTTTCTGCAGGAGCCTGGATGATGGGAGAAGAAAAGTGTCTCTTGAATGGTTTAAGGTGGTCATTGATTGACAGAGTGATTTGGCTTATTTTAGCACACCAGCGCTGGGGCAGAGGGATCCGGACAGGCCTTGGCTTCTCCTGGTTCCTGCCTTGAGGAATTCCGCTCAGCTCCCTTCATTGAGTGCCATGGCCGAGGGACCTGCAACTATTATGCCAATTCATACAGTTTTTGGCTGGCAACTGTGGAAATAGCTGAAATGTTTAAGTAAGTGTGCCTCTTTCCTTTTTTTTAATGCCCAAGTTGGGTTCACACATCATACTAAGCCCTGGTTTCTTTAACTGTAGCTGGTTGAATGAACCGTGGTGGCTCAGTTTACCCATCACACTAAGCCACACATCACTGATCCTAGCCATGAGGGCTGGATACACACCAGCAAACAATTCATTATGGTTTAGCATGATGTAGGAACCTGGAAACTGAGCAATTGGGCCAGAGTTATTCAAGAAAAGACACTCTCCATATCTCAGAATTCTAACCTCATTGGATCAATGGGAACCTTTGGAATTTTAAGAATATGTTATGGGCCCTCTTGCAAAATGATTGCCAGGATAAGTATGGACATCACAAAATATCCAGAAGATGCTCTTTTCCATTCATCTTACCGTTGTTATTTTCTGGTTGGATGAGTATGTTTCCCAACAAAGCACTGAGCTACTGTACAACCTCCTATTATTTTTATTAAGAATGCTTCTGAGATCTATGCAGTCCCAGGAGCGTTCTTGGCCCATAACCATGAAGTTCGGGGCCGATACTTTGCTTTGCAGCTTGCTACTTTCCTAGTTATTGTCGTTTAACGAAGAGAAACTAAAAATAAGTAGGGTGACAAGCCTGTGAAAATTATTGCTGTTCTCAGCGGCACCCAGGTTTTATTTCTTTTAAAGTACTTTCACCCCTTGTTTCAGCCAAAAAAATGAATAGCCTTCAGTGTTGCCTCAAAAATCTCCATGCAAAAAGGATGAACCAAAGAGAACTTGGGTTTTCATCAAGATGATAACATTGCTGTTATGCACAAAATGGACTGCTCAGCCTTCAAAAATAGGCATTCATAGGCCCACCCCCCAAAAATAGCTTTGCAGCTGTATTTTCTGGAGTTCACTGATACAACTGGGAGTTGAGTTTTACTTCCTTCAAGAAGATCAAGGTGGCATTTAAGGTAGCTCCTCATTAGGGCAGGTTCCTCCTCTAATGTGGAGATCCTGCAGACCAATTTTGGGTGTAGCAGGAGGAAACGCTTCCCATTGTATACAGCATGAAGGCAGAGAACCTTGGGGGACAATGGGATATTTCTGGGGGTTGACCATGACTTGTTGGCTTAGAAGGTTTCCATCCTTACTTTCCACCAACTCACAGTGTGTCCTCTTTGTCTTTCTGTTAACCAGTAAACCTCAGTCGGAGACTCTGAAGGCTGGTGACCTACGGGCACGTATAAGTCGATGCCAAGTATGCATGAAGAGGACGTAATGCATCAGACTTGTATTAAAAAAACACCACAGCAACTGAGAAATCTTTTAATGCACTGTCCTTCAGCTATAATAATGGTGCTATTGTACAAAAGAAGAAGAACTTTAAAGAAGAGATGCTCCAGTTGATGCAGATCCCAGGGTCCCTCTCCCTGAAGATGATCCCAAAAGTCAACGTCTTGTGCTTTGGGGATTGGGGCGGGTTAGAAATTTTGCTAATAAATTAATTAATTAAAGGAATTGGTCGAGGGAACCGACCTTTTATAAGATCTGCAACTGAGAACTGACCTTTTATAAGAAAAGATATTCAAGACCTTTGAGGATTGGAACGATTGAAAAGTAAACGTTTTCCTGTAAGGACCGGAAATGTTTTGCCAAGTTGCCCTACCGAAAAGAAGTGCCACCCCCCAAAAAAGTCCTACAAGGAGGAGACTGCTGTGCCAAGAAACCTGACATCGTGGTGCTATTGATCCTACTGTATCCCCAGATTTTGATATGAAACGTTTAAACTTTTTTTTCCTTTGTAAGTAATGAAATGTGTATATTGTGTAAACACATTTTTTAGTTTCCAACTTCTCCATCATTTAGACACAAGCCAGCCTAAGTTCACTGACTTCACCAAAAGAAATCAAGCAAACCTATATATATATATATATATATATATAAATTTAATATTTAATATATATATATCAAAAAGCTGAGAAATGCCAACTTAAAAGCAGGAGACAATATTATACAGCCGGTTAACGGCTACTACAGATCTGTTCTCTCTCTCTCTCTCTCTCTTTCTCTCTCTCTTCCAGCAAACTACTACTGAGTTTTAAAAGTTTTATTTCCTCCCCTGAGTTTGGGTCACATTTTATTTGAAAAATGTATAATAATGCTGTAGCCTTTTTTAAAAAACAAAAACAAAAAACAGAGCTGTTAATTAATGTCTATATGGTATGCCACTCTCTTGATAATTTTATTTGTCCATAAGAGCAAAAAAAACCACAGAAAAATAATTTTAAAGGGTTTTATTTTTGCATATTCTGTGAAATATTAGATTCCCAAACTGTTCCCTTCCTTTAGCTCCTGTAATCTCTAGCTAGAAAACTTCACTAACAGCCATGCTGATTAAGGACTGTAGGAGTTGGGATCCAAATATAAGAAGGCATCTTATGCAGGAAGACAGTTTTATAGTCCTCTTTTAAGAAACAAACCAACGAACCAATGACAAAAAAGTCATTCATTTGAATGGTATTAATTTATGTTGGTTCAGCTGACCATACCTTCAAAATATACAGGCAGCACAAATTTTATAACTATTATTCATGTACACACAATGCACACCCAAATCCACTTTCCCCCAGACATAATGTCTAGTATTTTATCCAAATAACTGTACACTTTGAAAATCCTTTTGACTGAAATAAAGTGAAAAACTAGTGAAGATGGTGTCGTTCATCTCTGCCTGCCTGTCAATGGTTTAGCAAATTTCTGTATTTGTGTCGTGGCTCCTTCCAGTGAAAACGCTTCTGAGTCAAACTTCTTATAAATATCTCATATGGTAACTATGGAGAACATTTTATACATGTTTGTACATTGGTATAAAATAGATGCCTTTTTCCTTGGTTAATCTTGGTTAAGTAAAGCCAGCCTTTATCTTCCTTCACTTTAAAGAGGCTGAGGGGTTGCGGGTAATATTTTTAGGGAGAGGGGCTGGGCATAAAATTGGGTAGGGCTACAAACTTCCATTTTTTTGAGGCAGATTGTAACCAGCAACATGAGCCAAGGAGGCAATTATTGAATACAGTACTAGAAGGAGTGGTATTGATTGCATCATTTGATTAAATTAACTTGGGGCAGGGATGTTATCCTGACTTCCTTTACACGTGAGAATGACGCTGTCATATACAGCCTTCCGTCCCCCCAAATGTCATAAGAACAAGCTCTCGGATGGATATTTATTTATATATTTATTTAAGAAGATTTGAGTCATACTTTTCTCTGACCCGAAGAGCAACTTAAAATACGAGACATCCTAAAAAAGAGATGATGTGCAATTGTCATCAGTTTCTTCTCCATTTCTAGGGACATCAGGGATGACCTCATAAGTCAGTTTTCCCCCTTGATAACTTGAATATCATTGTTATTTGAATCTGCTTGGGGGGGGGGTCACTTGGAGGCATACTTAACATCCTGAATTTATTTGTCACGGTTAAGGGCATGAAAGAAAATTGAAATTTAGCTGAGCTATGAAACATCCGTGCTAAGTACCAAAGAAACTGTGTTCCATACTTCCCCATGCCAAGACTGTGACATTTCTTTTGTCCAAATCTTTTCTTTTTCAAACCCTCGAATACCTTTTTTTTTCCCCATGAAAAGAGCTTCTCATCTAAACTTTGTTTCAAATTCAGTATGGAATCCAAACCCCCCAAAGATTTGAACTTAATTGTATTGTATCATAATGGGGGGGGGGGAGCTTTCTTGGTCTAAATAGGATGACTTAAATGTATTGCCCCTTTTCTCCCAAATGATCTGGGAGTGAATAAGAAAGAAACGGTTACAACTGAGACATGGTTTAAATGTCCCAATTTCCTTGGATATATGTGCTTTTGAATTTAATTGCAACATGTTCATCTTGGACACATTATAGACACTGAATGGGATGTCACTAGAGAAACACTGGGGAGGTGAAGTTGATGTTCTGTGGCTAAACATATTGCTATTTGTACAATAAGAGAGAGAGGAACATTAGCCTTAGTTTTAATTTCACTTCCAGATTACTTTTTAAAACAATATTATTTTCGTTTGGCTGAAGGAATGTGAATATAGAACTCCACAAGTTTCAAAATTGTAGACTTCACATATTCAAGTGAATGGGCCCCCATGGACCCATTTATCTTCTCTGGAACCATATGGTGGTGCTTTGATAGTATGTTCTAGGATGATTTTTCCTCCAGTTTAACCTGCAGCTCTGCATTTTGGGGAGCATTTCCTTCTAAGGCTGTGTAATGGGATGTGGGAATGACCTTGGGAGACAGACAGGGCAAAGATCGCAGCCAAGGGAATGGTCAGAAAAGAGACTGCATAGGCCACAGCTGGATAGTGGGTGGGGCAAGAGGCTCAGAAGGGACCCTCCCTAGTTTCTGGCCATGTTTCCTGTCTTGTCTACCTAGTAAGGCTGACATCAATCTTGCAAGTCTGAAACTATAATTCTCCCCCTTCCCCAATCTCCTTTATAGCCTGAGAAACTAGGGAGGGTCCTTTCTGAGCCTCTTGCCCAGCCCACTATCCAGCTGCGGGATCTGCTGTCCCTTATCTGACCGTTCCCTTGGCTGCGTCTCTTTGCCCGTCTCCCAAGGTCATTCCCACATACCATTACAGCTGGCCAGCTGCTGTAAGCCTCACATGCTACCTCTATACAAACTGACCACCTTTGGACTCAATTCCTCACCTGCATCACGGGCCTGACCGTGAGAAGACTAAAGGATTCTTTGGAAGGGACAGGTGGAATTTCAGGGCCACGAAAAGCACCCAAACACTGAAAGTGCTGCAAAATAATACCTGGGAAAAATAAAGGGCAGGGATGAGCGAAGTTGAACAAGTTGAGTTGACTTTTTTTTGCCACAAGATGGCAGCATACCCACAAGCATGGAGATGCCACACTGGAGCAAAAATGGAAATATCTGGGGGGGGGGGTGTAGTCAATCAGCAAGAGTGACTTCAATTGTTGAAGGAGTGGCACTCCTAAAATATACTGCTGAAACGAAGGGAGATGTAAGAATAATCAGACATGGATTTGTGGGTGTGTTGATGTCCTCCATACCTCACCACCTACCAGTTAGCTGCCTGGATTCACACTTTAATCCTAAATGCAGGTCTTGGGTACCGGGTTCCAGTTGATGGATTGCAGGTTCTGTAAAAATCAAAGTAACTCTCAGGAGCTGGAAATCTGCCCAGCCCTATCGTAGAACGATGGGTAATCCAAATATTCAACAATGGTGGTTACCAATTTAATTTCTGTTGCTTAATCGTTTGTTTTGCCTTCAGGGAATGGCAGGATTGTTGATCGCCTGAATGGACTGGAAGAGTTTTGGGTTTTCTTTTTCCCAGCTCAAAAGACGCAGCTTCAAAACTGGTTGGCTCTCTTAAAGCAATGCTAATCCTACTGTTGTTGCTGCTGCTGCTGCTGCTGCTGTTATTTCTGCCCATTAAATTTAAATGTGGCAAACTGGAATTCCAAAAGCAACTGTCAGTATTAATTTTGTTTCTATTTCTGTTAGAGATCACTTGATTCCCTTTCACATACTACTGGCATTTGTAGAATCATAGAATTGGAGGAAGTCAACTGAGCCATACAATCTGAGCCCTAACTTCACCCAGGAATACCTTCTAAAGCCACCTTATATTGATGGCTGTTCAGCCTGTTCTTGAACACATGCAGAGAAAGGAGCCCCCCCCCCCCTTTCTTGGACATCGGTTCTGCTGCCTGATTGCTCTTAATGTTAAGAACTGGGTTTTTTAGCATTCAACTAGGTGTTTCCTTCTTATAATACAAAGCCTTGGTTAATTTCAGAAAATAAACAGGATTGACCTTGTATGGGGAACCAACTGGGAATTGCACTGCTGTAGGCAAGACTGGGAAGTTGAAATTATCTGAGAAGAAGACTGTGGCCAACGATTTTCACAACACTGCCAAGAAACTTTAGTGGATGCAGTCACCAGGTGCAGAACTCAGCTGAGGATGGCATTTCTTTAACTTCAGTCATTATTCTGTATCCTGCAGTCTGGGATGATACAGAACAGGACTTCTGTGGGAAACCTTTTCAAATGCTGGCTAAATGTAGCCAGTCTCCTGAGGATTTTGTTTCCATGCAGGACCTCCAAGTTCTGAAGAGGTGGTTGAACTTCAATCACTCCTCCAGACAGAATCTTCTTGACCGATTTGAGGCAGCAAAGGGAATGAGGAGCCTCCAGAGCGGTTTGAGGAAATTCAAAGGCAATTTGGAGATTGGGTGGACCTCTGGTTTCGCAGTTTTTCAGGAAGGCTTGGTTCCCAGTGCTGTCCTTCTTTGGACCTCCTTTTTGACATCTTTCATAAAGTGTAACGCCCAGCACGGAATCCTTGAGGTAGAAGTCTCAGTCTCTGCAGAATATGGTGGATTTTCTCTGCAGAAACAGAGCCGTGATCAGTAGCAGACCCCCATTTAGTCCCATTTAGTAAGTCATACTAAATGGAATACCTGACATCCCCTCCAGGGTATCTTAAGACACAAGTTGCTAACCAGATCCACAACAGACCTAGTAAATGCATCTGCATGACATGCTAAACTTGCTTAGTTTTAACCTCTGTCAGGGGTTTTTTTTTGCTTGGTATGTTGTGGGAACACAGCCCACTTAATTTATTGTACAATATAAAGTCATTGAAGATCTGCTGGCTGCATTTACAAAACATGCTAAGCTTGGTTAGTATTAAACTTGGTTAGTTTGGGGGGTTGTTTGTTTTGTTTTTTTGATGGCTCAGCATGTTGTCCATTTCATTGGTTGATGGTTCGGTGCATTGTCCTAACCCAGAAAATAGATGAATTCTATACAGTAATCAAATGAAGTGTCTTGTCTGAATATGGCCACTGAATCAGTCTAGTCCAGTGTTCCTCAACCTGAGCAACTCTACGATTCCCTTGGCTGGGGAATTCTGGGAGTTGAAGTCCAGACATCTTAAAGTTGCTCAGGTTGAGGAACACTGGACTAGTCAGTAATAGCTCAACCAAAATGTTGACTTGTTATAAAGCAAGATCCTATGTTCCATCTTTTTCTCCCCGAGTTCTCCATTTTTCTGTTGGTGGAGCCAAGTCTTAAAAGGGGTAGCCCTTTCCCTAATATAAAAATGACTGTAAAAATAAGCTATTACCTTGCCATTAACCTTTAGCCTCCATGGAAGGCTTGGAGGTGAAAGATGGCCACTCTTGCCAAGGGAGAAGGCTCCCAGGTCTCATATGTGAAACAACTGAAAGTGCAAGAAAGAGGGTCGCTGGACTCAAAACATGACACTGTCCTGGAGGGACAAAAGCTGTAACAACCCTATACTGATAAGAAGCAATGGATAGGCAGGGAATCAGCAGGGAATCCTAGAATGTAAGGGTTGGAAGGGACCTGGGAGATCATGCAATCCAACCCTTGTCCAGTGGGGGATCTACTTCCCTGGACAGGACTGGCAACTGCATCTTTCCTTTTCTGGATGGACTCATTCCAATTTCCCTCCTCCTCCTCCTCCTCCTCCTCCTCCTCCACCACCACCACAACCACCACCCTGACTGCCATTGCTCACTCAGTGGTAGAAGAAGGACACGGAAGGGCTTACAGATGCATTGAGAGTTTCTGCTGCAGTCCAGTTTGGGGATTGGGACCAGCCAGCTGTGCTGTTTTCTCCTCTCCGGTTTGCAAAGTTGCTGACTAGGGTGCACGTGGGCTGGCAGAGGTAGACCCTTTCTAAAGCTCTCTCAGCAAGTAACTATCCATTTTTTTCACAATTTAGAAAGGGAGGAAAAGATTCATGAAAAATCAAAGAATTCTTTGGTGGTTTCCCCCTCCCCCCCCAAAACAGAAACATGCCTTACCTTTCCAGACCCTGTTGTTGAAGGAAAAGAAGGGGTCTTTTTTTTTAAAAAAAAGTGGGTTTCGGGTTGGTGCGGTGCTGGAGAAATCTTGCTGATTCAAACAGCTGGAGAAATCTCCAACTTTGTCACCTTGCACAACAGTTAGGTGCTGTTGGCGTGAGACGACCCAACTTAGAATGAGATTCAGATGAAAAAGGTAGCTCCCCCCCCCCCCAGCCCCTGTTGCTGCATCCTACATTGGTGCCTGTGCATACAAATTCATTTTGTTATTTAAAGTGTATGGAATTTCCTAGTAGGCATTCTAGTTGCATGAGTCATAAAGCCACATGAGCTATAAGGGATCTTGCTTTTGAGAGGAGCCTGTTGGGGAAAACGGGTTCTAACTGAGGACATTTTCCCTGCTGTTTGGTGGAAGACATCTCCTCCTCCCCAGCCCCTCATTGCACCGCGAAGCTTCAGGCTCTTGAATAAGACATTTGAAAATCACAACAAAGATGTGCATGAAGTCCCCCAAAATCAAAACAGTTTTTTTTAAAAAATCCAGTTATTTTAACAAGGGCTTCTTTCATTTCAAAACTGGGGAAGTTCATCATCCTTCATTTGAATTTTATTTCTGGCAGAGATTTATTTGATGGCCTCTGACGAGGAGCTTTGCTGTCTGTCTTGGTTCTTCTGCTAGCAAATGGCCTTTCCTAACTCTCCAAAGTTGTACCAAATTGCTTGGGGCACCTGAAAGATACTCTGTACTGTTTAATGATTAGTATTCTTAAGCCATTTTAAGTTTTCCCCCTCCCACCTCTCTCTCTCCAAAATGGAAATTATGTTTTAAACTGAAAAAATAAAATTCTGCCCTGCGTGATAATTTACTGCAAGGTCAGGCTGCTCCTTTTAAAAAAATATAGTTATGACTTATAATTAGTTTGGCTCATAAATCTGTTTATAAAAGAGATTAGATACTGGAATGAAAGATCCTGCATATTAAGATATTGGATACTGTAATGGAATATATAATTAAGTTATGTTTTAATTATATTTTAAGCAGTGTATCCTTTTTTAAAAATGGACTATCAAAATATTGATGAAGCAATCAAGATATAACTGACTGAAATGGGTTAATGTGATATGTTTTTAGTAGAACTGAACTGTTTATATTTTAGGACTGTGATGCTGGAGAGAATTTTATGATACATCTATTTGACCAGAAAGTATCTTTTCACATGTGATTATATCAAGAATGTATTTAGTGGCTTTAAATCAATCCCACTCGTTTCTTTCTCTTTCTGCAGAAAGGAAAAGCGTGTGCTATTGCATGGAAAAATGTAATATATGAACTCTTCATTGATTTTTTATTTACGTTTTTAAGGTCTAAGTGCAAGCCCACAGACATTAGGGTTGTCCTACGGGCATGTATGCACGTGAATGTATAAAGTAACATGAGGGATACTAATAATAGTTGCTCAATTACAATGAATGGCTTCTGGGTTTGCAAAAGTACACTTTGATATTGCATAGTATATATTCTCATGTTCCAGTAATAAATCTTGCAAAGTTAATACAATTAAATTGAACTGGGCACTGATATAAAGTAGGCTTCAAAGAATGACGTACAACGGCTTGTAAACAAGGAGTTGTTCCACCAGACTTACTTGGAAATGAGACATTGCACATATCACTTGGCCCTTAGGCAAAGCCTCTTGTGTCTGTCCAGTGAGTTACAGCACTTCTCACAGGCATATTTGAGACATGTGCTCAAGACTCTCCCTGTCTTGGCAGGAGCAAACTCTGCAAACTGTATCAGAGACCTCTGCAGATTCTTATCTCCATGGCCAGTTCATCAAGGAAGTTGCTTTCTTTAGGCAAAGGTTGTGCCGCACGTCAGAGACAGAAATGGCCGAAGGTTGACATAAACTGTAAAAAGCAATCAATGATGTGGTTCCGAATCGTATCCTGATGTACCGACAGAACGGGGGAAATACATTTTACAGCAACCGCATGCAAGCTTTGAAGGCCACAAACGCCCTGGATTATCTGCAAGGTGTGCCAGAGGAAAGATGTAACGGACCATCAGGAGCAAGATAAAGACGTGTGCGATGGCAGCTGGGACAAAAAATGCCTTTGTTCATGTTAATGTTGAGCATACTAAATTCATATGATTAGTCCCCTGCATTTACAAATGTCCCTCTCCAGCTGCATCAAAAGTTATGGCTTACCTCTAAAGCTGTGTTTCTCAACTTTATGAACTTTAAGATGTGTGGACTTCAACTCTCAGAATTCCCCAGCCAGCCATGGCTTACTTCTAAAGCAGTGTTTCTCAACTCTATGAACTTTAAGATGTGTGGACTTCAACTCCCAGAATTCCCCAGCCAGCATGGCTGGCTGGGGAATTCTGGGAGTTGAAGTCCACACATCTTAAAGTTCATAGAGTTGGGAAACAGTGTTCTAAAGGTTTACAGGACTTAAGTGAAGGCCTTTCCCCCAGCCCCAAACCCAACTGATACCATTTCCAAAACTTCTCTTTATCCGCCTGATGCAGCCAGCAGCATGGTGGTTTCCAACTGTAGGAGGATATTTTGGTTTCCCTGGAACAGAACTGTTTCTTCGCATCTTTTTTATTTTGTTTTATCACAATTACTAGAAAGATTAGCTTCTCCCCAAACACTCCTAATGTTTCTATGGAGGAGGATTGGCTTAAATTCAGACTCATCTTCCTTCCAGGGTCTGTATGTACAAGATGGATGGATGGATGGATGGATGGAAAGTGTTGTTATAATCTCCTGTGAAATTTTTGCTGAAGTACGGGAGATTCTTTTTTTTAAAAAATCTATATTGAAACGTTGAATGGAACGAGGTACTTTGGAAGGGCTGCAGTTTCTGATAATCTGCATTATATGGACCATCCAAGGAGTGCAGAAAGAATTCCAGTTAGGACTAAATATGAACTTCCAGATTTGCATAGATAACGACTCAGAGGATAGATGGAATCTTGGTCAGGGATTATCATCACCTTGCATCCATCATTGCCTAACACAGAATAAATGCCAACATACTGTACTCCTGACCTGCAAGATTGGTACAACTGGGCAAAAAAAACAACTGTTCAGAGAAAGAAGATTCACAGTTCCTGATGTTCTCTTTCAGACACCACTGCTAAGCTCTAACAGAAGCCCCAGCTTCTCCCAAAATCTAGTTTTTATCATTCTCCTTCAACGTGATGGGAAAAAAATTGCTTTGGGAAGAAGAACATTCAGTGAAATGGGTAGACTGCTAGATTCTAGCACTTCACTTAGTGAGAACAAGTTACTTGAAGAACTGCACTTCTTCAAGTGGTTATCTGTATACTCACAAATAGAGTTTTCCTATGAAGACAGCCTTGGAACTTTCCAAAGCTAAGCTGCATTTGAGTGGGTGTAGAATGTATCCTCCCCACTCTGCATGCCCATAAAATATATTGGAATTCAACTCCATTCCTTTCATCTACTGCTATATACTTTTAGCAGAAGAAGTTCCTGTAAGAGGGCAGCAGGTAGATGGTATGACTTCAGATGACCATGCAAACCATGGTTATGGTTAAGTGACTAGCAAGATATGGTCACCAGTAGCGGGCAGGAAGTCAGGCAGTGAAGAAGAGAGGACAATATAGCTCAATCAATGGATTAATTACTGATGAGCCATCAAATTGAACCACACCTTGACTTGTCCCTGGGATAATCTATAGTTCTTCTACAGACATTCCAGTGATCTCTTCAATCCCTTTCATCCACATTATCTTCCAGTTCTTCTACTCCTGTCTACCTTGCCAAACAGTGTGATTTCTTCTAGTCCATCATCCGTTCAAAGCACATAACAGACTATATGATTTTCAACTCTTTGAGAAATGTCGACAAAACTTTCATTGGTTGTCAGTAACATGCCAGCAAACATTGTGACCTATGAAATAAATGAGTCCTGGCTTATTAAATATCCTGAGTAAAGGGGCAGTTCTAATGACGTAGAAGAACTGAGTATATGCATGTGTGTGTAGGGGGAAGTTGGTAATACAATGTCATAATTAAGATGAAAAGTAGAGAAAGAAAGCAGACATATAGACATATCGCTGCTTTTTTCCTTGTGAAAAATAAAACACAGAGAGGCTGTTCTGCTAATTCACTTGAACAACCAGCTGAAGCAGCAGATAATAAGAAAGCCGTTTTCATAGTTAAAATCCATAAATCTGTCACTGTTAAGAGTGCAAAGGGCTTGCCCATCAATGTAGACAACATGACAGAAAGGGAGAAAGAGCTGGCATTTTAAGCAGCCACAGATCAGTAAGACCATCCAAAATTGCCTCACAAGGGGTTGAAAATATACAGACTTGCTCAACTGAAAAATTAAAGTCTGTAATATTAGACAAGTCAAGTCTCAGGAAAGAAGCAGCCAACCCTTTGAATAAAGAAAGAACAACAACTTGAGCCTTCCTTGGCCTAGTTTGATCATCGGCCTGGAATTCCCACCTCACTTCAGGATGGTGGGAGTGCAACCTAGCATTCTGCTCTGTTGGATGAAAAGAGTCTGTTGCTTCCTTGGTCACTCATCTGTACTTCAGCTTGCAGCGTGAAGCAATGCCATAAGGTGGAGGCATGAGGAGGAGGAGGTGTCCAAAGAACCTGGACCTATGTGGACATAGGTTCTTGGGATCTAGCAATCTGTGGCTATCAATCGCTAATTAGGGATAAGAGAGTTGGTAAAGTCTACCTCTATCCTCTCCCAGTGGCTACTGAACCAGAACAAATGATTGTTTTTGTGCTTTGACTGAACTGACTGGAATGTGAAGTAGATAATCTCAAGGAGAATGGTCTATGGTGTCAGTATTGTCGTCTCCAAGGAGGAAAAAATTATGAACATGGCCAGAGTTGGTACTGAAGCCTCATTTTTTATGGCATTCCAACATTTCCTTAGAGCAGTGTTGTCCGAACTTGGCCACTTTAAGATGAGTGGACTTCAACTCCCAGAATTCTCCAGCCAGCATGGCTGGCTGGGGAATTCTGGGAGTTGAAGTCCACTCATCTTAAAGTGGCCAAGTTCGGACAACACTGCCTTAGAGCATTTCATGCATCTTTGTATGAGACAGACCTTTGTCATCAAGATTGCCATACAGTGTTAGGGTTTTTTTGTTAAATTCAGAAGGATTATGAATGACCACTCAGCGTAAACTTTCCATTTCTCACTGGATGGCCACAGCTTAATTCGATCCTAAAGCTATCTCATTGTGAAGTGTCTTGTATAAGGTTCACTCTTCTTTGCTCGACTAGGAAGGCAGATAACAGCAGTTAAGTTTACTAGTACTTTCCCCTCCAAGTGGCTACCACTCTGTGCATGAAGCACCGTCAGTTGTTTTGAGGGAGACAAATTAGCTTCCGTATTACTTGTTTTCCAGATGATTCTCAGGGAGAGGCAACTAGGCTTCTAAGAGAAGACAGGCTACTTCAGCAAGATGTACACTGCCGAGCACAACACAAACCATCCTTTCTGAACCACAGAAGGTGCTGTAGTCCTTGAATTGTCATTCATGTTTTCTTAAAAGAGGAAATGCCCTCGGATGCGGACTTAATGGTAGTGCAAAGGAACTAAGAGAAATAATATAAATGTAATCTAACATCATATTCATATGTCATATCATAATTATATTATTATTAGTCCTATTCATATGTACGGGGGCATAATGGCTTCTAGACCACTGTGTGATGCCTGGAGACCAGACTGAAGAATGAAGTGTCTCTGACTGTCCTTTCATTGTGTTTCTTTGTCTCTAATGAGCTTAGCCTCCCTGCCTCCCATTAAAGTCCATCAATCACATCTGGAAGGAACTCTTCCTATGGAGTATTTTCAGACCTGGAGGTGTGGGCAGCCAAGGAGGCTGTGGGACAAGGAAGAAGTGCATAATTAAAAAAAAATACCATTAGCACTCTTGTTATGAAACTATCTGACTGCTTATCTCTTTATCTGTCCATCCGTCCATGCATTCATCCCATGGGGAAAAAAATCTAAGAAATTGGAAAGATAGATTTCTACATAATTTTAATGAAAACCATTTCTAGGTTAGACCAGCAATTTTTTTAAAAAAATCCAATTCAAGTTCCATTTTTTCATTCTCTCCTCCGAACACCAAATTCCACCACTGTTATTTGGGGTGGGGGGGAGAACCTCTAAAAGGGAGGGTCTTTCCAACAGCTGGTACTCTTCAAGTTGTTCCTCAGCTCTGGAGGGGAGCCTTGGAAGCGGCCACCAGCTCAGCAAGGCCGCTGAACTCTGAGCCCAGCTCCAAACAGAAGCGTTTACAATCGTTCAGGTTCAGTAAGTCGTTTCACAACCGGAGCCCCTTCAGCAGTTCTTTTGCTCAAAAAAAAATTTTTTTTTTAATGTTGCAATCGCCCCAACCGTGTTTGGATAACATGCCTTGTTTATTTACCGCTCTTATGACTTTCTGCTATGTAGCAGGAGTGCTGTGCTCCTTTTCTTCTTAACATATGCTGTCTGCTATAACATGAGGCCTGGAGAAAGGGGAGTTGGCTGTGGCGATCTGCTTCATCCTGAAAGCATGCAGTACACAGGGTGATTTTGCTGTGGGTTATGATTTTAATCTTGAAAGAGAAAGGTTTGCGTGTTTCCTCCAGAGAAAGCATTCCAATTAAAACGAAAAACCCTGTAAATATCTGTTTTAATTCCAGTAGCACCTAAAATTAAATGTATGCTTTGGAAGGTAACTAGATATAACTATATCTAACTACACACACACACACTGTACTATATGAATCATTGTCTTTTCTTAATACCCTAGGTGGTCTCAGAGAAAACTCTACTTTTGTGGCACTTTCTGTCTGGGATAGGATTCTGCTGTAGGGAAGAGACAAAGAAAACCTTGGGTTTGCTCTTGCTATGGTTTTTTAAGCAATTAATGAGGCGTAGATTGGTTTTGCTCAGCCTGGTTTGGTGGTGAAAATGTCTCCAGTTCAGGATTTGGAGGGGGGGAAAGGACCTGTAGTGGCTCTAGAAAAATTGAGTTAAAATACAGGAAGGATGCATTTGGTTAAACTCATTTCAGGAGGAAAATCATCATCCGGTCTTCATCGTCATCATCATCGTTTTCATCTGGGTTCAGCCACATGCTAAGCCAAGTAAGGCATGCGTTCTGTTTGATCCCCAGCCCTCAATCTGTATCATGATGAGCGCTTAACACATCCAGATCAATCCTCCAGCATCAGAGGTCTTAAAGACTCTTAAAGATCTTTAAACCTGTTAAGTTTACTCCAGCAGGGCTAGAGGAACAAGGAAAAGTGAAAATCTCCTTTGTCCTGGTGATCAGACCAGTATCTCAAGGGGAGAAAAGTTCTGTAGGAGCTCCAGGGAGTGTCTTGGGGTCTGGAGGAGAGTGTCACGTGTAACAAATCCAAAGCATTCACCTACAGTATCTTTCTCCCACCCCCACCCCCACCCCCAGGATCAGAGCTAACGTCAGAGTTGAAATAGCTGCAGATATTTTCATAAACACAGGCAGAGAAGGATCTCCTCAAAGAATGAGTTCTATTATTCAAAAAGGTGCCCAAAGTTTTTCCCAATTGCACATAGCCTTGGACTAACATGGTGGTGGCTGCATTAAAAAAATATCTAATTAGAAATCTAAATAGAAAACAATTGCTTCCTAGTCAATCGCCTATTGCTTGAAATCTGCAACTTCCAAGAACTCCATCTCAGGCTTTCAGGAATGCAGTCTCACATTCTGACCCAAATGCTCTGCGATCGTTCAGATAACCCCCAACTGATCCAGGCCATAGCATTATGGCCACTAGGTACCAGTTAAACAAGCACTACTTCAGCTATTTATCTTGGCTCCTTTTTTCAACCCTGCAGTTAAGCCTACAATCTATCATATAATTTTGACTGAGTTTGATTGTTTGTAATTTCTTATGAATTATTTCTAAAGAATAATTAGAATTCTAATTTGGTGCCTGTTTGGGTAAATGTGGCAGTATTGACTTCCGAAATTGTGAATTGCTTGTTATGTTGCGGAAGTTAACATTGTCTCCCAGGTATCAGTTCTTCTCTTTCCTTCCTTGTAGCTCCTTTCTCCAGTTCCAATCCGAACTTGGGGGAAGGAACACAGGTAAACCAGCCTTCCTCAGAACCTGGTACCTCCTGAACGCGTTAAGCCATGGTTCCTACTTGGCCATTGCAATTGCAGCCAGGACTATCTTGGAGATACTAATTTGGAAAAGACAGTTGAAGCATGTTAACAAGAAACAATGACTAGATAGATTTCCTTTATCAAATGTATAGTCCTAGTTATGAAAACTGTGATGGAGAACTTGAATTCATCCGAGTGAAATGGTGGGAAGTTCTTAAGAATTTTCAGATATCAAATAACTCCTACTTTTGATTGATTATAGGCTACTATTTCATTACTAGTAGTACATCTGAAAATAGGTATTTCCCTTATGTCCATTTGAATTCAGAAGTTCCTTTGAATCAGTTTTCTCTAGGCCTGGGATGGTGTCTTTGGAGCAATGAAACTTGGGAAGTGAGGGTTTCAGGTCTCTCACAACGGTGGCATTCCCTGAAATTCAGAACTATAACTAAAATGACCACAAGCAACTCCTGAGCTCTGGCTCATATATTACTTTGGACATGCGAAAAGGCAATTTCTGTGAATGAAGTGAACAATTTACAATGCTACCCCTCGCTTTAAACAGTTTTTCCCATGCTCCATTTAAAGTAAAAGAAAAAGAGCTATATAGGAGTTAAACTATAATAAATTAAAAACTGCTTTAAACATACTTACATTTAAATCACACTTGGGGTTGTGTTTATGTATCAAAAAGGTTACATTTTCAATTGAATATGAAAAAATAGCATCCCTGAGGCGTTAAAAAAAAGAGCACAGAACTTTTAGCTGAAGAGGTCCACATGAAGCACTTTTAACATTTAAATCCACTCTACACATGAATGGAGTATACATGTATATGCGTAGGTCACTCTTTGAGTCAGGAGTCTAAAGAATCACTCAACCACTCACTACATGAACACATTTACTGCAAGTAGCTCTATGGAAAGCCAATTCAGATAAATATAAACACTATACAGAGCTTCAAGCTAGTCTCCCAAAATTGCAAATGTGCTGCATTTTACCATGAAAAACAACGTAACAATATTTACAATGGAAGACACAGCCAGATCGATCAGCTCAAACCTTTAAACAGATCAGTGAAGCAGAAATAGCAAATATAATGAACAATTTCAACCATATATGTTTCAGTTTGTACAGACAACTGTCCAATATCAAATTAAAATTTACAGGACAAACATTGTTCCATCATTGGTTTCTCTGTACTCTACAGCAGCATAAAACGGGTGGCTGGAAGGTTGCCCACATAGTGATATGTTTTACATACTTGGAGATGGTCTTCCAGCACAATACTGAATAAGTTAGTTGCTGTAAACTAAGACAAGAAAGATTGCATATTTTATTATGCTGTACCTGTTAGTATTTGTACCAGTAGTTTTGAGGTTACCCATTTATTCAGCATTTGTAAAATCAGTGCTATATGGCAGCCTCAGGATTTCATATGTAAAGAATGTAACTTTTATCAAACCTTTCTCGTAATTCATCTCTTTGAACTATTACCCCAATTTTATTTATTTAACTAAAAGATGTAAAAGTACCTTCCACAGCCTTTTCCAAATTGGCACCCTCCAGAGATGTTCAGACTCCCAGAATTCCTGCCTGCACCGCTAGGCATTCTGGGACAGGCAGGCTAAACAAATTTGTCGGGACGCTGATTTGGCAAGGGCTGGGCTATTGCATTGTTAATTTGCAGAATCCAAACCAAAAGGACATGGTAAGACAGCACTGTTGTCTAGGAAAGTGGTCATATTTTTAAAGTTAAAATGTCTTTAGCAGCAACTAGTTAACTTTACTCTTGAAAATCCTGTTTTTATAGATTCAGAAACTCATCTGTGCTTTTAAACTCTGCAGCATTTTTTCTTTCTGATGACGGCACTCCGCATAAACTCATCGGTATCAGCTATATTTGGCAAAAGTTCCCTAGACCGTTAGATGACAAGCACATTTAAGTCGAACCAAAGAAATTCCAGTACACGATAATGGACATCAAAACTGAGAAGGATCTAATTTGCTTTACAAACTGGTGTAGGAATTCTAAAAGATCAGATGTCAAAAGATGAGGCAGCACTTACTTAATATTTGTACAATATTCAAGGTAGAGGAATACCAGCCATGTGGCACCTGAGGATCTGTGTACTGCTTTCAACTCTTTCCAATATCAGTGCTTCTAATTATCAATACCTACTAGATGTACCAACCCTAGGGTCAAGCTCTCTAATGACAGAAGCCTAGGATGTGATGTACCTAGCTTTTGCTATAATTTTGAATCTCCAATTTTAAACAACACCCCTAGTAAGAAAGGTCTTCTTCCCCCCACATTAGGAATAATAATAATAATAATAATAATAATAATAATAATAATAATGTATTAGTTACGCTTTTGCTAACTTTAGGGGAAAATAAAGAATGGCTCCAAATAAAAGGGATCTTTTATCAAAGTGTAAGATTAAGGGATTCTCTCTATAAAAGCTCTACAGCACATTAACATCGTAATGCAAGGGTAATATACAGTTGCAAAGTCTGCAATTTTTCCATTTCAGCTTATAAAAAAATCAACTCCCCATTTATCCAAAATTTAAAAGTCATAGAAGTAACTATACAGGGACATAAGAAAATCCTTTAACTATAATCAAGATACAACCAATTATTCAATTCTATTTTTACATTCCAGATATTCTCAGAACACTCTTAAATTTAAGAGGGCATAGTTTTATTTAAAAAAAAAATAGGACTCATAAATTTATTGTACCGTAAAGTGAAATTAAACAAACAAACAAACAAAAAAAAGAGAGTACCACTTCTCTCCTTTACAGCATATTGCTCTTTGTGGCTGTGAAATCTCACCATCACCTGGTAGGGATCAATCTGGGAGGACCAGTGTGTGAGAGGACTGTACATTTACAGCCCAATTCTATGTGTGTTTGCCTTTAAGTACCACTAAATTCACTGGCGGTTACTCCCTTGTAACTGAGGACAAGACTGTGACCTCTGCTTGCCTCATTCTCTTTGCAGAAGAAAAGAGGAAGAGGAACCATGCTATATGCTCCCCCCCACCGACGGGCAGTTAGTTCACCTGCTTTCCAGCAATTGCAGCTACCTTTGCAGCTTGCTTCAGCGGTCCAGCTTTCCAAGGGGCCACCCGGGGAACAATCGAGAAAGGGCTTCTTTGCCAAGGTGGGAGGGAGAAGAGAGGTGGTAGCTTCTCCAGAGGAGGCAGGGAAAGGTAAACGAGAGCATCTCTATGGCACATGCAAGAACAGGCAGGCAATGGAAAGAGCGTTCTCCCAGAGTCTACTTTTTAGTTAATGGGAACTGGGAGTGTTGCGTGTGTGTCTGTTGGAATTCTGCTATCCAAAAGATTAGCTGCAGGCCTCTAGCTCTGAAACTATGATCTACTGATTTCAATGAGAGTTACAAATAAGTTTGCTTAGGATCGTCACCTTGACATGTTTTCCCCATCCTCTCAAAATGGGTTTATAATTGCCAAAAAATAATAACTCTAAGCCAATGATAAAATGTTTTAGCTATCACTTCAAGTACTAGAAAAGCAAACCCATATTAGGAAGCTTCTCTGATACTGTGACTTCTCAAAACAAAAACTGGTGCAGAAGATGTAGAAGTAGTGCAGAAAGTTATCATTTCTACTCAAGCATTCATATTGTCTCACAGATGACGCTAAGAGAGCCAGAGAGTGGGGTGGGGAGAGAGAAACCTCTTTCATCCAAACTCATCCATGATAAAAGTTCATTTGGATCAGCACAACTGTAGACTCAACCACCACTCAATGAAATATCATTCCAATGATGCATGTCCATGTCTGTGCTGGTGGAAGTGAACAGAGTTGGCTGGAGGTGGGCTCTGCTTCCAAAAGCACCACACAGTTATGGAGATACCAGCTGGAAAGCCTGTTCTTCTCACAATGGTTTCCATGGTAATGCCATCAGTCTAGGGAAAGAACAAAAATATTTTAGTGCAAATGAAATGGGAGGGGGGAAGACAGACACTTCTTTAAAATTGTTTCTAGGGGAATTATAGACTAAAATTCTGGTCGGCACATTCATATACTTTCAAGAACAATTTATGGCTCTGAAACCCCACAAAAAAATTCCACTGAAGCAATTTCATACCTTGTTCTTCAGAACCATCATGCAAGTTTGCCAAATTTCTTTTCTGACGTACCACATGTAATCTGTACAGTCTCAGCTGTACAGAAGGTTAACTTGTCCTGCATTTGTTCCTTTTAAGGTAGCCAGTAGGTATGTAAATGATAAGAGAATATGAATACTTCTGTGGAGTGGTATCATTATTGCTAGAATGATGTCCAATCAACTAGCATCTTATCATATACCTTAAAATTGTATTTTATAATTCTGCTCCACAAAAGGCATTCCATAATCCCTTCCTTGCTAATATATTACAGATGTAATAATATTCTTGACATTGTTATAAAGGAACTACAAATACAGTTATTGTAATTTGGTATTAACTAGGAATGACATCATGAAAATGAGCTCCCTAATGTTTTTTTTTTTTTTTTTAACATTTCATTTGGCCATTAAACATGGAAGAAATTCAGCGGCTCTAAGTATCCCATACTGAGACAAATTAAGTGATTTGATAGTTCTATCAATTTAAACTTTTAAAGAAGCCAAAGCACATAAAGGTCACTGTAAGCTGTTTGCATAGAGCAGTTCTTCTAAGATTTGGATGATTTTTCCCAGTACTACAACAGGCAAGAAATACCAGCGAGGAGAAAACTGCCCATTTTGTCTAGAGGGTTGTTGCACAACAATTCAAGATGCAAACTAAGCCATGGGCTGAACGTGGTACCACCTGACACCTACTTGTCTTCAAAGAGGGAAATAAAATTAGAACCAAGGGAATCACACACAAAAAAAGGAATCCGACATTTTATCTTATTCTTACTTTTTTGCATTACTGCCAAAATTCTGCCTACTTTTTTCAGACAGGGTGAGCAAGAATTCAATAAGCAATAAGAACTGCTTATTCACAACTCCCTAGGAACCTTTCTTTAGAAAAATTGGACAGAAATATATCAGCATAAACATTTTTTACTCCTAATTCTTTATGATAGCAGCAGCAACTAAGGTATTTTTATACTTCAGACACTGCAAAAGAGCAGAGACTTGTCTGTATGTAAACAGCCAACAGCCAACAATCCTAAACTTTGTTCATATTATTTATGGGATTTGGCATCCCTCAGGAATTGGGGATCCCACATAAATGAACATGTGCATACACACAACACCAGATATGACTTACTGGAAAGAAGAGAAAGATGAAACTCCTGCTTTGCCCATTCAACAACTCTGCTTCCAAAACAGAGCAAAAGTGAGAATTTTGAGTTTTTAGAATTACACCAACCATTGTCTTTCTTCCAGCAACTGCAAAATACCTCTGCCCTTCACTTGGGCTAAAGCCACTTACTGAATGTGTTTAAATCAATCACCTATCCCACTGTGTAAGTTCAGTGTGATTACAAAATTCCTCCCTCTGGATTTGGTCCTCCCATAACAACAGGCTCTCTATGTACCCACATTCCTTTCTTGCCTCAAAGAACTGAACCACATGTTAACAAATATCCTGTTGAATAATTCTATCAGCAAATTAGGATCATGTCTGAATGTTACCAAAGATCAAACACTTCCTACACATAAAAAACCAAGCATGTCAGGGGCAGAGTTCTAGCCTGGGAGGAGGGATAAAAGGAATGTATAGGATAATCTGTTGATCTGTGCAGGAAAGAGATCAAACTGGCAACCTTCCTCCACACAGACAGTAATAGAAGCAACAGTGGGATGCCTCTATCACTGACACCCTAAAAGGAGATCCTGACTCAAACCATTCCAAAGATATGTCCTTTCAAAATACCTAATCATTTCCAATGGACTGTCTCCCACTTCAGATAATTGTGCGTGATGCTCAATCATCAAGATGGGGATGCAAATCACAGTAACGTTTACAGGCGCATATACTGGCTGACACCAATAGCAGTGTCTCATTAATGCAAGACTCAATATGTCAGAACTTTGGGTGGTCATCTGGAACAGATATTGGGCACAAGGGTAAAAAGAAAAGTCCTTTTCCACTGGAAATCTATCTATGTGACAATTGAAATTTCCTCCCCATATCCACTTATAAAACTCCTGCCTTTTAAGTTTTTTAGTGTGTCACTACCTATATCTGTCTATAAGATCTAAGGGTCAGAGGCCAGGCAAGCAGTTATTTTACCTACTTGAAGTACTATTTTTATTCTGAAAGAATTCCTGTACCTTCAACAATGGCTGAAAAGGCAGAAATCTGAGTGAAGTTTCTTTGAGCGTTTAGTTACAGCTTCAGCTGCTGAAATTCTTACCACATAGCAGTAGGAGGCACAGTAGCCCACCAAGGGAAAGACGGTCATTCTAATAATTGTGGCATGATCTGATATTATGCCTTCTTCAGTTTAGCCAATTCCATTTGAAAAACTCGTATGTTTCTTTTTCAACATGTATAGTACCAAGGTAATCATTAGGCTGCCTTTAAGATGCCTAATAAAATTACATGTGACCAAAGTTTAAAAAAAACAAATAGCAATTTGCAGGGTGGGCCAAGGAGGCAGCTCTCTGGGTCATGCAAACAGTTTATGGATGAGTCATAATTTTAGGACAAACAGTGGTGAAGATTTCTTCTCCTCCTCTTCTTCCTCTCCCCAGCCCTTTCCACACAGTAACACTGTGCAGTTTCTAAAAGGTATTTCCTCACTTTTAACAAAAAAAACTAAAACAAAATTATGTCTTCTAAACAAAAATGTCCATGTTTTAATCTCAGATTTCCCCCATTAGACCTCTTAGAAATTTTCAGTTTGAAAACCAGACCTGGCTTAGTTCCCAAATGTGAGCAACTATGCATTTGGGAACAAACCAGATCCTGGATATTTAATCTTAATAAATAAATAAATACATACATACATACACACACACTAGGATTTCAGCATTGGATAACCCACCATCTGCTAAACCTTCTACCTTTCCTTCCATTTGCCTTCCCAAATTCATGAAGATATGTTACAATACTTCAGAATAACAGACCCTTCTGTCTACACAATATTTGAAAGAGAATATTTCATTCCAACATAACCGCAGCCACGTATCACTTTTTGTTCACTTTTGCTCATGCAGATTTCTTTTCTCAGACTCCTGCAATTATTCAGATCTCTCTTCCTAAAAGCATTTTAGGAAGAAACCAGTTAAGTGCTTTTTGCTACCTTCAGGCAGGCTCTTAAAGCCCCAAATTCAGGCTCAGTTATGACTGCACTGAAGAGCCAGTCATTTTAAGAAGTGCACAAAAATGTAGTCTTAACTGTGAAACTTGGCTATTTAATTAGCTAACAATTTAGAGAGCCATTTTTTTTGTTATTCTTAAATAAGAAAATCTCTAATCATATAATAATCTAATAATTTCAAAGCAAATAGCATGTGTATACTATTACATCTTCCAACATTGATCAGTAACGTAAGTTAACAGATTCTGGTGTGTGTGTATGTGTGTATGTGTGTGTAAGGCAGACTTGCGCACTAATCAATAAATTAGGATAAGTTCAACATGCTTAAAGAATACTGAAACTGAAATACTTCCATTAAATTACTGCAAGCTACCATGAGCGTTTACATAAACAAAATGTTAATAATAAAGAAATGCATCTGTTTTAGAACATTTAAGCGGAAATAAAAGCCAAGCTTCCAACAATTACATTTTTCCATGCATATACCACACATGGAACTTTTAAAACAAGATTTCACTTTAACATTTTTTCTGTTTTTCCCCACTAAGTGGTTCTCAGGTTGCAGGTAAAATAATTCTTTTCATCCTCAGGCACATGCTATCAAATATCCAGATGTCACCTTCTCAAGTTTAGAAGACTGGAAGTGAACAACGTGCATGCAAGTACTCTTATTTTTACACATTCAGTTTAACAAAGCATTTTCTAATTTGTCATTTGCTCACCATCTAAACTGACAAATTGTGATTTGAACAAAAAATCAGAACTGCAAACAAAATGAAATCATGATTTGCAATTCCGATGTGAAGAGACTTTTTAAAAACACTTTGGATTTTCATGACAAATTGGAATTGATGATGCAGAAAGCGTATTACTAAATTGAGCATGCAAGAGAAGGCTATATACACACATTTCACACCATATGAAACCATGATTTACTAAACAAGTCATGGTTTGAAAAACTGTGGATTAGTTCAGTAAGATATAATTGGCTGGGGAGGTCTACATGACACACAGCCTCAGGTAAGTGTCTGAACTTGGTTAAAGGGATTCATATAAAAGGGAGTAAGATGGCAGGTGTAACCAACTAGAGATTTAGCATGCTATGTGAGCACAGCCTGTGAAATACTATGCTAATATTTCTATTACAAAGGGTGCTTTGGAATAGAGTTTTCTCAGGTCAAGTAAACAGGACAATGTCAAGAGTGGAAGATAGTTCTCTTCATTATTACAATCTGTGTAATTTCTACAAGCAAGGGAATTAGTCAATTATACTTGTTTTGTCCACCTCCACCATTCTTACTACAATCTAAGTTGCCCTCCAATAGTGGTGTAGAAGTCAGCACACAACTTACCAAAAATCAGCTGCGTATCATATGCAAGCAATATCTCTGTATATGAACTATTAACCTCCATTTTTCTCCCAATAATTTTCAAACTTTTGGTATTTGTTTATGTTTAAACAAAAGTAACAAAATCAGTATTAAATTTCTCTTTTGTAAAAATTCCATTTTTAAGAGTCTTGATTAGATTATATATTTTTAAAGATGTATAAAGGGGGGGAGGTGTATACTGCTTTGCAAATATGTAAACCAAAATAATAAAATTGAGTTATTATTTTTTAAAATCTTACCCTATGTGAAAATAAAACCAAGTCTTTTTAGCTCTGACCTAAATTCATAAACTCCAGCAGCTGCTTGTATTAAAGCAAATCAGCTTTACAGAAAAAGCATTCTGGAAGGAGAAATAAAAGATCAAGGGAAAGTTTCTTAACTTTTTGTTTGCCTGACGCTGCTTCCCAAAACCACTTGCCCAAAGAAGCTTCAAATACAAGCTTAGGAGAATAAACAGTGGAGTTAAATTAGACACTCCTGTTTCTACTCCTTTGCTCCAAACTGCCCCTTCCTGAATTGACTCTTCTGTAAGAAGAAATGACTGGTGTTTTGTTACATTCACTTCAGTCTAATGTTTACTCCTGCTCACAAGATGTCACCTTCGATTTATCACAATATAGTGTTCTGGTTCCCTAGTTTCAGTTGTTTGGCAAGGGGAATCAACTCTTCCTATTCATAAAAATGATGGAGGAGGGGCATAGTAGTAGAACAACTGCTAGCAACATTTTGTTTGGATCACAAGAAAACTGGGAACTTCAGTACAGCACAATCACTTGTAGAGTCTTGCTTCTCACAATGAAACTCTGGGGAGTTCAGTAAGTTTTTGTGTTAATTAGTATATAATCCTGACGAACAAACACTTTCAAGTTCTATTTGCAGAAACTATATGGAATATTATTTTGTAAAAGTAATAATCTTTTTCAAGAAAAAGAGGTATACATTAAACAGGATATAAAACAGGCTGAGAAAAGTAGAGGTGTGTTCAACACCAATTACCTAAAACTCATGTTTTGTTTTATAATTTTAAGCAGAAATGTTTAGATTCGGGCTGCCCATCTTAGTAATAAAAATATGATGCCTTGGAATATAAAATCAGAATCCCTGCACCATAATCCATACTTCTGGGAAATTCATTGCATTTTATATGTAAATAAAGTTAGAAAATTTCAGTGGAGATACTTAAAGTAAATGAACAATTCAGCCTATATTAAAAACATAAGCTAATCACATGCCCCTTTTTATGGTTAGCTTTTAATCACAGAATACTGAATACCCTCTAATGTTAGATTGTTAGTAAAACTACACAATTTAGAGACAAAACATGTCCCAGACTCAGCCTTGAAGGGGCCTAAGCGAATCTGAATAGGTGTGCTACAGTGAGCTTTTCTTCTCACTGATGAAACGAGAAAGGCTGTATTCACAACATGTACTGAGCCATAGTTAACTTAGTCATTGTTTATTCAGTTCATCCTTATTTCAGGGTTCACACAACAAAATGAAGCACAAAGTAACTACAAAATTTGGGTTCCTACAGTATGCTAAAATGAAATGTTGTTGCATCTTTGTGGTTGTTCAAATAAAGCCAGAACATAGCAACAAGAACGACATGAGCCACCTACTCTGACATTATTACATTTCATTCTTTCACTCTGCCACCCCCTTTGTTGTTCAGCTTGGTACAATTACTAAGGAGAGACACTTGAAAACTCTACCTGTAGGACTTGAAAGGCTCCCAAATCCTTCCAAATAGCAAAGCACATTTTTACTGCTGGGAGTAGGTTTTATTTAAATATGGTGATTAACTATATAAGAGATGAAAATAAGGAGCACTAGGTCAATAAGTTTAAGCACTCATAATTCTGGGCTGGATTGTAGCAACTGCCTACAACACAATAACTCGCATACACATGAACTGCATATGCATAAATAGCTTTTGAATAAGGAAATAACAGTCAGAATCTTAAAATCTATCAGGCTCAGCACTGTTATCACTCCCAAACTGTTTGTCTCTTTCATATTTAGAAGTCCTCATGGTAAACCTCAGTACAGAGTAATATATAAATTAAGTCTAAACAAATGCAATCATTCTCTTCAGTTTTCAACTGAGGCCTCAATAGGCAAAAGACAGCAACATGTTGAAAATTTAATCTGTACAGTTTTAAATTGCTATGGTCAGATACAGAAAGCCAATTTCCCTCTTCATATCTGTGTATAGTAGTAAGTACAATTACGCTTTGCAAATACAAACTGGGTTTTTGCCAAAGAAGCCCAAAAGCAGCACAAGGTCTCACTAGTTTTGATTCTAATGAAACTGAATACACTTAATTTACAAAAAGATGACATTCCACGCATGACTGAAATTCAATAGCTGAGGAGGACAGTTAAACACTTTGGACCTAGCCAAAGTCAAAACAAGAGAAAGAACACCGAGGCAAGCTGCATATTTTTCTAAGCCCCACTGCCCTGCTTATGGATTGACTCATCTTTTATGTAATCTTTTCCACAGGCTGTAAAGGAGACTTTGCCAACCTGGTGACTTCAGGAAGCATTGGACTACAACCTCATCCTTTCCCCCAACCCTCAGCTCGTATAACCAGTAATGATGGATGATGGGAGCTGAAACCGGGGGCGCAATGTTGGAAAGTCTGCCCCAAAACATAAGAGGGACACGGGACACGTGGTTCAAAATTTCATGCAGCGTTTTTTGGAGTCTAGAACACGTTTATAATGTCTGTGCATGAAGGGATACACAAAGAGTTCTTGTTAAGAAACAAGAGTAGTAATCTATTACTCAGTTGTCATTCTGGTATTTTTAAATACTATGTACAGAAAATACATGCAAATAATAATTAGTTGCTAAGCGACCTTAATTTAAACAGTAATTAGAATCATATAATAGAACACACTGAGGTGTGTTCTATTTTTCTTCCTCTTCCAAAAACTACCATACCCAGAAATCTTTGGGGGAGAGAATACAACTTAATTCACTGTTATAGATTAAGCTCTAGCTGTTTTATAAAAGTAAAGTTAAAACAGTAATTTTACATTTTTAATTTACATGAATGCTATAGAATAAAGCATATCAAATAATCCTGCAAAACTCATTTTGGCCTACAGCCTGTTAAACATGACCTCCTACAGGAAAAAAAAAAGGGGGGTGACTATATGGAAATTGAAGCATTTCTTCTCCAAGACCTGAGAAAATGAAATTGTCTTGCAATGGATCTCTAAAACTATGGATTTGGAAATAAATTTCAGGTATCTTGAAACATCAGGACTGAAAACAGATGGTTCAAGATTCTTTAGAGTGTGTGTAGCTATTACTTTTTATCATACTGGAAGATGTAAAACTTCTGACCCAAACTTGGGAATTAATTACAAGTGCAAACATGATTTATGACTACTCAAATACTTTATAATAATCTGACTACTGTATCACCAAGGGTAATAAGGATAATTTAACAAAAAGGCATACCATGTCAAAGAGTTAAATTTAGTGGTCACAATTTAACTCTTTGGTCTTGTGTTTTTGCTCAGAACTCTTTAGCTTTCTTCAACCTGTGCTTGACTACAACTGAACACCCACAACATTTGGTTGTGGGAGGTGGGTGTTATAGTTCAACAGAGCAGAAGGGCATCTGGTTAGGGAAAACTGCTTTATATAGTGATGCCACCCAAGGAAAATGTTTGGGAAATTAAAAGAGTTAGGGTTTTATATATAATAAAATACATATATAATTTTATAAAGCTGTAATTCAAAATTATACTGAAATTTTACATGCATTAAGTATTATAGCAGTTGTCTGCAAAAATTACAAACCTTTCCTTGCGGAGTTGCACTTCAAACTTTCTGATCTGCTGAAATCTATGCTTACATATACTCCACTTTCCAGATTTAGAGTACCATTCGGGAGGTGGCAAGTTGGTGTATTAGGGCTCTCCTCACAGTTTAGTGAATTCTCCCGTAAATTTAGAGCTATATAATTTAAGCCATTCTGAAATCCAGTTGAAGTATCTCTGGACATCTTGCCTTCATGGCCATCTGAAATATGTTCTTCAGGTTTCAACCACACATTGTCAAAAGAGGCAGAGCTGTGCCTTTTACTACTATCAGTAAAGAAAGAGGAGGAAGTGGTAACAGTGGTTGCAGAAGAAAAGGTTTCAGAGCTATGCCGCCTCCTTCCTTGTGGGTCAGCACGAATGACTTTAGGTACTACAGGAGGATCAGGACTAGAAACAGAGAAGTCACTGTTGCTAGCATATTGGTCAACAATGCACAGTCTGTTAACTATAGAAGGAGGACTATCAATCTTTAATCCATTTTTGCTTTCTGTGGCAAATGGTCCAGGTGGTGTGGCTGCCATGTTGAAGGTCATCTCGGTGTAGTCATCAATCCTACCACGTGCCGTGCTAACACAAGCAGTACCAAATGAGAGTCTAGCATAATCAGCATCAGGCAGGTTTCTAGGGATACTCGAACTTGCATAAATTGAAATATCTGTCAAAGAGTTAGATAGTTCTTTAGCAGCTTTGGGGGACTGAACATCAAGATCAACACTCATATAGTCAGAAAGCGGGGACTGCCTATGGTCACTACTGGAACCAAGAGATGATGGAGATCCTTCTGCAGATAAAGAATATGGTGTATTACTTGCTTTTTCACCAAAATCAATATTTATATATTCACCAGGGCTGGATGGCTCAAGTGGAATTGTGCGATCGTACATTCTTGGTATGGTGTTACTACCTCTAGTAGCTAGTGGAAGTCTCGTAGGCCTAGTAACCCTATTCTGTGCAAGGCCTTCTTCTGAACTTTTCTGAAGGGGTGATCTGGAAAGGCCATTAGCCAGAACTTCACTGCTGATATTTTTACCATTTTCAGATCCAACATACAATAATTTTCCAGGTGATGACATTGGAACATATTCATCATGTTCCCCAGTCAGAGTCTTAAAGCTTCGTGGGAGAGAGAAATATGAGCCAAGATTTTTGGAATCAATGTTGGCATGCATATAATCTGGATCACAGGGTTGCTTTGGAGCAGCAGAATTTCCAGGAGACATATCCATGTACTCATTATTTGTGGACTTTTCATGACCAGTTTTAGAATTAAATTCAGTTAAAGGATTACGTATAGGTGAAGAGATAGCTCGGGGAAACATCATCATATATCCTTTAGAATCAGCCTGAGATGACAACCAGGAACTGTTAATCTGTTTTGGAACAGACATACTTTTAGGAGTCATTGGCAAGTAGTCACTGTTGCTTGCAAGAGAAGATGCAACTCCTGGCATCATTGGCATGTACCCATCATCTCTGGCTTTATTCCTGCTTTGATTACATACAGAATCAAGAATTGATTCCTCGTACTCAGGTTCAGGGTTATTTTTGAATCTTGGTGATTCAGAACAAGACAGGCGTCCATGGCTTCCTGAGGAATCTTCATCTAAAGCAGTTTGGGTTGTTTTCTGTTGCCCTGGTACTGAAGCAGGCTTAGTTAAAGAGTATGTTCTTTTTCGAAAGCATTTATCAGCATCCCGGTAATCATCTCTTGAACTATTATCTGTTTGCTGTTTGTTCATAGACATGTATTCATTTAAACAATTTTCTTCTCTGATTGGTGGAGTATTGCCCAAGGAATCTGGTGTGTTACTTCTCACACGAAAGTACCTAAAGTCTCCAGGGCTAGAACCATATTCATCTGAAGAAATGAAACCTCCATCACTTGGGGATCCACAGACAGATGAACTGGAAGGCCTTACAAGGTTATCTGTAACTGATCCATGCCCACTACTTGAAGAAACACTGATGGGACTAGTAGTAGAAGGAAAATGAGAAACTGGTAGAGAGGCAGACCTAGTGTGATAAGAAGAGCTAAATGCTGCTCTAACGTATCGTCCGCTCCCTTCTTGGCGGCCCAAATTCATCCTTGCAGTATTCAAATGAATCAGACTTCCAGTAACTGATCTAAATGGTCTGGTCATTGTCCCCTCCCCTTCACTAGAAGTTCTGAAGCGATAAGCACTGCTACTTTTGGTAGTGGGAGGAGTCCCCCCAGTAACACTTTCAGTTCGGGACCTTCTTTGTAAGCCAGTCTGGCTAGGTGGTAGATTACCAAGATGCCTCCTGGTAGTTATGAAGGAAATAGGATTAGTACTGCTGCCACCACCAGAAGACTGGCTCTTGCTGCGAGGTCTGAACTCAGAGAAGGCTTTCAGAGCTTTCATGGTCTCTAGAAAAGTCTCATGCATGTTCTGGGCAACCACTGAATCATCTACTTGCATCCATAGCTCACCTGGTCCAATGGAGGCAGATCTGCCCACTTCAATGAAAAAAAAGTTTTCTGAGTGCCCACATCGCCGAATGTTCATTAGTTGTAGGTGGACAGAGGGTACTTCGGTATTCAGCTTGATCAGGTGAATGGCCTTGCTGGAGAGGCATAATCTGTACACCCCAGTCAAATTCTTTGTCTGCCCCAAGCCCTTAGGCTTCACGTTGACTTGCCAAACTTCTTTGAACACAGTTCCTGGGCGAAGAGCAGCTCCGTAATGCTCGTCATCATCGTCCAGCTGCTGATCAGCCTGGTCTTCCTGCTCCAAGAACCCTCTCTTGCTTTGGCTCATGAGCTCACTAATAGCCTGGTACCACCCTTCTTGCTCAGGTTCGTTCTCGGCAACCATCGCGAAATACTCATCCTTGGTATACAGGGCAATGATGTGTTTATGCTTGGCATCTGCCCTCCGGCTGACTGTGAAGCACTGGTATAGAGGAATCACCCTTTTCGGCGATGGGCAGCAAAGGGCCACGTTCCCTCCGGCTGCTGCCGCCGCCGCTCTCAAGCTGCTCTTGAACTTCTTCTCGCTGTCATAGTATTCCAGCCGGGCTGGGCCCAGGTGACTCTCCGCCCGCAGCACGAAGTACCGCTTGTGCCCATGCTTCTGCTTCCTCAAGGAGCCGCATTTCCTCACATCGTCCCCCCAGGCGATGCCCGCTGGGGGCGTGGGAGCGGACCCCCTGGCGCAGCTCACTGGAGGCCCACCCCGCCCCAGGGGGGTGGTGGGGGCTCCGGTTCGCCCCAGGGCTGCGGGGTCCCCGGGCAACAGGGCATCTTCTTCCTGCACGAGGCAGAGGGAGGTGCTGGGCGATTTCCTCAGCAGGAGCATGAGATGATGTGGGGGCTGAGCCGGGGGCGGGCAGGGAGCGCTCTCGGCCGGCTCCTGGTCCTCCTCAGCCGTCGCCAGCCTGGACGCCTGGCTGGAGCCGCCGCCGCCGCCGCCGCCTCCTCCTGCGGGCGCTGCCGCCGCTCCGGCCGCGGTGCCCACCGCCTCGTCTCTGCCTTCCAGCGCGGTGCAGCCGCCTTCCCCGCCGGGGCCAAGCATCCCGCTCGCCATCTTAAGGGGCCAGGGCAGGGTCCAAAGCGCTACGCCGGGCGGGCGAAGGAAGCAGCCGCCCTCACAAGGGAAGGGTCTCCCAGGCCCGGCTGGACATGAGTGCCCGCGGGACGCTTCGTGCCGGCCGCGCCGGCGGCTCCCGGCCTGCGAGCGGGTGGACGGGCAAGCCGGCTGCTCCCACCCCCTCGCCGCCGGTCGGACGCGCCGGGCTCCTCCGACTCTCCCGCTTCTCTCCTCACACCAGCAAGCAGGCTCGGCGGCACCACGGCGAAAACATCACGTGACCCACACCCCCTCCCGCGCGGGCGGGGAGGAAAAAGGGGGGACGCGAGGCGAGGCCGCTCTTGGTCCCGCCCAGGGGCGGGGCGGGGCGGCGCGGGGAGACTCCGCAGCCGAGCCTGAAGAAGCGGGCGGGGCGGCAGCCAATGGGAGTCGGCGGAGTTTTCTCAGGGGCTCCAATCGCCAGCCACTCCGCACCCCGCCCTTGGCTGACGGGTGGGTCCTTACGGCTCTTTGAGGATGACGGACAGCCGTCGGGGCCAATGAGGGGCGGGAGTGATTAATAGTTTGTAGGCCGGGGAGTGGAACGTCGCCGATGTGTGTATGTGTGTGTTTTTGAGAGACAGGAGACACGGAAGGAGGGCTTGGGCGCCGTCCAATCATCGTCTCACACAGTGGAACAGACGCCAGGCGGAGGCTGGAGCCGCTCCGTGCTTGCGTGTAGAGGAGTGACTGAAAAAAAAAAAAATACACATACACAGAGAGGCCGGCCGCTGAAGATGACGAGCAGCTCGAGCAACCAATCGGCTGCTGCGATTCCCTCGCAGCCGGCCAATCAGCAGAGCAGAAAGGCTTTTTTTTTTGCGGGGGAGGGTGGATGTTTTTCTCCCCCCCCTTACAACTTTTTTTCTTTCAGGAACGGCGCCTCACACACGCACCCGGCCTCCTCCCCGCGCCCGCCTTGAGGGCCTGCGAGGGCTGGGATTGGCCACGGCGAGGGCCAATCGCCGGGCGCGAGGGCCGGGGGGAGGTGGAGGGGGCGGAGCCGCTGGCGAAGTAAACAACCCGTCGGCGCGCGGGCGACCGTTGGAGGAGGCGGCGGCGGCGGCGGGGGGAGGTGCGCAAATCCAACCGTCTCAACGGCCGCCTCTGCTGGGAAGCGCGGGGGGCGGGGGAGGGAGGCTCGACCACGTGGCCTGGGGCCCCGCGGACCCCGCCCAAGCCACGCCCCCCGCCGCGGGTGGGATAGCGGGAACGTGTGAATGCGCGAACACGGGTGCGCACCGGCGCTCTGAAAGGAGGCTAAAGACGCGCTTCTGAATCTTCCCCCTTTGGTAGATTGGACAGGTTAGCCCGGAAAATAAAGGAGGACATGGGGAGGGAGTTGTCTTGCTCCTAGCCGTGGGAGGGGGGGGTTAAAATCTTGAAAAGGTGCAGATAAGCTGCTAGTCCTTATTATGCTGTATTGGCAAAGACTACTCCAGCTGGGCCCTTAACAATGATCTGCGCCTTGGGTGTGGCTTGGCTGCTGAGGGCAGGTCCAAAAAGTCAAAATGGTGGACACTGCCTTGACTCTTCCGACCCTCCCGCATCGGAAGCCCCCGTGTCTGAACCAGGACACTCTGTTGTTTAATTTTTATTTATGCAGCAGTACAGTATAGGAAATGCCCCCCCCCCCCACGCCCCTCTGATTGTGGAGGACTGTGGAGATGGGGCTGCCCTTCAGGCCACACGTGGCATAATGGAAGGTGGTGGCTGTCCTGGCCCTGGAAGCTAAGCTGGGTTGGCTCTGGTTAGACCAGGGTTCCTCAACCTTGGCGACTTGAAGATGGGTGGGCTTCAACTCCCAGAATTCCCCAGCCAGTTGGCTGGCTGGGGAATTCTGGGAGTTGAAGCCCACCCATCTAAGAGTCGCCAAGGTTGAGGAACCCTGGGTTAGACTTGGTTGGGGAACTCTGGAGACTCCCAAGGCTGGAAGTTAGAGGGGAAGCAGCTTAAAGTTAAAGCATGTTCCTTGGCCCCCCCTTCCAACTTTGTTTTTCTCCTGTCCAGGTCCCATTACAAGACACAGACATGGGACAGTAATAACTGGCACATTTTCTGGCTTCAGCAAGACAGTATTTGCAGGATATGACCATTCGTCCTTTATTATAAAGGGCAGTGCTTTATTTCAGAAAACTGTCCTTTAGTTGTGTTTCTTTTTTTCAAAAAGTCACGTTTGTCCTTTACTGTGGTCATTTAACTTATTCCATACAAATGGTATCCGTTAAGGCATAGTCTTTCACAATTCACGTGAAAAATATGGAAATTGAATGGTCTTTTTTAAATGAATTCACACATACTGTTTGATTATAGATATTTTTTATAAGAATATGGGTTTTGGTAAAAGTTGTTCTTGGTTTTGCTCTTGAGTTTTCCTTTGTAAACCAAAGTTATATATATAAACAATTACGGGGTTTTTTTTATTCTTATGAACCTCTTTCCGATTTGCCTCTTTTTCAGGTTTGTCCTTTATTTTTTCCAAGAAAATATGGTCACTGTAAATATAATACACTTCGCTTTTCGGTGGCCCCCTTGGCACATGTCATGACCCCCGTTACATGTTTTCCACTGGTGGCCCCCTTGAAATGTCCTAGGGTCCCCAGGGGGCCACTTACCTCCTTGTTGAGAATGGCTCCTTTAAAGCTCTGATGGATCTTAGGGCCAGGCCAACTGAGGGACCACCATTCCCATTACAAGGCTATTCAGACGTGCAGGACAGGATCCTTTGGAAATGTCCAGCTATCTGAGATCAGCCTTCCTCACATTGAGAGCTGACCTTTTGCACTGCTCCTAGGCCTTTCTCCAAAATTGTATTTGGAAGCATTTCTTTTGTCAATTTTTTCATTACTGTGTGATTTTAGTACCTCTTTTCTTTATAATTTTAATCCTTGTTTTTAACTTTTTATATTCTCTTTCCATTTTTAAAACTTAGGTAACTGCCCTGAACACTTGCTGAGTAGAAAAACGTGGTAGAAATAAAAGAAAATAGTTTATTCTGGATAATATTGTATAGCGAAGCCCCAGTTTAATAGACCAACTGGGAAAGGGGTGTTATGCCTGATTGTTCATTAAATCGGAGAATGCATTAACCATGGCGTTGTTACTTTGCTTCATTTGCATAATGTTGTTAAGCAAGCGATGTAAATACAATGGGAACTTCAACCATTGCGCTGAGCTCTAATAAACTGAGGTCATTATACTAGAGAAAGTTGCAAGGCTTGTGTTTCAGATTTTAGAGGATTTATTTTAAATGCTTCTCTTTAAAAACTGAAACAATCAATCAGAGTAATAAGAGAATGTTGTTACCTGAAAGGCTGCAAATCTGTTCAGTAAACAAGGAGTGCTTAGTGTTTTCCCTGCTGATGTATTTTTTGACCACCCAAAGCTGCTTTTGCGTCTGTGATAACAAAAGAGAACAATATGGATGAGAAAAAGTCTGAGTAGAAAGAGTTGACCAGAATTCTTTACAGGGTGATATCTGGGAAAAAACCTAACACAAAGAAGAGTATTCCCTTTAATATGGGCATAAACTGGGTGGCACAGCAAAGGAGAGCAAATAATGAAAACACAGTTGGTGAAAACCTGTGTGTCTACTAGCAATTAGGGACAGAACATGGCAAAAATAAACTTGTTGAATAATAATCGTTTTGATACATCTGTAAAACATCAGAGGAATGCAAGTGACCAATTAATTCTCTCCTGATGAAAGACAGAAATGTTGTTAGAACCTGGGCATCTCGTTGAAAGTAATTCTGTTTGTTCATCATCAGTGTAACTCAAGGCTATGTATTACTGTAAAAGCAAAGATTGATCACATTTTTTGAAGTGTTTGAGATATTCCTCGCTATATGTTGGACTTGAGATTAATTTTGTTTACAGAAAATGATTCTGTTACATATGCCCAATGGTCCATTAGTAAAATAGAGATTTCTTCTATTACTTGAATCTTATTACCTGTTTGGTGTTGTATATGCGTGTTTTACATTGCTTATATGCATGCATCCTTTACATTCAATCTGTATGCTTGTGAAAAATGTATAATTATATTTTGGAATATTTTCTTTGGATGGTTTTTTGGATGGTATTTTCATTGTTCATTTCCTGTGCTATAGTTTATACTTCGATGAGAAAAGATGACAAGACGTTTTTTGTCCCTCTTATTCCACATCCTGGAAACTCTCGCTATCTATCTATTTATTTATTTATTTAGAAATCTTTATCACAGTCAGTGATCAGTACATAAAGAAGCTTAATAATATGAACAAATTACATATAGATAGATAAGCACTAATTGTAAAACAGACTAGCCATATCAGTGAATCAGCTATGCATTTTACATATAGTAAAATTTGGCTACCTTTAACAGAATCACATGTATGTAAAAGTTGTAAACATAACCAGGATGACCAGGGAATTTATTTAAATGTGGGGTTTTCAACTCTAAAAGTATAGTAGCATCATATGGGCAATGTAATGAAACATAATTTACAGTCTCAACTGCCCTCCACCGCACGTGCAAAGCCTTAGTCCAAATGGAATGCCCTTGTATTTCTCTTCTAAGACCACTGCAGGGAGGGCATTGAATTGTGCCAAGGAGAATGCCTTCCCCTTATTTAGAGATTGTGAAACTGCTCTGTTCAGCTTCTGACAGCCATTTTCATTTGGGTTTATGGAAAAATGTAACCATATTACAAAATTACACCAGTGAAAATTCAAGATTCCACCTACATTTAATCCAAGACCCATCTGTCCAGTCTCCTGTTTCCCACTGGGTAACTAGGTGTTTCAAGAAAATTGTAAGCAGGACATGGAGGCTATGGCTGATATGCAAAAGCATTTTGCCTCTGAACCCAGAGGTTGCATTTCACCAGTGTCCACTGAAACTTCTTATCCCTTGAAAACCAGCTACATTGGGAGACCTGCCAGATTAGGGTAGTTAAGCATGCAAAGAAGTCATTTTTTTAGTCTGTTTTGAATTTCTGGTTAATTTTATTGGATGATCCCATATTCCAGGGTTGAAAAGTGTGAGCAAATACTATATCCTCTTCTTTATTTTCTAACACATGTATCAGAGAGATTTGTACTCATTCAACATAATTCTTCATCTGACCTTAGACTTTCTTCACAATAAATTAAAAAGAGGAGAAATCCAACATGTATCAAAAAGTATCCCATATGGGGCGGGAGGGGATGTCCAAATTCAGGATCAGTTATAAATAGCATGTTACCTTCACGTTAGATCCAGTATCAAGAAAGCCAGGAGCAATATTGAACTCTGAAATACTATAGACATTGCACCTCTGTGTAGCACTGAAGTGTTTGGGTCACTGTGTGTTAGTCATCTGAGTAACAGAAAGGAAGATGTTGGTTGGGGTCCACTGTTGTTTATGACGGTCTTCTTCATCTTACCTTTAACAAATAGATGTAGAGGAACCTATGCAACTTGTGTCTGGCTTAACTCTTCAAGTATATTATGGATGTCCGTAATATCCCTGATGCACATCCTGTGTTGTCGTTCCTCATCGTAAGGCCATCCCAATGGGTCTTGTGCTTTAGAGAGCGAAAGGCCAGAAGCCTTTGGGTTATGCTCCTCCTCAGCTCCGTACTTCCGTTCAAGTGAAGCTGAAGTTCCAGGAAGAGAAGCGTCTCTGCAGATGGCAGCAAAACGTTATGCCAGAAGACCTTATCTCAGGATACTCCTCGGGCTCTTAAGGGAATTTCAGGCATGATACTGTCAATAGCTTTATTTCTGATTTGAACTAACGTGCTTAGATAATGCTATTTATTACGTCTTTGGGCCACTCTCTTCAGTAGAACAGAACAAATGATGCAGCAGATTCATCTGAAGACTCTTGTGAGTTGCACGTGTTATTTAGCGATTCTTTGCAGAAAGACAGTTTGCTTCTATTAGCGTTCTAACAATGTCATTGAAGGACTTCACATAAGAACATAAACATTGCTTCTTATGGAGTAATCTTATCAAGAGGTCACTATTTTACAATCAAGCAATGACAGATGTTTACATTACTTAAATTCCAATCCTAGTCCATACTTGCTATCTTCTATGTAGTATAAGTCTATTGTATCAGTACTTTAAGCATACATAGACAGAAGGAAGCTCTACTGAATTCAGTGAGGTTTGCCCTGTAAAAAAATGTGTAAATAAGATTGCAATCAAAGTTTTTAAAAGGCCAACAGTCATCTGTGTACGAAACATCAAGGATGCGTTGTACTATTTGAGAGGAGTGGAATGCAGTTTTGCCACTAGCGTACCCTTTCCTTTCTATTTTGCATTTCTCAATCAACATACTTTCTTTGGCCCTGAATTATTTAGGAGTTGCAAAATCATTCCACGCCACTTCTCCTCCCTATTGTGGTAATTTACCATAATTTAATTGTAATTAATTGTAATTTCTTATTTTAATGTATCATTTAAAACATTCCAAGTACAGATAGATTTATTTTTGTATCTGTAATGCATTTAATATATTGTTTACATGAAATTTGCACAAAATGCATCATAAGCAAATTTAGAAGCAGATCACTCAGAGTCATTACAAAATTGCAACGATAATAGCTGCAGTCTTAATTTAGTTGGCACTGGTGATAGATTGGACTGGGTGGGCTCCAAACTATTCAGTCTTAGCAATACCCTGAGAATGTACTATGCATTAATTATTAAGTTAGCACAGTATCCTTATAGCACTGAAAAAACTTTTTTAAGGATAACAATTGATTTTGCTTTATCTCCTCTTGTTACCATAAGGTAGCTAGGGCTTATTCAGGTTCTTGAATTTTTTTTGCTGAAGGCAATGTGGAAAAAAACATTCCCAGAAAACATTTGTTTACTTGCTCTTTATTCTTAGTCCACTGACTTGTTTTGACAGTTGCCATGACAAAGCTGTTTTTACCTATAAGGAAAATAACTGCTTGATTAGCATTTCCTGTTTACAGACACTGGGATTACACAAACTCGACATTCACTGAACTATTCCGTAACTCAGAATATGTATGTAGGATTCAACCATTTGACTTGTACAAAATCCGTCCATTTCTTATTAATACATTTTATTTAATTAGGCCAGGTGTTAGAAAAGGTGCTTGCTACTTTTTCCAAAAAGGAGCTGCCAAAATGGACAGTGTTTGGGATATGTGTGGAAAGAACAGCTTTGTGCAAATTCCAAATTTCCACCTCTCTGCAACAAAAGTCACAATCTAATTTAAAATTGTAGCTCTCTGTGCATGGAATAACTCCCATTGAAAGTGAAGCCACCTCCTATCATTGTATGCCAACGCCAGTAGATAAATCCATTTCATGGAAATCATGAGACAATAGCAAGAGATGTGACAGAATCTACCTGGCCTTGACCATGCACAGTTAGAGTAAATGAAAAGAAAATAGTCTTTCCCCGCACATATTCAGGTAGTCTAGAATTCCAAAATACAGGAATTGCAAGCAGAATATACATACAAACAGCATTCGAGTAGAACCAAGAATTATTTAGTTAACTTAGGGAGGAATTGGGGACCACAGAGATGGACTAAGCCCAGCATGCACACTAAGCATGTCCTTGCTTTAGCTTGAGGAACCAGGGTGTGTCCACAGATGGTGGAGAGTGGGGTGACTTGCAGATAGGCAAGTTAGCCACAGTATAAGTGGAATATCCTCTGATGAATAAACAGAGACCATAAATGGCATTGTCAGCAGGGTGTGAACTGTGCAGGAAAACACTCTTCAACAAAATACCACAAAATTAAAAAACGGCACTGTGACGGTGTGTACGGACCACTTAAAAGTCCAGCCCCCGTCTCCGTGGCTGTAGTGGCATGAGACCCACGGTGAAATACATTGGATGGGCTCATGGCCAGGCAGCCACAGGTGAGTTGCAGCAGCTGTATCAGCTGAGACACCACAAGGAAGGAAGCAATGGAAAGCTACAGAACTTTGCAATACCAAGAAAACTCATGGAAAGAAACTCGACAAAAAAGAATGTCATGTTGCCAAAAAAATGAGACAACCCCACCCCCACCCCATCCCCCCATGTCTGGAGATAACTATTTGGCTATTGGAGAAAAAAGCTTCATCAGATAGGTCTAGGCAGTCTGATGTGATAGGATTAAAGCCTTTGGGAAGTCCAGTTGCTGATGCAGCTAGAACCAAAGAAAAGCTTGGAGCTTATCGAAAACACTTAGGAAGAGAGCACGAATGTCTGCAGTATGAATCAAAGAAAGCTGGAACTTGTTAAAGCAGAAATGATGCTGATTAGGACAGACATTCTAGGAATAAGTGGACAGGAATGGGACATTCCCAATCAAATGAATTCAAACTTTTGTATTCTGGAAATGAAACAGAAAAAATGGGGTAGCAATTATCATCCCTAAACATATTGCTGCACTGTAATGAGATACACCCAGTCAGTGACAGAATCATTTTCCTCAGGATTCAAGGCCAGCCACTCAGTTTCATCAGTATACAGATGTATGCACCAGCAAAGGATGCATTACAACAAGCAACAGATTAAACACCAAAGGCAGATGTTCTAATAATTGGCAACTTTAATGCAAAAGTTGGAGAGAAACCTGTATTGAAAACGTTAGAAAATTTGAACTAGGAACCCACAGTGATGCAGGACAATGACTAATAGACTTCTGTATAGAAAATGAGCTGTGTATCACATATTCTTTCAACAGCACAAAAGATGGCTCTACACCTGGACCTCTCCAAATCAAATAGATTTCACTTTATTTAGCAACAGATGGAAAAGCTCTATGCTGAATTGCATAACGCTGTCATGTGAGGACTGGATCAGTCCATCAGCTACTAATCACAGAAATACACATCAGACTGAAAAAGACTAGAAAAGTCCCAATTAGATGCAACCTAGAACCCATTCCAGAAGTATGTAAAATTGAGAAACAAAGACCTGCACCTAGTGGACAGAGAGCTGGAGGAATTGTGAGAAGAAGTTAAAATTATTGTAAAAGGGGAAGCCAAAAAGTACTTAACATAGCCAGAAGGAAACAACACACACAAGGATATCAAACAAGGCCATAAAAACCCTGGGCGGGGGGGGGGGGGCGGGGGGGACCTGGCAAAAGCCAGAGGAGATCTAGGGAAAATTAGAGAACTTAATCCAGCAACAGGTGAGATAAAGAGCTATATCTGAACTCAGAGTGTAGACAGATAGAAAATAACAGAATGGAATGAATAAGGGATCTATTTGAGAAAACTAGAGAAATCACGGGAATGTTCCAACTTTGTGTCGATGTCATATGGAACAAGCATGGAAAGGAATTAAGGATGGAACCTAATATGAAATAAGATGGAAGGAATACACAGAAAACCTATAGTAGAAGACCAACTCAGATAACACTGTATTAAAAGAGAAGAATATGAGGAGAAACCAATGGTGCTTGAGGAGGAAGTCAGATGGGCTGTAAAACAACTGGTAAATAGGAAAGCCCCAAGAATGGGTGAAATCCCCATAGGACTCTGACATGGAAACCATGAAGATCATGGCAGCCTTCTGCCAACAAATATGGGAAAAAGCAGCATGGCTGAAAGAATGGGCATGGTCTATGTCTTTCTCAGTCCCAACAATGGAAATTTAAAAGAATGGAAAATAGCCCTAATGGCACATGCAAGCAAGATACTGTTGAAGATACTCTCTATATACTCTCCCTATAGAGAGAGAAGTGACAATTGAACAAGCCAGCTTCAGAAAGAATGGGAACACAAGACCATATAGCTAATATTGGGTGGATGATGGAAACAGCAAGAGGCTATCAGAAAAAGCTCTTTCTGTTTTATAGATGGCTCCAAAGCTTTTGATAGTGTTGATCATTCAAGAATTTGGAAGTTTCTCAAAGCAGTGGGTATACCCCAGCATCTGTTTCTCCTGATAATGTACACAGTCTCTACAATAATCAGGATGCCACAGTGAGAAGAGAATTTGGTAAATGAATGGTTTGCCCTTGGAAAAGGAGTCAGGGCTGTATTCCATCATCAAAATTGTTCAACCTCTATGCTGAATACATCATATGGACTACAGGTGTGGTAGCACTAAAGGTTGGAGTCAAAATCAGTGGTAAGAAAGTAACCTGAGATATGCAGATGACACTACTTTACTTACAGAAACCGAGGAAGACCTAAGAATGATCATTCTAAAAGAAAATCAGTAAAGCAAAATGAACATCAAGAAAACTGAGACTACTTCAACTGGAAAACTAGAAGAATTTAGCATAAACCAGAAGATGTTGACAGTTACAGTTTTCTAGGGTCCAGAACTGTTAAAGATGACAGGTGTGCAAGAGAAATTCAAAGAAGAATGATGGGCAAAAAGGCACCGAGGGGCCTAAACAAACTCACAGAAGACAGACATTTCAATCAAGACTAAAACTAGAATAATCAGCCCACTGGTATTCCCTGTTATGATATTAGGATGTGAGCAAAGGACTCTGTCCGAGAGCAAGAAAAAGATTTACTGCTTTAAGCTAGAGTGCTGTTTTGCATGCCTTGGGCAGCCAAGAGAATCAGCTGCTCAGTGCTAAAGGAGCCAAGCTAGAATATTCATCGGAAGCAAGGATCGTAAAAGAAAAACTAGCATACTTTGGACACATCATGAGAGCTGATGTATCTGTGGAAAAGAGGATAATGCTGAGTGTGGTGACCGAAGGAGGAAAAGAGGCCAAAGGGGCATGAGTTGGATAGATGGAATACTGGAAGCCACCGAAATGCACCTGTAACAATTGCGTAATATGATGAGAGACAGGACAGTTTAGAGAGTTTTTATCTACAGAGTCCCCAGGAGTCAGCTATGCCTTGATGTGGCATAACAACAGCCAAGGTTTTATAGCGGTGTTTCTCAACCTTGGCAGGTTTCAGCTGGGTGGACTTCAACTCCCAGAATTCTGAGAGTTGAAGTCCACATAACTTAAAGTTGCCGCGGTTGAGAAACACTGCTTTCTAGCATCAGGCTGCAAAGTGAGGAGACAATCATAATGAGTACTCTGTATTAAAAACATAAAAACCCTTTCCACTGAAAAAGGGAATTTAAGACGCAAGGTTTCTCGCTTAGTTTTCTCTCTGATGTGCTAGATATGTTTGTTTGACACACACCCCCTTCCTTATATTCAACAGCAGCCCTTTGTAGCGGGATTGTGGGTATCAGATAACATGACAGAAACTTTATGGATATATCAAGGTTCACTTGAAAAGTAAACCCTAGGATTTCCTTCCTAGATAAGTTGCTAATTTAGAAGAGTTAAAATGAATGAACCAAACAAAATCATAATTCCAGTGTCTCTCATTGTAAATGCAAATTTACAATACAAATTTAAATTAAAAAAATATTATTATTGTAAATACCAATTGACAATAGAGCCAGTGTGGTCTAATGGTGAAGGCCCCAGGCTAGAAAGCGGGAGACGGTGAGTTCTAGTCCCACCTTAGGCACGGAAGCCGGCTGGGTGCTTTGGGCCAGTCGCCCTCTCTCAGCCCAACCCACCTCATGGGGTTGTTGTTGTGGGGAAATTAGGAGGAGGAAGGAGTATGAGGCATGTTCACTGCCTGGAGTTGTTTATAAAACATAATAAAGGTGGGATAAAAAAATCTAAAATTCTTTTTATTGTAGGCCATTTTGCAAAGAGCGCCAAATGTTGTTTGCCAGCGAAGCATAGGACACATAATGCCTGAGCATTGGAAGTCCGGCCTGTGCCAAACTGTCAGAAAGAGAGATCACCAGATGCTCTGAAGTTGTTTACGCAGTTCGGACTCTCATGATTAGTCTGTGTGATGTTCCTTGTAGTCCTGGGCAGAGCTTACCTACATATAGTAACTTTGGGAGTGGCTCAGATAAACAGTTGTTACTTAAAGGCCTTCTGAGTCATCCTTCTCCATTCTGCATTGCATAAATGAACATGCTCCGTTGGCCCGCAGCCAGGACCAATGCACTCCCTCCCTTGTGGCCAGCAGGAAGTTTGTTTTGTAAGCTGGCATGGAGGGGGATGGGTCCGCAGTTCCAGCGCACACGCCAATAGGATAAACAGCCCTGCAGAGTTTCTCTTTATGCATGTACATTGGCTTTTGTGAAATTTGTACTAGGACAGGGTGTACAGTGGAACGGTAACGAGGGAGGGCTTTGGGCAGCCAGCTGAAGACAGAAGAGCCCATAGTATGAATGATTAGGAACGACGGTACTCTAACGAGTGGGATGTAGGTGCGCTGTACAGAGTAGCCAAGGCTATTGGTTTCTGGCGGTTAGTGGGGGGCAGTGATGTGGGGCAGGCAGAGCTGTGAGATTTGAACTGGTCCTTCAAACATCCATCTTAGGAGTTAGAAAACAGTCGCTAATTAAACGTGCTGGGAGATTTGCAGTGGCTGTTAGTGGATGCCCTGAAGTTTTGGATGGAATTGGTGGTATGTTGAATGTTGCTGAGCATTCCCCCTGTTAAGAAAGGTTTCCTGCAGTAGAACAGACGCTTCGGTCCGATTTTTGTGAGTGAATGTGAATGTCTAATGGGGTGAGAGTGGCAGATCCTTGCACGGACTTTAGGTACCAAACCTGGCACCTGTTCGATCATTTCTGTAGAAGCGCGTTGTTTGTTTGGCAGGATGTTTAGCTCTTTCTCCACCTTCTTCAGATTAAATATCCTTTAGAAAAATCATCAATCCTGCCCTCTGGTGTGTTGCAAATGAGGAAGTATTTACGCCAAGCCCACCCAGATTCTGGTATGACAACCCTCTCCCTCGTGCAAACTTACAGCCAGTATAACTGGCCGTGTTAAGGTCCCCATCACCCAGTTGAGTATGGAAAAAGCTGGAGCTATTGATACAGTCATTACTAAATATCTGAATAACTGCAGTCTGTTTATCCTCTTAGCTTTTCAAACTGGGATCAGGGGAAAGGAGTGAAGGCAACTGGGGAGAAATCTTCGAGTAGGATTGGAAAGGAATCTTTTCTGAAGCTCTGGCCACTGGTAACCTGCATAAACTATAGTTGGATGGACCAGTCACATATCTCAGGACCTCAGGAACCACATTCTGGCACATGAATAACTAGCAGCCACATACATCAGTTGAGGCTGTCATCCGATTGTCTTCACCATCTAAAATTAAATGGGTTATGACCAGAAAAAGTTTTATTTTTTCGACCATGGCATGCCATTCATGGAATCTCTTCCACCTGGCACAAATTGGAGGTAATTCCAGTAGTCAGGCAAGTGAATTTTGTATGCCCACCCCTGCCCCTCTCCAAGCAGGCCAGTATGCTCAATGAACTTATTTCAATTTTTTGATGAATTGATATCCTCATTCTGTTCGCTTGCCTTTTTAAACTGAATTTCTGCTTTGTTTCTATGCCACTCTTGTATTTTAGTTCAGGGACCAAGTAGCCTCTGATGGCCAACAGCCATGCTTACCTTTTGAAGGCCGAAGTAGGGAGCACAGTCAGCAAGATCATAACGCAAAGAGCAAAGGAAGAACCGTGTTTTATATCAGCAAGGCTAGGGTTTTCTCTTGTTCTATCCCTCCCCCCAAAAGTAGGATTTTTCTGATTTTTAAAATCAATTTTACAACTTCTATATGAATGAGAGATTGGAAATTCAGTTAAAGCACCAGTCCAGAATACATGCTTACTTGATAAATGTAACTTTATCGTCAGCAGTAGGACTTGCATGCAAGCTGGACTTCTATGTATTTTTTATTTATTATTTTCAGAAATACATTCACATTTGCCCAAATCCCAAGCTGAATTTGCTCTTCTGCCTTCAGCATCTTTCTGACTTGTTCCTTGCTAAATTGCTTCTATTGCACAAAAATATGTGATCAGCTATCTTGTGATTTTATAAGGTTTTTAAGGCTTATGCCCCTAGATTTAGAATGGGAAGGAAGAACCTGACATCCTGTCCTAATACAGAGATAGTTCTTTGAGTTTTCACCGACTCAACTAATTTCCAAGGCAAACTTATAAAAAAGTTTTTTAAAGTGAACTGTTACAGCAGTAAAATGATGTTGCAGGAAGAAAAATATTTGAAAGAACAAGGGGAACGGTGCATCAACCAATATTTACAGTAACTGTAGTTTGAGATTCTGTTGTCATGGGCAACATTTATTTACTCTTGTTAATCATTTATTGTCAGGATTTACTTTCCACCCAGCTTTTACGAAAACGTAGACTAGAAGATGAATAGCAGTCGCAGCAATCAAAAGATTAGATTCGGACTGATTTTATACTCAGAGTCGGCCCCTTGCAATCAGTTGGAATAATGCTCAAGTATCATTGATTTCTTCAGTGTAACTGTATCTGGACTGAACCCACAGTCATTACTTTTGCATTTAATTTTTAAAAACGGTTATGATGGAAAAACACGTCCTGAATTACAATATATAGCAAACGCAGGAGGGCCACGTCCTTCCTCCCATTACGGACAATTCCAATGGGTGCGCAATTGGGAACCAAAAAACTGCCGGTATTGTGGAGTCTTGGGGCTCTCTGAGCTCGGTTGTTTTCTTGCAAACATTACCTAGCTGGGTAACGAAACGTTTGCAAGAAAACAACCAGCTCAGAGAGCCCCAAGACTCCACCGTTCAACCCTCAGCTACGTGTTTCTCTTCCATTGCCTGTATTGTTCTTGGCTGAGATATGCACGGATAAGCTGCTCTTCCCTAACAGTGGGATTTATATGATCAACCTGGTGTTCAGGACTACAGATTTTGGTTCCAGTGCTGTGTTTTTAGTGTAGTATTATCTTGTAACCACATTTGCGAATTAAAGCAAGCATCTGTGGGGTTTAACTATGAAGTTTTAAAAAACATTTTAACAGAAGGATTTAATGTGGAAATAATTGGAAAAGTCCTACTGCCGCATTCATTCCCATTTTGTACTGTTCTGAACATAATAAATCAAGTTTGGAAAGACAAGCCATGCTCCCTAGACTTTGAAACAAAGACTTTTTCAGGTTCCAACCTTGTGCCCTTTAAACAGGGTTTCCGCTCCTGGAATTCTTAGCTCAGCACTTCTTAAAGGCGCCACACTGGAGACAGCTGAATAAAGGGTTGTACTAAACATCTTGCTATCACTTATAATAGGGTGACTTTCTTTGTAGGGTCTAAAACAACTTACTCAAACATCATGCTGTGTTTTGTTCCCCTGTCCCGTAACATTTCTAAGTCAATGAGCACTTCCTGACAATGATTTCCCTCCACCTGTTGGATTGAATGGATGCCTAATATATGTTGCAAATTTCCCTGTCACTCTTGGAAATGACTGATTGCAATTTTATTTCCCTTGCTCCAGAGACAAATAAAATTCACTTTCAATTAGTTCCTCTTGGGTTTTCCCATTGGGGGGATTGTTCATAATGTCCTCCACTTTCTCACCTCCTAACTAGAGTGTCATTCTACCCAGCTAGGAGAAAAACTTTCGGACGTAATTGTGCTGGCATGGTGTTCCTACAGAGTTTGTGCCACACAATACTAGAATGTGTTGAAGAAGCACAGCTCACAAGGCTTGCTAAAAGGCTGCCTTCACATTGTTCAGTTCACAACTCTGATTTGGGGCTCTGATGAACAGAAGGCTTTTGAAATTTCATCATACATTCCTTAGTAGCTGCAAAAACTGGTCCTCCCTTGCAATCAACTCATGGCATCTTCCTGGAAGGAATGTTTTGCAAACCTGAAGGGGGGTTACCAGAAACATGCATCGCTTTGGCACTCCTATATCTGAAAAGGAAATGAAATGAATCTTAAGGGTTCAGAAAAGGCTTTTCTATGGTCCTTCAAAACCTGGAACTGGATTTCTTAGGAGCAGACCTGTTCTGCCACCAGCCTTTCTATTTGCTAATTGGTCCTAATGTACTTAAAAACTAGTCCATGATTTCTCCATCTCCATATAGTCTTTACTATCTACAAATCTCAAATGCTTTCATGATGTTAGCTGCATTGCACTGGTCAGTGACAATAATAAAGATCTCATCTTCATCATCATCATCTTCAGCCAATCAGCCCAGACAAGCCATCAGAGAATGCCAGCCACAGCTCTCCATATTTCAAACTAGCCAGCTGCTAAATATATTACCTCCAGTGCTTTCAGCGTCTAGTAAATTAATAGCCCACCTCCTTTGCTTTACAAAAAAGAATAAACTTTCTAGCATACTGCCCACAACATGTGGCAAAGCATGAAAATCCATGCACGAGGCCAGTGTCCATTTTTGCTATGCTTTAGTAAAATCTGCGGATGCAATACATTTCTTTCTCTCTTCGCCTTTTCATCACCGTAAACTTTTCTTTGACAGGGCTTGTCTTAAGGGCTGTCACATTTTATGCAAACGTCCCCATTCCCACCTGAATGTTATAAGTGTTTACAAGGGGGATTAAGCTTTTTTAAAAAATGAATGAGTTCTGCATTGCTGTCACTACATTAAACCATATTGATAATTCCTTGTTTAAATCTTCATAGCTGTCAAACAGTAAATATAGATGCTAAAAATCAATTTCTGGGGAAAAAAAAGTCTGCTGATTGCCATTTTTGGGGGGGGCATGATCAAATGGTAGCACAGCCCTGTGAATTAAATAAGAACTTGCTTTGTAGCAAATTGTATTGTTTGTCCACTTAGCCTGTTATTATTCACTATTTAAGGAAGATAAAATCCTGCTTAAGGGGGAAAGAAGCATACAGTGGTTTCTCTCCCCACAATCTCTCTGTGTTGATGATAAAGTTCTGAATATCATTAAGCTGTATCAAGAAAGCCACTTTTTAAAAAATCGTAGAGTTTGATTTACTTTGGAGTACTTTTTGGCAATTCATTCAACTCAATAATTTGTCATTTGGTCAGCTTGGTCCAGGTGCCACTGCTCCTTCTGAACTTCCACAGTATTTGCAGACCATTCCTGTGCTGATGACAACATTTGGAAGAGAAACAGCACAGATATGCAGCTGAAAATGCTTAGTGTTCTGGGAGATCAACACCCCTTTATTTAATTGGATTTTTATAAGTCCTGAAGAATTGAAACTTGAAATGCATAATCAGAACCATGTGTGGCTACCTGACCTCCAGAGTTTTGGGATCAGATCTTCAGATCAAGTCTGCAGCCCCCCAAGGTTACTGCAGACTTGTAATTTTTAATGTGACAAAAGGAGGGATCAGCAAATAACAGGGATGGATAATTTTGTCTGCAATCAATTAAATGTTAATCAAATTGAAATGTCAGTTGATTTTTGCCCTTGGCTCCATCTACTTCTTTGTCATGGTGCTGCTGACTTTTTGACTGCTGCAACCTTGTCATGAAAAGATGGTGGCTGTGACTGCATGATTGAAGCCCCAGGTAAAAAAAGGGTTCATTTTTTACATAGGATGGTTGTAATCACAACTTCACTTTTTTGACCTCTCCATGGACACCTGTGGCTGAAGCAATAAGATATCTTCAATACCAGAAAGTAGGCCTTCAGTTTATTTTGATCACGACCAGCTACTGCTTGAGTATGATACTTTATATGAATGGACTTAGATACCCTTCTGAGTTCGTTCCAAAATCTACTGTCCGTCAGCCACTATCTTGGGAGATACAGGCTGTACATGAGCAGAACTTCTGGAGAAGACCTTCAGCAACTTTGTATCTGGTGACATGAAACTGAGTCTGAAGGAATCTTGGAAAAAAAGAAAGAGATCTCACAGTACCTCTGGAGCTTTTTGCCTTCCTTCTCAAGTCACTGGCAATCAGAACAACAGGTTAGTCTACTAAAATCATATGTAAAGACTTTGAAAGAGCCTCCAGGTTTGACACAAGATGTACCCTTGACTTGCATGTCAAAATGACCTTGCTTGCACAGCATCACATCAAAGTAAGTTGAATAACTGAAAACTTTTAAAAACAAGTATCTGGTGTCAACAAAGAAAAGTAGAAGTGTTTTTGTTTTGTTTATTTTTATATACATATATATATATATATATATATATATATATATATATATTACATTGAATCCCCTCTAACTAAAGTTTATTCTGAAGACACTCTTCTACTCCAACTGAGTAATTTACTTGCAACTAAAGTTAAGTTCCATCTCTTTGATGAGATTTAGTCCCAATTAACTTTAACTAGATGGGGTTAAGATGGCATTACAAGTCATTCTAATGTGCGGAAGAACGTTGGAAAGATATTTAGACGTGAGACTGCAAAGCTGAGATATTACTGCTGGAAAGAAAGGAACCTCAAAAGAGTCCTGTAGGATTAGGTCAGCATTCAAGTAGTCTGATTCCTAGAGTGTTTCTCCAGATGTTTATATGAATGAATCACAAGAGATCAACAAAACATTTGTCGGCTATGATCACTTTCTGTTTCCCCCCCAGCATCCAGGGTTCAATGAATGCTGCTACCCACTTAGCTATTAGCTGTTGACAGACCTCTCCTTCGTGGCTTCATCTAATTCTCTTTTAACGCCGTCTAAACTAATGATCTTGTAGTTGTGAATCCTATCAGTGAATTCCACATTATACTAAGAAGGAACTTTTTCAGATCCAGATTGACTAGCAATTCATTTCATTGAGTTATTCTCCTTTCCCACAAGTTCTAGCAGTACAAGAGAAAATTTCTATTGACTTTCTATTCATACCTACCATTCAGAAATGCCTCCGCCTTTTGATTTAAAGAAAAAAAAATGAATACCCCCCCCAATGTTTGCCTTTTTTGCAGAAAGATGCTCTAATCCCATGATCCTTTTTCTTCTTTCTTCTTTTACCACTGTACCTGTCACTAGTGCCAACTTCTCCACTTTATGAAAACAATACTGTGGGGAAAATATTCGATATTAGGCTACGCAAAGCATTCGAAGAGATGCTTTGCGAAGTGTGTTAGCGCTAACAGAGCATTTCCCTTCAATGTATTAAAGCAGACACATTCTTTGCCAGGGTGGCACCGCAGCTTTGACAGCTATCCCCAGGTATCTCCACGTGTGTGCCCATGTACACGCCGTTCCCCCGTGAAGCAGAAGGGCTGTCTAGGCACACATTTGCAGAGACAGCCAGGGACAGAGAGAGTCGCTTCGTTTCTGCTAAAATGCTTTTCAAAGCACCTTTGCTGGCCCTGCACAAGCTTAGATGTTAGTAAGGTGAATACATTCCTGTGGGGGGTTTTTTAATTCAAGGAACAAATCAGGGTTTAATTGAAAAAAATTGTGAAAAAGCTCACCATTATACCCAATTCTCTGCCTGCCTGCTTACCTACTTCCCTCCCTCCCTCCTGGCTTGCAGTGAAAGGTTCATTCAGTCTGGAAGTACTGCCCTTCCTCTGAACTGTCTTCCTTTATCTTCAGTGATGTCATCAGTTGGCGGTTCTGATTGGCTACATAGCACCATGACAGCAGCCAACTTATTTTTTTTATTTTTATTTATTTATTTATATTTCAGATTTGTCACCGCCCGTCTCACTACAGAGTGAGTCTGGGTGGTTTACAGTAAAAGCAGAATAAATATTAATTTAAATAAAATAAACTTATAGTATGCTCCTCGAGTATCTGCTTATTTAAGGAGTAAACAAGAACCCACATTTATACGAGGAAAAAGATTCCAAAGTAGCCACAGATGATAACCAATGGTTTTTTTTAAAACATTGGATGTTTCAGTATTTATCAAACTTCTTTTTTTTTTCCTCACTCAGAAAATATTTCTCCCTCTGCTCCTTTCGAAGTCTTTTGGCCTGAATAGTGAAATGGGCAAAGATATTGCCTTTTTTGCAGATAGTGGAGAAGTAAAGAACACGAGATGCTGAAATTCTCCCAGAAGGCCCCTTGTAATAACTTATATAGCCAAGGAGAGATACGGAGGAGAATCACTTCAATTCCGTGAGCTTTAAAGAAAAAAACCCTGTTTAGTACAAAGGTCTGTCTTCGAATTCCTTAATGTGGACTTGCAGCAGATCCCCAAGAGTTCACTTGGTTAACAACATCAGCAAGGAAGAAAAGATTTTCCCACATCCCTTTTTAAATGAGGCTGCTGAAATTAAGAAATTAATTTCTGAAATTAAGAATCTTTGGCAGAAAATCAGGAATGGTGTTTTGTGGGAAATGGCCACCTACTCTGTATTGAAACCCAAAATAAGTGCACACTTTTCCTTAATTCTGCTAGGTGTTGGTGTGTCCTCTTCCAGGCACTGTTTTGCTCCTGATGCCAGCTGGGGATAGTTGGGGTTCAGGAACAGCTGGTAAGCCATGTGTCTTCTACATGTGTTGGGACAATCCTGGAAGTTTCAGTCCCCAATCCCAACCCGAGGATGTCTGGCTGAGTAAAGCTGTTCTAAATAAGCCAAATGAAATAGACGAAGCCCAATCTTGTCCACCCCTTTTAATTTAATGGTTAAGACATCAATAATAAATCATGGAGGTTAAATATTTAGCAAAGTGATAAAATGAGTTCTGAAGAACCTGTACTTGAACCACTTGTCTTTTTAAAGACCAAGTAGACAGAAATTGATCTCTCCTGCCTTATAAAATAACATGTAAAATGTCTGACCAGAAGCAAGATTTCCTTCTGCAGGGGTTGGCTAGCACCTTTTTAGATGAACAATTTTTATTAAAAGGCATGAGCTTTCGTGAACTACAATTCTACTTCCTCAGATGCTGCATCTGATGAAACTTGTGAAGGCTTCTGCCGTTTTGTAAAATTGGTTCATCAGAAAAGGTGCTACCAGACTCCTGTTTTTTGGCTACCGTAGACTGACACGGATCACCTCCTACAATTAGTTCATGGAGGAGCCCTTAGAAAGCAGAAGTAAAAGGCTTAGTGGCACATAAAGGGCACATTTAGAGAACAGCCCTTTACCCATTTATTCAAGAATAAGTTCCACTAAACCCAATGGGATCTTCTTTTGAATAAAGTATAGAATTGCACTTAGTCTTTTAATAAGATGAGGAATTAGATCATGTTCAACAGTTAATGCAGTTATATAAATTGAAAGCATCAGGTCCCTTGTATTTTGAATCATTTCCTTTCATACAGGCAGAAACATTCATCATTCTGTTCATTTATCCAAGGCTTGTTGTATATTCTTGATTTACCCACCCCTCTCCTTCCACTTCATTCATTCATTCATTCATTCATTCATTCATTCATTCATTCATTCATTGCTAGCTGGAGTACAGAAATATCTTTGCACATAAATAATATCTTATGTACTTGTGTCTAACTTGAAAGGGCATACTCTCAGACAAATCACAACGGCTGCCTGAGCAGAGAAAAAAAGGACACCAGAAATCTATATATCCATCCTTTTCTGAAGGAGAAGAAGAGCATTTAATTTTTCTCTCTCTCTCTGTTCATTTATTTATTTGTAAATTTTATTTGTAAATTTGTAAATCTGCGCAGAGAACAAACCCACTCCCGTCACTGAAGATGTTACCTAGTTGGGTAACGAAACATCTGCAAGAAAACAACCAAGCTCAGAGAACCTCAAGAACTCCACAGTTCAACCTGAGCTATTTACATTATCTTCAGTTTGGAGATGACATGACACCATTGACTGAAACAGTGGAGAGTTATCAGAACTTTGCACAATGGGGGATCATCTCATGACAGTGTCATCTGATCAAAGGGGCTCATGGTGAACTAGAGCAGGAATTGAACCTTCTTCAAGATTTGCATCCTTGAATTGCATTCCCAAAACATAGGGAAGATGCCAATTTGGGGGATTCTGGTAATGGTGCCTTCTCTTTGGCTTGAACCGCCCCCTCCCCCAAACCAAGCCTCTTACATGTGTTTCCGTCTCTTCTTTCTTCTTCTGTTGACTGACGAAGCTGCACAAAATAAGGGACTGAACCTTCCCCTAAATAGCAAGAGTTGTGGAACGTTAGAAAGAAATAAAGTTTAACACAACTAAGTGGTCTGACATCCCGCTTGCCTGGGAAGCTTGTAAATAATTTGAGGAACTGTGATGCAATGCAATACTCTTTATTTTATCTCTTTGCTAACTGTGAATAATTATTTTGCAATCTGCTGCTCCCAAGCAGAGCTTTCTACACCACTTTCATGTTAATGAAAGTAATATTTGGGGTATCTGCACTCCTCGATAGCTTAGATCTAAGGCCCGGCAGTTACAAATTCTAGCTCTGAAGGGCAGGACTAGAATCAGAACTCTAACCCTAACAAAACGTTGTGGAGAGTAATACTTTTCTGCCTAAGATGGACCAATTTCTCAGGTAGCTTCCAAGCTTTCAGTTTGTTTTTTAACAAGAAGCACCAATTCCACCAACAGGAGGTTGGTTCAAAAGGCTTGGGGTGCCTTCCAGCGATGGGCTCTTGCTACTACAGTCAGCCCTTTGCGGTAGGCCAGGTCAGGAAACAGGCACCACATGAACTACTGGAACTCTATTGTTATAGGGTATAATAACAGTATCTTGAAAGCCTGGTAACTACCCAGAACAAAATGCACCGTGTGGCTATTCCCCCCCCCCCGCCCTTGTTTTTTGCCAGCAAGACCTACAAAAGGAAAAGTGATAGAAGAAATGGAGGATAACGTTGTCTGGATGACCTGTAAACTATTTACAAAGTAGGGCGATAGTTTTCAATGACTTGACTTGACTTGACTTGACTTGACTTGACTTGACCTGAATTGAATTGAATTGAATTGAATTGAATTGAATGTCTCACTTTTAAGAAAGGGAGTCCACAGGTTAGGTTAAAAAAGTCAAGATGGTAGGCGCAAGGACAGAATGGAAGCCCTGCTCTTTTTTACATGCCCCTTTTTGACCACCCCCTGCCCTGAAGATGTCCTGACAGAAAGAGTCAAATGAAAACATTTCCAAAGAGATGAATCTGAGCACGAGGCTGGAACGTGGTTTGTCCTTTAACATAGACCTCACCAACCATCTTCTCCTCATTACAATGGCCTCATTGAGGATGGGGGGGGGAACGTTATTTTACCGTGGTGAGAAATCTGTGCCAATCTCCTTCAAATCTCCCCGAAATGATTGTCAGGAGATGGTGTTCTACTTTCTGTCCAGCCTGCAAGAAGGTTTAAGCTAACATGGCCAAAGGCCATTGCCAGTTGCCCTGTAATTGTTCACCTCCGTTCTTGAAATGAAAAGTTCATTCTTCCCCGCCCCCCGCCGCCCTTTTTCCCTCATGCACCAAATGGCTCAGCGTTCAGTTTCCTGCCCCAGCCATCTATCAGCCTAACTGGCCCCATAAAATAAAGAAATTACCCTGAAGCCGTCTGCCACAGCAAGTTGCTTTTCCATGCTGCCCCAAGGAGGGAGGGACCATGTGGGGCCCCAGGCAGAAGATCTGGTGGCAGAACCTCCCTTTCATGTCTCTGCAAACTGCACTGATGACCCTGACATTTCCCATCCTTTCCTTTCGTATCACATTAGTGGAAAAGTGACCTGTGGTGTTTCTCTGGAATCCCACAAGAAAAGAATCCCTCACGTGGCTTGGCAGAGTTCCCAGGACAACTTGTTCTGAAACACCACCTCCAAGCTGTGTTATTGTCAACCGAAACACATCGTCCGCTTAATGGAAGGTAGTTTGGACTCTTGATCAGCTGGGTTGTGACTTAGGAGCATAGCCTCTGGGGCACAATATATTTCTGTTGCCAGGTTCTGCTTCACTCCTGAATGCTTTTCTTTGTTGTTACGAGGATGATCCTCAAATGATGAATCAATCCAACTGTGGGGAATTTGCATCCTCCACTTACTAGGAAGAGCTGAATAAACCTTTCCTAGCCAGCATCAAAAGGTTTGGTTGGGGAATTATGGGAGTTATATCACAACAGGTATGGAAGGGAGTAGGTCGCAGAAGACGATTCCTCTCTGTTTGCCCTCTGAGCCCCTCCTATAAACTTTGCAGTGTGGTTCTTTTAGTTTGGAGCAGATACTTTCTATTCTACCAATGCTCCTTCAGCTTGATGAAGGAGAACTGGCTTTCGAAATCCTTTCAAAGGGGAAGAGGATTTGAGCTGAATTTCTCATGGACAGGTGTGGTGTTTTTGCACTTCCTTAGCGATGAGGTGGCCATAGGGAGTGTGTGTGAATGTCCGCTCTTTCACTAGGCAATCCTCTCTCCCACAGTCTGCAATCTCTCGGCCTTCCCACAATTTAATTAAATCCGAAGGGAAAACATGAAGAGAGAACTCCTCCCGTGGGGCTTGCTCAGATTGGGAAGTGTCAGCAGCCAGGGAGGCTTCAAACCGATGGAAGGATGAATCACGGTAAACAACCCCAGTGTCACACTTGCTGTCATAGCTAGCAAAACAGAAAGCTTGAAAACCCCGAAAGAAAATTCAGAGCAACGCTCAAGCACCTAGTAGAACAACAGAAGCCTTCTTTGCAAGGGAAGGAAACTTGGAAGAATCTGCAAGGCTCATTTCAGCACAGCATGGACTTATGTATTCATCCATTGATATGCAATGTTTATATCCCACCCATTCTCCAAGGACCACCAACTGTACATTCACAGCTGTCCCCTGATCAGGTTTTCACAGTTACTACATCAAGTCCAGTGAACCCAGATGGAGACTACGTTATTTTTCAGGGCTAGTCCAAGGTCAGATGAAGGCCAAATAACAAATAGTACTTCTTCCCTCCTATACCTTCAAATGAGAGGCCTTGAACCCAACTTGTCAATAATTTGGGCACTTGAGATGTAACATTTCACAAGCTCCTTCCTCCCACCCTGGCAGATAAAGAAGGTTGGCTACCAAAATAGTCAAGATGGATCAGCAGTAGCCCCGACATTTGCAAAATGGAAAATAAATATTTACAAGGAAACAAAGGAGTATCAAAGACGTGCAAAGGAGACTGAGATAAATATTGGAAGGAGGGCGTTCCTCATCCCATCATCCAAGTTGTGTTCTGTTCATCTTCCCAACACACAGCCTGGCTTGTCTTTGTGCAGAAATTAAATGCAATCTCCACACCATCACATCACTTTGCTGGAAAAGTGCATCTTCTACTCTGCCTTAATTTGGATGCAAAGTGATCTTGGACACAGAAATTGATCTCCAGTTCTCTATTATCTATGTCAGGGAATGTTATATAAAGGCTTGGCTGTAATGCACCCAGTAAAGATCTTGACAGAGACATTAGCTACTAAAATACAGATCTAAATTCAAATTTCCCTTGCAACATCATCGCTATAAAGTCAGGATGTTTCTGCTAAAGTGTCTGAAGGTGGCCCATTTTTTAGTGAAGAAGGTGGAACAGAATGTAGCAGAAAATATTTTAAAAGATCCAGTTGGCATGGAAACTGGATTTCTCCTTCACAACCTTTTCTTGAACTATCCAATGTAACATTAAGTTTTGATTTGAAACAGACCTGTGAGTAATACAGAAAGGGAGAGGTGGCAGAAGTAAGAAAGTAGTTGCATTAAAAAAAATACCGTGTTTGTTCCTGGTGAATTTTCCAGCTACAAACAATAGTGTTCCTTTGCTGGCTTATAAAAATGTTTTATTCCTCTTAGTGACTTAACGGAACCTATAAGGCTGGAAAAGATCAGCTGGTTCATATGACAGTTTTTGGTTCATTAAGTGTGGGCTAATATTAATTCCTGATTAAAATATAAGTAAAACTATATTGGTGATGTTTTTTCAAAAGGCGTTTGATTTGTAAGTGGTTATTATACTGACATCAACAACGTTGTTAGTGATGCTTGTATGAATGAGTGCATGGCTTATATTGAGAGTATTTGAAATGAACATCCATTTCATGTTGTGGGAGGGCAAGGAATCCTGTTTTCATTGCTGTCCTTATTGGCCAACTATATTATACTTTGACTGCATGGAGGCTCCCCAAGGAAGGGAAGAGTTCTGTCATAATGAGATTCCCCCAGAGGCAGGTATGATGGCCAACCATAGGCATTCTCTTTGGGATGGGGCATTCACAGCTGGGAGAGTCACCAAAGTCAAAACCCTGCCCTTCTTACGTGCATTGCATGCAAGGGGTGAGGCTTCTATATGCAGTCACCACCACCACCTTCACTTTTGTGACCCTCTCTGTAGACCTTCCTGGTTCTGAGAAACTCGAGAACATCCCATTCTTTCTCTGGACCACACCAATCTGGCTGTGCATTTTTGCACAAGTCAGCCTTCTGGAACACAAAGGGATTTATCTCTGGAAACTGCAGGACCGCCCCAGAACTGGAAGAGTGGTATAGTCCTGGAGGGAAACTAGAATGTTCTAGAGTTCCCCAGAATGTTCTATCTCTGGAACAGAACATTTGGCACTGTCCAGGCAAACAGGAATATAAATGGCATCCATGTTAGCACCAAGGAACGCATATAGCAGGCTTAGCTCTCTCTCTCCTATTTTTCCAAATATTGAATAAGGTTTGACTGAACTCTATTCCTTAATCAGAACTGTCCATCAAGGGAATTATTCTTGCTCCTTAGAAACTAAACTTGGTGATGAGTTTGAATAGGATCACCATCTGTTTCTTATATTCCACTACTTCTCATTTCCATACCTGAGATCATTTTGATACATTTTTGGTTGAGGACAAAAAGAATCAAGTAAAATTATTTTTGGAATAACAATATAAATGTTGATTAAGCTTTGGAAAGAAAGAAGCAAAACATGGAGGAAGAATCATACCAGTGTTGAAAGTAGCTCATTTTCAGCAAGATCCAGAAGTTATATGCTCTCTGGCTTGTTATACAAATCGCCACTGAACTTTATTTCTCACTCTACAGGGCCAAAGCTGTTTTATATGGTAGGTTGTAAACAGGACAATCTTTGATTTTTCTGTCGCCTGGTGGTTATATATCACTTGCAAAGTCCACTGCAAAGGCTTTGCCCTGCAGGATCATAAAATATGATATACTGAGACCATTTAATACAGTGATTTAACTTGGCCTACTGAAAGCCAAACTTGTTTGGCCCATCGCTTTATTCTGCTCCTATGTTGTTCTGTTCTAAGAGAGTTCTGGTGGTCCACTGGGTTCCAATATTCAAGAAGGATTGCCAGCACTGATTCTTCCAGAGGTGGAAGCTAGTTGATAGGTAGGATTGTTGGACTTTGCCACCTAGTGGCAAGCAGTCAGAGTTGTGGTTCCTATTGGCCTTCAATTCCTGTTTGCTTCATCGGCATTTAAAGTAGTGTAGTTCTCCATAATCTCAGACTAGAGACTTAGGGGAAGACATTTGAGACCAAAGAGATGAAGCCTGTTGGTATTTGGTGGGGACAGGAGGCAATTCCTGAGTCTATCTGGAGGTTTACTCTGGAGGCCATGAATACAGACCTTCAGGTTTTCATTGACCTTGAAAAAAACAAGCCTGTTCCTGGTTTTGAGTTTCTCACCCAGAGCATCCAGCCTTCTCTTGAACACCTGGAGTGAAGAAAATCAGCTTAAAAAATGACATAGGTTTTCATGTCAAACCCTAAGATCTGATTGTCCTATTTGTGCATCTCCACTTCCTTAAAGGATAAAAATTGAGGGGAAGCCAGTTCTAAACCCAGATGGCACCAGTTTCTGGAATATACCATATGAAGTTTTGCCAGTCAGCCTTTAAGATTCCCAGTGATTTCATGGAGGGTGTCAGCTGCATGGATACAGCCTAACGCATTTGAAAATGCTTTGTTTGTGGAGTTAGGGACATAATATCCCATAGTCTTCAATAAGTTTTATCTAAAACAAATAGGGAATTTCAAATGCTCCATACCTACAGGATCCTTGAATAAAGGCTGGAGCAGTGCACCCAAGTTGATCATGTGGTTCAGCCATTCATTTGTTTCCACAATGAATGAAGAGAAAGAAGCATATTGTTTGGTTGGTCTGTTTCCAGATGCAATTCAGCAGTTGTGTTCAACAAACCAGTCACTACCCTGGTGCCCTCAAGATTTGAGCTACTGTATTTGGGCAGCAAAAATCTGGATAACCACTAGATGGCAGGAAAACAATTGTCATGTTCAGCCCAAAGAACTCCACAAGACAGTGCAATATAGTTCTGTTGCGTTTATTAGCTTCCACCTCAAGACAGAAATCTCTCCAGACTGAACCTAAGTTCCCAAGCCAACAAGCCACACCACTGTGAATTCCTTAGGGTGGTGCCAGTCTCGTCTTCTTAAACTTCCCACGCTCCTGTTGAGGGCTAAGGAAATGCTTATCTCCCTGAGCCTGGCCTTCATAACACCATTCCATCACAGCAATGCAGGAAAACCTCAATTCTTCACTGCCATTGAATAGTCATTCACTTCTAACCACCCAGATGGGGTAGCCCTACCAATATCTGAGATGAATCTAGAGATCCTTCCCAGTTGGGCAGTTTGGTGTGAAGAGCATCTTCCTTGGAGAGATCACTTGCTTGATCTGAAGCAAAGAAATATTTTGGTCTCCTGGCCCATTAGGCTTTGAGCTCTAATTGCTTTAATCTACTGCCTTTAACTTCTTACCTGTGTTGTCCATTTTTATTCTACCATAAAATGACAACTGCTTGATCAACGCATAAAGCAATATCTTTGGGGAAAGGACTTGAGGACAGTGCTGTCTGATCTAGAAGAAAGAAATGTTTTCAAAGCAGATCCCTGAATCTGAGAAATGCAAAGTACAGTATTATACACCCCCAAAGGCTTATATTCCACTTAGTAGCGTCTCGCTTAGTTGGAGCTCTACATTACTCTATACAACCAAAAGTCACTATATTTGCCCCTTTTTGTTCTGCAAAGACAGTTGACACCTCCAATGAGAACGGTACACATTATAAGGAATTGCTTGTCCCAGTGGCTAATGCTTTACAGAGCTGTGTGTGCATTTCATGATTAGCTAAAAATATTTGCACATTCATCCTGATGCAGCAGGAAAAAAGAACACCCTCCCCATGTTTGTGAGTCACTGAGACCTGTTTTGCTGAAGTAACCCTAGTGTGTGACGAGCCATTCTCGGAGGACAAGCAGTGTTGGGTCTGCCAGGCTAGACTACCATTCCCATGATCCCTCACTATATTGGCCATGCTGCAAAGAACCAATGGAGTTGAAATTTTCAGAGATCTGGAAGGACGCACATTCATGCGGCACTGGATTTGGGAGTAGAACAGGAGACAGTTAATGGGCCTCAGAAGTCCTGCTTAAAATTTCTCAAAGGTCAAAAGCCAAGTTTGTTAGTGAATCTTTTATTAAACTGTAGGTAAATAGCCCCAAATCAGTACAGAATAGTTGGAGGCACTTCTGAAAGGTTATTCTCACTGTCGGCACCAGGATGCTACAAAGGCCCATGGGTATATTTGCAAAGATATATAAGCCACTCAGAGTCTTATAACTGTATTGGCATAGACGTGTTAAAATAGATAGATAGATAGATAGATAGATAGATAGATAGATAGATAGATAGATAGATAGATAGATAGATAGATAAATGGGGCAGAATACCATTTTGGAGACAGATTTGGGGGCACTCTAAGCAGCTAAAGTAACAGTGGGGGATCTGTTTGTATCTCAACTTGCAAAAATCAAAGCCAAACTGACTGATTTGTAAGCAAGTCCATCCTTTCCAGAAATACTTCACTGTGGCTGGCCCTCAATTCAAAGAAGTTAAACTAGAATAAATTTCATTCATGGAACTTCTCACTCCTTAAAAAAAAAAAAAAAGAATGTGTGTTTTTGTTAATGCAGATGCACATCCTCCTAAAGTCATTATGCTAATTGCTTATATGCTCCTGTCACTCTGTGATGGGGAGAGAGAGAGGAAACACCCAGCTTTTAGAGCACCTAAAATGGGAACAGGACCAAATATGTCACATCACTTTGTTCATGGTTCTAGATCAACAGCAACTCCATACTTTGGTCAGCCTCTTGGTTTCCTTGCTCTGCCCCTTTTAGGGATCAAGACCCATGAGTGAAAACTGTGTCAATTCTCAGAGTATCCCTAACTCATGGCCTGCACCGAAGTGTGCATGTAAGAATGAGGAGTAACCACAAAGTTCTACTCAGTCACCTGGGCCCTGAAAATACCCCACATCAAAGGCATATCAAGAATTGGCATGGCTGAACACCAGCTTTGTGTAGGCAGCCAGTCTACAGAGGTTTTGATTCCTCTTCCTTCTTCTTGGTGCTCCCTGTTCCCTTGTCCTATCTAAGTGGGCAAACAAAGTCAAGGTGAAGAAGTGGAGCAATACTCTGTACTAAGTTCACATGTAAACTGTTTGGATGTGTGTGAATCGGGCCAGTGAGAGGGCAGCCAAATAGGTAACGGTAACCATAGTAAGGAGGAAATCAACCCACTCAGAAAGAACACATTAGGAGAAGAGGAAGGAAAGGAAGGGGGGAATAAATGATAATCGTATTCTTGACATGGGTCCAAGAAATCAGTAAAATACTGTTAAACAGAGAGAATGCCATGGTAACAACTCATACATTCAAAAAAGCCATTATTTACAAAATGTACATCTCAATTGTAATGATTGATTAATTGAGCAAGTAGATATTGATTCCTAGCAACTATATAGATAGACCTTCTTCAGAATGATCGGTCAGCAATCTGGCCCTTCGCATCTCCCAACCGTGTGTTTGCTGCTGTAATCAAATCTGTTCACTTTGCCCCTGGTTGTCCTCGTCTTCTTTTTCTTTTCACCTTTCCCAGCCTTATGGACTTCTCAGGGGAACTGGGTCTTCCCATCATGTGTCCAAAATATGCTAGTTGGAGCATGGTTATCTGTGCCTTGAGTGAGAATTCTGGATTGATTTGTTCTGTCATCCATGGCTATCCATGGTACGCTCAGGAGTGTTCTCCAACACCAAACTCCAAAAGCATCAATACTCTTTCTATGTTGCTTCTTCAAAGTTCAACTTTCTCTTCTATAGAGAAATACCATTGCCTGCACAACCCTGATCTTGGTAAGTATGGACACATTATGACATCTGAGTATATTTTCCAAGACCTTGATCGCTAGCCTACCAAATGCTAGATTGCAGAATATTTCGTGGCTGTTGGTTCAATTCTAAGCCTGGTTGCTGCATCTGTTGTCAATAGTTTGGCTTTCTTTATATTTAATCTTAGCTCTACTTTTTAACTGTGGTCTTTGAGTTTCCTGAGTAGAGCTTATGGATCATTTGCATTTTCAGCTATCAGAGTAGTGTCATCAGCATGGTGCACACTATTGATTTTTCTTTTTCCAGTTTCAAAATGTTGCTCATCTTCTTCCAACCCACTCTCCCTTAATATATATTCGGCCAAAGATTGAATAAATAAGGAGATAATATACACCCTTGTCTCATTTCTTTGCCAATCTGGAGCCAGTCTGTTTCACCATGTACCATCTGGACTGTAGCTTCAGGTCCTCAAAGTTTGACACAACTGAAGGCCATGTTGACTTCATTTTGGTATTCTTTGGCATTCTTACTTATCCAGCATGCATCGGCAGTAATGTATCTTGTTCCTTGGCCTTTTCTAAACCCAGCTTGAACATCTGGCATTTCCCTTTCCATTTAGGATTCTAATCTGTATTGGATGTTCCTAAGCATTCTTAGATGTGAAATTAATATATGATAGTTTGCACACTCTTTAAGACTCGTTTTCTTTCTTTGGTTTTGGTATGTAGACTTCCCTCTTCTAATCTGTTGGACACTGTGTTGTTCTCCATATTTACTGACAGTTTGCTTAGCATTTTTACTGATTCTTCCTCTGTTCTTTGATGTATTTCATCAGTTCCTGTAGCCTTCCAACTCGGTTATAACTGCAGTGCTGATCTAACTTCATCTTCTAGTACTAAAGGTTCTTGTAAATATGGAAATAAGATAACATGGATGTTGACATCTCTAGTGTACAGAAGTTTAGTATACTCCTTCCATTGTTGTTTGATCTTCTTTGACTCTGTTACTCTCTGTACATTGGCGTCATTTAGCATACCAATACAAGGCTGGAACCTTCTTCTGAGTTCAGATATATTTTGGAAGATTTCCCTTGCTTTTCTGTGTCTTTATAGACACATCTATAGTCTTACATCTTCAATATCTTTATAGAGGGTGTTGTAATACTGCTTCTTTTCTAACAGTTCTCTGAATTTTTTTCTTATTTTGTTCCTTCCTGAGATCTTTGTCTTTCTGGGCTTTGGTTTCTCTCCTCTTCCTGACAATTTTCACTGTCTGTTCTGCCATCCCGTTTGCTTTCTTCTGTTTCTTGATCTTTGGTGGTCTCTTCTTCACATTCATCTTTAACAACTTCTTTGATTTCATTTTGCGTTTCCTCTGGCTCCCCATGAATGAAGTTCAGGACTCCAAAGCAATTCCTGTAGCTTTCCTTGAAAATGGTGGATATTGCCCAAAATCATATCATGGAATCTGGTTGGCTTTGTTCTTCCACTTTAACTTGGCTTGGAACTTCTGCATGAGCAATTTGTGATATTCCCACAGCTGGCCTCTGTCCATGCACTTGCTATTAGAACTGAGCTCTTCCACCTTTTTGTACCAAAAATGTAAACAATTTGATTTCTGTGTTCTTCATCTGGTGACCTTCGAGTATATGGGCATTTTTTTTTTTTTGTTATTTGAAGAATGCTTAAGCAATGAAGAAATCATTGGGTTGGCAGAAATGGATAATGTCTCCAACTACAAATGAAACATCTAGCTTGCATATTCTGTTGATTTCAGATTGAACTTGACCATAAAACTTATCAACCTCCTCTTCTTCTGCATCAGTGGTTGAAGCATAGCCTTCTTGGCTAGCCTTGTCCAGCTTGGCATCTTCTAGACATGGTGGACTCACCTCTCACAAGCCCTAGCTCTCACATCTTCTGACCTGTTCCCCTTTAACCCTTATTAGCCATGCCAGTTCTAACAGATATCTCTCTCCAGAAGACACCATGTGGACAAGTTCATGAAATCAACTTGTCGTCAGGAGGGAAACATTACAAAATGAGAACTCCCCACATCTCTTGTTCTAAATTCTAACAAAACATGTATAGGCATGAATAATCAAGCAGAAGCTGAAAGATTAGTCAGGTCATTCCCCCCTTCTCATCATTCTCATTAGTAATGCTTAGTCATTCTTTCCTGTGTCACAGTGACATTTTCATTTTTTAGATCCTATGGAGACAACCGGCATCAAATCATTCTGTCAAGCAAGTTAATATTTTAAAGGAATATAAAATACAGTGGAAGAAATAGATAAATGGATGCTGGAGGAGCTTGGAACAATAATTTGTAAGGGCAAGTCTTGAGGGGCACAATTAAGAAGGTTGAACCACAGTGGATTCTCCCCAGGGTGTATCTCCATCACTTACCTCTGATTTGATGTCTGATCCATACAATGTGCACAGATTTCTCTGTGGGAATGAATGACATTAAATAAACTCTGAAGAGGGGCCATAGCTCAGTGGCATAGCAAAGGCTGTAGGGAGTTCAAGACCTTATCTTGAAAAAAGAAGATTTTTATCTTAGAAGCGAGGCTGGTAATAGAGGACATGATAGAGATATATAAGATTGTGCATAGAGAATTTTTTTCTCCCTTTCTCACAAAGCTAGAATGCAGGTTTATCCGCTGATGCTAAAGGATGGAGATTAAAGACAGATAAAAGGAAGCACTCCTTTCCCCCAAGGTCCCATTAAACTATAGAATGTTTTGCCACCAAATGAAGTGATGGGCAAAGATGATGACCACAAATTTAGATGTTTTAAAAAGAGAATTAAGCAACTGTGAGACAAAGAATATTTGATTAAGTGAGACTTCAGCTTAATTTAGCTTCAGAATCCTCATATGTCCTTCCTCCAGCTGTCTCCAGCTAAATAGGACCAGAAAGTAGGAGTTGTAGAAATAACTGTCTATCAAGGACATTGGCAAGTTACTGATAGACATTATTGAGCTAGTGATCTGACCCACTATAAGACCCCTCCATATATTGATCTCCAAAGTCTCCTCTTAGATACTTTCAGGAATCAATTGCAAAACATCAAACAGCTTTTTAAAACCAGCAGTATATTATGATGATCGTTTTTTATATTTTAGAACCTCTATAACAGTATTATCTAGAGGGACTAGACAGGCATTTTGGCTTCTCTGTTTAGATGATTAAGTTACAGAGTGCTTTGCAATAGAAAACCATTATATTATTTAAACTCTGGTTTTAAAACTCGGCTCTTAGACTCAGTCATGAACAAAGAACCATTGAAAAACAAACACAATTGATGGGTAATCGCTTTAACACCCTGATAATTTAGATTTCTGTCAGCTTAATGAGCGCACAAGTTTGGAAAGGCATTGTTTTCTTCTAGCTGTGACTAGTCCGTGTTATGACTTCATCTCTTAAACTTCCTAACAAGGATGGATTTTAATAAAGGGAGACTTTTTCAGCTTAACCAAATCATAAGCGAGGAATGTGGTTGGTTCCATGTTTTCTCAGCCCCAACTGTGGGAAGATGGCTGGATTAATGTCAGATAACATTTCACTCTTTGAAAGCTGGGGGGCAGGGGGCCAAGGGAGATCAGCGTGCGGCTTTTTAAAACCTGAAGACGTTTTAGGGAACCTAATTTATATAATGCACTATTACTCTTTCTATTCACTGGGACATGATGTAACTTGCATGATAAAATGGTATCGTGTGGGCTGAAAGCCTAAACCACGAATGGATGATGCAAAATTTCCTCTCCCATGAATGTGGCAAGAATGAGGTTTAATGGGATGGAGCATCCATCAACACCTGGAGGCCTATAAATTACTCATCCCTGACCTAAAGGGCAGGAAACCAGAATATCCCACCATTTAAATTGTCTAAACTTTGATAGCCGGGGTGTGGTCTGCTGAGTCCCTCCACCCCGGTTAGAGCTGAACTGTCATTTTTAATATTAAAAAATTGCATTATTAACGGCAATATGACGTCCTAGTGCTCCAATACTCAACTCAAGGATCAAATATGCTTTTTGGACCCCCAAAGATTCCACGACCCTGCCTTAAGATCACCCTGGTAGTCAGTAGATTCATGAAGTTGAATAATTATATTATGAATAAATAAATAAATAAATAAATAATATCCTGAAACTTTGCATTCCAGATCCCTCCTGTAGCCATCCGAGGGTCACCGCCTTTCCCGTAATCAACAGAACACCTTCCAAGGCATTTTCTTGGGCCTGTTGTTCCGTTCACATTTCCTTCTAGAGTAGTGATGGCAAACCTTTTGGGCTTTTCAGAAAATGCCTAAGTTGACTCTGCTGGAATGTCACACACCTCCCCCCCGAACAAAAGAGAAACAATCCTTTACATATTCATTTATTTAAAAGAAATACAGTCCAATCATGCGTGGTGCTATGTATTATATAAAGAAACATCAAATAATTACAAAAATGAAATACGAGTAAAACAAACTCAGTTTCTTTGGTAAGCCAAACAGGGAGAATAGTTGTTGCCAAGTGCTGGTGAATGCTGGCGTGTCACCCAAAACATTGTGGCGTGTCACCTTTGACATGTGTGTCATAGGTTCACTGTCACTGTTCTAGAGCCAGAATCATTCATATCTACCAACTCAAAAGTCCTATTCATTATTTCCAAATGAGTGCGTACAGGAGCCCAATTTTAGAGTTGGACCCAAATTTTGCCAAAAATTGAACCCACCTGTTGAAATTGCTAGTGGGCCTTCCTCTGAGCCACGCTCCATCAGTTTTATGCTAGGGACATCTCTTAGTCTCCTTTATGGAGACATCATACTGATTTCACTGGGGACTAAGAGCTACCTATTATAAGATAGTGTCTTTCTTGTTTATTTATTTAGTTACTTACTTACTTATTTAATTTATTGATCATATTTATATAGCTGCCCATCTCCCAAAAAAGTGACTCTGGGCTACGTACAATGCTCACTTAAACAGTCTTAGTTCTTGTGACATTAGCATTGCTTTTAGTAGAACTGTAAGTTTGTGGTTCTTTTATCATTATTTTTAAAAGCATGTTTCTTTTGATTGCCAGCCCTGGCATAGTTTTATAAAAGCTCAAGATAGAACAATGAGAATAAATGAAGAAGCAGACAAACAAAATGTACCAGACACCCCAAAACTGTCTCTAGCTTGATAGGGTTTGGAAAATTCCATAAGTTTGCTTATAGCTTTGCTGCATTCTTGGCTGATCCCTAATAAAGGGATTATCATTTGGAACTTCTGGATGTCTTCCAACTGGCCAACAAAACCCTCTTTATGAAACTCCTGTTATCTTACAATCTATTTATGTAGGTTATATTCCAGTTGGAATTTCTTCTCTAATTGCCCAAGTGGAATGAAATGGGACTTGCTGAAGACCATGTATAGATCACAACAGGTGGAAACATCTAGTCAGGCTAGGCTGAACACACTTCCTCCTCCTCCCCAAAATGGCTGGATCTGGTTAGTACTTGGATGGAAAACCACCAAGAACCCTCAAGGTTCAAAGTTTGAGAAGTCAATTAATCCAAGAAGTCTGTGGCCAGATTGTCCATGTTGTTGCCAAGAAAGCTATGTTGACATGGTTTTAAAATGTTTAATTGAAAATAAAAGAAAAAGAAAAGAAACTACATGTATGTGTTCATGAAGTCACCACAAGTCAAGCTTAACTCAAGTGAGACTCTACCTTTGTATGAGTATTTCCTATTTATTTAGTTATTTTATGTCACATTAAAAATTGTAGTTGAGCAGCAACTTTGGGACAGGCTATGGATGCCGTAGCCAAAGTTTTGGGAAGCTGCAGGCATCGTGGGAATTTTATACCACAGCCCTCTTAGCTTCCCATACTATAGGAATCTTAGCACCCTAGAAATGGTAGGGTGTTTGTCCTGACCTGTTGTCATTCCCTTGCAGGACCTTGTTGATGTCTTCTGCCTTTATATAGCACGTTATTCCCCCATCAGTGTTCTCCAGAACTTTTGGGCTTCAGTTTCCATATTCTTCCATGCCCTGAGTTTGTGGGATCTAAGTAAAGTTTCCAAAAGATCAGTCAAGGTTGGCTAGAAGGTGTTTTAATTCACATAATGTACATCAAATTTCATTAAATCAAATACAGTTTTGATCTTGTCCCTACCGACCGTTCACCTTTTTGCCCTGGTTGTGCCCACTTTTTGCAATCTAGCCTCATTCAGCCTGATCAGCGGTGATTAAATATAAACTGGTTAGACAAGCACAAAGGAGCTTAAGTAAATTAAGTAAACAAGGAATCATCCAGATTTTCAAAACAGATGAGGGATCACTATAGGTACAACAAATTGGTGTTACAGGTTGGTACTAAACTTGGGAATAAAAATATGTGAAAATGGGTCTTATGGAAACCTTGATGTGTTGGCCTTTTAGTTCCTTCTCTGCTCTAGTCCTTCTCCAATTCTACTTCCATACTTCTGTGGTAGTACTCCTGAGAAGTTTTACCCTACTGCAAAATGGAAGATTGGTCCTCATCCTTGCTATACAGCAGGAGACAATGTCTTATCTCACTTGATGACCCCCTGCTCCAATAAGAGAGACAGAAATGGGGGCCATGCAACGGCCTTTGTCCCCTCTTATGCCATCAAAGAATGCAAGAGAGGATTTTCTAACTTGTTTAGATGCAAATCTATTTTTGTTTGTTTGAATGGCTGCCTTTTTTTTCTGAATGAAGGCACTTACATCGCCTCCCAATGCAGCTAGCTGTAGCTCAAGACAGGAAGGCAAACGTATTACTTTTTATCATGGATGGCAAAGGTCCAAGCACACGGAGCAGAGGAAGGAAGCAATCTTATCAGTCCTTCTGGTTCATTGATAAAACCACAGAAGGAAATCATTCAGCTTTCAACAAGGAAAGGGAAGTCTTAAATGAAAATTAGAAATTGCCTAGGGAGCTTTCAAGTCAACAGAAATTACACACGCACCAAGCTGAAAGCTTTCAACTCGGTGGTGGTGTGAGATCAGAGCAAAATTATCTACTTAAAGCACTTTATACCGGTCTATAAAGTTAGCGGAGATTGTATTTCTCCCTTTTTGCCAAGCCAGCCACAAGGTTTAGGTTTCAACCCTTAACCTCAAAGAAACCCCAACAAATTTAATGGGATTTACTTCTGAGTAGATGGGCACTGGAGAGTGGCTGGCTCTACAAATATGCTTAGATGGTGTTTACAAAAAATATATTTTTAAAAGGATTGAATTTAAAATGCATATCTAATTTTTTTTATTAGCCTGGGAGCTTACCATTCATTTGCGAGGGCAGAGGTTCTCAAACAGCCAGTTGGGACCCCCTGGGATTCCCTATACAATTTAGAGGGGGGGGGCACATGTTTTTATATAAACTGGATTGGCTTTGTGCTGGCAAAGTGGGACACTGTCAAAATACACACCAGGCTTGCTCCTCACTTCGTCTGTGCTAGCCTGCAGTGGGCTGTCATGATACCCCAATATTTGAGAATCTCTGTGATACACAGATTAAAATTGAACTGGCAGAGATTTAGATTACTGCAAGTTGCTCTACAAGGGGCTGCCCTTGAAGACCATTCAGAAACATCAGTTGCTGCAATGGGCCACTGCCCAGTGCTTATCAGTTAACCTTGGCACTACGTTCGACAACATTGCTAGAGAAGCTGCATTGGTTACCAGCATATTTCCAGGTGCAATTCAAGATGCTGGTTGCTACCTTGAAAGTCCCTCCTAGTTTGGGGCCTGGCTATCTAAGAGATCACCTTTCCCTGATAAAATCTGCCTGTCCAGCCCCATAGTCAGAGAATTCCTGCTCTGGGTCCCCGCCTACCATGAGATGTGATGAGAGGGGCTTCAAAGGGAGGTGTTCTCTGTGGGGACTCTCCTTCTGTGGAACAGATTACCCTCTGAGATGATTATGGCCTCTCCTTTTATGGCCCCTGTAGGTTCCACCTAAAGTTTCTGTGAAGTCCCATGCTGCAAACAATTGCATTTTATCTCTTGATTCTGAGCAATGGCACATATTCTAACCCTCCTTATCTATATGGAGTAGGTTTTATGTTCCTATACAAACGCACGGTTAGTTTCATGCTCAATCTTTTGTTTTTCTTGCTAAATAAAACAAGACAAATCTAAATGTTAAAAAAAAGTTTTGAAGAGAATGTTCTCAGTCCCCTGAGCTTCATTGGCCATGTTCCAGCTTTTTCCACTGGAAGTTAAATCCAAGTGTCACCCCAGATACGTAGCCATGTTTGCATCATGATCAAGTAGAAGCATGCCACTGGGGAAAATGAAGAATGAGGACACTGATTTGCATTATTGGGCCATGATTTCCCTATGCTTGTTTATAGGTGTGAGTATAGAAATTACAACTATTTTATTTTAAATAGAAATGGAATTAGGCTCATTATAATGGGCAGAGGATCAGCTAGATGGACTACCTAGAATGGGGTCCAGAAGCTATTGAGGGAAAACTCCAAAGTATGTCTTCTTTCTTCTGGTTTTTTTTTAAATAACTTCTTATTTAAACAAATTAGGGTCAACCAAATATTGAAAACAAAAAACAGCACAATAAAACACACACACACACACAATCAGAAATTACATCAGGGCAATTTTTATTTTAAAGAACCACCTATAGTTACCAAGTATATTATTGCACATTTCAACTTTAACAAGATATTCAAAATTCTAAACTTCTACATTTAATATTTCTACCCAAAAAGTATTTGTATAGACTGAGATAATCTGTTAGAAATGGTTTTGTTGATAGAAAATGGAGATCCCATGTAAGTAAAACAAGGATTTTTAGTAGTCTTTGTTGGCAATTTCCACTTTTTCTGGGTCTTATCTTTAAATCTGGATGTTGGGCAACCCCTCAAACAATTGATTGGCCCAGATCACCCAACAGTCTGACCTACAATGTGGCTTGTTTGGGTGGGGTTTAGTATAGTGTGAACCTAGTCACTCCTGTTTGTAAATGTGGGTTATGGCTTCTGTTATGTTATGGTCCAATAGCTAACCTCTACTGATTGTGGATCACTGAACAAGCCACAGTGAAACAGGCATGGTGCCTGATGGTCGTAAACCCCTGTATTCCAGCATCTTTAGGCTATTGTAGAAATAGTATAGAAATTTGTAGAATACACCACTATTATACAAATGCAGTTCTGTGAACATTACACATGTAATCATATATTAATAAATCGCCACTTTTTAGGTCTAAGCCCACTCTGGCCAAAATGATAAGAACCGCAATCCAACGAAATTAAATCCTATTTAATTGGAGTTAAAGCATATATGGACCTCCTTCTCCAGTCAGATATTGACATATTTGACCAAATAGAAACTGCTGGTAGTCCTCCTTTCTGAAGGGGGCATCTCCAGAAGGTGGGGTCCAGAAAGCCAAGATGGCAGCATGGTCACCATCTTAGCGTTTCTGACACACACACACCTCTGGACACCTCTGGGTACATATTGTGGAGGCTAATAAACATTGCTTTTCTATGGCAATGCCTATTCTTTGGAATAGTGTCGTGCTCGAATTGTGGCTGGTCCCTGCAATTTTTTGCTTTCCAAAAACGATTGAAAAGGGAGCAGGTCCCTTTGGTGAAACATGATGCCTATGAGGGATGAATGTACCACAGTCTTTGGGTGTTACGATTTTATAACTACATAATTTTAATTTTTAGCTGTAGTTTTTTTATTTTCTCTCCTTTATTACTGTAAACCATCAAGGATCTTTCGATGGCTGAGGTGGGGGGAAAGATAGAACTTCATCTTGTAACCTGGAATTAAGATTTCCAGTGTCCATTTAAACATTAACTGGGAAAGAACCAAACCACATTCCTTAAGGGAAATATCTACAGATATGGGGGACCTGTGAAAAACTGCTGTTTCTACAGATCTGCCAATCATAAACTCTATCTACCAGCAGGCCCTCTGATGTGGTATATTATTCACACAAGATACATAACCCTCAACCCAGGTTGGGAAAACACAGTTGCAGACTGTGGCCCACATAAACCATATGATGGCTTAAGATGATGTCCTTGATCCCACAACATTCTAAAACTATGGGTCGGTTGCCATAATGGGCTAGATGATGAACTACCCAAAGCCATTTTAGCTTTCTGTACTGTGTTGTGTGAACCAGCCTCTGCATCTGAAGAGAAGAAGGTTCAAGAGTTCCCTAAAGGTGCTGGTGACTCATGACCAAGATCAAACAATAATTTTTGATAGCACATTTGGTTTTTAAATTGTGTCCCTCAGCCTTTTCCCACCGGCCTACCTATCTAATATAATCTAGAACTTCTGTTTACTCCTACAGATCTTCTGTGCTGTTTACGTCTTTTAAGTCGTCTTATTTTGTTATCATTGACTCACAGTGTGGTTGTCAAACCTGATTTATCAGAGTCCTGTTCTGTGTGACCTTTAAAGTACAGCATGTTACAGCAGCAAATCTTTTTTTTTTTCCAGTAACACAAAATGAATCAGTTGACACAGCCATGCCCTTCTAAATTTATGAGGCAATAGTGTAACTATGAACAGTGCACCGTTTACAATTTGGACATGCAATATGTGAGATCACTCCTAGAAAGATTTCTGTCTTCTGGATTATGGATCTCTGGTACTTTTTGGAGCAGCTGGTTCCCAAAATGCCCAGAAATCTCCTTAGCGCTGTTGAAAATAACACGGAAGTAGTAGGTTTTTATATGTTTTGCTTGAAATTGGCAATAAACCTCACTGCATATAGTGGGGCATTATTATTATTATTATTATTATTATTATTATTATTATTATTATTATTATTATTTTCATACATTTCTGAATTGTGAGTAGGACTCCTCAATGCAATGAAAGAATGCAATAAAGCACCATCATCATAATAAAAGAATTGAAAAGTGAATTTACTTTGCAGGACAGTAAAAGCGTATGCAAAGCCAAAGACTAATCGTTTTCTGAAGAACCCAACAAATCCTGGCCTCATGCTTACAAAAAAATATGGAATGATCATATCAAAGATGGAGTTCCACCACCAATAACCCTTGCTCTTGGTTCATATGCCATTGCAAAATAAATCAATAATGATCAACAGCTTGTATGTGGTAGTGTTGCTGGGGTGGTGGAACATCAAGGGAAGATGCTTTCAGGGACCATCTTGAAGAACTCATGGCCATGCTACCCTTCTGGTTTCTCTTCCCAATTCTTTCTCTGTCTGCTGTGTTTGATTTTCCCTGCCCCATGTCTTTTCTCTCTCACACTTCCCACATTTCCTTAACTATAAACAGTTAGTCTGGACATCTGCTATTGAGCAACATTACAGCGATACTTGGCATCTGTAGGACTACCCTCCCATGGAGCAGCTCACCCTCCAGGACAAGGATGGCCCATTCTTGTGGTTTTTCAGAAAGCTGAAAAGAACTGGTTTTCCCAGGGCCTTTTGGGACTGGTTTGGGATTCACTGGCATAAGATTTAGCTTTACTATATTAATAGACTCTTTATATTTTTATACTGTTATTATGGTAATTACATATATTGTAAAATGCCTGGAGTCCAACCGGATTGAGGAGGTCAATAAATTTCATCAATAAATAGCATCATTCAGTCATGTTCATTTCTCTATAAGAATGGGAGGGAGGGAAGGGAGGGAGGGAGGGAGGCAGGATAGTGAGATTTCAATATGCACCATGCTGAATTTGAGACCAGACAATCAGCCCAGTTGTGGAAGGAACCCAGTGGTTAATCCACCACCTTCACTGCTCTCATGCCCTCTTCAGACCAAGTTTATCCCTCCAATTGCCACCTTTAAAACCAAATCGAAACAGAGCCTTGCCTCATGTTTGTTGCTGTGTTCTTCAGCACCTGCACAAGAACATTGTGTACTGCTTATTTTTTACTTCTTCATTACCTTAACCCCAGCAGGGGCAAAAAGGCTTAAAAATATAAACAAAATGTCAACAACTTGGGGTCTACTGAATTGATCCTCACCTTCTACACCATTCTATGGCCCCTTCTCCACTGCTGCATTGAAGGCTCTCCCCCATTCTTCAGTTGGCAGAAAACTAGACCTACATGAAATCTGATAACCCTGTTATTGAACTCTGTTCTGCTTCTGTGCCCAGTCCCTACAATCTCTGATTTACCCCCAAGGGAAGGAGTGACAGAGCCTAGTAATTTTACCATCTTGCAGCTATCCCTGAAGAATAAGGAGAAGACCATCAGAATAAGGGACGTATACAATTTAACTCAAGTGCAGCTAAGGATGACTTAAGGCTGTCTCACCCCTGGGCTGGGGAGGAGATGTGGGCAAGGTCATGGGGACACGGCAGGAAAAGGGCGCATTTGGACCAGTTAGGTGCTGGTGGGGGGAGGCCATAAGCAAAAGATTAGGCTTGAGTTAACCCTTAAATCTAACTCTTAACCTCTGTTCATTGGGCAAAGCAGAAGCTCACGTCTAAAGATCATTGGCACTGCTGTCTGCCCAAAGCTGCCAGTTTTAATGGAGCAAGGAAGACCAATTTCTTCTCCCGTTTTCTTCCTAAGCCAGCTCTCTGTCCCAACTGAAAGTTGCCAACAAATCTGAACTACATTCAACCCCATATCACCCTAACATTGCGATAGTCAAGAGGAAAAATCAGAAAACAGAAACAGAACAATGAGAGAAAATAGCCACTTAAGGTCAGGACTGGACTTCCGTCATCCCTTTTAATAAGTACGGTCACCCTCCCATTTGGGTTTCTTGTTCCTAATTTCTCTATAACATCATATCTTTTCTACTTTTCATGAGTGCTTAAAACTGTCAAAAATTGCTAGATGGTGAGGGAGGACAAGTCTCCCCACCCAACCCATGTCACCGGGGAGCTGCACAGGGAATTACCTTCAAGGAGAAATGTGTTGTTGTCTTTGTCAGAGAGACAAGAATGTTGGCCTGCAGACACACAGCAGAACTGCAGGGTGGATTTGCATGTAGAAACATTTCTGAACAGACTTCACCAGTAGAACACTTCCTGGTCGGGATTCCTGGCACAAGCTCTGTTGAAGACATCCATGTCATGGAATCTTTGGGGCCAAAGTATTTCGAAAGGCCTTTGTGGAGCGCTGGGTACCTCAGTTAGATGTTCTCTAAAATGTATTTCTGTCTTCCGAGAGTTAGTGAGGGCAACATATTCCGGGCTGCCTCTGCAAAAGAGTTCCAATTGAGCTTGCACTAAAGAGAAAGGAAAATGTTGATGTTGATCGATTCAGCATCAATTCTGACTTACTTCCAGTTTATTTGCTTTACAATTCAGGGGCCAAATTATGAGCTTCTGCAAAAGTTTGTAGGATGCAAACAGCTTCTGCCCCCATTGCTTGTGCCAGTATTCTCCTCTCTCTAGGGCAAAAGAAGACTTTTAGTAAGATTTTTAAGACATTCCCTAATGGGGTCCTGCAAGGAAATGTCTCAGCATGAGGTCACTTCTGTTCCTTTCCATTCCTGTCTCCCCTCCGGTTTTTCAGCCTGCTTTTATAATAACCAGCAAGCAGGCCACGTTCAGACAGAGCATGTGTCTGCTGGAAGGACTCAAAAAGTCAAGATGGTGGCTGTATGGGTGCAACTGAAGCCCTGCCCCTTTTCTACCCATGTAAACAAAGAGTGGGCATTCAGTCACATGGCCACAGCCATCATCTTGGCTTTTTTTAACTTACATCTTTTTTCTCTACTGGTGATTACGAATAGCCACGTGAAATTATCTACAGGACCATGGGATGGTTTTATTTGCAATTTCATCTCTGTACTTTATGTCATGTCTTCTCCAGTCTCCTTGTCCAGTCACTGTGTTCCCCGCCCATCTGATTTTCCTTTCCTTCCCTCCCAGGGATTTCATTCCAGCTCATATTTAGACCTGACCTTGTCATCATTCATGCCACTGAGTAATCATTAGATTTCTTAATTTTTCCATTACACCACTTTCCCTAGAAGATATTCATATCCATGCAAATTTCAGGGTTCCCCAACGCTTGCTGATTTTTTCCCCTTGGCTGTAGAGAGCGCAGCTTTGGTTACCTTTGCACGAATGTGGGGGAAAGTAAACCAGTTTTAGAAAGAACGATCCTGTCATTGGATGCGATTAATTGATCTTTCAAACGAACAAGCTGAAACTAAAAACTATGTGTGCGGTTTAACTTTAATTTTATTTATTTAAAAGCTGCTTCTCCCACCTTTGTGTCAAGAGGAAAGTAAAAGTGTAAACACTCTGATGGAACAGAACTGCTTCTAAAAGGATTATCACTGGGCAGAAAAATTCTCTTGTATTGTTTTCTACCAGTTCTTTCTACCAATGTGATGAAACAGAATTTGCTTCTGAAAGTTTGCTTTGCAGAGATTCACATGGGTGGAGTCAGTCATTCAGTCTAATGTTGGGGCAGCCCTGTGTGCATTTAGGTTGCCCTCATAGAAATCGTTCACGGGTGTTTTTGTATTTATTTGGTGATGAGGTAGCCAAGGAGGGCCTGGGAATATTCTATATTTTACTGTACACTAATTCTCTGTGGTCTTCAGGACTTCCCACACTTGCACTCAATTCCAGCCTTGCTGGCTGGGGAATTCTGCGAGTTGAAGTCCACACATCTTAAAGCTGCCAAGGTTGAGAAACACTGGATTATGCTGTGATTGGAACGTATTCTAGAAGCCCTGCTCTTAGAAGAACGTCACCAAATTGAGCATGGGGGCAAAAGAAGGATTGAGTTTGAAAATGAGCCAGATGACGCCACAATCTGTAGAGACAAGAAAAAGATCTCTGCAATGTATCCAAATGGGACAGGGGCCCGGAAGGTTGCCAAATCCTGCTTTCTAAGCCCCCTTCTCTGCTCCCTCCTGATTAGGTGACCGTCTGCAGGGCTGAGTGTCTGCAGCCTGTTCCCTAATGTTTCCAGTGCAAAACATGTTCTCCCAAAGAGGGGAGAAGAGAATCACACACAGAAGAAGATGCAGATCCCTCCTATGGCCATTGCTCACTCCCACGAGATTGGGAAAGGAGCATTTGTCGAGGCACACCCTGCAGCGTTTCCTTATCTTTGTTCTCTCCTGAATCCCCATCATTCTGCTTCATCAGAGGATCCAGTGGCATTACAACAGCAGTTAAAATACAAAACCTCGATGATGGACAAGAATCAAATGGATAGAAAACCGCATAAACCCCACAACGGAAGATCTCGATCGAATTTCAAGAGAACAGGAGCAGGTCTTTAATAAGTTAATAAGAAAATGGTAAAACAGAAAGGAATGCAGATGTTGTGAAATAGCAGAAACCACAATAAATACAATATCTCCAGCAAGCAGTGGAACAAAATGAGATGCCCCATTCCAACTTAGCCATCACACCTTCTTTCATAGTATACCATTATGTTCCCTTTCCAATCTGGTTTTCCTCCCCCTACTGCAAAGAATCAGGTGGAATTCTAGAGTGTTAGGCTGCCCACCCCACAAAAAGGAATACTTTTTGCTTTCTGTAAACCTTGGGTTTTCCTTAGGCTATCAATACATTCCTCCATGGCAAAAGCAGCGATGGCATTTGCATTGGACTGTCAGAAGCCCAGGGAACCATGTAATAAATCCCAAGTTGTGAAGAAGCAGCCCTGTAGCCAGTGTGCCTTTCACAAGAAGACATTCTGAAGTTCATGTGCCTTCCCTAAAATGGGACCCCAGGGCCAACTCGCTGACTCAAGAAGGAAAGGTCTTGATTTGAATGTGGACATTTGTGACATAGTCCCCACCTCTTTCTAAAACATTACTGCCCCTATAATAGATTCTAGATTTGACTAGATCATGTAAAAAAAAATGTAGACATTGGACACTGAATCCAGTGTTCCAACTTAGACTCTTTTTCTGACCAAAATTATTCCCTTTCAACTTTCTTCCTACAAATCCAACATTTTTTGGCCTAGATATCTTTTTTTCTTCTTAAAAGGTAAGACCATTTTTACATGTTTGAGGTGATGATGATGATTGATTGATTTGCATCATATATCTTGTTTGCATACAACCATTTCTCCTGAACAAGGAACCTATTAAATATCTCTGTCACTCTTCTGGCCAAATTTGGGATCAGCGGTAAACAAAACTTCTTTGAAGGACAGGTTATACATCTTGTGCAAGCAATGTGGCTTTTATGACTTCTAAATCCCTTTCTTCTCCTTTCTTTTCCTTTCCTTTCCTACCTTCCCTTCACTTTCCATTATCTGATTCCTTTCCTTTCGCTGTTTTAGTTTTCTTGCAAAACTAGCTTCAGCTTTATGTATATTTTTCCAATCAACTTATTTCTGTTTTTTTTGAAAATTGAATTGGAAAGACCCAAGGGGAGAAGACCTCTCACCGAGTGGCTTTGAGAATATAAGGAATTTTAACTATTTCCTGTGTAAAGTCTGAGGATCCTCTTTGGCCAGGCAGAAATGACACTGTGCAAATAGCCGTGGCGTAGTTTTGAATGACTGGTGCAAATTCCTTCAGGAACAACGCCTGAAATTTAAAAAATAGAAAGAGAATGACCTGGGGCTTCATTTATACACCATCTATCTGGTTGCCACCAAATTCAGCAAATTTGGGTGACAGTATTAAACTGACAAAATAGAAGCAGTGGTAAACTTGGGTTTGATCTAACTTCCCCACATAATACAGGTGTTTTGATCAGCCAAAGTTTGTCCCAGCTAGGCTCAGTATTGAAGGTTTCTTGTCAAGCAAACCAGATACATCTGAAGCTCAACAATGTTTTGTTTTGTTTTGTTTTGTTTTGTTTTGTTTTGTTTTGTTTTGTTTTGTTTTGTTTTGTTTTATTTTATTTTATTTTATTTTATTTTATTTTATTTTATTTTATTTTATTGTTAGATTTCTATCCTGCCTTTTGCATAGGAGCTCAAGGTGGTGTATGTAGTTTTTGCCCACAATAACCCTGCGAGATGAGCAAAAGTCACTGATGAGCTTCTACAGCTGGCAGGGCATTAGAACCTGGATCTCCTGGGCCCTTGTCCTACCCTTTAAACATTACACCACACTTGGGGACTACATAGCATATCCCTGTACTGTCGTCTTCTTCAAAGCAGTATAGAAGTCATTTGCATTCTTCTGGAATTTCATCTTCCTACTTCCCAATCTAGCCCACAGCAGAATTTTCTGGTAGTCTCTGATCTCAGACCTAACCAAGTCTAACCAATGCTTATCAGCCAAGGTTGATCATAACCAGTGCGTATCAGTGCAGATCAGCCAAGGTTGTCTAGGTGCACCTACCTGAGGCAGACAGACAGACAGATGATAGATACATAGATAACAGAAGGAGATGAGATACAAATGAAAGCTGTTCTAGCAATCCTGCTGGAAGATCAGCTCCACCCTTCTGCTCATATCTCATAATCATATTTAGTTGGTCTCTTTTATTTTATTTGCTAGATTCCTGTCCTGCCTAGCAGTTAAAAACTGGGGCCTGATCTTGTCATTTCTGCTCCTTTTTCTTCCCATCCCTTTTTCCATTGGTGTCATGTGTTTTGGTCTATAGGCCTATAAGTGAGGTACTGTTTTCTGTTGATTGAATGTAAGCCCCTGAGGGAACTGTTTTTGACTGAACTGTGGGGCGGGGAGGGGGGGGAATCCTTTATAGAGATAAACGACAATCAGTTAAATTGTTGCACTCACACAGACACTGCCTAGGGTGGCAACTCATTTCCTAATGGTAGGACTGGACTTTTGCAGAAGCTCCCCTTACCTTAGAAGGTAGAGGGTAGGAAAAAGGTTCTGGAGTGTTCCTTCTGTGATTCTTGGGCTTTTCATGCAGAATGGAATCATGCTGAAATGTGAGAGAGCTTGATGGCACTACCCAACTGTATTTTTAAATGATTCTGGGTTTTTTTATACTCTGCGTCATGCATGCAACAGAACCAGGGTGATCCTGTGCAAACTTTCTAAGGTGTTCCAGAGCCAAATTATGAAATGCAATACACTGGAACAGACCACAACCTGCAGCATTAAACAAGAAGTTCCACCATGATTCAGACCAGATGGCCATTTATGAAGAGGGAAAAGCAGTCATTCTTGTCCCTTCTGATGATGTTCTATTATGGACCAAATCCTGCTGAGAATCCTTCCTTGCAGTTTCTCCCCAGCTTTCCTCCCAAGACAAAGTACAGAGGGAAATTTTGCCAGCAAGGATGGATTAAATTCCAGATGCCACAGTAGCATTGGGGGGGGGGGGAGTATAAAAGTTGGCAGGTCCAGGGTTCCTCCTCAAGGGCCCTCTTGCTTTGCATCTCTATCATCCATAGAAGATGACCAGCATGGAAAACTACAAGGGGCTGTGCGTGATTGAGAAAGCTCCCCAAAAAATCCACACATATCAAACCAGTTTGGCAAGAACCTCCTTCAAGGGAAGACAAAAGTCAATTAGGCATTGTGGACTCTCTGTGTTTAGAACTTGAAGTCAGTTGAGATGGACAAGAAAATTATTGCCTCTTTTACTGTTCCAAGGATTTGTAACTGGAAGGTGGCAAGATAGATATTTTTTAAAGTATATGAAATGATCTGCAGTTTCCAGCAATGTTTCCATTTCAGAACTTCATCTGAAGACTCTCCAAAATTAGGTTGTTTTCCTATTGTGCAACATTTTCAGTAACCAAGAAATGATACTGTTAGAACTGTAAGATGGAGGGGCAGATTGTCCAGACAATATCCAATGTTGAGATGTGATCAAAGCCAAAAATCAGGTGCAAGTCCAGGATACTGAATTTTAGAGAGCCCTCAAATTCAGCAGAGGTTATCCTGCTCTCCTCTTCCACCCTCCCCCATGGACCCTATAGAAAAATAAAGGTGCCATATACACCAACTTCTAATTCTTTAGAAGCAGTGCCCTACTGGACAGAACCCCTGGCCCATCTAGTCCAGCAGTCTGTTCTCACAGTGGCCAACCAACTGCCCAAGGAAGCCCACTAGTCTCCCAGCAGATGGCCTTCAGAGGCAGTCCCACTGCCATCAAGGCGAATAGCCATTGATCCCCATGAGTTCCATGAATGGGTCCAACCCTTTTCTGAAGTCAGCCAAGCTGGTAGCCAGCACCACATTCCAAATTCAAATTCCAGAGTTGACTTACACGTTATGTTTTAAAAAATCCTTTTTTTTTCTGCCCTGATTCTTCCAGGATTCAATATTATTGGGTGACATCTGGTTCTAGTATTTTGGAAAAAGGAAAATAGCTTCTCCTTATCCACAGGGGTGTCCACAGGAGGTAATGAAAACCAAGATGGTGGCTGTAACCATGTGATCAAAGTACCTCCTCTTTTGAATAAAACAATGTTTCTCTTCTACCCATCTCTCTCTCTCTCTCTCTCTCTCTCTCTCTCACACACACACACACACACACACACTTTTTTCTTTAACTCAGCCTTAATTTTTACTTCAGATCAATAGATTTAGAAGTTGTGGGGGGGAATACATTAAACTAGTATTTCTTTGCACGTGTCTCTGAATCATCACCAGCTGTATTTAGGACATTATATACAAGAGCATCCTTGAATATATTGCCCTATTCAAATATTGTAGTGATTCTTAGCAACAAAAGAGCTTTCACATCCTGTCATACTAAAAAAGCACATTGAATTGAGAGGTTGGGAAGACAAGTTCTAAGGCATTCAAATTGGATTGTCAGTTGCTGCATTCAGAAGGATTAAGATGGTGTTACTCTTGTTCAAATGAAGGGTGGTGACCTCAGGCCACCTTTCAAACCTCCAGATTGGTTTTCCTTGGATAGGAAGAGTCTGCCCATGTTTGTGTGAATTGGAGCACCACCAAAACCATGAAGAACTGTTCAGAAAACAGAAGAACTTAGAAGACTCCTGCTGGATGAAACCAGTAGGCAGTCTCGTGCAGAATTCTCTGTCTTGCAAAGGCCAACCAGGTTCACTCAGGAAGCTTGTAAATATGGAGCAGATGGCAAAAACTCTTGTCTACTGGTATCCAAGCAGGCTGTGCATGATTCCAGAGATAGCAAAACACCATCAAGGCTATTATCCATTGATAGACCAATCCTCCAGGAATTTGTAGAATTGACTCTCAACTCCATCTACATTCTGTACCCATCATCACTCCTGGATGGTCATTAATCCTATAATTTAACCATTAGTTACAGACCATGTATTGATATCGAATTTTCCTGCATTCAGTTTTAATAGAAGACTCAAATTCTAACACTGTGAGAGAGGGTGAATCCATATGCTATCTACTTTTCCCATTCTGTGCATTCATTTTTATATGTCTCACAGGTTATTCCTTATCTTCACTATCAACACCCCAAATGCTGAAATCTTTTCTCACAGAAAAGTGCCTCTGATCCGATCCTCTAATGACCTTGGTTGTCGTCGTTACTACTACTACTACTATTACTACTACTACTACTACTATTATTATTATTATTATTATTATTATTATTATTATTATTATTATTTTCCCCCCTCTTTTTTTTCACTTTTTGCAATCTAAAACAACCTTTTTCAGTTATGCTGAACAAGCTACGTTGCACGAACACATTAAGAATTGGTTAAAGATCCTGTCTGCATATATGATTCAGCTTTGAGTCAAGAATTGGTGACTGATCCAGCTTGCAAGTCTGGTCTCTGATCTGTGTCCAATTTGCAAGGGTGAACCTGCCCAGTCAATTTTTTGAGGGAGTAGTAGCCCACTTGCAACAGATACAACAAAGAGCAATGGAAGAGAGAGGAGTTTATACAATTAGAGACTTGACTAGGGACAGGAAACCTATCTGGTAGAAGCATTGGTCAGAAGTTCAACCTGATTGCAAGTGAGACAGTGCAGTCATGTCTTGTAAGCTGATGAGATTGTATCAATCAAGAATATGAACAGTATTTAAAGAATGATTTGTGTGTAGCCATATAATGGAAAAAACCAACTCATCTGTAATTATAACATTCTTTTACCAAATACAACAGGTTCTTTTGAAAGCCTTTTGAAAGTAGGCAAGGAGGACTTGGGGATGGAACTAAGTGAGCAATCTTGAAACTTTATATGGTATTAAATTCATTTTAACCTCATGGTCAGTTTAGATCATATCCTTTCATAAATTTGCACTATATAGTATTAACCAAAATCTTTCTAGACTATTATAAACAGCACATATTACCACTGCTAGTAGGGAAGCACACTTCATTAATCTTCAGTGTTTTTTAGAAAACTGGAAAGAACATTCAGTAATCTTTGATTATTAATTTGAGTATAAGTGTATTGACTGTTTCTCCCAAATCTTATAAAACAATGAAATATGAGATATTAATCTTTGGTGGTGATGGTTGTTAATTGCCAGATTTATTACAGCAAAACATTAGAAAACTGGAGTATAACTTACTTTGCATTAATGGTATTTAGAAGTATGAGAAATATCATTGATGAAAGATTAATAGAAAAGCAGAGCTTTGCAGAATCCTTTATTCAGGTTTGTTTTGTCCAGATTTGGCCCCTATTTTTTTGAGCCATACTAGCAAAGCAATTCTTCATAGCCCAAGACATCCACGCAATGCAAAGGTCCAGTTCAATTAGAGCTTCAATATATGCAGACAAGACCCTCTGGTCCTTTATGGCAATGAATTGTTAGCAACCCAATCATCCTACTATTTCTAATTTAATCTAAAAAAGCAAACAAACGAACGAACGAAAAACCCAGCCATGTTCCAGGGAAGACAAACAGCATCCTATCGTCAGTTTTGTTTTATTTCCTCAAGTCCATTCCTGAGCTTCTCTTGCAAAATCGCCTTTCCTAGCTACAAATAACTGGCTGGGTTCACACATTATTCTGAATCCTACATTGAGGTTAACTCTGCATAGTTGCTAGGTCCACCTTGGTTTGCTCTGCCCCGGGCAGAAAACCCTATGGTGGGTTAACATGACATCCTGGCTCACAGAACTCGCTAAGACAACGGCAGGGTTCCCACATCTCAAACCCAGGTCAAGCGATCAAAGCCCCGCCCTTTTTTAACATGCATCCTCGCCATTTCTGATGTCAGGCGTGGGTCTATTTATTTTCTTATGCAGAAAAGGCACTCTTTTTGTATTCCAGGATATTATGTTTGGTCAGTTCTCAGTTGCCTTAAATCTACCAATGGCAAATTCTTTTCTTTTTCATTGATAGACCCCACATTGCCCCGATATTTTTTTTCTCCTTCAAAAGACGATACCAAAATGTTTCCATCAACGAAGCAGATGCAAAGGATTAAGCCACACTATTGGCTTTGCCTGGTTTTTTTTTTCCTCCCCTTAAAGATTTATTAAAACATCATTTATAAACAAAGATTTATACAAACAAACATACAGATTTGAAGCAAGCAAATGACAAATGTAGTTTCTTTCCTGGCATTCATACCATATAGCAAAAGCATTAAAACTATTAATTCCAACTTCAGGTTTTAGAAAATATTGTTTCAAGGCATAGGGATAACACAGTAAAAAAACTAATATAACAGAAAAAAAAATCAGGCAAATACATATATTGCTTGTTTTTGACCTAGTCTGCTGTAGGAACACAACCACTGTGATTTATAACCCATATTTTATGGCTAGTGTAGCATAATATGCCATCCCATCCAATTGTGTCTTGTTCCACAAGCCATGATTAGACCCACAATGGCTTAGCACAATGCGTAAGCCCCATCAAAGAGAGAAGGATGAACGTCTGAAATAAAACAAGCAAACAACTCAGCCCTCAGCCAATATATATTAATTTACTCTGTCATGTACCAATCTCAGATTGTATATCACATCTGAACAGCACATCAGCATTGAGAGAAACAAGTTTGCATTTGTTATATTATGCCAAGGTATATTTTTTCATTAGTCTAACAATGTAATCTGGTGACGTTTATGGAAAGGAGGGGTGGAAATGTTCTTCTGCAAATATGCGCTATCTTCGCGGAGAAGACAATGTTTCATTGAAAACATTGTACTGTGTTACAGGAAGTGTCAAAGTCTCATTCAGCCTTGTGAATTGTTAATTAGTTTCCTTTTCAGGCTGCATAAAGATGTGGTTAAAGCCAAATGACTTCCCCAAACAATAAACTGAGTACTAGTATGATTTGGCCTATGTGCGTGCAAGTCAAGTCAAGGATCACAACTTCCTCCTTGAATGACAGCTTCCTTTGCAACCAAGGAGAATCCACCTGTGGAGCCCTTGGTGTTCTCTGAGCTTGGTTCTTAAGCACTGAAGATGTGACCTAGCCAGGTAATGAAACGTTTGCAAGAGAAGAATCAAGCTCAGAGGACCCCAAGGACTCCACAGTTCAACCCTGAGCTACACATATTCACCTCTGTTAATCCACCTGAAAGCTGATTTGGCCAGCTGACAAAGGACCTTGCTGTCCTCCAGGTGGTGGACTTTAAAGAAGCAAGGAAAGTAAAAGTCATCGTGGCTTCAATAGAGGAAAGCAAGTAGCATTTTAGGTGCTGCTGCTCATGTTTTTTAATGTCCAGCACTTTTCATCTGGAATCCATCTTGGGTGGGAAGCAAAAGATAGGTGAAAAGTTTGTCAAACCAGTTCATTAAATAGGTAGACAAGCAGGAACCCCTATTAAGGACCTTCAGAAGTCAGAATTAGTATTGTACTAAAATTGGTATTTTTGTTTTTCAAAAATTGTGGCCCCAACAGAATGGTTTCTCTCTCTCTCTCTCTCTCTTTTCTTTTTTCCTATCTTATTCTCAGGGTGCTTTTGAATTTACCTTGGAGATGTTTCTAGGCTTACTTTATTGTTGTAAGGTGATTCTTTTTGGGCAAAGAAGGAGAGAGACGGGAAAAAAACTTTCAGGGGTTTCCCTTTCAGATGCCATATTTTGCATGAGCGTCCTTGAGAAATCTATTCATAGCTCTCTGGGGACGGTAAAAGAAGGAAGGAAATTAAAAATTTAAATAAAAGGAAGTTAGAACCAGCTAGTGTGGGAATAAGAAAGAAAATGAGCAACGCTGGAAATCCTATGTATTGATGAATGGTTGCATTAAAATAGCTACAACAGAAATGATGAATGCTGAAGAAAGTCAATGCTGCACATGGCCCACTTCAAATTGGTGCTTTTTCATACTAGGATGATGGAAGGTATTGCCCAGAACTTCTGGCTGGAGATGCTTGTCCTAGGTCATGTGCACATGAAATCACAGAAATATTAGAGTCCTTTTCCAGTGCTTTTGGGGGACAGGGGGACCAAAAGGCATACTGACTGGGAATTCTGATAGTTACAGTCCCAGTTCTTGGAAGGACACAAAGGCAGTGAAGGTGCATCTCAGGAACCTTCTGTAATGGTGGAGGAGTGGTGATGGTGCTGGAAGGCACTACTCTAGAGCAACTGCAGTTTTAAATCAGGCTTTTCCCATACACAAGCACTGAAATAAAAATCAGGGCACCAGTTTAAGAGGGAACAAAGAAGCATTCCCTTCTCCTGTCCAGCAGGCCCAACCTTGTAGCAATAACTTCCCAGGTTGCAGAGAACGGTGATGTTTCTTTGTGGGTCCTGTTTTTTGGGGCATCCTGTTCTGCAGTGCACTTGGTATCAATGGCCCAGGTTCTTCTCCCCTAGCTAGCCACGCTTCCTCAAGGCTTCTCATTGGTTTATATAGTACCACTCCACCCTCCTGATGTTTCCCAACGTGAAACTCACAAGAATTGGGAGTGTTCTGGCTCCCATCTTGTTTGCCCCATGGCCAGTCTGCTACATTAAAAAAGATACTTTGCTTTTTAAAAAACCAAGCATGAGTTTAGCATCAGGGTTTCCATTTGTGGCCCTTAGGGTGAGTGGCATTGCCATCTTAAGAACTTTTCTGAATTTAGGGGAGTGGGTGGAAGCTTAATGGGTGACCTACATGCCTTTGGCTTAAAACCTTTCAATCCCCCCTCCCGCCAACAAATTCCACTGATTTCTCCATTTTGGAGGTTCTTAAAGGTGAACTCTAGGCCAGCAAACATTTCTAACGTAAGGAGAGGAATCCAGCAACCTCAGGGTTAGTCAACCTTCCTATATTCTGGATTGCAAAGTTCTTACCTTTGGCCTGGGGAAAGCTGGAAGGCAGAACATCTGGAAGACACAGCTGCCTAGGCCTGGACTAACTCTTATAAGATGATGAGGGCCCTGAGTACATCATTCCACGAGACGGTTGCTGTTACCCAAAAGTCCCTGGCCCGTGGCTGCCCCTTGTGTGTGTGAGGATTCTGGAATATGATGCTTCGCTCCAAAAATATGGTACAGTCCTGCAAGAAGAGCCCTACCATACCTCTTTGGTCACGCTACCTCTAATGGCAAAGCCCACTGAGTCATTTATTTTCAAGCAAGAATAAAAAAAGAAACTGAGAATGTGACTTAAAAAATCCCAGGTCATTAATTCAATCATGGAGTTATTGTTTAGATGAACACTAGCCAAATCAGCCCCAGGACTTCAAAAGCACTTTTTCCTTGTAGCTGCCAGTCTGTCTACTGCAAAATGTTGGAAAATCTAAAGTATATCTTTCTTTGGATCAGTGGTATATAAAAGTATGGGAAGTAGTATTGGCTGAAAACGTAATCCAACAACACAGTTTTGAAAAATTCTTTGGTTAAGGATTGTATGTTCAGTATTGGTCTCTATTTCTTCAGCCATGTTAACAGACCAGTTATTTTAATTGCTGTAGCACCTTTGAGAAAGTCCAGCTGAATTCAAAAGTGTGAAGTCTCTGCATTTCTCTTTATGACAGGATATGTATTTCCATGTCAGTATGTAAATAAATACTTTCCTTGTTGATACACGCGAAAGGGTGGAGGAGACAATATTTCCTCCATCCCTAACAGCTGATTTTCGACTGATTCAGAGCTTATCGGAGATGTTCCCACACTAAATTCCACTTCCCTGTAACTTCTTCCTCACTTTTACAAGTTGGAACCAAAGTTCTACTTGGGGGAGGAGGAGGGGTTGAGGTGAAAAGTAAATTGACAGAGGGTTAGCCTTTAGACTTTAGCCGGACACGTGATGACTAAGTGTTAGGTGGTTGTTTGGCCTTTGTCCCAGTCCCCAAATATAGATAGTTTGGTAGTCTAAGAATGCTGATGCTAGGACTAACCTAGGCAGAAGTTGTTTCAAGGGCTCTATCGGTACTGTACATCGTGTTTCCACTGAGTTGGAACACGCCAGTAGTGATTCACAACCGTTGCTAGCCTGCCACCTCTTGGTGAGAACTGGAACTGTTTTAAAGCCCGGGGAACAAGGGACAGACTGCTAGAGCCACACTAACACCCTTTCCCCGTGTGCACCTGATGACAACGCATACATGTCCTGGCAGCCTCTTCCTCCTGCTGGACCCCACAATGTTGCCTTCATCCCTTCTTCTTGGCCCACAAGTGAGACCATCTTACATCTGTGCAGATGTCGAAGTGGCATGGAATATCCCTTTTATTCCAACGCTGTCCAAGGGCAGCGTCAAGATGAGTAAAATCCATCAGGGAAGTCAGGGAGCTGTGGGTGCGTAGATCAGAGGCAATGGAAGAAGGAGAGGAACCAGTAATGCATTGAGCAAATTCCATGTTGATCTAATTTTGTGCTGAACCATGCATGGGTGGAGCTCTGCAGTGAGGAAGGATCCATAACCCACCCTCTAAACCTGATCTCCGTCATTGCTAATGAGTTTCCTCTTTACTACCCTTCTCTGCCCTCAATTAATTTGCATTTCAACCGAGTCTACAGGCAGTTCCAAAGTACTTTGGAAAGTCCACATAACTTTTGATCTAATCTAGTTTGGATTGAATCCCCAGATGTTCATTCCTTGCTGAAAATGGTCATTGGTCTTTCCAGTTAAGTTTTTTGCAACTTCTGCTCCAGGAATAAATCCAATACATTTCTCAGACACACTCTCATGGCTTTTGTCAGATGAATGATCTTTTGGATGGATCTTATCAAGAGAGATCTGCTCCCTGCCAAGTTTGTGGCATGAATTTCTGTTGGTTTTTAAAATGCCTCCATCCTCTAGTAGGGTATAGCACAGAGGTCTCTAATCTTTTTAGGATGAAGTCACATCTGAAATGTTAAAACCATGTCCTGGATGTTCTTGCCAAATGCTTGCCATGTTGAGTGCACTCAGTCCCCAAAGACACAACATCCAATAGATAACGTTCTTCCTCCTGCCTCCTTTAGTTTCTCAAGAGGTTCTCACCTCCTCAATTTACTTCTGTCTTTTTCTGCAGAAAATCATTCTGGCTTGAATTCACCCACTGGACTGTTCTCCTGCCTCATGCTAAATCAAATCAGGTCAAGGTCTATCTGAGCGATTCTCACCAGATGCTACATTCAGCTAATGGTATAACCTTGGCTATGTTTCTGGGGTTCTGCAGCTTGAACAAACCTGGCTGTTTGGTTAGGCTGTGGTTCAGTGTGTGGTACAAAACTCAGAAAAGCAGGTTGAGGGTCTTGCTTGAACACAGTCGGTATTTTTATTTTCTAAAGCAAGCTTCTGGCACCAAATAGAGCCTTTACTCCTGGAAAAAAAATATTTTCGTACTTATTTATCAACATTTTTACACTGCCTACTCAAAGAAGTCTTACAGTTCAACATAAAGCATCAATAAAATAGAGATAATGACGTTGGAGCTGATGACCATGTGTTTTTGTGTGTGTATGTGTGTGTATTTTATCAGAACTTGGTATAATAAAAAAATAATGTAACATTGATTCAGTTGTGTTCGTGAGAAGAAGCAGAGTCATGTCAGAGGAAGACCTATCTGACATGTTTGTATCACGTACTAATCTTGCATCACGTGTTAACCTCAATTAGATGTTTTTATGGGTTAGTGTGTTGTATGAACCCAGCCATTCGCTTAATTTATCATTCAATGTATTGTGCAAACCTGGACATTATTCAGTTCGGTAGCTGAGTTAAGTACCTCGTGTGAATGCAACCTCAGTCTAACTCACTTGGAAGGCCTCCAGGAAGAGCCAATGCTGTCAGTAAAAGCACTGTGCAAATAACGCTTAGGAAAAATATAGACATGGAGATATTCTTTATGCCCCAATTCAGGCAAATTTCCACGAATGGTCAAGGTGATAGCACTATTAAGCCTTTGACTGATAGCCTCTGGGAGCCACCATGTCACTCTCCAACATCTTTCAAAGCTGTCAGAATTAAAAGCAACAAGACATAAAGATTTCTGAGTCTTGGATAGAGTATGTGACTTTGTTGATACTGAGATATTCTATTTTTTAAGAAGGAATTTAATGAGCTGAATAGTTATTTTTTTAGAATATAAGTAAATACACCATTGATAAGATGGGGTTAGCAAGATCAGGTAAAGGCCAAGCAGCTGTAAAACTCCGTTTCTTGTGGCCTCTTTACCAACTTAGAATATTAATCCGTTTGACAATCAAGCTAAGTATGTTTTACCATCCCAATTAAGAATGCTTTCTCAGTGTTCAGTCCAGCTCATCCTATGTCCAGAAAAAAATGCAAGTGCTTATGAGAGATGCATCCAGTAATCAAAACCTCGCCTAAAACATCCAGGGGATCATATCAAACTAAAAGGGGGGAATGGAGAGTTATTCCTGGAGTCCTTGTTAAATCAGATATGAATGAATGAATTGTCAGGAAATATTTAAAGGATTAGACTTACTTGATTGATCATCCCTATCCTTTGTGACTACATACTACACAAGGAGTGATGTTGTAACACCAGCCAATAATCTCTACTTCCTGGCAGAATTGTCTAATAAGGAGCGTCTGAGTACAGCACATGTCTCCAGTTTTCTTCTCCCTCTGGCAGTGCAAATTGCATAAGTGCATTTTACTGTATGAGATTGGCTGTGGGCACACAACCAACAGGATGCCAAGAGTCACTTTCTGGGCAGACGGATCATGGGCCATTCATCAATCGTGCTCAAACGCATGCTGAGCAATTATAAGTTGAAACGAAACTCTCTCTCCTGCAAGGCGATCCTGCGTTGACTCTATTCAGTGGAATGATTCCCGGGTGGCATGGGAGCACGGGAGAAGGGGGACACTTTTTCAGGATGAGGGCTGTAGGTGTCGTGGAGACCCAGCAGAGAGGCAAGCGATGAAACATGCATTATGATGTCAGGATGGAAACCCTGTGACTTACGTGCATTGGGAAAGGCTGGGGTGTGCACTGTGGAGTTGTAAATGATTCCTGTCACCAGCAGATGCCAAGGAAGAGACCCCAACTTGATTTTTGTGTGGTGTGCTGCTGACCACTGTCGACAGATGCATTCCACAAGGAATGGCAGAACTGGAGAATCCAAGACCACACCCCTTAATCTGATACGCGGTACTTCTAAAGCATTGAACAAGAACGCTCCCTTTACTATCTCGTCTTGGCTGCACCTGCAGAATCACAGAACTGTAAGGGATCGTGCGGGATCTCTCAAGCAGCTCTATCCAGAAGGTGCTCTGGATGCCACACGAAACTAGGGTGAGATATATAACAATTGCAGCTGTCGGTTCTGGCGGCCATTGGATTTGGGGGCAGAATTGATTTCCTTCAGATTTCCAAAGGCAGCCAGAAAAATCTGCACCAAAGCACAGCATCCAACTAAGATGCAAAGGGAGTCTGCCCTGTTTCATCTGAATAGCCTCATCTCCTGAGCAACAGGTTTGGATTGTCCTCCAGATTGTGTGTCTAGACAGAGACAGATGCTTGAAAATGGCAGAAAAAATGTCCTTCCCCTTGCTTCACGAGGAAAGCTGCCTCAGTGGCCTGATCTCTCTCTCCAATCCTCCTGGAGCAGGCAGAAATTTAAAGGGAAAGCTTTCGCCATCACTGTCTTTCCAGGCTGTGGGACAGTAGACTGAAAATTTCTACCTTTTGTTAACAACACAAATGAGAAGAGGCAGGAGGATTCCACAGGGTAGGGTAAAAAAAAGTCAGTATGTGGCCCCAACAATGAGATCCAAGCTCCACATTCAATGGACAAAGAAGCAGGCAGAGCTGAGAAGAAAGGAAGTGAGCAATTCTACTCTACCTCATATTGACCCCAATATCTTCAGAAGCACCCCATTGCTACTGAACATGGTACTCAGGTGACCAATTCATTCCTGCCAAGGAACACAACAGCGCCTTCCCTTAAGGAAACATGCTCTCTGTTACAATGCCCACTCCTCCTCTCCTGATTGGAGAGGTTTATCCCTTTCTCGGAGAGTAGGGAGCATTGTCAGCTGGAGAAAGGAAGGGACATTCTGATGGCCAGCAGGATGTCTTATAGAGTTGCTGGCCACAAGATACCAAAATAACAAAGCAGCTGCATCTGGGCTGCAATAATCCATATGATCTGCAGATGATAGCAACAAGTTGGAGTTTTCTTTACCTCTTTATTGCCACCTAGTGGTTGAATGACGTTTTGCAGCCCAGTCATGGTCACCCTGCAGAAGAGATGGTGCTGACTGTAATGGTCTGTGGGAATGACCTTGGGAGACAGGGCAACAAGACACAACCAAGGGAACAGTCAGATAAAAGGCAGCTTAGCCTGCAGCGGGAATGTGGGCAGGGCAAGAGGCTCAGAAGGGACCCTCCCTGGTTTGGGGGCTAAAAGGGGATGGGGGGAGAAATGTACTTTCAGACTTGCAAGATTGATGTCAGCCTTACAATTAGACAGGAAACACGACCAGATGACTAATTCTACTTTATTGTAAGGCTACATTAACAGAAGGTTGTTCCCCCATACCATTACATAGACCGAGCTGTGGTGGGTTATAGCAGAATAAAATCAAGGGGCTTTCTTTTCAAACACTGAGATGTCCTTCAAAAAGAATCTTTATTTGACTGCTCAGTCTCTGAGCTTTGTTCAAAAGCTTTCCCAAGGCATCGAGATGGAGATGAAACCCAAACAGTCTACCAAGAAGACAAGAACCTTGGAGATCCAAGTACAAAATGACATTTCTCAATCTTTCAGCCCAAATACTGGCTGTCTGACTACAGATTGAGCAAGCAATTGTTTGTGAATGAATGCTTCTGAGCAAACAGCTGTCACCGCAGATGGAACAGTTTGAGCAGTCAACAAGCTCAGGTGCCCAGCTCTGGAATCAAACAATTTTTCCTTGTTGTAACAGCACGTCTTTGAGTTCTTTTAGCATTTCTTTATGCAGGTCTGAGGCTTGGCCATTTGTTAATTCTCAAAGTCAGCTGTACATGGGCAAGCTGGAATGGATAGCAAAGAGAAAGTAAAGGCGTGCATTTAAAAATCAAGTTGCATTCTTTTCAGAAGGGATATATCCCCTATTCAGAAAAAGCTGAAGGAATCAACTTTTCCGTAGCATAATCCCATTGCTGAAAAAGCAGCCAGTGTTTGTCTCTGAATGGGCACCACGAGCCACGCTGATGATCGAATGCAAACAAATCTTTCATCTCTTTTTCTGAATTTTCAGATTTCTTCTATCTAGGGACACTTAACGACTTCCCAACCATTGGCCATCTTCCATTTATCCACAGCAAGATCAAGATATTTTGTTGCCTGAGAGAGATCAACAAACCGTAACTTCAAAATAGTCAAGATGGCAGCTGATGCACATAAAAAATAGGCAGAGCTTTGACTTGTACCATTGAAGCCGCCATCTTGAGTTCTTTATCAGGCCCTGCAGACACCCTGCACCTCTCTCTCCAGTCCCATTGCTCTGTGATATAGTGTATTATTTTGTAGGTGTAAGAGAGAATTTCTTTGGGAATAGGTGTTAAACTCCTACCAAGAGGTGGTCAGGCTAGAGTCTTTCTCTCACTGTTTTTCTACCAACAGAGAATAGTCTTCAGCAGGTAACTGAGTACTAAATCAGATTTAATTAGTTAGCTGAGTTCACTTTGATTCATTTTTTAAAAAACTGTTCTAACTGTGTTTTTCCATTTGTTTTTGAACTTTTATTCCTTTCATGTTGGGAGTGCCATTCTTTGGGGGAAAGGTGAAAACTAAATAAATAAATACCCACAGATGAAGTATGTGTACCTCCAAAACAGTTAGCAAACCAAGAACAATGTAATGAAAGCATGCTGGAGGGTCCGAATTTTGACTGGTGAAAAGGAAAGTAGTCTGAAGGATGCTATCAGTATGACAACCCATTAAGACGTAAGGACTAATCAAAAGGATACAAAAGAACACGCACATTTAGGTTCTCTAGAACTTTTCATCAAGGTCGATGCTGCAAAAAAAGCAGAAAAAGGGGAAGAAGTGACAAATTAAGCCAAGTGTTTCAGCTATCACCAGTTTGTGAAAACCTCTTGCCTAAAGACTCCTGGAGAACCAGGAAAAGTATTGTGGATAGACAGACATTCATTCATTCATTCATTCATTCATTCATTCATTCATTCATTCATTCATATATTTTATTTATTCTTGGCAAGGTTTTTCAGAAGTGGTTTGCCATTGTCTCCTTCCTAGAGCTGAGAGAGGGTGACTGGCCCAAGGTCCCCCAACTGGCTTCATGCCTGAGGCAGAACTGGAACTCACAGTTTCCCAGTTTCTAGCCTGGTGCCTTTAACCACCACACCAAACTGGCTGTCGTTGCCTTTAAGTCAATCTTGACTCCTGGCGACTGCCTGGACAAGTCCCTGCAGTTTTCTTGGCAAGGGTTTTTGGAAGTGGTTTGCCCTTGCCTCCTTCCTAGGGCTGAGAGAGCGTGACTGGCACAAGGTCACCCAGCTGGCATCGTGCCTATGGCGGGACTAGAACTCACAGTCTCATGGTTTCTAGCCTGGTGCCTTTAACCATGACACCAGACTGGCTCTCACTGCTGCACTATGGATATTCAAACGTTTTCCCCACGGACCAACATGTCAACTTTTTTCAAGTATATGCTGTCACTTGTAAAATTGGGGAAATTGCTGTCCCCTACAAGAACTTACCAGTGCTGCTTTGAAAAGTCATGATAAGAGTATGGCAATATAAAACCCTTCACATGGGATCTTTTGATTACCCTAGAATCAGAATACATATGAAACACAAAAAAACGGGGTGGCATCTCAGCGGGTGAACCGTTTCGCCATTTGCAGGAACTTTTGCCTCCTGCTTTTTGGCTGCCAGATATCAGTCCCCCCAGCAGGTCCTTTAAGGAGAAAGGTGGCCTCACAGGAACTATTTGGATTTTTTGCTTTCAGACAGATAAATAAAACATTAAACATGACGTAAGAATATTGCTGGGACAGGGTGCAAGATATTTTATGTCGGTTTGTTTTCTCTTTTGTATGGAGTAGGAATGAGAGGGTTTTCTTACTCCAGAACTTATGCAAGTCAAGGAGAAGCACTGATTAAATAACAAGCTTTGCTTGTTGTTCCTAGCATTTCAAGGTTGGCAGAAATGAAGACAATTCCCAATGGTCTTTAAAATCCTTTTGCGAGATTCCCTGTGGAAGTGCCCTTAAGATCCCTGTAAGTCTGAATGCCCATTTGGAAATAAAACACAGACTTTTTGGAGTTAAAAGGAAAAAAAAGCTTGTGGGGGAAAAACGAGAGATTGACAAATTACCTAAATGCACAGAGAAAATTATAAGATAAGATGATTTTTCTGTTTTTGCCAAGATCTTATTTAGAAAGGTCAGCCAATGCAAAACCTTCTCCTTTATGTATCCCAGCAGATGAGAAAAAGAAAAAGAAGGCTTTTTTGAGAAGTTTCCAGATTATAGATGAATAAACCACCAGGTTAAGGAAAGAGCGGAGCAAGATACATTCTCCCACTTTCCATATAATTTTACACGCAGCCTAATAGATAAAAATAGCTGCACTGTTTTTGCCAATAAAAGTTGACTGCTTTTCAATCAATGTGTTGTAATGTGTGTAATGAACAGGAGTGGAACAGATTGCATTTTATGTTCCTGAAACTGTTTCGGTGTTTATCCTTATGGCACAAATGTAATTAATTTACATTAAAACTACACCAGCTCCTATTAAGAAGGCTGCTGGAATACACGGAGCTCTACAAGACACGGCTACTACATAACCTGATCCTAGGGGTATGCCAGAGGGATTCGGTTGCAGAAATTTCGGAACGTTGTCCATATGTTTGCCAATCAGTGGAGAGGATTGTCAATCTATTGTCCCTTGCCTACGTGAAGATTAAAAAAAAAAAATTGGCACATTTGTTTTTTATTATACACGGTTGCTACAGACAACCAATGATATCAGGTACAAAATACAGACAATTCTCATCTCGGAAGCCACGAAAGAAACCATCTGCAAAAGCAAAGTACAAGCACAGACTTCAGTAGATTACAACTGTTAACGATACGTAGTCTAAATCATGAAAACAAAACTATCAGCGGCTTTTCATTGAAGGACGCTTCAATTGGAGAGAAGGGTGTTCCTCTGCTTCCCCCCAAAGTATTGGCAAATGATCACATTTCTCGCCAGATATCTTTGAAGCATAAGAGGCAGAAGGTCTGGCTTCCATTTCAGACTGGGTCCTAAGCAGGGCATGGTCAAAAAAGACAGGATGGTGGCTAGGGTGGCATAATCAAAGCTCTGCCTGCTTCTTATATGCATTGCCTAGGCAGGCTTCAGTTGCACTGTGGGGGTCCCCATCTTGACCTTTTTGACCCTACCCCTGATCCTAAGAAACTTAGAAAATCTGCACTGGTGAGACTAGAAATTTCAGTTGTCTCCTGAGAACAGAATCGGAACCGGCTCATCGCCAACACGTTGTTTTGCACAGCAAAAAGACAAAAGAAGATTGGGATGTAAGAAGCATGCCAAGAAGCTTGGACTGGGGGTGGGTGGGGAGAGAGAACATAGTGTGGACACTTAAAGAAAATAGCTGCTACAAAATGGCATCTTCTTCAGTTCCCCTCTTCCCAAAGTTCCTCTACCACCTTGACTGATTATGTACCATCAAGTCAATGTTGACTTTTAGCAGCCACATAGATAGGTCTTCTCCAGGAGGATCTGTCTCCAATCTGGTCCTTCAGGTCTCCCAATGGTACCCCCATCACCACTGTAACTGAGTCCATCCACCTTGCTGCTGGTCACCTTCTTCTGTTTCCTTCTACCTTTCCCAGCACTATGGATTTCTCCAGAGAGCTAGGTCTTCACATAGCTTAGCTTAATCTTTTTTTCCCCTTTTTTCTGGGCAGACAAGTAGTCTTCAAAATAAAGCTCTGGGGTGCAGCCCCTGAACATCTCTATGATCTCAGAATAGCTGTGGGATTTACATGGAATTCCATGCCATTCCTCGAAATGAATCTGGAGGTGTGCATTTTGATTTCTGGAGTGTCAACTTCCTTCCTAGTTTTCCTTAAAAAGAGGGTAATTCTGAAAACATTTAGAAGGTGAGCCTAGGGATCTGGTGGGTGCCACAGAGGTGCCTACGTGTACTCTGGTGCCCACAGTCACCATCTTAGACAGTCCGATCTAAGAACAGGAGAAGCACGTGCACTAAACAGGAAGGATTGCTGCAACATAGTCTTGCAAACGCTTGCTTGCCTTAACCCTAAATTAAATTAAGTACTCTATCATACTGATTATATTCCTTCTGCTTTGCTTTTGTTGTCTGGTGGCTTTTTTCTCTTCATTCCTGGACCTCTGGATTGGAGCAGAGCAGAGGCCAGAGTCCCTGCAGATCCGTGGCCAGTGAAGCTGCAGTGGGAGACTTTCTTGCAGATAAATAGCTAGGTGCAAGCATGCTGCTGGTCCTAGATTCATTGGATTCAAATTCATAAATTGAAATTATGAACTTCTGACCAAGCCTGAAGAGAAACCTGGCTTACCACTCACTGAACAAGCTGTAGGCACACAGCCTACTCACTCCTGCTTGATTCTTCTCGTGACTTTAAGGACTTGGAAGCCCTTGGCCACATAATCCTTAGAGCCCTTTTGGTGGTCCTTGAAGCCCTCTTAGATCATAGCTGCTGAAAAGTGGAAGACGCCTATTGAGAGGGAAGCCAACCATAAGAGGAGCTGGGAAAAAAACTCAAAATCTTTGTAATATGCTAAAATAAATGCCATTTAATTGCCAGAAACAAATAAACATGTGGATGAGTTGAGACTTACTTTTGATATCAAAATGAGACTGTGAGGACGGGGGAGGACAAAGAGTGGCTCCCTCCATCCTCCGGTTAAAGAACAGTATTCTCACTTTCTGCAATATTAGTGACCAAGAGAAAGGATCATCTGTTTGCTTTTACCCTTGTTGGTGGTTGGTACTATTAATCTCTTGTCAGGAACAACCCCGTCCTGCTGGGAGGGAAACAAACTATGATCTAATAAGACTTCCAGCTTGAGATTCTATGATGCCTTTGTGTGGCGAGATGGCTCCCTTTGCTGCATTGATCGGTGAGATAATAATTTCTTTAAAAACAGACAACGCTGTTTTTCTTGCTTCACTCTACAATAATGTAACCCGAAATATAACCATCAGAAGAAAAAACGTTTGGATTTCTCTATACCTCTCCTGCATTTCTAGATTCAGTTCGTTCTTAGCAAGGTGGCCGGCTTTTTTTTTTATCCCTCCCCCCACAACAAACTTGGCACAGCTGTGGTTGTAGTTATTTTATTAAATTTAGGGGTCACCCAACTCCAGACAACTCTGGGTGGCTTACATGACAAAAGAAAAGACCAAACAAAAAGGAAAAAAAATCCTAACATCAGCAGAACAGACACAATGCCCCCAAAACACCCAAAGAAAACTGACAAGGGATCAACAGCCATCCTATCTCCAGGCCTGGAGGCAAAGTTTTTAGTGACTTCTGGAACATCATCAGAGTGGGAGCCATTCAGATCTCCGGGGGACAGGGATGTTACTCCAGAGGGCAGGCACTGCAAAGAGAAGGTGCGCTTCCAAAGTCCCAGTGGATGACATTGTTTAATTGAAGGGACCTATGTTAATGCAATGGCTTGATTTATGTACCTCCCCAAATTCAGCCAATGAGCAATTCCAGAAATGTAGTGCCAGTGCAAACCCAGTTTGCTTTCTCCTGGAAAGTGGTCCCTTTTGCTGGCATTCTGTAAGTTGATTTTCAAATAATCAGCTTGAGCAGAGATGGAGACATAACTTGAGCACGGACAGAACTCCTAGACCAGTCCTCTGTGGAAGCACCTTAGACAGTGTTGCTCAAGCTCAGCAACTTTAAGATATGTGCTCTTCAACTCCCAGAATTCCCCAGCCACCATGAAGTAGTTCCCACTTTCCAGGATAGTCTCCGGCTACTTCTTAGTGACTGTAACTTCTCTAACAAAGGAAATAGTAGCTACAGAACTTAAAATAATCCATTGGCTCAGTCCATTACCCTATAGCAGATAAACTTTCTCCTAATATACTTCACGACCATCAATGAACTTGCAGCTTTTTAAGCAGCCCTGCTCCTCTAATGATAGGGTGTTTCTGTCAAGTTCAGCCCAAAGAACTCCAAGACACAATGCAAATACAGCTCTGTTGCGTTTATTAGCTTCAACCTCAGGACAGAAATCTCCCCAGACTGAACCCAGGTTCCCAAGCCAGCCAGCCACAACACCATGAATTCCTTAGGGAGCTGCCAGCCTCATCTTCTTGAACTTCCCAGGCTCCTGTTGGGGGCTAAGAACACGCTTACCTCCCTGAGCCTGGCCTTCATAAGTCCATTCCATCACAGTTTCAGAATGTAGAGGCAGTTATTTGATTTAAGTGTCTTGCCAGCCTAAGAAGGGGGCTTGACTTACACATTTTCAGAGTTTCTAGCCAGTCTGGCCAAACGCAAGGCATGCTGGGAATTGTAGTCTACCTACACCTGGAAGACCAGAGGTTCCCCCATCCCTGTTCTGTAAAATTCTAGGCAGGTCTGTGGTTGCTGCAGTACTAGTAACAGTGATCCTAATATGTCAGTGATATGAAATGATTCCTACATTAATTCCTGCAAATCAGATCACAGTTAAAGGGCCAAGAATAAGAGGGGGGCCACTCCAGCAACACGGGGCTGAAAAGAAACCAACTCCCTGGCTCTCCTGATCAGGTTACCCCAAGCTTGATTGCTTATGCTTTTCCCACTGCTTTTTATTAGGCAGTTTTGAATCTCAACATAATCCCGTTCAACTAGCTTCACTTTGGCCATAGCTATTATTCTCCACAATAAATATTTTGGTTTAAGCTGAAGCGCATCCCTTTCGGCAGTTCATGGCTTATAGAGAACATGATTGCTCCCCCTACAGGCTTTTCTAAAGCAGAAATAGAAAACAAAGTGCACAGTAACATAAGGAAAGAGGGATAATAAATTTTAATTAAGTAAAAAAAAAAAAAAAAAGGAGCGATTCAAGCACAATTTAATTTCTGCAGACAAAAGGGCCGTTTCGGGGACCTATTTCTGTTATGGCAATTGTATATAATATTGCATCTCTATTTCATACCATGGTAGAAAAGTAGATGGAAATTTCCATATCTGCAGGCAGAATGTAGCTCTCTCAGCGGTGGAAATTTTGTAAGAACAAACATGGACTTTCATGTAAAGGGTATTGTTTGAGTTATCCGAAGTAGTATGCGCTAAAAAAACAAGTTACTTGAGATGGAATGTAAAAATCTACAGCCCCGTATCTCTATATCAGTTTCTCAGTTTCACATAAATCAAAATGCATGGGGCTGGCTTTGAAGCACGGAGGACTGAAAAGTTCTTCCGAAATGCAAAGTTTGCAACTTTGTTAAGGTAAGCATGAACAGTTGTCCTCAAAACCTACAAGTGTAGGTACAGACAAGTCAAACATGAGTTTTAGGTCTCATTAAAAGGGGGAAAAAGCAAGCAGTAACTCTTGAAGCAATGCCGTTCCGCCATGACCAGCTGATTGCTTTGGTGACCACAACAGATACAGAACAGTCTAACACATCCAGAGTTTTACAATTCAGATATATTCCTAGATCTTCTTTAGAAGAAAGGATTTCACATGGCCAATCCTTCCATCTCACTAAAGTTTTTGGATTAGCCCCTGAAGAAACCTGTAGAGCTGCCTTGAAGCAGACTAATATAGAGCGGGGATGAGAACCTTGTAGCCTCACAAACTTCAAACTATGATTCCCAGCAATTCCAGCATCATTATTTTAAGGGTTTGTTGTGAATGGAGTTCTGGTACTAGTTGGCAGAACTCAGATACTCCCAATATCTCTTCAAACTATATCTGCACAAGGGACAGTTGTACGCCCTGGATCACGCACAACTCACCCAAACCTCTCCTTTTCCTGCTAGAAAAGTGTTTGTCTTTGAAGACTGTCAGAGAAAAGGAGCAAGAAGTTGTGTCCTGAGGTTGGGAAGAGAGGAGGAAAAGATCTACAAGGTGGGGAAAAACCAGTCAGAACAAACGGGGATTTTGGCATTGAGTCATTCTAAGAAAGAGGTAATAAGTTTAGCAAGCAATAGATCATAATGTTACTTTTTAATTTCATTATATGTAATTTTATTGCGTTTTTGTTTTATTGTCTCTGGGGATTATTCTCTATATAGACTGGTCCTTAAGTGTTCTAGGCAAACTGGTGCCTTTTTCCATCAGAACTGCTTCTGTACAGAAGCAGATCTATCATCTTGTGAATTACTCATAGCCTAGTATTGTCCTGCACATTTTTCTGTTGGAGGTTCTTTTCAGGTCCTGTCTTGATTTGAACAATTCAACATTGTTACCTCCTTTGCCGCTGAATGTTTTACGTGTGGTTATTTAAAATGAAGAATGAATTTTTACACGTTTTCCTTGTTTTAAGAAAGTTTGATTCTATTTATCTCTTGTGAGATTGATTTTTCTCTCCCCACAAAAGAAGGGGGAGGAAGGGCTGAGAGTCAAATGCCTTAATCCTGCAGGACCAGGAGGTGACACTGAACAGAACAAACTTTATTATGGTCAATGACCAGTGTAAAAAAGAAAAAAATGGAGCAAAATAGCTGTGTACATGGAGGTGCATTTAAGATATTTTATTGTCGTAAAAGCTATAAAACCTGTTCAGTAGTTAGCTAAAACTAAAAAAAAAACTATATAAAACTTATCTACTTTATTTGCTACTTTACAATCCTTGGTTGGGAGCATGTAAGAATAAGTAAAAAAATAAAATGTAGGAAATAAATAACTTTATGACATACAATATTAAAGAAGGATTAAATTTTGCCTTGCTACGCTTTTTTTTTTTGTTTAATTTGTAAGGCACTTATGCTTTTGTGTGGCTTCAGAGCAAAATCTTGCAACTTGTGCTGAAATATTAGGGGTTGTATCCTTCAGCAGTGGGTCTGCGGAGATGGCACTGTAGAATTTAATTCCTTTTTATCTTCCCCACCCACCCCCATTTTACTTGCCGGTAAGGCACACAGGCTGCAGGAGCCCTATCTAATGGGGAGCATGACAGGTGAAGCCCTCAGAAGATAGGTGGTAGCAGCGGGGGGGGGGGGGGGAATGTTCCAGGAGGCTTCTGGAAGAAGTTGAAGTTCTCCAGCCTTTTACCCTACAGGCTCAGCCCTGCCATCACAAGGTTGTTGGCAGTAAGCTGAACCCCAGCAACCCCTGGATCCATTCAGCGCCATCCACCACACTGTTGCATTGAGACATCCGACTGATATGAGATGGAGGGGTATTATCTTGGAATACCTTATGATGGAAAAATGCCAAATGTGGCACTAGGGATTATGAATGCTCTCCTTGGCCCACCATTTCTGGAGGGCACTTGTTTGAAGAAAGCATGTATTGGCTGGAATCACATGGTATGATACGACAGTTTATCACAAGGGTACTCAAACTTTGGGGTACCCCCTCCTTTAAAATAATCACTGAATTTGAACACCTCCCCATGAATGAAACAATGTTGGGATGGGCAAGAAATAAATATACAGTACTGCCTGCTTTTATAAATTAAATATTAACCACAGGGATTCTCAAATTTTATGGTGCCACAACTGCACAGCCCACAGTGGCATGTGCAGGCAAAGATCATACAATGTTTTGACAGCATTCCTCCTTTCCTGTACAACCTTGATAATTTTTTAAACAAATTTGTGGCATCTCTCTAAGTTGCTCATGACCCCCCATGCAGTCACAATCCAGTATGAAAATAAATCAGAATTGCCGGATACACCCAACATATTATACTATACACTGTGGTTTGCATTCCGAAACAAGTCCACAGAACATGCTAATCCTCCAAAATCAACAACTCACATTATGACAGCTTTTTTTAAAACAAAAAACTTTACTGATTTTTAAAATATTTTAAAAATACAATTGATGTATTTATACAATTTAATGTACTTATACAAAAGAAGACAATTGATGTACTTATACAAAAATAATAGAAAAAACTATATGCTTAAAAAAACTCAAATAAAGCTAATGAAGAGAAAAAGCAAGCTATGAGGCAGAAATGAATTAGAGAGGGAAAAAAGAGAATTAAAGAGGAAATAGAGGAAAGAATGACTAAAAAATAAAAATCCAAAACAAAACAAAACTAGTTTAAAGGCTGAGAGCTGACAAATTTCATTGAATCAGACTTTAAAACCTGGTGCTCAAGACATCCTTCCAAGAATAATCACTTTGTTCACAAACAGTTCAGGCATGAAACAACCAAAGCTCTTCACAGACTGACAAATACCAGATTTTTAACATGTTAATATCTTTCGGGCCTAGGATCTATCCAAAAACATGGTCCACTTTATTGTTTATAAGGTTCTTGGAGGGATGCTATGACAATATCATCCAGCAGTAATCCTATTATTTAATAATATATAATATTAATTTCTAATAATACCATTAGTATTATTATCTAGCATGTACTATTTTAGTATTCTTATCTTAATAATGCCTATTATCCTGTAATTCCTAATATTAATATATATGAATGCTCTTATTGATATTATTTTCTGATTATATCATTAGCATTATTATCTAGCAATATCTCAGATTTTCTCTTAATATGGCTATCTAGTAATAACGCCTAATATTACCCTGCAATTCCTAATATTATTATACATTGATGAAAATGCTCTTATTAATATATTATTTTCTAATCATATCATTACCATTATCTAGCAATATTATCCAACAATTCCTAGTATTAATACATAAGAAGCTCTTATTAATGTATCATTTTCTAATAATATTATTTGCATTATTATCTGGTAACGATATACTCTCTCTTAGTACGACTACCTAATATTAATGCCTAATATTATCCAATATTCCTATATATAGATGAAAATACTCTTATTAATACATTATTTTCTGATCATATCATTACCATGATTATCTAGCAATATCTTAAATTTTCCCTTAGTATGATTTCATGGTAATAATGTTTAAAATAATGCCTAATTTTATCAAATAATAGCTAACATTATTAATATATAGAGAGACAAGAATGCTCTTATTATTAATGCATCATTCTCTGATAATATTATTTGCATTATCTAGTAATGGCACGCTTTCTCTCAGTAACTCAGACGACCTAGTAATAATGCCTAATATCATCCGGTAATTTCCGATATTATTAATTTCTAACGATGAGCTCTGAGGGACACGTGCACAACATGCGCCCTTCCAGTTGCGTCCATCCCCGGCCTGGCCCTCCTCGCCGCGGAGCAACAGCCGCCGCCGCGGGGCCGCCGGGAGACCCCAAGGCCTGGACGGGACCCCGGTCCCTCCCGGGTCTGTGAGGAGGACAGCCCATCTCTATAGCAACACATGACTCTAACTTCCGTCCAGCGCCGGAAGCCGTATAGTAATAAGGCCCGCCGGTGGGCTCCACGTGATGTCGCTCTAGGCTTTGGAACTCTATGGCGGAACCCCTTCCTTCCTTGCTTCCTCTGGACGCCAGGCGGCTCCGTGCTCGGGTGTTCTGCTGGATCCTACGCGAAGCTGTAGAAGCGCCGCTCTGGGCTCCGCGCCGAGGCTTTTCCCATCCATCCGCGCATTCGAAGCCGAGTCGGAACTGTCTGGGAGGGCTCCTGCGGCTGACCGGAAGGAGCTGGGAGCCGACCGGAAGGGGAAACGGGGCGGGGAGATCCGTCGGTGGGCCCTCTCCCGCTTGGCGTGAGGGCCGCCCGGCTTCCTGACGGCGCTTGTGGCCAGCCGCCCCGGAGAGACGGCGCCGGCATGGCCGCGGTCGTGGTAAGAGAAGGCCGGGCGCCGAACTACAAACCCCATCCTCCCCGGTTGCCCCGACCGGTCGGCTGGGGAGGATGGGGCTTCTGATCCGACGCAGGGTGGGAGAGGCCGAGGGGTAGCAGGCCGGGAGGAGCGAGATTATGTTTTCATTAATGGGATATGCGATATTTGTTATAGCTATATATAGGGATACCAAAAGTCAGCCCCATAGGCCAGTCTCCGTATGTTTTAAGTATAAATATAGGAGATTTTTCTTCTTCTTTTCCTTCTTAGTTTGTACTTTTAATTTTCTTTAAACTTTCTTATTTTAAGATTAAACAGTTTTGTTCCAAAAAAAAAAGATATTTTTTAAAAAATAGAAAAAAAGTACGTTTTATGAATTAATGTATTTTTTTTTCCAGAGAAAATGTTAATTTCATTTAGGAATGTTCAAAAGTAATAGGTCAAATCAGGAAGGAAGGGTTTAAAAGGACACGGCAACCCATTCAAACCTTTAATATAATTTGTATGATAAGTTGTCCATGAGGCCCGACTTTTGGTACACCCTGAACATACACCCACATTTGTTCTACTGTATTGGAGCCTGCCTACAGTCTAGGATCATGCCGGCAAACACAGCTTAGTAAGTAAACGTTCCTTACGGAAAAAAACTTCCCAATAGAGAAATGTTTGTACACAGTTAAATTCAGTCATCTAAATGCCCCATTCGGACTCCACAGTCTTCCTGTTCATGTGGTTTTTAGTTGTGAATTGAATTAGGAATTGGACATATTGTAAGCCGCCCAGAATCTTTTTGGAGATGGACAGCCTCAATAAATCCAGTAAATGAGTGAGTAGGGGCCCTCCTCAAAGATGTGCATGGAGCTCCCTGGGTGGCCTTTGACCACACGCACACAGATGCAAATACATACGTTTCCCAAAGGTTTCCATGACACCTGAAGCCAAATGGGCTGGAGAGGTTATATGAACCCAAAAGGGTGTTTCAAACCCCAGCTGGGGTGTGTTGTATGAAGCCAGAAAATTAAGTTCAGAAAACGGCAGAATAATAAACTAGGATTTTGTGGGAAAGAACCAGAATGTTTCTCTGCTAACTTTATGCAGCTGAAAATGAAGGGGGAGACCCAATGTTGAGACTGTAAAGATTTAAATTGTTTCGTTTTGCAGTTTTTCTCTTAACTGGGTGGGAGAGTAGTAAAGAAGCAAAACATGGCAAACAGAGAGAGGAAGGTGGATTGAAGAAAGGGTGCCAAAAACAGTTAACAATAAAGTGAGGGATAAGGTTGGTTTCTTCTCGTCCATGTTGGACTTTCAAGCAGTTTTTGTTAAGGGCTTCAGCAGGTGGCAGCACCTGGCTAACCTTCCACAGGCTCAGAAGTTTAAAAAGGCTGGGTCTTACAAGTGCTTAGACAGGACATTGCCAGGAGATCCTTTGGCTGTGGCCCAGCAATTACTGTAATAAACCATGATGACCTCAAAGTAACATTATCGGCATGAGTCGTCATCCTCTCGCCACCAACATCCATGTTGGGATCTACGCTGGGAATTCAGAAACATCCCAGGAGATAATTGCAAGGCACTTCTATACTGTTATCAGGAACGCAACATTGACATGCCAGTGTAGCGAGCAGCAGTCTCCGTGTGCTTGAAGGCTGTGTTGCCTTCATTGTTAAGCAACTATTTCTCAGCTTGATGCGGGGGCAGACAACATGTTTTGGTTGGGCCCTCAGTTGACATTTTGTGAGCATGTGGTGAACGTGTTTATGGAATGGCTGCTCGGCAGGGGTCACCAATTACAAAACACCTGTTCATCAGAAGGGGAAGCCCAAAGGCATTGCTGCAAATCAGTAGGCTAGAGACTGGTGGGGTTTTGTAGTTGTTGCAGTAGGTGAGCTTCCCTGTTTTGTTTTGTTTTTTGTTAAATTAAAAGAATGTAAAAGTAACATAGGGCAGAGGACCTGTGAAATGACAATACCACCAACAATATTGGACTGTAATAATACAATAAAAACATGGCATTACTTAGTAATAAAAAACGATTAAGTGCCATCAAATCAATGTTGACTCTTAGTGACCACGTAGATTTTCTCCAGATTTATATCAGGTCAACCTGATATAAAAAACATAATGGGGGAAAAATCACTAAGAATCACCAAGAAGAGAATTCTTTGTGTTGCAACCACTTAATTTTGCATTGTTTGATTTTTGATTGATTGATTACGTGCCATCAAGTTGGTGTAAATTCTCAGCGACCACATAGATAGACTTTCTCCATGATGATCTGTCCCTAACCTGGTCCTTCAGCTCTTCTAATGGTGCCCCAACCGCCACTGTAACTGAGTCCATCCACCTTCTGCTGGTTGTCCTCTTCTCTTTCCTTACACCTTTCTCAGCATAAGAACCATCTCCAGAGAGCTAGGTCTTCACATAATGTGTCCAAAATAGAATAATTTGACCCTGGTTATTGACTGATAATGTTCTTTTTACTGCTTTTAATATACCAATATATTTAAATTTTTGGTGTTTTTTTTTCTCTTGGTAGCAGAAAATCAGTCACATTCTGGTACAGATTTAGTGTGCTGGAACATTGAAGCCCATTTTAGGGTCAGACAATTTTCAGGGCACTTGGAATGTCCCTTCCTAGAAACAGAAGAGCCTGTTTGGGCCGCAGGTTAGTCTCTGATGGACTTTCTGAACCCCTGAGAGCCAAATGGTCACATAAAGGCCACACGTCTTCTGAATGTTAAACATAGGTCTGCTAGGGCTTGGCAGAGTAGAATTGCTAAATTTGGCTAGCATATTGTTGATGTTCCTTGAGGATAATTTCATTTAACTATGTGGGTTTATTTTAGGAGTTCAAAACCTACGTGGATCAAGCATGTAGAGCAGCAGAAGAATTTGCAAATATTTATTACGAAACCATGGATAAAAGAAGACGGGTATGTAGATTTCTGGTGGCTATTTTGTTAGTATATTAAGAATGTGTGGTATCAATTCTTTTTAAGCATGTATCTGATCTCCTAACTTCACTTTTTCTTCCTTAACTGTGGTTATTATTATAATTTGGTTACTGGTTAGTAGCAGGCATATTACTCAGATTCAGGTAATTTAAAGAACTTGGTAAATATTTAATCAGAGTATGTTTCACTGTATACAGTGGCGTTGCCCACGTAGAACTGTATGGAGCTGTCAACCCATGCTGGTTGGGGAATTCTGGGAGTTGAAGTCCACACATCTTAAGGTTGCCAAGGTTGAGAAACACTGTTTTAAATCATGCTTAAGTATTCCTTCTTTAATAGCAACAGCTTTCTTTTACAGTATTTACAATTTTAATGACTAAAAAGGGTCAAACTCATCCAGAGAACAAATTATTTATATTTTTATGTGCATGCCAGCTGAAAGAGGATGCACACAAAGGGTCAAGAATTTGACCTTTAATAATTGGATGCATCAGTGACTGCTATTTTTAAATAGCCTACGGTCATCCTTCCTGCCTCACTGTTCATATTGAACTAAGGTGCAGAAAACGTGTTGAGGCTGAAGCGTCCTAAGTTTGAGCTGTCCTATCCTCCTTTCACTGGAGATGTTCTGAAATTGGAGCAGCCTGTTCTGACCTTGAAACATTTTGCAGAATTCCTATCTTTAGTTTCACAGTCCTAATCTAACAGTTTATTGGGAGCAGATGTTTAACTGAGGGGAGTTTTCCCAGAGGACTTCTTTAAGAACTTTTCAAGTGTTTTGTAAAGAAAAAGTGACAGGTTGACTGTATGACAAAAGCAGATTTTTCAAGAGAGGTTTGCAAGTGGAAAGGGCAGATGCTGCTGGCATTTTACGTCATGTTTTCTCATGTTCCTCAGGTGTTAACCAGACTCTACACTGATGATGCAACTCTAGTTTGGAATGGGAATGCTATATCTGGCCAAGATGCCCTTGCTAAATTCTTTGAGATGTTGCCATCTAGTGAATTTCAAGTTAACACGTTTGACTGCCAGCCTGTTCATGGTAAGATAACTTAAGCAAATGCCACCCTCCACAAAGTTATTAATATGAGTCAGCTTGTGTAATCTTTTCAGATGGTGTGAAGAACAAACAACTCTACTCTGAAATCCAATTAAAGTACTGTATTTGAACTTACATAGCTAGGAGTTATCTCCACAACATCTGTGTGGGGGGCAGCGTCCTTAAATATTCTTTTAGAAACTAGTGTGGTAGACTAGTATCCTGCTTAGTCCATATGAATGCAACCTCCACTTCTGCATTTCTTATAAGGGGAATATATAGTTCACTGAAGAATGAATTTTCCCACAGTGTCTATTAGTCTTTGTCTGCAGTATGAACAGCAAACTTCTCTTTTTCTCAGTTTGCTTGAAGAGTGACAGCATGTGGTTTGAACAATCGATTCTCAAGAACGCATGACAGAATGCTTGCAGTTGCAGAACAGAATTGCTGGCACGGTTGTATTTTGACAGGGCATTTTTTTTTTAGGAAAGAATCAGGGGACACCAGCTGCGTCTGTGTGTGTGTATTTTTTAAAAAGACGAGAGATTGAACAGCTGGATGCTGCTGGTAGACACCACCGATTAGCTAACATCTCTCTGCTCAGATTAATCCTATGATAAGTAATGCCGCTGAATTTTACCTCTAAGTATTGGGGAAAGAATTAGAATGAGATCGAATTGCCTTTTCTTAGAAATGTTCATACTGCTTATGTATAAAAGTAGGCTTCTGAGGAGCGACCATGTTTTAGCCTCTTTTTCTTTTCTTTCTCAAGAGCAAGCGACTCAGAATCAGACCACCGTTCTTGTCGTGACCTGCGGGACTGTCAAATTTGATGGGAATAAGCAACAGTACTTCAACCAGAACTTTTTGTTAACAGCACAGACCACGAATAACAACACAGTCTGGAAAGTCATGAGTGACTGTCTCCGTTTCCAGGAATGTCCTTATTAGTGGGGAGCAACAGTCAATGTTTTCTTCTGGATTTTTATTTTTTTTATAAATACCCCTGGCTTTTGGGATGAACCTATTGTGTATGGAAATTCACCTGTCTCTCCACACCTCTTTGTACGCTCCACAGCTTCGTAACAGAATAAATTGTTTTTTAATGGAAGAACTTCCCTGCCTTCAAGATTTCATTAAGCTGCATCACGAGCAAAAGACTTCTGGTTGAGTTGTATTGATTACTTTTTTAGGTGACGGTGGAACTAGTTTTGTAAGAATTCTGTGCACTGCTTTATATTAACTGATTTCAAATTTGGCACATGGCGGACCCTTTTCCTCCTTTGAATTTTTTGGGAGAAATGCTATTAGTGACAAGTTTTGTTCACTTCAAGGAGAATTAAAATGGTGGTGGGAGAGACAAACATTGTATCTGTGATTCATGAGGTCTTTTGGAATTTGCAGGTCTTGCTGAAACAAGTACAAGGAATTTGCTTCAGGCTTGGTATTGCAGATATATTACTTTGGAATTCCCCTATGTGTTTATGCTGTTTTTATACATGTTTGCATTTTTCACGTATTCCATGACAGTAATTGCTTCGTATTTCAGTATTTGGGGGGGGGGGAGGTTTTATAAGAAGGAAAAATCCAGCTAAGGGAATCTTCCTCTTGTCTAGATTGTCCTTCATTTGTCAGCTGGCACTTTTATAATTTCACATAACTACAATGAACAGAACATTTCTGAGCAGTTTCAGATAGAAACTTAGGGATAAATAAATTTAGCGGGATAGAAAATACCTCACTTTTCTCTGAACAAACTTGCATTAGGAAATGAGTCTCAGTTTTCCCTTTTGTTTCCCAATTTTTCCCGATGTGTGGAAAAGCTGCCTGGTGCCTTTTATACTACTTTCCCATGCTACACCGTCGCCACGTCCAAATCCAGTCTTGGTTAAGAGATTCTTACGTAACGTTTTGAGCATTTGCTTATTTTCCCGCTTCTCCAGTGCCACAAATTTGAATAGTAAGAAGCATTACAGGAAGGAAATTAACATCGAAAGCTTTCTACTAAAATCTCTTTGTTAAACAGGAAAAAAAATTACGTCACACCTCCGTCGGCCATGGGTTGTAAAGGATTCCAGAAGCCACACAAACTTTGCATTGAAAGACCCTTTGGTGTCCAAATCTTTCCATCAGTAACAATGAAGCCTACTAATAAGATGCCTCTGGAAAGGCCTGTCATAATCATGCGTCCTGCTCATCTAAGTTGTTTAGGAAACAATTGCCATTGGGTGCATCAGTGTTTCTCAACCTTGGCCACTTTAAGATGTGTGGACTTCAACTCCCAGAATTCCCCAGCCAGCAGGGCTCGCTGGGGAATTCTGGGAGTTGAAGTCCACACATCTTAAAGTGGCCAAGGTTGAGAAACACTGCCTTAAAGCAAAGAGGGGTCTCGGGTTTGCACAGCCACACCTTTCTAAGGACTTGTAGGCAGGGGCTCTGTTCGCACACCTGGATGTATAAATTGCACAGCCCTGCCCAGTCAGAAAAAGATCGGCCATTTGTTTTATTCCGCTGTTTCATTTGTGCTGTATGATTTGGTTGGGTTATGTGCTGTTTCCTGCTAGCCACAAGACTGAAGGGTGGTTTAAATATTTAAAAAAAATAAATGCACCCCCAATACACGCAGCATGAAAGAAGACCCATCACAGTCCCTAATCTGGGTGATGGTAAAATGTGTCAAGCTCTAGTAACGACCAAGCTGCAGACAAAGCCTTAATATTCTTATGAGAATCTTGCGCCCTAATTTTTTTTTATTATCCTGTCAGAGAAAATGGTAAAACTTCTCTTTGCTCCCTTGGTAACTGCGTAGTGAGATTGTCTCACCTACTCAAAGGGACGGAAAAAGATCTTTCTGAGGACAATAAATACCTAAATATCATCATATATCATATCATTACCCCAAAGGGGGAAAGCTTTACTGATAGCAGAGTGCATTGAAGCTTTCTGAAATCATCTCCAGGGGAGATTTCAGCATGTCCTGGACATCAGTAGAATTTGCTGGTTTCCAGCAACAGTAAACCACTAAGGCAATATTTCTCAACCTCAGCAACTTTAAGCCATGCAGAGTTCAACTCCCAAAATTCCCCCAGCTGGCTGGGGGAATTCTGGGAGTTGAAGTCCACACGGCTTAAAGTTGCAGAGGTTGAGAAACACTGCACTTAGGTATTTATTACCAGTGGATTCCATTCAGTCCTTCAAGAGGTCTTTTAAGATTTTATTTTTCATTTTCAATGTGTAGCTTCTTTTTGACAATTGCAAGCTCTCCCAGGTTCATATGTTCATATATTTATTTAGAAATTGTCCTGTGCCCCTCTGAATGAATGCCTTCAAAGGTACAAGAAAAGCATCTCTACTAACATTAAAACAAAACGGGTTTGAAGAAGGCGAAAGCTACAATATGAAAAAACTTGGGAAGACAGGCATGTTTCGAGCCACCTCCTTGACCCTAGGGAAGGTCCCATTTCCACTCCCATGGAAATTTATTCCATAATATTGGAATTAACCAACGCTGAATTTCTTAAATGGGGTTTTCTATGGCTTTTGCTATCAATGTGTGCTTCTTTTCATGGGATTTTTCATTTCTAACTTAGTGCCGAGCTTCAGTTGAAGGAGAGGCAATCTAGTGCTCCCCGCCAGATGTTGTGGACTTCACCTCCCACAATCCCTTGCCATTGGCCGTATTTGTTGGTTGTGATGGCCCAGGCAGTTCAAAACACCTGCAGGACAGTTTGTATACTCCTCCTATAATTTGGCAGACAACTCATGATTCTTAATCCTAGGAAACTTGGTGTGGGTTAGAAAAACAAGTTACACAATGGATTATCCAAGAAATACATGTTGGCATCTGTTAAATGTTTTCCTTGATTTTGCAAGCATCAATTGGCACGATGCTGTTAATGATGCACATTCATTTACATTCTTTTAATAGGAAGGGAAATAGACTATTGCTTATTTGAATTGTCACAATGATCATTTTGGGATGAAAATGAGGTTTTTTTCTAGCATTGTTGTTCTAATCCAGAGGACTGCCCTTAATAGTTTTGGAAAGTTGGGCAAGAGCCTCAGTGCACTATGTTATGGTTATTTTAGACTTACAGGTTTTCTACCTTATCACCCTCAAAATTTGGTGGGGTAATCCAAGGGGTTTTCTGAAAACGCAGAAAAAGATATGGGGATGTGTGCAGTCTGGGAGCCACGAGTTATGCACTCCTGATACGATTCAAAAGATCCACAATGCCATATCTGTGTAGTCCTGTCCAGAGTGTAAATGCTAACATCAAACATTAATGGAAATGGGGAATAGCTATAATATTCCCTAGAAAGCAGTGGAAAGATTTCAATCGTTGGATTTTCAAGTTTTCAAAATTCAAAACTTTCAAAAGATTTCAATCGTCAATAGTTGGAGAACCCGTTTAGTTAAATTTTTGCATCCTTTGTTTAAATTTCTGTCTGGTGCATGGGCAGCTTCATGGCTACCTTGGATTCAGCTGCTTGCTACAAAGTCAAGATGTTGGCCACAACCGAGTGATCAAAGTCCCACCCCTTTTGATATGTTGTTGTTGCCCTTTTGGGAAGAGAGAAGTTTGGATTAAGGAGTTGCCAACAACGGCAGTCCATGACCCCACACACTCCGAAGCACCGTGTGACCCTAATAATATGTCGGTCTGGTTTGGGTTAGCTTCTTGTAAGGATCCAGCCATTCTTGCCTGTGGACAACTTGTTTGTCACGGTTTACTGTGTTGTGTTGGTCCACCCAATGGTGATTCCTTCATTATACCATGATTAAGCAAAGCATGGCTTCACAGCTTTTACTCTGAAGTAATCATCTCCTTGCACAGAAACAGGTGGTGGCCCCAAACCAGGGACAGGTCACTAGTTGCTTCAGACTAGAACCCCCATCACCTATCATTGACTGTCGTGGCTGTGGCTGATGGGAAACAAAACGTTTAGAAGGGACATGGTAGCCTATCCAATTGTTGCCACAAGTTATGGTGGGGAAAATACCATTCCAATAAATATTCATACCAAAAGGAGTTGCAAAGGAAGTTTAGTTGGTGGGATGCAAAATTTGTATTGGGAATATTAAGGCCCTTTGTTGATGGGTGGAAATGGACATGCATTCCAGAAGAACATCTGCAATTCTAACAGGGATGGGAAAGCAAAGAGGTCACTGCTAAAGACTGCGCAAACGTATTTAAGACTGCAATCTTATATTCCTGTATTTGGAATAGGTTTTAGTAAGCTGTGATCCTTAGTAAACCTGTAATGCATTATAATTGTTGGTCGTATATCAGCCAGATGTTTAGACTGGATCTGGCATTTTTGTCCACCTGTCTACTCCTTCCCAAGGACCTGGGATAGGCAGATGTTGTTTGATGGTGTTAAAGGTATTGTTGCAGGATATAAGCTGTTCCAAGTAAAGCTGCCTTTTGCAATTGACTGATGGTGATTTTGTCAATGCTGATGGTCTTCCAGTGGTGCTCCAGATGTTTTCAGATTGTACCTAAGGAGCCTATTACTGTTGGTACTATCTTTGCTTTCTCTTGCCACAGTCATTCTACTTCTATTTGCAGGTCTTTATAGTTTGTGATTCTTTCTCTTCTATCCTGCTGTCTCCAGGCTATTATTATTATTGTTGTTGTTGTTGTTGTTATTATTATTATTATTATTTCACTGCACTCTAGTAAGCAGAACTGTTCATTTCCAGATGCTCATGTAAATATTATTTTATTTATACTAGAAATCTAGTTCTCAAAAATTAACAGTATTAAAACATGGAAACTGTTTTCATTAGCTCCACATCCTCGTTAACAAAGTCATAGCATTCATTCATCATTTAATTTACACAAAAGGCAACACTTTTACTAAATTAAACATCAAGAGATTTCTATCTTGTTTGCTTAAAATGTGTTTGTTACAGAAACAGTCTCTCTGCTGAGATAATTGCTAATAGGATTTGACGATCATCCAAAATGTGTGTGTTTTTTAAAATGCTGGCTGCAAAATAACCACGAAAAAACCAGCATCACCAAAAAAGGAAGTCGGCAGGACCCCTTTCAGACTATGAAAGGCTGAGGACAGAATGGTAATGCGAGATGTGACAGCCCCCTCGCTGCATCCTTTTCTTTTTCTCTGTGGATTTTTCCCCACCGAGATGGACGCAGTACTGGGGAAAAACAAGTGAAATTCTATTTGTAACTCAGTTGCGTCAAACTGTCAAATGAAGCTGGCGCCGTCTGATTATCTCAAATGCTGATATTTCGGGTGGGGGCCCCCTTCATGTGTGGGGCTAATGGGTGCATCAAAAAGATTCTGTAAGAGGGAATGAAAATACACTAGAGCACTGTTTCTCAACCTCAGCAGCTTTTAAGATGCGTGAACTTCAACTCCCAGAATTCCCCAGCCAGCATGGCTGGCTGGGGAATTCTGGGATTTGAAGTCCACACTTCTTAAAATTGTTGAGGTTGAGAAACACTGCACTAGGGATTAAAAGTTTCAGCCCTTGTTTAAAACACACACGTGCACACACATCATGTAGGCGCTAAATTAACCACCTGAGTAGACTATTCCAAAAGGGACAATCCAGAGATGAAAAGGCCCTCTTCCCCCATGGCCGGTGACTTTACCACAAACCTGGCAGTGACACAACTGGCAGAGGGCAAAAAGCCTTAACTGCCATTCCACCACTTTAAATTGCGCAGAGAAAAGGATGAGGGACCAGCCATCTCTTTCTGTCAGTTCCCCCTCTCTGTAGTTTCCCAATGCATGAAGGACACAACTCCCCAAACAGTTACGTCTGTTGGGAACTGTAGTCCCTGTGCACCAGAGAGCCACCCCCGGGTTGGGGAATATGGCTTTGAAGCACAGGTAAGGCACTGCCAACTCCAGGTATTCCTAAAGGTTTGATCTAGGATCAGCCCTGCTTTTCAAACAGATCCTTCCCTCTTTCCATACCTAAATTTGTCCTTGGCCCAATCTTCTTTTTGAAAAAACAAAAGCCAGCGAAATCCAGCAACTTGGAGAAGGGGCATCTTGGCTGAGCCTCCAGGCGGTTCCTAAGTCCCGCTTGACCGTCCTGCTTTAGTCTGATCTGTAATGAGATCCTGAGGATCTCCTTTCCTGATGATTTGGAAGCGCGCAAACGCTTGAGGTTCGTGAAGCCCACTGGCACAGCGGAGTCTTCAAGACTGGAGTTTGTCCACTCCTGCCTTAAACAGATGTCGACTCGCCTTCGGTGACCAAGTCGCGCCCTCTTGATCTGAGATCATGAAATCGATGGCATCCTTTGGAAATGTAACTCTGGTTTTCTTGCCTTAAAGCCAAGGTGACATGAAGCTGTTGAACTTTCAAGCTGGTCTCTAAACGCAGCCGCCTCTTTCCGCCTCCTTTGACAATATTCACCCCTGGCAGCTGCCGCGAGGGATGAAGAAGCCGGAGCATCGCTGACTTTCACGCTGTCTTTTCTCCCTAGCAAGAGTTCATTGCAGAATACATTTTGCACCCAAGCCTTCTCGTTCAAAAACAACCAGGAAGATGAGCAGGGAGCCAGCTGCAGAACTCGCATGTTTTTCAGAGCAGGAGAGCAGAGCCCACTGAAGCAACCAGTTGGGTTGGAAGCAGCCGAAATATCCGGGGCCTTTCTTCTTCTTTCCAAGGCACCCATGACTTGGGGGGAGCAGTGGGGAGCAGGACTGAGAGAGAGAGAGATTCAGGTCAGGCTGCTCGGCTCACACAGTCAGTCTTCTCCAGTTCGGGCCCTGGCAATTCCCGCAGGGCTCTGGACACGACGAGGAGCCCTGCTGAGCCCTGAAGCTTCCCAAGGAGCCAGCTCCCAGGAGGGCTGGCACCCTCTGCCGGGGGGCGGGGGGGGGGGGCTAGGCTGCCTGCCCCTCCGCCCCTCACAAAGGCTCGCTCTCTCCGCTGCTGCGCCGCTCGCCCGGTCCGGCGGGGGCCCCCCTCCCCGCCCGGCCGCCCCCGCCCGCCGCCCAGTCGCTCTCGATGTAGAGGTGGTAGGGGTCGTGCTTGGACTCCAGCTTGCGCGAGCGCGTGTAAGCCAGGATCAGCCCGCCGGCCAGGCAGCCGTAGAAGATCATGATCAGCAGGATGTACAGGTAGGCGTCGTCCGCGCCCGGCGGCCGCGCGGCGGGGCTGGAAGAGGCGTTGGGGCCCCCGCCGCGCAGCTCCAGCCACAGCCGGCTCAGCAGGCTCTGCAGCCGCCGGCCGTCGCTGCAGTTGGCGCCCGGCTCTTGCATGGCTGCGCGGGCAGGCGAAGGCGGCCGGGGCCCGCGGCCGGCTGGCCAGGGGCCGGGGGCGACTCCCCGCCTGCCCCCGGGCGGGGGGCGGGGGGCGGGCCAGCGTCTCTCCGCCTCCCGGAGGCGCCGCTGTTCCTTAACGGGAAATCCTGACGGCCGAGCTGAGTGGGGAGGGGGTGTTCCTGGGCTGCCCTCCCCCCGCCCCCGCCTAGGAATGGGAAGAAAAGATGGGGAGGCTCCTGGGCACTCAGGAGCGCCTTTCTTGGGCGGGGGCGGCCCGTGGAAGTCGGGAGCGGCGCTGCGGTTCCGATCGCTCTGCGCTTGGGAGCCGCCGCCGCCGCCCCCCAGGCCCGTTCTTAGAACCCCTCGGACCCTTCGCGTGCTATTTTCAGTAAGGGGGCAGCCCCCAACTCCGCCTGGCTGATCTCAGAGACGAATCAGGGTTGATCTTGGCTATAATGGATGGGGGAACCATGCAGAAACTCCAGATTGATTGATCCTGTGCCATCAAGTCATTGCCAACTCTTAGTGGCCACATAGATACATTTTCTCTACGATGACCTGTCCCTAACCTGGCCCTTCAGGTCTTCCAACGGTGCACTCATTGCTGCTGTAACTGGGTCCCTCCCCCTTGCTGCTGGTCCTCCTCCTCTTCTCTTTCCTCCCACCTTTCCCAGCATTAGAGCCTTCTGCAGAGAGCTGGTCTTCACATCGTGCGTCCAAAGTAGGATCATTTGAGCCTGGTCATTGGTGCCATGAGTGAGACCTCTGGGTTGATTTGTTTGATGATCCATTGGTTCTCTTGGCTGTTGAGTCTTCTCCAACACCATAGTTCAAAAGCATCAATACTCTCCCTATCCTGCTTCTTGAAAGTACAGAAACTCCAGAGATGTAGACAAAGTTAAAATATACCAGAAGAAAGGGCTGGCAAATCACTTTTGTATTGTTGCCAAGAAACCTGCTTGGATATGTCCAAATCACTAGTTAAGCTGAGTGGAAGGGAAGGGAGATTATATTATGTATGGAGAGAGCTGCTCACCCCCACCCCCACCCCCAGTGTAACATGTAGCTCATCCTAGAGTTTTCCAGAAATGGATACAACTCACATCATTTTTAGTCCACATGGCTCTAGACCTTATTTGCAGAAGGTGAATCTAGTTTTCTGAAAAGCTCTGCAGAACCTAGGGCCACCTTCCCACCTCGGCGCCTCAGGAATCCAACTTGAAAGAAAAGTTGTCTTTGTGCCAAAGAAAAGCATTCAAAGTAGTTATAAAACAAAAACATGATACTGGAATTAAATTCCATTAAACCATTAAGATGAGGAACACAATTGAAATGTTCTCAGCATCTCCTCTTTCCAATTTCAACTGGTTAACTTGGAGTTAACCCGACCATTCTCGGAAACTTGAGAACCTGATCATTTTGTATGTTACACACCCACTATAAGGTATTCATTGTGGTGTCTTTAGGCACAAGTTATTTGGAGGGTTGTCTATTCTTTTGCATGATTAGGGCATTAACACATCACCTTCTGAAAGAGCCCTCAGGGGTGTTTTTAAAATCAACACAAATTCTCCTTTGGGGGGAATGCAACTTATATTTTGGGCCACCACGTTTGAGTCTTACTTCCTCCCTATTATGAGATTAAGAGGAGGCTTAAATTATCTTATTCCCTAGCCATCTAAGAGTTCTTTATTAAGTTGCTGAGTTTAACTAGTAGATTGTATTTTTATTTTGGAGTTTCATTTTTTTGTAAGCTGCCCAGAGTTCTTTGGACTGGAATGGCAGATACAATTCCCAGGTAAATAGAGATTGATATAGGTAGTTCCCAGTTTAAGAATTTTAAATTTTGATACAGGTAGCCCTGTATACTTTGATACTACTGGTATCAAAAGAATTTGATACCGGTAGTCCCCAGTTTAAGAGTTCTGCTCCCAAGGTCTGCCCTTAAGTTGAATTTGTATGTAGGCTGGAACAGCATTAATATATGATACTGTATAAGTAGTACTGTGTAATGAACGTGAACCATTGTGTATTTAACTTGAATTTTGCTACAGTAGCCTTCGTACTCAACTATGGGTTGTCCGTAAACTGGGGCGTTCTTAACTCGGGGACTACCTGTATTATATTGCTCTACGGTGGATTCCCCCCCCCCTTTTGCACCAAGCAGCTCCTTTTGCTTCTTAAGGATAAAGGATTGAGTTAAACTTGGAAAGTAAGGCTTAACTGATTCTTCAGCACCGTGTTGTATCAGCTACTTACTACTCTGTAGTCCGTGAATTCAGCATTCTTGCCTTTACTGACTTCTTGGGGACCTGATGTATTGGCGAAACACAGTTGATTCACCTTGTGGTGAAATAATTCTCCACTAGGAAAAGTCTCCACTTCTAAGCAGTTATAGAAATCTTGAGTTCCAGATTTTTTTAATACTGTTTCCTCAAGTGCCCTTAGGCTGTAATTTGACTGGTGTAACAGCACAGAGGAAGGATGCATTTAATTGTAGGCATCTCTGGATCTGCTTTTCATCATATCCATGAATGTAGTTGGCCTTATGTTCTGGGTTAATTCATCTGGTATGATCTCAACTCCCAATTACTACAACAGATTGAACCCCTTCTATAAACCTTACCTTCTAAGGGCTGAGGAAAAACATTCTCCTAATAGTCCACTTGCTTGAGTCTTGTGTTTCTTAGTTTTTCACGAGTCGTTTGATGGCAATTTACTAACATCTTGTTCTTAGGATTTTAACTTGGAGGCCTAGTTATGGGTTTTGTGTAGCCCAAGTAGAATAGTGTGCCCAGTTCAGCTTGTTTTTTTTAAGATAGTGACTTGGAAGTAAATGCTGTTGAATGTGATATTGTGCTTTACCTTCATCCCTATTTTATTGAGACCTATCAAACTGGGGGTGGGGGTTGTTTCACCCGCTGCATATTTGCTCAAGAGTAGATGAGCACCTATAGGCCAGCTCTGGGTCAGGGATGCTGAGAGTTGTGGTTTTAACATAACCAGAGAGCAATAAAAGTTGGAGGTGGCTGCCAGGAGTTGAGGCACATCTGCAGGGAGAGCCATCACACTTTTGGAAGACTTTACTCTTCAGCAGAAACAGTGGCTTCTATTTTACACCTTTGTTCCCATATTTTCCTTTAGGAAACCTGTTTTTTTTTTCCTTGATGCATTTGTGGGTAGAAGAGATGTGGAATTTTTAGAGCATGTGATCAGATAAAGACAGATCAGCTTGATCATCAACTAGTTCAGAATTGTTCCACACACAGCAAGTAATGCAGAATGACCAAAAAAGGCCCAGGCTGCAAACATGCTGGAATCTGTTTTTTATGAGGAACAACATATTCTTTGAGCCAAATCAGGATACACAATTGTGGATTTGTATTTATCTTTTTTTCTGCTTCCAAAACAACCACCAAGCCTGGAGCAGCTCCACATTAGCTGGTGGATGAGTTAACTCGTTTGATGCCACAATCTCAGGAAGGTTCAACATGCTTCTCGGTATTTTTCAGCTTTGGATGACTGCCGCAGATAGAATTGCATTATTAACTGTACACTTTAGAGATGAGACTGACAGCCAACCAACCCAATTACAGCAAAAGTAGAGATGCAAGCCAAGGACTTCTTGATCAAAGATACACAGAAGTAGAAGGCGAGCAGATCTTGCTTATGGAGGCTTTAGAGCAATGTTTCTCAACCTTAGCAACTTTAAGATGTATGGACTTCAACTCCCAGAATCCCCCAGCCAGCAGCAGAAACACTGCTTTAGGGCATAGTTCTCTGAGAGGAGTGAGGCCTCTGGAATACTAAATGCTCTCATTTCCACCTTTATTTTTATTCCAAGATTGTGCTGCTGAAAACTCAGGAATTTTGCCAATCTTCAGCAGAACAACTAGAGGGCTTCAAAAGCCACCACTGTTTCCCTTCTCTGTGACTCACAAGGTATGATCTGGCTGCATTATGTGGCTCCAGAAAGGAACTTCTGGACTGCCTTAAGATGACCTTAAGGTCCATTCCATCTTATATTTTAGTCAAGCTGCAAGGAATACCAAGTCTGATTCTGGCCCAAATTGTATACTTTAAAGCTTTGCATGCTATGGAAAGCCAGTGTTTGGGATAAAATTGGCATATCCAAAAAAAAAAAAAACAACAAACCCCAAGGATGGCTGGTGAAGTCTGATCACTTCTGCCTGGATTAGCTAATCCGGGCAGTGAGTTTACTGCTGTGCCCATCATCTCAGAATAACAAACTTGTAGATATTACAGTAAGATCTTGATTCCTGCTGATTTGAGAAACTAGTTGATGGGAAGAGACACAATTTCCTCAAGATATGGTGCTTTGCTGACCAATTCTAGCTGAAGATGAAGGAATTCTGACCTAATCAGAGATGAAATCCGTTCTAGCTTCTCTAGGAGACAACTTCTTCATTCTTGTTGTCTCTTAGCACCTCTTGATAAGTCTGTGTAATATTAATTTGTTCTGATATGAAAGCGAAAGGCAAGTCTCTTGGTACGCTGAGATGTGTTTCCCAGCTCTAGGAAAACTTGTCCATAGTAAGGAGCATGGTGGTATAACCCAGACTACTCATGTGGTGTACTCTCGCTTATGAACTACACACATTTAGACTAGGAAAAATCTTGGAAAATTACAGCCTCAACAACTGTGTGAATGAAGCAGAACAAAAAATGTTTGAACCCCACGACCTGCACCAATGAAGACATCTGCCATCTTGGAAAGTTCGTTAGAAAAGCAGCTCCATCTGTACTGAAAGTGACGCTAGTCGAGAGACCAGGATGACACAGGCCAGCAGTATGCGTGAAACATATAATTGTGAGCTGCTGAAAGCCCACATTAGTTACTTCCTCTGTACATGCCCATTTCCTGTTTAACCATTTGTTATGTCTGAAATCAAAATAATCAATTTCTTTCTACATCAGAGAAGTTCTACCCCATACTGGGTGAGCTTGTTTGGGGGAAAAAGCCCACTAAATGGTAGGGAAAGCATTTGTTGTTTATGTAAATAAGGTTATGTGTTTGGTTGGGCTATTAAGAAGCTTTTTCCTAGACCCATGAGTGCATTCACTCTTGCTTGACCTAACTGGTTTGAATTTTTCCATTTTCAGTCAACAGCTGGGGACGAGCGTGCCTAGAAGCTATATCAAATATCTCTCATGACTTAAAAATTGGTCCCCACCCACAGCCAGTTCTGATCAGGCACTCAGGATAACCAGGATTAATGATCTGTTGTTGCTCTGGAACAGCCCACCCACCTATGCCCTTTGCAAAAGGAAAAACTTACCCAACTTGTGCTTAAAACCGTTGTGTATTGGACAACATTTCATACAAAAATCCCTTCATTCTCTGAACAATATCCAATTATTTTTCTTTTTACCATAATATACACATTAAAGCATAATGAATAAAAGAAAAATCTATTTTATAAATACTTTAGAGCCATCAAAGGTAACACATTGCAACCGAAAGCCACATCTGTACAAAAATGGAAGCAACATACAGAAGAGGATCAAAAGTGCACAGGAGAACAGCATCTCATCATAGCCACGTTCTTTTCTGTACGTCTGTTTCAAGTGTGAACTACCAGCAAGAAAAGAGAAGCCGAGCGCACGAAAGACATTCCGTTGAATAATGCACACAGGAACACAGGAGACTGCTGTCCTATTTCTTTCTCCCTCCCGCCCTCAATACATCGAGGATTTCCAGTTTTTAAATAAAAATAGCAGACAAAAACTTTCCCTTTACAAACACTTTAAAACAAAAAGTTCCCGAGGCTACGTACATCACTCGCGTACAAGAGAAATCCATTTTAATGTGATTTGTTTTATGTGACATAGTCAAAGATAAATTAAAATGCCCTTTTCAAATAAAAACAACAACAAGAACCAACAAGAACCAAGGATTTTATCAATGGTGCGGATGTGCTTAGAGGAAGAGGCGCATACATTCCAAAGCATCACGCTCTGCAAAAAACAGACAGTACGCAGACTACTTTAACCGCAGGACTTGTTTTGCGCCGCTCGTTCTTAAAGGAAGCAAGTGCAAATAAATAAATGGTCGGAAAAGATGCCAGTGTTATTGTGACAGTTGGGCCAGTGTTCTTATTACAAGCCAAAGTCATGTGAGAGATGACAAAAGGCATCAACTTGTCATCTTTCGAAAGAGGGCTTGAAATGCATTGATTGGAATGTCTTAATTTTCCTCTGCTCGTGAGGATGGTTTCTGTTTTAGGCACTCTAAATATCTGAATACTACCATGCATTTCTTCCCTCTTTCTTTAGAGGATACAAGAATTTGTGGAAAAATAAATAAATACGAGAGAATTAAGTCTGTGCTCACCAAATGGCAGTGAAAGACGTTTTTCAACGCAGGAACAAATGTGACTTTAAAAAGTACCACCACCATTCTCTTTAGCAGCTGAAACTACGGCCCTCCACCTACTGTGCCTATTTAGGGGATCAGCAATAAAAATTCAGCATTGTGGGAACAATTTCATTGCGGAGATGGGCATGATGGTGCCGCTGATCATTAAACTGCAGGAAGGAAAAAGCTTGGCACGTGGTGCAAGACCCCAATTGGGAATTGTAGTGGCGCTGGACTGTCAGTTTGCAGTTGGGTAAAAGTACCATTTTCCCAAGAGGAATCCCTCTTCATCTTAGTGCCACCAACGACAATCACATTAAAATGAGCAATCTAGCAAAGGACCTGAGATAGCCATTTTCGATGCAGTGCTTTGGAGGGGACTCGGTTCTGCCCCACCCTTTCAACACCTTTTCAGGGTACAGGTGTCGCCTTAACAACCGGCTCGGAGTTTTCATCCGTTTTAAAGTCATCGCATTGGGATCCGCAAAGATGATCTAATCGCTTTTGAGTAAGAGAAGCCAGAATAGAAAGGGAGAAACATTGGTTTATCCAGTGAGGGAGTTTCATATGAACACAGCCATTTGGAACTGGACGTGGTCTAATGAAACCAACGGCAGTGGGTCAGTCATTTTGACAGGATCTTGGAAACAGCCAGTGCAGCTGTTCCTTCTTTGTAACAGAGTGCAATTTTCAACTGTTTTATGAAATGCCACTTCCGTTTAGAAATACCACCACTCTTTGGGAAATTAATTCATCACTCAGTTCTAGAAGAAACAATGCACGGTTTCTGATGGCAGGTGATTTGGAGATTTATTTCCCTCCGTACATCCGCTCAATGTCATTGAGGTAATGATTCTTCAACTCCTTCCTTTTCAGTTTGAACGCGTCTGTGACTAACCCTGTCTCTGGAGTCCAGGGCTCTGGGCTTAGACGCACTTTGACAGGGATTTCAAATCTTTCCAGCTTCACTGTAAGAGCAAGTGGGGGTGGGGGTTGTGGAGAAGAAAACGGAAATCAGGATTTGGAGATAGTAGTCGTGCAGATGGACGCAACGTACAAACATTCATTTATACGTGATGCAAGAGACTTGAATTTTTTTCTGTTCAAATCTTTTTCTACTCTACTTTGACAAGAGCAGTTCTACGGGACTCCTATCATCCAGACCTGCCTTGGAAAAGATTACTTAATATCAACCACTGAAATCCAGGACATGGAGATTGCCTTTTATTACCTCTAATTGCCAAATCTTCTGGGCAGGGATAGTAAGCCACAGTGACCTAAACACTGAAGAGTCTCGCTTTCCTATTTCTAGGTATTCCTCCCTTCCTTCCACATGCTACTAAAGCTTACTGGACTTCTGGCCATAAAACATCTTCAGTAAATATATGAGGCTATTCTTATGCCTGGCAGAGATGTTGCAGCAAGACAACGGCAAGGGAGGCTGTTGTGTTACACACCTTGCTATTGTTATCTAGCACAGACACTGTTTGTTGCTAAAGGAAGTTTGCTTGAGAGCACTTTGGGCTAAAGACTGATATATATTACCATACGATTTTGAGTTATTTATTGCTGATCTGTTTTTACTAAGTTATCTGTTGCATTTATAGCTCAGACATTAGCACTGCTTTTAATATAACTTCACTATTTAAGTGGAACGACCACCTGAATTTTGTTGAAATTAACAGGCACGCTGTAAATCTCCTAAATATGTTAATAAGATGCATTGCACTCTCAAAAAGTCTCTTCTTGGTAGCATTCACAACATTAAGACCCATTTTCTATTTGAAAATACTTGCCTGATTCTACTTTATGAATGTACTTGTTGCTTGTCTTTGAGTCTTCACTAAGAAAATACTATGGAAGAAATCTACCTTGGTTTAAAAATCAATTGAAAAGTACACAGTGGACGCTTACTGTACTGAGTTATGGGGGGGAGGGGGTTAATCTGTTCAGAAACTATTCTTGCATTATTGATCAAAGTTGGATCTTTGTGATATTCCTATTTCCTGAAGACTGATTTTTTTCCCCACAGTATCAGAATTTACAAGTGATTGCATATGAAGCTAAGCTAGCCTTGCTAAGCGATGCTCTTGTACACAGTACACCAGGCCCAGATGCTATGACACCTTGGCCGCTTTAAGATGTGTGGACTTCAACTCCCAGAATTCCCCAGCCAGCATGGCTGGCTGGAGAATTCCAAAAGTCAAAGTCCACACGTCTTAAAGTTGCCGAGGTTGCCGTTGGATTTGGCAACAGCAGGAGTGCAAAAGGGGAGGGACTGGAAATTGCATATGGGGTCATAGCTTTCTCCCTCTTATAAATTTCAAGTAGCAGGAAGCACAGCCTTACTGCCCCTGTGAAAGAGTCTTTGGGATTAGAATTATTGGTCAATTCCGTTTGGTTTGCAATTTTTAAATTACCTACATTTTTGCATAATGCAGATTACAATAGAGCTATCTTTCAAATCCAGCACTTCGGATCTAACAATACAGTTCTTGGCTCAAACGTTGTGTGCAAAAAGGCTTGTACTGATGAACAAAATTAATTTACATTTTCACATGCCTTAAAGTGCATTAAGAGGAGATTTGATAGAATGGACTTATGCACGAACACACGCAAAACTGAAGTGGGCTAAATAAATACAGGCCGATTTGTATGTCTCTACTTTAGGTAAGCAGGAAATGCAATCCATAAGTTGGGATTTTGAACATGGATGGGAAAGCAGTCTGGGCAGCTGAATTGTAACTTTTTTGAATTCTCTTATTTGGGTGTCAGCAGGGGACAACTGACATAACCGCCTCTCCCCTATGACTTCAACCCGTCCCACCTGATCACACAGAGAGGGCATGCTTCAGACCCCCTCAGTGAAAGAACTTCGACTGGCGGGGTCCAGAAGGCGGGCCTTCTCTGCAGTAGCCCCCGCTCTTTGGAACATTCTGCCCCTGGAGGTGCGATTGGCCCCCTCACTCCTGGCCTTCCGTAAGGCTTTGAAGACCTGGTCCTGCCATCTGGCCTGGGGTGGGGTGGGAATACCTCAAGCATGGGGATGGCTAGCCTCATAGAGTCCTTCTGCCTTCAGCCTCAGATTTTTCATCCTCTTGGTCTCTCCTTCTTTTTAGTAATGTTTTAAATTAAGGTTTTATGTGTTTATATATTTTATGTTCTAATGTTTGTTGTGAATCGCCCAGAGTTCCCCCATTGGGGGGAGATGGGTAGGTGAAAAATTTAATAAACAAACAAACAAACAAACAAAATGGGTTGTACTGTCATGATATGTATTCTATGACATGGGTACAGGATGCTTCCACATAAGGGTGGTGTTGGCATCATGACTTCCCTGCTCATTGGAATGTAGTCTCAGTTTGCTGCAGACTCCCATGATTCCAGTGAACCTCCTCCACCTTTAAAATGAAAAGGAATGGGCCTGGACTCTTGGGACGGTGGCCACGACCACGTGATCAAAGATCCACCCAGGGTGGGACTTTGATCACGTGCCTGTGGCCACCATCTTGACTTTTTTCACAACCCCTCTGCAGACACTCTTGGAGAGACTGAAAAGGAAACGACAAGTGCAGCAATGGGGAACTGGCTTGCAAAAGCCCTCCGCAATTTCTGCCATCGTTAGTAAGATACTGTATGCGTGATATTGAGCAGACCTTTGCTGCAAGTGAGATCATGAATTGTAAAAATACGACGATACAGTGAAGCATCTCCATTTGCTTACTTTTGTTAGCCATTTCCTTAATCTCTTTCAGAACTTCCGACTCCATGATAGGATTGTTACAGATGTTTACCCAGCTGTCAGATATACCCCTCTGTCCAGCAAGCGCCGTTAGTTTCTTCTGATTTGGAACCACAAAGCTGATAACATAAGACTGGTTGCTAGATTGAAACACAAGAAAACGCTATTTGGATTTAGGTAATACTTCACTGGGGAAAGTGCTTCAGGCTGAAAATTAACTAACCTGGCCTTTCTCAACTGGGGCTGCATGACAAATTGTGACTCAAAAAAAAAACACTTTCGAACTTCAAGTGCCATGCAATGCTAGCTGTAGATATAACTTTTATGCAGAGATTCCTTGAGACTTGAAAATTATTTCAAGGGTACCTCCAGAATTTTTTTTAAAAAATGAGAAAATCTGCTGTCACCATACTGTATATCTAGAGCATAAGACCATAAGAGTGCGCTGCTGGATGGGACCTCTGACCCATTGAGTCCAGCAGTCTGTTCTCACAGTGGCCAACCAACTGCCCAAGGAAGCCCACTGGTCTCCCAGCAGATGGCCTTCAGAAGCTGATCCCCAGGACTTCCATGAACCCTTTTTTGAAGCCAGCCAAGCTGGTAGCCAGCACCACATCTCTACGGTTACTAATCAGTCTATTTGTAATGTATCGTGGCATTACTTTCACAGTCTGCCCAGAAAGACCTTTGCTGTGCAAGCAGAAATATATATAAGAAAATATGATACCAGATGTTGAATACAAATTATAGAAAAATGCTCCTTGTTGTTCGCTATTCTATTTCTACATAAAGGCTAAACGGTGAGAAGAAATCAGAAGAATACTTCTGCACTACAGTGTGTGTGAATATTTAGATACGATCTAGAATGAACGCAGCCACATGTACATGTATCTGTGACCCTCAAAGGGTTTCCGAATGAAATGCCAAGCATCTTTTATTGTTGCTGGATTACTGAGATATGGAGTTTGGCACCATCTGAAGGGTGGCCAGCTCCCTCACTCAAGATATAGGGCAACCTTCTTTAGGGAGCAGCATGATTGATTCTTGGGTGCTACAGGGTTACCTAGTGCTTCCCAATCTCAGCAACTTTAAGATGTGTGGACTTCAATTCTCAGAATTCCCCAGCTGCTGAGACTAGGAAGCACTGGATTATATGTATGACGCTGCTGGAAAGGGCCTACCTTATTCCAGCAGTTTGGGAGTCATGCGAGCAAAGGTGTTGGAAAGTGGAACACGAGGGTCTTACTTTTCAACTTCAGGCAAACTTTACTAAAGTGCTTCTTCAATGTAAGTTGGTGTTTAAAAATCCCGCAAAATTGTATGAAAGATCACGTAGCTGTAAACTCACCTTTTGGCATATGCACAGATATTGTCAATAAGGGGACAGTTTTTCAGGGCTGCCTCAACTTTGCCAAGGGACACATATTCCCCTGCTTGCAACTTCACCAAGTCTTTTTTACGATCTGGGGAAACAATCAAGCAAAATTGGGGTTTGAGGTCAAAGAAGAATGCTCAGCGTTCACCTGACATTCTAAAATACAGACATAACAATGCCAGTTCTCATGCAAAGCCAGTTGTTAAGGAAACATCTTTTTGCAACTGCTAGAACCAAATTTTAAAATGTGGTTACAAAAATTGAAGGCAGTTACAAAAACTTCGGATAAGAGAACTGTTTTATATTGCAGTTAAGATTATAATTTGTCCCATGCTTGGAAGAGCTTCCTAATAAAAACAGGGACAGGTTTCTTTGGGAGCAAAACAAAGTATTGTAACCACCTATGATTTGCAGGCAACCATCAGAATGAAATTCTCCAATGTCTCCAGTACAAAACCACCGCTGGCCATTTTTATCGATGATGAAATCTTCGGCTGTCTTCTCCTCATTTCTGAAGTATCCCATAGAGACGTTGGGCCCTCCAATTATAATCTCTCCCCTAGGGTTTGGCAAGTCTCTTGTCGTATAGCCTCCTGAAAAAGGCAGAAAGAGTTGGTGGCTACAGCAATTCTTGAGAATCAAATCAAAATGGTCACTGAGAACGAATGGCACGATTGTGCTGATTAATTATGCTAAGCCACCAAATTCACATGGGCAGTAAAATGTTACAATGTATTAGGCCCAACTACGATCACAAACTTCTTGTACCAAAAAAACTGTTTGAATCTAGAATATAAATAGCTATGTATAGGACGCAACGTATTCAAGTTGACTCAGAGGTAAATCTCACTAAATTTAGTGGGCTTTATTCCCAGTCAAGTGAATACAGGATTCACGCTTCTCTCTTAAACTTATGCAATTTATTAGGAAATGGAAACCTGACAGATCAGATTAACCAATACAAGTTAAATGTATCTACAGCAATTGGCCTCTTCAGCCAAGAGATCTGAAAAGTTGGCTGGTGCTGCAGCCTTGATAATTCTCTGTCCGGGAACTCACTGGATGTGATTCCTCCCACTAACACACCGTGAGGGGAGATCCTGGACAGAAAATAAACAGGTTTCCCAGATGGGGTTTTCTTTCCTCCACCACAAAGAGAAATGGCCAGAGGTAGGTCAAAAGTCTTCTTGAGCAAAACCTAGGGCTGGAGTCACTTTCAAACAGGCATACATTTATCTAATTTTTCAAGTGCGTTATACACATCCATATTCCAGGCACGGAAACAGCTGGGAGTCTATTAAAATGATGGGGTCTTCTCACCTTCTTGCCAATCTCTGAGTTTAATCTCGCAACAGATGAGAGGAGCTCCGACTCTTCCAGTGCTGTAGTCAGTTACTAGACAGAAAATATCAGGAAATAAGGAGTGAGATGGGAACCAAACACTTTTAGTTCTTTTAATTTAATTCCAGACTAGGTTAAAGACCTGCCAGCAGCACGATAGGCTGTTTATGAAGGAATCCACGCACAGCGCCTTTACAGGGGAAGAAGACCCTGGCCACAAACCCTTACCTTCAGTAATTGTGCCTGCTCCACAGGTTTCAGTCAGGCCATAGCCCTGGCCAACAGGGCAGCAGAAGCAGATATTCATGAATCTTTGTGTCTGAGGTGAGAGAGGGGCTCCTCCGGAAAGCATCATACGTACATTCCCTCCTAGTAGGGCCTTCACCTTTTTAAACAGCAGGCTTAAAGGAAAAGAATCCCACATTAACACAATCAAAGTACATGCTAAGAGAACTTATAAACAGCTGATATGTAAATCTCTTATGACCTCCTCCCTGACATACCTATTAATCCACCTGGTCTGGATTAAGCCCAATGTTACAGATTTGACTGGCTTTCTGCTTTGTTCAGAAATGAACTGGAACCAGATTACAATGTGTGGGTTCCAGATTCAGTTGACCTTGCAATAGATCCATTGAAATTGGGGGATTCAATCACTGGGCCCAAGAAGAATGATAGATATGGCTATCCGTCAGATCAGAGAAAGCAAGTCTACTTCAAATCTGACTGGGTACAAGTCAGGGTGATTTGAACATATTCATTCAAGGTTCCCTGGAAGACCAGGAAACTCTTACAGCATAAAATATTTTACATTCACCCAAGGGTTTTGTTGAGCAGCCAGATTCAAAGACACTTGTCAGCTGATAAACCTGGGGCCCTCCAGATAACCTGGACTGCAACTTTCAGAACCCTCACATGGCATGGTATTTGACCAGATGGCCAGGAATTCTGGGAGATGGTGCCCAATATATTCAACAGTCAGCAGGCTGGCAAAGGTTACCTAATCTAAATGATTTCATTGCAGTAATCTAAAAAGCAGTTCAATAACCCTCACTTAAGCACCATTGACTTCCATGATGAATGAATGCACACCTGAAGGGAAGGTTATGATTTAGACAAAGAGCTGGTCCAACCTGGTTGAACCAAAGCAGGAGTTTTTGCACTTTATTGAATCAAAGCAGTGGTTGAACCAAACTTTGGCTGAATCAAAACAGTGGGTTTTTTTTTACTCAATTGTAATACCCAAATTATGTCTATAACAAATATTGAACAGACATTAATTGTACTTACAAGTTACACAGAGGTGCATCATAACCTCTTTTTATTTGTTCCAATTTATAGTCATATCCTATCTTGAACAATGTTTTCTGGAAATAGTTCATCTCCTGAACTTTGCTCATAACATTCTTATAAATTCGATCCATGATTTCCTACAAAGGACAATTTAAAGAGAAGGCAACAGCTGAGAAACATTTGATTCCTCAGCTGGTTTATACCAGCCCACCCCAGCTGAGTAAGGATAACAGGAAGTTTCAAACTATTTCCTTAGTTGTATAACCCTTAATGTGTAATCAGCCTAATCTATTAGCGGTCGCTCTTAGCTGGGGGTTATTTATGTGGACGCTCAGTGGAAAAATTGAGCTCCCTCTCCTTCTGAGCTATTTCAACAAGTAGCTGCCAGAATAAAAAATAAAACCTGTGGCCATATTTACTCAGAGGACTGAAGATCTGACGTTACTTGCATCTTATGCATAAGTTACATACAGACATGGATTATGTATGAATGATTATAATGTAATATGGTCATCCTTTATTGAAACTGTTGCATAAAACTTTACATACATTTATGAGAAGCGCTTGTTAATTAAGCAAATAAAAGTTATTTTAGAAAATGATTGTGTCTTTTCTTTTTTTTCCATCGTTTGAGCAAATGGGTAACAGGAAACTATTGTATGGGTCAGAAGTCTGATAAAACTGAGATGTTCAGAGATGTTCTAAAGGTCTGTTGCCTTGCCAAATAATATGCTAGTTTCCCCCTCCCCCCCCCCAAAATTAAAGCTTTTGTGGCCAATTGCATTATGCCTAACTATTGGCTGCACTTAATAGGATTTGAGGAGGGAAGGGGTGCAAAAAGGAAGACAGGTTTCCAAAATGTGTTTTACGAAACATGAGCACTGACAGCTCTATTTAATGTAAACAAATGTGCACAGCAAAGCTGTAGATCCATGTACATTTGCACCTGGTTCTACAACAGTCAAGATGTATGTTTCTTTTATTACTCAGGGGTCTAAGATTGGTGATCTGTATAAACCAATTGGGAAAAATAAGTTACTGTACTTTTTAAAGTTTAAAATTTAACATTTAAGCCCAAGATTTTTTTTTATAAAGTTTCAGCATGAAGTACACAACATTTCACAAGCATCCCATCCCTGTTGATACTTACAGGCACAGCTGCCATCAAAGTGGGCTTCAGAACAGTACAGTCTCCTTTGCTTCCCTTTTTAATTTTGCTTGACTGTAAGAGGGGAAGAAAGGGAGAACCCAAGTTTAAAATCAATGATTTTCACAAAAGAATAGAACTATGGAAAAGTACTTGGCGCTGTTGAACTTTGCAAATGGAAATAATAAACAAAGAAATGACATTTAGAGCACATATGCCATTTCACTGCTTGAGGGTCAAAGAGGTGATCAGATTCTAAAGCTGATGAGAAAATGGAAAACCTGCGATCAAGAAAGCTAGAAACGCTCCAGGAGTCCATTTTTAAGATGTTCTTATCTGTGCGTGTCACTCTGGCTCAACTTATTGTAGTGGTGAGCCTACAACTACCTCTCGCTATCCAGCGTTTGACATTAATTAAAAGCATTTTCTCCCAAACAACCTACAATCCGTTGGCTTACCTGGTCCGACAGGGTGAGCGGAGAGGAATATCCAATCCTGCAGCCATAAGTAATACAGGAAATTTCTGCTGTCAGTTCTAACACATGAGCCAAAGGCAAGTAGCCAATGTACGTGTCATTGGGTCTAAGGGAAAAATATATATTGCTTCAACATGGCAATCAGGATATCTCGGTCGAAATAAGCATGTAACATGGTTTGGGTTTTTCTTTCTTACCGGGGACAACTTGAATCCTTGTGGTCTAATGGATATTCAGGCTGATAAAACATCATCTCTGACTTATAGAGTTAAAAGGCAGCTCCAGCCAAATGGGGTGACCTCCAGAGGTAGGGATCTCAACTTGCCCATGTTAGCTAGAGAATTCTGGGAGTTGAAGTCCACACAGGTGGGGAACTCCTGGACTGGAGAAGCCTGCTTTAATGGATCTTACACCTGTTGCTTCTAGTCGCTAGGGTTGTTACAGAAATGTTAGCTTCTAAACACAATTTCTGTTCCAATTTATGTAGTTCAAGCAGAAATAGGTTTCTATTTCAAGCCTGGAGTGGGGACCTCCTGTCTGTAGAATGGCCTCTCTAGAGAGGTTTGTTCAGTGCTTATCCTGCAGTCTTTTTGTCTCCCAGATATTTTAGAAACCGTTTTGAATGATATTTTGATGTGTTAAAAGCCCACATTATTCTGTTACCATTCATTATCATCCCTACTGCTCATTTTATCTTGTGTTGAGTTCTGAAACTTCTGTACATTGTACAAAATAGTTTAAAGGTCAGTGCCTAAAGAGTTGAGGTTGGTAGGCAGTCTAGAAATAAATTATGCGCGCGCACACACACAAATTCACTCCAGCCTCCAAGTTCTAGCAGTCAAGAGCGTCAGTGCTTCTTCTGCTTGACTTTTGGGCAGCTAATGGACCTATCAAAACTGAAAGGCCACCATGGATTTGCCTGAATAAAATAAAAGAAGTACAACTTTGAAGTGTCTCTTCCACTCCTTGAGTAGTATAACTGCATATTTTTGCTTCACTTGCAGCAGTAGAAACACAGGAGCATTAATCTTTGCCCCTATAAAGATTAACCCTACTGTTGTTTCTATTGCTCAAGGAGTGGAAAAAGATCTCCTTGAGAAGCAAATTAGCAAGAGGAAATAAGCAATAATGTTTCCAAAACAGGGGAACCATGTTATCTCTTTGAGATAAATATATTTATTCCTAGTATTGATTACTAATCTGTTTAACTCTTATAGTCCAATGTTTAAGGTTCAAGTCATTAAGTCCTATACGTGCTGAGAATGTTCTTCATACTATGAATGAGCACAATCAAGTTCCTTGCATGGGCTGGACAGGATGTGAAAGCAGTGTGTGCATAAGGGAGAAAGAGCCAGGCGGTAACAGGGGTCAACACTAATGCTGCCCTATCGCAACTACTATCATGAGGCCTTAATCCAGCAATAAGTAACCCTTCTAGTGCCAGATGCCATTGTGTCCCAACCACAATTCCAATCCCACTCCCCCCAAATCCCAAAATTATGCATCATGGGCAAAAATCTCACAAGGCTTGGCAATTACAATTACAATTACAATTAAGATCTTGCGTGGAACACCAAGTTTGTGACATTACTACACCAAACCAGACCAAATAAACATGGAGGGGTGGGCTGCTGGCATTACGATAGGTCCAACAGGTACCTGGGAATATGGCAATTCCATCCCTGATTTAACCCCTTAAGATGAATTGCTGTCATTGCCAAGAATCAAGGAAGGATCCCAAAGGATAGGGCCAGCTCAATCCCTACCATCTTCTTTGCATCTTCATTCTGTTTGTCAAACATTCTGCTTACCAGTCTCCAACCCTCATCAGTAGCTGGAGCAGGTAGAACACATATTGGAAGATCTACCAGGGAATGGAAGGTCTTGGGTTTCCATCTGGTAGACTATGACCTGCTAAATTCTTTCTATGTTTAGCCCACCCGCCCCATTAGGGGAAAGCAGAACGGAATGCATGTCTTTAATGTCAGGAATCTCTTACCCCAGGCCAGGTATTCGCTCACACTGTCCAGTCATTCCAGCTATCAAGTTTTTATGTACCATCATGACCCCTTTTGGCCTCCCTGTAGAGCCACTGGTATACATTACCAGGGCCATGTCTGTAGGACCAGGACGGCATGGAGCGATGCTTACTAGACAAAGACAAGACGACAAAAAAAGTTAGACTACAATACTGAGAAAAAAGAAAATAAAACCGAGACTGAAACTAAAACTAAAACTAAGAAAATAAAATGTTTTATACTGTGGAAAAAAACAAACAGGTAACTGAAAGTGCACAAGATTTGCAAATCAAGCAGGGCCATGCCTTATTGTCTACACTCCTCTAAAAGTGCTGAAACTGGGAGCAAGGTTCTGATCGTTTTTGAGGAAGGAAGTGGTGGTGGGCCTGGCTGTTCAAGGCAGCGAAGCGATGTCACGTGATCATGACACCATTATGCAGACTGCATCATTCGGGGATCAGGATGCACACGGCATCATTGTGGCTTGTACTGGACACCAACAGCGATGGCGGTCTGGGGGGAGTAGCTGCTGCCTGTCCGTTTAGGACTGGTGGAGAAAAATTCTTAAGATTCTCTCACGAGAGTTTCTCAACTATTAAAAGACCTCTAATGGTGAAAGCCAAGGATTATTTTTTTAATTTAAGCTCTATCTGGCATTTTTACTTCTGGTGCTAGAGCAAATGAGAAGCTCCAGGTCATGAGTAGTGGTGGTGATGCGCCTTGTAAGAATCCTCTGACTCCAGCAAGTCTCAAAACACAACGATTACGCATACCCCATGGCACTGCCTTATGCACAGTTCAGGCTGCGGATAAGATCTCCCTCTTGCTCATCAGCAGGCTAGCAGCCACACTAGACTGCTTTTCTCTACAGGGATTTGAGACGCAATTTGAAAAGCCACAAGCTACTCGTTCTGTGGGTGGTTGTGGCAGGGAAGAGGACCAAGCCCTTCTACTGGTGCGGCTTCCTCAGAAATGTCGAGAGAAGCAGACTATTATGAAGCAAGAGCAACCGGTCATGAAGGTTCTCCTATCCTGAGGGAAAAAGTGTGTATTCTTATACAGAATTAAACACTAAATTGTTCAAATGATCTAGAATGTTGCTTATTATATAGGAAAAAAAACATAACACCATTGTAGTAAAGGGTTTCAGCTGGTCTACTTACAGTTTTCTGGTTTCGCTCCAAGTTCCTCCACTGCTTGCATGTTATAAATCTCCAGCCCTTTTGGATAGTCTGATTTATTGATAGTCTTGTTATCCACATAAATGATGTGTTTGAGGCAGGGGATTTCTGACAGTACATTCTGGCAAACAAAAATAGTTGAAAGTTGACTGTATAAACCAGAACAAAAGTTTGCAATACATGGCATGTGTTTGCATTTACTTCTCATGATTGTGAAAGTTCATTTTATAACAACATTTTAATTATATTCCTCCTATCTCTGATTATTCAACAACCATCAAAAATGGGGAGAAAAAACGTATTTATAAGTTTCTGTTAGAGCTACAGCATTTCCAGGGGAAAGAAGTCTCATTTAAAGTAAAGTGGCTGGTTTTCAAAGTTTGGTACAGAAATTATAGCTGTGGGGCAAAATATTTGCCTGCTTTGATTAATTCTGGACAATTTTCAGATTGTCCAGGCTACGACAACACATATTTTACAGTTTCATTGTAAAATACCACTGACTACAGCTTTCCACTATTCTCAAATATTCAGCCTAATAAACATTAGAGTGCTAATAATCTTTAGGCAATACTGTATAAATACCACTGTATCAAAATAATATAATGTATTATGTATGTTTCACAACAACATGATAAAAATATTTTTAAAAAATTCAGCCTAATGTTGGAATTAATTTCCTTACACAAAAGTTATGTTAGGCCCCACTGATATATCCCAAGATCTTTTAGCAAGCCAGCTTCAATCTTAGCATTAATTAATTCATTTTACTATCATGCTTACAAAAAGAAGATTTACCTTAAGTTTGCCTTCCAAAAGATCTAAGCTAGTGATTAGAAACGATGCTTCAGATTCATTTAATCCATAGGTTACCGCCTCTTCTCCAAGGGTTGCGTATAATGTAACAACTATTTAAAAGGCAAAAAATTGGTAAGTAGCTGAATAGTTAAACTCAGATGAAGCCATAAATATTCCATGCTAATTTTATGTTTCATGCATACCAGCAATTTTAAGATGAACAACAAGAACCTCAAATTAGGAGAAGAAGGTAGGATGTATATGAAATACTCAAATAAAAAAAAAAGTATGCAAATACTCCATTATGGCTGTTATTTAAAGGCACGAAAACTTATGCCCTAATAAATTCACCGGTCTTAAACAAATCAGATTATTTTATCTTGTATAGATTTGAACTGTATGTATAAATGTCACAGCTAAGTCAACGCAGGCACCAGTTTCTAAGATAACTCTGTACTGCATGACAACATTACACCGAGGGCAAACATCATGCAGGGGTGGTGAAACATTATAGGAAGAGAGGACTATGGCCCTGGTTGATGTTTGGGGAATACTGATACCCACGAGGAAAGTTGTATCGGAAGCAGGCTTGGGCGGCGATAAACCATTCGGCTCGAGTCTCACAGAATACAGCAACGGTGCTTTTGGGCTTCAGTCCAAGTGCCACTAACCCGCTCCCAAAGTGGTTCACTTTCTGATTGGTTTCCTCATAGTTCAGCCATCTATAGTTTCCTAGGATTAACTGGTCAAGATTAAACATTTGATCAGTTAGCATTAACGTAAGGAGAGCAAAACAACCGGACTTAAACACTAAACAATTTAACCATTGCTGATACCAAAAACGGAACACACAAGAAATGCAACTTATATTGGATCAATTCTGATTATTGTTTAAGAAATTGTTCATGCCACTCTACGGATCTCCCTGTCCTGTTCCACCCAGTTTGTTCCCTTAAAACCCTTATCCTATCACGGCCCATTTCCAACTTATAGGACAACTGTGGCCGAAAAACAGCTAGCACTCGAACGCATTTCTTCCGACAGAAGTAGGCATTTTATACGACCCAAAGCAATGGGTGATTAAAAGAGTTGCTTCTGCATCAGCACTGCAAAGGTACAATGAAAGGGCAATCTGAAATCAACATTTTAATGACTGCCACTGTGAAAGAAACAGAAGAGTGTCTGAGAGGAAATTGTACAAATGAACAATAGCACGTCTCTTTCGGAACACATTTTAGCTTTCTATCTTTTCACCCCTCCCGAAAATCCTTTGGAAGGATCCTTACCTTTTTAAACACTTTTCCATTCGGTTGCATTTCATTCTCTTCACTTAGGACCTCTCTTGTTCCAAGACAATCTTTCTTCCCGAACTTTGTTACGGCAAGGTCAAACAACTTGTCCAGTGTGTCTGCCCCAGGAAAGTCTATGGTGGCTAACGACTCCAGGTGCGAAATGGATCGGTAGGGGCTTCCGGGGCTGTCAGAGATGGGCTTAGCTTTTAAACGCTTTGCCATAGCTTTTTTCTTCTTCACATTTGTAAGAAAATACCATGGTATGAATACAAGGGCACTGTACACATTTATCAAAAAGTACAGGGGGAACCACAGAATGGTCCACAGTCTTAGTTTAAGATTCATACTGGACAGCTTTCTTTTTCTTTTAAATCTGCCTCCTGTCCTTTTGGGAGTCCAAGTTTTCTTAAGTTTTCTCAGGGAAGAAGAGGAAGCAGCAGCAGCAGCACGCAAAAGCAAAACGAAGATTTTAGGTGGCTGAGGTTTAGAGGAATCACTGAAAGGTTAGAAACATCTGGCAGTCAGCAATAGCAGCAGCAGCAAATTATTTGAAGATCACAGATAATCAGAGAGCAGGAGAAAAATAGTAATAATTTGTTAGCTTCGAGTCTTTTATTGGTTTCATTTCAACATGCAGCTAGACCCTGGACATCGAAGGAGCTGGTCTGACATTTTTAAACGGCGTCATGGGTTTTAAATCACAGCATTGGAAGGAAGTATATTTGTTCAATGGCTCTTTGCCCCACTGCAAATGTTTACAAGAATTGGGTAAATATTTGCTTTTAATCCAATTTAGCAAGTATTGCTTCATTACGGTCAAAAGTCCATAATTTTTCCCAAAAATGTGGTAGGGCTAAGAAAGATTTAGTAAAGCTGTTTACAATTTGGACAAACACTTTTCCTTATTTATTGGACTGTTTATTTGCAGGATTTTTGTTATGCTAAGGAATCTATGTAATTTATCATATAAATTCTTTAGAAAGCTAACTTCAGCAGACTCTCCCTTTTTTTTTTTAATTATACCCTTTCAAGCATATGTTCAAGCCAGCTCAACGCTATAATGTAAAAACTACTCAAGGTGGTAAAAACGATCATTAGTAACTAAATAAAAGAGGCTAAGGGCAGATAGAATTCTCTTATACTTACAACCAGAAAGTTTAAAGTTAATAATTCTAGAGATCAAATGCAAAGTGGAAGAGAAAACATTTAAGGCAGGAAGAGAAAACCTTCAGCATGGAAACAAGACAGGGGCTGGATTTAAAGTAAGTGACTTGGATTAGGAGCATTGGAATCAATGTCAAAAGTTCATAATTTCAATAAGACCTATGTTCAGTCTCCTGCCAATGATCAATGTATTTCATGTTGCCAATATTCAAAAGAGGAAGGCCTCTGGAAAAAGGACATGTTTTCTATAACTCTTCCCTAAACTGGACCAATGGACAGAAAAAGACGAGGAAGGAGATATAAACTGTCAAGCAGCCTTCTTCAATCTGATGCCCCCCAGAAGTTTCGGGCTGCAATTTTTATAATTCCCATGAAACAGGCAAAACATTTGGAGGGCATATGTGGCAGGAAGGCAGTTCCAAGGGCAAAACGGTAACAAAGCTCAGGAAGTATTTTGTAGCCTTCAAGCATGATCTAATTTACAGTCTACGCAAGCAGCTCCATCTTAAAACTGTTACAAGCTGCAGACTGGATCCTCCCCATTCCAATAAGGTGATATGGTTCCTTTTAGACTTCCTCTGACTATGACAATTGTTTACTTAATAGAACAAGTTATTTTGGCACAACAGCAAATTCATATATTTGGTTACAGAGCCGAAACCACTGCCACCAAATGCCTCACGAATAACACCTTGCAGTCGCTTCCAAGAGGACTTGACTTAATGGCCTTTACTGAAAACAAAGGCAAGAGATTCAAATCCCAGCCACCAGAATGAAATACCATTATTCTCCATTCTGCTTAATACGGTATTTCCTTGAATACTATTTTGATCATCTTTTCCAGTTTATTCAACACTCCGGAAGTAGACTCCACATGAAGAACATACACAGAGAAATGTTAATACTACAATTAATGCTTGACAGAATGCTCAACGTAAAGTATTAGCTAAGAATGTAGTGCTTAAGAGTTTCTGAAAAAAGCAAAAACATGCAGGAACACAGTGATTCATAGTTAACTAAATATTAGAGAATCAGTTCCAACTGAGCATCCCCTCCCCGTTCTTCTGGATTGATAAGAAGCAGCTCCCAGATACAGTTTCAAATCCTATTGATAACACACAATTTTCTTCATCATTTCCAAAAATTAGAAAGCACAATATATTGCATTTATATATTCCGTAAAATCCAGACTGCTGGGTTACGTTCATTAATACATGAATATCAACAGGCTCCAATTAGGAACAAAACTGACACTCTACTTACATTATTTCCAAGAGAACTGAGGTCTTCCGAACAAATTCAATCCACAGCAAGATGCAGAATGGCAGTATATGTTTCTAGATTTAAAAAAAAATTATGTAAAAGTTAGTAACTTTGAGAGTTGTGCAGCTACTTTACAGAATAACATTTACCACCATACAAGTACATTTTAAAGGGTTAACTATGGTCACATAACTAGAACATAAAAACTCTTTATCTTTGACTGCAGATGCTATATACTAATGCATAAAGTAAGTGTGTGTGTGTGTGTGTGTGTGTGTGTGTGTTACAAAGAACAGCATTAGCAGAATTGTGAAAGATGGTTAATAATTTAAGTTACAATCTGGCGCAAAATGATTTGGCAGCGCTATTAAGCTCAGTGAGACTGACTTCTGCTTATACGCATGGAATTGCATGCTTAGTCCAGAGTTATCCTACAGCCATGGACATATTTTATTCTTTTACCTTGTCTCCTGTAGTCACCCCATGTGACATTTTTGTAATTATCTTCCTCTCAGCAAAGTAAATCATTTTTAGAGTGACAACACTGTCAAGAAGTCATTTGAAAGGGTGCAATTTTTAAAATATCAATTCTATGCCTGTTTGCTTGTTGAAAAACATAGAAGTGGCATTCCTTATTCAGGTAGTCCTTGCCTAATGACCATTCGTTTAGTGACCATCTGAAGTTATGATGGCGCTAAAGTGACTTATGACTGGTGCCTGAAGTTACAACTACCGCAGTGCCCCCACAGCCACACGATTGCAGTCTGGGTGCTTAGCAACCAGCTCACACGGTGGTCACAGCATCCTGGGGTCATGTGATTGCCATTTGCGACCTTCCCAGCTGGCTTCCAGCTAGCAAAATCAATGGGGAACTACGTGATTCACTTAATGACTGTGGTGATTTGCTTAATGGCTGCTGCAAAAAAGGTTGTAAAATCTGGTCCAGCCACACGATTCGCTTGATGACTGCATCACTTTAGCGACCTAAATTCTGGTCCCAATTGTGGTCGTTAAGCGAGGACTACCTGTATAATAAATTGAAGATGTTTGTTACAAATAATAATGTCTGTGCTGGAGATGTAATGATGCAACCAGCCTTTCTATTTTGAACATCTATAGGAAATGAGGGTAGCAAATAGTGAATGGGGTGGAACAGAATTTAAAATACTCAACCAAATTAGCAATTCTGTTTTCAAATAAAACCAACCACACGCACATTAAATCTAATAAGAATTTATCTCCTGCCAAGATGGGAGGGAGAGAGAGAAACGCAAGTTTCTGGTCCTTCTCTGTCACCTCCTAGTTCATGCCACTCCCATGAACAAGCTCATATTCCTATTCCCTCTGGTCAGTTTTCTAGGAGGAGAGAGTGCAATCCTGCTCCTTCTCTCCCATCTAAGAGAGGTACTCAAAACTACACTTGTGGATAACAATAACATTACCTTCTTGCTTTCCCACCCCATGCTGAACATCCATGCTTATTTGGAAAATGTTGTGTTAAGGCTGTTATCAACTGCAAAGTTCAAAAGTACTTCCTTTGACTTCTGGTGGTGATTCAGGGATGGGTCCATGGAGTTTATTTATTTATATATCAAATTTATATAGCCACCCATCTCACAAGTGACTCTGGGTGGCATACAACTGCCAGGTTCAGCCCAAGAACAGCAACGGGGCAATCCAGTACAGTTCAGTTCCTTTATTAGCTGGCACCTAATAGATAGAATCTCGCCAGACTAAACCTATGCTAAAGCAACTAGTAGCTATACTCCGTGAGACTCTAGGGAGGGGCCAGCCTCATCCTCTTCGTCTTCCCACACTCTTGTTGTGGGCTGAGGAGGCCCTTGCTCTGGAATGCCTCTCCCCCCTGCTGACAACCTTGAACTTCCATTCCAGAATCTTCCCTGCTCATGCCATCCATTTCATCAACAAAGATATAAAACAATAAAACGTGTCAAAAAAGCAATCATTATTGAAAAGTTTTAAAAGCATATGGCACACAAGAGATTAGATTAGCAAGGGAGCAACCTCACAATCTCACTGGTCCCCTGAGATGCCCAGGCCTGATGACATAGCCAGGTGTTGAGAAGCTTCTGGAAAGTAAGTAGGGATGGAGCTGACCTCATTTCAGCGGGGGGGGGGGGGGGTTCCATAAGGTGGGCACCACAGCAGAGAAGGCCCGCCTCCTCGGGCCCATCAAGTGTGATTCCCTAACAGATGGGACCCGCAGCATGCCTCTCCTGCTGGATCTGATGGGATGGGCAAATGTAATCAAATTCTTTTGCAGCAGGTCAGAAGAGGTTTACAACTGCCTTTTCTGGAATGTTTCTTCCACTCCCCAGCCATCCAATAACCCTTGCAATGTTCTACCCTAGGACTAATAAGATGCCAATAGTTGTGCTGGGTATCTACCCAAGAATTCATGTGGAGCTATATGCCCACTATTCTAGATTACTTTTATGTGAGGTAGACAGTGGGCATGGTTTATCAGGCTATCATGGAATATTCCACACACATATTGGATCAGTTATTAAAATAACTTCAAATCAATTAAATGAAAGCACCATCCTAGAAGCAAAAAAATACATCAAGATATGCACATTAGTTCTTATTATTGTAAACTGAAATGGGACCATATCAAGTGGCAAAACTGAAGACTACTATTTAGATTTTTATAACAATCTAAGCTTTGTTTGAGCTGAAAACAAAAGTCTGATACAACAGTGCCAATTCGTTATTAATGTATTACTGAGTAAATAGTGTAATAAAGTAAATAAAGTAATACTGAGAATGCTCACACACTTCTCATCTGCACTATCAACACTAATAAGTCTTCAGATCCAGAAATGGAAGCCAACATCTAATTCTTGTTCAATTTCAGATTTAACACTAAACTTGAAGGGTAGAGGAAAAGCACACAACCCTATTGCCAAGCCAATAGCACAACTTCTTTATGGTGCCCAGCTGGGTCTCTTCTTCAATTTTGCACCATTAGAACTTGTACAATCCAAATTTCTAAGATTGGCCCCTCAAGTCCCAAAATGTCTCTAATGCCACCCTGTGACTAGGGATAGGCGTCATGAAAGTGGAGGCTAGACTGTGGGTGACCATACTCAACTATTGGCTCAGACTATCCCTTTTTCTCCTTGGCCTTGCCCCATTAACTATGAGGGATGATTTTCAGCCCACATGGAAACAGGCAGTAGCAACTAAAATCTCATCCTTGGGCTTCTCTCCAGGTCTTCTGCTCAGCATGGGATATGATCAGGCCAAAGCACTCATCAAACAGCGTGTAGCAGACACAGAGCGCCAACTGGATCTAGCCAGGTCCCCAACCTTTATTGCCAGTGAATCCAACAGGTACTCTGCCTCCCCATGGCATACTGAACTAAACTCGAAGTATCTTCACACCAGAGGACCTTCACTCTGGTACGATGCCATGCCAGCTGTACTCGAAGGCCGATACAGGAAGATCCCTTACCCGGAGAGCCAATATTCCTGTGGCTCTGGACACACAGACACAACAGAGCATGTGCTTCTCCAGGGCCTGTATTACAGAGATGTTCGTACTTGCCTCATCTCACCATTACTGCACAAATATCCAGGGCACACAGGACAATTCCACACCTCCCTGCTGCTTTCCGGTACCAGCCCTGCTGTAACATATAATGTTGCCAGGTTCTGTGCAGCAGCAATTAAAATTCGTCAGATGATGACCTGGGCCATAAGCTAGTCTTAATAAGCACCCAGTTCGTTATACTAGAGTGCTCTGTAATTTGATAGGTAGTCTGCCATATACTAACCTTTATGCTCTCCTACACCCATCTAATGCTCCTACCCCTCCTTTTAGATATATACTTTGTTTTATATCTTTTAGCTTTTTATAATCAATAGTATTCTGATGCATTTTCTATGCTTTTTGACTGTACCCCACCCTCCTTATGCTGGTCTTTGATTGTAATAAAGATTTGATCTGATACAACCTTATGATGTATTCCTAGTCAAGGATTAAGGTCAATCAAATCAAACAAAACTAAAATCTGGGCAAACAACTCTGGCTAATCTTAAAACAGTGTCATTATGACATTTAACCTGGCCAAACCATAAAAGAGTGATAGAGTTGTATCTGTCCTTCTGTCTCTTTCTCTCTCTCTCACACACACACACACACAATGTGTAACTATTAACACATTTATGAGAAATTCAGCTTCAGGAAGAGAGCCAAGTCTACTTAATGCTAAAATGGTGAGAGGTTCATCAGAGTCCTAATCTAAGAGAACAATGAGTCCACTGACACAGAAGCATAGGGACAGCTGAACAGATTAAAGAAAAAAATGTATGCAATCAAGTGAGTTATTGGTAGCCTTGCTGTATTATTGTCAAGTGTTAAACTTTGTTTTCTGCATTAAAACTGGTTCATGCATTATACGTATGGATAATATGTATATTATCTGATATGTGTGTGAATAATATAAGGTGTGAATAAAAGAAGGGGAATATGAAGGAAAAAGGCAGAAAATGACTACATTTATGTGATTTCCTGAACCAAAATTAGCCAAGAATTTTAGCTTTAGTAAATTTAACTAGATTCGGCCTATGTGGTTAGAGTATGATTCAATATAGCATGTGAACATTTGCTTGACTAAATCATGGATAAGTGTACAGTACTGTACAGACACAGCCAATATGAAGGGGATGTGAGAAAAAGTTAAGGGGAGAAAATGTACTACATAGGAATTCACCAGCTCTCCACTTGTAAATAATGGAATAGCTAGAATCATTGATTCCTGCCAGTTCATTTCAGGATCCCACTGGATTTTTTCCATCTGAGTCAGCACATCTTACCACCTTAAGCACATAATCATCAGAGTGTTAGCTGTCTAGACTAGAGTTTATTCACTTTTCCAAAAGCCAACAATAATATTTCTGCATTTTTTTAACTGTGTAGTTACCAGACTAACTCCATTTCTACCATACATTAAAACTGCACGAACATATTTGCTGTTAAAAGCCTACTTCTTTTATAATGTAACTTGGTGTTGATGTCTTGGATTTCTAGTAGCTAATATATATATATATATATATATATATATATATATATATATATATATATAATGTACAAGAGTCAGCTAAAAATGCAAAGACCTAGAAGGCATAATGCACACAGCCAAACAATATTTTAAAAACAATAATTACAAATAAGACCAGAATATTTCATGACATGAAGCGTTACTGGAAAGATGCCAGTAATGGCAAACTACAAATGGGCAAGAAGGCAAACGCCAGCTACTCACGGGGGGAGCTCTTCAAATCTGTGGCAAGCCTACCCATTTCAGAACACATAAAACAACAAGGACATGCTTCGTTACACAAGAAGAATTTCAGAAAAGATTTACGGGTGATTACAGATACTTTGGGGAAATGATTTAGAGTTGCTGTACGGATGTGAATTTTTAAGAGAGGTCAAACGAGGAAACTTCTACACTACTTACTTGTTGCTGGAAAACACAAAGAAAAAAAACTCTCTGCAGAGTAGGTAAACAGCATTTTTCTATTATATTATCAGTTTCCTGAACTATTTTAGAACAAGCTGACATATAGTTTGGAAATAAAACCCATGGCCTACTCTTCTTAGCCTACACCTTTCCTGGCTTCAGAAGTATGAAGAGGAAAGAATGTGAGAAATTTCACAGTGGATTACTAGCGAAGGCCAAACGCTGCCTCCTTGGCTGCCTTTCAGTGGAAAGTTGAGACATTTATACTCAGCCATTGTTTTTCTATATGCAATTTTGCTCATATCAAGTTGTGTTTCTATTCTGGCTTTTCCTACTTTCAAGTTCAAATTGCCTTGCTCAAAATACTTTCTATGGCCAAAGCATCGTGAATAAATACACTATGAATGAAATGAAACTAACCCAGCGGATCACCAATTTTCAAGAAAATAAGATTGCTGGGCATAAATATAGCCAGTTGTACAAAAAGGTTTCCCTGTAACACTAGAACTACCCTAACCTATATCCAACTGTGTGTGTTTGCTGCTGTCACACCATCAGTGGGTCATATTCTTGGGTGAGAAAGGGGCTGCCCCCCCCAGAATTCTATTTGTTTGAGGAATTGTGTTTTATTTTGGGATGTGCATGTTTTATGTTTTTTACTGTAGTGTGTAATGCTGTAAGCTGCCCAGGAGTTGGGCAACCTCTAAATCTAATAACTAAATAAAGAAATAAATCACCCCTCTCCCTTTGTAGCAATGGCCCCCACTTCTGCCCCAAAGGGTTAGGAGATGCTCAGGACCAGATCTGCACAGAGGGCTGCAAAGGTAGAAAAATCCTTGCTATATATGCAGAGGCCCACTCATTGCCGATGGCTGCCCTTTACTGTTTCTTACGACAAGACCAAAGAAGGGGGATCTGCCTATCCAGGTTGTTTTACACTCTACCAGTGTGGGATCTTGTGGGGATTTACCCCTACATGTGAGCTGCGATCAATGCTAGCGTTTCATTGTCACAGAATCCAAGCTTATCATCTGATGATTCCCTAGAGATTGGGGTTCAAAACAGATTCTTATGTCAAAGCTATATTTAAAACTCATGGCTTTTTAGAAACTTATCAGAGGTCACTTTAAACCAGGAATGTTGACACTAAGTCAGGTTTCTGTGAAACTAAAGAGCAACAAAATTTAGGCAATTGGCAATTCAGTTTTACAGTACGAATGAACCAGTCCCAGCCACCATATTAAACATTTGCAGTTAAGTATTCAAAAAATGTCATAATGTCTTTGCCAGGTTATAGTTTGCCAACATCCAGTCATAAGTATCATTTTGCAGTCGAAGTCCAGCATATCTGCACCTCCAAAGAATTGTTATTAAATGGACTAAGGTTAGAACAGAGAGACGTGTCCATTTTCACATGAACTTTGTACCTTTAAAATGCCTAGAGCCACAGCAAAAGACCATGATCATTAGCATAACATAAAATACCATTGCTTTCAGGAACAGCTGAACTTAAGGTAGCATACTTTTACATATACATAGGATTTGTTATTTTCATGGACCATTATAAGACTTGATGACTTGTTCCAGAGTCTAAAATAACAAGGTTTTTAAAACCAACTGCACATTAACTGCTTCTAAATCACACCAGATGTGGACAGACTAAGCTGTCGTGTTGCTTTAATTTGATAATAAACAGAAGAGTATTCAAATCATACTCAATTTTCGGTATCAAAATCAGAATACATGTTTAGTTGTTACCAAAGGATCTAAATAGCATTCCTGTCTTTCTGAACACGATCCAAGGTGGTGAACAAGGTGAACCTACTCAAGGTACAACTGATTCTAATCACCCCATTCTGGCCCAGGAGGCTGAGAGAAGGACACCCAGGGAACTTCCCATCATCCAGACATCCATCCCATCTCAAGGTCCAATCTGGCATCCAGATCCAACTTTTTCTTGCAGGTAATCATCACTTGTACATTTTTAAATAGCTAACCCAGGAAAACAATACTCACATTAAGTTGTGTATCGAGAGAAATCATAACCCTAGATTAATGGTATTCTTTTAAATGAGTCAGCTGCAACATCGACAACGCTGCTCAAATAGCGCTATATGTAGATTTCTTCAGAACAGCCCACTGCTGTTCCTAGCAATGTTAGATATTTGCTCAGCAGCAATATGCTTCCTTCATGAAATACACTTACATGTCCATGCTCACTACTTAGCAATGCCCTATTATAACCTTTCAAGCTAAGGAAATGAGTAAGCAAATTACTAAGATACAAACATGGCTATACTATGTACGGTCAAATAATCAAATGACGTAGGATGTGACAAATTTTTTTTTCCAAGAGTGGAGTCTAGGTCTCTATTCAATCCAACAACATCAGCCTTCACTTTTCAAATCACAGGATCCACCACAATGTTTGAGCCTTGCTGTTTCTCATTAACAGGACAACTGCATGTGGTTGGAAACTTATGGAGGTTGACTCGGACGAATCAAGAAAGCCATCTAATGCAGACTGCACCATCATTTCTCAATAAACCCTTTACATTCACACACCCCCACCCCAAGCAACCCTGCACTGTATAATGCACATTTCAGTTAAAAATGGATGCAGGGAACAAACAAACTGCAAAACCAGTTATGTGACCTTAAAATAATCAGATCTTTTTTTTCTGAAGCAATTGCCACACCAGGTGACATGGCACCATGTTCTGAAATTGGAGAGGAGTTTCAAAAGCTGCCTCTTTGAGGGGAGAGCAGTCAGCTGTTTTATAAAACCACCATTTGACTAAGCCTCTTGCTCTTTGGATGACACACTAAAATCTCCTGCATTTTAGCATTGGCTTGGATTTTTGCATTTAACCCAGCCTAAAGGTTACTACAGGGTACAATCATAAATCAGCATTAGGACTGTTCCTGACAGAAGTCCAACCACAATTATATGTAATCAATCCAAAATAAATAAAAACAGAAAATGTGGCATTAACAGATTAAAGACCCTGACATAAAAGTAGGACATAAAACAGTAGACTTAAAGATATACAACAACCCTGCCCTTTCCAAACACACAGATGTGCACACCACAAAGTGCCTTGCACAGGGACAACATGAAGGAGAGAAACTGCCACCAGCAACTTAAATTAAGAGAGAGATACAATTCTTAATCATCATGGGGACAGGGCAAGATCTAAATGGAAAAGTGCCACCATCCACTCAGTCTCCAATTTTCTGACTTTTCTTCCCCAACCTGGGAGTCCAAAGATGTTTGAGGGGAGAACACCATGTGCCTCAGAGCGTGGCCAACGATGAGAAAAGATGGGACTTCCTGGAAGTCACAATTTTTAAAAAACCTGATTAGACTTGCACAGGCAAAGTAGTCACACGGTGAAAGCCAGCTCTGCTCATTGTTCCTCTTTTGGCTGCACAAGCCTGCACTGCAAAGTTTGAAGAAGCCCTGCAGCATGAAGTTTAAAATGTGATCATTTAGGTATCACACAAGTTTTGGGAATTCCTGGCCAAGATCTTGTGAAATGCGGAAGGCTCTATGAGAAAGGCTCATCACTCAAGATCCCATAACGCAAACTCGAGGAGCTCCAAATTCATAAGAACCAGCCCACAAATTGACAAAAGCGACATCAACAAATTAAGGAGAAGAGATACGTATGACACGGAAGAAAATGTTATGTTTTGAGCCAAGAGGAAGTTTCACTGAACAATTTTTGGGGCAGCCATGGTTGAAAGAAACAAAACCCAGAATGTTTCAATTGGCGCTGGGTCTGGACAAAACAAAATCCAGAGAGGGCAAGTATGGCAAGGGTGACACTCCCTCTCCCCCTGCCCTCCAGAGCAGCTGTCTACCCCACATATCCTACGTGCACTTCCTTCCTTCTCTTCCTCAGCCACTGCCACCACAAAGGTCACACTAAGTCATTTCCCACCGGCCCATCCAGCTGCCAACCTTCCCTCTTGCAGCCACCTACGTCCTCGGTGTTTTTCCTGACTCATTCACCCCCTCCCCTTCCAACAAGCCACTTCTGCTGAACCTTGGAATGAAACAGCCCCAGACCATCTGAAACCAGCGCTCAGCACATGGGGTGGTTCACATGTAGTACGTTTTGCAGGGATGAGGCAAAATTCAACTCCCACTGTTCATAAGCACACTGTGACCCACAAAAGTATATTTTTTTAAGATCTAACTTTCCAGTTCTTTGTGTCAACTTGTTTCAAAATGCAGTTCAAGAATATGTATGAGGGTGAGAGAGGGAAACGTTTTGCCCTGGTATTCAAAATAATATACAGGACACACAAAAACTAAAACTGCAATCATATATACTTCCCCCCCCCAGGGGGGGATTTACTTCCAAATAAATATGCAAAGGATTGTATTGTTAACCTACTGAGGAAGTCAACAATGTGAAGGAAACTGCTTTTAAAGAATGAATTGAAATTAAAATAAAAACGACCAGTGTCAGTGAATCTGGATAAAATTCTGCCTGCAAAATCTATAACAAGGTGTGTGATAAAAAAAAGAATGTTGCTATAAGAAAGGCACAACGCTTGAAAAGAAATAAATATTTAGAAAGACTGGTTAGGCAATATATACCAGATAGCATTCTGTTATGTCCCAGGAGCCAAGTGCTCCTGAACAGAATTTCCCATGCATTTTGTATTGTGGGGGTGGCAGACTTTGGGGGAGATTTAGGCAAATGACAAACAGGAGCCCCAAGCACCAGTCCTGACAGATAAAGGCTAGCCAGATAAATATATAAAGATATACAGCCAAATGACTCTTTTCATCCCTATCTGGAGGCTGAAAGGAATTCCGGGCAGTCTGGAATTTCAGGAAGAGGAAGTCTATCATTTTCAAAATAAGAGGACCAAGGGAAGATTCTTGGATAATATCAAAGTTGCTGTTTAGCTATTCTGCTAAAATGGTTTTCAAGAGAGTAATGTGCATATATATGTCTTTTAACTAACCCAGAATGATCTTGAGACTTGATGGCCTTGGTTACCTATTCTATGTGCCCTGAAGACAAAAGCAAATTACCTGGGAATTGATGCAAACCTAAGAACAAAACATTAAATCTAATGTTTCCCTCCTCATAAGCACACCACTTTCCTTCACTTCCAATTCAATGGTGAATTATACCTTGCTCAGTTGGGATGCAGCTACAAATTATGGTTTCTGCAAGTCTGCCCACAAACCAGGTTAAACTGAAACAGATTCCTTACCCTTGATGTAGCAGGAAAAAAAAAAAGATTGGCCTGAGAATTCAAGAAAAAAACAAGGGGACTTTAGTTCTGGGAATGTAACTAAGAACTAAATAGAACAAATAATAGGAATGTGGCTTTTTAGAGAGAAATAAACCATGATACATGAATCTCTTGTCCATAATTCCATAACAACCTCAACAACTTCCATCAACCTCAGCCTTAATTCATCTACAGAACAAGTCCACTTCCTGGATGTCATGGTGAAACTGCACAATGTACTCATTAACTCCATGTTATACAGAAAATCTACAGATCACCATGCTACTACCCAGAATACACCACCAAATCGAACATCTATAGATGGGCTCTACGCTACCACTGCATTTGTTTTGACCCTTATGAGAGAGATGCTCAACTGATCAGCTATGTCCAAGGGTGACATTCAGGCAGCCAATTATTACAATTGTTAATAGCATCCTTTAACTACAGAAAGGGTGCTTTTTTGCAGGGCAGATTATTTGTCTACCTTAAAAGACTGGGTGGCAGAGTCAAGATAACATGAACAACATGTCCCAAGGAAGGTATAATATTTGGTCAGAATCCTCATAGGGGAAAAGAGACAAATCCTCATAGGGGAAAAGAGACAAAAAGTGCTCAGATTTATAAACTGGAAATCTATAAGATTAAAATAAAATCAGGGTATTATTTTTTTTCAGATTTTGCTATCATCCAGTTTAGACCAGTTGCAAGGGGTCTCTATCAAATCTGTATCAAAGGCAACTCTTGAGTAATGCTTTACCCCAAGCCCATCTGTCATGAACAGTGTACAACACTATTCATAAGACTATCCTTTAATTCAGTGTTGTCCAAACTTGGCCACTTTAAGATGAGTGAACTTCAACTCCCATGGCTGGCTGGGGAATTCTGGGAGTGGCCAAGTTTGGACAACACTGCTTTAATTGCTACTCCAATAATCTTGTTACATACTTTCCCCCCCAGTTGTGATAGGATTCGTATTGCCTAGACATGTCTAAAACCACCTTATAGTACACCTAAAGGCATTTCTGCAAGCATGACCTTTTCAATAAGATTGCACAACAGTTTCATGCCCTTGGGTTTAGTTTCTAGCTTCTGATAAATTTTGGCAACCTTCTCACATGACCTATTTTTAATAAAAACAGTATATTATTATTCTGATGTTCCCAGAAACTGATTTATGAGCATACCAGTGCATATTATAACATTTTGCTTTCTTTATTATAGCAGCCCCCCCAAAAAATCAAAGAAATCAAGTTGCAATCCTTTCTCTCTCAAGAATGAAAATGTCAGAAGTAAATTAGTGTTCTCTGTTTTTTAACTGTATCAATTGCCTCCAAGTTTCATTCTGTTCTCTTTGGGTATTTTGAAGATACAAAATGTTTGTTCCATTTAGGAGGTCACAATAAAGAATTTATTTGCAGTTAAAACAAAAATTACCTTGAAAGTTAAACAGTCACACAAGCTTTGAACCCTGTAGGAAGCACTCCTGTCTTTTATGCCCAAGAAACTGTACAGATATGTTAAAAGTTGGGATAAATTCTTGTAACAGAACTAAAAATAAAAATTGTCACTACCATTTAAGATGATAGGTATACGAGGTTTTTGTTTTTAATTCTGATCATAATTTAATGCTGTAATGTGATGGAACTGAGGCAAGAACCCAAATGCCGCAGGTGTTAACGTCCCCAAATTTGAAAATACGCATCATCATGAAGGGAAAGAAACCCTTTAAAAAATGAATTCACTTATACTATAATTGCAAACATAAGACACCTCCTCAGCAATAGGATTTCTTTGGAAAAGAGCTCTGAGCAGTTTAACAACTTCATACAGCTTGTTGCATCATTGGGCAAAACAGTTTTTAAACCTGGGGGAAAAGATACACTGCAGGGTCATTGGTGGAGCCAGCCCACCAAAACAAGCGTGCCAACACAACAATGCATCAATGTGCCACCACTGAAGGAGGCAGAGATAGAATCCCATTAGCAGAGCAACACACATAAAACATATGAACACACATTTAAAAGGGGAAGAGCTTCAATTATAACTGTTACCTTAAGTTTCTGGATACACACACAGACTCCTGCAATAGCCCCTCAGTTAGCATAACCATAGTCTGGAAATTTGCCTCTAATTCATTACAACTCAAGTACGGATTGTATCTATGCTCCATAAGTCATTAACACAATTAACTCAAATCAGTCTAATGACTCAATTTACAATCCTACTAAAATCTCACTGATAAGTGATGTTTGGATCTGGGAACTGGGCAGAAAGTCTGCTCCCAGCCTGGCTCTGTATTTTCCCTGAAGAAACTGGTGCAAACACAACGGGTCTTAGTAGCACCGAGCACCTCAGCTCAGCTCAGCTGGTTGACCAAGTACTGGCATTCTTGGACTAGCCTGCCCTACATGACCCATGGGCTAGCGACTTTTGATCTGGACTGCTGTAATCCAACTGTACATGGTGCCATCCTGGAACACAACCATGGCACTAGAGATGGTAGAAGCCTGGATCAAGAGTGTGGTGACAGAAGACAGATCCATCTCCTTAACAGCATCCCAAATTAAGGTTTTCCCTCAAGAGGTCCACCAGCTGACAATTCCCAGGGCTGAGCTAAGACCCACTGTTTTGATGCATAAGAGGAGCTGATGGCTGCCATAAATATACTAAATATTCTAAAGGATTTATGGCTTTGTTTTTCCGTTTTATTAGTTGTATTGATTAATGTTTTCTTACTGCTTTAATGTTAATGCTCCAATTGCAGCGTAGAAGTATAGCTTAAATCATCGAAATGACCTAAACATCTATAAAGATGTCTAGCCCATTCTCCATATACTTCAATATATGCAATACTTTGTAAAAAGTAATTCACCAGAATTAAACATTAATACAATAGAATATTTACCTGCTATTTAATGCTGTTCAATAAAAAATGTTTCTGAAAAACAGTTATGCAAAATCTCTGCCCTTCGTATACAGAGTATGACAGGATAGGAAACAAAAGGACCTGAACAGAGAACATTTGAGTATTTGCATGTTTCCCATTAACAGGTTCAGCGTGTCCTAGAGAAAAACAGGAGTAATCTGTCAATTCGTAGTCTAGGAGAACTGTTACAAAAAGAGTTATGGCTACTGAGAACAAGCCAGAAGCCAATTACTTCAGCTATTTAATAACAAGAGGAGGATAGTTCAGCATGCCTACAGGATCTGATACTCAAATTTCTTTTTCATGAAAAGCCAGCCCAACTGGAAACAACATCCTGAGATAAACAATTCAGAGGACAATGTTTTCAAGTATTAAGGCTTGCATCCTGCATGCTTTTACAACAAGAATGTTTCCTTCTGCAACTCCCACTAGCTGCTGTATTATGGCCATGCTTTACATGTTATCAAAAGCATATTACCAGCAAAAGCTAATGTTTTCTTTGAATCCCTGGCGTATTATGTCTGGAGCCAAACAGACTTATTCAGAGTGTTTTTTTTTAAATAATAGTAAATATATTAGTTTAATAATAGTAAAGAATCACTCACTTCTAAACTTGTCAAGAGATTTAACCACTCTCAGTTAACTGGCTTTTAGTTCAAAATGTAACTTTTTAGATTTTGAAGATGCAGGTGATGGGTTAATATTCACTGGATGGATTCTCAAGAAGGTATCACCCATGAATCAGGTATATATCAGAGCTATCCCTAAGACACAGTCATGGTTTCTTCATGGCCTAATTCTGCCTTATTTTGGATTTAAACTTAGATATTGGCTTGTTTTTTTCCAAATGAGACCAAAAAAAAAAAAATTGAAATCCAAATTGAAAAGCATGAAAAATGCCCACCTGCAATTATTTAATAATTAACACAAGAGGTTCAACTAGTTATTGAAACCAAAGAAAGATCCTTCAATAATCTTATTCATTCTGTCATATTTATAGCTAGAATGATAAAGAAAGCAAAAGTGACTCTATTGCCACCTAAAACAAGTGTCAGACATTGATAGATGCCTGAATTGAAAGTGATTACTGTATTTCCAAGCACAATTTTTATGAACTTAACACACTAGAACTTTAAGAAGATCTATTAAGCTAAAACAGTAATGATATGAGAATTTTAGCACGTGAATTATTTTCAATGCATAACCACTATATCTACACATATATTAGGGCTGTGACTTTCCCAGTCTTTTCTTTACATCCTCATGATGAACCAAAGTAAAAACAGGCCTCTCCTCTGATAAAGTGAGAGTTGTGGCTTCTTTACACATTGGGTGCTCAAATTCTTAGTCTGAGAACCAAGTCCTATAAGTACAACACGTAGCAAAGCAACCAATAATAAGTATAATAAAAAAACAAAGCAATTAATTCCTCTATTCTGAGATATGTCATACCAGATAGCAACATGTCACCAAATTTGGTGGATCCCCCCAAAAACCAAGGATCAAATCTGGTTAGTACTTGGATAGGAGACCACCCGGATATCCTACAGCTATAGACTACATGCAAAAGCCAGAAAACATCCCAGAAGAAGGCATGAACAAAAATGCCATACTGCTACTATGAAAATTACATGAAACCTTCATCCATGTTCTCCCAGGAATCAAGCTTGACTTAGGCTTATTGCAAAGACACGTTTAATCCCCTTGTCTCTATACTGCAATGCACCTTTATTTTAATAATCTCCTTGTCATCTTGCCTTTAGGAAGCATCATCCAGACATAAGTAGTAATAAAAACAAAAAGCACAACACCATTCATGAGTAATGCAAGAGATAAGCTATCTAATAACATGACACAAACGAATAGCTATCACGCTACTGTCCGCTTTTCCGAAATACAGCATGCATGCTAAGCCCAAATGTTATTTTGTCAGATCCCAAAATGCCACCTGAATCTATTGGTTTCCAAGGAAAGGTAAAATACAGCTGATGATCTTTTATCTTCGGAGAAAGAGAACATCTGCTTGTTAAATCTGTAGTGTTCCTTATCATAATTGACAAGATGAAATGTACAACCTTGGATTCTCCTCAGAAGTGAATCACATTTTCCAGGTCTTTTTTTTTTTTTTAGCCCGTTACATCAGCATCAGGCCACATCCGGAGCCCAGCCTCCTGAGTTGCGTCTGGGAAGGGGGAGTGAAGAGGAAGAGGCTGCGCCGTAAGCACTAAGGACATGAGGGAGCCAGCTCATCTGAAGTCAGAAAGATGTGACTACCTCTAAGAACAACAGAGACCGGCTTCATTCCCGCCAAGAGCCTGGAAATGCGAAGATAAAAATCCAGATTGGTTCATTGGGGGGGGGGGAGGGGGTCTAATCTGGAACCTGATCAAGGCCCTATCTCAATATATGTAAGCATCGCAGAAGAAAATATAAGCAACTCAGTGAGGAGTCCAGCAAAATAAGGAAAAATAACCATTACAGCAAGGTACAGTAACTGATGAGTGAGGCTGAAAACAAAAATACTCCTGATTTGCATCCTTCGTGCCACACCTAAAGCACAAGCAAAGGCAAAAGGCACACTTTCCCAGTCAAATTCTATTTTCCACCATACTGTAATTCCTCTTCATCTCACAGACAAAACAGTTCGGTTACATCTACTCATATTCTTCATACCAACAAGAATACTCTTCTTGGATAACAGGATTTTGCATATTAGTCACACAGCTACTGGATATCTCAATCACCTGGAAAAGCAGCTGGTGGCAGATCTGGAAATGCGAGCACCCATCCAGGAAGACAGGCATATGCTCCCCCAACAGTTAGACTGCAATTCCTACTCCCGCTTCATTCATGACATGATGTCTACCCTTGTCTTCACTACTGTTCACATGCATTTCCGCCCAGACCATCAGTCATCTTGTATTCCTGCAGTCCTTTCTCAGATTTGCACCTTCCACTATTTCTCTTTTCTTATTCCTCCTCCCTCTCAAAGATCCAGCTTTCATTCAGTTTTCACATCTTTAGAGATGGGGTTTGCTTCTTTGTACATTTGTTTCATCTCCCATTTCCCATCATTGTTTTCTAACTTCATTATCAAATAATCTTGGAGCCATTTCATTGGCTAGAACAGGGAGGAGTCAATTTTGCATTAGCAGCTGAACTGCTTTCAATACTCAATGCAACCTTACTGCTATGAACATAGCAGACATTAATTTTCCCTCTTCGAAGCCACAATAAAACCTGAATAGATTATTAAAATGTAAGAATAACATATATGCCTTTATGTATCTATTAGGAACTAAACCTACTTGGCTTAGTGGGGCTTACTCCCAGGTCAGTGTGGTGCATACAAAAATGAAGTCTCCCTCAAGTCAAGTCCAGCACCAGGTGAGTCCATCACCACTGAACTGGGAATGGGTTCCACTGAACTCAACAGGACTTCTAAGCAGACACTCATAGGGTTGTGCTGTTGGTCTCCTTAGCTAAAAGAAAACCTCAGGCGATGAGACATAAAATAAAACTGACAAAAACAAATTTAGTAATAAATAAACAATAAAATATAACCCTAATACAGTATTTTTCTCCTGGACATTTAACAGTACACTGTTGTTTTAAGTCCATGTACTGTCAAAACAGAAATCCTGTTTCTCTCACCCACTTCTCAACCTTTCAGCTGCCTCACAGAAGGTCCTATATACTTTATCTTTTCTCTAGTAAGATTGTGGTCAGGCTGGAAGAATCAGGCATACATTCATCTGTCCACCCACTGCCCAAGCTGTAGGTATAGGATATATTTTTAAGTGCATGGATTTGTCAATGACTTGGCTACAACATGGGGATTTACATCCAAGTAAGCATGCAAAGGGGAGAACCACAGGAAGGATTTTGACAAAAATATAGATATCCCTACTGATTTTTTAAAAATACTATTCTAGATAACAACATACTATAGAATGGCAACATCTTAAAAATAGCAACAGATATATTTTGATATGAGCTTCTGTGGACCAGAAATATATGCCAGAATGAATCTAGCAGTTTTAAGGTACCACAAGCTTTTTTTTTTTAAATTTCTGTTGCAATAAAACAGTGTTTCTCAACCATGGCAACTTGAAGAAGTGTGGGAAATGCTAGGAGCTGAAGTCCACGCATGTTCAGGCAGCCAAGGTTGAGAAACACTGCAACAGATTACACCTCTTGAAGTTGCTATCTTAAAAGATTCTTTGCAAGAGAAAAGAGAACACACAGGCAGGAGGACATTCTACAAAGAGTAACTGTCTTATCCAAAGTTCTACCAAGGCCCTGTCTGAAAGGTTCTGATTCCTCCCAGTTATTGCAACGAGAGAAAACTAACATAACCTGGCGTACATTTGGGCTTCCTGGAAACCCCTCATTTTGGGGATGGGGTGGCAGGACACCGGGTTGATCCCTGGCTCGTGTTTTGTGACAGGTTTCCCTCCCCAGCAAAGCAACAAGTCCCACGCAACAACAGATCCAACAGATCACAGGACTGTAGCTGATTTAGGAAGCATCTAATTTTCTAAAGTTTCTTTCTTCAGGAAATAGCCAAGCTCGCTTCCTTTCTGCACGTGGTCCAAATGGGCTCTTTCAGAGATGGATGAACATCAAAGGATGTCTGTGACTTCCAGCTCATTAAACTAGGAAACCTGCCTAACCATGACCACATCTTCTTTTAGAGTTAAAGGGGCGGAAAGTCATCCATACAAGGGTTTTCCTTTTAAATTAATAAGCCCCCCACCTCGTTCTCTGTACGTGTGTGTCTGGGTGTGTATATACTCACAAACATGCTACATACACACATGCACACAAAACATAATGTGTATGTGTGTACATATACATACACACACACACACAAACACATATAATTATTATTATTATTACCACCTGCCATCAGGTTGTTTTCGACTCCCACACAGCACATAGATCGATTTTCTCAATTAAGACATAGCATTACATAGATACCTGAACTGCACGCCAATTTACATCCGTATGCCTTTACCTCTGTACACATTTGCATCTCTATTATCTCTGGATATATCTATAGAGATTAACGCATCTACAGGTAGGAAAACAGAGGGAGATGCTCCTACCTCTGTCCACACCCATATCCGCGCGTATGCAATTGGCATAAATATAGCGATATGAATATCCCCACCTCTGCTGAAAGCAAGATGGGTTATCAGCCAATTGGGAAAAAAAAACTGATTACGCCTCTCGAAACCCGGGGAGAGGCTGAGCACCCACGTGCACCCACTCTGGATGCCCTGCACCCAAGAGACCAGAGCACCCATGAATCAGCTCGGCTTTCCTGGAAGGAGCCGTTCACTGGCTGCAGGGAGGGTGGGGGGAAAAGGAGGCAGCCCTGCCCGGAAAGGCCTCCCGGCCACCCCCGCAGCCCCCGGGCTCGATCCGCCGGCAGGGAAGGCGAGGACGCGGCTCCTCCGAAGCCCAGGCGGAGAAAAGGGCCATCTTGCTGCCTGCCCGTGGCGGGGAGACCCCGCCAGCCGGGCCGCCCCTCCCGACGGCCGCAGATGCGGGGACGAGCCGCGCCTGCCTCATCCCGACGACCACGGGAGATGCGCGGAGGGCGGGAGACTCGGAGACCGCGCGCCGCTTCCCCGTCGCCCGCCCGCGAGGCCCCCCGCCCAGCCCGAGCTCACCGTAGAGGGACGCGGGTCCTCCTGGGCTCGTCGGCGGCGGTTCGACCGGCTCCCCGCGACGGCAGCACAAATCCCCTTCACCCACCACCGGCGCCGCCTCGCGCCGTTTAAAATGGCTGAGCGAGGGGGCGCGAGGGTGGTAGCGCGCGGGGGGGCGGGGGCGCGCTGGAAAGGGCCAATCGCCACGGCGCTCGCGGGATGGACGTGCCCGGCGGCCTCTGGGAGGAGGAAGGGGCGGGGCGGGCCGCAAAGCGGCGCCAGGGCCGCTGAGGGACCTGCCGAGGCAGCCGGTGGTGGCAAAGCGGGGCGCTCGGCTGGCGCTGGGGCGACCTGAGCTGCTGCTGCCGCCGCCGCAAAATTCGCCCCGCGGCCGCTCCTCTTGCAGCGCCCCCGGTCCGGAGACGGCCTCGCTCCCCCCGCCCTGCAGTCCCGGCTCTGCTCCCGGGGAACCGGAACCGGCCCCGGCGCGGCCCGCGCCCTCGTTGCGGGGCGCCCGCTCGCTGGTCCTCCCCCCCTCCCGGGATCGCTCGGCCCTGAGAAACCGCGGCCCGCCTCGTGAGGGCCCGGCGAGGGGATCGGGCGGTCCCTGCGAAGCGAAAGAGAATCGCAGCTCTCTCTAGAACGCGGCTTCTCCGGGGTGGCGGTTCTCGAGCCATTTCTCCTATTCGTGCATTTATTTATTTTTCATCCGTTATTAAATGTACGTGCCGCCCGTCTCCCCCGGAGGGGGGGACTCTGGGCGTCTCACAACTAAAATCGAACATCAAATATCCACATTAAATTAGCTAAAAAAAATCATACTATATAAAAAGACTATAAAATTCAAGATGATGCGGGGGGGTAGAATCAATCACCCCACCAGCCAGTTCCAGCGATGCCGGCCCCCATCCGGCCCCCAGGCCATCTGGCCCCGCCAAGATTTCACGCTCTTCCTGAAGGCCTTGAGAGTGGGGCACACCGGACCTCGGGTGGTCGGTTGTTCCACAGGGCGGGGGCCACGGCAGAAAAGGCCTCCGCCTAGACCCACCAGCCGGAATTCCTTGACTGGTGGGGTCTGCAACCTGCCCCTTCTGCTGGACCAAGAGGGGCAAGCTGGAGTAACCGGGGTGAGACGGCTCCTCAGATAACCTGGTCCTGTGCCATGCAGGGCTTTGAAGGTAATAACCAACACCTTGAATAGGACCCGGAAGCAAACTGGCAACCAAAGCAGCTCATGTAGCAGAGGTGTTACATGCCCCCCCGGGGGCATTCGAAACTGCACCGCTGCATTTTGTGCCAGCTGTACCTGAATACAGACCATCATTCAGACATTCACTACAACATTCATAATATCTGACTTCACGGACGTTAGGGTTTCAAAAGCTCTACCCTCATATTTGAGCACCAAGCTGTGTGATGCACACAGATGCAAGAGCATCATGGTAGCTGGGTGAGAAAGGGACTTTTAGAGCCTTTCCTGGAAGTTAAGTTTAATATGGTTTTTAGTACAGTGTGACAGTGTTGTAGTGGGGTGCGGGAATGTCCTTGAGGGACAGGAGGAAAAGCCGCTACCAAGACGATGGTCAGATAAAAGAAACCTGACTCCAGGCCAGAACTGTAACCTAAGAAAACATTTCAGACAAGACTTTCCCGTTCTCACTAAGATAAAGGGAGGGAGTGGGGAAACGCATTCAAACTTGCAAGATTCTCTTACTATATCTTTATAATGAAAGTAATATTGCCTGCATGATTTTGGTTTCCTAGTCCGGTCTACTTTGAACAGCTGTCAGGTATAATCATATGCAGATCTACTCAGAAGTAAGTCATGCTGAGTTCAATAGTATTTTCTGTAACATGTATATGTATCCTACAACATGTAAATATTATAATGTATTTACCGTCCTCCAGATGTTTCTGAACTGACTACTAGGGAACGTAATCAGCCCAACGACGTGGAGCGCTGGGATTTATAGTTCAGTAATACTAGAATGGTGAGGGTTAAGCCTCCTAATGTAATTGAAAAGCCACATCATAATACTGGCTCTGGAGCATTAATTTGATATTCACACACTGAAGTAAGCCATGGCTTGTTTAAACATGGTTTACTAAGCAAGCCCCAATTGGCTGGATTTGGATATCATGCTAACCAATTCATCATGGTTTGGCATCATGATGGCTGGGTTTATTCAACAGTTAATCAACATCATGGCTTAATGGGCAGTATGAAGAAGGCCTATGGGTGTGAGGATGAGGGAGCTAGAAAAAGAATGCAACTAAGCTAGAAACTTGTGATAAAAGCAATGTCTCATGGCTCTCAAAACTGTCTGAACAGAACTATAAATATTATCAAGTTCTGCATCACCCTGCCGAAGAGGTCCTTCAAAATGTCCTTGTACACAATGAAATATTGAGTACTTGATAAACCCTGTTCAAGCCTTTCGTCCCTTGAAATGGGCTCTCCCATTCTTTCCTCCCTCCCACTTCAGATGAAGCACCATATTCGGTGTGTAACTCCAGAGCTGCCTCTTTGGGGATAAATTCAAGTTCAAGATATTAAAAAAGAGGAAGAGCTCAACCACCAAGGCTCAGCCCCAAGGAGGCAGAACATTTCCTCATCTTCACCCCATCTATGCGAAAGTTGCATTGCGTTATTTTTCTTAGTCTGACCACATAGTGAAAGGCTTGCAGGAAGTCCACAATGGATTTCATGATTCATTCAGGGTCACCATGTCATTCCATTAACATCAGCAGGAGATCTTTCAAAATATTTTGGATACGGTGGCCTGTTCTTCTGATTAATAAATTCCAACTAATTAAAGACAACTCACAAAGCTTGACACTGTTTAATAAAATTGGTTTGTCGGAAAAGGCGCTACCAGATTCCTGATTTTTGACTACCATAGACTAATACAGCTCTTTTCCTACAATGTCTACTTTGCCAGTTCTTGAAAAACAGTTTAAAATATAGTTGCCACAGCTTAACCTCTTGGTTCCTATTGTTTAGATTTCTGCTGAAATTCCATACAGAATCATCATTTTCCATCCTTTCACGGGCCAACAACCAGATTGCTTAGCTGAATAAGTCCTGCAGGCAATATAATGTCATGACCTTACTTTGTAAACAGAGGAAATTGTAACTTGGTGTTGAAAAAGAGAGTTAGGGCTCATCCACAGGGGGAAGACGCACCTCTTAGTGTTTGCTAAAGAGATGTCCTTATGAAGGAGCCACCATCTCATAGGCAGCTCCCTGCTATGACAGGTGGAAGCCCATCCAAAGTGTTCTAGTCTGGACAGCGCTTTCTTTAGGAAAATCAAAGAACGCCTCCCCTCCATGCAATCTGTGGTACATGGAGAAAAAGGATGGAGGTGACCAGCTGGGGGCAGGTATTGACTCAGCTACAGTTGTCCTGGTAGGTCTGCTGTGGGACCTCCCACTTCTGTCCTGTCCCTTACTGTCTTGTGCAGAGGTGCTGTACAACAATAACACAACATGGCCCTGTTCCAGATGTGTGTTAGCAGCCCACTTTACATCAGCCCAATTTATTTAAGCCCTGCAGAGAAATACATTTATCGACATGAATTCTTATTTAGTAGCCAGAGAGGTGATGCCAATTTTAGATAGGCAAAGTGTGCTTGTGTGTACTTTTAATGTGAAAACTGCTGTCAGATATTGACAAAGGCTTTTCAAACCTACTGTGCATATTTTTTTCAACTCTTTCTTTTAATCTGCAGCAAGCTTCTTTTTCATTCATTATGTTTTCCAAAGAACAGGTGGAAGGACTAAACAAGCATTCCCAGATTCAGGTCTTAGCATCTCCCCTCCCTCCCTCCCTTCCCAGAACTGTTACAAAACTTTCTGAGTATGAGGCTTAGAAGCAGAGTCTCTACAACGTGGTGGGAGAATGGGAACAACACCTTTAATTTTAAATAACAACCAAAAAAAATTGCGTAGCGAAAATCCAGTCATTTTGCTGCCTAATTTTGACTGTTAGATTCTAGATTTTGGAAGAACTACAAATAAGGTGTCTGGGGAGTCACAGTGGCCAAGGGAACATTAAGTGTCCTCTACAGTACTATAAATTACAACCTTCCCTCTCTAAAGTTATTTGGTGACCTAGGTTCAATCCTTGAATCGTTTAATAAGGTTCACAAACCAATGCACAGTATCTTGGGTTCCTCTCTCATAATTTCTGAAAATGGAAATTCAAATAGAATAGAGACTAGTGGAATTTGACTCAAGAATAATTCAATTAGAGCAGGCCCTTCGTGTAAGAAACGTATGAAAGCTCTCTGTGGCTCCGTTTTCTGTGGCTGCTCCTTCCGGTTCTCTGTTAGGTCTGGCACTCTGGCGGTGGCTTAAAATATTCGTAGTGAAAGAAGAAATAAAGATAATTGTTATGGCATGCCCTCTGGGGAGAAGGAAACATTGGGGTCGATAAGGAAGGGACAGGAGCTATGCATCTTCCAGAATATATCATCTGAAGTCCTTTTGCATATAATCTAGAAGAAGGAGGAGGAGGAGGAGGAGAATTATTGATCAGTTATGAAGTCTTAAAAAGAACCCTGCTGTGGCCAACATTCAAGTTTTTCCTGTAACTCTGATGTAATTTTATCTTTGAAAATGTCTTCTGGTCTACTAATACCTAATGGCTCCATAATAGTTAGTTACTCAGAGGAGAGAAAATCCCCATTTCGCAGTTTAGTATTGCATCATGTCTCCTCTGCTCCAGTTTTTGGCCTTGTTCATTCTCCTTCCACCATTTTTAGCCTTGGGAATCTTTTGTTTTAGGTTAGTGAAATTGTTCTAAGAAACCATTGAAAATAATGTTCTTCACATATTGCAGCCTTATGCTCCTGTTCCTTGTGGATGAACTTCTCATTTGGCACACGCACTGTTGCAAAATAGATGCAGGCCACAAAAGTGCAGATTTGGGTTGAATTTCAGTATAACTGTAAGCCAGCTCTTTAGATATTGGTGACTTCAAGCGAAAAGCCAGCAATTTATTTATAAGACATTCCACTGTTAATACCAAAGGATATGTTTGGATTTTTCCCATTCTACTGAAGCAAGTTGGTGACAGCTTGCCAAGAAAGTCTCTGGATGCATTTTCCATTTCCTCTCTTTCTGTGTTTCTAATAACTTGTAAATAATGGTTCAGCTGTGCAACCAAATTATAGTTCAGAACAATTCAGCCCAACTGACTGGCTCATGTTTGTAACAGCATGCTTTCGATGAAATTCTGAATTCCAGTAAAAACTGGTGCCAAATTAGCCCATTTTATTAACTCTTTCTCCAGCAGAAAAAAATATGCAAACATTGCCAATCTTTTAACACCAGTCACTGGCAAAGTTTCAGCTCGGTCTGAAGGGTGACATGCAACTTTTTAAAAACAACGAATGTTTAAATGAAAGAGCTAATTTTTTGAAAAATAGCCTGACTCTCATTCTCCTTTCAGTTTTAATCACTGAATTCAAAGGGTAGTCAAATAATGTAACACAGAGATTATCCATGACTGCTATGTTTATACATTATGATAAGCCATGTAATTTATAACAACAGCTTTTTGATAGTCCATATTTGTTCATGAGACCACAATGCTACCAGAAACTGGTTCATACAACTATCAACGGGGCTTTATTCACAGAACGCCCCCAGAAATCTTCTGTTAGGCCAGCCTTTTCAGACCCTCTTTTGGGGGATTTTAAGGGATTAAAATGCTGAGACTGAAAGTCCCCACTTCGTGCCTTAAAATATTGGCAGATTTTTCCTTGGTGGTGGTGGTGGGGACAGTTGAGGGGTAAACCCTTGTGGATCCAAGACTAAGTGAGGCCCCCTGGCTCAAAAGAGGTTGCCCATCCTTTCATTTACTCTAAACCAAACCAAACCAAACTATTTAATGGCTTCCAAAAATGGGGTTTTTCTGCAGTTGTGGTCTTAAGGCATGGATTCTCACAAGTGCCATGGTTTTAAATTGTGAATCAAAAAAGCCAAGGGTCACCGTCTTGACTTTTTGATACCTCCCCCCACCTCCCGCAGATGTCCCTGGTGAGCCTGAATTCTTCCCTGCCACTCCTGTGCTATGCTGTGGCCACTTACCTCTCAGCCTGGAGACAATCTTCCCCAACTTCCCCATAGGCTGCATTCACTGACCAGCTGACCCGTTGTCCGCTTACTTTAAAGCTGCCTTCGTCCATCCACAAATGACGGGACTTGACATCTAACCAACCTGGAGGGCACCAGGTCAAGGAAGAGTGCTGTGAGATCATCTTCAGATATTATTTTAAATATTAATTTTATAAAAACATTGTTAAACCTTATGGATGTTGGACTGCTCACACAAGAAGGACATCCTGATTTGGTTTATGCATTGAGCTAAGCCATAGCTTGTCTAATGATAGTTTTCTGCATGCACCACAGGTGGATGGCTTTACACATCATCGTCAGCCATAATAAGTCCTGGTGGATGAGCCCCAGTGCCAAAGGAGACCAACAGACTGCATGATGGTTTAATGAGATGTGAGAACCCCATCCTTATGGTGTCATTTTCTCCAAATAGGAAGCATTAAAGAAAGAAAGGGAGAAGACAGAGGTGCATTAGGAGCATATCTAGCCACTGCTGCCTTGCCAGGGACAAGAGCATTTGCATTAGGCAAACCATGTGAAAATATCCATGTGCATAAAAGCAACTTCTCATCTAACCACGGTCTGGCAATAGTTTCCTAAGAATTTAAATAGAACCGAAGTTGAGCTATGCACGAGGAAGTAAAACTCTAGACTTCCTCTCCCACATTTCCCTTTATTTCACTGGCCTCTTTTAAGCAAATTGTAGGAGTTACCAGCCATGGTCCTTAAAATATTGATATTTTATTCTGCTAATCCTGGTATTTTTTATTTTATTTTGCTATTATGTATTTTATTATTCAGTGTACGGTCCTGCTTTTTTGCTCATGTAAGCATATCTATTTCCCTATTTGTAATCTTTGTAAATGGTGATGGATTCTTGATAATCCTGTGGACCAAAACTTCCTCTCTGTTTGTGTGAATCTTTTCCTGTATTCTCTGCATGGAAAGTATATTCTCTCTAACTTCTGCAGTAATGATTTTTGTGGTAGTGAGGTAGACTTTATTTAGCAGATAGTCACTGTATCCTGTTTGCGAATGGAATTAATGCAACAATAATGCTTCTTTTTCATTGTTTCAGAACAATTCAGCCCATCTGACTGGCTCATGTTTGTAACAGCATGCTTTCGATGAAATTCTGAATTCCAGTAAAAACTGGTGCCAATTACAACCTATTGGACCTATTACAAACCAACGTTTGTTCTTGAAGTTCTCTGAGTTTGCTTCTGTTCCTGGAGGGGTTTCTGCAGAATAGCTTAGCAACGAGACATCTGCAGGAAAAGAAACAAACTCAGAGACAACTGAGAATCCATCAGCTCAGCCCTGAGCTATATAGAAGCTTCTATACGGCAACTGTTTGTTCCCTATAACATTTCATTACAATGCTCTTGGCGTGCACTACTGTTCAGGTTTCAACCCATTTCTTTTGGTCTCCATCACAGCCCCAAACTTCATGAGATGCTAAGTTACAGGTAATGCTACCCACCCACTTCTTTTTCTTCTTTTGGAAAATGAACTCACAGAGGCTGACATCTCCAGTGGAAAATGAACATGGAGAAGGAAACTTCTCAGTTCCCTTTTCTCTGGCATATGCTGGCAGCATAGTTACTTTTCAAACAAGAAGAAGATAAGGAAGTGACCCTCAATGTTTGTATCTTCAAGGAAGCTTTCTGCCAGTTGTTGTTCCCCCTGTTTTTGTTCCTGGGGGGTGGGGAGAAGAAGCGGTAGAGAACAGGTGGTAGATCAGCTTGCAATGGGCCATCTTCTCCCAATGCACTGAACTAAACCCATCACAATTCTGCTCATTTTAACTGGAATAGGGACACTTTTTGGTGTCTTAGGTAGCAACACTAGGCCACCTTTGTCTGAATTTGGAAGTTAAGCAGAGTTGGCAGCTGGTTAGTACCTGGACAGGAGACCTGCAAAGAATACCAAATCTGTAAGCTACAGTAGATTATTCTTTTTTTTTTTTTAAAGAGAACATCCTATAAGGAGGCTGCGGGGTAAGGAATTGCCCGACATTGTTAGGTGAAAACTAGCTAGTGTATGTGTCAGTTAGGATTCAAAGTTCACCTAAAAGTCAACCTAAACCCCAGCAATGGGAGGGGAAAATGGCTGATTGAGGGGTGACTGGAAGCAAACTATTGACACCTCCAGCCCAAACAATGCACAGCCATCACCGAATCTGCATATGTTAGACGGATGATTATGTCTTGTCAACAGTACCTATAAGCAAGTAGCATGGTTTAGCATAATCTACACTTGATAGGGTTAACCTGTATAATCCTACTTCATCAGACTCATCCAAGGGCTCCATACTGGATGTGCCTGAGCCAGAGGCAACCCCCATGGTAAGAGAATATCAGGTCCTCCTTTGCAGATTGATGAGCAAGATAGCACCCAGTAAAACTACTTTTCCTTTCCTTTAAGAATGATTGTAATCTTGGAATCTCTCAAACTAGGGGAGGTTTCCTTGTACAACACAAAGGATTTGAATCTTTCTTCTTTGTTCAACACTCAGCAGAGCAGGAGAGAACCCTTCAGGGCACATGCTATGCAAGGAGGAACTTTCACCCACTGAGTACTAACTAGGCTGGCATAATGCGAAGCTGATGACAAACCACTTCCTTGCCATTGCCAGGAATATTGCCTAGTTGGCTTCTTGTAGTCCTCAAGACTTGAGTCCAACTTGATTGATGATGTGCCATCAAATCATTGTCAACTCCTAGCAACCACATAAATAGATTTTCTCCAAGACAACCTATGCCTAGCCTGTTCTTTCAGGTCTCCCAATGGTGCACTCATCACCACTGTAAATGAGTCCATCCACCTGCTGCTGGTCCTCCTCCTCTTCTCTTTCCATCCACCTTTCCCAGCACTGGGTTAATATAATGTGTCCAGACTAAGAGACTTTGAGCCTGGTCATTGGTGCCTTGATTGAGAATTCTGGGTTGATTTGTTCACATTTGGGGGAGCTTTTACCTTTGAAATTCTTGGTTGAAGATTCATAACTCTATACCACTTTCAGGGTTTTTGTGGAACAAAAGAAAAAATTTGTGGGAAAACTGTGCTTGGGGATCTGATCAAGGGAAAGAGCTTGCTAGATGGTCATCCTGCTCATAATGTATGGGTTGTAAATGCGTCTGATTATGTTTTTATGGTTTTAACCTGGTGTTAGGGTTTATCTGTCTTTCTTCATTATATCAAGCAGTTTTTCCCACCCCAGAATTAGAACATTCATAAACCACTGATGCTATTTTCTCACTTGGACTATGGCCAGGGCCAGACCCACTTCGTTCCAGTGGTAAAAGAAATTTGGACGTCTTCCACCCCTTCGATGACGACAGCAAACCTTTGCTTGATATATTTCAAGAAAAAACAAAGTAATATGAAGTTTAGAAAAAAAGCCATTTGGGTTAGTATATAAATCCGAATATGTATTTTCTATTTAGGTTCCTTTCCTTTATCTAGCAGGTTTCTATCTCTGCACTGCACAAGGCAATCTAAAATATACAATCTAAAAATACATAAATCAAAATAGGATTCCCTGCCTCAGCATAAACCCCATCTCCACAAGAAAAAGGAAAAAAGCCACATATAACAGCCACAGTTTCAGAGCCAGGTTGGTGTTTCTTTTATACATAAAACCAAATATACTACATCAGCACGGACTGATCATTCCATTCTTGAACGATGTACAAAATAGGAGGTTTTCTCCTGCCCGGGACTACGCAGATAAATTCTTCAGGGTTTTCTTTTTGCTTTCATTATCCAGACACAACAAGGTTGTGTGTTCTTGATAGGTTATCTATTTCGGTACTGGTGACGGCAACACGTTGCTAAACTGTTGTTTCTTGATGTTGCTGATGCACAAGACGGGTGACACACATTTCGATCTCTCATTTCCTCCCCTGAGTGGCTTGCCCTGTCCACCCTTGGCTGAATTTTTCTTGAGTCAGGCCTCGCCCCCGAAGGTTGCGTGATCCAGTCTTTCCAGACATCTCTGCCCGGAAGAAACGTAAATGTCCACCTCCCTTGACTTCTTGGGAAAAGCTCAGACGGCATCTGCTTTGAGGTCATGCGCATGAAGCCTTGCGCATTCTTGTGCTCTCCCCATAAAAGGGGTTGCTATGGTTTCCTTGACATGCTGCCACGGATGGAAGGAAATCCATTCCTGTAATGTTTGTCTCTGAGAATTTTGGAAAAGAGGCTGAGTAGCAAGTTACAGTAATTCATTCAGGCTAAAAACACGATGACTTAGCTGATGACCACTTTTACTGAATTTCCTTAATGAACTTGCCTTCGCTCATGCAATTTTCTTCTTCAACAGGGGAGAAAAAGTGGACCAACAATCACACGTGGTGACATCCCACTGGTGCAAATAGAGCCCTATTTTATTTTCTTACCAAGATGTGGAAGCCCAGACCAAAATTGTTATATAGCAGCATGGAAAGAGACAGTTTTAATACATCATCACACATTATTTCCATGCAATTTTGCTTGAGTGCGCACAGCGGCTAGTTTCCCCTTGTAATTTCCTTGTCTTTTCTTGGCTGCTGCACTGGTTTTAAAAATTATTTTATCAATGAAGCATAACAAGCAAAGAATAATTGTACAATAAAAAGCTGCATGTATGACAGTGATTAAAATACATGGAACGGGGGTGGGGGGTGGGGAATAAAAGAAAGGAAAGAAAAAAATCTCAATGATACAAGTAGAAAATTGGTCCCATCCTTACACTTACTGTTAAATTTAGACCCTATAGAAATATCTTGCTCCATCTCCTCCCAATGGGAATATAAAGACATTTTAAAAATCGATAAAGAACACATATCTTGAAGCCATCCCTTAAAACCAGAGAGTGTACATTTCTTTCTGGTGACATACCAGGATTGTTTTTGCTGAGCTCACAGCTTCTATCTTCCCACCCCATTCCCCCCCAAAGGAAAAAAGAAAAAAGGAGAGACAAAAACTGTGTCATTATTTTTGACTGATGGCTCTAGGAACTGCGTCCACCCTCCCACGTTCCCTTTTCTTGGAGAAATAGAGATAGAGGGATAGAGAGAGATAATGGATGGATGGATGGATGGATGGATGGATGGATGGATGGATGGATGGATAGATATGATACATCAATGTTCCTCAACCGTGGCAACTTTAAGATGCGTGGACTTCAACTCCCAGAATTCCCCAGCCAGCCATGCTGGCTGGGGAATTCTGGGAGTTGGAGTCCACCCATCTTAAAGTTGCCAAGGTTGAGGAACACTGTGATAGATGAGGGATGGATGGATGGATGAATGGATAGATGGGTGGATGGATGGATGGATGGATAAATGGATAGATGGATGGAGAGAGAGAGAGAGAGGATAGATATCTTGATCTATCAGATACAATAGATAGTAGAGAGAATGATGGATAGATAATAGGTAGATAGTGATAGATACAATAGATAGTAAAGGGAGAGTGAGAGAGATATAGTAGATACATGATTGATAGATAGATAGATAGATAGATAGATAGATAGATAGATAGATAGACAGACCATAGATAAGAGAGAGGGGGAGAGAGAGAGAGAGAGAGAGAGAGAGAGAGAGGAAAATTACATTTGCTCTTTGGCACACCGCAAAGGTTTGCACAGCGCAGATGAACAGCAGACGTGCGTTTTGGGGTGGGGCCCTGACGTCTGTTCAGGACACCCTCTTCGAGGACATGTTGTTTTCTGTGGGCACCGGCACCCCCCGTTTCCTGTGCAATGTTCCTTGGCCAATTCCGTTCGGCAGCTGGCTGTCATTCCACTTCCCCAACGTCTCCGAACAGAAACACCCAACAGGCAGGCAACTGCACTCCTAGCTTTTAATAAGCATGAATCATCCGCTGTCACACCTGCTTGTTTTTCGATGCCCTCCAGTCATCTTCTTCTGAAATGTGGATTGGAAGCCCCCGGAGCCAGCATCTCTTCTAGCCCTCTCTCACGAAGGGCCAAAGCAGGCATCAAGTTGAGCGTTCGCATAGTTCTGCCCGGTTCAGTTTCCACACCGCCATCAACAGACTGCTTTGGGGTGGGGAAAGAGAGAGTCATGAGGACTTGTAATATTTTTGGTTTTTCCCTTTGCCACAGCAACCAAAGGGGAGGGCAAGCAAGAGCAGGGTTGGGGCAAGACTGAATCATTCTTCTTGGGCGTCACAGCTGCAAAACAGCGGTTAGCCTTACCAGAGAAGTTCCTGTTAAAGCCGATGAAGCATTTTTCTTGGAATAATAACCTTCTAAATTTTGGAGGGGTGGCATTTAAGGCCTGCCCATCCCTAAATATTAATAAGCTGGAAGTGACTGTTCAGGAAAGAGTTTATAGAATCAACCTCTTCTGTTAACAAAACAGTGAAGATTGTGCAAGTTCCGCTGAAAACGAAGCAGCCAATATATACGGGTTTAATGCATGGGAGGGGAGTCTTGCACAAATTCATTTACCCATTTAGGGAGTCGCAAGAGTGCAAAGTCTAAGATCACAACAAAACATCTTGTCTAGTACATCTCAAAAAAGGACACTGTAGTGAAATCTGGTAAATGGAGAGATAGCCACGTTTGTAAAATCATTGGCTTGGCAAGGAAATCTGAGGGGGAAAGGGTGGCTGTCAAAAAAGTCAAGATGGCCAGGATGTGCAGTTAAAGCCCTGCCCCTTTTTAGCAAGCTTTGAAGGCAGAGTTGTGACCAACCTCTTGATTTTTCAGACCCCTTTGAAGTCACCCTGGTCAGTCAGTTCAAACAAGTGGGACTTTTCTGCATTCCTGTTTCTCTGTGACTAGAGAGGACAGAGGGTATGGCCTTGAGGGACAGGAGGAAGAGCTGCTACCAAGACAATGGTCAGATAAAAGAGGGTTATGTTCAGGACAGAAATGTAACTTGAGAAAACATCTCAGACAAGAACCTCCCTAGTTCTCATAAAGATAAAGGAAGGAAGGGGAGGAGCACATTCAGACTTGCAAGATTTTGTTACTATAGCTTTACAATAAAAGTAGTCCTACATGACACAGGACGCCTAGCCTGATCTACCTCGAAGGGCTGACAGTGACACATTTCATGCTGTTACTGTTAAGGGAAACTTATGTGGGTTCATCCTGGGTGCAGATCCTTTGGTGAGAGTTTTTGGGACCGGTTTTGCTCTGGAATGTGGATCAAGTAGGAAAGCTCCCTTTTTGCATGGATCATGATCAGTTATGAAAGCAGAACTTTACAGATGTGACACTACCCTTGGAAAAGATTCCCAGCTCCTTTCCATCCAAGAATTCTAGGGAAGACTCATCGTTTAGGGGTCACTGACCTGTTTTGCATGAGAATCTCTAGCAACTCCATTTAGCAAGTTATGTCCCACTATTAAAAGAACAAAAAAAAAACTGTCTGGGATTCTGGGGGGTACCTCCAATGACATAGCTGGCATGCTATCATCATAATTTAATGAATAAACTACAGGTGGATAAGTTCAACAGCAAGAACTTGTTTGGTGTGGTGGCTAATGGCACCTGGCTAGAAATCGGAAGACTGGGAGTTCAAGTCCCACCACAGGCAGGAAGCCAGCTGGGTGGCCTTGGGCCAGTCACTCTCTCTCAGCCCTAGGAAGGAGGCAAGGGCACACCACTTCTGTAAATGTTGCCAAGAAAACTGCAGGGACTTATCCAGGCAGTTGCCAGGAGTCAAGATGAACTCAATGATATGTTTCTTTGGAGAGTCCATTTGGTGTAGTGGTTAAAGTGTTGGACTAGATGCAGAGAAGGATGAGTTCTAGTCCTGCCTTAGACACAAAGCAGCAGGTAGACTCTGAGCCAGTCACTCTCTCTCAGCCCTGGGAAGGAGGCAGGGCAGAACCACTTCCAAAAAGGTTCTAAGAAAGCTACATGAACTTGTCCAGGCAGTCAAGACTGATGTGAAAGGGTATATGTATCAACAATAGCTTTCAAACTCAGTGACTGGGTTGACATTGGCTTTAGCCCAAACAAAAGAAATTATGGTTTACACAACTTGTAAACTTCATGTGAACTTCATTGCTGTCCAGCTCACTAGAAAGCGCCTGGTTCCTCTTTTCATGTCTGTTTTTGAGTGAGTGTTGACATCTGGAGACAGCCTGGACAAGTCCCTGCAATTTTCTTGGCAAGGTTTTTCAGAAGTGGTTTGCCCTTGCCTTCCCCTTCCCAGGGCTGAGAGAGAGTGACTGGCCCAAGGTCACCCAGCTGACTTTGTGCCTAAGGCAGGACTAGAACTCACAGTCTCCTGGTTTCTAGCCTGGTGCCTTCACCACCACACCAAACTGGCTTCCTCCCTGGCCAAGGTGAAATGGAAACAAGGCTTAATGGGAAAGGGATGAAAAAAACCTAAGTTCAGTCAGGGCTGCCACTATTAACCTTGTTTCTGCCAAACTGAAGTGTTGCTAAATGTTTGTTATGTAATGAGACACGGGGCAGGCCTGTTGTTACAAGCCAGACATGCCTTGGAATAACTACCCAATGCGTGGTGTGAAAACATTCTTTACTGCTCCTAAGTTCCAGAACAGATATCGCAAATGTGCTAATTGCTAGTGTCATGCCAGGGCGTGGAAGGTGGAGCTTGAGAACAGAAACCCCAGTTTGAAATCTTTGTTTCAACTTGACTTCTCCGGATCAGACTATTGTTTCCCAGCTTAAACGGCTTTAAGAATACAGTAGTACCCACAAAAGGCATGACGATATTCACTCCTATCCAACAAAGCCGATTTTGACAGGAAGAGGGTTGGGTGAATTTGTAAATATTTTTTGGGTCACTTATTTTGCCTATCTGTCCCTTTCCCTTTTTAGTTAAACATGATTTTTTTAAAAAAGTTTGTTCTAAAATATGCACGTGTTCTGCTGCGTGTTTCTCCAAATATCTGCAGTTATTCCTAATATATAGCTTTTAATGCCATATTTGCATAAACAGAAGTCTCCATGTATTCAGACAAACAGCATTGCAACCTTTGGAGAACTACAGATTTGGGATGATTATTAGGGGATCAAGAATGAAATGACTTTCTTCTCTGTTCCAGGCCAAGCTTATGGTCTGCATGAATGTTATCAATCCACAAGCACCAGATACATGGATGGATTTCTCCCAGTCTTCACCTACATGCCGGTACCAAGGACTTTTAGTGCGAGGTCATCTTAGGTAGGTAGGAAATATCTGAAGAACATCGGTAGGGGAAAATACTCGCTGTGCATTTCCCCCCACTTCTTGTCACTGATTTTAATGTTGTGGTTTTCTTTTATTCATGGCTGAATTTTCAATGGTTTATGCTGTGGAGTCGGTGTGTCCGGCAGATTGAGACCATAACTGGGAAAATGGGGGGTGCCACCATTTGGATGGCATTTACAGTATATAAATCCACCAACCGGCCTGCTTCCAAAATGTAGAGTCGAAACCAGGGTTTGGCATGCACCATATTTTGGACCCCAAGAACCCCTAGAGATCAGAAGGCTAAAATTTGGAAGGCAAGCACCAAAGTATATGTGTACTACAAGGGGTGTTCCCAGGGGAGGTGTCAAGAAAGGCAATATGGTAGCCAGAGCTGCATGTTCAAGACCCTGCCCCTTTCTTATGCACTTCACATGCATGACACACATTAAAAAGTGCCACGTCTTTGATTGGGCGCCATCTTGACATTTTTAACTCACCTCGTGGATACCCCTGTAGACCCTGCAATAGAGCTACAAAGGAACGGTGGTGTGAAAATCACCAAGTAGGCTTGATGCATCTAAGAAAGGCCTTTAAAACACCCCCCCCCCCTCCAAAATGTAGAGACAAGACCAGTGAAAAATTGCCAAGGGGTTGAGGACCATGCATTCTTGCGAGATGCTCCAGCTTCAGCACCTGCTTATTGCATTCAGCTCAGGTGTCTAAAAAGGAGCTGTCCTGTTTCCTTCTTCTTTGCCTACGGATGGTTAAAGACGTGCAACTCTTAGAGAACTAGAGTATGAAGTCTGCAGCCAAGCAACGGAACATCCCATTGCTGAGTGGTAGGAAGAGAACCCCAAAAGAACAATTCAAAAGGGGTGGGAGGAGAAGATACGCAATCTTTGAGCAATATCGTGTGATGAGCTGGTAGAAGTGGCCTTCATGCAATTATATTTTATTGCTTTTATATTAACTGCCTTGAGGGACCTTCCTGATTCAAAAAAGGACAGAAATGAAATAAATAAATACATAAAATATCTGCGGGTCCTTTTAATACAGGAATTTATCAGCCTATCATCTGAGGAAGCTTTCCCCAAGGACTTCTGAGCCATGCTAAAAATAGGAGCAAAACACAGTGCTGTTTTCATACAAAAGGAAAAGTACAGTACAGTTTGAAATTCCAGTAACTGCAGTAAGGACATTGCTAATGGGGTTTCTGAGGAAAAAAACTTACTCATGGCTTAATGAGAAGAATATGATGAATATTATCTGTTCCTGAAGCCAATGGAGTCATTGCAAGGCAATGAATATTATTTTGGGATCTGACCCTGATGTTTGTGGGAGATCTAGAGTTAAAGTAAATGCTCAGATGGAAAGGTTTCCCATTTTAATTTTTTAAATAGTAACTTTATTAAAAATTACAGTTACAACAATTAAAATTAATACAAACTAAAAAATAAAAGAAGAAAAGAAAAAATAGAAGGTGCAGAAAGGAAAAAATAGAAAAAAAATAGAAAAGAAAAAATAAGACTACAGTAAAGAAAAAGAAAAGAAATATATAAAGAAATGACTCCCCTTTCAATCACAAGTATAAATAATTTTAGTAACTTATCACCTTCTCTTAAAATACAACAAATGATCTTTTCTTCCTATAGCCCATCTCTTATCTATAAACAAATCCATAAGGCATTGTCATTTTAATCCTGATCTCAGCAAAAGTCCATTAAGGGTTACCAGAGATAATAACTTACCTATTTTAACCTTGATCAAATAAACCAACTTTATATTCCTTCCTTTTACTTCTAACAATGACTGGCAGAATGAAAAGCCAGTGAGTAGACTGGCTCTTCGTAATTCCTCTCCGGACAAGGAGAGGGCTTGAGATTGCCCACATGTGCTCCAGACAGTTGCTCCTTTGGAGGAGATTGCAAGACAGCAGTCTTTGGTGGGTTTAGGGCTCTGGGAGATGAGGGAATAGCCATCTTGTTCAAACTGTGGTTCATGCCTTTAAAAGGACACTGGGTTTGAATACTTCCTTTTCTAATCACTTTTGGAAATTGCTTGTAAACTGCCTTTCAGCTGTTAGGAACCTTTGGATTGACTAGTTTTACAACACCGGGGGAGTTTCCTTCAATCCTTAGTGAAAGAAGTTTTAAATACAAGTTTAAGGACTTAAAAAATATTTCCCTCAATGAAAATATGGATGAAATCTTCAAAGGAGATGGGAGAGCACACCATATTTCTTGTGTTGTGAAAAAGTATGGAACTGAACCCTGCTCCATTGTTGGATTTTCCCCCGTTCCAGCAAACTGGAATGGTAAGATATCCCTCCCTTCATGAGGGAGTTAAGGTCAAAAAAGTCAAGGCGCTAGCTGCAACCATATGTTCAAAGTCCTACCCCTAGGATGACCTTGGTAACTAAAGGTGAAGTCTCCAAGCCAAGTTCAATTCCTGGTGACTTCATAGAATGAACACACACACACACACACACACATATACACACAACTGTAGAGTTGGAAGGATCATCAAGTCCAATCCTCTGCAATGTACAAGGAAATCAATTCAACCAAGTCATGGACATATTCATGTAGTCACTGATCAGGTTGGACCCATATCTCAGTGGCTCCCTCTCTAAACAAGTGTACTCTAAAATACATGTTCTCATAGTATTCCTGTAGGGGCTAGCTTTGAAGACAGTTCAGAAATTTGGATTAGTCTAAAACTGAGCTGCAACTAAGATTGGCCAACAGGATCCCAAGACACCAGTACTTGCCCATCCACGCAACCCCTGCCAGACCAATTCAAGGCCTTCAGCTGAACACTTTGAGGGCAGACTTCCCTGCTCATCCATTGCCCAGAATTGTTGATCAACTTCCAAGGCAGGGGGTCCCACCTAACAAAAAGCCACGAGTAGCTGCAAGACGGGGGCTTTATCCATTGCAAGGCTCCAATGATGAAACACCCCTCTCCTGGAGGGCTTATCTGACATGCAAGTTAACAGCCTCAGGCAACCCTGTTCTCTTTTCCATTACATTTCTATGGTTTTGAATTGTTTGATCTTAAGCACCTGCTGTGAACAGCACATGGTGGGGGTTATTCATTTATTATGTTTTATTGCCTTGATTGTTTTCTGTTTTTAGAAACTTCTGGTCTTTTAAGTAAGAGAACTTTGGTTACTTGGAGAATAGAAAGGTAATAAATAAAATTGAATGAATGAATGAATGAATGAATGAAATTTATTAGAACTGAATGTGATTTAGGGCTGCCCTGACTCAGACTCGGATTGAAAGTTTCGAAACAGTGAAATATTGTTCACAACCTGTATCATGCACATTTTTTAATCAAGTTCAGGTGCAGTTTACAGAGGAGGAGACAATGAGGAGGAGTTCCAGATGGGTGAATTTCTGGTGTAAAAGTTCACCGTCTAACTTTCAAAAGTTGAAAATTACTGGTCTGGAAGAAAAGAGATTTAGCAAGCCTGTAGAGAGATTTGGATAAAGAAATGGCTTCTCTTAATTACTAAAATCCTGGCTGTAAATGAACTATTGTTTCATAATGCACTTTTAAAAACCATTCTTAATACCAGGTTTAAAGGTTTAGGTTAAGAAAGGCAGATTGAGCATCTTAGCTGGAGCGTGCGAATGCTAATCAGCTATCAGCCTGCAAATGGTGTGAATCTCAAAGGGTTCTGCTGCTTTCTGTAGTGACTGGCGTCTCCCTCCTTCAGTCCTCTGCTGCCTGTCAGAAACCTTCTCAAACTCATGCATTTAAGTATGTATTATTCATGTATGTGTGTATTGTTTGTTTATGTATGTATTATGTATGTGTTCTCAAAACTGCTGGTTATGTATCTTATTTTTGCAGTTGGCTTTGTTCTTTAAAACCGCTGCACCAACTCATCCCTGCTGAGATGGGGGGGGGGGATCAAATAAATTGAATTAAATAAATACATAAATAAATATAGACAGGAAGAGAAATGGTGACCTACGCCAGGAAGACTCATATAAGCTGCATTTCATGAATTTGAGTTTGAGTTCACGGAAACAAATTTTGTTTGGGCCTGACCATATCATTTTTAGGGTATGGCCTTGGATATGCTACTCAAAAGCCAAATGTGGGGGGGGGGGGCGGGGAACCAAACAGCTGGGCAGGTGATCTTCCAGTTTGTGGTAGGTTGGAGATCAAGATTATTTGCTGTCCAGCACCATTTTAAATCCTGCTAAGTGAGCATCACCATCTTGAAAGGTCAGTGTGGTGCCCTCAAGAAATGGGGAAATGCCTTTGATGCTCTCATGCTCAGATTTCTCACATGTAGCTTTTCTTACACTCAGCAAACATCTTTACTTTTGAGAAATCACCTTCAGCCCATGCCATCCTCCTTTTATTAATCTGGGATTTCAGATTTACATTTGGATCTTTCTTCCTTTATAGCCCAGAACCCATTAGGAAAGTTAAGCCCTTCTCCTCCCCCAGGGCAGCTAATAAGCAGGGGGGTTCCATGTTGTTGGGGAGGGTTCGAAGAAGTCAAGAGGACACCATCACCAGGCAACCATTTACAGGGGCATCAGGGCCACCATCCTGACATTCTGGATCGCCTCCCTTCCGTGGCCGTCCCTGTTAATAACCTATCATTAGTAGAGCCTTGCAGAGATTCAACCCGGAAGTTCGATTCAAAGGCTGTTTGAGTAAATAATCAAATTAAAGTGTTGTTCTGAAACCGGGCTGAATCAGAGGCCTTTGAATCGGTTTGAGTGGATTCTAAAAAAAAACGTGAAACCTATCTGAACATTTAGACAAAACAGAGGGGACAAGCACCTGCCCTGCCCCCTCCCAAGTTATGACCCTGACAATGGTACCGAAAGCTGCACCGATACTCCAGTGGTGTGTCAGGCTCCGTGATAAATAATTGGAAGGCTGCGGCTTTCAGGCGCCTCTCTGATGCAATCCTGGTCCTCAAGGTAACCATGGGTTAGGTCAATGGAGTTTGCTGCTTCCTCTCTGGCTTTGGCACCCGAACCAGGTCAAAGGTTGCAAATCAACAGCGCCGGAGTCTCCAGTGGGAGGTTTCTGTTTCTGTCTGCCCAGAGAAAGGAAATTTAGCAGCTCCCTCGGAATCAGATTGTCTGTCCCAACTGAATCAGAATGGATCGGCATCTTCCTGATAATCAGCATCAGTCTATCAATTCAATGAGAAACATTCGTCCATGCAAGGTTGGGTCCTATCCCTTAGATTCTGATGGAGACAGAGGGGCTTTTTTATTCTTTCCAATCCAGCCGGAAGTTGGAACGAAAGGATGCACAGGGCTCGGGACTCCTTCAGTCTGTCCATCCGCTCATTTTCTTTTCTCCGGGCAGACAGAAACAGAAACCTCCCACTGGAGACTCCGGCGCTGTTGATTTGCAACCTTTGACCTGGTTCGGGTGCCAAAGCCAGAGAGGAAGCAGCAAACTCCATTGACCTAACCCATGGTTACCTTGAGGACCAGGATTGCATCAGAGAGGCGCCTGAAAGCCGCAGCCTTCCAATTATTTATCACGGAGCCTGACACACCACTGGAGTATCGGTGCAGCTTTCGGTACCATTGTCAGGGTCATAACTTGGGAGGGGGCAGGGCAGGTGCTTGTCCCCTCTGTTTTGTCCCCTCTGCAAAGAGAAAGAGCAATGCAGAGGAGGAGGAGGAGGAGGAAGAGGAGGAGGAGGAGGAGGAGGAGGAGGAGGTGGGCTACCTGGTGGACTGGCACCCCTGAATGTCCATTCCAGCCACCCCTGAAGCCAGGGTCTCTGCACAGTATGGTAACAGAATCCAAACAGCAGCCATTGAAGCTCCCCCCATCTTTTATGTGTGTTGGGCAGACACCTCTGGCTGAAGCACAGAAAGCCAAAAGCTCCAGAAGCAAATGCCATTTATTCTGCTGGAGACATTTATTCTTCCTGCATCCAGCAGGATTTTTTTTTTTTAATTTTTTTCTTCCCACCTAGCAGGAGAACCAGGTCAATGGGAATGTTTCAGCTGAGCAGAGGGCAAAATCCTCGGGGTATTGGAAAGGCTAGCTTGGGACAACTTAAATGGCATAGAAAAGAGGGAGGGAGGGAGTGGGAAGCAGACAGGCAGGCTGGATTGACACATCACATTCATTTAATTATAGCTTGTTCAATAAGCTCCAATTTAAATCTTATTTGTATTTATTGCCTTATATTGTTGGACTGTAGATTAAGTATAGGCTGATCAGTAGCACCCACGAGTTATAACAGGAAGTCCCCATTGGTGCGAGCAATCTTTATTAATACTAGTTATACATCAGGAGCAACTATCCATTCTGAAGACCCCCAAGACCAGGACCTATGAATCTCACAAAAGAACAGAAGAAATTGTGTACCCTACATTTCAGACCCAAATAAATTCCCAAGGGCACATATTCAGTTCAACAGACTTCTCCACGTCTATTTGCATTCCATTCATTTTCCCTTTGGTTTCTACACCATCTCTTTCTTCACTGATTTTTGCCGACTCAAGGAAATACCCCTAAAACTGACAGTATATGAGTACCTCTGAAATACCTCTGGTCGGCCGAAACTCGTGATTAGTTTTGCCACCTTGCATGAAAAATATTGATTCTTCTGACTGTTTCAAACGCTAAATTACACTTTGAATGGAGCCCCCGTTGTGGGTGAGGGCAGGGGCAGGGAACTGCCTCTGTTTCGCTCCTGTTTCAAAAGGTTGCCTCTGCTCGCTTTTAGCGAAAGGGACTATTAGCATTTTATAGGGAGGTGAGAAAGAGGACAAATATTCTCCTAGAGCCGCCCGCCACTAGAGGGCGCCACGCCCTTTCAAATGTCGTTAAGGCGCTGAGGGGATTACAACACAGCCCAGAAAACAGATTTACGGGGACTTCCGGGCGGAAGGGGAAGGGCGGCAGGTTGGGCTTCTTTGTAGCTCTCATATTCATTCAAGGGACGCGGAAGACAGCGGGCTTTGGCGAAGTCGGTGGAGGAGTGCAAGACCCGGAGGCAGCCCCGGGAAGAAGAGGCTGCGGGCGGCGGGGCGAGAGAGTTCGTTGGGTCTGAGGAGAGAAGCGCTGCCTTCCCCTTCTCTATCTGAAGGGGACCTTCTGAATTAACTATAAAAGAAACTCCCTTGACAGTGAAGAAAACTTCACATATTTTTGGTGAGACTAACTCCACCCCGTTAAGTTACAAGAAAGGGATTGATTAATTAATTAATTAATTAACAATCTCGCCATATTTGTGGACAGCCATTGGATGACTGAGGAGATAAAAGAGTGAAAATAGAACTCTGTTATATGTGGTTTTTGCTATAATTGACATGGTCCTAAAACATAGAATCCTCTTGTTAGGAAATATAATATTTTAAGTGGACGTATTTAATTATTTGGAAAGTGAACACTAGAGGTCGGCTTCGAAGAGCATCAGGAACTACTGAGGGAGAGCCATGTTTGAGGATTACACTAAAAAACACACTACAGTCTACAACATGCTTACTAGGAGAAAAACTACAAGGTTTTGAAAAGAGATGGGATAAGGAGTTAGAACTGTGGAATAAGGAAATAAAAGAAGCAGTTCAGGAAGTAAGAGAAAGGATAGAGAAAATAGAGGATGAAAAAAATGTAGAAAGGGATAGACTAACATTTTTAGAAATGAAAGAAAAGGAATACTATATTAGGCTAAGAGGAGGAGTGGAAGAGAAGGAGGAGGAAATTCAAGATATAGTAATTCAAATGTTGGCAAACTTAATAGATTGGGACAAGGAAAGACTGGAAGAGGATATAGAAAATATGTATAGAGTGAACTCCAAATATCCACCTATGTATCAAAAACCAAGAGATATTGTCATCGAATTTGCAAGGAAAAAAATTAAGGAATTGATCATTCAAACAGCTTATGGGGAAAAATTGATATTGAAGGTGTAGAGATTAAGATATTTAAAGAAACACCCATACAAATTTTTTAAAAAAGGAAAGAATATGCTTTTCTCACAGATATCCTTAAAAAAAAAACACCACCTCATTTAGATGGGAAAAAACAGAAGGTGCCCACGTATTATTTAAACGCCAAAGATTTAAACTAAATACAATGCAAAAAGCTAAAGAATTCTTTAAGACATATAAAATGGACATAGAACAAAATAGAGACAAAAAGGACAGACAGGAAAGAAGAGAAAGCTTAGAGCAACTTGTTAGTACAGAAGGAGAATTAAATACAAGAAAACCAACATTAACCACTAAGGAATTTGAAGGTGGCTTTAATAATGAATGAACTAAAATGTACAACATGGAACATCAATGGTGCAAATGCACCAGCAGAAAGAAATAAAATTTTCCACTATCTACAGAAACTTAAACAAGATATAATATGTATTCAAGAAACACATATAAAAGAAAAGGATATTAAATATTTAATAAAGAAACTATTGGGAACTGAATTTATAGCCGCAAATGAAAAAAAAATAAATGGAATAGCCTGCTATGTGAAGCCTTACTTAAAACCTCAATTAATTAAGAAAGACAAAAATGGTGGATATATAATGATAGGAATTGAGATACAAACAACTGGAGTGCTTTTAGTGGGCCTGTATGCTCCTAATGGCAATCAAAAATGTTTTTATCAAAATCTACTAAATGAAATTTTAGATCTACCATATAAAAAATGGATTATAATGGGAGATTGGAACGGGGTTATATCCCCTAGTATAGATAGAAAATCGGCACAAAAAATTGAAAGTACACAAGGAAAATTGCCCCAATCCTTTTTTAATTTGATGGAAAATCTAGCATTAGTGGATGCATGGAGACATAAAAATGGTTTAGCTAGAGACTATACCTTTTTCTCAGATAGATTTAAATCATTTTCTAGGATCGATATGATTTGGCTCTCTGTAAATTTGGCAAAAAATATATCAAATGTAAAAATTCTACCAAAGACCTTTTCAGATCATAACCCAGTTCAAATATTAATAAAATTATATCCAAAAGTGTATAGATGGAGGTTTAATGAAACCTTATTAAGAAATAAAGGATATGTGGAAGATTGTCAAAAGAAATTAACTGAGTTTTTTCAGAGGAATTTAAATAACAAAGTCGAGATATCCTAGTATGGGATGCATGTAAGGCATATATGAGAGGTCATCTCTTGTATTTAAATGGTATACATAAAAAAAGGTCGCAACTTAAATTGCAAAGAATATTGGACAAGATAAAAGAAAAGGAATTAGCACTACAAACTAACCCAACAGATGCGAGTATAATCCAACAAATTAAAACATTGCAACAGCAAGTCAAAATAATGACTACAGATGAAATAGAGAAGAAACTTAGATATGTTAAACAAAGAAATTTTGAACATGCTAACAAAACGGGTAGATGGCTAGCCTACAAATTAAGAAAAGGAAAAGAAAGTAATAACAAAAATTTGTGAGAATGAAGTTAACAGATAATGATAAGATGAAAAAGGCATTTCATACATTCTATACTAATTTATATAAAAAAAGGAGATTCCTCTAGATAAAATTGACGAATATTTGACAAAACAGAATTTAACAAGACTAATGAAAATACAAAAAGAAATTTTGAACAACTCCATATCGACCCAAGAAAATATGGAGGCAATTCAAAAATTAAAAACTGGTAAAGCACCAGGATCGGATGGTTTTACGGCGGATTACTACAAATGTTTCCAAGAACAAATTATTTCCCCCTTTAAAGATCTCTTAAATGGGATTTTAATAGAAAAGAAGATACCTAAATCATGGAATGAAGCCAATATAACTTTGATATCGAAAGAAGGTCAAGACCCAGCTTTTTGTAAAAATTATAGACCAATTTCCTTATTAAATAGCAACTACAAAATATTCTCTCTGATTCTTGCAAATAGATTAAAAATTGTACTTCAAGAAATTATTAAAAGAGATCAAAATGGTTTTTTACCACAAAGACAGATAAGAGATAATTTAAGATTTATAGTAAATATAATAGAATATGCACATGTAGATATAGATAAAGAAATAGCACTTCTATTTGTGGATGTGGAGAAAGCTTTTGACAACATACATTGGGATTTTATGTTTAAAACAGAGCATATGGATTTTGGAGAGTTATTTATAAATGCAATAAAATCAATTTATACCAACCAAAAGGCTAAAATTATAGTAAATCAAGAAACAACTCAAGATTGTTCAATAGAGAGAGGCACAAGACAGGGATGCCCTCTTTCTCCATTATTGTTTATTTTAGTATTAGAGGTTCTAAATGAAGATATTAGAAAAGACAAACGTGTAGAAGGGATAAAGATAAAACAGGAAGAATATAAATTAAGAGCGTTTGCTGACGACTTAATTATTACTATACAAAATCCAATAAACTCTATTACTTATTTAATGGAAAAATTACAGGAATATGGAGAATTGGCAGGATTTAGAATAAATAAAAAACAAAAATGATGAAGTTGAATATGACTCAGATTAATCAAATAAATCTGGAACAAAAAACAGGATTTAAAAGTGTACGGAAAACCAGATATTTAGGAATTGAGATTGCGGAGAAAAATCAAGATCTATTTCAAAATAATTATATTAAAATATGGAAGGATATTAAGCAAGATTTAATAAGATGGGAAAATTTGAATATATCCCTGATGGGAAGAATTTCGACAATTAAAATGAATATTTTACCAAGAATGCTCTCTTCTTATTTCAAAATATACCAATAAAAATAACAGATAAAACTTTTAAAATTTGGCAAGCAGATTTATCTAAATTTATATGGAAAGGGAAAAAACCGAGAATCAAATCCAGATCTCTGCAAGATAGTAAGGAAAGGGGAGGTTTTTTGGTGTACCGGATCTGAAATTATATTATGAGGTATGTGGATTAATTTGGGCAAAAGAATGGAGCACCTTAGAAAATCAAAGATTACTAAAGTTAGAAGGCCACGATTTAAAATTCAGTTGGCATGGTTACGTGTGGTATGACAAAATTAAAGCAAATAAATTATTTAATAATCACAGTATTAGAAGATCCATTCTAAGAATTTGGAATAAATATAAAACGATACTAGAACCAAATATTCCATTATGGGTATCCCCCCAGGAAGCTTTTGGGAGAAGAGAGAGTAGTACAAATAATAATTGGTTAAAATATAAAGAATTACTAAAATACGAAGAAAACGAATTCACCTTGAAAACGAGGGAAGAATTAGAGAAAAATGGATATCAGTATCAATGGTTTCAATATATAAAATTAAAAGAACAATTTAAAATAGACCAAAAAAACTTTAGATTTTCAAAGGAGCAATCCTGGTGGGATATCCAAATACAGGGTACCAACGAACATCTAATTATGAAATTATATAAATTCTTGTTACAAATTAAAATGGAAGATATCAAATCTAAAAATTGTATGGCAAAATGGGAAGAAAATTTTGGATATAATATTCCATATGAAAATTGGACTAAAATGTGGACAAAAAGTTTAAAGTTTACACTAAGTTACAATTTGAAGGAAAACTTTTTAAAAATGATGTATCGTTGGTATATCACTCCAGATATTCTTTCTAAAATGTATAAAAATGTCTCAAACCTTTGTTGGAAATGTAGGGGAAAAAAGGGTACTCTTTATCATATGTGGTGGACTTGTGTAAAAGCTGAAAAGTATTGGTCAGAAATACACAATATTATTCAAAAAATTCTGGGAGTAAACATAGTAAAAACACCAGAAATGTATCTACTGGGACTTATAGATGAAGAATTGGGAAGGACCCACGGAAAGCTTCTATTATATTGGATTACGGCAGCTCACATAATTTATGCTACACATTGGAAAGAAGAGATCATCCCAACAATTGAAGAATGTTACTGAAGGATTTGGACTTAGCGCAAATGGCAAAGTTAACGGACCAATTAAAAGATAAAGATGTGGATAAATTTATGGAAGAATGGTTCCCTTTCTTGAGTTACATAGAAGAATCACAAAATACAAAAATAACTGATACTTAATGCAATAGTAATATAGAAGTGGAATAAGTGTTTAAATTACTATAACGAGACAAGAAAATAGTAAATTAATAGTAATAGATTCACTGTGAAGAGATTCGGAAATCGCGTATGTATTGTTTTATGTCTAATTTTGTAATTAATGTTAGTATATGTTATGTGTTTTATGTATATAAGTTTATTTATAATTATATGTTTATTTGTTTTTTTTTAACAATAAAGTTTGGATAAAAAAAGGAAGAGAGAGAATAAAGCAATATATAAAAAAAAAGAAAACAGATTTATGGGAAAATCTTTACATATTAAAGATGTTAATGTGATGTTGAACTATATACCAAAGCTTTGGGATCTGTTTGTCAGGAATTATGGTATTGAGCAGGGTGGCGGGGGGTGGGGGGTGGCTAAGAGAATCAATCATATTGAGAAATTGGAAAAGTGATATTATTCCAGATGTCAAGGAACGGTTGTTGGAAATATGTGATGTATTTGCTTTGGAAAAGGCAGTATGTTCTCCTAACCAAAGGAGGCAGCAATATGTGCTACTGTACTATGGATGAGATTATGTGATATTTTACAATAATATTTTGTACTGATTATATTACAGTAGCGTATTTACGGGTAAACCAGTGATTATTGATATAAGTACAAAATATAGATTGTTTTCTCTTTCTCTTTTCTTTATTCATTTGTGTTTTTAGTTTGTTTGGAGTTGTCTCTTTTCTAATTTTCAAACTTTTTTAAAAAAAACTTTTAAAAAAAAGTTTAAAGATGGTTTTGTTAATTGTGTAAGTTAAGAACATTAAACACAAAATATATTTAAAAAAATACAACTCAAACCTAGGTCACACCCTTACCCGTCAAAATTCCTGTTTCATTTGGCATTTTACAGCCCATCGTGCAGAACCGCAGACCCTTTTTCCTCCTTCCAAAAGAAGGAAGCAAAACTATGCATGTATTCATTAATAGAAATATTATTCAGCTAGTTCGTGAAAAGTCACCAGGATGGATTCTTTAATTCATGAATCCACAATAGCACCATAATGAAACTGCATTGACTGAAAAGAACTGCAAAGCACATTAAATAAAGCCTATTGAATCAGTGGATCTCCCCCAAATACTGTAGCTTCGGGGGAACCCAAATGCAGAGATGTTCACCTGTTATTTAACTTGTATTTCTCAGGAATTCGCCATCAAGGACTTGTAAAGATTTGACCTCCTCGTGTGCATCTGATAAGGGTGCTAACATAGTTCTTATTTTATCTTCAGTTCACACGTATATCTAGGCCAGGGGATCTTCATGGAGCTAAATGTAGCTTATTTTTGTAGTCCGGTGTTGGCACCCATTGGAAAGGAGAAGTGAGCAAGAAAAGAAAAATAAGGTGAAAGAAATGTGAATCTGCTTTTTTAAAACCATCTTCTCTTACAGCATCCACACTCTTGTTCATCTTGGTTAGGAGATACGTTTGATTTCCACATTTCTACTGTGCCAGAATTGCTTGACAATGTCTAAAAAATGTTCATTCATTCATAAATGTATATAGTTACCTATCTTCAATGAGAGCCGGTTGGGTGTCATGGTGAAGGCACCAGGCTAGAAACCAGGAGACTGTGAGTTCTAGTCCTGCCTTGGGCACAAAGCCTGGGTGACCTTGGGCCAGTCACTCTCTCTCAGCCCTAGGAAGCAGGCAATGGCAAACCACTTCTGAAAAATCTTGCCAGGGAAACTACAGAAATTTGTCCAGGCACTTGCCAGGAGTCAACACTGACTTGAGGGGAGGGGGGTGGAATGGCAACAGTGACTCTGGGAGCTAACATAGGGTTAAAAACTCAATACAGATAAACAATAATATAATAAAAGCACATACTGTAATGGCAACCAAAGACTCTCCAAAAGGGGCTTCCATTTCTCTATCTAATTCTCAGGATGCTTGAGGATTTTTTTCAAATTTCTCATGCAGTTGTTTTTGAGCTCACTTTATTGCTGGAGATGCCAGGAGGCCAGTTTGCTACTGCGGTTCTTTCAGTGACATACATTTCTGTAATTTTCTCCAACCATCTAGCTGTGAGATTAATGAATGTGGTTTGGCTTGAGCTTAGAATGATGTACAAACCCAACTGTTGTAATTCTTGGTGTATAGCTTTACTGGGTCATGGGAACCCAGCAAACTGGGTTAGTCTTGGTGAGCCATGGCTAGTTAAGTCATTGCATGCTGCAGTGTGTGAACCAGTAGCTGTATTTCTCAAAGGTGAGGTACCCTCTTTCATCTTGTCAAAAAAGCAGCGATTTATTATAGGCAGGGCCTAGATGCCCTTCTAGAAGGAATGGGAATCCACTGGAGATCTGCTGCGCTTTGGATCCCGTGCTGCAAAGGGGCTTCAGAGCCATCGCGGGTGCGCCAGCGGGATGTTGACATGTCCTTAAAGTCTGCAATCTTAGCACAATACTGGAAAAGAGATAGTTACCGAGGACATCAGACGAGGGATTTAAATGCGGAAAATACAGAGTCATGGCAAAATTAACAGCATGGATTGACAACAGAGCTTTAACCAAGTTTAATCAAAAACGGCTTCCGTACATCCTATGAATTATCAGACGATAAATACATAAATATTGTGTGCTTCGCCCAGAGTCACTTTGTGTGAGATGGGCGGCTATATAAATATGATAAATAATAAATAAATAAATAAAGTATGCAGTAAGGCAAATTCAGAACAGTGTTTCTCAACCTTGGCAACTTTAAGCTGTGTGGACTTCAACTCCCAGAATTCCCCAGCCAGCATGGCTGGCTGGGGAATTCTGGGAGTTGAAGTCCACACAGCTTAAAGTTGCCAAGGTTGAGAAACACTGATTCAGAGTATGGTTTTTAAGAGGAAAAAGAACTGACTAAAGATGTGAAATCAGTCACCCACAAACATTTAAAATAAACATTGCGCATCAGAGTATAACCAAGAGGAAGTTCGAAGCAAATATTTATCTACAGTGTTTTTAGCAGTTTTTCTTCTAATTTTTTCTGTATTCTTAAATAACAAAGAGTGGAGATTTTGGCCCTTGGCTCATCCATTTATTGAGGATTTTTCTTCCTTCCTTGCTCAAGGCATCTGCTTCTGGATGCTTGGAGACCAGATTTCTCCAAACCAGGCGTTTCAAGTGTGTGAGCTCCCCACATCTTTGCAACTTTCCTCATAAGGTTTGGTTTCTGGCTCCTTCACCAACTTGGTTCCTCTTCTCCGATGCCCACCATCTTGTACCTGTCTTGCTTGTAATGTCATGCCCAGAATTGGACACTGTGACTGAATACTTTATTCTAAGCTAGAGGTGGGCAACTTGAAGTACCCCAAGACCGTACCACCACCATTTGACTGATCTCTGCCTAATTTTTAGTAGTGGAATCTGTATTTTAATTTTGGAACTAAGGGTGGACATGGGAGAGAACACTTTGAGCAAACAGCTTCACCTTCTCCTTGAAAATCCCTCAAACCATGAAATTTTGAGGTTTTTCTGGCTGTTTTTGTGAGAGTGCCAATCTTTTTAAGGGTGTGGTTTCTCTCCCAACCTAAAAAAACATGGGAAAAGGGGGGGGGAACCAGCCTCATTCCTTCCTCTGATGTCATCATCTCTGAATCAGACTGTAGAAAAGTTGTTCCCCTTGTTCTAAAGCCATGGCTTGCTGAATGAGCCACCATTAGATGAGTTCACATGACAGAGACTGAGTTCACCCTTCACACAAAACCACCGTTGGCTTAAACATGAAAGCCTGCAATTAGTTGATCTAAGCCATAGATCGGTGACACTCCACATGTGGTCAGTGGACCACTGGAGGTCTATGAAGGTCCACCAGGTGGTTGCTGCAGCCTCCCACGTCCACCATCCAGAGCGTGCTTGCTGCTCAGCCCCTGCCTTAAGTATTTTAAGTAAATACTTAAATTTGGATGACCTTTTTTGGAATACAAAATTTATTTTAAGAAGGCCTTTTAAAATGGAGAGGATGACAAGACACACACACACTTATTTATTTATATTTCAAATTTAGATACTGCCCATCTCACCAAAAGATGTGAATTCTTTTGCTTTTGAAGATGAACACATAGGGGGAGGATGTTTTATTTAATGGAATGCCCCCCCCCCATTTTTCAAATGATTGTTTAGTGGCCCTGGATTCTAGGCAGCTTGAGAAAATTTACTATAGGCCATCGCTGACAAGCCAGTCTTTTATTAAATGGGTCTGTGTTAGATGCTCATTTGATCCTATAAGATAAATGTTCTACCCATCCATTTTTGGAGTACAAACCTACTGTTGCACTTTCTTTATCCCGACATATAAAGGAATGAAAAATGCTTAGTCTGTTGTATCGTCTAAGCCACCTGCACGTCTGCCAGGCCCAAATGCCATCACAAAAATGCCATTAATTATCTAATGTGGGTCCAATATATCACCCCTATTCTAGCCAGAATAGATTCTTTTTCTTTTCCTGAACTGTTACTACTGTTGTGCGTTAGAGTGCATGTATTTATTATGCTTTAATTTCATTAAACGGATAGGCCACCAATTACTGAAATGTTGAATGCTCCGAATCATGATATTAAAGCGGACTTTATCTTAAGCATTGTTCTGGGTTGCAAAAGCAGCAGAAGAATATTTCTAAGGGCACATGAAATGTTAGAAAGGGTAAATATATAACCTGTGAACAGAAACAGGTGGAAGTGCAAAAAACCCAAGGAAATCGATGAACGAAGCGGATAGGCCCCTGGGTTTCTAATAGCTTCTCCTCAAATTGCTCCAGCTTTGGAAGGCAACAGGATGAAGCGAACGCCAGATAAAAAGGAAAGCTGTGATCCAGCTGCGTGTTTCTGCAGGGCTCCCCTGCGTTGACATAAAGGTGTTTGCAGGTGTTCCTTGGAGGGTTTCCTGTTACTTGGCACAGAGCAAAGCACTGCAGTTCGGTATTGGCTTCGCAACAAAAGTCAGAGGGCGGTTCAATTAGTCAGTAATCATTGCATTACTTTGTAGGATGAATTATCTATCAGCCAGTTCCTGTGGGCATGTGAAAATCTTATCTATCTATCTATCATCCATCCATCATCTATCTATCTATCTATCTATCTATCTATCTATCTATCTATCTATCTATCTATCTATCTATCTATCTACCTACCTACCTACCTACCTACCTACCTACCTACCTACCTACCTACCTACCTATCTCTTTCAAGTCAGTGTTGACTCCTGGAGATGGCCTGGACAAGTCCCTGCGGTTTTCTTGGCAAGGTTTTTCAGAAGTGGTTTGCCACTGCCTCCTTTCTAGGGCTGAGGGAGAGTGACTGGCCCAGAGTCACCCGCTGGCTTCGTGCCTAAGGCGGGACTAGAACTCACAGCCTCCCACTTTCTAGCCTGGTGCCTTCACCACCACACCCAACTGACGCTCTTCCTCCCTCCTTCCCTCTCTTTGGATGTAATTTTGGACCCTGAACCTAATTCTGGCGAGGAATGAAATTTGGATCAATGAAGCTTAGGTGAGCAAATCCATCGTCCCATCTTCTCAAGCTGGACCAGTCCTGACCAGCGTCTTCCTTCGCGTCCTGGCCGGAAGGGGGTTCTCCTGGGGAGCAACCTCCAAGTTACGCAGGTGTCAAGGTCTGCCCTTATGGTCCTCTGACTGGGATGAAGGGCCTGTAGCCTTTCAGATGATGCTCAGCTACAACTCCTGGCAGCCGCAGCCAAATTGTGCCTTATTTAATAGCCCCCAGGGAGGGAAAACAGGGCTTAGCGAACCACAGGAAGGCTTCACGAACACGCTCAACCGCTTTTCGCTCCTGCCGAAGTTAGTTGGCACCCTCTTTTAAGAAATCCTTACAGGCAGAAAACTGCATCCCAGCAGGAGGAAATTAAAGGCACTTCCACCCGACATTTGATTCTCCCGGGCGGCTGGGCGCCGCGGCAGGACTCCCGATCTTCGGCCTTTGATTGCCAGCGGGCGCAAAGGAGCCGGGGAGAGACTACCTTCTCCACCTGCTGCATTTCCACGTGCAGGGAAGGCCCGGCTTGCTGGCTTGCTTCCTTCCTCCCGTCCCCGAAGGCGCTGCGCCCACTCCGCAGCGAAGACGGCTCCCTGCCAGCGGGGGCCGGGCCAAGCTGCGCGGGGCGAAGCGCCCCCACCCCGGGCGCGCCCGGCCCCTTCCCCCGAGCTGCTAGCTTGCTAGGCGCGGGGGCGAGGGCAGAGCCGCTCCCTCCGGCGCCGCCGCGCAAGTGCGGCGGCCTCCAGCCCTCCCTGGCCCGCAGGAGCCGCCTTCCGAGAGGCGGAGCGGGCCGCCCCCGCAGCCAATCCCCGGCGCCCCGGCCAGTGGTCGGCCGAGCCAGCGCGTCGGCGGGGGATGCTGCTGGGCTGGCGGCGGCGGCGGCGGCGGCGCGGGCAGAGCAGGGCAGAGCAGAGGCGAGGCAGGGCAGGGCAGGGCAGGGGCACAGCGCGGCGGCGGCGCGGCGCGGAGAGGCGACATTGTTGCGTCCGCGGCTCAAGCGGGCGGCGGGCGAGCCCCGGCAGCGGCCGCGCCGGGCTGGGAAGGCAGAGCGCGCCGGCGGGTCCCTCGGGCGGTCCGCCGCTTCTCCGCCGGGCTCGAGGTGCTGCGAGGCCGGAGGAGGCGCGCGGGGAAGGCAGCGGGCAGCGGAGGGTCGCCTCCCCTCCCCTCCCCTCCGCTCCCCCTCCAGCCTTTGGGGGCAGCTTCCAGGAAAGGCGGGGGAGGGTCTTCCTGCGGGCCCCGCAGCGCTGGCGGGAAACAGGCGGAGGGTCTCGCCCCGCTCTTTCCTCTGTTCCCTCTTTCTCCCGCCTCTCCCTTCCCCGCTGCTCCCGAAGTGCCCTCCCTCGCAGGGGCGTTGTGAACGGCGCCCCCCCCCCAGGTTCCTTGGCCAGCAGCTGCGAAAGAGTTTGCACAGCCGCTTTCCGGCCCGGCCAGAGCTGGAGGGGGGCTTTGGGCCCACCTTTGTGGGGGGAGGGGTGCTTGGAGTGCTCGCCTGGCCCAGCTGTTTGGGGGGATGGGAGGTGTAGTCCAGGCGGTGCCAAACTGGGCTGCCCTCAAAACCGGTCTGGGGGTCGGTGGTGCCAGGCTGGGGAAAGACGATCAGGAAAGGTCATTGGCTAAATTCGGTTTCTCCCCTTTTCTTCCCAGGTTCTCCCCCCCTCCCGGGGGCTTCTGAAGCAACGTTGGCCCTCCGTCCTGGCCTGCAAGAGGAAAGGGGGCAGGCAGCCTGTGGGGAAAGGTCTCCTGGCATTTCATGGTTCGCCCCCTGGACAGTGTCCTCGCCTTGATCTTCTCTGACAGCCCCCAGCTCCCGGCCAGCCAAGGCGGGGAGACCCCCGGGACCATGAGTCGCTACAGCTTCTCCAACCTGATGGACTGGATGTACGGCGGGGTGGACCCCAGCTTTGCAGGCAACGGTGGCCCCGAATGCGCCGCCTTCCTCCCTTGGCGGCAGCGCCTGCTGGAGAGCGTGGTCTTCATGGCCGTGGGCCTCCTGGAGACGGTGGTCTCCCTGCGGAAGATCGGCCGGAGCACGGCCAAGGAGGCTGCTGAACTCTTGGCCCAGTCCCGGGTCAAGGAGGAAAGCTGGGGGAAAAACATCTTGCTGGTGACCCTCTGCCTGACCTTTGGGCTTGAAGTGGGATTCAAATTTGCTTCCAGAACGGTCATCTACTTGCTCAACCCTTGCCATCTGGCCACCATGATGCAGGTAAGGGGCTGTGCAGCAAAGCCTGTTCCTCCCGATTGTCCGGACTACAACTGCCATCAGCCACCGCCACCTAGACGCCACCCAGAGTCACTTGGACTGAGACGGGCGACTAGAGGAATTGCATAAATAAATACATAATTTTATTTATTCATTTATGCAGTTTCTGTAGCTGCCCATGCAAATACAGTAGTTGTAGTTCAAACAATAAATCAGGTGAGCCTAGGCTGGTAGATATACGGACAAGGAACCGTAATGGCCATTTGTATCCAAACGGGAGCCCGTTTTTTATTTTAGCCAAGAATTCCTTCGCACTCCCTGCTTTTTAGCTGGGCCAATGTTTATTTTTAAATTGGCCTCTCTCTCTCTCTCTCTCTTTAGCCAAGAGGCTAGGCTGGGTTACAAGGTGGGGAGAGAAACAAGACCAGACCTAGCATTCAAATACGTGAGAGAATCCAAATTTCTTTTCTGGTCTCCTGAAAGACAACGAGGCTGGTGCCAAGAGGGTCTTCCTGGGGAAGCTCCTTCAGGGCCAATAGATGAAATGTGTGGGCTGGTTTCTCCCCCAGTTAAATGAGTAACCTAGGAATGTGAGTTGAATGTTACCAGGTGCCTTTCTGCTCGTGCTAAGCCGTTATGCCAGACCGCTCCTCATCGTCAGAAATTGCAGAAATTGCTGTACATAAATATAGATTGCCAATATTTGCCCCAAGGCACTCGTACAATGCATGGAGTAGCAATAGGCCAGCCACAAATTCCATTGGTTTATATAACTTTCTTAGATGAAGAAAACAGCATGTTCAGATCTTTAAAGCCAGTGAGGGGGGTCCAGAGGGTATGGTCAAAAAAGTCAAAATGGCACTCACGATGATTCAGTTGACGCTCTGCCCATTCCTTATGTGCAACAATGGACACCTTGACTTTTTTGGCCAAACTCTCTGGATCCCCTGAAGCCAGTGAAAATATCCTTAGCTTCTTAGTCAAGGATACAGTGAGCACATGGCCTCTTGTTAAATGGTTTATGTTTATCCGCAGCAGGGATTTACAGCTGTTTTGGGAGCAGTGCATTGCACGTTGTCTTGTTGGAGTGATGTTTGAGAATGGGGGGGGAGATGCTCTGCAAAAGGGGGCAGAACCAGGACAATGTGGGGAGGGAGGCAGAGCGAAACAGCAGCTGTGATTTTAATTTCCATTTAAGCTTCAAGTTAAATTAAATCCAGTTAATATGACTACTCCCCCGGTGTTTAATTATTTCCCCTTTCTGTCTCAGTTAAAATGAGAGTTTGGTGGTCGTTGTAATAGCCTTTTGGAGACACTGAGAGACGCTAAGTCAAGTTTCAGGAGAGGTGGACCCTTGAGAAGTCTCCATCGCTCTGGGAAAGGAAGCTAGGGTTGGTTGTTTCCCAGCTATTTTTCTAGCAACATCATTTCTTTGGGCAAGGAGGCACTTGGGCTTTTAAATTTTTACCAGCAGGTATTTCAGCCAACTTTCTGTTTTCCAGTGGGGGATGTGTGCCATCCAGAGTCCGTACTATTAGTAAAATGGTTTTCATTGGTCCAACCGGAATCTCCAGGGTAGCATGCCGGCTTTCAGGTTGCGCAGAAACAGTCACTGTGGCCAGGTGCATAAAACCAAACAGAACTGAGGCCAAAGGGAGATCTGTGGGAAAGGGCATGAAGTTAAACAAGTCTGGAGTTTGTTTTAGTCTTAACTTGGTGATAGCGGAACTGTCAATCATTAGGATGCGGCCTGTGTAGAAAGTCATGCAAGGACAAAGAAGCCGTGGAAAGAGGAAGATTAAATTGTGGGTTCTGAAGGAGTTGAAACTGCAGTGAAATTTGAGGGATGGGCCACTTGAAGCCCCACGTTGGACAGGGGCAGTTATACCCTGTTTTTATGGTCCCCAGGGCTACTTCCAACCATCCTTGCTGCCATTTGGTGGGAAGGGGGCCCTACATTTTGGGACAGAGTGCATAGAGTTATCACTACCTGGTCCTGTCCATAGGACCTTTCACTTGAAATGGTGTGATATTTTTACTCCTTTAACCAGAAATCAGGTCCTTGGATGGAATATGCCAAATAATTTGATCAGTTGGTCAGTTTGAACAATTGAGCTGTGCAGGTTGTTTAGATTGTTTTATCCATTATTTTGAAGACTTTTTTTGGTGTGCATTGGTCCGAGCAACCTTGAAGATAAAGAGAGGTGGCCTAATAAGGTACAGAAATGATGATAATCTGAACTAAAAGTGGATATTCTTGAAAAAAAAGTTCATACAAAGGTTTTTTCCCCCCATTTCTGCCAAGGGAGCATTTCTGGGGGAAAACAGTTTCCCAACTTTGGTGACTTCCAGATGTGTAGATATCAACTCCCATAAATGGCCATGTCAGGGAATTCTGGGAGTCGAAGGCCACACATCTGGCAGTTGCCAAGACTGAGCAACAAGGCTAAGGCATTGAGTTTTGAGACTACTGATCCCACAATCCCTTGCCATTGATCCTGTTGTTTGAGGCTGATGGGAGTTGAAATCCAACAGGTCAGGAGAGTAAAAGATGGTTCTCCCAATGGTGAAGATGATGCTACAAGCAAATCTGGCAGCCCATTAATGAAGCTCAGTGATGGGGCCTCCAGATGTTGGTGAACTCCAGCTGCCAGGAGGCCCACCTACAAAAGTAAGGGAATGATGGCTTTTAGTTATCATAATCCATGGTTTGCTCACCCTAATGTAATCCTAGTATTTCAGGTATTTTCTTAAAACAAAATCTCAAGTGCCATGAAGATAAAGTTGTCTTTACCCCACTGAGCCTTATTCTAGCACAAACAGTTCACCGGACCTTCCATAGACCTTTCCAAGCATGATCATTTCCAGCAATTTCACTGAAAGAATAACATTCTCTCTCTTTTTAATTTCATTAATTAAAGATATATTTTCAAAAAAGTTAATATCTGTAGGTGGACAGATAATTCCTGAAGTTATACAACTGATGCTCCTTATAACATTAGTAAGAGATACCAAGCAGGTTACACTGAGTGGTTTTTATGATATTAAAAAAGAAATATACTTTCTGAGCTTCATAGCACAATCTCCACTAGATTGTTATTTATACATGTTAAAAAAAAGAGGACAAAAAGGAAAAAAGAAAACACCCTTAAAAATAACTTGGGTAAATATTTAATTTCTGACTTCCTCCTCCTTCGTTCTCTAACCAGTTTGCAGTACGTACTGATGTAAACTTTAGAAACCATCTTCTAAGTGTTCGTATTTGCCTTTCTGCGCAACGTAGAATAACATGCTCACGCTTTTGTATTTCTTAATGTTTACCCTGTTTTATCTGGTAAACAATGACTCAAGGCTTCTTTGAAACAAACCAGCAGCAAATTCATTTCCTAAAGCCAGGAAAAAAAAAAAAATACATTGTAGCAGCAGCAACAAAAAACCTGTGAATGGATAAGACAAAAACCTAAGGAAAATTAAAGCCAGCCTTAATCCTAACCAGAAACAGTTTCAGTTTCACTTAAAAGTTATCTAAAGCATCCAGATTAAGGCAGGGGTCTGAAATGGACAAGCAGAGGGGTCGGCCAGATGCTGTCCGAGTGACAGATAAGCTTACGGGTGCCTTGGCTTTATCTGATTTGATATAGCTATTTGGGCATTCCTTCTGTTAAAATTCAGGGAGAAACTGGCTTTCTGCTGCTTCGTCTAACGGCGTCCCCTGGGTTCCCAAAAATGTTTTGGCATCCTTCCGAAACGAACAAGAGAATTCTTTCCAAATTCGTTCTCGGCAGTGGCTTATGGGAGGCATCTGCTTATTCTTCTGGGCATTCATGGGTTGCACGAGTGGGTGTGCATCTCTGCTCTCCCCCCGGGTGTGCTTGGGTGTTTAGGCACATGGGAAGCGCAGCTGGGCCGGATTGACTGTCAGGGTCACGTGGCGGGGAAGGAGAAAGGCTCGGAGCAGAAGGACCGGCGACCTTCTGAGCCTCTGCCCAGGGCTGCAGTGATGGTGGGCGTGTTTTTCTTTGCAGCCTCTGGCTGGGGCTGGCCCGTTTTCGAAAGCAGGCTTTCTTTGTTGGTATCAAATCTGGTCCAATTCTGTTCTGTTTTTGGAGAGAGAGCCTGCTGATGGGCAGACAGGGTCCCGAAACCCTTCCGTAACTTCCCCCTCCCAACATTTTGTTGGGTTGGAGAGAATAAAAACAGTGGCTAATTGCAGCCCCGCGCTTTCTTTGGGCGTGTATCACGTGCCCCCCCCCAAAAAAGAGATAACTTGGGGGGTAGCATTCTCAGGAGGGAGAGGATATGGCCAGAATAACCTGGCCAGTTTTTGGTCTGGAAAATATGTTTACGGCTGGCCACAGTAAACTTTTTACCATATAGCTAGGCTAGCCCTCCCAATGTTGGGAGAGTGCTGACGGGCCCCATCATTTTGAAGGCTTTGAATATTGTAGGGTTGAGCCTTGCATAAACAAGGCTTATTATTCATTATTCATTATTCATTATTCATTTACTAGATGGATATTCCCTCATTATTTTGTGCAACTCAAGGCGACCTACATAATACTTCCTCTTTCTGTTTTCTCCTCAACAACATCCCTTGAATCAACTTCAGATTCTAGTTGGTGCTACTTTGAAAGGGCAATCTGTCTGCATCTGGATGACACCTAAAGCTTTGGACAAACCATGAATCTTGGTTAAAGGTCTTTATGGGAGTTTAAAGTGGCAGTATGCACTTTTCTTTAATAGCGCTCCTTGATGTCAGCTAGAATTTGTTGGCTGAGTTCATACATTTCACTAAGCTGTGGTTTGGCTTAGTCTGGAGACTACTCAGTGCTGTCTGATAATCCTCAAATGTTGTGCCATAGAGTGGAAAGGGATCTCAGAGGTCATCTGGCTGAACCCCCTTCTCAGGATTTTTCTAAAATGTTCTGATCCCTGTGAGATAATCAAATCTCATAAACTCTGTGTTTTCACATGAAATCTCAGAAGGCTTTCTCGTCATTCTTACATTTTTCCTTCTTTAAAAGCATGATTATTGGAAGGTTGTGACATTGTGCAGAATTGTGCAAGAGGGTCTTCTGTTTGAACAGGTTGCTGATTTAGTGTAATTTATTAACTTCCCCATCCTTCCACATTCTCTACTGCTGCCCTAGAAATGGATAAAATGTTATCCTTTGTAGAAGCTTCATGATTCTCAGAACTGAAGCTCGTGGAAAAGAAAACGATTTCTTTGTATTTTGGGATAAAAAAAGTCAATTTTCCACACTCTCCTCTTGAGTTTCTTTCCGCATAAACTGCTCTTAGTAGAAGCAGTTTCCTAGCTGTTCTTACAAATGATCTTATCATTCCTGTGTAAGTCGTCTTTGTCTGATTGCATAAACTTTAAAATCACCCCACTTTTCAAACCTGTCACCTGCATCTCGGCTTTTCTGAAGTGGCTTTTCAGTCTGCAAGGCTATATTCTATGTGGGAAGTAGTAACATCGATCTAATCTGACCGGAGCCCAATTCAAGTTGTTCCTCTTCCTCTTCTTCTGAAAATAGTGGAAAGAAAAAGGAGACTGCTGGCTTTTGTAAATGCACTCTTTAAAAAATGGGCCAGGGAAAACAAAAGACAAAGAGGGAGTCTGTATGCTCTTAAGAGCTATCAAGTGCCATTTTAAAGCTGTGGATGTGCTTTTGCACAGACGTGTTTTGCTAGTGTTTTCTAAGGCACCGTTTCCGCTTCCAGGGAGAATGACACCGGAGTTTATCGTTGCTTAGTTGAAACCAGAACATGAAAAGGGGTCTCCTGAAGGAGAAAATATTATGAGTGAAGTGTAGTGAAATTGGGGTGATCATGCAGGCTTTTGTCCCCTGTTGTAAAGTGAGAGGCCAATGAAAGCATATGGGGGGGGGGGAGACGGGCCCTGCAAGATTGAGAAGGGCCCCTCCTGGAATTTGAAAGTAGCTCCTGAAATTTGGGAAGGAATATAATACAGATGCTGAGCTAAGCAGTCACCCTAATTTTATTTTTTCATTTTTTATTAGATGTAACTCAAGGCAGTATATGTAATGCTCCCACTTCCTGTTTCCCCCAAACAACAACCCTGTGAGGTGGGTTGGGCTGAGAGAAAGTGACTGGCCCAAGGTCACCCAGCCAGCTTTCATGCTTAAGGCAGGGCTAAAACTCATGGACTTCCAATTTCTAGTCCAGCACCTCCACCACTACACCAAGCTGGCTCTTTAATGTGCAAAACTCACAATTCGGGTATGAACCTTTCTCTGGATGATGTTAAACCATATCCCTTGGCTGCACGTAGCCAACCTTGGCTGACCACAGAAAGCTAAGTAGGCTTGGACTTCATTCATACTTGGGCGGGAACCACCAGAAGATCCCAGGGCAATAGACTAGACAGAAGTTGAAAAAAAAATCTAGAAAATGGCCGTGGTGAAGCTTTTCCATATTATTGCTAAGAACTAAACGGGCGTGTCTATGGAGTCAGCAGATGTTAAGTTCAACTCAAGGGAGGTATTTCTTCACAATATAGTTGGAATATAATATTGGAGCAACTGGAGACCTTGGTTGTGCTAATGTTCAGAAGACCAGATCTTGGAAGGACTGGGTTTGGTTCTGGTTCTGGAGTAAACCACGGACCAGAGAGAGGCCAAGGAAAATCTGCAGAAGTCGTGGAGGTTTAGCTTAAGAAAGAGAACAAGAAGACGATAAATTTCAAGACTGTTTGGAAACTTCAAATTAAGAGGAAAATTATAGCTAGAATTTTGCACCTGTGGGGTTTGTTTTTTTTTTAGTCATCCCAGACTCAGGGAGATGGTCTAGGGACCCCTGCCCCAAAATAATAATAAGAAGAAATGGCTAAAGTGTCATGTCATTTGATTTCATGCAGGTTTGCACATGAAACTGCCAAGATTCCTCACATTTTAATTTCTTGAGCAAACAGATGAAGTTTTGCATTAGAACATGGAAATCTAATTAGATCATTTTCAACTGTCTGGAGTCACATGATATGAATGCAATCAATCGATCGATCAATCAATCCATAAATACAGCTTGCAAGGTGTTACGAGCTCCCAAGATGTCTGAAAAGTTTTAATTTAATTTTTGTCAATTTTGGCAGGCATGGGGATGACTTGCCTATGTCTGTCCTAGATTAATTTTTAATTAAATAATAATAATAATTTCCATGGCCTACTCTTTGTGAGTTGTTTTTTTTAAGACGTAACCACCTTGTGCAATCTTTCAGAACTGAAATCTACAATATAACTATTCCCTACGATCCAACAAATTCCAGCCAGTTGTTTTCCATTTTTCTCAATGCTTAACCATATACACAATCTGCTACAGGGGACTAATATTTTAGAAATAAGTGAGTTTCTAGAAAAAGATTGTGTATAGGATATTTTCTAACGACAGAGCTGTCATTTCCCTTTGTTGAGAGAAGTTCTGCTTTACACAAAGCGCCTAGTCACTGTAGTTGCCACCAAAATATTAACAAATAATTACCAAGAACCTGCTCTACCTTTGGCATCTTAAAATAACTCCTTGTCATTTCCAATCAGCCATTTTGAAACGCAATTGTGCCGGTGTGTTATTTCGCAAAAAGGGCAAAATAAAAATGATTCACAGGGACATCATGTCTTGCAAATATCAGCCTAAAATAAGTGACACCCTGCCTTCTTCCTCTGACAAAACCCTTAAGCGACAGCTTGTGTGTGAGAACTTCTGGAGGTGATTTACTCTTTTATATATAGAAGCATGTCCCACATGGGTGTTCAAGCTGAAGAACGTGCGAGCAAGGATTAACTGCTTGCAGAAGTGCGCATCTCAGATGTTGGATTTTTTTACTCAACAATGGAAAACAACCTTGGCTGTGAAAAGCCACAAATCAAGCGGAGCCCTTCATTAATTTCAGAGTTAGCAGCCACAGAAGGCTTGCTATTTTAATGGGAGGAGAATGAAGGATTTTGTACCTTGCCCGTCATTGCTCTTTGGTATGGAGGCAGCACCTGTTCTAAATCAGATTCTCTTCGTAAGAATAATAAAAAAGGAATTAAGGAAGCTGGCTCACTGCAAAGCAACACACCCATTTCTAGCTTCTGTATGAATTTGCATCAGGGCCTTGGGGCCCCAGAGCCCTAGGGAGGACTATAGCGTCCGAATGAGACGGTTCTCCTTCTGAAAACAGATGTTTGGCGACCAGCATGTGGAAGCCCATCTGTTTGCGAGTGTGACCACCACCCGTTCTCAAAATTGCAAAGAGACCCCTGGCTTCTTTCCTAGAGCAACAGGGTGAGCTTTGGGTCTTCCTCCCTCCCTGGCTTTCTCTTGCAGCAGCAGGGCAGAAATCACGCAGCTCGGTGTCCCGGGAATGCCCTGGTCACTCCTTTTGACCTTTGTCCCTTCTCCACATTTCATGCTTCGGCGGCAGCAGCTGCTTGGCTGGCTGCCTGATTCTGCAGTTTCTTTATTGCAAAACCTCAAATCACCCTCCCAGCTTTGGAGAACTTGGGCTTGAAAGGAGCAGGGAGTGTGTTTGAAACTTCTCGCGGGGAATTTCGCAGCTCCCCAGAGAAGTCTTTCCGTGGGCCTGGAGCTGAAACCTAGCGACGGCTGTGAAACCACATTCACACAAAAGAAAAGGGCAGTGCTTCGTTGTCTGTTCCTCCTTGTGCTGGGGTTCAGCCAGCCAGCCAGCCAGCCAGCCAGCCAGCCAGCCAGCCAGCCAGCCTTCTGAGATCCATGGCCCACCTGCCGCTGGCAAGTTGCGGGTGTGCTCTTCAACGGTTGGCCATTTCCAAGCAAAGCTGATTGGGTGTGTGGGGGCTACCACACCCATATGTTAAATAGAAAGGGCTTAGCCTAACCCTAACCCTAACCCAACCAAGCCTCCAAAGATAGGGGAGATGGCAAAACCCCGTCACCTTCAACTGCAGATCTTACACAGGTTAGCAGGGAATCTCTCCCATTGAACTCAGTGGAGCTGACTTCTGAACAATTGGGCAGGGTGCATTTTTATAGCGAGGCTCATCCAGACTTTGCCCTTAGCTAGAGGTGGTTCATCTGGTTTGGGTTAAGTGAACTGTGTCCTTCCATCCCTTGTGGTTGTTAACCATGGATTAGGATTTAGCAAGTGGTGACAGCCCAAGCAATTATGGTTTGTTTGTTTATTTGTTATCCTGACTTTCATTAAGGAGCTGAAGGCTCTATTTTCCTCCACAACCACAATCTTGCATTTTGGGCTTACCTGGCAGGAGAGATACCTTCATCTCTTTGGACTGGCCCAAAGTCCCCCCGGGCGCTTCTGGGGCTGAGGGAGGACAGAATCTGAGTCTCCCCTCTCCTAGCCCGGCCCCTCCACTACGTTTTTACAACTGCTTCTAAGATCATAGGCAAGTTGTGACCAACATGAGCAGAATTCTCTTTTTTGTCTCCTTTTTGCACAAGTCAGCCAAGTCCTGGGGATCTTGTTACTTTCTCAAGCGCACTAGCCGTTCTGTGTTGTGATATAAAACTGCCAGAAGGGTTATGAAATGCCTTCAAGCACAGTTGGCTTGGGCAAATATTTCTTTCAATCAGCACCTTTTGTCTTCTTAATAAAGTATTATCCTTTTTGTGTTACTCAAATTGTTCAAGTTAGGACCACATCCAGTCTTTTTTAAGACTTGTCCTCAGTTGGGTGCCTCAGCCCTAAAAGTACACAGTTCATGTGCCATGTTTGGTTTCATTGAATTGTTGGGTGGTGTTTTCTACCATAATTCCTTCTGTCTCTCTTACCAACCTTGGCAGAGACAGTTGAGCCTCTCTGACAATGAACAAACAGGGCAAAACTACTTTGACTGCAATGTTGATTCAGCTAGAAAAGCAACATGCTGTTATGTTTTCCAAAAGGTGGGCACTATGACACCCTGCTTGGTTTCATTGGCAGCAGAAGCGAGAGTGCCCTTTGGACTTGCTCTGGTCTGTAAAGGGGGCTGAATTGCCAAAGTGGCAGTAAGTTGGTCTTAGCCCCCAGGGTTCCAGCTCACTGTCAGCCAGGAATATTTACCCATAGGTTCTGTTTAGGTCAGCAGTGCTCTTCCTGATGTACCCAAAGGCGTAATGTTGCTTGGAGGGAGGCCGTGGTGCAGGGCTGAAGGCTCAGAAGGTGGTGGTTTTCTGGAGAAGCAGAAAGGCATATATTGGTCACCGTGGAGGCAAGGGAGGGGCAGGAGCAGTAGATTAAAAGCTATGGCTCAGCATAATGCATCAACCCAGCCTCTATTCAATAATTCATGGTTTATTAAAGAAGCTTCAAATATTGGGTTTAGACAACATACTAAGGCAAAATATGACAAACTGCCTTGTAGCTTACTATGTTTGGATCCCATAATTTTGTCGTCTTCGGGGGTAGAGTTTGGGAATAATTAAAAGAAATATGACTTTAGAAATAGAGTCTCTTTAGGCAGTGATTTCTGGCAGCTGGGCAGACTACATTAATTTCTGGCCCGTACATTATGGAAGTTATAACTGATTTAGAATGAACTCATAGAGGGTGAAGAAAGTAGGAGTTTGACAAAAAGAGTCCAGTGAAGATAATTTTAGATCAGTTGGGCTTCTATTGTGGAAGAGTAGCTGTCAGAAGCTGATATTAGAAGACATTTCTGAATAATATGCGCAATTTTGATCCACAAAATCAGTTTCCTCATTGAGCTGTGGATTCTTCTTTGCTGGAGGTCTGAACAAGCATTTCATGGAGATGATCCAGTTCTGCATTTCCTTGAACAAGTTTGAAGTTGAGGTGCCGTGCTACGTTTATGATAACAAATCATTTTGGATGAGTGCTCCTGACAAATGTCATAAATAAACAAACCAGGTCATTCTTGGTTGAAATAAATGGGTCACCAAATTCCTTTGTGACTGTACCTGACTATCTAGAGCAGAGTTCCCCAAAGTGGTCAATATCAACCCCCAAGGGTCGATGGGACTATCCAAGGTCGATGTTGTTGTTGTTATTATTCATATTACTATTAGTTAAAGTAGTATAGGAGTCGGTGAACCATCTGAAACTTCATGAAGGGGTTGATGAGCTGAAGAGTTTGGGGACCCCAGGTCTAGGTGAAGATAGCCTAGGTACATTCATACCAAGAAGGTGTTGCTTTTTAAGTCTCTCCTAGGTGATCATTCTGACAAGTGGCACAGAAGAACTATTTGAAAGATGTCATCTTTGTTAGCTTGCTTGCTTGTTGACTTAAGCAGTCATTCAATCTTGGTTCTGCTTTTTCGCACAACTGCAGGAGAGAGAGAATTGGTAGATGGGAATGAACCATCAATGTTGGGTTACAGCATAGGCATTTTGCTGCCTGTCAAAATGAAGTTTGCTCCTCCTGGATGTCAACATAGAGTATCTATACTCCTAAGGGAATATTTGATAAGTACTCATTGCATGCTTTAAACTTCCAATCGAGCGCTTTAAAAATAAAATGTGAATCGTTTCTTCAAGCATTCTCTCTCTCTCTGCATTTATGTATATAAATAAATAAAAAGACCACGATGCTAATTCTTTTTGATTGTTTGTTTAAATTTCAGATTTTTCTATTGGCTTGTCCACCCTGCCATTTCACAATGATTCTATTCAGGTAAGTGAGTTAACACTAATCGTTTGTTTGAACAATGACTGCATCTGTGGCTTGGTGGCCCACACTTTACATCTAAGAACATCGACCAGCAACGTTGATTCCTGTGGTTTGTCCCTGTGGATGGTTCTCTTCTTCGTTATTTGATTTCTATCCCACCTTTCTACCTTCACGCTCTACACATTGATCTTTTTGATTCCCCCGCAAATAGGGATTTCCCCTTCTGTTACATTAACAATTGCAATTGGGTCACAACTTTTGGAAGTGCTTGGGATGGCAGGGGTACCCCACAAGCTTGGGGTGACACCATGTGTTGTGGACCCTCCATGTGGGTGCCCCTGATGGAGGTACACGATAAGAATTCCCTAGGTTGGCATCCTGAGGGGTAAAACACAGAGTAATTCATCTAAGAAACTCATCTGCCATGGCAAGAAGATCTGATTGTATATAATTTAGCTCTTTCCTGGGAAAGAGCTGTGCTTTAAGAAGCCATCTTGCTAACTGAGCCTTGAACGTATGAGGAGATGGTCTTCAGAGCAAGGAAGGGATGACGTTGGGTTATTACCCTAATGTCAGCCCTTGGAGGTAGGCCAGATCAAGAAACAAGAAATGGCTGGGGCTCCAGGAATGCTGCTTTATTGTGATGGGGTCATTAATGAATCTTGAAAGCCTCTCCAGATCTTCACTGTCTCCTTTTAAAGGACAACAAGGTCAAGATGGGACTGTTCTGAGTCTCTCTTTCCTGCTCTCTGCTTTCTCACAGCTGAGCATCCACTTCCCCTTTGCCACTCCCTTCTCAAGGCCAGAGCTGAATTCCTCTGCACATAGGTTTACTTCTCAAATTCTTAAGATGACTCAGAATCGAAGTGCATGTGCTGTTTTTGCCCTAGTCGTTTAAGAAGCATACTGTCGGACTGAGCCGGTAAAATTTTGGATTTGGACTTGACTGACAGCAGATGGTGAAAAAAAGAGCAGTTCGCGTAGTGGTGAAGGCACCAGGCTGGAAACTGGGAGACTGTGAGTCCCACTTTAGTTACAAAGCCAGCTGAGTGACTTTGGGCCAGTCCCTCTCTCTCAGCAGACCACTTCCGAAATCTTGACAAGAAAACTGCAGGGACTTGTCCAGGCAGTCGCCAGGAGTCAAGGCTGACTCAAAGGCATCTCTCCCCCCTCCCAAAGAAGTAAGTAGAGATTACCAGAGCCAGTGTGGGGTGTAGCAGTGAAGAAGCTGCACAAGGAGCAGAGAGACCCTGGTTCTGGTCCGCCCTGAGGCACAGAAGCCAGCTGGGCGATCTTGGGCCAGGCATTCCGTCCCAGTCCTCCTCCTCGGGCTTTGTGACAAGCTAGGTGAGAGACAAACCCCCTCATTGCATCATGCACTGACAAGCTTCACTGTGAGGGCTAGGCAAGTCCTGTGTAAAACAAGGAGCCCCGGTGACTAAACAGGACAGCCCTAGGAGCAACAACTTTCTAAGGGGACCCAGTGTGGCTTGGTGGGGAAGGTGCTGGACTATCCGTGGGAAGACCCAGGTTTTAGTCTCCCCCCAGCCACAGAATCTCCCTGGGGGGCTTTGGACCATCCCTCCCTCTCTTCCCCAAACAGCCTCAGGCTCTGCAACAAACCCCATTGCATTATGCATGGATGCCTTTGTTGTGTTGGCGAAGCATAGTGCAGACAGGACAAACAGGAAGAAGACAAGGGAGTAGAGATTAAGATGGATACACCATGCTATATCACTGTGGGTCTTACTTGTTTCGGGTTGTATGGTGCGAACTCAGATTGTGTGGTTCCTAAGCCATAATTCATGGTTTAGTGTCACATATGAACAAGGATCACACATGCCAAGCCATCATTTTTGTAATCATGGCTTTGGAAAAGTCCACAATTGGCTGGTTTCGCACATTGCTCTGTGTTGACCAACCACAGTGCCTGGGCTCACACAATCTTACAAACCAAAACCAGCCAACTCAAGTTAATCTACAGTTTAGTACGATGTGTGAACCCAGGCTTAATGTAGAGGAAATGGCCAGTTGCAACAATTTAATGAAAGGGTTTACTGGAGAATTCAGACTTGCCTTTGCATAATTGTGTAAAAGTGATTGTAAATGTGACTTCTAGAAAAAAAAATTAGTTGAGTTGGACTCTATGTCACTCATTCTGGTTTTTTAAAAAAACCTTATGTGCTATTTACGCTGCCGGGTATGCCAGAAATCCCCCAAATTATTTCCCCAATATCATTGTTATTTAGATATTTATTCTGCTTCCAGGAGTTCAAGTTAATCTACAATATTCCCTCCTCCCATTTTTCCCTGCACATCACTCTGTGAGGTAGTATGAGGAATGGACTTTTGTTTTCCTTCCTTTCTGTTCTTCCTGCTCCCTTCCATTTGGGGTTCAGATAGCATCACCAGCCCAACCAAAGGTGCCAGCTTCCAAGCTGACCTTTGGATAGGAGATGGGTGTGTTGATGGTCCTTCAGATTCATTCTTCTCATGGCAATCCCTGGTTCAACCTTCTTTTAGAACCCGCTGCAACTGTTCTGAAGGCCTGAAACAGATGCCCTTATGCTGCAAAGGTGACACTGTATATATATATTTTTTTTGGTAGGTTGCAAATGAACATGCTGAATGGGGCCCTCCTGGCTCTCCTGTTTCCCGTGGTTAACACTCGACTGGTGAGTCAATCTCAGTTCACTACTGGAAGGAGCTGGGTTCCTGCATCCTGCAAAGCCATGGGGTGATAGATTTAATTTTGGTCGAATGCTTTCTTGAGTGTGATCTAGCGGTGCGTCTCCATCAAATGTTGCCTTCTTTCTTTCCTATGAGTCCGGTGTAAAAGTGAATATCCAGCAAAAAGTTGTATACAGGCGACAAGTATACATGGTTGAATTGGCAGCCCCTGTTATCACAGAACGTGAGGATCTTTGATCGTGCACAGTTGTTCACACTGAAGAGCTGTCAATGCAAATAGATCCTTTTCCAGTAAGGACTTTCTTTATAGCACAAATAGGCAACAACAAATAATATATAATAAATATAATAAAACGAACAAAATAATCAAGTGGCTTATATTTCAGAGCTATCTGATATGTTTCAGAGGAGCTTATTTTTATTATTTACTATTTATTCTGGAATGCACAGAACTCAGTTGGGGGTACTTCCCCCCCCCCCTAATTTGGGCTGTTGTTTTTTTAGTTGGCTTTGGGTGCTTTATCTTTTATGTGAAATAATAAAGCAGTTACAAACATGTGGAGTCCTTGGGCTTCTCTGAGCTTGGTTGTTTTCTTGCAGACCTTTCATCACTCAGCTAGGTAACATCTTCAGCACTGAAGATGTTACCTAGCTGGGTAATGAAACGTTTGCAAGAAAACAGCCAGCTCAGAGAAGCCCAAGGGCTCCACCGTTCAACCCTGAGCTATAAGATCTTCTCTTCTGTTAATTACAAGAATGTTCTCACAAAGCCTTTCTTCGAATGCACCGACATCCACAGGACAAATTTGCAAATGAACATGATTTGGTGGCATGTAGGTCCATGTTCTGTATTCCTGTATGTGGGCTGCTTATCATGTCCCTGGAGAATTTGGTGAAAATGAAGTGGGACATCTTGTTTAAAAATGGGTGAGGATTCATAAATCATGGCTTCAATTTATTGATATCTGGATCTCTGTAAATATACATGGTGTTTTTTTTTTTTTTGGCAGCTTCCCCCCTTTTATAATTTTTCCTTGTGTTTTTGTATTTAGTTAATTAAAAAAAAATCAGCACCCCCCCCCCCCAAATAGCTGAAGATAATGTAGCTGGATGCAGAAAACATGTTGGTTCTTTTTATAGGGTGATAATTTGAGAGTTTCTGCTAGATCAAGTTTCGCTTTTCTTTCTACCTTTAAGCATTCAGAGTTTTGAAAAGAAGTCTCTGTGCAAATATTTAGGAAAAGGTTGCTCTTTGGCCCATCAGAAGGAGCATTTTCAAACTAAGTTTAGCCTTCTGGGAGAAAAGGTCAGTTGGATCCCTCGAAAGGCAAGAAACTTGATTTTTCCTCTAGCTCTTAAGGTTGCTAGAAGATACTCAGTGTTCCTCAACTACATCCAGATCAACGTTTGCTAGGCTGGGTGAGGGTTTGATGAGTGGGACACAGCCCCGGAAGAGTAATAGAGCCTCAGTGAGCTGGATCAGGCCCTGGGTTGGGTGTTTCTTTTAGGCAGACATCCTGGGTTGATGATGGTGAATGAAAAGAATGCACGTGGGTGTGTTGCTGACTCCAGCTCCTGAATGGTTCATCCTCATTTGGCAGAAGCATAGGTAGGTTTAGCAACACGTCCTCATAAAAATCAGCAGCTAAGTATCTTACATCAGATGAGGCATTACATTTTTTTACCAGATTACTTTGGATCCAGCTAAGGTGGAATTGTAGCAAAACCTACCTGGCAGAGCCCACAAGCATTCTCTTTGCAGGGCTGGAGAAAAACAATTAAGTCACTTACTAATGGTGGGACTGCAAAGTAATTGGGTGTGTTTCACTCAAGATGCTAAGCCATGGTTTCTTAAGCAAGGTTTGCTAAAGAAGCTACCATTCTCAGATTGAGCGGAGCCATACATCTAGGCTTAGAAATCACGGTTGGGTTTGCACAATGTGCTAAGTCCAAAATCATGAAGTCATGAATAAGCACAATGTGATGTGTGAATGTGTTATATTCTGTTTAACGCACGTCAGGCACCTATTGCTGCTTTTCTGTAATTGAAGCTATAGGAGCAGTGGCACGTTTGTTATCAGGATCACAGTGGCTTGGAGACAGGTTGATGGCTTCTACGGTGGGTTCCTTCAAAAAAATTTTGGGGCGGGGAGGGAGCAGTTGGGGTGATGATAATCCTCCTCCCTCCATGCAGGAACCCTAATAGCAGTATCTCCTGGTCTGGTTGCAACTTGCAATTAATTAATTAATTTCTAAAATCAAAGCCAGGCTAACCTTCTCTGTATTGTTCCAGCGTCTGTGTGTGTGTGTGTATGGAGACAGACAGACAGACAGACGGCTCTGCTGCTGGCTCTGATTTTAGTCATTGTCAAAGTTTATTATGGGTCACTGACCCTGACTGACTGAATGTCTGTCTGTCTCCATCCATCCACCCCCCACCCCCACCCCCCATACAGACTGGAATAATACAGGGAAGATTAGCCTGGCTTTGATTTTAGAAATTGTGACGCATCCCTTCTGATTGCATGAATTGATTTGGGAGACAGGGAGCGTTACTGTGTCAAAGTTGGCACGCGCTTGCTAAAATATGGAGTATCGTGCTTCTCTGCAGAGCAGGACATCAAGTTGCTCTGTCGTCTCAACGATTGGAGTGGTGTGACCATCAGGCCACAGATGCAAGAATGCCTCTGTCCTATCCAGAAACTAAGTGTGTGCGTTGTTACCATCAGTAGATCCTTATCGCTGTCTCAATCTCGTTTATCTCTGGTCCAGCCAGAGCGATTCTGTGTTGAGTATCTCGCTTAGCCTTTCTTTGCTTCCTGTCAGGCCCAGCCCAAAAACAACAGAGAAACAGTCCAGCCAAGTTCAGTTCTTTTATGGCTTACACCATATGGACATAATCTTGCCAGGCTATGTTAACCTAGCGGATACACCCAGGGAGATTCTAGGGAGTGGCTATCCTAAATCTCTTCCTCTTCCCACGCTCCTGCTCCAGACTCTGCAGTCTCTCGTCTCCCCTCTCCCCTCTCCCTCCTCCCTGGTTGCATTCCATCACACCGCCTTACTCAATTCAACGCTTCACACAGCTGGTCGTGTGTCTAGGCTCCACTGAGCCTTTTACTGTAATTTAATTTCCCTTTTGGATGCCTTGAACTCTGCTTTTCTTGTGACCTTTGAATCAGGAATGGGGTTGGAGGACAAGCTCCTTGGTGGCATGGTGCTCCACTTCTCCCAGCAACCCCTGTACTTGAGCTTCCGAGAAATTGCTGGCCCGTCTTTCTTGTGGTGCCTAATTTCAGAGTGCAGAGAAAGGTTGATTGGCTGGGGAGGTCTATGGGAGCCTCTTGTTCCAGCTTTTCAGAAAGGAGGGGAGTCATCAATGGAATATCTCATGCTAAACTGGATTTATTTGGAGTGGCTTTTAGATTATGTCTTCTCTGTAAGAGGGCCCTGGGGATGGTAACGGTGGGGGCATGCCCCATTCCTGCAAAATACTTCTTCTCTCTCTGATAGCTTTCACCAGAGGTGCCCTAAATGGGATATATTTATTTGCTGTAAGTCTTTGACGTCTTGAGTTGTAAATGAATTCATACACTTTATTCAGAGGAATCAAACAAAATATTTCTGCTGCAGCTGCCCTTAGCTTGGGCCTCTCCAGATGTACAGGTGGTCTTGCTTATATAATAAGTTAAGCAGTCAAGTTATATAAGTTCAAACTTATGACAGTGCTGAATGAGTGGTACTTACGACTGGTCCTCGTACTTACGATGGGCATAATGTCCCCGCTCATGTGATCACGATCCGGGTGCTCGGCACCCGGCTCGCAATTACGATGGTCACAGCATCCTATGGTCGTGTGATTGCCATTTGTGACCTTCCCTGCCGGCTTCCCACAAGCAAAGTCAATGGAGAAGCTGGCAGGGAAGGTCACAAATGGCAGCCACGTGATGTTGTGCTTAATAACCAGGAGTGCTGTCACTAAGTGGTGTGGTCCCCTGACGTCATGCTTTATGACCGCATCACTTAGCAATGGAAATTCTGGTCCTAATTACTGTTGTCCCAAATATTGACTATCTGTATTGGGGTGACCGTCTTGGACAATGTTTCTCAACCTTGGCAGCTTTCAGATGTGTGGAGTTCAACTCCCAGAATTCAGAGGCTGAGAAACCCTGGTCTTGGAGGAAGGCTGCTTTATCTGCTCTGGCATCTGCTTGGACTGTGTTCTGGCTCTGCAGCAATTACAGGAATAAACACGTTGGTGGGCCAAGTGTGTGGCATCAGTCTGAAGGGCAGGCGTGTGGTGGTTCTGCTTAGCAAAGATTTGCCTGGGTAATTTAGATGTTTAATCTTCAGAAAGCTCCTCAAACAAAATACAAGCTGGATCAGTTGCGTGCCTTTCTTCCTAATCCCACTTTTCCTGTTGGATTGCTTTAATTAGAGCAGAAATCCTCACTTGTTATGGAAGCGAGTGTTTTACACGCCATCCGCCTTGCTTAAGAAAGTCCATTCAGAAAGTTCTAACATAGACAAGAGCAGATCTGTCTGTATAACCAGTAGGATGATATTTTTTTTTTTGGGTGCTGATTCCGTTTAAAAGCTTGCAAATCCCTCAACAAGAGGATACGTGCCATGTGTCACCTGAAATCCCGTGGTGCTCAAATAAAATACTAGCGACATTCGGCTTTTACAGTCTGCTTTCTGACATTTAGATTTCAAAAATACCCTGAATTCTCCTTAGCAGTAGGAAATCTGGCTCTGCCTGCCAGATTAGATGGGACAAATTTACCGGTTTTAACTTTTTCAATTGTTCAATTTGTCGCATTTGAATTTTTGTTCATGTTTGCACAAATGTCCCTACAATTTTTGAGCAACTTTCTTCTAATCTAGGCATTTGTATATACAGTTTTGCCATGCGTGCACACACCCACACACACTTGTGAGCAAATTTCTGTCAAGCAATACATTTGTACATTATCATCAATGCGTTGTATCCACTTTCCTGTAGTGTACACAATTTTGTGTATGTATTTCAGTTGGAGATTTGTTTTGCAAAATTTAAAGAAGTGTTACTTTGGAACAAGGAATTGAGCAGTAGTTTGCATCTTGATTCCCAAATGCAAAATTAGGTGGATTTGCATTTTAATTCGAAAGTAAAGGTGTTTATAAGCAGAGGCGTCAAAATCAAGTTACTTCTATCGCAGTTTAGTAATATTCCGTTAACAATAATAAGCTAATCCTGTCTATTAATGATGGGGTGAGAGGTATGTGTGTGTGTTTGTGTGTGTGTGTGTGTGTGTGTGCATGTGTGAAAAAAGGCAGGATGTTAAAGCCCTGTTGAAGCCCTGTTCCTTTTATATGTGAGTTTTGGTTTAGTGTAGTGTCTTATCCCATTCCAAAAAATGAAGCCCAAGACCTACAAACTACATTGGATGGCTTTTCTAAATATTTAAGCCAAACTACAGATATTGGCTTTACAAATAGCTGTGGAAAGAAGGAATGCGAAAAGCAAGGGTGAAAGGGAAAGATATAAGCAACTGAATGCAGATTTACAGAGAATAGCAAGGAGAGATAAGGAGGCCTTCTTAAATGAGCAATGCAAAGAAATCGAGGAAAACAATAGAATGGGGAAGACTAGAGATCTCTACAAGAAAATTGGAGATATGAAAGGAACGTTTAGTGCAAAGATGGGCATGATAAAGGACAAAAAAGTCAGGGACCTAACAGAAGCAGAAAAGATTAAGAAGAGGTGGCAAGAATACACAGAAGAACTATACAAGAAAGATCTTAATGTCCCTGATGTCCATGCTGGTGTGGTCACTGACCTTGAGCCAGACATCCTAGAGAGTGAAGTCAAGTGGGCCTTAGGAAGCATTGCTAACAACAAAGCTAGTGGAGATGACAGTATTCCAGCTGAGTTATTTAAAATACTAAAAGACATATAAAAGATATGCAGAGTACATCATGAGAAATGCCAGGCTGGAAGAATCACAAGCCGGAATTAAGATTGCAGGGAGAATCATCAACAACCTCAGATATGCGGACGATACCACCCTAATGGCAGAAAGTGAAGAAGAACTAAAGAGCCTCTTGATGAGGGTGAAAGAGGAGAGTGCAAAAGCTGGCTTGAAACTCAACATTAAAAGAACTAAGATCATGGCATCTGGACCCATCAATTCCTGGCAAATAGAAGGGGTAGAAATGGAAGCAGTAAGAGACTTCATTTATTTGGGCTCCAAGATCACCGCAGATGGAGACTGCAGCCATGAAATTAAAAGACGCTTGCTCCTTGGGAGGAAAGCTATGGCAAGCCTAGATAGCATATTAAAAAGCAGAGACGTCACCTTGCCGACAAAGATCCGCATAGTCAAAGCTATGGTTTTTCCAGTAGTAATGTATGGCTGTGAGAGCTGGACCATAAAAAAGGCCGAGCGCCGAAGAATTGATGCCTTTGAACTGTGGTGCTGGAGAAGACTCTTAAGAGTCCCCTGGATGGCTAGGAGGTCAAACGAGTCAATCTTAAAGGAAATCAACCCTGATTGCTCATTGGAAGGACTGATAATGAAGCTCAAGCTCAGATACTTTGGTCACCTAATGCGAAGAGAGATCTCTTTGGAAAAGACCCTGATGCTGGGAAAGATTGAAGGCAAAAGGAGAAGAGGACGGCAGAGGATGAGATGGTTAGATAGCATCACTGAAGCCATGAGCATGAAACTGAGCAAACTCAGGGAGGCAGTGAAGGACAGGAAGGCCTGGCGCAATATGGTTCATGGGGTCACGAAGAGTCGGACACGACTTAACGACTAAACAACAACAACAACAGATATTGGTACTGAAAAGGAAATGTGATAATGATTCCCTTTGCTTTGTGAAAAAATGTGCAAAGAGAACAAGTATGAAAGTATCATCCTGGAAGGAAAAAATGGGATCAGAGAAATCAGAAGCGGGTCTGGTGAGATGAAAGGCTTCCGAGACATTAATAGGGATCTGCAGTGCAGGTTGGCTTTTAAGTCCCATCGTGGTGGAGCACATAACATAATCTGATATGTTACTGGCATTCTGGTGAAATGAAATTGCGAGGTCTTCAGGAAGACAAAGGTGGAAATTCGATATCAATACATAATCTTTTTTTAAAAAAATTGGGTAGACTTATTCAAATACATAAGAATGCTGAATCACATCACACATTAACCCATAATGTGGCTTGTTTGTTGTGTCTTAGCATATATGTGAACTCAGCCATTGCAGTTTTTAAATGCTGGTTTATTGCTGAATACATTTTGTGAGCCCCCTCTTGCTTTTAAACTATGTTCAGACTCATTCATGTGTTTCTTGTCTTAAAACGAAGGAAAACAATACTGTGGATTTCCAACCATTGCAGATCAGGGTGCCAGAGAATGTTTTGAGGCCTTATGTTGTCTACTCCTGTTTTAATTAAGCAGATGAACACAGTTTGAGAGATGCAGGTTCTGGTAATTGGAGAGAGGAATCATCTTCCTTGACTGCTTTTCCACCCGCCTGCTTCACCTTCTTCGTATCAATCTACTTGAAGCGTTGGATGCATCATCCTCATCCACCAGATTGATTTGCTAATGGTGCAGTGTAGAGGAGACATCACTTGGTGTCCAAGTTTCCTTATCAATTCTGCTAGAGTTAAAGATGAAATAACCAAAGGCTGCTCCCGTGCGAATTGCTCACTCTTGGAAGTCCTGTGCTCTTTTGATAGAAATAGACAATGTGAATTTCTTGCCTGTTGTTCATATCTTTCAGTCTCCCTGCTTTTGCTTGCCTTTTGTCCCACTTTTGATGTTTGCTGATGTTTAATAAACATCGAACTATGTTTTGCTAGCCGAGCTGCATGGTGCGTGAGTTTGCTCTGATACAGGTGGTCCCCGGGTTAAGAACGCCGGGTTACAGACGACCCATAGTTAAGAACAGAGCCTACTGTAGCAAAATTCAAATTAAATACACAGTACTACGTATACAGTATTATACAATAATACAGTGGTACCTCTAGTTATGAACGCCCCTACTTACAAATTTTTCGAGATACGACCAGCTCCGGCCCCAAAAATTTACCTTGACTTGCGAACTCGCCTCGACTTACGAACCGGATCCGCGGCCATTTTCCACCCGTTCCATGTGGTCCGCGGCCATTTTTCCGCCCGTGCCACGTGGTCCGCGGCCATTTTCCCACCTGTTCCACATGGTCCGCGGCCATTTTTCTGCCCGTTCCATGTGGTCCACGGCCGTTTTTCCGCCCTGCTGCGTGGTCCGTGGCCATTTTCCGCCCCTGACACATGGTCCGCGGCCGTTTTTCCGCCCCTGACATGTGGTCCGTGGCCATTTTTCCACCCTGACGCGTGGTCCGCGGCCGTTTTTCCGCCCCTGACGCGTGGTCCGCGGACGCCGGAACGGATTAACGGTAATTACATTGAACCTTATGGGAAAATTTGCCTCGCGTTGTGACCAATTCGAGTTGCAACCAGAGTCATGGAACGGATTAAATTCGTAACTCGAGGTTCCACTGTACTGTTCTGGCTTATATATAAATTTGACTCAAGGACAGACCTTGGGAATGGAACTCCTTCTTAAACTGGGACTCCCTGTATTGTATGGGTATAGGGACTGACTGGGAACACGCTAGGAACTAAACTGGAAATTATCCATAGGAGTTTTCCAACATTAGGAACTGTCTAGCCAAAGAGATGCTGCTGTGCAACAATAACATTATCTGTGAATATGATTATATTAAGTCTGATTATTATATTATGAAAGAGAACCTTGGACATTTTAAGTCATTTTTCAGAGCAAAGACTGATTCACAGTCCAAGTATTAAGGCGTATTCTGTTTTGATGTTTATTGGAGGGAAATGAAATGAATCAAACCATAAAAAAAAGTAATAATAAGGCAAAGGCAAACCACTTCTGAAAAACCTTGCCAAGAAAACTGCAGAGACTTCTCCAGGCAGTCGCCAGAAGTCAACGTTGACTCGAAGGCACAAAGACTAAAAAAATATTCAAGCAAAGACTTGACAGCCATCTGTTGGGGATGCTTTAATCTGGGTTCCTCCACTGAGGAGGGATGGACTTGATGACCTCAGTGGCCTCTTCCAATCCCAGGATTCTGTGCTTCTAAAGAATCCCTTTAATTTTAAATTCTAAGGAACCCCTTGACCCAGTAATGCAAAGTGGGGTCCTCTGCAAATTTAATCGTTGCCGCTGTTCTCCAGAGGTGCGCCTGTTCTGAGCTCCGCTTTCCTGCCATAGTTGTCATCCATCTTTTGCTTGCTATCTCTGAAATCAGTCCACTCCTCCCACAAAATGCTGGGACGCTCGAGGAACGTGCTGGGAATATAAAATCCCACCTGGCAGGGGAGATACTTTGATCACGAAAGATGAAAAAAGTTACGAAAGCTAAGCATACCGTTGAGAAATATGCATTGCTTTTCTGTAACGCTGAAGTGCATGAACCTCACGCTCTAAATACTCAGTGGGAACTGCTTAAGTAAGAGCCTGAATAAATTTGCTCTTTGGGGATGAGGAATAGGATGGGCTCAAAGCCAAGCTTTCTCCCCCACCCTACCCCACCCCAGTTCTAAACATAAAGTCCAAAAATCTCTCGTGCCACTCATGTTCTGCTAACTGTCCTCTTCCATTATGGGTTCTAGCATCAATATACCAAGCAAAGGCTGGGCTTTGGAACTGGACAAATAGGAATCTTTGGCAGAAGGACAATCGTATTCATGAACGTCTGTCTTTGAGAATCTCCAGTTCTACAACTTGCTGGGGATGGAGAGGACTTCCTGAGTTGCTGGAGCACTGTTGGTGGGGTGACCTGCAACTGGCTGGGTTCCCACCAAACACCAAACTATGATTTACCAAATCACAGAGGTTGATATGCCCCACATGCAAAGCCCAGTCACACTGCTTTGTTTTTTTCAATCTCCCATATTTGGCCACATTTTTGTGCTCAGCTTGCATTGGTTGGGCCACAGGGAAAAGTCCCTGGGTGGTACAAGGACAGCAAAATCATACACATTTATCACCCAGCACGTTACTTAAATGCTAGCTAAGGATCAGATTAGGCTGGCTGAGCTGGGCTGGGCTGAGCTGAGGAGCTGAGCTGAGCTGAGCTGAGCTGAGCTGAGCTGAGCTGAGCTGGGCTGAGCTGAGCTGAGCTGAGCTGGGCTGGGCTGGGCTGGGCTGGGCTGGGCTGGGCTGGGCTGGGCTGGGCTGAGCTGAGCTGAGCTGAGCTGATGGAGTATAATCTTGCACTCAGAATTTCTCAGAACTGTCCCACCCTGCTCTGTACAGGAAAACGTTGACATCATCTTTCCTCGTGAAATAAAGGGCTTGGGCCAACGATCAGCAGCTGTCACTTCCACTCCTGTTCTTGCAGATTGGCACAAACAGGAATTGTTTGGGGAGGAAGAGGATTTAAAAAAAAAAAAAGAAAAATCCCCAAATTCATATGAAAATGCAAGCATTCTTTCTTTCTTTCTGCCAAGGATTCAGAATTGCACAATGCTGCATTGGAGGAAACCCGCTCTGCTCTCACGACAATTTCTATGGCTTTTTCACAACCTTTGTCTTGACAAGAGGATTTAGAGCAGCGTTTTTCCAACTTGGTGACTTTGAGATGTGTGGACTTCAACTCCCAAAATGCTGGCTGGGGGATTCTGGGAGTTGAAGTCCACACATCTTAAAGTGGCCAAGTTTGAAAAACACTGATTTAGACTCTAAGAAGGCAAAGCAGCAGTCTGTGTTGGGTTTCTCCAGCAACCTGCCCTTAATTTATTTGCTTGCTCACTCGCTTGTTTGCAAGATTTATAGCTTGCCTTTCATACAGGCTTTCCAGGCAGCCTACCTGTCGCTCTGTCCTATTTTTCCCCATAGCAACCACCTTGGCCGGTACGTTGGGCTGAGGTAGGTGGGTGGGGACTGGTCTAAAGTCACCCAGCAAGTTTCTACAGTTAAGGATAGATCTCAGCCCAAGTCCTCACTCCAGTTCCCATGCCAGGCCCCACTAATGCCATGCTGAACCTCAAGATAGATATCTTTAACGCTTTCCTTCTTTTTTAAGCTTGCATCATTTATTTACTCATTCCATCCCATTCCATTCCATTCCTCTAGCCACCCATCTCTTGGCAATAACTCTGGGTGGGGTACAAGGATTAAAGCCAACCAAAAAATCAACAGTCCAAATAATGTCCAAGCTCGCAGACATCTTTCCATTTACAGAAAAGAACCATAAAATCCCATTAAGCAGAGCTTGCTCAATCTCATGCCCCAGATGTGTAGGGAACAGCCAGATCTTCAAGGCCTTGTGAAAGCCAACAGGACTGGGGCCATCCCAGCTCTGGAGGGCTGCCGTTCCACCAGGCAGGCGCTGCCACAGAGAAGCCATGACCCCTGGTCCAGCAAGGTGACATTGTGTAATGGAAGGGACCCAGAGCACGTTGTCCCGGATAGATGTGGTGGGGGGAGCAGAGAGAAACCTAACCCCCCAAACAACCGGCATGCTTTATTGAATAGCAGAGATGTGCCATGTTTATGTGGGCTCTGAAGCTTTTTTTCAAATCATTTTTGAAATCTGCACCAGTAGTACTAGCGTCCATCAGTCCTTACTGAGAGGCCAGCCTGTAGGAGTGAAGGATTAAAGAGCCGAGAAGTGGGAATGTTAAAAATCAAGCATAATCTTCCAGTCCTGCAGAATTTGACTTGCCGTATTACGGATTAATATTTATAACATATTTCTATTATTTGTAAACTCTCTCTCTAGGCCACAAATCTGCCTTCAGGCTGTCTGTCTGACTGGGTATATATAGATCATTGAACTATTTTCTGCCAGGGGAATAAGGCTTGATTTTAACTTAAAGTCTTCCATGATCCCAACCAACTTGTTATATAAATCATGAGCGATGGCTTAGAAGAACCCATGCAATTGTGTCTTATTCAATAAACCATGGTTAAATATGCATACTATACCGCCATGAGTCTATGTGGAGCATAGCGATGTAGAAATAAACTTAATTAACTGAGCATGGCTTAGTGCACTGTGTGAATTGCGCCTTATTTCACTTCCCAAGGATGATAAGATTCTCTGGTTAATGTGGTTAGAAGCCAGTTGAATAGATAGTCAAGACAAGAAGTCCATTGTGGAAAAGGAACGAATACAACAGAAAGATTGAGAATGCCTGTTGGCTCAGGATATTTTACCAGATTGTGCTCATATACATTTGATACTTTAAAATGTCAAAGCTTCACGCTACTAAAAACTTACTCCAACAGGTCAACACACCCGAGATAGCTATGTATACCATTGAGACATAGAAAAATAGCTGAGTTGTTTCTTAAATCCAATCTAATATTCTGAATTTGGGATATGCTAAAGCTTGGTCATGTCACAATATTTGTGGTGCCAATATTGGATCCAGGTAATAACTCTTTTGTTTAAGTTTCATTAATAAGCCAAGTCTGTCTCCTGTAGCAGCATCTAATTCTGTTGATGGCGTCATCTTTTGGATTGATCTCAGCTGGGGTTATTGCTTTACATGTTAATGACCTGATTTATGACCGATATTGGCAGTTCCTGATCTTGGTGTACAAGAAATGTACTTGTCTAAGTCGTTCATCTCTAAGATTAACCATTTTTATACCATAACAAGTTATTTCTGGTCTGGGCGATGTCGCAATAGACTTGTTTGCGGAAATGTTCTCCATGAGTCAGCTGGGCAACTGACAAGAACATTGAGGACAGCAGAGCCAACCTGACAGAAATGAATAGTTCTGTGTTTTTGTGACTGTGCCATGACATGTTTTCCAACTTGGTTCAGCACTTCCAAAAGTTTCCTTCCTACTATCCTGGGTAGTTTGAGTCATTTGAGTCATCTACCAGCCAAACAAAGCTTTGAGGAATAGGATTACAGCTGCCCTGATGAAATAATAGTGTAACCTATATTCTACATTTATAAATCTTGCTTTTTTTTTTCTTTTTGCAGCTACCTTTCGAAATGGAAGTTTATTACATTCAACATGTCATGCTATATGTTGTCCCCATCTACCTGCTACAGAAAGGAGGTATGTGTCTTTCTGTGTGTGTGCGTGTGGCCAAAAGGCATGATCCCTCTCAGTAAATTACTGACACTCTTTAACTACGCCCTGTCTTCCTGACTCATGAGGGCCCCCGTCTCTATATTCTTCAGCCCCTGAGTGCTGTTTTTGCTCCCCAATTCTTACTAAGGCAGCTATATTTCCAATTGGGCAATCCATCAACTTCAGCAAAGCTTTCCACAGTTTAGAAGAACAAAGGGAAACCCATCAACAAATGACCCACCTCAAAAAATGGTAGATGTTTCTGTGTTTGTGGAGGGGCCCCACTGGCTTTGCATAAATTACCTCTTCAGCTTGTTGGCCACTGTGAGAATAGGAGGCTAAATCAGATAGACTCGTAGTCTGGCCCAGTTTGGGCTTGTCTTCCTTTCTTAGGCCCAGAGAATATTTTGTAACGGTATAAAGGACCTTGTCCATCCAGATTTCCCCAACATCACTAGACAGTTAAGGGAAAAAGTGGTTAATAAAGTCTGGAATTATATCTTGGAGGTCTTTCACAATCTAATTTGGGAATAAATGTCCAGAGTGTGTTATAGCAGAGGACTTTCCTCTTGGGAAAATGGTATGTTGGCCTAGACGGGCCATTGACCTGATTTTCATATCCTAATATTTATTTCTGAACAGCCCCTAACAGTTGCATAGCTCAAGGTTTCTATAAGCCTTCAGATCTGCTACTTTTGCTACAGAACTCCTTTTATAACTTAAAAAGGAGCTTCCCTAAGCAAGCAAATATAATCAATGTTCCAGTGAAGGTCCTGGAGTCTGCCAGTCAGTAGGGAATAATAACCAATAAGACTGGAAATTATGGAAGAGGGGTGGGGTGGGGAATTTCTCAGTGACCAGTCCACCACACCATCTAGCTTGTGGTGAGTTGATGGATATTATCTGATAAGTACTCTGTTGGTGAACGTTCCATGTTGGGACAACATGAGAAACACCAAAGCTTGGTTCAAGTGTAGAGAAAGATAGGGACATGGCATGCTTAGTATGTCCTAGGAACACAAGCGTTTTCTGCTGGATGCTGAAGGAGTGGCTGGACAGCCCTAGATCCTCCATACCTGTCCATGGGTTCTAGGTGGGGTGGTTGGAGAACTTTAATAGATAACACATGTTGCCTGGAGAGGAAGCATGGGTCTGTCCTCCAGAAATGTTCAGGAGCTGTTGAGTCCATAGACATAAAGGGAGATGGCAAGACATGCTTGATGGGAAGCACGTAGAAGTAGGACACATTCCCCACAAAATTCGAGAGATTTGGATCCTATTTAACAAGATCAGCCCATCTCCTTTGAGTTTCTGTGACTCTCTGCTACCCTCTGCTGGTAGCTTGTAAACCCTGAACTCCACCTTCCATTAATGTTTGTCAAAAGGTGGGATAAAAATATTGTGAAATAGGGGGGAAAAATGAATGAAAGCCTAGTTGCCACCACTACCATTGCCTTGATGAACTTATCTGGGGAACATGTAGTGAGCCACCTAGGATTATTATGTGAAAAATAGGCAGCCATATACGTTTTCTTTTTTTCCATAATTTTTATTAAAGATGTTAATGACAGTAGTAAAAGCGAATACAAACTAAACTCAGAAAAAGAAACAGAAAGAATAAAAAGTGCAAAAAAAGTAAGCTAAAGAAAAACATGTAAAGGAATTACTTTCAATCTTCATCACGAGAAAACAAGTTTGATAACTTTAGCCGCCTATAAGGTTACAAATATCTCTTCTTCACATAACCCATCCCTTATCTATAGGCAAATCCATAAATCATAAACTTTTCAGTCCTGGTGTCAACAAAAAGTCTGTAAAGGGTCACCAGGGTTTTATAAAAACATGGCTTTTTTTAACCTTGATCAAACAAACCAACTTTATATTCCTTCTTTTTACTTCTAACCATCTTGACTTTTAATTCATTTAGATGTTGTCGTAGGATTTGGTCTCTCTTCAATTTTTCTTTCTCCCATCACAGAAGCTTCTTCCAGGCTTTAGCAAGCAAACCTCTTTTGTAAATCCAGTAAAAAGTAATTATCTGGGTCATTGTCTTGGCTTGTCACTTGCACTTTGATTTTCAAAGCTTTAATCAGCTTCTTTTGTATATCCAGCAAAAAGTCCTTATCAGGGTCATTCTCTTGGCTTGTCATTTGTAATTCCACTTTAACTGCCTTCTCTATTTTGTAATCCACACTTTTTTTTGATTATCCAGTATTTCTGGTTCTAGTATTTTCTGCATCAGATTTAACATCTTTTGGACATAGTCTATTCATAGAAGCAGATATCATTGCTGACGTTTCTGATATTGTAGATACTAATGTCTGGCCCCATTCTTCAAAATTTTCCTGAAGTATTTCTAATGTTATAGCATTTTGTGTCATTTTGTAAATCCCCACATTAACGGAAAACCAAAGGCATTTACACTTTTTTTTCCTTTTCCTTTTCTGCCTGGAATCTTTAGTTCCCTCTAGTGTCCACTTTCTAAAATCATAAAGTCTGTTTTGACTTAAGATAGACAAAACATTCTGGGTCCCATGAAATGCTGTTTATTTTGTTTAATTATTTCAAAACCTTATAATAAACATCTCAATGTTCCAGAATTGTCTGGGCCCTTAATTCATTTATAAATTTCTTAGATCAAAATCTTATTTAGCTTTTTGCCATTTATATTTCCAATTCTTTAAAATCTTAAATTTATAGTTAATTTTTCTTTTGCTCAAGAAGGAAGGTAAACTCACCAGGTGGCTTTTCGAGCTTTCATTCCGAAGATCTCTAATAGCTGTAGAATAGGAAGTAAGCAATTTCTGAAAGTGATTAGAAAGGTAGCAAACTTAGTGTCCTTTGAAAGGCTCTGCTGCAGCTGTGAGCAAGATGGATGGTCCCTTTGGCTCCCAGTGCTCAGACCCATGGGAGACTGCTGTCCTGCAGTCTCCTCACGAGGAGCAGCCATCTGGAGCACATTTCCCATGCTCTCCATATCCCATATCCCTCCTTCTCCTTATCCGGAGAAGTTCCGAAAAACAAGTCTACTCATCGGTTCTTTGGTCTTTGCTGCGGTGGTCATCTCCGCTCTGACGGAGATGTGTTTAGCTCACCATGCCTCCACCAGAAGTCCTCGACCATATAAGTTTCCTAAATAAATAAATAAATAAATAGGATCTTGGTGGCAAGATCCAAGAACTCTGACTCACAATCTCATCCATCTCTGTGGATTCCTCTGAGACCTGTTGAGTGCCTAACGTGGTAGGATGTTCCTTCAAAATGGTGATTTTTTCTCTTATTTTAAAAGCTTGAAATTTGCTATTAAGCTCTAAGCAAAGCTTAAATATCAGGAACGATGGTTAGCACTGTGTAAGTCATAAAATGAACTTGTGCAATGCAATAAATTCTGTCCATACTACTAAAACGTTTTCTAGTTTTGAAAGCCTGTCAAATTAAAAGACATGCTTTATGCAAACAGAAAGCCAACATTTGCATGTGGTACAAATCCATGTATTGAATTGTAACCTGGGAAAATTTGAATTAAGGCTTTTTCAAGCTTTTAAAACAATACAATATATTCAGTTATTCACAGTCAGTTAATGGTATACTTGAAAAACTATCTCTGATATTTATAAATCCTTTGTTTACTTATTTGTATCCTACTCTTTTATCCTTTTCTTCTTTTTTCTTCCCTATTTATATATTTTCTCTAAAACGTCTAATAATTTTTTTTAAAAAAAGAGGAAGGTGTGACTTTATGGTTGAACCCTCTGAGAGAAGATAGAACTATTTCTATATCAGAAAGAGAGGAAGAATATTGTTTAATTTGACTTTGCCTAACTTGATATCATCCAGATGTATTAGGAGTACACTTCCCAGAACACATGCTATCCATTAAAAGTAATTTTAGTCTGAAACTCAGGCTTAACTTTCAGGAGACAGTGAAGGAGGTTCTTTAGATAAGGGCAGCTACTGTGCTGTTGTATATTTCATCCTTCCCCAACCTCAAACCATCCAGATGTGTTGAAATACAACTTTCATCATCCCAGGCTCCTCATATTTCTAATTTGTAAGTGATGCAAAATTCAAGTTGGTTTGAGCAAGCGTGTCTCGGTGCAAAACTGTCACCAACTCTTGGCGTCATATTCATCAAGTCAAGACTAGCTTCAGTCAAGCCTGACTCCTGGAAACTTTGGCGACAAACTTGTGTAGTTTTCTTGTATTCTTTCAGCATGCCTTCTCAGCTTCTTGGCCTAGCTGACATCTCAGGATCCCTGGAGGTCTCCCGTCAAAGCACTGACCAAGTCCAAGCCTGCTTAACAAGAAGGACAGCTAAATGGTGTCCCGTCCTAAGGACAATTGTTTGAGGGGATACCCAAATTTGGAGCTTGGGCCAGCCAGTTAGTACCAGAATTTGGCTTCAGAAATAAATCCAAAATACATATGAAGGTTAGCACAATGGAAAATTATTGACATAGCTGCAAGATTTGGAGTTTCCTGGACCTCTTTGTTAGGCCAAATACTTATCAACGCAAGGGAAAAGGAAGCGGAGTGGGGGAAAAATAAAAGCCAAAGTCACATTCTGTTAATTCGAATCCTACTTGGGTCAGTTCATTGTCTTTGGAAATGGATTGGCATATAAACCAGTGCAAACACGTGAATAAAATAAAGTCTGTAACAGATTTTATTCTCACGTGGCATGAAGGAGAGACTCTGGACTTAGAAACTGGGTTTGATCAGCTACAAAATGCTCTTCAAATCTCGCTGAGAAAAAGAAACAATGATTTCTCCCCATTTCTGGAAATATAGAGTTGAAATCAGAGTCCTGCTCGGGGGGAGAGTTTTATCAGAAGATGGAAAATGGAAGACTGATCAGAAGTTTTAATTTTAACCAAAATGATAGCCTTTCTGCACTGAAGATGTTACCTAGTTGGGTAACAAAACGTCTGCAAGAAAAAAACCAGGCTCAGAGAACGCCAAGGACTCCACGATAGCCCTTCTGAACTCAGCCTCTTTCATTCAAAGGCCAAGGACTCACACATACATTTAAGGCCGCTGCTTTTGTTATGCTGTGGGACTTTGATTTCGGATGGAAATTGCCCCCTCTAGGATTTTAGTTTGATTTCCTTCTTCTGTGGGGGCCTAGATGTTTTGCTGTTATTTCTATGTGGAGCACATTTGAAACTTTAATATTTGTACATCATTCAAATCTTGTGCACGTGATTTATTCAAGAAGTCATTTGCATATGCTTGATTGGATCAGCCAGTCAATCATTGGCTGGGTGTGCACAAACAGGCTAAACCGCAAACCATCATTTACCAAACACAAGTAACTTAATTCACATTTCTGTTAAGCTGTGATGAAGTTTCTCTAGTTTTGGCTTAGAAGATTGTTTTGGCTTAGTTATTCCATCGATTCTGTCTTTCAAGACGTTTCCATGGGTGATTCCTAAATCAGTTTGAGCACTGCTCTCCATTTTTACATTAAGTGTAATTTGTTTTTATGAGATAGAATGAGAAGGACAGCTTTTGCAATACAAATGAATCTGGAAAGGGAGTTTATGGCTGGGTTAATGCAGACTAGAATTCTTAGCTAGTTTGAGGTACACTGTATCATGGAAACCATCACACAATGATGTAACTACAGGTAGTCCTTGACTTATGGACACAATTGGGACTGGAACTTCCATCGCTAAGCCATGTGGTTGTTAAGTGAGTTGTGACTGATTTTACGACATTTTTTGCCACAGTCATTAAGCAAATCCAGCTTCCCCATTGACTTCGCATGTCAGAAGTCCCCTGGGAAGGTTGAAAATGGCGATCACATGACCCCAGGATGCTGCAACTGTTGTAAATACATGCCAGTTGCCAAGTGCCCAAATTTTGATTACTTGACCATAGGGATGCTGTGATGGTCGTAAGCGCAAAGACCGGTTGCAGGTCATTTTTTTCAGCACCATCGTAACCTTGAATGGTCATTAAACGAATGGTCGTAAGTTGAGGACTATCTGTATTGATACAATAGCCACTGACTTAACTATGATACAAAAATTCAGACCTGTGCACATTTGTGCAAAAGACAGTGGGCTCCTAATGGATGTGGTGCTGCTGTGTGATGTTGAGGCATCTTTGAGGGATTGAAAAAGAGCTTTTGGGGGGCTGGGAAATTATATGAAGGTTAAAATGTGGAAATGCTACTTTTTGAATTTCAGAAGGGCAATGTGTACATTGGCCTATTTTTCATAAAGTGGCTCAGCTTTGCTTATAGCAAGGCAATAATGTCACTGGATCCTTGGGTAAGGATCATCGCATTGAAGGCACTGGACCATCATAAGGATCTCTGAGAGAAGTTGAGCCAGGCCAGGAAGCAGAGAAAGAATATAGTTTCAGTTCTTCCCAATTTTCTCTCCCCCCACCTTTCCTTTTTACCCATTTTCCAGATCAGTAGTTATTGATCTGCATTCAATGATTTACCCCTGTGTGCAGAGAGACTTTCTGACTGGAGAGACATCAAAGAGGGAGCAGAAAGCATTCCTGAGCTGAAGTTCAAAAGCTCAGAATGGGGCCTTTAATATTTGGAAAAATAAGCATCCAGGTTCCTTTTCCAGCTGGCTGACATGTGGGCTAGTTAGCTAGGAATTTGCCTGCGTCTGCTCCTCTTGCTTGTACAATTGTTTGAAATCCACCTACTTCAAATCAGGTGGCTCTGGAGCGTGTCTACCAAGATTAAGCAAGCTTTCCAGTTAACTTTCTCTAATGTGATGCACTAAAGTGGCATTATTTATGAGTGCAAGCACTCTGGGGGAACGAGGCTGTGTATGCCATCAACTTCCTTGTGAGATGGGCGGTCTCTAAATTTGAAATATAAATAAATAAAAATAAACAAACTTCCATGCCTAGCATTGACCTCTGTGGTCCTGATCTGCTGAAGTGGGATGTGGACCAGGAGTGTGCAAACTTTTTCAAGCCAAGAGCCACCCATGGTCTTCCCAGTGCCTTGGAGTGTTTGCACCTATTCCAAAAACCATACATCCACGGCAAACATTAAACTTGTTTTCCTTTCCACTTAGAATGAATTCAAATTTAATTCTGTATGGCTTATTCATTACTTCCCATGTTTGCAAGAATTTCTCCCTCCTGTCACATCAGACATGCTTCGAGGGCAACTTTTGGGAGGATGTGAAGGCCTCGTGCAATGTTTGGGACTTGCGTGCAGTCGGTTATACTGTGGGGCTTCTGCTTATGTTGTTACCCTGCTAAATTAAGAACAGGTTCATACAACAGGCTAATCTGGATGAGTTTTGTGCTGTGGTATGTTATACAAACCCAGTTTGTTTAGCATATAATTCAGGTATTGTACCAACCACATTTCCTATTCAGGCTAAGTCTGTTGTGTGAGTGTGGCCTGCGGTGCTCCTTCATAGGCGAGAAGAGAATGGAACTAGAACCCATGGTTCTTGATCTCTGGGTTGTGATCTGAAGGTAGAGTACAAAGGAGAAAAAGAGATTCAGTGGGAGAAAGTGGGGGGCGGGGGTAGAGAGAGCAAACCCAGACAGTGCTTCTTACTAATGACATGATTGTGAGAGCACACTTCTAATACCTAAAGAAATGCAAACGCCCTTTCATCTCTCCTCCCAAGATACCAGACACGGAGTAATAGCTTCGGTTATGATGTTGTGGGCTTCTCCGAGGTCCGTAAGTGGATCCTGGCCTGCAAAATATTACTAGCTTGGAAGCTCTTCATATTCCTCCCCTTATCTGGAAATCAGCTACCTCCTCCTTCCATCAAAGAGTCATTAGCAAGGGAATTAAGAAGGCACCTCCCTAGCAATCTTAGGAGATGAAGTACCTAAAGTACTGACTTAAGTAGTTGAAGTCTGTTCCCAGCAGAATAATGATGTTCTCTTACATCTCAGCAGAATCTGGTGTTAAAGATGGGTTGAATTTTATTATTTTGGCTCCTTATTTTGACTAAACTGTCAAATTTCTTTCTTCATTTTTTTTTTTTGGCTAAGCCGCCAAATTTATTTTGCCAAGTTTCAGGGTTTGTGTGTGTGTGTGTGTTTTAAAAAAAACAGATTGATATGCATTAATGGTGCACCCTTTTGGAAAAGTGTATTTTTGTTTGCATGTCTATGTGACTTATGTATGTTTTGATGAAATTTGGGACTGAATAACTGATAGGGCCTCCTCAAAATACAAAATCTATGCCCCAAAGAATAGGCAGTCTAAATTTAAACAACGAATTTACATTGATTTTATTATATAGATTGCAAACAGAATCTAGTACATCAAAGGGTCTTTTTATGTAGGCTTAATTTATATCCTGCTATATCATTGAAGTTCAGAACACTGCAGAATCTTTTTTTAACTGTTAATAATTTTGGCCCTCAGTCTGGTTTTCAGCATAGGTATCTCTACCAGCTCATGTTTTCAATTGCAATAATTTTGGATTTTCAGCGTGAACGTTGGTACCTTATTAAGGAAGGAACAATGCCTATTGGAATAGCCCAAAGCAAACGTCTGTTTTTCTAACAGGTGTCTATACTCCTGAGCCATCCTGGAATTTCTGGTGGCCCTTACTTTCCAACGGACTGATGTTTGTCTACCACTACAGTTTTTTACAGATTTTGGGACTGGTGAGTCTATTTACTTATATTGATCGCATCTCTCTGTCTCTCTCTCTCTCTGTGTATGGGTGTGTTTAGTAATAATATGCCAATGGAGCAGGTAAATAAAGGGAAACAGAAGGGTGTGACTTGGGGAAAGGAGAGAAGAACTCTTGTTTTAAGTGATTTATTGTCTAGCTGTGTAGATTAAACAGGGGAGACTGCAGGGTGTAGGAACTTCAAAACTATGCCTGTTTGGGGTTTGATCTTGATCTCTGCCATTGGGGTGTTGGAGGAGGCAAGGAAGAGCAGACACATTTAAGGCTCTTGGGATACTAAGAAAAGTAGGCAAATTGTTGTAAGTCAGTGTAAAAACATTTTTTTTATTTTTTTTTAAATCTTCCTCCTGCTCTTCTAGGTCACTGAAGTGAATTTGAACAACATGCTGTGCCCGGCTATTTCGGATCCTTTCTATGGCCCCTGGTATAGAATCTGGGCATCCGGGCACCAGTCACTGATGACCATGTTTCATGGAAAACTCATAACTCTCCTTTTCTATAATGCTGTCCCAATCTTTAAGCTCAGCGTGGATGTGCTTCAGTCCCCGGATAAGAAAATATCCTGAGACTCCACCCTTGAAGGAAGCCTGGTTTTTGTTTCTTTGTTGAAGGACCCAGAGGAGAACCAGTGGTTGTTTTGGGGGTCAGAGAAGAATACTATAAACTGTTCTTGGTTTCTTTCTTCTATTACAACATAAGGTCTATCTTCCCACTATTGTTCTATTGAATCTTCATTGCCTGTAGCTGGCAATGATTGCAAAACGTGTGGGCTTATTCATAAAAAGCCACATGTGGACTTTCAGTGCAGCTTCTAATCCTGCCACTTTGGACTTCTGGAGTTTCAGATGCTCATCACATCATGGACTACAGCTGATGGAAAGCGCTGTTCCATATTCTCATTACTTCAGTGAGTTTTCCTACTGAGCGGCAGCTCTTACATTTTACCTTCAGCACAGAGCCTCTTCTGCACTTCCTTGCCCATGGCCTTGACATGGGTTACTTGTTTCATGTTGACCTTGGGCATGAATAGTATTTGGTGCTTCCTCACTATCAGTGCAGATGAGAAGGTTCTGCATTGTTAGAACTGGTTAAATATATGGGGAACAATAACGATTTACAATACTGCCTTCTGAAGCTCTTGAAAGTTTAAGCTGTAGCCTGCTCAGATGCCATCATATCTGCTGGCACCTCCCAGATTGTTCTTCTAAATTAATTGGCAAAAAACAGCTTAATTACTTAATTGCTAGATTGTATGTAATGATTTAGGAGATGAACTTGACAAAACCATGTCTCAGTGAAAGGCATTGCCCAAGAAAATCTGCCAATTTGGGGTTGGGCTCTACGTTGTATTTAAGTATACTTACGTAAATCTGTTGCATACATACATGTATTTAATGTTATGTCCACATATATTAGCACAGCAGATATTCAGGAACATTAAGTGAAACTAGCCAGGTTTGACTGAATTAGCCATGTTGCAAAAGGCATCCTTCAAGAACGTTGAGGAATAATTGTCTTTTCAGGCTTGGAGTAAATTGGAGGAAGGTAGTCCTTTGAAGCAGAATCTCTAGCTTTTCGAGTGGCTGCTGTGACAATGGTTCTGAATTGTAGTCCAGCTACTCTTCTGTTGCATCCCCTCCGTGTCTCCAGTTGTATTGCCTTATGAATCCCACATTGGGCAGCCTTTGATACCTCAAGCAGAGAAATTTCGCCTTAAGGGTCAACGTATCTGCCCTTCCCACTTGAAGGTGGGAAGTCATGGGGTGGGTACTCAACGTCAAGAACTGCAAAAGGCAGTTATGAGTATTTTCATTCCAGTTGACCAAAACTTGAATCTCATTGCAGTTTGGCATAAACAGAGGAGGAACTTCATCTTCTACTTGGGGCTTTGTAGATCTTGGTTTTTTTGTATTCGTAGCTGGTGAGAAATTTTGTAAATGTTCTACTGTGAATATTGTCGCATTTCTATCAGAAGAGATAGTCCCTTCTTTGCTGCCCAGTGGGAGATTTCATCCCTACGTTTCCTGGGCCAACTTTCTGATGTCAAAACCTTACACTGGGGAGCAAGGTTGTGCTCTTAGTATTTGCTCTAATGAACCTTGATGTTTACTCTTCAAAATGGCATATTTAAACAGAGATATACATGCAGTGAAACTTCTAGATGAATAGCATAGCCAGTGTATTCTTGTGTGTGTGTGTGTGTGTGTTAGACACTTGTTCAGGATTCGTTCCATAATAGGGTTATAAAACTTACAAGGACATACACAGAACTGTTTTCAATAGTGAATATTGAGTTGTTTCTTTTTTCTTTTTAAAAAACAAGAATTACCAAGGGTAGGTAGACAGATTCTTTTGGATCTGTCAGTGAAAGTGATCTTGGTATTCCTGCCCAGTCATCTTATAAAGACAGCTGGATCCATCTTTTGATTCTGTGCCATATTAATCATCCACACAACGGCCTTAGTTTTTCCTGAACCATTTAACCAGTGTGGGGGTGCCTCTTGATCACAGGAACGGAGACTTCACATTTTCTTTCAGACCTACTTGCTGCTCGTAAAACAGGTGCCACATGCTTTCTTTCCAGATCACGAGAGAGCTGAGACGTTCAAAAAACGTCCCACGCCCTCTTTTCCAACCCAGTTATTTGATGAAAACCTGCATTGCTAGCTAGCAAAACAAATTGGGAATTTTCTTTTTGAATCGCTTCTCTCTAATGCCTGTTGAAAAGTTTTCTTTTACATGCATTCCTCAAAGAGGTTACAAGACCAGCATCTTGTAACCTCTTTGAGGGAGCGTTTTCTTTCAATCTGTGATTTGGCAGAGCTGTGAAGATGGTTGCCCTAAGTTGCAACTTCTGTGAACTAGAATTCTGGTTCTGGGCTGAAGCAACCAGATCATGGAGGCATAAAGGGCTGCTGGTCCCAGATCTGTACAGAAGTTGTTAGTCTCCTTCAATAAAAATAGTACCTTTAGCAGAAAAGATACCTAATATTGTTTGCACTTACCTTGTGAGTGTTCTAGAGCTGGGATTTTCCTTGTTTTATTTTAAATTTTAAGCTGGCAGGCTTTTTGCGGGGGAAGGATAGCAGCAGGACATGATCACCTTTCATTCTGAACCTTTTAAGATAAATTCAGGATGTTGAGCATCAGTTAGGAGTGTTCTTTGAAAGTCACTAACAGCTGGTTAACTACGTTCCGTGCCAATGGAGGTGTCGTATTTCCTTCTTGAAAGTGTGGATGGATTTTCCATCCAGGGGAAAAAATGCAGCTAGAGGGACACATGCTCAGTTTACAGGCAGGTTGCGGGGAGGGAATAGCGTAAATTGGCTAACAATCAGAAGAGGCAAGGATTTGCAGCTTGTGTCCCTCTTGCCCCCTTCCAAAATAGAAAGCCTTTGTGGTTTCTCTGCCTGTTTACTGATGCATCGCTTTGCAGCTTTCATTGACCGGAGCCAAATTCTTTGAATCAAGGGTTGGCTCACAGGCTTTATGGAATGAGGCTTGAAAAAAAACTCTGATTGTCATGGAGCCCAAGGATAGACCCCCTGGAATGCCTTGGTCCTGGTTCTTAGCATTTCCATCCTTATCACCTCCTCCTTTCATAAAGTCTTGAAAGTTCCTAAATTGGCTTCCACGAATTGTTTGTATCTATATGGACTCCTCTTGAGTTGCTTTTCCATGTTTCTAACATCTTGTGTGATAGTTGAGGCTAAAGTTGTTTATTGTTTTCATTTACGACTGAAGAACTTCCTGGGACTCTTGTCAGATGTTGCCTTTTGAGGACAACCAGAGACAGGTTAGCATGTGCGCACTTTAACGTAGAGTACCTCAGTGTAGCTGTTCCTTTTGTGGCCTGCGTCAGCGGTTTGATGCTTTCCCATCATGGAGGTTGATTCTGTGTTTTGGAAAAAAAACTCACCTGGGTCCTTCGCTCATAGCCAAAATGCACCAACCCATAATGTACGAGATGTCCAGGTTTCCTCTACATCTGAGGTGGTGCAGTGGGATGATATATACCGCTGTTAGGGCTCAGGTTTTGATGCAGCTGTGTTTTTTTAGGTTTATTTTTCAAAGCAGGACCTTGTCAAAGGACTTTTGTGGATCTTCAGGGCTGGAAGTTTCTCTAATTGCTGGAATTTTAGTTAAATGTGTGGCTGTTACAAACATCTAAAATGTTTGGCTCTTATAAATCTGGGAAATTGAAAGTTTATTGATGTTGCTGCAGCTATCTGAAATGGTCCTTCCTTTTCTTCTAGTGTTTTAGGACAGTTAGCATCTTGGCAAAAAACCAAAAATAATCTTGTTCTTCATGGCCATACAATCCTTCCTTATTTTCTTAGTTGAATAGCCTTCAAATGTTAAAAGTTTTTGCTCATTCTACCTATCAAGGGACACTCAAACGTCAAAGTACAGTATTTCCACCTTGGGGAACTAAAAATAGAATCACCCACTAAGATAATTTTATTAAGATTTTTCTTTTTAAAGAAAGTAGTACTTTTTTTAATGTAAAAGCCAAACAGGTAGCATTTTCCAACAAAATTGTATATTTGGGTTTATGGCTATGTAGACTTTGTCTCAAATGCTTTTTCTATCTCAAAATAAAATGTTTGTGAAACAACTGCTTATGTTTTATTTCAAAGAAATAAATATTTTACACACACGATTGTAACTCAGTATTCAATCGCTTGGTGTAATTTTATCTTGGAAGATGATAAGAATAAGGTGGTTTTATAGATTAGACTCTTTGGATTATGGCTACTAACTTCCTTTGTCTGCTTCAGCATGTTTTCCAAAGAGCCCAACTTTTCAGAAAAATGTGTACCGTATTTCTTAAATTCAACGATAAAACTCTTTCAGGATATGCAACTAATTGCTTTCATTCTGGCCACTGTTTATCCACCTATTCTGACCCAACTCTGGAGCAGGATGAATTCAAATGCGACTCTTGGTAACCCTTCTATTACCTGTCTGGCCGATTTTCACTTGAGTGACAAAAGGAAGTATTCTAAGATTTATAGAGGATGAGTCTGAAACGTTTTCACCTGAATTTAGAACACTGTTCCTTTCAATGAACTGAAAAGGGCTGACTTGTTTCCCTTCTCAATTGCAGAGTGGCAATTAAGTGTAAACCGCTGGCCTTTATTGTTGAATAGTCAAAAGTAAGTTATTCTGAACTGCTGCACAATTCCAAGGCCTTGATGTAACGGAGGAACTAGAGATTGTACTTTCCTCTATGATCCCATCATGATCATGACATCATTCATGTAGAACCTTGAGTAGTTTGTGAGAAAATCCAGCAGGATGGTAACAGAAGGGTACCTACACCGGCTGGATACTACTGGGTAATACTCAAATTCCTCAGGACCAGCTGTCCTTTTGTTGAGAGGGGTAGAAAATATCTGGAGCATAATTCCCCCTTCTACAGCAAGCTGACAAGATGCCCACAGCTTGCCCGTGTGCCTCTGTGCACTGAAAAAGGATGGCTTCTTCTCTGTGCGGTGAGGAGGCGACAATCTGATGGGCAAGGAAGAAAAAGAGGGCCCCGAAGTCAATCGCTCTGGGCTGAACATGTCCTATAGTCCCACTCTAGCCATTCTGAGCTTTTCGGGGTGGGGGAAGCTTGCATTATCGTTTTAAACAGGCACATGTGAATTCCGGAAATCCCCTTCACAAGCAACAGGAAAGCAATCTGAGTTGGGTGCTGCAGATGTTACAACTTCGACTCTAGCAGGTGCAGTCAAGTTGCGATCCACCACCAGAGAGAGCCTGGACGGGCCGTGCAACAGATTTTCCTTCCTGCAGACTTCCCTCGAGGCCACAGTATATGCAAACCTCTGGTTTCACTTTTGGATCCATGCGTATTCCAAAACTAAACCCCGTAAACTTTCCTAAAGTTTATTGCAAGCCTCTCCAGCTTCTACTCTATGCTCACAAAAGGGGGCCTTCTCTAGATCCTGCCATTCATTCTGGTTGAACTCAACCAGGTCAAAAACTTAAGGAGCATCAAGTGCAAGGAGACCATAACTACAAGCAGCTGTGATTTTTCCTTATTTTATTGGGTAAATGATTTAAAAGGTAATAACAATAGTGTTAAAACTACTACAATATCTTTCCACAGCCATATCTCACAGACCCACAAATGACCTTCTAGAGTTTTTTTTTTTTTGCTTTTTCCTCATTTTTACCTTTAAGCCATACTTATAAAATGCCCATTTTAATCAACAGTTTCTTCACACTAATAGCAAATAAACATGGAAATAAGAAGAATCTAGTTTTAATGGAAGGAGGTTTGTGGTAATCTGTGATAATATTGTAATCAATAGTCAAAGGAAAAAAAGGGGGGGGGCTTTTGAACTACGCCAGGTAGATCTTTTGCCCATCTATGCCACTTTTTCCATTGAAGGTAACTAATTATTATGCTGGTGAACAATTAATTCTTGTAACATATAAAACACTAAAATAACTTAGAAACTAGATCCCAAATCTTTTGGAAAGAATCAGCTTTGATATACAAAAACAGTCATAAGTTGTTACAAAAGTTTTTTTTTTTTTCTCAGTGCATTTACGTACCAGTGTGGCAACTGGCTTCAGAGCAAAAGGAAGTATTTCTTTCCTTCTGAAACAGTAATAAAAAAACAAGAAAACATATCTTTGTATATAAAGAATCATTGCTGGTCTTAATAAGTGTAACCAGAAACCCTTAGAATCTGAGAGGCACATTTCGGGTTTCTATATTATTTTATTTAAACATAAAAGTCACCAGTTTATTCAATGGAGGAGCTGCAGAAGTTCCTCAAACTTAATTAACATCACTAGCAAAAATCAGTTAGAAACTGTACAAAAATAAAAAAGTTAACCCATTTGCATCCTGCAGAGACTTGGAAGGATTAGAAGGCAGGCTTTAAGAAGCAGCATTGAGGCTTGGCCGGAGGCGTCTTTGGTTCGGTCCAACACACAAGAATGTCATCTACTCCAGACAGTTTCAAGAACCCAGACAGTTGAAGACACGTCAAGAGGCTGAGATAATCAAGATGAAATGGGGTGTGGTGGGGGGCGGCTGCTCCCAGCTGACAGCGTATCGGCACAACGGGCCTCCTCCTTCACCACAGTCCGGGCCCAACCCAAGAGCAGAGGTTGGTGTGATACCACATCACCCAAGTCTCCCGTGGATGGGACAGTGGTCCCACAAGGTCCTCTTTTAGCTTCAGCCAGACATTAGTTCTCAAACTGCCCTTAACCACGCGGGTGTAAGAAATAAAACGTTTAAAGCTAAAACTAAACCGCCTTTTGTTTTTTGGAATGAAGTAAGGCAAGAGAAACACCACCACTGCCTGGACAACGCTTACCTATGGCTCAGTGACCAAAAACAGGAGAGTCTGTCTCAGATTTGAAACGGACACGGCTTTGCAGACTGAGGAGGAACTGCAAAAGGTACTTCGGGTCTCGAGTCTGGGTGAATGCCTACGGAGTACGGAGCATTTGTGGTGTGTCCGATTCCGGTAAGAAACGGAACCACCTCTGCCTCGCTGGCACTTCCCTGCTCCAAGAGACAAACCAGGAAAAACACGTGTCACTGAAGCGACCGGATCTCCGCTATGTACAAGGTTATTTATCGCTGATGCATCTCGCCAGCCTTGCAAGATTCCAGGAGTAGCTCTCACCACAAGCATATTCACAACAGGTTCAAAAGGGTCTGGAGGGTTTTTTGGTTTTTTTTTTTTTTTTTAAAGCACACCTTTCCAGTTTGTACAACCCTTTGAACCACAGCTGTTCTTTTTTGATTAAATTCACAAAGCAAGAGCTACTGAGAGACCCCCCAAAAAAGAACAAAAAAATATTGTGCATTATGCTAACAGGATGATCCTTTTTTTTTTTTTTTTCCTCCCCCAAGCCACGGTGGGAAGTATTGCTGACCTCTTCCTTCAAACCCTGCAGGATATTTTATTTAAATCAGTATATCATTATTACACTGGTAAGAAATTTTGTATAACATCTGCATATATTGAGGATTTTTTTTTTCTAAAAAAAATCTGATATGATTTTAGAGTCCGCATGACCAGTCACGTGACCTGCTCAAGATGATTAGCACCTTTAAATACACATATATATTTTTAATATATATATATATATATATAATAGATCTTTTTTTTTAAAAAAAACTTTTAACATTGAGCTCACCCAGAAGCATGAACTGTAATGAGAAAGATTGCTGGGGGGGGGGGGGGGGTTTTTGGGTGGCCACGGCAGGTATTCCAAATGCTTGCAGCAGATAATTTTATTTTTTTTTTGTTTCTTTTAGCTTGTGCTCAAGTTTCCCTTTCAAGGCAAAACAGGGGAAGTTGCAATTAGACAGCAACTGACAATACTTTTCACATAAAAGTGAACCCCCTTTTCCACCCTCCAAATAGGAAAGACATCACAGAACTTCACCCGAAGCTCCGGTGGGTTCTTTCCTCATCTGTTGCCCATTTTCTTTCTTTCTTTCTTTCTTTCTTTCTTTCTTTCTTTCTTTCTTTCTTTCTTTCTTTCTTTCTTTCTTTCTTTCTTTCTTCAGGATTTTTGCTTTCTTGAAAATTAAGGCATCAAAACAGAAAGTTAATATTTGGACGTTAAATACTGTGGATTGAAGGAATGACTGTGACGAAACAGCTTTCTCCCCATTTCTGCGTCTAGGACCATAGCCAATTCTTTGATCAGTATCCCAAGGCCTGCAATATGGCTTGTTGTTTGTTATTGTGGTAGTCTATATGAAGATCACATCCCTAATTGGACGGAAGAGGATAGGACTTCTGCCAAAATGCGATCTGCCTCATCCAAGATGAAGGTCTTCTAATACAGGGAAGGATCTCTGATCTCCCTTGAAGATCAGAGATCTATTTCAGTGTCACTGAAGTTCATAAGAGTTCAGGAAGCACCTGAAACGAGAACTCTGTGAAAGCCGTTCTCAGAATCCAAGGCTGGCTAGGAGGAGCTGTCTCTGCGACTTCCACCCAGGACAAAGTCCCAGAGATGGTAACAATACTGACTCTGCTACTCAGCACGATTTCCTATGTCTGCTATCCAAAAATACTTCTTGCACTGCCATTCCAGCTTCATAAAAAAGTAATGGCTGCTGGATTTTTAAATTTAAAAGTAATAAGCTTTAGGATTGTTTTTTTTAATTATGGGCTTTTCTTTTCTTTTTTGACCTTGCGCCATCAAGAACTGCTAGTTTGCTATTGAATTTTCAGGGGCAAGCCTTGTAGGGCTAGGAGACAAAACTTGAATTCTTCTCTCAAAAGAACACTTTACATTTCTCTGGAAAGTTTAGAATTTGAAATAGGTATCTTCTCTTATGCTTCTCCTACTTTGCTCTTCTTCCTGAAACTTGTGTCACCTAAGGCACTAATACCTAAATCTGCTGACTTCCTAACACAGCAGTTTCTTCAAGCTAATCATCCTGGTTGTAACAGCAACCAACATCTGAGAAGTTAGAGATGCTTGGAGTGAATTTTATTGGTGCTGTTCGTCAACTTGCTGACGCAAGGTAGAGCTTGGCAGATCACACCATCCACCTGAAGCCTGCTTGGGGAACTGGGGGTGGAGGTTGGGGAGAGACAGACCATTATCAGTAAGTTTTTAGTTCCAGTGATTTGAATGGGCAATATTTAGATGAAGGGACTCAAACCAGGACCCCAACTTGGGGCTGTAATAAAACTCTTCCTATGATTACGTCTAAACCGAAAGCACAATTGGTTTATCATAATTAATTAATTCAGGTTATCATTGTCATTTGTCTGGGCCAATCAGAACAGGAACCAGAGGTTCACGGAGTCTCTAGCAATTTTTATTTGTGGGCATGCTGAGGAACTGATTGCTAATCCTATTCAAGCCTATGCTTAGTCTTACTTCCAATCTGGATCCAATATTTTACGACTTCAAGAGCAGGCTACGGTGCTTTGCTCTTTTATCTTCCAACCCGACACATTAAGTTCTTTCCTTCCATCCACAGTTTCACAGAAAAATGTGATTGATACAATTCAGTGATAATGAAGTAGAACTTTAAAATGTTATTTTAAAAAAACCTCAAGTTTTTTTATGCGGTCATAACAAAAAAACAAGAAAATCCAACAAGCCCACAGTGACTCATTTTTTTAAAAAAAGAGAGGGGGGAGAGAGAGAAAGAGAGTGAGTGAAGGGGTTCTTTGTAATGATGCAGCGTTTCCACCCGTTGCCATGGTGAACTTAACCTGCCACGGAGAAGTGTCATCATGGCAACGGAAACTAACATCATAAAATGGTACAGTAATAGAGATAGCTAGACCAAGAAGGGGGGGGTTCTCCTGGGAAGAGGTTTGCAGAAAAGTCCAGAGACTGGTCATACGGCTCGGTGTCAGGAATAATGGTTGTATGGTGGAAGGGTGTGCCCGATGCCGTTCTGGAAGTGATGGTGCTGACGGTGAGCAAGGTATTCTGTGTAACTCACGGTCATCTTCTCACTACGATACCTAAAAGGGAAGTAGGGAGAGAAAGAAAAGAGAGAGAGAGAGAGAAAGAGAGAGAGAGAGAGAGAGAGAGAGGAGAGGGGTTTAAAGAAAAAAAGGAGACAGGTTTAATCCCCGACAGCTGGAAAAAAATTCTGGTTAAAGAAAAAGCTTCTGTTTAAGCATTAAAGGAAAACCAGAAGAACAAGAGAAGTTCAACAGGTTTAAGATTTAACTTCCCAAACCCATCTCTGCCCAGGCTTCAGCTCTCGCTGTCTTATGATGCCCCAGTCACCACCTGGGTCATGTTGTGAAGTAGTTTCTCTCCAAATGAATGGTGCTGATTTGTACAACCGATCATTACAAATTCTGAATGTTTGGCTGGGCTAGGCCACTTAAAAGAATATTCTGGTGGGAGCTGGGCAACTGAGTGACATAGTGGATGGTTTGCCCTAAAAACATGAAGTATGCTACAGTAAGTACAAAGCACCAAACATCTCCATGACCAAGGGCAAATCAGAGCACCTCTGCCTTCAGCCGAGTGCCTATCTGGCCAAGTGTCACGACACCTTTACCTCCTTCTGGAAAAGCACTGGTTAGAGACCAAGCCCCTTGGGCACTCTTCCCCCCAGTGTCCTAGACCACAGCATCCATAATTGCTAGACAGCACAATGACTGGGGATTGTGGAGAGTGGAGTTCAAAAATGTACAGGGGGGCAGGTTGAGAAGATTGTTCTAGGGCTAGCACCACATAGCTTTCAGATCCGAAAGTGATCATGAGACACTCTCCTTAACGGAGACAAAGAATGAAAGGCTGAGACCATTTCCATTTTTAAAGGGAACTCTCTGCCCCTCCCAGTCTTAAGCTGAACAGTGAAAAGGACACTTTGAACAATCATCAGTGGCAGCCAAGAGCGGAAACAATGAGAATCTTTGTTCCCCTACAAGAACCAGATTCTGGCCTGGTGTAGACCAAACGCTGTATTAGAGGCAACCGGGACCTCTGGCTTGCAAACACCTCTTCCTTTTCTAACGTGGCTGCAAGGAACTCAAAAGCTTATGCATCTGCTTCTAAACAAACCAGAGTTCCTTGTTGCATCAAGGCTGCTTTATGATGTGGGTTAACTTCAACCTACTAAAACTACTAAGAACTAACTACTACTGAAAACAAACTAACAAGAGCTCTCTCTCCGGATTTAAGTCTTTAGCTGTTGGAGCTGATTGGTTTTAGTTGATTTAATGGAATGACGTGTTTCAACTGTCATTGATCAGTATTTAAAAATATCTGCCTTTTGGAGATGCTAAGGGAAGTGTAAAGTGGGCTAGCATTTTACAAATAAAGACTGCCATTTCACGAAAGGAAAACCTGCTGTCCTCGTGCTTTCTGGCATCTTATCTCTCCTACCTTTGCAAAAATAACCAAGGGCACTTTTCATCGGTTGTGGTCTGCCTAATTAAAACTAGCCAGTTAGCCCTCTCTCTCTAAGGGTACATCACAGTTTCCTTCTTTCCATGTTCTACCCTTTCCAACCTTCAAACCCATAAATCACAAGTTTATTTTCCTCTTTTTTTCAGCCAAAAGCCCATAAGGGGTTTCCAGTAAAAATGTATCTATAACGGCTGTCAAGAAGATCAGAAATCACTTCTTTCTCCCTTTCCTTTCCTTTCCTTTCCTTTCCTTTCCTTTCCTTTCCTTTCCTTTCCTTTCCTTTCCTTTCCTTTCCTTTCCTTTCCTTTCCTTTCCTTTCCTTTCCTTTCCTTTCCTCACCATTTACTATTCTTCTTTATTTTCTCCTATGGCTTTTACTTGGTTAAAAATCTCTTTAATAAAAACGAAATATATATCAAACTAGCCAATCAGAAGCTCCATTGAATTGGGAAACGGAAAATCCGCAGCCTCATTATCTTAGAGTTGTAGAATGGTAGTGGAAATGACCATTGAAATCAAGTTTGACCCCTGCTCCGTGCAGAAATCCAAAACAAAGTCTATCCCATTCTCTGGTTGGAAGCTAAAAGAGCCTGATTGAGCTTAGCAAAGCAGTCTGCTGTTTCCTTTTTCCTGAGAATCACAAAGCAGAACCAAATCCACCCCTAAACAAGGGAGCTAGGCGTTTTCCTCTCCCCCAAAAGCTACAATAACCATATTTAGGTTCTAGACATCCCTGTCTCAGTGATGGCAAGAACATTTAACTCAGGGTTCCTCAACCTCAGCAACTTTAAGATGGGTGTACATTTCCACCCTCCTATTGCACCTTCTTGCGTCCCTCTGGCATTGAGAAATGTGTCATTTACTGCAAACAAACAAACAAAATCAAGCAAAACACAGGATAGGACTTCTTACCTGGTCAGTTTTATTGTTTTCCTGAAATCGTTTGTGATTGGAGCCTTATAACCTCCTTTCCTCAATAAGGAATCTATGGTCTGAATATGGTCCCATCCTGTTGAGATTCATGAGAAGAGAACGCATCAGAAAATCAGCTACCAGAGCTTTGCAAAATGTTTAACTGATTGCCAAGAATACAAATTGCCTGGGAATTTGTATTCCTAATGGGAATTATCATAGGTAAGCTGGCTGAAACTGAACATCTTCCAAAGAATACCGAGACTTGTAATAATCCTAAATAAACAATGTTACTTTATTATCAATGTTGTCGTTCAGTTATGGGAACCATCCCTAATCTGGCCCCCGCTGGGGATGACAGAACCTGTAATTCAACAGTTCTGCAGCACACACAGCTTAGGTTCTCCTAGACACAAAGACTAGGCTTGCGGACTGAATTGTGTCTAGGAGAACTTAAATTCAAATTCTTAATCATCCGTGGTGCTTCTTGTTGCCGACATTGTAGGAGGACAGCCATGTTAGTCTATGGTAGTAAAAAAAAATCAGGAGTCTGGTAGTCTCTTCTGTGACTAACATTTGCTTATGCCTTTTAATAAAATTTGTTAGTCAGAAAAGAAGTTACCGGAATCCTTCTGATTGTCAGTCAGCCAGGATGTTCACTGGGGAATCTTGGGCAGTTGTTGCTGTTTTTGGCTTTTAGCTCTCTTGACACTTTTTCTGTAATAACAGAAGGGTGGAGGAATCAAAGAAAGGTAAATTGTTGTTCCTCTTGAATATTTGTATTCCAAATGGCCAACTGAAAATCAGTGTAGTTTAGAACAAGCCAATGTTAAAGACCCTTGAAATGAGTCTAGTTAATAGCACGAAATTTAAATATGTACCTTATGTTTTATCAAAGGTGCTGTGTCACACAGCACTGGAGAGAACAGAATTATTACTGACCCAAGGACCAAGCAACCCAGCCAACACAACTGTTGCGTGGTTCCTGCCTGTTCAAAGGGTCTTAAGAGTAGTAGCAGTGCAGTAGGATTAGCTAATACAGAGCGCAACAGCAACTTGATTTTAGAGGTCTCCATAGATGGGGGCTTCCCATTTGCTCTGCAAAGCCAGCAACCCATCAACAAAGAGACTTCCATGGTTTTTTAGAAGATCCAAGTTTATACGAGACACAGGCTGAAACCACCATCCCGTGCTTCTGAGTTCAGCACCTTTTGGGTACTTTCTCTACTACATAAAAGGAATGACTCATTAAGAGTTATCCATGGGTTTTTTTTTTAAACTCACAAATCCATATAGGCGCAAACAATAAAAACATCTCTTCCTCTCCCAATTCTGGAAATAAAATTATTCTGAAATAATTAAATTCAGAATTAATCATGAAATCATGTCCGCAGCTTTGTTTTGTAGAAGACATCAATGACAACATCCATACAACTTTCCCAAATTATGAGCAGGAGATCCTGTGCTTTCACAGCACGGAAGTCCTGATAAATATAGAACTCTAGGCAGATTTTTTAAAAAGTCCAATCTCCTACCAGTGAAAACTTTACTAGCAGGTACACCTTGAAATGGAACTGTCACCCTCTGAATGCAAGCTCTGTATTTGGTTTTCACAATATACCACAGATGTCAAGGAATTGCGTCCGTGGAAAATGTTGGCTAATGGTAGCTTTCAGCTGAAGACTGGGAATTTAGGCAGCAGCATCATCTCAGCCTTCCCTCCATTTTTAGGACGGATCTTTACGTCCCTTGTAAGGGGGCTTGGGGATTCGTCATAGAATCTGAAGCCAATTTTATGACTCCGATGACACCTGATAGGGCCAGTTCTACCTCTTTGACTTGTATGATATATTTTTTCAAATAATTATCTCAGGAGTCTATCTTAGGAGTCTACCTAAAAGTAAAGCGGGAAGACAGTCCTAGAGCAGTTGGATAAGAGGACATTGAGAAAAATGAAATGCTTTCATAAATCGTGACATGGCTCCTTTAAGAGAGCTTTCTGCATGGCTGGTGTCTGCAGCTTTCAGTCATTACATCCGGATGGACTATTTTGCTCCACTGTCTCCCACCGCTGTTTGGCCCAATGCTGTCCTGTTAGTTTGCGGCAACGTATGCTTGGATTGCTGCAATCGAGGGAAGCTTTCCGAACCAAGGGATTTGTTTTCGACAGATACGTAGGTGGCATTTAAAAGAGTCATCCCTTACAATTAAAGGATCGCTCCATCATCTGACATCAGTGCAAGGTCAAATATTGCATTTTAAGTTCCTAGGTATGTTTAAATTCTTCACCAGATCATATGAGAAAGTGCAACAATGACCTTGCTCCTTCGCAACCTCCGGTAAGTAGGTGGCGGTGCGCTTTGATCCTTTTTCGTTGATGAATTCTATTCTAATGCCGTGTACACCCACCTGAAAGAAACGGGCAGTTTTATTAGTACATTAAAATAAAAACAAAAACAAAGAGATTGTTAGAAATATAAAACTCCAAGGAGTCAATTTTGTATGATTACTATTTGATCTTTCTTCTTCCTTTCAGATTTTTTTTTGTCTTTAAAAGCACTTTAGTTTAGCCTCTCTGAATGGGAGAGCCCAGGACAAGAACACCTATTTCTCATTTTGGATGCAATGGGAGAGGAATGGAACCATTTAGGGTCTCTTCTGGTACCCATGGCAACTGAAACCTAAGGTCTCAGTTGCCAACGTATCTGCTTCATTTCCATTGTCAAAAGTGATGACGTTCATCATGTGATACATAGGCTGAGATTCTAAATTCAATGTTCAGGAGAAGTAGCTGGTCACAGGATAGAAAATACTTACAACACAATGAAACTGACAGGGTTAACTTTATTTCAAGAAGCTGGGAGAAATCAGTGGATCCAGACACTTAGGTATGGCATTTTCTGAGCCCTTGTGGCAAACTGTACTCTTGACTAACTAAGCAGTTAAGAGAGCCATTCAAATGCTAGGTCACCAAACATACTACTATGAAGTACTAAAAGAAGAGAAGATTTTTGAGTTTACTTCAGAGGCATTACCAAGAGATTCAAATGCCACTGGTGCAAATTACTTTGGACCATGGTCCTTTTCAGCTTTTTTAGGAAGGTCTGAGTTGTTTTTATTTTTAATGAGATACCATTTTTCTTGTGCCTGGTGGTGATTCAAAGAAGTTAAATGTGCATATTCCTTGATAGCTGGGAATGAAGAATATGATAGTTCCTCTGGATTAAAAACAAACCCAAAGCACCTATCATTTGATCATGCTAACATATGTAAGATTCTTACTTAGAATAACATTACATATGAAGGTGCAACCTTTTTCTCAGTTGCTTTGGAAAAGGCATATATCTTTTCCAAAGCCGGTTCAGGAAATTCATCAAAGCAGTTTTACACCTGACTAAATAACTATTTGTACTCAGATTACAAATGCTAACTATTATGTTAACTAAGCTGAATGATAAATTGGTGGATGAGATGGTGGGTCAAAAGTAGGCATTTCTATCAAAATGAACATACAGCAGTCCCTCCCAACCCAACTTTTCTGTGGCTACTTGGCTTGACTAGCTGGAGCTTGTGTCCCAGAACTACGAGGCTCAAGAATATTCAATACCCACTTAGCATGCCTAGGTGTATTTCAAGATATAAAATACACCCATGGTCATTTTCACCTTCAAGTCACCAAGAGAGTAGAAAATAATCATCTGGTTCCTAAACTCTGAGACTTCTATGTTATAGTGCAGGGTTCCTCAACCTTGGCAACTTTAAGACAGGTGGACTCCAACTCCCAGAATTCCCCAGCCAGCCAGCCTTGGAGTCCACCTGTCTTAAAGTTGCCAAGGTTGAGGAACCTTGTTATAGTGCATTCAGTTATGTGCTGAACCTGATTTCCAAAATGCAAAGCTCGATATACAAGAATGAATAAGCAAGAATTCATGACTATCTCTGGGGACCAGATTGCATGGATAAATAATGCCATGAAGTTGACTGTAAACAGAAAATAGTAATATGTCAGATGGATAACAGGGTCTCACAATTGCAGGGTTATTGTTAGAAATGAAGCTGGTGAGACAGGAACCAGCAGTTCCCAGGCTCAAGAGAACCATTATGTCATTATAACCTAGCTGCCTCCCACTCACAGCCTTGAGGAAGTATGTGTTGACTTGGAAATATGGAGGAAAAAAAAAGCCTAGAATTTAAATTCTGGAGCACAGATCTTATATATAGGCCTTGATTGCTGTGTGCTACAGCAGACAGACCTTTTGGTGTATATTGCTCTATTCTTGCAATAAAGAAACTAATCCTGTCATGTCTGGGAGTCTTCTGGCGAGAAGCAAGTTTCTGGATATGGAGTTAAGTGTCTGGAGACCTGAGATGTACTGCTGTGTCTAGCCTGAAGCCTGGCACTTAGATCCACACCAAGTTTCTCCATGCAGTGTTGCTACCAAAGGATAGTCAGGCCAAATGTATTGTATTTGGAGGAGAAATTATCAGCATGCTCTTATGAATAAGCTTAAGTTTTTGTCTACCAGGACAAGTTATGAACTACAGAAAAATATTTGTTTTGTGCCTTTGAGTCAGTTTTTGATTCCTGGTGACTCCTGCCTGGACGAGTCCCTGCGGTTTTCTTGGCAAGGTTTTTTGGAAGTGGTTTGCCCTGGCCTCCTTCTTCCCAGGGCTGAGGGAGAGGGACTGGCCCAAGGCCACCCAACTGGCTTCGTGCCCAAGGCAGGACTAGAACTCACCATCTCCCAGTTTCTAGCCTGATCCCTTAACTACTACACCAAACTAGCAAAAAAATATAAATTGCCTCAAAATGTTAGCTTCCTTTCCTTTCCTTTCCTCTCCTCTCCACATGGACTGTTTTCAAACCTAACTTTGTATTGTAAGATTTTTAAAACAGGCTACTCATAGAGTCAAAGAAACAGCCAGACTGAGTGTTGCACTCAGCTCTGAAGCAAACTACATCTGTATTGCAGCTGCTGGAAACTTGGTGTGGAGATGCTAAGGACAGAGTTAAATGCAGGTTGAAACGAGAGTGGGGCCGTGTAAGCTAAGTAATTTTAAACCTGATGAACAATTTAATTTAAAGCTGAGTTTATGACTCCCAAAGTAGATAATGCAGAGTTCTACACAGGAGAGTTTTCCCTCAATGGAATCTTCGGTCCCTCCCAGATTATCTCCTTGAAGCTACAGATGATGACAATCCAAAGAGCCTATCAAGGGTTATAAATGTGCCTTGGAAATGTTGATTCAGGTATGCACACAATAACTGTGCTTAGGTTTCTAATATACACACTCTTCCTCATTAGGAAAGTCTTATCAAATAACAATATCATCATCACTTGGTAGAGGGGAATGATGCAGCTCTTTCCATAGTGCTCTCTATATCTATCTATCTATCTATCTATCTATCTATCTATCTATCTATCTATCTATCTATCTATCTATCTATCTATCTATCTATCTTATATGTCCTTCCCCCTCCCGAAAATTCCAAAATTGCTTGTATTCTATCGTCTGTGTGCAGAGTTATATTTCAACTTTAAAAGACAATGGAATTGGATCCTCTTACTGACACTGAAGAGGCACAAATATATTCATGAGTTGGGTCAACATCTACATTTCAATTCAAGTTGCTTGGATTGTAGGTGACATGATTTAAATAAAGTGCTGAACCACAGTTTAGCATACATGCAGCAGGGAGCAATCTGACATTCTGCATAAACTGAAACTGCAATTAAGTTTTAATTAGGGCTACCTAAACAACAGGTGGCAATCTTGGCTTGTTGGGACATACCAAGCAAAACACAGACCACCCTGGTTTGGATGAAGCAACTAACTGCACTTAGTTTACAGGTAGATGCCACTGAAGAATACCAGTGAAAGGCTATATATACATTCGAAGTTGCATTATATCTGAACATAACCTGGGTGCAGCCTTTCTGTGGGTTTAGGGGACTGGCAAGATTCCTTCCTCCTGTGTGAATCTGTCAAACTGCTAAGATTGTTATTAGAAGCCAGATTCTTTGTAACCCATCCCTTCTCTGTGGAAATGACAATGGTTAACAGAGATGAGAGCTTTTTGATGTTGGTCCTCTTACTATGGAAACACCTTTTCCTTTGTCAGTTCATCTATACAAGAATTTTTTTTAGAAAGCAAGTTAAAACCATTCTTTTCTAGGATAGTCCTCAGTTTTAGATTAGGATTTAACCTCTCCTGAAATACTAAGTGCTCTGCAGTTCTTCTACCAGATAGCTGATTTTTCAGCTGTTTTAAGGACAAAACATGTTTGAAAACAGCAGGCAGGGATTCTAATAATTGTAAGCCCCTCGGTCTATAATTATCTATCCAGAACAGATTAAGGGCGTCCTACCAGAATCTGTTCCCTTCCCTTAACAGCTGGGATCTGACCAACAATTTTGATGAACTGCCTCTAGGTGGAAATTAAGACAGGGATGGAAAGAGCATCACTTACGCCTCAACCCCTCTCTTGCTTCCTGATGATGAAAGGGACTATTGTTGTCTTATCTACAAGAATTTCACTTCCCAGCACAAAATAAATGGATGCACACCAGTCATTAGATTAAAATAAGATCTTCTTCTAGCATCTAACAACAGTCACATCAAAGCAGTTTTTCAGGAAATTTGACAGGTCCAGATAATGAAACTTCATAACGAAAATGAAAAACTAATTTTCAGAAATCACTCAAAAGGGCAGGGTTAGTGATAATGTCAGGTTTCTGGGGAGCGGCTTCTGAAATCAAGTCTTACATGAGCTTGTTGTAACTGGAATTGAGTTAACTCTAACCCACCCAGACTTCTCTAGCCTGTGTAGTACTATTGAGGGATATACCCAACAAACTTTGCCAACTATCATAGCATTCAAAACTCTATGCAGTTCACAGGCTGATTGAGTATACCCCCTACTACTACTATACTACACCTGGCACCATTCAGATAATTTCCATTAGAATCCATCATCCCAGCTGTGTGGCCATTGAAGGTACTGGCTGGGAATAACTAGAGCTGTAGTCCAACCTAGCTGGAGGGCATCAGATTGGAGGAAGCTGGTACAGCTTACTGGAGGCCATATAGCATGAGACCCATTCTGAAGATTTTCATGATATGCAAAATTGTCTCTTCCTTCCAAAAAATCAAAGCAGGGATTGAAAGTCATCCATTTGAACTAACAGCATGTCTTTCCTATTTCCTGGTATCTAAACTGGGAATTTTAACCCTCCCACTCTCCTTGAAACAGTATTTGAAATTCAGATACAAAAGAGGCATTACAAAAGTAAGGAACTTGTCTGTTTGGCATAAGAAGCTGACACATGTACGAACCCCAGGTATCCACGTATTGCATGAGCAAGTTGATAAACAAAGTAACTGTGGTTGATCATAGCTTCCAAATGATATTCTGGTTTGTCTGAAAGCCATGAACCTTGGTTTCCTAGCTCAGGTGTAAGGGAAGCCATGATTAACTATGTTTTCTTGCTTTAGGGATATACTAAGAGGCTGCTTGTGATAAAAGAGGGATGTGAATCTACCTCTCAGCTTGCTGAGGTTCTGATCATTCAGCCATAGCTGCTGTAGACATGAGCAAGATCATAGGAAGAAGCTGAAGAGTATTTTAAGAGGCCAAACAAAAGCTTCAATACAAAGAGAATCCTGGGTGAATGGCTGGCTATCACAAAGTAGTGTTAAAGGTTACGTTCATCCAGTTGCTATCTATAACAAGGACAAATTGCTACCTGTCTGTTTTACTCTTTAGGATAAAATGTATTCCAGACATTTGTTCATGAAACTGCCACTATCTTGTGGCCACCTCTCCCTTCCACACTTTTCTGGGAGGTGGGCAAGGGGGGAGGACGGATCCTTTCATCCCTTAAAAACTTAACCTACTTCCCCAAAGAACCTAGCAACGTGTGTGTCTTAAATCTCTTTGAAGCTTGTGGCATCTATTTTATTCCTGAAGTCCCACCCCAGATGGGCTAAATATTTGACCCTGCCGCTTCCAGTAACATCATGACATCACTGCCCTAGCAAAAATTAAACCATGGCCCCTGGCTGCAAGATTTGGGGAAGAAAAGGGAGTTTGTCCTAACCGTCTGCCCTTGAAGAATGTCCAAGTAAAATACTGCTGTAGTCCGATGGGACAAAATCAGAGTGGCTTTGCTCCTACATGCTAGGTTCTCACTGAAAGTGAACTGTGGCAAAAAGGAAGAACTACTTGGCCCTAATATTTCCTTCCAGGAAATGTTCAACGAAGCAAAAGGAAGGATAGGGAAGGAAGACAGCTGCTGGAAAATCAGCTCAGCGAACATAGAGAAGTCAAGAACATTTCCCCAAATTCTCAATTTGAAATCCTCTACTTAAAAGAATCTGGACTCTGCACATCTTCTCAATTGGGGGAGGGGGGAGAGTGCTTCACTTCTTGGCATGGATATAAAAAGGCTTTGCTACCAAGTTTTATCCTGACTCATTTACTGGGGGGGGGGAAAAGATATTGGAAATACTTTGGGTCCAAAGCTGGTTTAATCTGCATCTAGTGGACGTATGCTATTTTTCTTTTTCTTTTCTAAAAGAAGCTATCCCAATGTTAAGACTGGAAAAAGAATGTAAATGATCTGTTCACTGTTTCGTTAGGTGGCTGGAAGACACTGCACAGGACCTAGTCTGGGATCTATTAACAGCAGCTAAATCTTCCTATTAACTTCCTTGAATCAACTCTATTCCCAAAGAACAAGAATTTGGATTCTGGCCTAAAAGGCTGAATTAACTGAATATGTCTGCTCCCTTGGCAATAAACAGCAACGCAAAACATCTGAACCAATTTAGACTGGTTTACTGCCCATATGAAAACCCAGCCTAATTTGGATTTGCAATATTTTTTTTTACCAACTATTTTTTCTTGTGGATGGTGTTCCTCATTTTCTAATGGATGAAAAGAATTTGCTTTGTGAGGAACTGAACAGATCAGCATTTAGCTCACATTAAAGCATTTTGCCTGTTCTGTTAATTGCCTTGTTATTTTGATTACTATTTTTATGTAAGATGTATTAACAGGATAAACTTTTTTTAAAATATGCAAATATATGTAAACTAACGATGTTAATAGTTCTATGAATAATCGAAGGAAATCCTGTGGATGTGGGTCTGCGTGTGCCTGAGAGAGAGCGCACGCAAGACAGACAAGAGAGACTAATGACTGTAAAATTATTCCTGTCTACAAGCTCTAATTCTTCCCACTGAAATATAAAGTTGCTTGTCATTTTTCCAATTAAAATACAAAAAAGACCGCGTAACTAATGCTCTGTCTCAAAAATGAGAGGCAAGGGTCATCTTGTTAGAAAAACTACAGAAAGCCCAACCTTATTCTGTTGGAAATCTATTCCTTTTTGCTGCTTAGATTTCACCAAACTATCTTCAAACCCACAAAGAGTGAAACCTGCTTTAAATAAACAGAACACACTCAAGAGCTGGCATTCTCAAGAAGCTCTCTTTGTACAATGCAAAAGCCACATCATCTGTAGCTGAGACCCTCAACACTGCCTTTCAGAAGATTCTTTCGCTGAAAGCTGAAAGAACAGATTTACTTTTTTCAGGCATAGAGAAATGCTATGCCTATTTCAAGATGGGTGGAACATATACAGGAGGGAAGACTTATAAACTACATTGGGGATGGCCATATTCCAGTAAGATTTCTGTCAAAAGGAGCAAAATCTTCTGATGTCAAAGCACAACACCCCTAGTTGGTGCGCCAACTTTTCCTAATGGAATGACAGTCATTCACTGATACTGAAAAATTTAACAAATGTCCTTGCAGCACTTCTGGGAGAAAAGTCTTATTCCCTGATTTTTGTAATCTCCACCAGTGAAAATCAAGAAACTCCAGTTTGCAAATCTCCATCCTGGATTCTGTTTCTTGGTTAGTATAGGGTAGCTTTCACTTACCTTGTTTCCTCCAGAAGTGCCAGACTTAAATTACCATAACCTAGCCAACCAAGTCTGGCATATCTAGAAGGAATGAGGTTTAGGAAGAATGGAAAAGAGAACAGTGGAAAGTTCTGATTTTCATGGAAAGCGGTATCTACACTTTATCTAGTCCTTCCTGCACATTTCTCCATTCTCTTTGTCTATGTCCTTATAAAGTTATGCTGTTCTAACCACAAGGCTTGTCTCTCCAAGCTCCACATAAAATTGCAATTTGCATCTTCCAGTCTCTTGTTTTCCAAGAATGTTAACACATTCTGAGATTGATTAACTCTAAAGAACCTTCACATCAATTACACTTCTTTTTTTTCCTTGTTGTTCCAAGTGGCTTGCAGTGTAGACAACATCACAAAAGCGATATCAGAGGAAATGGAAGAAAAGAAGTCAGAACAAGTCAATGAAAGATGACTACATGATTATTAAAATTTCATGTTTTTTGCTAAAATGTTGGACAAAAAACTTCATCGAAGAGATAGAAGAGAAATTGGAAAGTGATGACAATGTAGATATATTTTGAGAGGCAGTTCTGGACAAGGGCAGTAAAAATGAAGGACCGGAGTCACTTGAGGTTTCAGTCAACCTTTGGACAGGTGAAGAAGATAGAGCTGGGTAAGTGAAGGTCACGTATGAGCACAATGGAATATAAGAGGAAGAGATTGCAGATGAAGAGGAAAGCATTGAGAACTTTGATAATAAGTTGGGAAACTTGGGGAGGATTGGATTTTTGGTAAAAAGCCCATCTTAAGTATTTAAGGATGGATTTCAAGTAATTCAAGGATCAATAATGGTGAGCAATAGTAGCAGCAGAGATAGGAGGACTGCAGTACTAGCCATGGAGATTGCATCTGCCAAAAGGAGAGAGAGGAAGGATTGCATTTAAGAGCTGCGCAGATCCATGGAATCAATTGGAAAGTGTTGCTTCAGGATATAAAGGATTGCAAATATGAGCAACTCATGAAAGCACCCGTGTCTATTACCACAAGGGCACACACTGCTGCAGGGAGGCTTCCGCTGCAGCCAGACAATCTTGGAAACAGAAGCAGCTGCTTGAATTAGCTGCAGACACGATGCAGCGTTTGCGTTCCCACATCATTCAAGCCAACTCTTCCCAAGAGAATCTCTAGCGCTGTGCAACTCTATCTTACATCCCCAGTGTTGTTAAAGAAGTGATTTGGCAACTGATAAATACGAGGCACAAAGAAAAAAAAAAGAAAAAGTCAAAACCAACCAACCAAAAAACCCAAGGCTGCAGATCTGTTGAGTATTACTTCCCACCCCAAAAAGGTTCAGCTCATGACAACTTCAGCCAATTATATGCATGCATCACAGGAGCAACATGCCTCAAGAGAGACACTTGGAAGGACAGTGCCCGTGTGCCTTAAATGAATTAAATAAATACATGCTTAAAGCCAGATCATATTCTTGCTGATGCACCCATATAGCAGGTTCATCATGGGCTAAAAAAGGTTTGGAATGCACTAGTTCCGCTACTGTATATATGCAGTCAGTTTCCCATTCTAAGGGACTCTGCCTGGTCCACTTTGAAGGCCTTTTTTCAGCTCTGAATCATTTGTGGTCCCTGACATACTTCTGCCCTTCTTCTTTTCTCTTTTCCAGTTTTTCACAGCACTGTCCTCTCCTTACCCTCATCCTCTCTTAACTGAAATGCAGTGTGAAGCCTTTTTGAACTGGGGTGCCCTCTAGTTACGTGGGCTTCAACGTTCAGAATTCCCTAGCCAGCACAGGCATTGTTGAAACTTCTGGGTGTTGAGGTTCATGTGTCAGGAGAAGGCCAAGTTAGAAAAAGCTAAGTGAAAGCATCTGATTCTGAGTGGGAGGATGCCCATTCAATCTTTCCTCAACAACACTGCTTGCTACTTTTCCAAGTCATGTTAAAAATAAACTAGACTGAATGGACCATTCTGATTGCATTATGTGGTTTGAAGGAAAGGTGAGATTAAAAGGGGAAGCATTTCCTTCTTCTCCAATGACCTCTTCTAATATCTCATTCTCCCCCTTCCATAGATTAGCTTCCTTCTTCACTCTCTTTTCTTAGGAATCGTCTTACACTGTGTCTCCCTTGAGGAGATAAGCTGTGATTTTTCATCATGTAATTTGCTCTATATATCTACAGGCCTCAGTTAAGAATTGTGGGTTTAAAAAAATGAATTCAATATAGACCCAATACAAGTCATGTTCAAATAAGTGTTTGCCCACAGCTGTCAATTATGATTTGCTTCAGCCATCTGTGCGTTAAAAGGTCTGACACCACTGATAAATTCCAACGATTCTTTAAGCTTTCCAATAAAATGTAATTTTCTATACACTAACTCCTTGTCAACACCTTGGGGCTCTCCAGCCAATTATCCATGCTGTTTGTGATGAGAAAATATGTTTGTGATTATTAAATGGAAAACACCAGGGAGTTCATCTGCGGAGGGAGAAGTGTACATTCAAGACAATCCTTTTCTGAATTGCGTAACTTTTTGTGTATGTGCCTTCAAGTCAATCTTGACTCCTGGCAATTGCCTGGCAACGTTTTCAGAAGTGGTTTGCCATCACTGCCTTCTTCCTTGACCTGAGAGAGTATGACCAATCTGAAGTCACCCAGCTGGGTTCATGGCTAAGACAGGACTAGATCTCATGGTCTCTTGGTTTCTAGCCTGGTGCCCTTACTCACAACACCCAACTGGCTCTCATTTTCAGAACTTAATATTTACAATATGCTGTCTTGAGTCTCAAGGGGCATTCACTAGATTCACACTCAGAAGTCTTCTTTCATTCCACTAGAGTTTAGATCAGTGTTTTTCAACGTTGGCAACTTTAAGATGTGGGGACTTCAACTCCCAGAAGTCCCCACATCTTAAAGTTGCCAATGTTGAGAAATACTGGTTTAGATTGTCATCCCATACTGCTAAGCATTCAAGCAATAACCTAATCTTTAAAGTCTATGTGTGTACTACCCAGCTAAGCCAAATATGACAAGCAATTGAGTGGTATATTCTCCATTCTCTTTCATAGAAGCACACATTCATTTCATATTCTTCAGAAGAGGTAGCTTCAGAGCCTGTGACAAAAAAGGGCTACTTTTTAATCCAGGAATGGGCATTACTTGACAGAGGAAAAAAAAATGGAAATTTTGAACACTTAGGAGAAAGGTGGAAGAAGATTAGAAATGGGAGAGGAGTCCCCGTGAATACCACTCCCTGTGAAAGAGTAGAATGTCAGCATTTGGCTCTATAGAAAACAGCCCAGTTTTCTGAGACAAAGTCACATGGAGAAAGTAGCTTCTGACTCAAAAATAGAGAGTTGCAGTAGCTGAAAAATGACCCACAGAAATAAACCAAATACTGTACTAGCTTGATTTATGTCTAAACTGACTGTGGGTGGTTTTCCAAGATTCCAGATGTGTTTGGAGATGCTGGTAACTAAACTCAGGGTCTTCTACATGGAAAATGTGTGCAATGCAATGGCCACCAGACAGGGCCTGGATATAGAGGCTGGGTCAAAATTATTTCTTCTATGGAGCACTATAGCTTTTACCCCTGCCATCTGCCGTGAGCCTCCTTTACTTATACACTGACCAACTTTGTGGGATGAGTCTTGGGGAGGGGAACTTTTGCTAGAGGTGTCAACCATGTGCCCCATCCTCATAAAAAGCCCCAGGTAGCGTGAGCTGATGAGCAGAGCAAGTCACACATAGCCATGCTATGGAAGGATGAATGGACAAAATGGAAGGCCTGTATTTGCACTCTACAATCCCAGGTGACCCTTTGGGCAAGTGGCTAGAGAAACGTGCAAATTATATTTAAACAACAGGTGAAAAATGGCAGCAATTTGAAAAACCATGTGGGAGCTAATGGCAGCCAATTCACTCAGCCCTCTCCTCTAAATTCCTTCTGTCGGGAGAAAAGACCACGCTGACCCAGTTGAGAGACCCTCGAGCAGAAGATATCCTCTCTGATGTACCCTCCTCCCCCAGCAAGACTTCTGGCTCCCCAGGATGATCAACTGTAGGAGCACAGCGAGCTCTGAGAACTTGAAATTTGGAAGGCATTTTGCATTCGTTAGCAAATTGCTGGATTAGCTCCCACAAGATCATCAATAGCATACCTACAGAAGTAAGGTCTCCTAACCGGGCGGATGGCCTTTCGGGATGATCTGGAAATGAGCAGTTATACCAGGTGGAAGAACCACATTCTCTCTTTAGGTCATATTCTAGCCATCTTGAAATGACTTTTTGCCATTCACATTGCATAACTGCAGTCCCCCTTAAAAGAAACATGGATGATATAAGCGGTCTCACTGTAAGGGCCAAATACAGTGACGCATTATTGTTTTAAGGACCAACATTTCAATAAAATCCTACTCTCTTGTCTAAGGTTCCCTATGGACCATGAGCTAAAGGTAATGGGAAATATTTTTTCAAAAAATACCCTTCCAAGTCAGGCTGAAACCCTAAATTCCCATTTAGAAAACCAAGTCTTTGAAAACAATGCATCTCCCTGGGACAGCGAGAGGGAGAAGACTCATCTTGGTTCCTCTTCTCTCAGCTCCCCAGCTTTAATTACTAAAAAAAATGGCCTTCTCGGTGCTGCGTTATTTTTTTCACCACCAGTGCAGTGTTAAGGGATGCAAAACTAAGCAAAGGTGGCATCTTAACTGGAATTGCTGAGTGAGGACAAGTAGCTACTCGGCTAGTGTTACCTAGCTTTTATTTCTAATGAACGAAATGCGAAGAAAAGTGCCGTAATTATCCTACGGATGGTGAACCTGCAGGACCTTGTTTTCTATCCTTAAAATCCAACAAACTACACCAAATGAAGATGTTGTGTTTCCAACCTCATTGTCCAAATACTACTCAACCCCCAATGCTTCCGTTCTGTCTCCAGAAAGTATTCTTTCAGGCTGTCTTGTACCCACCCACTCCCAGCTGGGTTTCAAAATGGGAAATAAGGTAGTAGGGCAGAAAGTGGGAAGTTCAGAGATCACATTTTCTGTGGACACTAAAGGAGAGTGCTTTATTCTTCTGCAATTGGCAGTGATGGGTCATTTTATTCCAGGGTTCCCAATGGGACATTAAATTCAATACTCTCTTCGCCCTCTTTACTGAGACATATCAAGGATTTAATCCAGAGAAATATCATTTTTCCCCCCAAAACAAGTGCTCTAAACAAAAAAATAATAACGGTTTAGCAAATTATCATTAGGGTTGTAAAGGATATTAAAAGGCTGCTACTCCTTACGAAGTCTGTTACACAGCCATCTATAAATACCTATGGGCCTTTGCTGCGTCCAGGAGATATTCAGCTGCTGAGTTATACATCATATAGACAGTTGGCAATGGAATGGAGAAGCTCAAAAGTTTGCACACAAAGAGCTGGACTTAGCTTTATACTCTTCTATTTATTTAAGTGCTAAATTCCAGAAGAGACTAGGTATGCTGGTCAGATCTGAAGCCATACTGTGAGTATTTGGGAACCTCCGGCATGCCTTTTGCGAAGGCAACACTCTTCACAGCATGTTGCACTGAATCGTTCACAATGCAATGACTATAAAATATTAGGGTACATAGTTAACACGAAGAGGAGTTCCTTAGCATATCTGTTACCAGACTGGTGTTTAAGATAATCTCTAAAGCCTTAGATATATTTCGATTTTTATTCAGAAACCAAGCAAATGGCAATTCACAAGTGAGAAGTTATTCAGACTGAGCAGCCAATTCACAAAGTTGCATGCAAAATGCTATGAGGGTGATTATTTGCCAGCTCTGAAAAAAATCCAATAGTACATTCTACTCCAGCAGCTTAAAAAGAGCCAGGAAAGTTTTACTAGAGGAGGAAAAAGGAGAGAGATCCTGTTTCCATTGTGGGCACAGCCCAATGTTTCAGTCTCTGTCTTCATTATTAAAAACAAACAAACAAACAAAATAATTATAGTGTCCTAAAGCCACCACTCTCAACCTCCTCAAGATGCTAAAATGAAGACTCCAGAGTTCCTAGCCAACATGGTTGTGCTCTCTGGGAACTCTGACAGATGTTGTTCCAACCCTGTTGAGTAAGGTGGGCTATGGCTATATTCTGTGAGTTTTAGCCCCACACACATTTCTAGAGGATAATGGATTGGACAAAACTCTTGTCAATTTCAGCATATCTTGAGGGCCCTGGTTGAGGACATCTGATATCAAGACTCAGGCAATCAGCAGTTCATGCCATTTGGAATGATCTGTGAAGGGCACTCTTCTCGCCTTCTGCAATTCTGACTACTTTTGCTCAACTGACCTTCTCTGAGGCCACTTACAAGCTTATAAATGAACGCAAATCACTATAGACGCATCCGTTTTGAAACCAGCTTGGCATGAAAATGTTAAATGTTCACATACTTGGAAACCTCCATAGCTCTGTTCTAGAGCTTACCTGATGGAGATCAAGGCAGAATGCTGGAATTTGAGTGGCACTTTGGGATGGTCACATGCCATTATTGTTGAAAGCAAAAACTTTCCTGAAAATTACTCAGATACCCACTGTAAACTATTCGTTGGCAGGAACTGTTTTTGAGAATTTCTCCTGCTCTGCAAGTTTTTCAAACTTGCAAAGTGTCAAGTAGGGTTTTTAATAAAAAGTGCATATGTGCGTGCTGCCATGCTCAAAACAGAGATGAAAATAGGAGGGATAATGAGATTGCTATGTGGTTCTTATTGTGCACCATCTTGTCAGTTTCAGCCAAGCTAAGTTTATCTTAAAGCTTAACTTAACAGTTAAGCCTGTGTTCATGGGGAAAAAAATTATTCCACATATCATAAAACAGCTGATAGGTGAGAGGGCTAGGCTAGAATCTTTATTTTCCTTTTCCTCGTTAAGCAAAAAGTTTTGTTTTTTTTAATACAGATAAATGTTCCACTTTATATTGCCTGCCTGCAGTCTATCATGAACATGACTTCACCACTGAAAATTCATTTTTCACCGGGACAGTAAATTCAGCAGATGGGAGAAAGTAATGAATAAGGGCGGCCAGCGGGAAAATCAAAATGTTCATGGGATACAGAGGGCAAATCCAGTGTTGGAAATTAATGGTCTGGCTATTCTGGAGATCATTTTCACTGGACCAAGGAGAGGGTCTGAGACACCCCCTTGCTTTTTCACACTCTTGCAGTACAAAACAGACCCTAATTGCAAACAAGGTTCCGAAACATTTCTAGGCTAGCTTTTTAAGAATGGAGAAGTGTCACTCCATGAAATACACAAAGAACAGAGATTCCTTACCTCCCAATCCAAATAATCACAGACATCTTCAAAATTAGTAAGCAGAGACACTGAGCAGAAAAGCCGTGGCAGTTCATCCCTCGTCATTGGGGGAAATCTGCTATCTTTAAGGGCACTGAGGAGAAAGAACACATCACACAACAAACAAAGAAAACAGAGGGATATTGAAATCTCTTGCCATGAAGCAAAATGACATTCTCAATTGTTAGCAGAAGACTTCTGATCAAAGTTGGTTTTCTCCCAAATACTATTATTACACCTGAACCCTACTTTTCTGCCAAAGTGTTCTAAACTTTGTCTATGGTCTTCCCTACCTACCATTCCTCCCGGTTAATCCTCACAAGAACCCGGTGATGGGCAACAGACTGACAGGTGAGGTTTGATTTCAGGTCACCCTCAGCTGATTGAGTCTAAACCTGGCTGTAACTGTCCTACTCTGAAACTCCACTGATGCAAAAATCAAACATTCTGACGTTCAGAGAGTTCATCACCAAACCTACCTTGATGAAAGAGAAAACCCATGTTCACAAGCCAGTCAACCTATCAACAGACCAGCTGTATAAGAGGACATGCTGCTGGACAAATCAATACTATGCCCCACAGATAGGACATGGAAAAAAAATTAAAAAGAGGGTCACGTAGCAGCTTTCATTGTTGACCAAAACACAAGTCTAAAATGTTTTGAAACATCTTGATGTAATCAACATGAGTATCTCAAGGATAAGTTAGTTATGTACAATGTAAGAATGAAACACTGCTCATTTCTAGATGTAAACAATACATATTTCAAAGCTCAGCAAGCTGCATTTAAAAAAAAAAAAACCAAAACTACAGCAGGCAGCTAAAATTTGCAGGAAGTGTGGGTCATGTAGCTCAATCCCTTATAAGATAAGGCCCTCTGGGTAAACATAAAAATGGAGGAAATTATGAACTTGAGATAATCCTCAAGTGAATCGTATCCTTATTAGAGAAACTAACTTGGTAATATAATAAAAATTGAAGTGCAGAATTGTATATGCATAAAAAGTAGATACAATGGTTGATGCAATCAGTACATGGGAGAAATATTTAAGAAACATGGAAGCATAACATTTTGAGAGAGAAGGAAGCTCAAACAAAAACTGAGAAAATCTGCAGATCCAGTTTATTTCTAGAAAGAACTTTCTCTTGAAAATTGTGACGCTGATTATTCAAGGACTCCACAGTTCAACCCTGAGCTACATATATTCTCTTCTATTGGTACTGATTATTCAGCTATTTGCTGAATGTTTAATGCTTGTGGAATATTCACAGAACATCTGATATCTAGTCATGGATTCATTCCATGATGGAACTCCAGGAGGTGCTGATTTTCCATTTGCTGCTCAGTTATGCAAGAACAGCAAGGCTGCAACACCTTTCAAGCATACCTACCTGACAGTTTGACCGGTGGTATGCAATGCATTTTGCATTGGACAGTTGATATCTTGCCGAAAGCAAAATGATTGACAGATGCCAGTAAATAAGAGTCAAATCTCTAATTTTTTTTAAAAATCATGATCAAAATTCTAATATGTATCATGGCGAACTCTGAATATTTACTTCAGCTCTTATTCTCTTCTCATTCATAAGAAAGCATGGGATGGATAACAAGTTTTCTGTACAGCAACTCTCCTTCACAACTGGAACCAAACAAAGGGAATACTCTAACCCAACCAATTGCTTGTTTGAAAATATAGGAGACAAAATACAATGTAAGGGAGTTGTCACCCAAGTGGTCCTGTTTCGTTCAATCATACTCCTTCTTCTCATTCTTTAATTTTCCCTGTAATCTAAATACATATATGCACGTCTCCAGTTCAGCTATGATGGAAGATCAAAGATTGTGGAAATTACATCAATCACATTCAAAATGACTGGAAGGGCCTACATGAAGATCATAAAGTAAATTAAAAATACTGGTTACTGGCTCTTTTAGACAGAAATTATTTCATGGACTGAACAGTGAATGTTTTAGTAGACTGTTATTTATATCATTGATATCATTTCTGTAATGATGTCTTTGCACAAATAATGCTATTCTAGTCATTATGCAAATGATGTAAAATATTGCAAATAACACCATTAATATCATTTGCATCATGACATCACCAGGGATGATGAAGTCTACAATTTCATGGACAGTCAAGAATCACATCCCCAGCTGGTCTGTTAAATTAAGGTTTCACTATATACTGAATTATTCTGGAAGACTCACCGATATTTGCAGATATCCACATTCTTTTGAATTATATATATTTTGCAAATTAACCAGCTGACAGTGGAAATGGATACTGTCCCTCTTATCACAGCCAAAAAATTGATACTCTAATGTGGAAGGATATCTCTTTTTCATGAATTACACCAGTATCTGAAGAACTTCCCTTTCCTTCTGTATTTGAGCAAGCATTTTACAGCCAGAAGTCCCAACTGGAGGTCTCTTTAGAGGTTTGCACCACACACACAGTGTTTCAATTGTGGCAGATAAAAAATGCCTGAATAAAGAAATGCATACCTACATGCAAAGCACATGTTGCAGCAGTAGACACCAGAGGCAGGTAAGTTCTCTAGACATTTACCAACCACTCCTTTGCTTTCCATCATTGAAGAACAGCTTCCTTGACAGTGAGGCAGCAACCTCATTGATCTGACGACCCCTGGATCAACTCAGGGTTCTGTCCAAGAAGGATGTGGCATCGAGCCATTGGCTATCTCATGCAATGTTGACTAGACAGGCTGAAATGGGCAATGTAGCCATTACTGAACAGGCATCTCTAAAGGGGCTTCCATTTGGGTTGAGCCAGTTCATGGGTAAGGGTTGGAAGAACCAAGTTCTTACATTTGGGAGGATGAGCACAGCGTGTTTTGAGGCACAGAAGACAACTGCTATGTGAACACTTCCACACATCCTGTTGTGGATCTCACTAATAACAGCAATAATATATATTAATAATAGCAACAACCCTAATAAGGGTTTATAGTCTGTGGAATAAACTGACATAAATTTTAATATTTTAATTGTCTAACATGAATGAATTTGTACGTAAAACCATTTTGATTGTTATCTGAGAGTTTTAAGTGATTTCCCCCTCCAGCCTGTTTCTATATAAAATAAAATTAAAATGGAAAGAAGCAGGGAAACAGGAGACCAGCAGGCAGATGTTTGGCAAACCCACGGGTTTGTTTGGGAAGATGAAGAGAGTTTCACTTCTACTTTTACGCTTCTATCTTGGGAAGGCAAGCTTAATTACAGAGGAACCTATGTTTATTAATTTATTTGGATCATTATTATGACTGATGTACCACAGAATAGAGAGTAAAGCTACTGTGTACTTTCTTCTTTAGAGACGGTGCTTGTATTTCCCCTGAAAATGCAGCACGTGCTCTGGGACGTAACAGCTCTAACACAGTAACCAGCTTAAAAAGCATCCCCGATAAGCTTGTTTTCCAGTAATTTTTTAATCTTGGATTTCTACAGACCCCAATGTATGCTACTGCCACTCATTTTTGTTCCTCCCACCTGATTTTCTTTCTCTTTTCAGTCAGCCACGTAGACAGTGAAATACAAACCAGAGTCAGTCAATTTGTTGCATGATTTTTTTTTTTTAATGTGAATAACTTTTCTCACTTATACACTTACTCAATTTTTCTAAGGCCGATCAAAATTGCCCCCATGAAAGAATATTTCCAAAATGTCTGTAGGAAACAAGAATTGTTTCTTGGTGTTTTATGAGCATTATTTCCTTTTCCTCCCTCTCTCTTTCACATGTGACTGTACAAGGTAATATTTTTAGGATGTGACCATATGAACCATCAACATTCCTTCTAGCTACCGGTTACACACTGGCTTGCTAGTTTGCACAACAATGCCAAAACAAAGGGACACTGTGCCCTACTTCTACAGTGTAGAACAGCAATTAAGCAACATTTTTTAAGAACTGCGATACAAATAACCTTCCTTAAAATAAGCGATTATTTGCCTGCTGGGAATCCCCAGTGATTCAGGGCATAAAAGCACTCGTGGTTTATGGAATGACAGAAAAAGGCCACGGATACAAATAGAAATGGAAAGCTGGGAACACTTTTCAGGCATTATTCCTGAAATTAAAGAAATGTGTTGCATCGAGGCAGGGCAAACTGAAAACAGGTAGAACCAAAACAGAAGATTATGAAATGGTTGGGTTTGGTTTGGTTTGGTTTTCCCCACCCAGATGGCTTTATGGGACTGGAGGTGTCAGCTTGCTCCAGGGAGAATCCCATTCTGCAGATCTGCTATGAAACCCCCGTTCCAAGTCAAATTCGGAAGCTACAGCTTGCTGGAACATAGTTACAGGAGCGCTATGCCCTGTAACATCCATGCTTTGTGAACTGCACCGCTTACCAGTTGGCTTCCAGGTGCAATTCAAGGTGTTGGCAGTCACCTTTAAAGTCCTACAGGGCATAGGCCCTAGTTATTTGAGCGACTAGCTGTCACCTGAAATGTCTGCATGTCCTGTAAAATCTGTCAGAGTCCACTTGTTCTGGGGTCCCACCGATCAAACAGTATCATCGAGTAAGATCCAGAAAGTAGGCCTTCGCTGTCACTGCACCAGCCCTCTGGAACAGCATCTCACCTCATATGACCCCACCTTACCAGCCCTTAAAGCAGCACTAAAAATATGATCCTTCCCCAGGCCTTGGGGTGGGAGAGAATTTGGATATTGCACCCTCCAGGTGATGCTATCAATGGAGCGTTAATGTTGATTTTCTAACTGTTATATATGTCAAGCTGCCCAGAGTTGCTTGGAATCAGGTAGCTTAGAAATGCAATGACGGCCACTGGCGTGCAGATGTAAAATAGCCGTGGCATCTGACCAACTGGGGCCAGGACAATTTTGTTTCTCCAAAGGTAGCAAAATTCTGCTTTGTTTGTAAAGCTCGCTGTGGTTTGATTGCACTGCTGATGCAGAGCCACCTCTTATTTTTGGTCGTATCTGATATTCATCTTGCGGTCTACTTGTCGAGTTCTGGTCGTTGACAGTAATACAGCATTTTTGGTGTCGCAACAGCTGTGCCCGCATTCCCATAAAAATGCCAGCGATGTTAGAAGCAGCAACCACAGACTCAGGGAAGTCGGGGGAAAAAACACTGTCTGAGCAAAAGACGTAGGTTGATGGAACTTTGCCTCAGTTTGGAGGAGGAAAAGCTGATTTTTTTTTTCAGTTTGACAAACGTACAGGAAATATAAAGAACATGAACAGCACCAATTTCGGAAGATAAGGGAAGTCCTTGGGACAGGTTGTCTTGTCTCAATGAAACTGATCAAGCCCACCTAAGGGCAAAGCAATGACAGCCTGATAAAGCATTTCCAAGGCAAGGAAAAAGAACACCATTGTCTGAAGAAACTGAACATTAAAGGGACCTTTCCTCCTCACATGGAGCATTAAAGGGGCAGAAGAAAGAGTTACCCTAGCACAGCATGGTGTTTATATTTGCCACACTATCCCAAAAGGAACAGGAAAATCAGCTGCACCCCAATAGTTGCACTTTTTTCCAGGAAAGCAAAGTGGCTGTATTGCACATACACAGCTATGTGAGCAAAAGCAATGTGACTGCTTTAATGAGGAAGAGAGAGGTTCTTCATTATGTGCTCCTGGGCACTGCAGAGCTCCTATTGTGCAGCCCTATTTACACTGCATTTTATGGAATACCTTGTCATCTAATAGAAACCAGGAAATGAGCCTTTTCTGTTGGGTCTGCCCGCTGGCACAGCATCACCCTGGAGATTTGTATGAACCCACCCTAACTGCCTTTACACGAAACTTAAAAACTTTAGGGTTAGTGTGTGGCTGGGCCCCTTTAAGTCAAGGGATGGGGTGAGTGTTTTCTGGATTTTCTCCTTCCAGCAAACTGCTGCTTTTATATGATACTGTATTTACCTGTTTTTCATTGTGGAGCTACCCAGAATAATTCTGGAGTAGAGTGGCCTAGGAATTTGATGATCAAACGAATAAATGTTTGATATGTATGAATAGTGTCCAGAGGGCTAACGCTGATGACAGCTTAAAAAATAAATAGAATGAACTGTTTAGACTAATCTTGCCTAATCTAGTGCACTCCAGATGTGCTAGACTGTTACTCCCGTCATCCATGGCAAGAATGGCCAGTGGTTACACTGACTAGGAGTGACAGGCATCGATTAGTGAAAATGTAAGCTCCAAATATTTATATTGTTGCCTGATTAAAGTAAAAATGTTTGGCTATATGGTTAAACTGATCATTAGATTTCCATGTTGTGTCATGCCATCATCCATGGCTTGTTTACATATCTCAATAAGCCATGAGCAAACAAACCACATTTTGATATAACACTGATGTCCAGGTTCAAGCCAAAGTACCCAAGATTTTATCTGGGTAATTAGACTGTGGAATGATATTTGATGGATGACTGGAACAAACTCTTGGAATATTGTTTTGAAAACAGCAAGGGGATAGGTAAGCATAATACAGACCTTTGTGCTCCTAAGCTGAAGCCTTTTTTTATTATTCATTTGGTGGCTGGCAAAGACCACAGTTCTATAATAGTCTACTGCAGATTTATGCTGGGTACAGAAGGAGAGATTCAACTTTTCTGTCCAGCCCAAAGCCCCTTGCAATTCTTGGTTGTCTTGCATCCAAGAACTAAGCTCTTAGATTTTCTGGATCAGTGAAGGTCAGTTAGATGCTGCAACCTGATGAGTCACAATATATATACCTGTTGATTATGCATCATCTTTCGTCAAAGACCAGGAAAAAAAATTGCTACAGGAAAAACACTAGAGATCTGCTGCACCAGGAAAATACACTTCTGAGTTAAGGAGCCAACAGCATTCCCATGCCCGCTCCAAAGAACCTCATCACAGTCTATCAGCATCTCCTTAAGAGCTACCACAGGCTCCCAAGAACAACACAACTCATACCCCTCCAAAGTGTGAGTTTGTGGCTTCTGGAGCAAAGCAATCCCTAGAAAAATTCCTCCACCTTGTTTCTCTGTCCTACTAGTTTTTCCGTGAGGCGTGTCTTTGAAAATCAAAACAAATTTAAGCCTTGACGGTTTCCTAGCTCCTAATCTTCAACTTTCCATCCAACCTGTTTCTGCTATTTATAACAGTCCGACAATTGCTAAAATACCTGTATATGTCTGAGATGGAGTGCTAAAAAGCTACACTGGCAACAAATGAAAAGAACTAAATCGAGATAATGATTGCCTTAAAATGATTTTCAGTGAGGCTGGTTAGGTTAGCACAAGCGGTTCCTCCTTTGTTTTTAAATTCTCGAAATAGAATTGTCCTCCTTAGAGGCTACAAATACCCAGGTAGGCATCTATATGGTGTGAACCATCTGAAGTTTTCATTTAAAAAACTCCTTTCAAATATAGAGATGGGGATCTTTGTTTTAAAGATTGCTAAACTGAGCTGCCAAATTTGAAAATTAACTGGCTAAATGATAAAAGAGCCGAATACTGAAAGATAAATGAAACTAAATTAATCTTCCCTTTCAAAGTCCTCACTCTCCTCAATCTATTTTTCTGGTGGCAATTATTGTAATTTTTATGCAAAACAGTAGACTTGTAAGAGTCAAATAAATAACAGAATGACCTCAGCCATGAAAATAATATGCAAATGATTTGCCAAACCATTGAGCATACTTCCAGTAATACACCGTTCTTAATTCAAGATAGGCTGCCGAAAAATTGCAAACCAAGCCAGTTCTTCATCACCATTTTGGAATCTTTCCCCCACAAAATCAATCAACAAAGCCTGAGATGACTGCTCTCTCAATCTCTTCAAGCAAAAGGAAGCTACCTGAGTAAGAAACAAGAATTAGTTAAAAAAAAAAAAATCAGAAGGAAGCATCTTAGCAGCTTTGCCCAATTCCCTCCCAGCCAGGACCAGAAAACCTGAGCTGCACACTTCTGAGATGTAAAAAAGGAAATGACAAAATACTTCAGTCCTGCTGCTTGAAAGCTACACAGTGATGCCCATTTAGTCACCACAAATCAAACTTGACTTGAGAGTGTCTTCGCCTATTCCACCAAATAAGCACCAATATATGTGACATGGAAACCTAGGATGGCATGGAATCTCCAACTATGTTAAGACCAGTACCAAGTGAGATGACCTCTCCTACCATGAAATCTGCTAGATCAGCCAGGGAGGCCCTTCTGAAGATGTCCCTGATCCCAGAAGGTCATCTCTGTGGGACCTCAGAGAAGGTCCTCTCTTTTGTAGCTAGGAATGCTCTCCCAAGGAAATATGACTGACTCTCTCTGCTTTTCTCCCAGGATTCAGGAAAACAACAAAACCCTATCTCTTCCAACAAGCTTTTAATGATTTACTGATTTCAATTATACTGATTTTAATGTCCCCTTTAATTTTAATTGTACTGTTTTTATTTTTGTTTTCTATCCAGTACTTTTTGTTGCTCTAAGCCATGCTATAGCAAGACTATTACATGGACAAAGAGGGATACAAATTTAATAAGAAATAATCCCTGGCTTCTAAGTAGTATCCAAGCCCTGGAAAGGCAGAGAAAGGCTTCCTATTTATTTCCCGTGGGAACATTTCAGCTTTGAATTCACCTGAAAGCACTTCAGCTGCAACCTTCAATGACCTTCGGCTACACCTGCACTAGCAGGAAAGCTTGTAAACTTCATGATAGCCATCTCAGTGCAAACACTGGAGATGTCAAAATGTGGGTTAAAAACTCCCAATGTTCTGCTTCTTCACTGGAAGGCAACTACAAGTATTATTTTTGTTCATTTAGGACTATTAAAAGTGTAGACTACCTTTGCATTTCTGAGGTGACCAGCCTTAAATATATCAAATAACCTCCACAAAGTCCCACTGTTACTGCATTGTGCAGAGATCTCACAGCCACACTCATTCACAAAGGAATCCATGTGAATTTCTGGAGGGATCATACAAATGAACCTAACCACAGATCAATAATGAAAATGATGGTTTCACTAGAAGGCTCATTTGATGCTTCATAAACAGGCTAATGCCTCCATGTCCTGTTACAGCAGCCTCCCGAAAAGAAAAGAAAAGAGAAAGCCAAGGGACATTCAAAGGGTCAGATCCACGAGTCATATAATTGATGAAAACGTTTAAATGTTCTCTTTTGGTTCAACTTTTCTATTCAGACATAAACATCTTCCTCCCCATCCCCAAATAAGGCTGAAGGTCACTAACCTTTCGTTGTGCATGCCTCAGCCTGCAAACCTATCATTCTATTACCTGCAGATGGAGCCAAAAGGAATAGGTTGCTTCTACCTCTTTTGACTAGAAGACAAAAGCTTAGACTAATTCTGTATTTTTTCCTCTCTCATTTTTTCCCCCTACTTCATGGTCAAGAGATTTTTTTTCCAGATCACAAGTTATTTGATGCATTCAACAATGTTATACAAAGAGAGGTCCATGAGTGGTATGTTTTTCTACCACTCATATTGTAGCTTCTAGAAAACCTTCTATCCCTTACAAATGACCATGGCTATTGTGAAAACTGAATGGTCTGTCAAATCTACTAGACAGCACTTTTGATGTAAGTAGCCAGAAACCTCCTTTTCACAGCAAATGGTGTATTTTATGAGATTTGAAACTCACTGGGAGATCCTGGTCTCTGCCTACCTCAGTTCAGAGCACCGCTGTAAGCATAAAATGAGGAAAACGTTAACGATGTTCTCTAGAACTCATTGGTGTTCTTCCTCTTTTGGAACTTCTTTGTGGTTTAGTGGAGAACTAATTCTCGTGATCGGTAGATGCAAAGAATATAGCTATAGACACATCTGTGAGAGAGATTCTACCCTCCCATCAACAGAACAGAAGGTTACAAGAGGTTTAAACCATTTCCCTTTTAAAAATAAAACCTATAGATTTATAATGAGAAGAGCAGAGGAACATCACTCCACTTTCATGACACAGTAAGGTCACAGCACGCCTTATGGATTCATAGTTAACAGCAGACATTTCAGCAACACACGCGCTCATAACATTAGAGTGAATTTATTTATAAATCATAATGAAGCTTTTGGCAACAAGAGGAGGGAGGCATTTGTTAATTATCCCCAAAATGTGTTCTGAATATAACAGAACCAAAGGCAGTCAATGTTGCATTTCAGTGTTTAATTTTAGATATGTAGTTAAAAAAACAACACCCTAAACAACAATCATAAAAACACCCCCAAGAAGCTAAAGATGGCACATCACAAAGGAGTTGTGTTGGCAATGCAATGGAGCTTTCACAAATAACTAATTTGGATTAGCGGGCAGCAGGGTAGAGGGTGGGGTGCGGGTGGTGGTGAGTTACCTAATGAGTATCCATGATAACCAAACACAGACGGCTAAAAACTATGGTTTGGACCTCTGGCCATTTTGTAACAGAGATAAGCAGCCCAGTATTTGTGCTTATGAAATGTCTTCCTTGCCCCCAACGGGATGCCAATACAGTCACAACAGCTTTGCTATGAATTAGGATACTATCAATTGGGGACTTCTGAGAATAAAACTGACTGGAGTTTGGCTCAACAAGCAGTTGGACACCGTGGCGTTTTAGGAACCCATTCTTTCTATTTCAGCTCACACAGCACGCCGAGTGATTTGCTATAGTCTTTCAAACAACCAGCAACTGGCTCAGTTTACTCACTGTACTAAGCCGTGAAATGCAAACTACCCTAAGCTATATCCAGGGGGAGGAGAAATAGGAGTAATACTAGTAGTGGTAGTAATGCGCACCCAATTGTGAATTAGCTAAGAATTTTAAATGGGACAGTAATATTGAGCTGATAGATACAACTAATTAATCCCAATATCCTGAATGATTAAAACAGGGTTATTTTAATTCTTTTGAAAATGTAAACATTAAAAGTGCAGGAGAAAAGCACCATCTGAAACTTTGCACACCTTTGCCAAAAACGTATTACAAACCTTTAAAAACAACTGTTGAGGTCCACATCAACAGCACTGGCTTGGGCAAGTTAAAGTGCTGGATTCTCTTGGGAAAGGAGAAGGACAAACCCGTTTTCAAGGGCACTGCTTGCTAGAACACATGTCTGCCCATGCCCAAATTAAAAAAAAGAAAAGTTTGCTTTTTTCTTTTGAACGTTGATTTCCTGTGTGGAAATTTAAGCGATCAAGTATTCCAACCAAATCCTGTCCGATAATCAAGATTTCTGTAGCTGGAATACTGAGTTTAAATATTTTGACACCGGTTGAATAACGATGGGACGGAGCGACTCCCTTGTTTTGCTTTTAACTGCCAAACAGGGAATGTCCAACATGGCATTAGCATGAAAGGACGGCTGTGATTCTGTGACAGGACCAAGAATAGAAGTCACGCGTCTGGACTTCCCAGCTCTGCTGGGTTGGGATGTTTTTTGGTTGCTACTCCACACCCGTTCCCTTTTATAACATAAGCTTTGAAAAATACACTGCTTGAAATAGTTAATGGTGAGCAGTTGAAATCCTCTTCCCAAAAGACACATTATGTTTAACGCCAGTTTCATTTTCAGGTTTAACAACAATCCATTTGCAGTTCCCTCTGAGAGGAAATGAATATCGCCAAATACTGAGCAACTCTCAAAAAGTGGTCAAAGACAAAGCAGGTGACTGAGCCCTCAAACCTGGTTCTAGCCCTGCCTAAGTTTTTCAACCGATGGTGTCTCTCGAGAACGTGTTAGGAGCCACTCCGAGTCTGAGATGTTAATTTTAAACCGAAGGCAGCTCAGCTTGGTCTCCCTACCTGCAACCCTTTCTTTACACATAGATGTATCAGTGATCAGAGTGCCTGGCTTCCCTGAGAAAGGGACTGATGCTGCCAGCAACAGAAACTCAAAATGAGCCAGGGTTTACACCAGGAGTAAGCAGCTTTTTTGGCCCGGGAATGTTTGGAGTTTTGAAAACGTATGATGGGTGCCATCACAAAACAGCTGCCTTAAGAGACTATCCCCTGGCTTTTTCTCAAGTCAGGTGGCTCTTGATGCTTAGCAAGCATCACAGGAAGCTTCTGGGGGCCTCCCATCCATCCTGACCTTACCTGGAACTTGGAGCCAAGGGAAATTAATTCAGTATCTGAGTTCTTTGGGTCAACAAAGGAGCAGAGCGGCTGGCCAAAGCCCTTCCAATGAAATGTTGGGGACCTTCTGGGTAAGAAGGAATCTCCCAGGCTCTCTGGCTCTTCCTCAGCTTGCTCCACTGCTTCTGAGTTCCAACCAGGAGTAAAGGCCTTTCTGGACTTCAGGATGTTTCCCTTACCCTGGTCCTTTCCTGCAACAAGTTCAGAGAAGACTGGCTTAAATGTAAAGTCTCCCTCAAGCCAAACTAGATTCCTGATATCTTCATGGACATTTACCTAGAGGGGTTCTCTTGGCAACCACATGAAAATGGGTGGTCACTGCCACTTTCTAGGACTTTTATGTGCTTGACTTCCTAGGCCAGCCTATAGCTCTGGGGTTCCCAGCCCTGCTCAGCTTCTGTAGATTAGCAAGGTCTGCTAGGCTCTGCCCAGCCAAAATGGGGAAGACTAGCTCACAAATAAAACTCCCTTGAGCCAGACTTTACTCCCAATGAATACACAGATACATCCATGTCATTTTCTTGACTGCAACATGGAAGGGTTTTCCCACTGCCTTCTTCCAGGATGCGATTGTGACTGCCCAGTCCAGCTGGGTATTTCCTGGGAATGTCTCGTCTAAGGACTAACTGGGTCCAATCCTACTGTAGCTTCCCAAAATCAGTCAAAGGTGCTGCAAATCCAACATTACGAGGACAAGTCTTTGGATTTCTAAGTGACACAGAGATGGCAGCATCTTAGTATGGGCCAAAAGATTGGCTTGTTTCTTTTTTTAAATAATTTTTTATTAAGGAAGTTGTTTTTTTTACAAAAGATAAACAGGAAACAACATAGAAAAAAAGAAAGGAAGAAAAAGAAAAAAGGGTCGAAAACAACAGAAAGCAAAGAGAAATAAAAACAAAACAAAAATACTTAAAGCGACTTCCAATCTTATTTACAGCCGTTATAAACATATTTAAAACCATTTCCCCCTTTTAAATTACATAACGTGATTCCCTTCTCCCCATATTCAACCCTTATTAACCAGGAAATCCAGAAATCACCCGTTCGTTTTCATCCATTTTCAGCAAAAAGCCCGAGATCGGCTCGTCTCTGAGTCTCAAGCAGCCACAACTGGCCATTCCGGAAAACCTCATCTATTCTCCCAGTTTTGACACCAGCAATGATGACGAAGACAGCCTTTAATTTAGAGAGCTGCAGCACAGAGCCGTGCTAACATCTATTGACTTTTCCGTGGTCTTAGCTGGCCGAGGCCGATAATAGGCAGTGAAGGAATTCTTGTTAGGCCATCAATATTTCCCTAGCGCAACGCCAGCAGCAATCATCATAATTCAGTTGTCTCCGAAGGGCAGCCAAACCAGCAGCTTTATCTCAGAGCAGGAATTGGCACACACCAGAGAACAGCACGATGTCCAGTTACCCGTCTGTGCGCGTCTGTGCGCAAATGTGGAGAGTCCTTGTGGTTTGACAGCCTCTTTCCCAAAGCTTGACACCCAACGGGGTGATGGTGGAGGGGCTGGATTAAAAATGCCACCGAAACCCCAGCATCGACTGTATTGTGGTGTTCTTCGTTTAGACAGACAACCTCTACAGAAGACAGGCTGCCCTAGTGCCAGACTCACACGCTGTGTCACATCCTGAGCTTTGCTGCAGAGCTGAGAGGCAGAAACAACATTTTGAAAAAAGTGTCCAAATTTCCTGTATATGGTACTGTATACTGCACGGACACGTATTTCACAGACATAACAATGCCAGTTTGGACAGAAGTTAAAACCATGAAAGAAAGGGGGAGAAAAAAGTTTTGGAATGGATAATAAAGTAGCCTTCCTCTGGATGAAGATTTCCAGTGGTGTGTTGGTGAAAGGGAGGGAAGTCCCTTGTCCTAAATCACTTTTTTTTTAAACTCTCTGGAAGTTTTGAAGGCACTGACTCGTTTCCTGTGTGTTCATTAAAGTCCGCATCATTTCCCCAGAGTTCCAGACAAGAAGCTGTGTTTGTTTTGAACACGCTGCCATGGAATCCTGGCACCCTTTTTAGCAGTGGAAAGGAAGGATCATAAATAGGAGCTACCAGACCAGGGCTGTGAAAGTCCAAAGGACCACGAGATGGCAGCAGAGAGAGAGAAGAAACTCTCTGCTGCCCCACAGTGCTCATCTGGAGCGTTGCACCCCAGGTCTGGTGGTCCCAGACAAAAAGAAGAGGAGATTCTTTGCCTTTCTAGCAAGCCAATCTGGTACCCAGTTCTATGAAACAGGGAGCAGAAGGAACCAGGAACCACGTCTACATAGCTGCCAATCTCCAGGAAACTCACCCTGTATTTTAAGGGAGGGGGGATTTCAAAGGTTCTATTAAGGTTTCAGACCTAACTGAAAGCTTACAGCCCTTACAACAGCAGAAAACCACACTGCCTTCATCTGGATTTCAAAGGTTTGGAGGAAGAGGAGGGGCCGCTCTGGAACCTCTTGAGGCTGCAATAAATGCTGGCATCCAGTTAAGCAGACCCAGCCTTGGCATCGTTACTGCAAAGTAGTACAATTACAAATGCAGAAGTGGATCTGGTGGGGCAGGTGGTAGTTGTGGATGCTGGCTTCACGGAGGTGGCAAGACAAGAGACCATTCCATACTTTCCCCTCGCTTGGTCTTCCAACAACCAGGGTATCTCTAATATTAGTATCACAAGCACTAGTTTTAAAACATTTGAGAAAAATAGGGGCGGGTGGGAGAGACAGGGAGGCAGAGGCTGACATTAGATAGGACAGTTATGGAGTGGTTTCACACACTGGGCCAAGACATGATTGTGTATAAGCCAAAACTGGCTGGCTTCGCACAAAATATTATGCCATAATTTACAACTCAAACCACAATGGTTAGGTTTGCACAACAGGTGAGAGTGGAACCAACCAAACCGCACGGTGGCTTTGAAATGGAGTAGAAGCCCACTAACAACAACTGGGAGGAGGGAGAATGGTAGTCTGAGATCATCTGGAAGACCACCAGATATCCAACCAGAAAATAAATGTCCAAGAAACCATTATTTCTGTCTCCTTGTTGTCTGGGTTGCAGAAAAGCAATTCAGAGGAAGGTTTTGGAAATGAGCAACAAAATCAGAACTGGAAGACAGAACACTGCTTGTCCCAGCTGCCAATTCTAAAAATGCTGCAGGTCCTTTCCCTTTACTTTGCAGTGGTCAGACTTTATTTTGAGTGCTCTGTCCAGTTATGGGCACTACACTTTAAGATTCAGGAAGGCAGATTCCAACTCAAAATAAGAAAGAAAAAAAAACTTTCTAACAATTAGAGCAGGTTGGCAATGAAACCATTAAACTAGAAACAGTGGACGTGCTCAAACAGCTTAGGGAGCCATCTGTCATTGTTTTAATTTGGATTCCTGCGCTGAACAGGAGGGCTAGACCCATAGGACTGACATGATCCCTTCTGACTTAGGACTCTACACAATGCCCGTGAAGAAACATCACCACTATGTTAATCCAACCACTAGGTGCCAGATGAAGCAACGGGATAATGGAAGGAATGCTTACATGGTTGGCATATATGACATCAGCAAGCCTCTTTTTGACTCCTTCTTTTTGATTCCTTCTCACAGGAGGGACACTCCGAAACCGACATCAACCTTTCCCAACTTGGTGGCTTTTCCAATGCATCAACCTTAGCCAAAACAATGATTATTATATTGCTATTTACATCCCCTTCTTGCTATCCCTAATATGCTATATTGTTCTGGAAGTCAACCTTGGTTGAAACTAAGGACATTAAATAAACCATCAGTGACAGACTTTTAAAAACTTACCATTATTAAATCAAATATCAGAAATCACTGCAGACCTGACTTGGATATTCCAGATTTCTATAAAAACACTTCTGTTCTTTAAAGCAGCCTGACAAGAGAGATTCAAGCCACAATATTCAGGGCCTTTGTACATACCTATTGGATGCGGTATGGCTTACATCGCATCAACAGTCTGCAACCCAACATACAAACATCCTGAAATTAAACATTATGCAGCCAGAATGCCAGCACAATGACTGATGCGCATAGGAGCTAGACTCATTATCTGTCCACTTTAAGAAGGAATGTTGAACACTTTCTAATAAAATGCCCATGAACTCCAAAAGAATTAAGCTTTTGTTTTACTCTCTGTAGGAATTAACAGTATTCCTGACTTCATACCCAACTTTTGTTTCCAGCAAGTAATGACTTCCAGCACGTCAATACATTCCTGTATTTATTCAGTTCCAGTGGCTTAAAGTGGAGCTGTCACAATTAGTAGTGTATAACTCTAGTTCTTCTTGTGAAGAACATTTTCCTAAAATTGTTGATATAGAAATGGGGGTTGTGTTCAGTTTATTTTGGAGTATTTATTTATTCATGTCTACAGATATGCCCTATCACTGGAGCAGGGATATTGTGCCATGCCAAAATGAGACACTGGACTGGACAAAATTATACATTTTCCATTTGAAAATATTCTCTGGGGATCGGACTGTATCAGTTATTATGATCCAAAGCCTCATTTGGGTCCATACGCCTATTTTTTCATTTGCAATTGTCAGCTGGGATAGTCATGTATTAAAGAGTATTCACAAGAGCAACTGGCTTGATTGGCATAAACAGCCATTATTCCTGAAGGGCTATACTAGAGTTTATTTTGAGATGCAGGGACATAGAAATTCAGTTCTGAATTGAAGCTATTCACTGAGGGCAGTACTTCAATCCTCCCCACAGGAATAACTAACCCAGTTATTGATCAAAATAAATGGATCTGACAGCTAGTCATTAATACCAAAAAAGGGTATGCTTTGGAGGACACTCCCTTCCACCATATTAATACTGGTGGAGGACAGCTGTCTCTGGTAGCCCAAACATTAGAAAGTTAAGCAGGGTCAAACCTGGTTAGTCCTTGGATTAGAAACCACCAAGGGTAGACAGGGAAGTCAAAATAATACCCCAGAAGCAGACAATGGCAAAACACTTTTGTACTGTTCCCAATAAAATTGCAGAGATGAGCCTGTGAGGTCTTCATGAGTTAAGCTTGACTTGAAGATGATTTGACTTTGGGTGAGAAACCAACTTTGCTCTTTCATACTTCCCACAGAGAATTCAGTGAGAGCCACTGAGCAGCAAGAGAACCCCTTATGTGCCTAATCTGTATGATATATAAAGTTAATTTTTATGAGGTCAGGCTGTTTATCCACCTAGCCTGAGTACTGAGTTGCACCTGGCCACGGCTCTCTAAGTTTCAGCTGGGCAAGTTGAGCAACTTTTGAACTGGAGATATCAGGAATCGAAACTGGAGCTTTCTGATGGCAAAATGTGTCCTCAAGCACCAAAGCCCCTTTCTAACACTTGCATGAGATTTTTAGAATCATCAGCAAACTGAAATTCCTCTCCCACAACAACTTGGTTTATGGCTTTCCACACTCTAATCTATAATACTTACCAAATGGTCAAATCTGTGTTTCTGTACTCATAAATGCTACTGAACTCTTAGTTCCTTCTATCCATTTCCCGGGTCCCACATCCTGCAATCTCCTCATCACTTTAACTTTTACTGTCTTCACACACTTCCCTCTCAATCTCTCCTACTTAATTCACTGTGTGGAGTGGTTAACTAAATATTAGATCCTATCAAGATTTCCACAGACTATTCACTGTCAAATGTTATCATAATCCCACTATTATGTATTCTTCCTGTGTGTGCTTCTACCTCTGAGTCCATTACTTTAGAACAGTGTTTCCCAACTGTGGCAACTTCCAGATGAGTGGACATCAACTCCAGATGTGTGGACTTCAGCTTCAAGCATCTGACTGGGGAATTCTGGGACTTGAAGATCACACAAGCTGTCAAGGTTGGGAAACACTGCTCTAGACAGTGAATGCCCAGCATCAATTAATTAAAGTGTGTGAAAGCTAGCAGGACTTCAGGTCTTCCACACCAGATCTCTCTAACCTGATGCCCTTCATATGTGCGGGGCTTCAACTTTGAGAATTCTTAGCAAGCCTGAGTACACCTGGAAGGCACCATAAAAGAAAATGGCTTTAATCAACCTCATGGAAGGCCAACTGGACTGATGTTAGACATCACTACAGAATCTCTTCAAAAAGGCTCTTTTCGAAGAGTGAAAGAGCAATGTGCTGTGGCTTCTAATACGAGATGTTGAAAATCTGGAATATATTGCTGCAGCGTGCCTCAAGAGAATCAAATCAATAGGCAACACCCTCTCCCTAAATATGCCTTACTATATATACTTATTATATCTCTCATACCTTACTATTTCTATCTCCAATTGACTGTGGCAGCCAGATACTAGATCTTTAGGGTCCTGCTACTGAAGCACCAGAAAGATCTCAAAAAGCAATGTTCTGATGCCCCGATTCACAAAGTCCAAGGAAATTCTTAACCTCATGCAAAGCGACAAGAGTGTTCATTCTATGGAAACCCAACCTGCTTCCTGTTATTTAGGATTCATAAGTGATTCTTCTTATACTTTAAAGCTTTTTGCCATGTTCTCTGGGAGCACAATTAAGGAGCATAGCTACAACTCTTGTAGATTGCAGATCGGTATGAAAAAAGAGATCTACAGAGAAGAGCAGCCAAGAATTTTAATATCTATCATAACATTTAAATGGTGCAAGTGTAAAATCATTAATATCGAGATGGGTAGATACTGAGCTGTAATTAATTATAAGTTTGCTTCCTTGGAGAGAGGTGCATTGTGACTTTTCTTAACTGTGACTTTTCACTGCGCATGGAGAATTCAATTGATGCCCAGCCTATGACAAGTCTATGACAAATGCTTTTTTAATAAACAAACTTGCCAAACCTACTTCTGGATTTATTTTCCTTTTCCAAACTAATACACAAAACATTTTTCAGAGATGAGATTAGAGGGGTACAGACACCAAAAAAGGCCTCCCAGCAGAGAGGATGACATTGGGGTACAGCTTTCCAGGAAAAGGTTTTGGAAGTCTGAGTTACAGAGCAGCATCCCCAAGGCCAAAGGATGTATGTACGGAACAGGAGCTGCATTTGAAATATGCGGGCCGAATGTGTTATTTTTGCTATAGTATTTTAATGGAAAAATGCCAGAAGCCTGGTTGCTTGTACACACTCCTTTACTATTTGCTCGAAAAACAAACTGCCTCCCCAAATTCTTTTCATGCGAATGGAAACAGTGAGCAGGAGGCCCAGCTATGTTTCCTGAACAGGGTGGTCAGAGCCTAGAGTGCAAAGGAAAGGATGCATGCTGCTTTGCCTGAAAACAAAAACATTACATATATACACACACGCACATGCATGTACGCACACAAGTATGACAAACCATCAACTGTAACAAGGTGGGAGGAGAGGGGGAAAAAAATTTGCAGCATGCACCAGAGGATGCAGGCTGCAAGCCAGCCTATCTTCCACTTTCTTTGTCTCTGTTAACAATTTCACCAGGAATTACATTAAGAGTTCAAATATATGTGGGGAAACAGAATTATATACCATGACCAGGACTGACTTACCCATGGGGTATAAGAGGCACAGTGCCCGGGACACACAATTTTTTTTTAATCAGAACGAATGAACATTAAGTTATTTATTTTCATGCCTTTTAATAAATATTTATCTATTTTCAAGTCTTTTAATAAAAAGCAGACAAGAGATGCACAAAATTTGAACAACCAAGCAAGGGTCTTATTTGTAACCTGTAGGCGTAGTGTGAATACTAACATTTAGAAACTTTGATGGTCTGTGACACACATCCTAATTAATCAGCAAGAACATGTTATTATTACAAAATACTACATATATTATTTACTATTCCCTATTTCTCTGAAAAAAAATAAGGAAACATTGAAAATCAATCGCAATATAATTTTTAATACCATTGATTTCATGGAGGGAGGGGCCCTGGAAGGCAAAGGTGCTTAGACCCTCCCAAAGCCATAAAGGAACCCTGAGAATGACTTGAGTTTAGCTCAACAGACACAATAGAGACAGCTGAGACCATCTTTTCGATGCCTGGTGGATCAAAAGGCTCTCTGCAGGCATAAATATGGCATGGAACTGGGATATTTCAGGGACCTCCCCTCTCCAGTTACATCAACTCATCCCACTAGATCCAGCAGGAGAGGCATGTTATGGGTCCCATCTAGTCAGGAATGTCATTTGATGGGACCCAGGAAGAGAGCCTTTTCTGCCATGGTGCCCACCCTTCGGAACATCATTCCCCCAAAATTTAGACTGGTCCCTACCCTTCTGGCCTTTGGCACAGGCCTGAAGACTTGGTTTTGCCATCTTGCCTGGGGATGTGGCAGTGGTGATGTAGAGCCTACTAAATGGGTAAACTGGATTGCACTTTTGCAGATGATGGTTCTAATAGTTTTCATTGTTTTTAATGTGTTTCAATGGTTTTTGTTGTATGATTTTGGTTTATTTTTTGCATTTTTGTGTGTGTTTTAACTGCAAACTGCCCAGAGTGACATTTGTGAGATGGGTGGCAATATAAATTGAATGAATGAATGAATGAATGAATGAATGAATATAACAGAGGAAGGAGAACAGCTAATTCTTGTTGACAGGGAGACTTGATGAGATGGAATGTGGCCTCCTGCCAGAAGATGGACATTTATGTATTATTTATTTGCATGTAGTCCTCACTTACTGACTGCCTTGATCAGTGACCATTCAAAGTTACGACGGTGCTGTCCCTCAGTTATGTGACCACCATTACAGTCACTACATGTTATTTTGTCCCTGACAAAGGGATTACAAGAGAGTAAGCAGGCACACAATGGGGAATACACATTTAAAGCAATGCACTGGTAGTCACAAGTGCGCTATGCAAACAGCCCAGTGTATTCCCCATTGTGTGTCTGCTTACTCTCTTGTAATCCCCTTCTCTCCACTGAATATAAATACAAACATTAATTCCCTTCTTGCTAATTATCCTAGCGCTGGGATGAGCATTCCAAAGGGTGAGGGAGTGGGGAAAAGGAAAGCACAGTCATGGTCACGTGATTTCTCACTTAGCAACCACTTCGCTTAGTGACAGAGTTGGCAATTCCAATTGTGGTAGTTGAACGAGGACTACCTGTATTTCGCTTTTATGTCCTTTAACATATACCTATTTCATATTCTTTGTATTATTTCAACTCTTCATCCTGCTGCATTGGCTAGATTCACAAAGATTAAGGACTTGATATCATAGAAGTTCCCCACTGATTTCTACACATAGTGTCTTGAACCTATTTATGTCTCTAAATAAAAACTCCTTGAGTGAAAGGAAAGTCCTGCTGGGTTAACACATACAGGCACTTCAAATCCCAAGACATCTCTTACAGCTCTATGAGGATATGGTTTCTGAAATGGATTTCAGTATTGTTTCACCCCGAAGAGAATGAAAAAGGCTTCAATATTTAAAGCAAGAAAAAGAAGAAATAGGAAAAATCTATTTTCTTAAATTAGAAGATATCTGGCTAACCCCGCTTCCTAATAATTCACTGTATTCTTATAAATTCATCATCTACGCTTCTGGTGGCTTCACAGATCAACACTTCCTGCTCACTAACAGAAGATGTCAGAATGAGGAAAAATAGACCTGCCTCCCTCCTTGGTGAATCAAATGGATCTTTCTGTCGACAAGGGGAGATCAGTGGCAGAAAAACAAAGGACGGAGTTAATAATACAGAGAGCAACTGTGTTATTGGCGACTGGATCTAAACCCCCATAGTGCTACTGGCTGGCAAGGAGTTGCTGCTATTACTTTGCTTAAGTGCCTCCTTTTCTATGCCTCCTTTCCAAATGGAGACGTTCTAATGCAATGTGCAATGCATAGGACTGACAGGAAATGCATAAATCTGATTTGTTTTGACATAATAATCAATGCTCCAAATACAGAGAGGCTTTCGATTGGAACTCAACAGAAATTATATTGAAATTATTAAAAATTTTCCTGTGTGGGAGAAAAAAAAAATACTCTTCCAAACCCTGGCAACAGTAACTACTATTTCAAAGGCTAGCTATGTAGTAGTTTGCCAATCACGGGCCTACTTCTCCATCACTCCCCATTTTATTAAAATCACTGCTTCACATCCCATGGTTGAGCACTTAGCTTAAAGTCTCTCCTCAAATCTTGGAAGACACCTATCTGGGATTACTGTTATACCTATATTAAGACAAAGGAGAGAAGGGAGAGAAGAAAGGTTGGATCAAACAAAGGTGTGATGGAATGGAATTATGAAGGCCGGGCTCAGGGAGATAAGCATTTTCTTAGCTCGCCGCAAGAGCGTGGGAACTGCAAGAGGATGAAGCTGGCACCTCCCTGAGGAATTCACACTGTTGTGGCTGGCTGACTTGGGAGCTGGGGTTTCAGTCTGGGGAGATTCTTGCTAGAGGTTGTAGCTAATAAACATAGCTGAACTGATTTTGCATTGTATCTTGGAGTTCCTTGGGCTAGGCCTGACAAAAGGGTTCATCTGGTCTGTGTCCTGTATTTGGACGGCCAAAGGCAGGATATCACGGCATGGCGAGAGCCTTTTCCTACAACTGTTTCCCCACAACTGATACTCTGCCCCTGAGTATGAAATTCTATAACCCTTCTCCAAAACTCATCCACAGATGTTACCTCCTAGGGTAATAAAACATCTGCTACTCCAAAACCAAGTGTGGAGAACTCCAACAATGCAACATTCCATAATCACAGAGCAAACCCTCTGATTTATTCTCTATGACTGCATTCGATCCCATTTAAATCTCATGTTAAGCTACTTCCCAGGAGCTCCAGTTTTGCAGTCGTAACTTCCACAGACAATGAAGAAGGGAAGACATGTTTCTGAGGCTGTTCACCACTGTGGCAAGCAAGGAGATGGTTTCGTCTCACACAAATTGGCAGACTTCCCTTCCCTTCCAAGCTCCCATAGTCTGAAACTCTCTAGCAAGGGTTGTACTTCTTACTCGGACCACCAGGCTCACTTCTCATGTCACTGTGTGGTCCTTTCCCTTAATTGTGAAAAGACAAATTGCAGGGAGCATTTGAAAGAAACCCTGCAATCAACAGCAGCTGTCTGGAATTATTAAAACCAGATATGCTGGCTTCTATCATCTCAGTACCACCACCCCCATCCCCGAACTTCTCCAGCTCTTCAATTTCCTATTTCATTTCCCCCTTTGCTTGAATTTTAGACTGTAAACTCTCAGGGGAAGGGTTCTGTTCTATACTCTATAAAGCATGAAAGGCATTGATGGTGTTACAGAATGACAAGACGGAATGACTTTCACAGCATACAGATTCATTGTGATCAAGCACATAAATAAAACAGAACACTCTGTAGCTTGGAAAAATTATTACTGAGAATCAAACCGTTATGCACATAAGGAGGAAACCCTCCGTCTGAACTCATTTCTGAACACAGATACTTCTCTTAAAACAAGAATCTTAAAAAAACTGTTGATCGCTGTTTACTTTAAATGTCAGAAGCACTGTAATACACAGAGACACAATTATCTCAAAATGCATGCCGTTACTTTAACAGTACAAATGTATGCACATTATCAATAGTGGGGGGCTCCTATTATGCTTCTCTTTCAGTGTTTCTCATGGGAATGGAGCAGCAAAGCTGTAGGGTGAACACTATATTTCTACTGTTTTAGACCAAGAATCATGGGCTCTGGCACTTTAAACTCTGCCTTTCAATAAATAAAGTTCAATTGCCACCAATTATGCTTCTTAGCTTTTAGCTGTTGAAAAAATATACTTCCCTGATGACCCATACCTAACAAGAAGGTTCCATCCAAGCACAGGAGAGAGATCTGAGCCATACATGTCAGCAGTGGTGGTGGTGGTGGTGGTGGTATTATTATTATTATTATTATTATTATTATTAAATTTGTACACTGCCCAACTTCATTTTAAATTGCTAGGCCTATTTCAGAACTTATTTACTGGCACGATTCCTTCCTTCCATATACAGGTATTCCTTGCTTAATGACCGCTTGTTCAGTGACCAGTCAATGTTACGACAGTGCTGAACAAATGGTACTTACGCCCGGTCCTCGAAATTCCGGCCACTGCAGCACCCCTGAGGTCATGGGTGCTTGGCAGCCTGCCTACATTTACAACCGCAGGGTGCACTTCAACTCCCCCCACCCAACTATCTCCCCCATCTCTACCCCTCGCCCTCCACCACCCTGCCATCCTGCCCCCCCGACTGCCCCACCTGACCTTTCTTCCTCCTGCTGCTGACGAGGTGCACCTGGCTGAGGCAGCTGCTGGCTGCTGGTGTTGGGAAGGCCTCCTTCGGCCAGCAGCTGCCTCACAAAGGGCCAGGCCGGGCGCGCCTTGTCAGCAGTGGGAGGAAGAAGTCGGCAAAGGTCAGGTGGGGGCAGCGGAGTGCAGGGGGGAGTGCAGGGCAGAGATGGGGGGGAGACAGGTGGGTGGGGGGAGGTGAAGCGGAGGTGAGTGTGGCAGGGCAGGAGAAGTGTGAAGTCCTGGCCTAACAGCTACAACTGGGACTACTGGAACTGCTGTTGCTAAGTGATGCGGTCATATGATGTTTCGCCTAATGACCACTTTGCTTAGTGACAGAAATTCCAGTCCCAATTAGGGTCGTAACCCGAGGACTACCTGGAACCAGTGTCTTTGCCTCCCTTTTTTTTCCTAGTCAAGCTCATCAGGTAATGACAGAGAGATCATTTCGCAGAATGTCTACTAGAGCTTAGCACTCTCCACTAAAAGCATTCACTTGGATCTCAGAAAAAGGCAGTTGAGATGCCCCCAACTAAAATTTCCCAAGGACCCCACCAATATGGAAGGCATCAAGCAAGCTCCATTGTGAAGTCTTCTCCACTCACACCTGCTTCTTCCAAATAAGTTTTAACGTAAAGAAAGAAGGCAGTAGGCCTGCACAGGGTGGAAGGTGAGTTGGTGAAGAAATGCTTGCTGCCTCCTCTACCTCTGAAGGTGTCACTACGAAAATTATGGTCAGGCATTTATTAACTGATGAGCAGGGGTGCAGGACCTGGCTGACTGCTCACGGGACAGAGGTACTCATCCAATCAAACAGCAATTCTAAGAAAGATAGCAAGAATTTAAGACCTTAAGAACGACTGCTCAACAAGATGTGAAAAATAATTGGTCAACCTGTTGTGAAATGATGTGGTAAACTGCTTCCAAGTTCAGTAAGTTCTTGAAGAAGCTGCAAAACATAAGGCATTTTTTTCATGATCCAGATTGCTATACTTTACACATTCCATCTCAAACCATACATCCTCAGCTAAAGTACATTTTATTTGGGTGCAAACTGCAATACATTCTTCAAGGTATTTCAGAAACACAGATTTTTGGTTTTGCTCTTCCTCTCCCCCTCGCGTGTCATTACGCTTTTGTGCAGTACAGTAAAAAGGGAATGTCTTACCCACCAAGAAGAAACAATTTCACATTAAAGACACTGAGTTACAGACTACCTTCTCACCCCTTCAAGATAATCAGAGCAGATGTGGACAGTTAACAATGGCTGAATTGCACCTTATTCAGAAATGCTGCTATTAGGGCTGCTAAAAATAAATGTTTTAAAAAATCAGGGCTGGCTAATCTTAGAAAACTTGGTTTTGCATCGCTTTGTAAACTAAGCTTCATGAATCAGTTGAAATGCTCTAGAGCGGTGTTTCTCAACCTTGGCAACTATAAGATGGGTGGACTTCAACTCCCAGAATTCATATTGGCTTGCAAACATTGCCCACGAGACCTAATGTGATCATCGGTACGGACTCTATGCAATTCTGGGAGTTGATGTCCACCCATCTTAAAGTTGCCAAGGTTGAGAAACACCGCTCTAGATAGTTGCACATTCTGGACTATCTTCTCCCTTTAAACAGCACTAGCAAAATCACCTAATTCTAGAATTGCCTTTTTATTCCTTAGTTACAAAGGCTAACATAAGAAGCTACAGAAGAGGAGAGAGAATAGAAGGCATGGAGTCTGAGACATACCTCCCCTGTGGGAAAATACAAAATGTCGGTGTATTGGCCTGAATCTGAAAGCACGACATCCAAAACATTAAAAAAATTGGGAGTGCCATTAGAAGCTCCCACCCTGGAATAGAGCATCTGCCATTATTTCCAATTGGCTTGCAAACACTGCCCACGAGACCTAATGTGATCATCGGTACAGACTCTATGCAAAAAGAAATTCCATCCACTCCACGTGAACATGGAATGGAAAGGACAGCCAGAAGCTAAAATTTAAAACAAATTTCTGTATGTTCCCGAGGCAAATATTCCCCAAACTGGCGTTGGTGAAACCAGGGAAAAGCGAAAGGAGCCTTAAGGAAATTCAAAAGCCCTGCCTATTCCGAATATGAATCCAATTTGGAATTCCCCTTCGCCTCTTTTGAACTGCTGCTAAAGGGGACTAGACCCCCCCATCTATCAAGCATCAGTCCCAGTTTGGTCACTTGAACCATTTCAATTTCAAATTGAACAGGAAGGTGGAGAATGAATGAATGAATGAAATGAATATCAGTGCTTCTAAGCCAGAGGGAGAAGAGCTCATGGAATGTGGGATAGGGAGGCAGTGAATTCATTCTCTTATTCACATGGTACTTATGTGCAAAATTTAGACTTTCCCCAGCTCCTCGTTTCTGACAGTGAACAAGGACATGAAGCTCTTCCAGTTTTGCAAACTGAAGCTATGTTCAGTCATGGCTCTGGAAATCTAGGATGGAGAAACCCTGAAGTTGTGGAGGTTGCAATCAACTGGAGTCAGTATAAACCTTGAGACAGAATCTCCCCAAAAACAGAAGCATCTTTAAAAAGATGGCTAAGATAGATCAGTTTATAAAGCATAACAATTGTTTTTAACTGCAGAAGTTTGCAAACTTGACCAGAGAAACCAGACTTGGAAAATCAAAGCATGACTCTCCAATCCTGCCGCTCTGAGTCATTAAAAAAAAAAAAAGACAATTAACACTAATAGTATCAAAGTAAAGATAAACAGTCTCATCTCACGCTGGAAATCATTCCAATAGATCACCGATGCTCCTTAATTTAGATCTCTTTGTAGGTGGAGGTGAAAATAAATCACCCAAGGTTTTTTGCTCACCGCTCCAGGTACAATACAGTTGGGATCCATAACAGAGAAGACCAAATTTGTTCCAACTCCACAGTGTCAAAGCAAATTTCTCCTTAGTGAATCCGAGCTGTTCACATAAAAGGACCACATTCTGAGTTACAGGAATTAAAAAAGTCCTCAAATAAAAATAAAATTGTCAAAGGTGGAAGAGAACGTAATCATCTAATACATTACATTTGCGCATCACTTTAAGCCAGGAATCCTAGTTTTATAAAACCACAATGTGAAGAATGTTATGCTGCTGCACGTAGCTTTTATCCACTCATTGTGATTTTTGGTTTATTCAGTGTTCGGTAAAACAATTTCTCTCTAGGCGCTGGACAAATTAAAATTAAAAAAAAAAATCAAGACTTTGCAACATAAAAACACCAAACATACACATATACCAGCATAATGTTTAATATATGGCATGACTTAGAAAAACTAATTAAAGAAGAATTGGAGTTGGCACTGTATCATGGGGATTAAAAATCAGCTAAGGACAGACATAGATTCCAGGCACAATGAAGATATCAAATCCTAAGGCAGTGTTTCTCAACCTTGGCAGCTTTAAGGTGAATGGACTTCACTCCCAGAATTCTGGGAGTTGAAGTCCACTCATCTTAAGTTGCCAAGGTTGAGAAGCACTGTCCTAAGTGGATCTTTGGAAATGCATCTTCATTTAGCCTCCTTCAAACTTTCTAGTGAGGAAGCTCTTGCAGGAAGACAAAGAAAAATCAAATTAGCAAATAGTTAGGAATATATGGAAGGAAACATTTTTTCAAGTTCCAAAGTTCAGAAAACAGGACTTTATAATCCAAAACAGAACTCTGAATTGGGCCTTGAAAACAATTATAAACCAGCACAGTATGAACATATGCCTTGCCCTAATTTTGTGGTAATTTGCAGTAGACCAAACTTTGATTCTTACATCCAAAGAACTCAAACTTGATGAGGCACACTGAAGCTGGCTTATTTGGTTGCAATAAACCATATTGCAAGGTTGAAATATTTCAAAAGCTTTCCACACATTGTGTGGTTCTGACTCACACAAGCTAAGTCACAAAGAAGGAGGAAAAATGGGCTGCATGTATAATTGTGGTTTCTTAAGTCAGGATTCTTGCTTAAAGTGATGCACAAACCTGTTGGCCTCAAACTAACAAACAGGCTGATTCAGAGAAAAAGGCAAGTTGACTTACGGTTGGGAGAAACTAGAGCAAATAAAATCCCTTTATAAAAAGTCATTCCCTTTTAGAGAAGCAAATATTCTACTGGAATCTAACAGTAGATTAGATTGTGATTCCACAACCCTTCGTAAAAGATCCTGTTCTTCAGACCTTAATTAAAATGGATCCAAAGAAGATAGGATATTCCTACCAGGGTTGAAGGAAAAGAAATAATGGGAAATCAGGTTAAGCAATATTTCACAATACTGGAAGTTAGTATGGAGCACAGAGGCTGAACGCAGTTTCCCAATTCACCCAGCTACTCATTTGACATGATGAAAGCCTCCCAAGGGCACCATAAGGTGGTCATAAATCATGGTTCTACTTGACAAAGTGGGCCAGTGTGTGAGCTCATTAGCAAGAAGAGAGGTTTCTTCTGAGGCTCTTGCTCCTTAAATTCATAAATTACCAGACAATTATGGCAGGATATCAATTCACTTTACAAGAAGAGTGGTTAGTATTAGTTCCATAGTTGCCTGAAGAAAAATTAAAGGCTCCACAGCAAATCAAGTGAAGCTACTTCTAACCTGCCAGGGCAGAAGTCCACCCTGGTTCCTTCTTCCTCAAAGGAGGAAAAAATGGCAGGTAATAAGAGCATGGGAGCTGAGATTCCTGTTTTGAAGGGAGGCTGAAGGAGATCCAATCCCCACAACATCTATAATCTTTAATATTCTAATCTGATCCTCATCCACAATCCTGTGAGTCCTAATGGAATACTTGACTGCAGGATTGGACTCTCTGGGAGAAAAATAGCTGCCTTGGGAATTTAATTTACAATGGGCCTCAACCACATCTGGATGAGGGCCAGCTACTGAGATAGTTGTTGGAGAAAACTGAGAGTTGTTTCAGCCTGCCTTATACTCTATGGCCCCAATCCTCTGATCATGAATGATTTATCAGAATATTTTGACCCTTTATGAAAATTCTCTTTAAGGTTATTACATGTATCGTTGGTATATATCACCAGAGAAATTGTCTAGAATGTATAAAGGTACCTCAAATCTATGCTGGAAATGTGAATAACAAGAAGAGACATTTTATCATGTTTGGTGGATATGTAAAAAAGCTAGAAAATTCTGGATTCAGATATACACACTGATTCAGAGGATTTTAAAGATTAATATACCGTTGAGACCAGAGCTTTTTCTTTTGGGATTGATGGACAAACAGCTGAAAAAAAGTCATGGAACTTTGTTTTTGTACATGATAACTGCAGTGAGATTATTGTATGTACAAAGATGGAAAGATTTGGCAATACCTACGATGGAGGAACGGTTGGTGAAGATGATGGAACTTGCTGAGATGGCTAAATTGACTTCTTTGATCAGAGAAAAGACAACATATATGTTTATTGCTAACTGGAAACTCCTTATGGACTTTTTGCATAAAACAAAAAAAATGAATTTATGATTTATGGTTTTGATGATTAGATAGGATAGAGTACAGAAAGAAAGAAGTTATGTTGTAACCAGAGAGTAAGAGGTAAATTTATAATTGTACTTATAACTGCTGTAAAGAAGATTGGAAGCTACTTCTTTCTATTTCTTTTCATTCTTTCTTTTTGCACTTTTGGCTTTTTTTGTTTGTTTTCTTTTTTCTTTACTTTATATTTTGTTAGTTTTCTCCTTTTACATTTTTTAAATAAAAAGTATATAATACTTTGAGCCTTGTCTGCACCACAACTGCACTTCTAGCCCAACCCTTCTTAGATACAGTACTGTATTTCTTGGTTCTGGAATGACAAACTGGGTTCTGTATAACTCTTTGGAACTTGTATCTCTATAGGACTGATTAATTCTTGATCTCAGTCAACTGATTATTCTTTCTCTTACTGTCTGCATCTCTGCTGAACAAAACATAGGACTATATTCACAAGCTATAAAGTCCAGAGAAAAATTTAAGTCGTGTATGTGTGTGTGCTGGAATGGGGAGGAGATCAAGTTGAAACCTGCTGATAAGGGCCTATATGCCAATGTGCACTTTACTATAGGTATCACATTTAAGAGGAGATGCACACAGAATGTATGGATAAGGCTTCTGACAAGCATACAGCTGAGAAGATCTAGGCTGCTTCAGCTGGACATCTGAAAACTGGACAACGCACATCATTTGAACCCCTCCAGATTATCTTCTGAAAGATTTTTACAACAGCCTGAAACTACCAAGGAAGAAGACTCTATAGGATTTCCTTTGGATGTTTTCAATGACTATACTACTTCTTTTGTGTAGCTATTCCAAATCCCAGTTTTGATCCCCAGAAATGTTACTAAGAGTTATCAGGAACATACCTAATTCTCTTCCAAAGATGGGGTGGTGGATTTAATGTTTCCTGAGCTATTTATTCACTACTTGCGTTTTAAGTTGTTACTGATTTTCTTTTCAATGTTTTCAGAAATGTATTGTTTTAAATGACATCAAAGACTTCCCACAAAACCAGAGAAGTCAGGTTATTGGGCAGATTGTGGTTGGTGAGGTTACCATCATGCCACAATGTCTTAAGTTATTAGGTTTTCCCCTGCTAAGATGATATTCATGGACAATAATGCCATATTGAGAATGTTGACTCATCAAGAAGGTGCCACGTAGGCAAAAGGTGCTGAAATATATAAAGTCAAACAGTGTTTTGGAGAGAGCTAGTATGTGTCAAAATAATGTCCCTTCCCCATGGAAATTGCAAAATTTTAAAAGATGACAAAGAAATGGCAGAATACTCAACTCTTATATTGGCTTAATGTTCTGAGAAAAGGTTATGTGTTTCTGTGAAGAGCAGGATGAATAGGCAGACTGAAGCCAGAGATTAGTAAAAATTTGATCTGGAAATTTAAATCTCCAGAGCCATATTAATTGCTAATTAGAGTATAAAGAATTTAGCCAACTCTTTCTGCTCATCTTTCAGAAATCATGAAGTTCCAGACAACTGGAGAAGAACAAACATCCCTAATTTAGAAGGGGACAAAATTTGGGAACCATGTCTCAGTTGGTCTGATATGAAGTCCTGGAAAGACGTTATGACATCCTCTAAACTTACGTGAGGATTAGCAGAAGGCAGGATAGATCTGTCAAGAACAGCATCGGTGTTATCCTATGTGCTCTTTGATAGTCTACAGCAGTATTTCTCAACCTTGGGAACTTTAAGATGCATGGACTTCAACTCCCAGAATTGCCCATCTGAAAGTTCCCAAGGTTGAGAAACATTGGTCTACAGAAATGAGAAAACAGGCGAAAACTATGCCCAGGAGCACAACAGAATTGTGATTCCCATTTAAAGTCCTCTGTTGTTCTAGAAAGTTCTGATATGGGTTCTGCACAGGTGCACTACCTATAGCTGTGCGGTTACAGAGACCATGCTTACAGACACCATGGAGAAGAAAAAAACCACAATATTTTCTTTCACGCGTCATCATCACTAGCCTCAACTAGGATGACCTGTAATATAAACAAGGCTTTTTGATATGGTTTCATGCTCGTAGAATCTGGTTCCAAAAGAAGCTGGACCGATCAATTTATGAAGGCTTTTCAGAAGGCCAGTAAAACAGTTTCTTGCTGTAGTTCTCAGGCTTTTAACACTGGCCTACCATGATTTATTTAGCTGACAGTTGGCTCTATGAATCTGATCGTAATAAGGCAAGTGGTGGGCATATGTTTACAATATAATCTTGTACTGGGACAACAATTAGCAATGTATTTTAAGTGTGTCTGTTTGAAAACAAGATGCTCTTTAAAACCAATTATATTATGAAACAGATACCTTTGAAAATACCAGGCTTGCTTACTTGCAATTATTAGAGCAGAATTAGTTTTTGCTGTGAAACAGGTAGTGACAGTGCTTTGCGATGTTCATAATTTCCGATATAATGGAAAGTTTGGATTCTTAAACATTTTGTAGAGAGTGAGGAAGATGACTTGGATAGAGATATGCAGGTGCTAGCAAAGGGGCTGAAGCATTTTTTTAAAGTCCAGAATGTCCAGATAACATTTGGAAGCATCTCAGACAGACACCTCCCTAATTCGCTGGAGTGTGAGGAAGAGGAGGAGGAAGTACAACACAATAAGACTTGCAGGATTCTGTTATTACAGACAATCCCAATAAAAGGAGTTCTAGCCTTCCGGTGGAGTTGATTTCCTGGTCTGGTCTACCTAGTGAGTTGAAACATCTCATCTTTAAAAAAAACAACAACAACAAATAACCAAGAATTGCCCATATAACTGAAGGGAAACTATTATTTTGCTTGTTCATTAACACTTTCATGTTGAAGCAATTACAAGTATTTTTACACTGATCTAAAAGTGTCCAGACCTAAATATATATATATATATATATATATATAAAATGGACCTATTACTCTTGTTACTTTCCAAGAACTCATACTAGACTTGAACATAATCTTCTGCAGATCCCAATGGTAGATCAGAGATAATTTACATTAAAATAGTACCACTCTTTACATTATTGGGAGAAGGAAAAGGTTGTCTTTAATACTTTCTACTTAACATAGCATACTAAAGCTAAAAGCTTAAAAAAAAAAAAAGACAAACCTTCACATCTGAAAAACAGCCTATCAACATAAATGAGTTTGCACAAAATGGCAAGTAATTTAGTTATATGCATGAGAAGGAATATGCCAGTAAGGGTCTAAGCACACCTACAAGAAAGAATAAACTAGAATTTATTTTCAAAACAGCAGATTTCTGGTTTGTCCTTGTGTGCAAATCTGGAATTATGTTTTTAAATAAGCTCATAAACAAGCAAATTGTTTGGATGGTTTTTGAAGTCTGCGCTGTTTTTTTAAAACCACAATTACTCACTCATATATAAATGACAAATCAAGCTTTGCATGAGTTCATTCCTACTCATGCAATTCTAAATTCTGGCTTATCATTACATGGGAATGCAGCCACAGTGTGAACAAAACAATCTAGTGAATTTCAAGTATTATTACTCTCTCTTGGTGACAACTGCTCATCATGGTCAAGTTGTATTACTAATCTCACTCCATAATGAAGAAAGAGGAAAAACACCATGCTCTGTCCCAAATATTTATTCATTTTATGAAACCAAAGCAAAAAAAAATAATAATAATGTGAAATATACATATGTATTCTTCTTGTGATACCTGGTGGCAGATGACTGCCTACTGTCATGATAAAATTATTAGCAAGAGTAAGAGGTATTAATCATAGATCCAGCAAGTCCCTATTACTAGAAAAATAAAATATTCTGAAGTCCAAGGAGTCAATTCTAGATCTATATATGCTAGATCTATTAAGTACTTCAGCTTTCAAGGATGGAAATTATATTTCCAGGTACCAGATAACAATTTATTGGAGGGTCTTCCCAGATTAATACTTTGCCTTCAGAGCTGAAAGGGAAATCAAAAGATCTTTTTAGCTTGCATGACTTGAAATCCTAATGTTCCCATTCAAAGAATAAATTTAGCCCAAGAACTGGAGGCCCACAAGCTCAGCCACAGAGCCCTTCTTTCATTTTACATTTTATTTTAAAAAGTTCTGTCTTTCTATATCCCCACCAAGCTAGCAAATTTTAATCAAGGTGCCATTAAAACTTACAGCCCGTGATTCACTTGCTAAGCAAAAGAAAGCAATTTTCAAACATGGCCCTTGCATACAAAAAAGTCTAAATGTCATGAAAGTCTTTGGCTAAAGCAGTCTGAACACTGAATGGGTTATATGCATCATCACCGCCACAACAGGCACTTGGCCACCAGACTTTGTACTTAATTCAGAAACAAAACACTCTAAAATAAGGGCATACTTTCTAATGCCCAGGAGACTTCCTGGTACAGAAAAATGTTATTTCTAAATTTAAAAGAATATTGCAAGGAACAATTCCAAAATGACCTGGCAAATGCCCAGGTGCTCCCAAGTTCTATAGCATACTGAGATGCCAGTTGGAAAAGGAAATAAAAACGAAGTGGGGGGATTTGGGGATAGGAAAGAGAAGAGGCTGTGGATCTGCTTTAGCTTTTAGAGCTTAGAGCAGGCTTGTCCAGACAGATGTCCCCAGTGGCCCATCTTGCCTAGGATAACAGGAATTCTTGTAGTCCAACTCAGCTGGAACACTTGGAGATACGTGCCATGTCATAAAACAAGCCTGTCTTTTGGTTCAACACTTACATATTTTGGAAGGAAAGGGAAAACAGCCTCTTTTCTCTTCCTCTTTTTTTCACAAGAGCCTATCTCCCCATCATATTGCTATAAAAGTTTCACATATTTAGGACTTGCTGCCCCACAGCCAAGTGCTCAAGCTTTACAGGAGCCACAGAAAGGCTTCTGCTATCTAGCCCAGTATTCTGACTGGCAGAACAAGTCCAAAGTCTCAAATAGTTATCACACATTTGCTTGATTCTTTTAGCACGAAAGGGGAAAACCGACAGCCGGAAGAGAAACATTATTTTATTCTTCTCCTCAAAACTATTCTCAACCTCCCTCCCTTACAACAAGGCCTTAATATGACTACATGATTCTAGGCCTTTTGTCCTTAACAGGATCAATGCCTTTTAGAGGATGGGTATCAATGTGATGTTCTATCTATGTCTAGTTTGTATAACGTTATGACCAACACTAGGCTGGAACAGGTCATAGGTGTGGCAGAATACACTTCCAGCCCCTGGATTCCCCTATAGAGAAATTATCAACAATCTCCAGTCTAGTGCACCAATCAAAAAACATACTATCCTTACCAACCCCCCCAATCCTAAAGTACAAGACTAACTACAAATGCTATAGTTTGATGTGTTGATGAACACTACACCAGGAAAGACAACAACAACAACACAAAAATGAACTAGTCTAGATGTGACTTGTAGGCCATGAAGACTCTGGATAGTAAAGCGTTCTTCCTACTTACCTCCCTAATCCAGCAGGTTTCCACTCAAGAGCAAGAACGTAGCCAAAGAAAAATGTGTAATGAGAATGAGGGATATTAAATGAAATGTAGCTGGCAGGAAGTACTGGTTGGAGAAATGGAGAAAATGCCAGCCATTTTAGATTTCTGGACATGTTTTTTCACAGACATTAACTTTCTTCCCCCTGTCTTTCAACCTCAAGTTCAAAAAAAGTAATAGAGCTGAAGTTGTCTGCTTTTTGGAGAGAAATACTAGGAGAGAAGTCAGCAAATACTCAAGTTACAGACTATTTTAGGATTTAGGATAAAACAAACAAACCTAGATAACAAGACTTGGGAATGCTTGGAAAAAATCTTATCGAGCAGCAGAAACTCAAAAATTCCAGTGGGCCAATTTAGCAATGTAAGTAATATAAATTACACACACGCACACCCCGCTCAAAGTTAAGAGAACAACAACAAAATCTTACCTAGTAAGTGTGTACTCCCTGAGTCCTGAATGCAGGTTCATGGCAGAAAAGGTACCTATACATCCACGCAACCTTTTGTCTCGACCAATCTTCCACGTTACGAAGAGCGGGCTGTTAGATGAGATAAAAAAAGAAGAATGACCAGCGTGCTACCTAATTGGATCACGCTTCCTATCCTGGAGAACCAAATTGTGCCTGTGAAATGGTGGTGTCCCCATTACCAGAGAATCACCAACATTTGCTTTATGCACCCTTCTCCAAAATCCTTAGAATAGATGAGAATATTTTTCTTGGTGCTTTCTAAGCTTGCTAATCTTTCTGAAGATGTTTTGTTACCAGACTATGTAACATCATCAGTGCAGGTGGGAGTGGAATTTGTTGCTATTTATACAGTTTGTCTTACTAGCTTCATTGGAGTATTGTTTCTTCCTTGATTGCTTTTTGGGTGGGATACAGTTTGTTCTTTGATTGTTCTTGTTTATCTGGAGCTGGTTCCTGCTCCTGAGTGTTGGCTTTTGGGACGTGATGGGAAAGGATATGTTTAAGGCTTATTTTCCTTTTTCCTTGACCTTTTGTTGCTTTCTTTCTTGAATGGCTTATAGAGAGAGCATATAAGCAGCCCGCAAAGTCCACTCCCTTCCACACTGATGATGTTACCTAGCCTGGCAATGAAATGTCTGCAGGAAGAGAAGCAAGCTCAGAGAACACCAAGAACCCAAGAACTCAGCCCTGAGCTATATATATATGCTCTGTTATGAGAATATGTTTCACCACACCTGATTGTAAATGGTAATATTTCAGCACTGGTATCATTATTCATAGAAAGTGAATTGGGAATGTCTGTTCTGCCAAGACTTGGACAACCTTTTTTGGACAAAAAGGTTTATTCAATCTTCGATCAGCGTAACAAGAGCCCACTGCTCTTGGAGCCAAAGACAAGACCAAAATTATATTCGATTCCAATTAATTTCAATTTAATGAAAACAATTACAGCACTCACATATATTTAATAATTTTCTATTTCTGTCATATTACAATTTACAGTTGGTTTCAATTAAGGGAAGCTGAAACTAAGCCTTTCAAAGGACATTGGTTATGTATCTCTTGAGTAGATTTTGAGGAGGAAATATTAGCATTTTCCTTCTATCGTTCGCACACAGGTTCTCTTTCTTTCTTTTTTTTTAACAGATGTGGAACTGGGTATCCCAATTATTATTATTTATAGTCATGATGAGCAGATGGCTGCTAGGATAAAAATGTACAAAGCTTCTTGGATCAGATCAAAGACCTACTAAGAAGTCCAGCTCTCTGCATCCAAGATGGCCAACCAGATGTTGTGAAAAAGCCCATAAAACAGAAGGAAACACTCTGTAGGACTCTGAAGGTAACACTATGTAGGACAGACAGGCAGAAGGCTTGCAGAGCACATCCATGAACACCAACTAGCAGTCAGAAGACATGATGAAAACTCCTTAATCTCACAACACATGGACAGACTTAACCATAGTTTCAACTGGGAAACTGTCAGCATCTTAGACCAAGCTAAAGCCAAAAATGCGAGGGAATTCCTGGAAGCTTGGTGCTCAGACAAGGCAGCCGTCAACAGGCACACAGAGATAAACAACATCTATACACTATTCAAAAGAGACAACAGAAAGGAAAACAAAAGAGCAGAACATCTTACCAGCAATCATCACCCAGATACGCAGAGATTAACACCAAGATTATCACCAGGCATACAATCAAGCAGTAAATAATACCCTAATCAAGGAACTATGGAGGGGGGGGGGGAACCCACCACCAACACAGGCAGGGCAAGCCACTGTATATAGAGAGAGAGCAAACTCCACTCCATTCTAGCACTGAGGATGTCACCTAGCTAGGTAACAAAACATTTGCAAGAAAACAACCAAGCTCAGAGAACCCCAAGGACTCCACAAAACACTATTTCTCATATCGAACCCTCACAATATTAGGCATATCAGATTAAAATATTATGGCACTGGATTATCTGACAGTGTATAGAACTGCTGCAATATAGTCTTTCACAGATAGGTTGATGGGAGCTTTAGTTCAAAAGGACAATGAGTTGGGAGAAGCATTTTAAGGGACAATTGTGCAAAACTAAGCAGAACTTTGTTGTGCTGTTATTGCCTGAACCTCAGATGGGCAGGGCTGTGCACCTCCAGTCCCATTTGATTTTATAAGGTATCATATCAATTTTGCCACCCTACTAGAGACAGGTAGAACAGTATATGACCAACCCTCTAGTTAAAGAACAGGTATGGCAAGCTCAGTTGCCAGTCAAGCAAGCAGACTCCATGTCTTCATCAGCTTCGGTACAAAGAAGAAGATGAAAGAAACAACATAAACATAGTGTATAGGGCTCTATTCAGCAGGCCGCAGTAAGTTTCCTCACTGAGAAACTAGATAATTATAGGGTAATTTATTCTGTTTAAGCTGCTAATTTTCAAGTTGCCTGCTGTGAGAGAACTGCTAGTAATAAATAAACTTGATCACTTAGTGCGCCATCCTTATGCATTGTACTCTGCAAAGATGACATCAAGCCATTGCCACAAATGAGTTACATTATCCAAGGATAACACAGATGAAGAAGGAACAAGTAAAGACAGGTGGTATTTGTGGCTATGGCATTTACAAGTAATTAGGCTTAGCAGCAGAAAAAGGTTAGGCGTTTCTGCCATCACAGGTACTTTTTAATCTTCCTTCCACAGCCAAACAAGAGAGGAGCCTGGTCAGTCCCAAGGGAGGCATGACTTGGACACAGATTCATACATAAATGCTATGGGTAGACTCCTTCTAGGGCACGGAGTTCTTAGTTTGATTTTGGAAAACCAAAGCTTGCATCAGCTATCAAATACTGGTTTATGCCTATGATTTCATCATAGCTTCCAAGCTCCATTTGAAGGCCCACAGGTTACAGTTAACCCTAAATGCAACTACAGGAACACCTCCTTTCTCCTTCCAAGCTCTGAGCTGAGCTTAGCACTCAAAGGCTAGTTTTTGATTTTTGCAAAAGGAGGCAGAGTTTGGAGGAACTATCTTTTTCTTAGAGGGAATTGAGGAAGGTCTATTTCTGCTGTGAATCAAACTTCCTGCTCCATGTGGAACCCAAACTGAAGAATCTTTGAAAAATATCTAGCCGGCCTCTGCTTGAACACATTTAACACTGTTCTGTTAAAGGTCCATACTAATTTTCACTAGAATCCTTAGAAGGCAGCAGAAACTCACTAGCATTTTTAAAAATAATAAGAACTTGCAAATGGAATGGAGGTTCCCTGGCCCATGGTTTCAGAATCATGTGTCTGACACAAACCTCAATCCTACTAATGAAGATGGATGTTGACTTTCTATTCATGCTTTTCAGCTGTAAGTCAAAAAGATCTGTGATAATAGCTGCATGTGAAGTATTTTTTATCCATGATCTTTAAGGCATGTTTTTGAAATCAGAATAAGGGATGCTTTGCCTTAAGGATCAATGACATCAGGGAACAGTACCTGTTTTGCTGCAATGACTGGCAGCTAGAGATTACACTCTTGCATGATGGAACTTGGAAATCAGACTTCCTTAATTTACTAAATTGTTAGTTACTTCTTAATGCTTAGCTGACTGTATACTTCCACGCATGTAGAATGTTATATGGATATGTTGATTTAACTGGAGTTTAAATCAGTATATTTGTCAATTATGAAGGATAATAAAATCATTTGAAAATCAGAAGGTAATGCAAAGAGACCTCATTTTCCTACCTTACTTTCAAGCTATGGCCATTTATCAAAGACTGAATACATGGTAATAGATATTACGACACTGCAAATAAAACGTAGGTCTTTATCAACTTTCTTAATACTAGGGGAATCAATGCAGTTCAAAGAAATAGATTAAGTTCTACCTTATTCATCTGCCAAGGATTCCCTTTATGCTGTACAAAATCCTAGGAAGTGTTGCTGGGCACATGTTCAAGTTATAGAAGAATAACAGGCTGGCTAATTCTCTGTCCCTGCTCCATGCAAACTGGAAATACATTTTAATGCATTCCCAATACTACATATTGTAGAACATGGGGGGGAGAGGGAGGAAGGGAGGGAAGGAAGATGGTAGAAGGGAAGGAAGAAAATAGAGACAGAAGGAAGAAAGGATAGAAAAACGATGGATGGATAGATAGCTAGATAGATCTCTTAGGAAAGCTGCTATTTCTCACCAGGAAGTTGCTAAATTTTCCAGAATCCCAGCAATTGTTGGGATGCTGTTTGAAAACCAATACAATAGGCGATATTTGCTATTTGAAACAGAATCCTACATTATTCACAGCAATGAGTTCTCTCTGGATAAAAACATTTGGAAAATGATACACCTTCTTCCCTTATTTTTAATATATCCTTTACTCTGTTAGTTTTGCCCCTTCAGACCTAGATTCCTTTATGACATTACTTTATATCACACAACAGGGGAGAATTTCCAAATGGTCCATATTTTTCTTTTCCAAACATACATTCTGAAGAACAATGCTTTAAGTACTTGCTAATTATTATTTGGAAATAATTAATACTTTAGAATTGCTACTTTAAAGCAGGAAGCAAACAGGAAAGAGATTAACAAGTTTATTTATTCATGAAGTTATAAACTGCTTCAGGGAGGCTACTTTCAGCAGGGTTCAGAAGCATCAATGGCAGCCAATGCAATAACAGTAAGATACAGTAACAAACAGTAACAGAAATACAATTTAAAATTATAGTAAAATTGTAATTAATGGAATATTCCTGGCTCCTTGAGCTCTACAGCACTTGAGTCCTAAAGGTCTTCTGGAACAGCCAAGTTTTTAACGAGCTTCTGGAAGGCTAGGAGAGTGAGACAACCCTTATCTCAGGAGGGTTTCTGATGTTCCTAGCATTATCACATAATGTGCCACTTCTTCTACAGAGCTAATACCATCGTAAATTTCCCCCCTCTGCACCATGACTTCACTTTTACAGAATATTATTTTAAAAGGCAAGGAAATGCAAGCATTTCAGCATTCACTGTGTCATACCCCCACCATAAATCAGAAATTACTATCTGAAGAGTGTTTCTCCTCCTTGACTGGCAGCAAACCATCATTAGTGGCAGCCATGCTTCACCAGTTTGGGCTATCACCGCTAACTCAGAAAATGGAAAAACTGCCATCCAGAGTTGTTATAGAGTTGGGCAGACTTATGAATAAATAAATGAAAGGGCAATGACGCAACTCCTTAACAGATTGGACTGAAATACAGTGAGACACAGCCAAAGGGTGAGAAAATCATGCCACACTAACTGGCATTTGATCTTTCGGGGTAAAGAAACAAAGTCCAAGCAGGCAAATTCTCCAGAGAGCACTGTTCAAAGCAGCCCAAACAATGAAAGCCAGCAGATTATAGGATAGCAAGAAATACCTATTTATTTATAGCAAAGTTGACAGTTGGGTTCCTTCCTTGGGGGTGGGGGAGATGGGGGAAAGACCTAGCCAAAAGAAAATCTTATTACTCAAAGTCTAATAAAAATTGCACGCACTTTAAACATCTGAACCCAACCTCAAAAGTACCATTTAAATGGATTTTAAGAATCCAAATACAATCTTCCCTTCATAAACCAAATACAAGGAAAGGCAATTCACACTTAGGGCTGTATGCCACTCCAGAGCTTTGGTTGCCCTGCACTCAAACTGAATTACATTAGAATGCCTTTGATCAATGAAGCGGCTTGATACCAAAGCCCGGCCAGATGGCAAATTGTATTTGGCGAGAACCCTAGAAAGAGAGTAAGGATACAGTACTCTATACAGATACACCTACTTCAAGGGTGGCTTGGAGTTTGCTGCACGGAGATGAAATGCAGGTGGACGGGGGGAAAAAGATGAAGCCATGCAAAAATGTGGTGAAAGCCACTATTTAGGTGATGTCTGTTCCATGTCTACCATTTGGAGAGCAAGTTTCTTGCCCAGAGACATTAAAAGGTAGAAATGGTGAGATGCTGTTTCTCTCACAGCCACCAGCACATGGACAACTCTAACAGACATCATTAAACCCTACAATACAACCTCCTCTAAGCTCCAGCTCCCTCACCAACTGGCTCCTTACTGCGTGGGCTACAAAACCAATGACCTGCTAAAAAAATCACTAGTGAGAAGACAATGGATGGAAAGCCACCAAACCCTGCAGTTGATGCCTAGCGGAGGGGACCATATGTTTACTGGACTGCCTTGATACTGCCACTGCAATACGAGCTGCATCTACTGATATGTTTCTGAGTCCAATTCAAGGTGCTGGTATTCAGGCATAAAGCCCAATATGGCTCACAGCCTGGTGTCTTCAAAGCCAACGATCCCGTAGAGATTGTATCATTCCAATCTGAGGATTGATGCCTGATGAAGGTCCCTGCCTAGTGCGAGGTAGAACGGGAGGGGGCTCAAAAGTGGACATTCTCTCTCAGGAGCTCCCCTTCTCTGGAAGTGTTCACCCCCCACTCCCTGCAAGGTGGTTCACACTCTCCTCCTCTTTCAGAAGCTCATGAAAACTGTTCCAGCATTTACAGTGAAAACAGTAGGCTATTCCTTTGGGACCTGAGCACTGTAGAGCTCTCAGTGCCAGGAATGTTATATTAATTCTGTTTTTAAAAATTCTATCCATATATTGTATTATTTTATTGCATATTATCGTATCTTATTGTTATCATTGCATTGGCTGTGGCCTTTGTACACTCCTTAAGAGTTGCCTTGACTGGTTTATAAATTCATGAAGAAAATAAAGTGATGGCTTACTTTGTCCTATAGAAAGCAATTTTGTGACTTCACATCGTTGTGTGTTCTCAGAAGTCTGGCAAAGAAACAGTTTTCTTGCCTTCCCATTGCTTTTCACGTGCTGCATTTGTTAGTGGTGCACAAGTTCTCACACGCAAGCACAAAATACTTCTGCAAAGGCTACTGTGGCATTAGCAATTTAAGAGTGAAGGAGTGAACATGAGGAAGCAGAAATGGAGGGACTGACAGACTGAATGGCATTCTAAGGAAATGCTAAGCAAGTGCAAAAAACTGTAATATTCGTGATCACATGTAAGTTGAAGTTCCTGCAAGCTGGGCCTAAGCCAGCACCTGCCTAAATGCTGATCTCCAAGACTACATGACAGCCATTCTGGGTGGCTGAACACAAATTGTTGCCCTCGTGAACCTTAATGGAGAGGTGGGCTCCAGCTTTCTTGATTCTATCCCCACTCCCCAACCCAGAGAAAACTCTTGCCTTAATACAACTGTGGTTGGCAACCCTGAAGGGAACTTTCCAGAGACCCTGTAAAGAAAAATCCCAAGACCAACAGAGGCGTCCAGAAACTGATTCTGGCTACAAGTTGTACCACAAATTCTATTCCTTCTTTGGGAAACCTTCTATTTCACCTTAACTTCTTTCTTGAATCCAGTTCTCTATCCCTTCCCTAACGTTCTCAAGGTTTCCCCCCAGGGCTCTTTCACAATCAGAATAGAAATCTCACTTTCAAAATTGCTGTTTATTCAGCTGCTTAAATCCACCTGGCCTTTAGACTGCCTATTCTGCTTTGACGATCTAGGTTGGCACACTGCAGAACCAGAAATGGCTACTGAGAAATATAATAAACTCAGCTGGGGCTCGCAAAGACTGTCATACAACAGAAGATCTAAATTTTGTTCCTTTCCTTTAAAAACATTTAAAAGTTTTTAAACGAAGTACTCGGAATGGCTTGTACTTGCCAGTTAATTATGACTGTGTGTGCTCCTAAAAGATTGCTTAATCTATGAAGACTCTTCGGGGCCTGGTTGCCAAGCTTGCTTATGTTAAAAAAAATGTAACATTAGATAAACTTTGCACCACTTTATCACCAGCAGCCAAGAATAACGGGAAGTGCCAGCAAAAATGGTTACGTACACCGCCCACAGCAGAGTTAAGCTCATTCAGATCACCCATAAATGTAAGCTTTGATCAATTCAGAAGTCAAGTCTCCTTTGATGTGAGCTCAACTTCAGGTTGACTTCATGGACTTATTCATGTTGTTTTCTTGGCAAGTATACAAAAGTGGGTAGTTTCTCTCTTTCAAGGTGCTCTTTGCAACTTCTCAGTCTAGCCTAGAGATCTAGTAATTTCTGGGATCTCCTAGCCAAGTACTAATCAGGTCTGACTCTGCTCAGCTTTCGTAATCCGCCAAGGTTTGTTGGGGGCTGCTACCAAGCTGGGATGTTATCTATTATGCAATCCTATGTAATTAAGTGAGAAAGTTATCAGCTCTGTGTATGTTGTAAGACTTCTGGCAATGCTGAAACTGTAGAAAATTGAAGACAGATCATATAATTTGTAAGCAAGAAGCCACAGAGTCATTCCATGACATTTCAATGATGGGAAAGAATAACAGCTCCTGAGGAGTATTAGCTCTGAAGAGTAGACAACACAGAGCTAGACAGAGAAATAGTCTTATGTGTCATTACCCTATGTTCTTAAGCTATTTTTCACGTATCAATTTATAAAAAAGGGATTCTATCAGATAACATATACTTTTTGTTAGCATCTGAGAAGACAAGAGCTGAAGACAGAAAAACTACGCTCATGTGGCTGCCACCAAAAACAAGTTCCCACATTGCTTCCTCTTCACTTCCTCCATATGTCATGTCTAGTCCTGGAAGATATATGACATAATCAGCATGGCAACATGTTACACGTTGCTAGTATTAGATTTTTATGGGAAGTTAAAGTTGCATTGGGCTGTTGCTTTTTTTGCAGCACCAAGCATTGTGTGTAATAACATCAAGTACTGGGCTTTGGAACTGTTTCGGTCTTCTGAAAGGATGTGAAGCAATTTGTTCTTCACGAACTTGGGTCTTTTCAACAGGAAAAAATATAAGACCCAACAGTTATTGCTCATGTCTATATGATTACATAAAAATGATGGACAAGCTCACATCTCATACAATCCATATTCAAATTAACTGTCTGAGCAATATACAGGTAGTCCTCCCTTAATGACCATTCGTTCAACAATGGTTCAAAGTTGCAATGGCACTGAACGAGAGATTAACTGGTCCTCATAGTTGCAGCAATCGTGGTTTCCCCATGGTCACGATTCAGACTCTTGGTAACCAGCTCGCAATTATAACGGTCACAGTGTTCTGCGGTCATGCGATTGCCATTTGTGACCTTCACGGCCAGCTTCCAAAAAGTGAAGTCAACGGGGAAGCTGGCAGAAGGTTCCAAATGGCAATCATGTGACACTGCACTTAACCACGTGGGATTTACTTAACAATGGCAACCAGAACTGTCATAACTGTTGTCGTAAGTTGGCGCAGTCATGGAACACTGCACTTTAAGAGCATGTCACTTAGTGATGGAATTGCTGGTCCCAATTACCATAATTGAGGACTACCTATAGCTAGTAGTAACATATTTTCTCACGCTGAGAAGCACAAGTTTCACAGAACACCTTCTCTTCAAATTGAGCCCAACACTTGGTAACCTCCTGGTCATGTCCATATGGCTTTCTCGGGAACAATACAGAAACGTTTGCCACTGTCTTCTTCTAAGATGCTTTTTTCAACTTCACAGTCTAGACTAAATTCCATCTACATTGTTCAATGACGCAAGAGTTGAGAAATTTTACGGTTGGGGCTTGGAGACTAAGAACCATCATAAAATTATTCATAAATATAAAAATGATTCAGACAACTGAATCAGCAGATTTATTTTGTAAAAGCAATTTCCCTTTGCTATACTTCTAACATCAAGCCTAAATTCTTTAAAGCAAAAGGTTTTCAGTTTCTGTTTTAAATATTTCCATGTATCAAGCTAGTCATTATTCACCAAAATGTATTTATGAATATTATTTTATCATAGTAGTAAATGTTATAATACACGGTCTTAAGATTAAAGCTTTATTTCTATGAGTTTTTAAATCTCACGCTTACAATCCAAGATAGTGCTGTAAAAGAACTGTTCTAAAGCTCATAAAAAGCAACCACAGCTATATTATTCTATGGGGGGTGGGGGAAATCCCAAATCCATAGCAATGTAATATCCATATTAGGACAACCGAAGTACATGTAAGCAAGGATCTTCATCAGATAAGATGTTACAAAAATTAGGGGATTGGGAACACACAAGAAAGCCCAAATATTAAAGGTACTATAGATTTTTTAAAATTAAAATCAGCCCTGAGTATATGTAGACTGTATGTAAAGTTACTAGCAGATATTACTGAAATCAGAATATAGTTACTTTGGGGGGGGGAGATAGAGGAAATGGTTGTTCCCCTCAGCTCTGAAAACAGAAACACCTTCAGTCCTCAATCTGTCACTTGTCATGGTCAAGGCATACAAGGATCTTCATCTAGCAAAGAGAGAGAAAGAGTGAGAGAATCATCAGCCTCCCCATCAAGAAGGTCAGAAGACAATTTTGATTGCTGCACTAGACAGAAGTTAATTTAGCAAAATATAAGTTACTGGACCTTTGAAATCCTGTATGTACCCTCTTCTTTAGACTGCGTTATTGTTCTTAGATGTTCTTCCTAATATATATAACTCAAGTGGCGAACATACCTAATACTCCTTCCTCCTCCTCTTTTCCCTACAACTGCCACCCCGTGATGTGGATTGGGCTGAGAAAGAGTGACTGGCTCAAAGTCACCCAGCCGGCTTTCATGCCTAAGGGAGGCCTCGAACTCAGTCTCCTGGTTTCTAGGCCAGCACCTTAACTACTACTGTACACCAACCTGGCTCTCCTGTGCTTTGCACTCTAATTTTGATGACCCAGGTAATGAAAAGCGAACCCATGCTTAGTTTAAGTTCTGATGTGGAATAAGAAACGTCAACCACATTACCTCTCCGTGATCAACCTCTATATTAGTCACCTTCTGGCACAGGCATAACAACAGTCAATTCTGCATATGGGCGGACCTGTCATAGATTGATAGCTCCATATAACATGGAGGAGAGTGGTTTCCTCAATGTTTAATGAGGTTCTTCCAGGTCTAACGTGTTCTTCCGGATATGTGGCTGATGCAAGAATATCTAGTAGGACATGCAGATGTCTCTGTCCTGTATTTCTGAATCTTATACTGAAACTCAAAAGTTGAGCCTTGCACTATAACTAATCATGTGGCAAACGATGTCAGCACCCAAAGATAAGAAGAAGTGGTCAAGCCAAATAGAAATATCTGGAGTAGAGAAAAGCTGTTTGAATTCCATAGGAATCACATCATCACAGTACACAGAAAGTCACACAGCTAATTGCCTTACAAGTATGGTGTGTATAGGTGGACAGTCAGGGAAACAGAAATAGTAACTGATCAACTGATTATGTATCATCAGGGTGTGTCAACTCTTAGCAGTCATGTAGATAGACCGTTACCAGGATGATCTGTCCACAGCCTGGCCTTTCAGGTCCTCCAAAATAAATAAAAATAAAGCCTTCTTTCTGGTTTAAGCATTAGCTTATCCAGTTTAAAATGCCAGCCTCGTTTTACTACTTAGTTTAAGGCATACAAAGCATTTGCTTGTTACTGAATATTTCTGAACTCAATAGTACGGGCAGCATAGCAGTACTACAGCATCGCCAAACAGAAAAGACTGCAACAAGTAAGCAAGAGCAGGAAGATATGCAAAGCCAAACATTTACTCCTAGGCAATTAGTCATGCTAGTTCAAACGTTACTGTGATAGAATATTTGATATACTGGAAAGCTAATATCAGGGCCTTGGTCAAATTGTCCCTGAAAAGAGTCAAATACAACTGAAATGAAATTTATTAGCCCACACCAATGCAAGCTGTCTGAAGTTTAGAGATACATCATGCCATTATGACAAATAAATATAGGGGATGCATCAGTGGGAGGTTAAACCATTCTTCTGCTTAAAATGTAATGGGGACAGACATAGTAGTCTGGCCAAATAAACACAAGATTTAACTTTTCATCCTCCATATGAAGGATGTGGGGAGGGGAGCAAGAATGGAAGCAGTTATATTATGAAGGAAATAGGAACCCAAATGACCCAACAAATGCATGGGAATTAACAAAGGGGCCAACTTGGAACGTAACTGCCTTGCCGCAAAACCCTTCTTGCCAATAAAAAACTCCAATTCCCAAGTCCACAGCTCTCTCCTTGCTCAGGAGCCAAGGTAAAGTCAGACCTTGGAAAGATCACGATGGTTTCAATTTCTGAGTTCAGCCTATTACTCAAACTGCAGCGTCCCCACATCCAGGAACTATACCAAGCCAATTCGCAAAACAACATTCTGGGGGATATTGCAACTCAATCGCCAGTTACAACTGAGTCTGGCAAGGCAAGCATTTTTTTTCCCTATAAAAACTGAACCTTGTCTTCACAGTATGATCAAGAAACAAAATCCAGGAGCATCTACCTTTTTCACTGGCTGTGTCCACACATAAGGCCAAGTGAGGATTTTAACAATCATTTATTGAACAAATCATAATTGCCTGGGTTTGTAAATGGTGTGACGCATAGCAGGCATGGTTATAGAGGAGGCAGCATTATGTTTGAACCAGGCTGATGGCTCCTAACGAATTCTATGCAGGAAAGTAAATGTGCCCCGATGTGGGACACACCAGAGTGGGAGATAAACTTCTCTACGGAAGAAGTTTGGAGACCTCTCTCCTAAGAAAGTTTTGTTCTCTCCCTTGAGGACATTTTTTTCCCCACGTACATGAACTGAATTCCATCATAATTAAAGCAATTGCAAAGATGGGCACAGAGGTACAATATGGAGCCAAATCTACTCTATTCTCATACAACCACAGCAAGTAAGCACTGAAAGGGATCTTGGAAGTCACTTAATCCAATCTTCTATTGCATCTCTTGGTGGGTGATGATTAATGGAACCAGTGGCAGCCTCTCTTTATCAACAGAGCTTCTGGCTTCATCTAGCTTTGCTAAGACCATGAGCAGAAGAATACCTAGCGCGAAAGAAGGAGGCTCCAAATTAGATCCAGCCTCTGGTGCCTTCCCTTGTTCTGCCTCAGAACGGAAAAAAGCAAGGAATGAGCCTTTCTCTCCCACCTAAGGCCTACTACTGGTCAATTAAAAAAAACTGAACATTTTCCACGTGAACTAAATTTTGGTTCTTTTGTACTCTGCAACTATTGAAATGTGATCACACCCACCGGCTTTCATTAGCTCAGCAGAATAGCATGGCTGCGTGTGAACCAGAACACAAAACAGTTGTAAAAAGAGAGAACAACAGTAGTTTTCATTCTAATTAAACGTGTATCCCCAATATACACCTTACTGGACAGAGTCTAGCTGACAAAAAGAATATGGAATTCTGGGTTTCCTCCCAGGCACTTCTGCAAAAGCCAGCCCTTCTGCAGACCAAGCAATTTTTTATCAGGACAACGCTATAGAAATTTGACAATTATAGCTGCTGTGGTATTTCTTGGGAAAACAGCTTACAATATTTTTCAGCCCTATCAGTTTCCAATGGTTTTCCATGAATAACTATGCCGTAAACATAAAAGCATCTTTTAAAAGCATTTTAAGACCCCTATTATGTTCTAGGAAAGCCATTAAAACTTGGCTTTTGAAGAAAACCCTGGGAATGAAACTACTATGAGTAATGAGCCTCAACATGGGGTTTTGATTGATTATTCTTCATTGGCCAAAAGGTTTGTAATTACAATCGTGACTTCAAATGGTTGATTCTTAATCTTTTTACTCAAAGAAGGAAATGTCAACTTCAATTGTTCAATCTCTTTTTGGAATGAAGCAGCACAGAAGGAAAGGAAAAGGGAAGGAATCAGATGATGGGATGGGAAGAAAGGATAGGAATCAGATAAAGGGAAGAGATCAGATAGGACAGGACAGGACAGGGATCAGATAATAGAATAGCAAAGCTGGCTAGCTAGCTCCAGCATAGAACTGCCTTAAAAATACAGAGGTGGGGATACAAGGAAGAAAGGAAAGAAAGCAGGTAATTAATGACTGCTGTGGAAAAATTCATCAGCACAATTCAGCATAAATCATCCCAAACAGCTTTGCCAGAGACAGACAGAGATAAAAGCTAGTTGTCTTAGGCTCCAGTCAGATGTCTCAGCCACAAAATTATCTTCTCTCATCCAAGGCTGGCTCAACCCTTAGGCTTTAGCACTTTAATGAAGGTAGCTCTGGGAAAATCTCACAAAGAAAGGGGAGGGGGGAATGTTAATTGCTGCTTAGAAAGGTATGGCCAGTATGCTGCTTTCAAATTTAATCTCAGCTTAAGTCTTGAAGCAAGATTTGTATCTGCTGTAGTTCCTGTTTGGGTGTAACCCAGTCTGGAGATAATTAAATCAAGAGAGGTAATTAAAAATTGCAGCCATGACATGCAATGGGTGGAGCACGGTAGCAGCAAACAACTGAATGGAGAAATTATTTATTTGGATAGCCATCTATTTAACTGGCCCTATCTTCCCATTCATACAAACAAACCTTAAAACACAGTTTAATTTTTAAAAAGTAGAAAGCAAAGGCCATTTGAATAAAAGTTTCAGAAAAAGAAATAAATCGTGGAAGATAAAGAAAGGAGAATTATGATGCAACCTTAGAGAGGGGGTGAAATATAAATGTACTTATAACTACTGTTAAGAAGATCGGAAGCTACTTCTTTATGACCTTTTTCTTTCTTTTCTATTTCTTTCTTTTTCACTTTATTACTTTTCTCCATTCTTCTTCTCTTCAATTCAAAATTTGTATTGTTTTTATTCTGTTGAAAACTTCTTTAATAATTTTTTTTAAAAAAAGGGAAGAAAGGAGAAAGAAGAATGAAACCTTCTTGTTAGCAGGCCCAAAATTCCCCAAACAGAAGGTCATCAAAGAGAAAGAGAGAAATGGTGTGCAAAATTACTTGACATTTCCAAATACTTTTCACAGTCCAGCCTGTTACATCTGGGTTTGGGGTAACAGACCAAGACATGCCACTACGATTAGATCTCATTGTTCCAGGAGTGGGTATGATAGATTTACCAAATCTGATAATTTAGAACTAGGTTTACTGGCTTAAATTAGTTCACCCAAGAGAGACTGATGTCCTGTTTCCCATGCTAATGAGCTTTCCTCAAGATCTCTCATGGAACTGTCCATCTAGAAAGCTTTGTAGTCATTGCAGAATGGAAACTTCAATTCTAATCAGGCAGACCCACCTCCAAAAAAAAATATAATAAAATGCCATGGTTGATAACATTTAAAACAGCTGTGATGTCCAGCAGTCCCCCTTCCCAATCCCTTCCATCCAGTGCACACTTGGACAGCCAAGAACTTCAACCATCTTCCCAAACTCTGTGGGCAAGATTCCAATAATCTTTCCTCCACCGCATGTCAAAATCAACATCAGATTACTCCGCCTAATTTGCATAATTGATGTAATGTTCCTCTGCCATGGGACCCTTCATGTTATTTTTCAAATGTCCACTTCGAATCTGTAGTGAATAGCCATGAATTTAGAGACTAGGTAGCAACTGATTTAATTCCTTCCCAATTATTCCAAGAGAAAATAGCTAATTCAAAGAAGTGCTGGGCATATGTTTGTTCTGGTAACCTTCTGATCCTTCCCCTTCTTGGCTCTCATTGCCAAAATCCATTCACTGATCCTTGCAGGAACCCCTGCTGAGCACCACACTGCTATCTCTTTAGCACATAGCATTCATGACACACTTAAAGACGCAAGTTTTTAAAGTGTTACCAATTTCATGTGCAAATGGTGAAAAGCAAATCAGGGCAACTCTGCAAAACGTCTTAATGTTTACAAGAAAAATATGTGGGGAAAAAGAGAATTGCATTACTTCTTCCCTTGGGCATTTCAAATATTCAGTTATAAGGAATATTTCTCTTCTTGCAAAAACAAGGGGGAAAACTTCACCTACAGATGCAAGACCTCTTTTTTATCCTAACTTTGCCCAATCTCTCTGCAATTATTCTCTAGGGATGATAGGAATTGTATTCTAACATGTCCAGCTGGCCCCCAGTTTGAGAAGACTGATCTAGAGTATTAAACTGGTTGATTATGTGCTGTCAAGTTGTTTTAAACTCCTAGAGACCACGTAGATAGATTTTCTCCATGAAGAGTATTAGATAGCTATTATTATTCTGACTGTTATGTGTTTTTTCTGTATCATAAGCCATTTTTTAAACCCTTATGGACAGGAAATCTAGTAGTTAAGCTGTTAGACTAGGACTGGGAAAACTCTAGTTCAAATCCACCTTCAGCCACTGAAATTCATTGGGCACCAGTCACTTGTTGGGGTTAAAAATGGAGAGTGATCGACATGTAAGCCACTTTGAGCTCCTGGAGGAAAGGTGGGACATACGAAAATTTAACAAATTAAATGCCTTGGCCATTGTCTATGGAAACCTGCAAATGGTGCATTAAGAAACAGAAAACAGGTATTTAGAGTTCTAACTCTAAACTCAACGGAGCATGATCTTAAAACGGGCAAGCTATAGCCCAAAATTACCTTCTAAACCAGAATCAGAAATTACTAATTCAAGTGGGTTACCAGTTCTGGTTTGAGAGGAAAGCTTGCTAATTATTTTGCAGATTCGGACATAGTGACAAACGGTTATGCTCCATAGCAAATGGAGATGGGACACTGCACGGTACCCGAGCCTTCTTCCTTTGGACGTAATGGAGTACAATTCCCACAAAAACCCAGCTAACAGGATGGGTTATTATGGGAATTGTAGGCCAACAATCCAGAAAGCCTTGGGTGGGGGAAGGCTGCCCAACCCTATGACTAATTTTCATACCTTGAACTGAATTAGGGAAAGAACTCCCATTTGCACAATTTCCTAGCTGTACTGGAGTTATTTTTGCACAGAAGACAACAGTTAAAAAACAAAACATGCTGATGATTTCTGTCTTATCATGATTAGCTTATTTTATCAGAACTGTTTTGAACACTGGCACCCAAATACCAGAGAACAAAGAACTCCAAAGCAGCACTGGAAGTTTGTCAACCCAACACAAGCAACTTCAGTGTTCCTAGAAATAATTTGCTGCTGAGACAAAAACTCCAACAGAAGAAACAAAACAATAACATGAATAGGCAAATATGCAAACTAATTATGAGCTCAAAGTAATCTTCTCACAAAATGCTTGAGATAACTATCAACGCTGTTTTGAAACAATCAATGGAAAACATCAGATGGGGTGGTTTTACAACACGATCTCACCATTATTTTAGGGAAGTGTTTCTCTGTGTGTTCAGAGAACAAAAGGAACATGCTACAAAGGATAAGGCAAACATCACACTGCAGTTTCCAAACCGTCCCTTTCTCAAGTTCATTTTACACTCATCTCTACTGTGCGCCAGATATTACCATTCCATTCATAATTATTCTGCTGCTGTTATACTACTTATCAGTCTTAATTTCATGAAGTAATCAATCTCTACAACTGGTGCCTGCAAACCATTTGCAAGCATCATGACTTCTTTAATAATCGTTTTACCTGGGTTTAGTTCGATACAGCTCAGTGTTACTCTCTCAATGCCAACAGAAGAGAATATCTGTAGCTCAGGGTTGCTCTCTAAGCACGGCTGTGTGCCTGCAAATGTTTCCGTGTCCGATGAGGTTACCTACTTGGGTAATGAAATATCTAAACTCCTTTCTGTAAAACACCAAAATCAAGCAATGATGGAAAGCCCTTGGTTTCATACTTTCTAATAAGCTGTCCGTTGTACTTTTAGTTGGGTCTTTGTATGGGTGTGTTTTTTAAAGCATTTATACACCCCTTTTCCAAAGTGGTTTTGTGAAATCAAGCGAATCCCTTCAAAACAGTGTTTCTCAACCTTGGGAATTTTAAGATGTGTGGACTTCAACCCCCAGAATTCCCCAGCCAGCAGGCAACCCTAGTCCACATCTTCTGGGAGTCAAAGTCCACACATCTTAAAGGTCCCAAGGTTGAGAAACTCTGCTCCAAAACCTCTCAATTATGAAACCCATTAGTGCAATACTGCTAGGCTTCCAAAATACCTGACCGTTAAGACTAAAAGGGTCGCTGTCTATTCCCCTGCCCGTTCTTGGATGCAAATTGTCAATTAACACAGTCCCTAAACCACAGATTTAAAACCAAAATAAATACAATCTAGGAAAACTTGAGGTTTGCAAAAGGAGTCATTCTTGGGCTTGGATATAGCAAATCCGTGTTAGCCCAAATCTCCCCACTCAGATGGACAAAAAAGTTTACATTTTTAGTGAAGACTGCAACACTGCTTTTTTACAGTGAAGAACACAGCCTTGAATAGTGAAGAATTTACCATCTGCGATTCCCAAAGCAAGGATCCAAAAAATATGTGGGACTTCCAAAACCTTGTCTATGTTGGTAAGGAAAAAAATGGCACTTTTCTAACCCAGCCTTTCCCAATCTGGTCCCCTGGCTGATATACTGGACTGTAGCTCCGTATTTCCAGCCATCATGACTGTGATCTCCTCGGTCATGATTGCATGCCTATAATCAAATGCCAGCAACTTATCTGTTAAATTCTTTTCCCCACAAAGGACTTGGGGGAAAAAGTCATGCCAAGCTGAGGAAACCTCAAAGAATGGAGGAGACTGTAAACGCTCCTCTGCTGCCTGAAAACAGTTTTGCTACAAAGTCCTGCTTTGACTTTGATGGTGATGGTCCATACCAGTGTTTCTCAACCTTGGCAACTTTAAGATGGGTGGACTTCAACTCCCAGAATTCCCCAGCCAGCCATGCTGGCTGGGGAATTCTGGGAGTTGAAGTCCACCCATCTTACAGTTCCCAAGGTTGAGAAACACTGGTCATACATTACTCAAGCTTAATGAGACTCAGCTTAAGTCTGCCCCAATCGTCTTCTGAACTTCAAATACAGAATAACCCTAATCTTAAGGTTTGACTCCTATGAAGCTGCAGAAGGCCTCTTCTAAAACGAACACTGATACACAAGCAAAAATGACCTATTTTTCATCAAAACATTCAGCACAGAGAATTAGCAAGGATATTCCAGGAAGTAATCCCTAAATGGTTTAGTGAAAGGAGTTCCACAGGGAATATATTCTCTCATTAGTCACAAACTAACCTGTGGGTGGAATTAATTTCTGACACATGAATTAAATGCAGAGCTGAAACTAAAGCTCTTCAGCTGATGCATTTGATAAGGGGATTTAATCCACAAAAGCTTATCCTACCTGGGCACCCCCCAACGTTGTGGACAAACTCCTAACACAATCATTGCCAGAGGGCACAAGTTAGAAAGGTGCCTTCAAAAATGATACCCCTTTCCCCTAAAAAAAGTCTATAGAGAAGAAGACTTAACACAGAACCAGAGAGAGTTACTTTGGGGGGGGGGCAGAAATTGGGGCAGGAGGAGAGAGCTGACAAGACCAGGCTAGTAATGAAACACGGTCAGTGATCTCAGTTTTCATCCCTGCTAATTTCTCTGTGACTTCATTCACCACACGAGAGGGCACGTGACCTGTGTAAATCATATAAACCCATTAAACAGTTATAATCAAAAGACCTGTGGAGATAGAGCTTTAAAGATAATTAGCTGGTTTCAATATTTTTTTTTTCCCAATGCTGTACAAGCACTGATTCCTAGCAAGGGTAAGATATGCAGAGAGGTCTACTGAAATTCATTACAGAATGCAATTCTGCAGGGCTGGAAGGCAATAGCAGGAATTTAACCCAGCCCGTCTGTAGAATGTACACCTGATGGTATTTCTCTGGGCAACAGCCTGCGCATCTCAAGAGGTGCCAAACCAGAGCGACTCCCAAGGCCTGTTGCAGAAGGAGAGACTATAAGGCATCATGGGTGACAAGCCGTTCCTGAAGTGAGAGAACCGAAAAAAAGCAAGCCCTTTCACAGTGTCCTAGCGAAGAAACAATTCCACAGAAAAAGACACGTTGAAGGCAGAAAATCTCAAAGGCTGGCATCTCCCAGTAAGAAGATTATCTGGCTAGGCTGAAAGTGACCTTTGCATAAAATCTCAGAAAGCCATGGCCAGGGTGACAATATTGGGCTAATATGCTCAGCGTGGGCTACACTGATAAGCAGGCAACAAGCCAAATGTTTGTAGTTTTGCATCACCAAGTATTTACTACAAATTAAGGTCTCTGCAGAGCAACAGGATGAGGCAGAGCAAACTGAAGTAATGTTCAAGTTATTCGAGATTACTAAAATTATAGGTGCAAGAATTCACTCTAAGTTAAGACAACTCGACCTTTTCACAGTCTGTCTTACAAAGTCTAAAAATTATTACGCTTTCAAGACAATTTGTCTTGTCAGCAGGAAAGCAGGCATGGAGAATTTAAGGCAAGGAGCACGGGTTGAACAAATGTTAGAATATCTGAATGAAGCTCTCCCGGTTTAGAAGTCTCCTTTGAAGTCCAGCCTTTATTCTAATTTCAGCTCTTTTTGTGTTCATCCAATTACATTTATCCTACTGGTAAATTAGATTATATTGCGAATTCAAGATACTGCAAAGATTTGCTGGTCTGTTGAAAAACTGTTTAGTATTAATCTCCCAGCAAGATTATTGTATGCACAAAGATGGAAAGATTCAGCGTTACCCACAGTGGAGGAATGGTTGGTGAAGATGATGGAATTCACTGAGATGGCCAAATTGACTTCTTTGATTGGAGAAAAGACAACATTTCCATTTACTGCTGATGGGAAATCCCATATGGGCTTTTTGCGTGAAACAGAAAAAAAAGAATTTACGATTTATGGTTTTGATCATTAGACAGAATGGATTATAGAAATGGATTATAGAGATGAGAGGTATGCTGTAACCACAGAGGAGGAGGCAAACTTATAATTGTACTTATAACTGCTGTAAAGAAAATCAGAAGCTACTTCTTTGTATCTTTTTTCTTTTTCTATTTTTCCTTCACTTTATTTCTTGCATTTTTAGCTTTCTCTTTGATTTCTTTCTCTTTATTTCCTTTCTCTTACTTTATATTAGTTTGTATTAGCTTTTTTATGTTCTATACATATACATATAAATATATATATATAAGCTGTTTAGTATTCCTAAGGTCATGCAGTTCTAAAACTCTTACTTTAAAAAAGTATTGAATCAAAACAACGTATCTTTCCTACTTGGCTTTTCAAAGATCCCGAATCTCATACACCACGAATGGCAAGAACACCTAAAGCCTTTTCTCAGATCTGGACTTACAGGATGGTTTGGTTCATTAGAACATACAGTCATAGGCCAAACACACAGAAGTTGGGAAACAGCATCTGATAAATGCCTATTTATGCCTGTGCAAGATACACCTTCTAATTGGCTACAATTCTAGAGACTTCCTGATCCTGGTCATTTAGCAGATAGTGCAGGATTGCCAAACGAGAGTGGTCTGAATAGTTTGTAATTAGAAGGAAGGTTCACTCTGCCCTCCAAAAGTGATGGACAGGATATTTCAGAGGCACGTGTGCTTCTGTCTTAATCTCAAAGTCTGAGCAAATACACAAACACTCTTGGTAAGGAATACTGTTGTATCTACCCAACGGTAGCACTGAGGAGGAAGCATCCAGGCCTGCCGACACAAAGGCCCTCCAGTGAGATGGGATGAATAAATGATACGGGTACTGGGGAGCCGTAAAAGGGGAATGTGTGAGTTTGTTGTAGCAGAGATTAGAAGCGCTGGTTCTCCTTGTAAAAAGACCCTGTTGGCCTTCGGGAATGTGGTGAACACCTGGCTTTTTCCTCAGCAACTGGGGCCAGGACCTGGCATGAGGTGGTTGGTGGATGAATGCACATTTTATTGGGGTTTCAATGTTGTTTATTGTTTTAAATTATCTTTTTTAGTGCACTGTGCTTTTATCCTGTTCACCAACTAGAGCTCCTTCAGGTCGATGGGCAGCTATATATGTTTATTTAATAAATAAATAAAACAAAACAAGTCCTAACATTCTCTGCTTGAGCTCTTTCCAGGCCTCATCCAAGCCTAACATGGTTAGAGACTGGGGGGTGAGTCCACGATGACTCAGGTCATTCATTATTTGTTTCTTCCAAGGCAACTGGCATCTGTCTACCAGAACTAGCCAAGTTAGAGATTTGCTTCCCCAAATTTGTTTAAGCCAATACTTCAACCCCCAGAGTTGTAATTGAGCCTCAACTGAGATACAACCAACTTCTACCCAGAGAAGGGGCTATAGGATGATAGAAAATTGTACTTACCACCTTTCCTAGCCCCCCAAATCAGAGGAATTCTGAGATTTGTTTTGTCTCTGTGCTGAGAGATTATTTGTGAGCTCTGAGTTTAAGATTCAGGGCAAATGCAAGCTTTTTTCAGTGTTTGCTTGGATGCTCCAAAGGACCAAAAGCGCAACGTCAAATTCCTTACTTAGACCCAAAAAAGAGAGCATGACAGTGTCCTTGACTTTTCGTTGTGTTTCAGAAGCATAAGGCCAGGGGGAAGATGAGACCACCATGGGATGCATAACAAACATCAGCAATAGCCAACAGGGTGTTCCTGACAAAACCAAACCTTGGGAGGCTGTCAAGAAACACAGAACATCTAAGTTAGCCTAAGTGTTCTAGCAGGGAGCCACTAGTGAGTTTCATAAGAGAATTTTTTAATGGTACGAAAGATTAAATGTATAGAAGGGAAGGCACATTGAGGTGGAATGGTGTTTTGGCAACAACAGATTGCAGGGAACTCTTTAATAATTTCTTTTCACTATTTTGCATCTGATTCCATACACACTAGGAAAGGACAAAGAACCGTTGATCCCCATCCTCTCTAACACCCCAAAACTGCATTCTTCCATTCCACTTAGCTTTTGGATATTCCAACAGGTATTGCCTAGTTCCTTCAAACTATAGCTCATAATCAGCTATTAACTTTTTCTTTCAACTCCTGCCAGGATGCCTATGGATGCAGTGTACCCTGAAATGTGCTTGGAGAGGAGGAATACCCAGAGAAGATGTGATGAAAGAGGACAGACAACCACCTAAAGCTTGTAGCCACGCAGCAGTCTAGCAGTGCTGGGCTCCTTCAACTCCTCTAAAAATGTAGAAAATGGAAGACCTAGTAAATGCCTGGGAAGGGGTCACCTGTTTCAGCCACAGGGACAGCACAAAGAATTGGGTATCTGATGAAGGAATCAACTCACAGGAGCTAGAACTGCAGAATGAATGCGAAGGGTTAAGGGGGCGCCCAGCAATCGTATTTTCTAAGTGACAATGCCACAAGATACGGACACACAACTTCGTATCCCTTAGCAGAAGGGACCTGGCCAGCCAGCTGCCATTCTAAAATACTCAGTATTTCAAAGCTACCAAATGTCCTTCACTTTTTAAAAAACATTTTTAGAAACTGTTTTACACACCAGCAAACTTCAAGATCCCCTTCCAGCAGCGGTAGAATCTCCTTTACCTTTCCCAGCACCTTTGTTCCAACTATTGTGCCTTCCAGTTTGAGCTCACTATTAGAGGAAACAAATCTAATGTGCCCAGCCTGGCACATGAGGGAGCATCAGCAATGAGGTCAATAAGCTGGATTAGGATAAGGCAACTAATGCACAGGGGGAAAAAAAGTGCTGAATATAAAATAGGGCTCCCATGTGGGAGAAGTGATAAAAGAAAGGTGCTGAATAAGAATTGCTGCAATATGGCAGATTTTGCATGCTATGCAAAGCTCACAAGCACGCACGTTATAGTAATTCAGAATAAATGTCTTCGACCAGACTGAATGTTTCTGCCTAATCACCCAATTAGAGACCAAAGTTTGCCTTTTTAGTGCAAACTAAAAGCTAAATAAGATGCAACCCTGTCCTCCTCCTCCTCTCCGGTTTGTAAGTCAGTCGTCCAAGGGATAACTAATATATTTATATTATCCGAATTGTGTCCCTAACCTAAATGCTGGTGAAAACCAGATGTCTTCGTAAGAAGTGATGTTTGGAAGCAGAATCTAGTAACCATTAGAGTTGTGCTGCTCTTTGTGCTCCATTCCAAAAGGTGTTTTGGAGAACACAAGAGGGCTAACATTGCACCTGTCCACAACTCTTTAAAGCAGCTGTGTCTTTCCTCAAGATTGTATAGCTTGTTCCTAGGAAAAGACCCAGCTGTTTTAAGAAGTTGCAGACCAGTCCTACATTCGTGCCTCCAAATATTCTGAAGCAACTTTTGGAACTGAATAAAAGGGAGGCACAGCCACAGCCCTAGAACTCATGCATCTAGAAAATCATGAACCCTTCAGTCAGAGCCAAGGGACGCAGCAAGAAATCACTAGTATGCTGGTAGACATCCATTTAGCTATTTAGAGATGCAGATACCTGTATTTGATCATTAGAAATAAACCGTTCCGTGTATGGAAATGTGCAAAAGGAAATCGTATTATGAGAAAGTACTTCCATGGCATTACTAATAAGGCAAACTTTAACATGCCCAAGCATTTTATTTAAAATCAGAGCTTAAATCTCACATTTTTATAGCCACACAACAACTTTCAACAAACCAATAAAACCAGTAAAAGGTGGGGTATAGATAGGCAAAGAAGTTGTAATCAGTTAAATCAGCAGTTTTCAGGAAATCTTTACACAATGGTTGGGTCTCAGCCATTTCTTATCCGATTTTTTTTTTTTTTAATGGTCAGTTTATAGTGCTCACCATGGGAATTCAGTTACAAATTTTGGACATTTTAGATAGTTCTGATTTGCTCAAGGTTCTTATGTTCAGGTTTCGGTAACAAGAAAGAGTTGCTCAATCGCTTTGCATTACTATACAGCCTAAGGGTGACTCTTTACGAGACAGCTTCTACAAGCAAAATAATATAAAAAGGCTCTTACTGACAAAAGCTGTCAACAAATTTAGGAAGAATAAGGGGAACCATTCTCCCATTTCTAACTTAGGAGAAACAAGAGCAACCATTTTGGTAATTAAGTTTTCAAGGAGCCACTGAAGTGGCTGGTTGTCACGTATCACACACTCTATGAGTGAATGGAGGTTACCTACCCTTGCTGAAGCTGCGTTTCTTGAAATGGTTAGCCTTGATGTCAAGGATGCTCTTAGATCCTCCTCTCATTTGAGACCAAAGTACCCCCTGTGACATGGAACACCTTCCTTTAATTAAGCTGTGACTCTCCTGGACATGGATAGCCCAGGCATCATCCTCTATGTTCTCCTAACCTCCAGACCAGACTACTGTAATGCATAACATTCAGTCTGCCACTGAAGATTATCTAGATATAAAGTTAGCTGCTAAACCACCTGTTAACATAGGCTGGCTGCTGGAACTGTACTTCACCCACGTAAAAACTCTTTGACTGGTTCTTGTTCCCCCTCTATGCATTCATCCATGTTTAGGGGATGAGTAGCTGAGCTGCTGAAGGAAGACCTGGGCTCACCACTGCCATGCCCAAAGGTCTCTCGTGGGGAGGAGTATATGGGAATGCGAGACATTGCCTTCTCAGCGGCGGTACCTCCATTTCCAGGAGACTAGCTTGAACCCACATTGCCAGGGGTCAACAGGACAACACAATAGCAAACCACTTCTACGCTGTAGTCAAGAAAACTCCATGAACATGTCCACGGGGTTACCAGAAGACAAGCTTGACTTGAGGGAGTTTTTGCTTTAATCCCATCCCAGGGCAGCTTTTCAGATTTAACTGCTTCTAGCTGTTTCCCCTGGGTCTCTAATTAACTTTTAGTTGCGGGCAGCGTACAGGGAAGAAACTGTACACCACCTTCGTCTTCTCAGTGGGAGGATATAAGAAATAAAGAAATGTTGTTAGGGTCGGTTTGTTCTTGCATTATGCTGCTGTAAAAACTGCCCTGAAAAATGCGCAGGGAGGACAACATAGAGTTTAACGTACAGATTCACACAGAGATTAGAAACATGGCTTAGAACAGGATACCAGCCCTGGAGTAGTGAGGCACTAATGAATCGCACTTCTCAGGAAACCCTAATACAGTACTTACACGTTCCACATTTGCTAAGACAGCAGGGATGTCGCGGGGAGATACTGGGGGGCAGGGGGTGGGGGCCAGCAAGGAGGAAGAGGGAAACTTTCTCTTTTCATATCCTTTTTAACTCTCCACCGCAACCACTCCAAGACACAAACACACACACACACACCCATATATTATGCTGGTTCTGGGTCTCAATTCCTAACCGTGAGATCATGCAGTAGGAACCAAGTTTTGAAACTGTCCAGGCGGGGAAAGCATTCTCCGAGAAAAACTGCCAGATGGATGACTAGGATCAAGCCATTAATCACATTACCCAACTTTGGCGATGCCAGCAGGAGCATAAATAATACAAAATTCTCCAACCTGGCAGCCTCCCCTAGCCCGGCTGCTCGGCATCAGTCAGGGAAGCAACACCTGGGAGATCCGGCAACTTGAGGCCAACGTTACACACAAGGGTTGCCGCAGGGCCGTGCCAACGGGCCGGAGAAAACCTTAAGATGTATGAGGTTAATTCAGCGCCGAACTACGCACGACGTGCAAAGGTGGAGAAAAGAGGACGCGCTCCATAAAACCGAGGAGAGGGTTTGAGTCTCCTACCGTGACAATAATTCAGGAAAATTACCGGGCAAACTTGGGCTCAACCTGGAAGGCGTACCTGGACGGGAGACCACTAGGAGATCTCTAGACCCAGATTAAAACAAAGCCTATCCTGGAAGATCACAACAGCAGCGCAGGACCCACGCGCCCCCCCAGCCCCCTCCCCGGGCTAGCTCCGCCGGACGCTTCTGGGGGCACCTGGCACAGAAGACAGCAGGCCCCTGGGGGACTCGCGGCCGAGGGGAGAGCGCGGAAGCCCAACGCCCAGCCCGGGGGCTGCCTCAAGTGCCCCGGAGAGCAGCGGGGGGCGGCTGTCCCAGCCCGGCCACACGGACGGGCACAGGCGGCGCGGCCAGGCGAGGCCCGGCCGGGCACGGGCACGGGCACGGGCCGGGGGCTTCCCGCAGGGCACCGCGAGGGGGCACCGGGCCACGCGACCGCCGAGGGGGCCCCGCCGCCCTCCCACCCCCGCGGGCCGGCACTTACTAGGGGTCGTTGGTGAAGCGGGGGCTGCGCGGGGGCTGGTAGCCGTAGAGGTGGCAGTAGAGCACGTCGAAGCAGAAGCAGCACATCTCGGCCGACACCACCATCTTCCTGCAGCCGCCGGGCCCGGCGCCGGGGGAGCCCAGCAGCGCGGCGGGGCCGGGCAGGCCGGCGCCGGGGGCCCCCGCGCAGCCGGGCGGGCGCGGCGGCGGCGAGAGGGCGCAGCCGGGGGCGCCCCCCGCCAGCCCCCGAGGCCGTTCAGGCGCGGGCCGCCCCCGCCGCCGCCGCCGCCGCCGGCAGCGCCCCCGGCTCGCCGCAGCGGGCGCCCCCCCCGCCGCCGCCGCCGCCGCCGCCCGGGCCGGCCGAGCCCGACGGAGGGGAGCTGGAGAGCTTCTGCTTCTTCACCCCGCAGCAGCCCGCCGCCATCTTGGAGCCGTCTCCCCCCACGCAGCGCTTCCGACCCATGGCGGGGGGGCCGCGCGGCCGCGCGGGGGCGGGGCGCCCGCCGGCCCCGCCTCCTGCCGGGGAAGCTCCGCCTGCGGGGAGGGAAGCGAGGGGGCGGGGCGGGGGCGGGGCGAGGCGGGGCGAGGGCGGGGGAGGAGGGAAGCGAGGGAGGGGGTTCCGGGGAACCGGAGGGAGCGGGGGAGTTTGGGGAAGGGGCCGAAGAGGGGGGAGAAGGGGAGTGGAGGCAAGGGAGGAAGGGGCGCAGGGAGAGGAGAGGAGAGGAGAGGAGGAGGGGGTCCCCGCGGTGGGGGCAGGGAAGCGTGGGGGCGTGGAGAAGGACGGGGGGCAGAGGCAGGGAAGAGCAGGGAAGGGAAGGGAAGGGAAGGGAAGGGCGAGAAGGGGGGGCGCAGAGGGGCCGTGCGGGGCAGGCGGAGAGAGAAAAGCAGCGTTAGTCACTCCCGCAGCGCCACCTGCTCCTCCCGCCTCCCTTCACCGCCCCCTTGACCACCCTCGCCCCCCCCGTCTCCCAGGGGACCCGTTTCCTACTCTCGGCCCCACCGGAGTCTCCGCTGAAGGCGCGCGGGGGCTCTTTCTCGGGTCCCGGTTCTACGGAGGGTCCGCCCCGCAGAGCGCCGGGAGAAGCCCGTCTCGGCCCTTCCACGACCCCTGCGCTCGCACCGGGCGGGGGGCCCGGGGGGAGCCGCCGCCGCCCCGCGACTCGCGCCCTTCGGAGCCGGGGGAGTCGCGGGGCCGGCGCGGGGGCGCGAGCTCCAGGCTGGCTATTTAAAAACCGGCCGGGCGACGCGCGGAGCAGCTCCGAGGTAGAATTAAACCTCGCCGCTCTCCTCCAGCCCTTCCGGGCACGGGGTCCCCGTTCGTTCTTCCCCGCTAGCCCTGGCCCCGAATGCCCAGAGCCGCGGCCCCATTTCAAAGCCGGCCGGATCGCTCTTGTGCATGGGAGAAAAGAAATAGATATAATTGCAACAAGAGCGCATGGAGGGAGCCGCTTCTAGCAAGCCTGTCTGGTCTCGGAAGATAAGCAGGGTTGGTCCCGGTTAGAACTTGGATGGGAGGCCTCTTCCAAGACCGATCAGTGTTTCTCAGCCTTGGCAACTTGAAGATGTGTGGGCTTCAGCTCCCAGAATTCCCCAGCCAGCAAGCATGCTGGCTGGGGAATTCTGGGAGTTGAAGTCCACATGGCTTAAAGTTGCCGAGGTTGAGAAACTATCTACAGGAATGTTTGCAATGCTTATATCTTACTCTGCTTCATCCGTACCCTGGAAGGAGAGACTTGTATATGAGCACGCTTCTTTCGGAATTCAAATCCTCCACCACACCTAGTGCTATCAAATATTTTATTTTATTATGTTTCGTAGTATTTTGTATGTTTGGCTCGTGGCAATCATTAAGGAAGAGGAGGAGGAGGAAGGCATCCCATCCCGACTCTTGTCATAATGAATAGGTTACAGGGCACTTGCAAGAGGGGGGTGGGACCAAAGGCTCAAGATGGCAATTTCAGCCAGGCCACTGAAATCCTGTTTTTTTAATGTTTTTTCATTTTAATTTTTTAAAAAAAAATTAGAGGTTTTTTAACTCATGTTAGAAAGGGGCAGGGCTTCAGCTGTGAAGTTGCAACCACCATCTTGACTTTTTTGACCTTCCTTGCTGATGCCCATTAGACTATAATACAGCCCTATTAGGTTCAACCTTCCAATGCAATACGTAAGTCCAGGCAATTTTTTAAAATGTCTCAAATTACCTATTTATTTTACCTTTGAACTGTGGATCTGGAAATTTTATCACCGTGTTATGTATCTTAATCTGTTTTACCTTAATTTATTCTTTTATTCTTTCCTTTATCTTTTTGCCTGTTTTGACTTTGGAACTGCATTGCTATTGTTATTAGTTTCAAACTGTAAATACGACTCAATCCGTCAGGGTAGAAAAGATATCAAAGTCTTTGGAAATTACAGAGTTACTTTTTTTACCCCCATCGGAGCTTGCTCAGACTTTTAAAACTCATCACTCAGAGGAATGGAAAGGTCAACAGAGAATCTATAATTCTCTCTAAAGCTGGAAAAGTTCATGCTTTTCAAATGGAATAGCAGAATAATCTGGTCATTCTTAAGGATCTGTAAACTAGAACAATTCCAACAGAGGGGCATGGAAGAGTTAGATACTATTACATAAATGCATGATTTTTATTATTTTTTTTAATGAATCTTTAGGAACAAGTAGGCAATTTCAGGACCTTAACTTTGAAATATAGATTAAATTCGCAGATTTTTTTAAAAACTTCTGTTTATTCATTAAGCGCCCCTGAGATGATTTGGATTACACTCCCCATAGTGCTTTGCCATGATAGCTTGGGCTGGAGGCAGTGGGAATCCAAGATACCTGAAGGGAACCAGGTTGCTGAACTAGGTTCCAGGACAATATATTTGTGTCATTTAAATAATTTATACAGCCACCCATCTCACTGTAGTAACTCATAGGTGCTACGTAAAGGGTTGAAAACCAGAAAACAGTAATGCAACCTATAAAACTATTTAAAAAAAAACAACAACCAGACCAACCCACCATAATGTAACACTGGGGTCAACCAATCATTCCACTTCAAATCCCTGAAATAGTCCCTCAACTATTTCTAAACCAGCTTCTTGGCCCAACGTAGCCCAACGCATCTTTTGAATGGGACAAGCTTATCCCTTCCTCTTAGTTCCATCAGCAACCGTTGCAAAACTCTCCGCTCTTGCTGGATTTGTTTTGGTCGTGGGTCAGTATTTATTTATTTACTAAGGTGAAAAGCCTTCCTTATTCCCAAGGCGCTGGACAGCTTAAACCCACAAGTTAGAGCGATTATTTATTTAAAACACCAGGCGACTAAATTAATAGCGCAACGTTAAAACTGGGCCCCAGGACAGCTGTCCTGTTCCAGATGCTCATTTGAACGCGGAGCATAAATAAGCCCAGACGAACGCACGTTCCCCAGTGTACGTGCTGAGTTTCTGAGCAACCGGAGCAAATGCTATGTTTATAATTTAAGGAGTTTAAAATGCAAGGCTGCGTACGCTCAGAGTATTATTTTTCTTCTCCATCAGGGTTGGCAAACTGGTTTGGGTTTTGCGGCTTGCTGAGCCTGTTCGTTTAGTCATTCTTTGGACTTACGTGCTGGAGGCAGAATTCGGTATCGTCCTCCTTTTTTTCTCCATAATAGCAACCCTGGGAGTCAAGACGTTTGTTCCGAACTGCAGTGACACCCAAATGATGAAACGGGATTCCAGTGCTGGGCACTTACAAGGGGCCTTCCAACCCTGTGATTCACAATACAAACTCTGCCTTTTCTTTCCCCCACGTGTCATGACGTTACAGTCAAGTCCACGAGGAGTTGCTGCCTGTATGTTATCCTTTGACCTTGACCAATGTGGACATCTTGCCTGGGAGGGAGCTGAGCTAACCAAAAGTCATTGTTCTATCACTGTCCAGTGAGTTTCATGGCTAAAGATGGACTCCAACATCTTAAGGCAGCATTGTCCAAACTTGGCCACTTTAAGATGAGTGGACTTCAACTCCCAGAATTCCCCAGCCAGCATTCTGGGAGTTGAAGTCCACTCATCTTAAAGTGACCAAGTTTGGACAACGCTGTCTTAAGGCAAGGAGGAAGAATACTCAACTGCCGCATCTTGACATTATCACACATTTGATGCAAAGTTCATCCGGTAACATCATTTGGGTTCTGGCCTCTCCAACGCAACTTACATAACTCACATCACTGGTGGGATGATGTCATGCTGCGTGTGATGTCATCGTGGATGCTACCAGACACCTATTACTCTGCCGAACAGTAGGTTACTTGTTCAGCATAACCTGCCAAGTAAAATAAGAGTAAGCGTTTCCTTCTCAGCCCAGCAGACCAGCACCAACTTTCCATTTTCAAAGAAACTCTGCATTGTTGGGAGTCTGGCTTGCAAGGCAGAGGGTCAAAGTTCATGCCTGCAAGAGCCAAAATCTTATCTTGCAGGGCAGGAAACCAGAGCTGAGCCCTCAAACAATCAGAGTTGTCTCTGATGCAATTGCAAAGAGAGTTAGGAAATAGGAGGTGGGGGAAAATGGGATGGGGGTGGGGGAAGAAGAAAGACAGAGCCTTTCTGAAAAAGCCACAGTATACCTTCAATGCAAAAAGGAAAGGAAGCACCAGCTGACATAATAAAACTCTGGCACCAACCAGCATCAACTCTCAGAAGCCTGTGGAACCGCTCCATCTTGGCAGGTTTTTGAAAAGCCATCAGAGTTGGTATCACTCTGACCTCTGGAGGGAAGCTATTCCACAAAGGGGGGGGAGCACAACAGAAAAGCCCCCCTTCTCCAGAGCAATTTTCAAAGGTTTGGCTGCCAACCCTGTTGGCTTCTGTAGGCAGAATGGGAGATGTTCTGTATTCCATTTTGTGATCTTACCAAAGTGTCTCCAGCATGTCTACCTTTTTCATCTCCCCCCCTCCACCTTATATTTTACTCTTGCCTATAGATTCAAACATTTCTCTCAAGAAACATTCATGGAACACATTTGCTGAGATTGGCCTGTGAAGATAGCAAAAGTATTGACCAATCCTATAAGACTGGTTAGATTCACATCACTTGCTCCCTCCTAAATCTTGAGAATCAAAATGCAACTTCAACGTATGGTGCCCGAACAAACAAATCATATTGCGGCTTAAGGGAGTGGCCTGGTTCATACACCATCCTAGCCGAGGTGCCTAATGACAGCAATTTGTTTCATATTTGGTCAGTGTGATCTGGCAGGAGCCTTTCCCAAGGCCTCAGAAAGTGGTTTGGGTCTGACCACTGCAGTTTTCTTTCATGTTCTTCAATTCATACCTACTGATTTTGCACATCTGTTTCAAATGCAGAGAAGCCTAAATTAATCTGAGTATCTTTAAACATATGCCTGATTATATGTTCTTCAGCCACTAGGTTACAAGTTTCTGCCCGGTTTCATATTTAATAGATGGATACTTTTAAAAAACAACCATTACCATGTAATGGGAGCAGGAAACCTTTAAAGTGCCATTAAACCCCTGTCTGAGATGTTTATAGAGGACTGCCCTATTAATTAATTCAACTGCTAGATTAATTGACTAAAAGCTTTTACAATTCAACTGTAGGAAGATCCTAGATTATAACACCTTTTTTTAAAAAAAAATTACTTATAGTTTTCTCTGTATCTGTATCTGTTTTCCGGGGTGTGCAGCATTTTGGAACAGAAGGGAAAATGTGTTATGGAATACATAGGGTCAGCTAAATACACCTGTTGGCCCTTCCTTAAACCACGTTAAAAGGGACTTTGAGCACTTTGAGAGCATCTTGACTTTTTGGACCCCCTTGTGTGGATTCCCCTAGATCCAAGGCATCTTTTTCTCTCCTTCCTCTGCCTCTAGAGTCCTATGGTTATTTATCTTTTCCCAGCTAGAAGGGATGCGATTTAACTTCACCACATGAGTTAAAAGGTTGCTTTGAGATTTGGTGAAAATACTATAAACCTGCACTGAGCTTGTCAGCCTTCCCAGGTAGACCAGACAGGAAACATGACCAGATGAACTAATTTTACTTTATTGTAAGGCCACATTAACAGCATCTTGTGAGTCTGAAAGTACAATTCTCCCCATCTCCTATACAGCCCAAGAAACTAGGGAGGGTCCCTTCTGAGCCTCTTGCCCTACCCACTATCCTGCTGCAGGCTATGCCTTCTCTTATCTGATCATTCCCTACCCAGCATGTTTTCCTTTCCCCACCTCCCAAGGTCATTCCCACCCACCATTACGTTGCTGGAGGTTGGACCTAGGGGCCTAAATGGCTCCCAAGGCAGCCTGATCCACATATAGCCCTCAGCCATGGTTTGCTAAACCATGATTTGTTATATAGACCACAACTGCCTGGGTCCACATGAAGTAATATGTAAAACCAAAGAAACAACATTATAGATAAGCCTCACTGTGGACTAAGATACTATTATAAACTGTTTTTGGTGCAGGGATGGGCACATATTCTCAGTCTGGAACTGCATTTCGTAAAGTATGAAGGCTGGAGGCAGTGTCTCCAGGGGCCACAACAGCACCACTGGATGGGCAAAGCTGGAGAAGTTTGGTCCATTATAGACCATTGAGGTATGGAGCATTTAAGAGTCCAAAGTAATGCCTTAAGTGTTACCAAGGGTTAACAGGTCTATCTGATCTTTATTTGACGGGTAATCCCTCTAAAAATCACCCCACCCCAAATCAGCCACTTTGCTGCCAAATTTGGGGGCCACTATCAGGGTGAGGTTCTGAGGAACAAAGCAAGAGCACAGCCACCAGTCTTTTATCTTCTGAAAGAATGACTCAGCCAACCAGATGTCAACTCTATCCTCAAGAGCCAAAGAAAAGCCAGAGGTCTTCCATAAACCTTTACAGCACCCCTCTTGCAAGTAGGAGCAGTTAGGACAGGAGGACCAAGGAGTGGTGGATTGAGGGCTATCTCCAATCTGTGGCTCTTCCAAAATGATTGACTGTGAAGTGGCAGCCTTGTCAAAGGTAGAACTAATAGCGGTGAATATGTGTAGCTCGGGGTTGAACTGTGGAGTCCTTGGGGTTCTCTTCATTAACCGAGCTGGGTAATGAAACGTTTGCAAGAAAAGAACCAAGCTCAGAGAACCCCAAGGACTCCACAAAGGTGGAACTGCCAGATTGGAGCCCCAAAAATCAACAGCCACAAGAGGGCTCCAAAGAGATGGAGACACCTCTTAATTCTTCACTGCCATCCCACGGGCATCTCGGAGCTGCCCTCCAGACCTGGTAGCACTAGTTCAGACGTCTGTCTCCTTCTCGCCTCTGGGTCTATCACAGACTGCTGAGGAACCTGTCCCTTTTTTTTAAAACGAGGGCCAGTCTAACTAGATCAGCTCCTCTCTGTTGCTGCTTAGAAACATCCTGGTAAGTCCGTATAATTCCCATGATGACCCTTCGAATGGATGGTTCCTTTTCTCCCACTGATCATAGCATGCAGGTTTGTCTCTAGGAAGATGCCCATTTTAATCTCAGTTAATCCCAGATCAGCTCTTTGGAGCGCTGCACGGTCGACTTCATTCCATCCAGTGCTGTGTTTCCAATTTCAAGAGAACTAGAGGGTCATCTGGGTGTGGGAATGACGTAGCGCTCTCTCTTTCAACCCAGACCATGCAGGCAGAACCTTAATTAAATTCTGTTACATCAAAAAGAGCCTTGAAGCTGGTTAGCCTTTCATTTGCTGCCTTAAATGTCTGTTTATTTCACAGACCGAACTGGTGAGGAATTTTAATGAACTAAATAACACGGAGGAAGGGGGAGAAGGAGATTTTCAGAGACATGGATATTTAATAGCCAATTTTAATCTTTCCAGCCTTGCTCCATGCAACACATTTATTTCTTTGGATACCTAATTAACTGGTTGGTTTAATAATATAAATTACTCTGTTGCCCTTGACAGATTACTGACCTAAAGGAAAACTGTCATTTCCTATAACTTCTCCTTGGCTTCTTCTGATATTTCATGTATAAGATCAGATATTTTGCCACTTTTCAACCTCCCCAAACATGAAAAGACATTTGTCTGGTTTGAACCTATTTACTGAATAAATCACAATTGCCTGGGTTCAAACAGTGCACTAAACAACAAGCCTTGGTTTTGCTTATCCTGCTAAGCATGCTTAATGCCAATTTCGGTTATTATCATATATATTATCATCATCCTGAACCAAACCACTACAGCGGTGTTTCTCAATCTTAGCAACCCTAAGATGTGTGAACTTCAGCTCTGGCGTTGATTCCTGGCCTGGTCTACCTGGTGGGGGTGACCTCTGTCTGGACAGCAAGATGGACATTCCAAGCCCTGCAGACAGCTAGGATCTTGCAAGCTAAAAAATACTTTAAATACTTCAAGCTAGCCTGCAATCTTGCTCAGAAATATTGAAAGGACAAAATGGGGTTTTAATAACAATCTGACTAAAAACCATACAGTAAAATTCTATGGAAGAAAGATTGACTCATGCATGACACTAAACCATGGCTTGTTTAATCATGGTTAGTTGGATAAAGTGGTGGCCTAGCATGCCACACAAAACAGGCAACTGTCTTTCAATTTAAATGTTCATAATTATTTACTTCTGTATTCAGTACTGAGGCCTCCTTGGTCTTTTTGGCAATGTATTACCTCTTTTTTGACAATAGGGCACAAGCAGACCTCCGTTGTTGTTTTTTTAGCTATAAAATGAAATTTGTTATTATTATTATTAAAATAGTGTAGAAAATAAAATTGCCTTCAAGTCAAGCTTGGGTCTTGGTGACATCATGGAGAAGCCTGTGTAGTTTTCTTGACAATAATATAGAATTTGTTTGCCAATTTGTCTTCTGAGAAGATATTTTGACTTCCCTGCCTAGTTACAGAATGAAGATTTCCTTGTGATCTCCCATCCAAACCTAAGCAGGTCTGACCGGGTTTAGTTTTTTGAGGTTCTCTAAAACTGATCAATGCTGCCATTGTCCACTGTTACCTTTTCACAATTAAAAAAAAGAGATAAAACTTCCTCCTCGTTAAGCTCTGCTCCTGGTGATTTCAAAAAGACATCTATTCAGTTTTCTTGGCAACAACACAGAAGTGATTTTTTTCTTCTCCTTCTGGGATGTCATTTTAATTTCCTGGTCTAGCCTACAGCTCTGCAGGTCTCCTGTCCAAATATGTAGCAGACTCAACCCTCTTTTGCTTCTGAGTTCAGACAAGGTCAGCCAGATGCTTCCCCCGTCCTGACACTTTTTATAACAGCCGCAAAAAAAGTGCATTTGCAGTGTGTCTAACCCTGATTGCATTGAACTGAAATGGGATTCAGTGTAAATTCACTGAATTGAACGTGACTAACGTCCTCCTTCCGTCACATAATTATTACAGTTGGGCAGAAACTTTTCAAGGTCCGAATGGCAGATCAAGGGGGCCTGGGCAGAACTGAGGGCAAGGGTTGTGCACCCCAGACTTCAGTGAAGACCAGGATCTTCAGATGAATCTGTCTGGATCTTCAAAGGTCCCAGATCCGGAGACACATTGTTCACCCACGACTTATGCCCCATCAGTTACCACTCACTGATTAGAAATAAGATTTGTAGCACGGCTTTTACATTTCATAGCCTTGCACTGAACGTGGTTCTCTTAACTGTGGTTTATTGGATCAGCGTACGTTTACTTTCACATTAAAATGGGTAAAAATTCATTTAGTTGACATTTGAACATGAGCTTAACTCACTACGGGCATGAACCAAAATGGCATTACTCTTCAAAAAGGAAATGGCTCCAACTGTAGAGAGGAAATAACAATTTTTTTTAAAAAAAGAAATAATTCCATACTAAATACGTTCATGAGAAACCCGAACAAATTAAGAGTACAAACTAAGAAAAGAGAAAGAAAAAAAAGAAAAAGAAAATGTTGATTTGGGGTTGTCTCCTTTCTAATTTCTTTTCTTTCTCTTTTGTCTTGGTTTCTTTTCTTTTCTTTTGCTTTAAGTTTTAAAACGGTTTGATTAATTGTGCCTGTTAAGAATGTTAAATTAAAAAATACTTCCATAAAAAAATATTCACAAATGCACCGCATCAGAGGAAATGCCTTTGCAAGCCGGGTGTCTTTTTGGCAAAAATGCAAGTGCGCGCATCTGGAGAAATCTGAGCAAAATTACACAGGCAAATAGGTGTACAAACTTCCAAAATAACACGGTCAAAGGAGTGCCAGTACAGGATGAACTAACAGAAAGAAAACGTGGAGGGGTGCGCTGGGTGGGGGAACCAAAACTGAGGTTTGCGTAAATGAGAGAGGGAGAGAAATAAACCTGACAGATGTCCCCACCTCTGCTTCATGCACTGCGTTCGGCCGCATCTAGAAAAATGAAAGCACGCTATTGTTTGGCTGAACGCCAATCGAAATGCATTTCCTGGCGCGTGAGCCCTGTTGAACTCAATGAGATGAGCTTCCAGGGAGCACGCGTGGACTCGCATTGCTAATATCCTTCCAGAATTCCACCCGGGCTCCCGTGAGATCCCCCAATTCCACTTCGCTCAGGAGAGAATCTCAGCTGCTCACAGCCGGATCAAAAGCTTACTGTAACACAAGGAGCCTTAAAACTAGCCAGCCAGCTGGACATGGAGAACATGGATGCTTAGCATTGTTTTTAGCCTTCAGCACTGCTGGCCTAGAAAGTATGAGATTCTACCTCCCATTGGTGGCTATTTCTAGTCATTGTAGCCTTCCTAGTTAGGACAAAATGTGTGTGCTTGGGAGGACACGTGCCAAGATCTGGACCAGTGGTTTCCAGCAATGTTTCTCAACCTGAGCATCTTTAAGATGTGTGGACTTCAACTCCCAGAATTCCCCAGCCAGCACAGGCTGGCTGGGGAATTCTGGGAGTTGAAGTCCACACATCTTAAAGATGCTCAGGTTGAGAAACATTGGCTTAGAGGATCTTCTGATGCCCTCTTGTGGTATGAAACAGGAGGGCTGCTCTCTGCTCAGCCCATGGGGAAACGTAATAAAACGAGGCTCATCCATTTTATCTGAATTTCAGTCGCAGGGCTACATTTTTCTTTAAGCCTCTTCTGCCACACAAGGGTGGGAAATGCTAATTTTCCAGTTCACAGCACCAAGGAAAAAAACACAAGCGCATTGGTTGGCTTGGATAAAGGAATGAGCTTTTGGGTTAGGTATGGATAGTCAAAGTATCTGCTTCATATCACTTGTGGGTTAAAACATGGTGGGCTATATGGGGATGGTGGCACAAATCCGGCCAAGCTGTTTATTTCTTGGTCAATGTCTTTTGCAAACATCCGAGTTCATTTAGTAAACTCCTTGAAGGTCAGCAGAATGCTGGACTAGATTGACTTTTGGCCTTCTCTAAATTCCAGATTTTCCTGCATTAGGTTTTGGCTCCATATTCCTCAAGGCATCCAATTCTTTGCTGAATCACCTGGAAAGAATGCTGGACAGATACGAGCTGAAGGTCAAAGCAGTTAACTCTAACTTCACTGCTTTTAAGCCTCCTGTGAAGTCATCCTATTTCCCACCAGCAGTTTCTAAGAGAAGGAAGCTATAGATGGTGGTAAGAAGCATCCTTGAATCCCTTTAAAAGTAGGACTTTTTTTTAAGGCTTATTCAAGGCTAGAACTTGTTGAAGAACTAGGAGGGACGTTAGACTTCTTCCACCAGGTTTGGCTCCTATTCAGAAAGGAACACCCTAGATACTCCCCACACGGTCAAAACCAGCAATGACTACCTTGTAGTTCCATCAACCAAACACAATGCCACTTTGACAGCAGTGACCCCATCTTTCTCCTGCTGGCTTGAAACAAGCTGTATAAAGTTGTCTCTTCAAAGCCCCCATTAGCAGAACAACAGATACACCCCAGCAGGATATTTTTCAGGCCAAATCACTTCTCCAGGGCCAGGATCACAACAGACCGATCAGTTTTTGAAGCACCAGCGGTAAATGATCTCACTGCAGGCCACTGTGGTCACAGAGCACAGGTATTCAGTCGCTACATCTTGAACCCACGAGGGCACCTTCAGGAAGGTCACAACTTTGGTGCCCAGCAATGTCATCCTCCAACTTGGAAATCATTTCAGGCACAATGTTATGGATCTGCAGTTTTCAACACCTTTACAAAACTACAATTCCCAGGATTCCTAGAAGGGGAGGAGCACTACCTTATTCTGAGCAACTGCAGATGCTAAATGAGAAAAGGTAGGTTCATGTCTTTACCGTTCATCATCCGAGCAGAGACCCAAAAGCAGAGCAAAGGAAGAGGTCCAAGAAAGTCTAGGGAGACTCATAGTTAAGCTGCTATGTCTCCAAGTTAAGCTTGAAGAACAGAAGTGAACTATAAACATGGAACATTTGGGAAGGATAAGAAGTATGGGAGAGTGCATAGCATTTGTCAAGCTTTGGGCTGCTCCAGACTCCAAAAATTGTGCAAGGCCACAGCCAAAATAGATTTGATTGGTACTGATTACACCAAATTACTATCACAGTTACTATGATTAGCCCACCACCCCATGTACTAATTCTACTCTTCTATCTCATGAAGAATTTGAGTTGGATTTGGGGGTTGGGATATATAGTTTCCAGAAGCCAAAACTACAATTAGCCAAAACTAATTGAAGCAGAAATGACCATTTATACAGTATGTGATCCCTGCCTTAAAATGGCAGGAAAACATGCCACTCTTTTCCAGCAGTGTTTATCAGAGGCTGCTCCTGGAACTTCAGAAAGGAAGCTGGGTCCAGGAGATACAGGTCCCTCACTTCAGAACGACCTTCTTGAAGTCCAGGAGATGATTTGAGATTCCAGCCCTTGTACCCCTCTTGTACCCAGATTTAGTTATTGGGCATCTAATCTCAACCCAGCTGTCCCTTTTTCTCCAAACCTAGAAGAGAGGCAGGCTGTTTTGAAATATCCTGTCTTTAGCACTGACCTCCAGCCTCTGGATCCTAAGACAGGAGGCTAAAATATCTAACAGAACTTCTTCAGCCATTTCAGTTCAGTTTCCCCTCCTTTTTTTTTTTTTTTCTTCCCATACTTACCCTGGCCTGTAGGTGAAACAGGGCCAAAAGAGAAGTGGAAGAAGCAAATTTATTGGATCATCAGGTAGGAGGAGGAGGAGATGCAGCAAGACATGGGAACTGCCCAGGCTCCGTATGAAAATGTCCAGGAGGCTGTCCCAGGTACCAATCCCCGAACCATCTAAAGTTGCCCTCAGTTTGCAGAGCTATCTAGCCCTAGATCACTGGATGTCTGTATTCTCACGATCGATTAAACCTGGTCGCTAATTAACCCATTTTCTGGGTTCTTACCCTACATGGAACCCTAAACGAACCAAATGAGTTAGACCCACAGAAAGCCCACAGCCACAAGGGCAGTATTAAGCAACCAAGTTTAGCGTGTCATATGAACGTAGCTGCTAAGCGTATAGCTAGTCTGATTATGCATACTGGCTGCTGATAAATTATGTACTCATGGTTTGGCCCAGGCAGGGCAGCCTGTGAACAGACTCAAAAGAGAGCTCAATAGCAACAGCAGGATAGGGTCAAAAAAGTCAAGATCGCATTCACCAAGGCACGATTGAAACTCTGCCCATTTTTTAGGTGTGTCTTTCATATGCAACTTTTAAAAAACACTCAGAGATTTATTGGCAAGGAATGCCATTTGCAGCAAAGATACAAAAGTCTTTCCTCTCATTTTTTTTTTTTAGATTTGTTTAATCCTGACGTTATTATTTTTTATAAATAACTCCAGGTGGTGAACATACCTCATACTCCTTCCTCCTCCTATTTTCCCCACAGCAACCACCCCGTGGGGTGTGTTGGGCTGAGAGAGAGGGGCTGGCCCAAAGTCACCCAGCCGGCTTTCATGCCTAAGGCTTTGAATTTATTTTCCCTCTCCTTGACTTGACTCCAGAACTTTGCAAATCAACAATGATCAAAGGCCAAGGGAGGTTTGCTCCAGGAGAAAACCACCCCAGATTGCTGGTTAGTCAGCATTTTCTGGATTCTTGGAAGTGCCATCATCTGTTGGCATAGGACAAGGCCTCAGACAGAGAGAGTCCATCAAGCTTCAAGAGTAGGCCTACATCTAAGGCTTATTTTCACAGTGGTTTCTCATGCAAAACATAGTTGCACTGTTGAGATATAAGCTATGGCAGGCAAACCATCATGACTGTGTTCACACAATACACTGACCTCAAACCAAATCAAACCCAGTGATGGTTGTTTACTGAGCAAACAGCGTTAAAAAATAAAAAGCTATAACTTATTGCAACTTGGGAACGAGGCCCTCACCTCCATTTTCCAGCTAGGAGGGTGAGTTTGACTTGGGTCTGTCTTAACCTTCTATGCAGAATGCTAAGATTGTAACCTAAGACAGGGTTCCTCAACCTCAGCAACTTTAAGATGGGTGGACTTCAACTCCCAGAATTCATGGCTGGCTGGGGAATTCTGGGAGTTGAAGTCCACCCATCTTAAAGTTGCTGAGGTTGAGGAACCCTGACCATGTTCTACCTCCAATTTGTTATAGAAGATTTGGATACAGAAAAGTTGGGGAAAACCCTTGGCATCTGTTGGAAAATGACTCCTTCATGCAGTCCATTTTAAAAACATAGGCCTGAAGCATTTCATCTTAGCCCATGTAGAAATATACTGTGTAAGTGTGTCCATGACATTTTTGCGAGTTGAGCAATCACACAGGGTTCCACTCTTAGCAAAGAACCGGATTAGCTGTAATATCCTCTGGGGTGTTCACTTGTGGGCATATGCTGTGCATAGTGTGGGTTCACACAATACACTACACAAGGCCAACAAGGATTTGGGGAGTTTGGGTTGTGGGAACGCCCTTCTAAATTCACATGTGGTCTGAACCAGGCCATCATATGAACTTGTAATAGTTTATCTGCTGGGCACCACATATTGTGGGAAGACTGCTATTCTATTTTATTAACCCAGGTTTAGCATGTTGTGTGAACACAGCCCACAGGTCTTTCTTCTTCTTCTTCTTTTTCCAAATTAATACAAGATGTGGTGAAGAAGCCACTGAAGCGTGCAACCAAGCCTCCTACCACCCAAATTGCATTGCATTGCAAACCCCCTGAAAACAATCCATTTGGCTGCGCCAAAGCTTCTCCCAACACATCTTCATATATATTGCTTTCTCCAAAGCAGATCGGGTAGGCCACACACCCCCAATCCTTCAAGACGAATGCGAACATGCGCCTTCTGGAAAAGCTGGAGCTTTTTCCTCCATGTGCAATGTTGCTAGATCAGGGAACGGCAAGGCAAAACGTGTTAGTGAACCAGACCGGAGGATAGCAAGGGATGAAAATGGAGCCAGGAAGCGGGAGAACTCCTGCCATGCCCACCAACCTGATCGGAAAGTGATGGATGCAAAGAGAACACAATCGGCTCGGTTAAATTCAGCTCAACGCATCTGCCATGAAAAGTTAGCCCCCGAAGGGTCCTCGTTCTTACCGTGTTGTGGTGGACAGCCCTCAATCCTGTTCCCCGGGCTCTGGGGACTTTGTTTGCAAGACAATTTGTCCTTTATGGGGTTGGTGCAGGAAAATGGAGAGAGGAAAGGCGAGGAGGAGAACGCGCGCGGCAGAGAGCCACAGTTCTTTTGCATGCTGCCTGCGTTTTCAGTGAGCTGCATCGGCGGTCGAGGGAGATGTCCTGAAAATAGCGCACGCTGCCAACGGTTTGCTGAAACCTGAGGAAGGATGGCTGTTTATAAAAACCTGGCTTGCCACCGAGAGGGGTGGGTGTGATGGGATCACCGGCAGCAGGAAAGCTGCGTGGACTCGTGGGATCCGGGAGAGGAATCATGAGTTCACTAGTGATAAGAGGCAAGCATGAGCCGTTATCCTGGCATTAACCCGTCAGTGCCCGTCTCGGTTTAATCCAGAAGCCCAGCCCAGAATGTGGTGGCCGACCTGCTTGAGGCAGCGATCAATTTTCCCCTTTGGCTCTGCTCTTTCGTTCAGGGATAAGTTGCATTTCAGCAGCAGCCTACTTCTGGAAATTCGGCGTGCTCCTGCAGGCCAACCTTACGCATCCCTCAGCACATTGCTTCCCTCCGCGATGGCACGCCTTCCTTTTCTTTCAGCTGATTTGTCATCCTGGTCCTTCGGCTGCCAAAAGCCTGCCAAAAAAAAAAAGGGGGGGGGAAGGAGATTAATTCAGAAGAGGCCAATGGCTCCAGCTACCCATTGTTCCTCAAATGATGCTACTAGAAAGGGTGGGGGGGAATGCAGAGATCCAACATTTTGCAAAAGGAGAGGCTCTGCAAACATTCGGGGGGGAATGGACAAGTTGGTTTGAGTGACAGGCATTCAAAGGGCAAGGCATTTTATAACTAAAATGTCTCCATTTTAAAAATGTTTATGGTCTCAATCAGTGCTTCTCAAACGTGGCAACTTTAAGATGGGTGGACTCCAACTCCCAGAATTCCCCAGCCAGCCATGGTCCACCCATCTTAAAGTTGCCACGTTTGAGAAACACTGGTCTAAAAGGCAGATGAGGAGGTGAAATGATGGTGGGGGCTATCTAGGAAATGGTTGGGTAGCGAGGTGGAAAAATCCCACTTCTTCCACCATATTAATGTGGGGACTGAATCCAATTTTGGTATGGTAGACTCCAGATTCCCATGGTAGACTCCAGATTGTTTCAGCGAAGCTTGGTGGGAAAAAGATCCACTGGATCCTGTCCCGTAGGATAGATCAGTTGCAATCTCCTGCTGTAAATACTAGGGGCTGTCTAAATTTGTCCCATTCTAGCTTGGGGATATTTGGGGGGTGTCAAAAAAGTCAAGCTGGTGGTCGTGACCAGCTGATTGGAGCTCTGCCCTTTTTTACTTGAATTGTGAGGGCTTTGAATAGTTGAGGTCCACATATCTTAAAGCATAGTCACCGCTGCCATCTTGATTTTTTTGACCTCCCTGTGGATGCCTGTGCTCTAGCTCAGTGTTTTTCAACCTCAATATCTTTCAGACGCATGGACCTCAACTCCCAGAATTCCCCAGCCAGCATGGCTGGCTGGGGAATTCTGGGAGTTGAGGTCCACGCGTCTGAAAGATATTGAGGTTGAGAAACCCTGCTCTAGCTTATGGTAAGTCAACTTCCTGCATTAACAAATGCTGTTTAAAGTCTGTCATTCATTTGCTTGAAAAAGTACACCCACAACTTCACCGTGGATTTTTTTTTTTAGAGAGATTCTTAAGACCCCTTTTCTTGTCTCAAGGTCGGGTTCTGATGACACATACCGGTTGAAAGTAACTCGCGGGGTGGCAAAATGCTCGACAGAGGATTGAAATGTATTATAATTTTTATAAATATATAAAAAAATATATAATAAAAATATTATAAAATATTATATTTATTACAATAGTAAATAGATATACATTAATGGAATCAATACATATATAATATAGTCAATACAAATAGGTTTGTGTGACTGTCTTTTGAGGAATTTCAGCGTGATCACTGGGGTCCTATTTCTCATATTTTGAGTGGGGGGGTTGATTTTTTTTCTTAAAGAAACCTCTATTAAAGGTTACATGAAGTTTTTGTGGGTTTTTCAGCTCAGAACAAGGGGAACCACAGGGAAGATAGGCAAGCCCAGACATTTCAGTTTTATTCAGGTTTCTTACTTTTCTTCTCATTTTTCCTTTCTTAGGTTTCATCTGTCCAATTGCTATACTAACTATTTTTTTAAGCTTGCAGTGAAATGACATGTCATGTTATCCAAATGATGCGCTTTTGTTTCGCAATTTTGTCTAACGTACACAGTGTCTGCAAACGTTTTGCCCCGATTTTGCCATTTCTGTGCAGGCTTTTCTGCAAACTGCAGTTACAAAATTCAGAGGTGTGAGTTTCGGAAGATATCGGAGTTTGTGAGCTGGTTTCCAAATGCAAAATCAGATAAGCTCACCCTCAGATATAAGCTAGTGAATTTGGTGAAAATATTTTGTGAACATTACAGCCATTGTATGGGATCCCTTTAACCTTACAATAGACCTAAAGATCCAGATCCAAGCCTCTGGAATTTGAATGATGCAGAAAACATACAACTCAGTTAAAAACAGTGCAGAGAGTTTTAAAATGAAGCAGTGTTCCTTGATAATTTGCCCTCTATTTCTAGAAAGCATTTAGAAGAACGACAAAACCGTATCTCTTTTGCCAAGCCTTGAAGAGTTAATTGATTCTAAAGATTTCATTTCTTTCATTCTTTTCATTCTTTCATTCTTTTCATTCTTTCATTCTTTTTTTCATTCATTCATTCATTCATTTTTCATTCATTCATTCATTTTCATCCTTTCATTCTGATTTCACGGAAATACTTCAACTTTTGTATTTTTTAATTGTTGTAACCCAAGTATTTATATGTATGGAAAAGCAATGTATAAATGTAAATTGAAGAAGATGATGATGATGCATATTTGGAAAGACACAATAAAATATTCACCTTGATTCATTGGAATCTTAGTAAGAATTATAATTTACCAGCCACAAATATATAGAATTTCAATATTGAAAAAAAAATGGTTGAAAACAAAGAGGTTAATTAAGATCCTGGCAATGTCCAAATATAAACTGATAAACATTCAGCCCACAGTAAGCCAGACATAGGCGTGGTTGCAAAGAAACAAGTGTGGACAACTGATTTTGCAGCAGATGGAGTTGGAAGGCTCAATGGGAAAGAACTAGGGGGAAAAAAAGAAAATATAAAAGAAACTTCAAATAGAGATCAAGCAAATGTGGGAAAAGAAAGTCCCATGGTGCCAGAAGTGGTTGGGACACTTGGTGCCATTTCAAAGGATTTGAAAAAGCAGGACACAACAGGAATGGACACAATCTCAACATATCAGCCACAAAACGTTGCACTGCTTGGAACAGTACATATTTATTTATATATCACATTTGTCACTGCCCATCTCGTTAGAAAACGACTCCAGGCGGTTTACAAAGCGGTTAAAATCCATTAAAGTTACAATATATTAAAATTAAAACCATATATTTAACTATCCAAATCCTTGGGAAGGATCCGATAATCAGAAGGACCAGATCCAGTCAGAACTGTCTGGCAGGTTGTGTGTAAGTTCTCATCCTCGTCCTCATCCTCCCTGACCAGCTTTAACTCTTTGCCCACTGTAGATGGCAGAGAATTTGCCTGCGCAAAAACCACGGACCGAAATGCCACCCTTCCTCCTCTGTTGTCCATTGGAGAACTCCATTGCCCATCCCTGGTTGGGAGTTCCGGTTGGCGTCAGACTGAGAAAAATTCTTCTACATTGCAATCTGTCGGGGACAAAAGTGCTCTTTTTATCAAATTCCTGCACCTTGCCTACATCCGGGCAGTTTAAATGACTTTACGGCTGTCTAGCAATAATGGCAGATAAAAAGACTCTGCTCCTGAAAAACACAGCAACGATGTTTGTTGTTGCCAGAAGAACAAAAGAAGAGATACTCAGCCCGGGGTTGATTTTTGTTTTATTTTTAATCATATGGTTTAAGATGGATGGATATAGTTTCCTAAACTGTGGATGTTATGGTCTGTGGGTTGGAGTATAAAATAACTGAACTGAGTAAACATCTTTACTCCAAAGTAAACATGGACTTGCCACGTGTCATATGATCTCATTTAGGCTTGTTGCAGCCAGGTCTGAGAAAAACAAAAACAAAAACTGATCATGACAAGCCATCTAAGTCAGAATCTGGACAATCTGAACTCCCGGATTTGACTGCAACCTTCTGTTAAGAAGCAGTTTGCTTAATCCTATGCTTAAGCCATCATTGGTTAATTTCTCACAATAGCCTCAGTGTTCCATTGGCCTCCCCAAATCATGGGTCACCCCCATTTTAGCCCAACACTAGCCCCTACACAGCAGAGGAGGGGTGTACATCTGTTTCTGATGTACAAGGACCACATCAAAGTCAATGTGGTGTGGCAGTTCAGGGGTTGAACTAGGAGTGGGGAAACCCAGGTTTTACTCCTCCTCAACTATGGAAGGCTACTGGCTGACTTGGAGCCAGTCCCTCTCAGCTCAACCTACCTCACAGGGTGGTTGTGGGGACATTGTGCTGGCAACAGGGAGATAAACTTTTTTTCTGAGCTTGGACCAAGGAAAATTAGTTTAGCTGCAAACAGCACAGCTGGGACTATTTGGGGTGCAGCAAACCCCTCCTAATTCCATTTCTGGTTGGATTTAGCTGTTTGCATGATATGCTAATCCATCCTTGGCCCCTTAAAGCAGTGTTTCTCAACCTTGGCCACTTGAAGATGGGTGGACTTCAACTCCCAGAATTCCCCAGCCAGAATTCCCCAGCTGGAGAATTCTGGGAGTTGAAGTCCATCCATCTTCAAGTGGCCAAGGTTGAGAAACACTGCACTAGACCAAACAGGCTCTGATTGAAGGAACATCATTGATCTGTGCTATTCCAGATATCAGCTACTAGATGGCAGCATTGGATAAATGATAAAATAAACTAGCGGCAACTCTCTTTTCAGCTAGCAGCCTTCAGCTAAAAGGAAGTTTAAAAAAGAAGCCACAAAAATCCAGTCAGCCACTAGATGGCAGTAGAGAGATCCAGAGATCTCTTAGCCTTTGGTGCCATCTGGTGGTCCTCCATTGTCTCAAGAGCCCAAATCTGGCCCAAAGGTTAAGAAGCCTTATGCCATTTTTTCCCAGCTGGACCTCCTTCACATGGATCAGGTATGAGTTCTCATCGCCATGGCTCAGAAATGGTGGGATCTGAAGTCCAGCAAATTTGGAAAGAAACAAGCTGGAGAAAGCAGGTTTCTTCGGGTATCTCCTGAAGTAAGGCAAGGACCTTCTCATCGTGTTTTCCTTCCTACCCAGCTATATTATTGCCCAAACTTGCTTCTTTACTCATCAGTCCTTAGGGATTGCATGACATTTCCATATTTGTTTTTGTAAGGTAGCTGTTTCTCCCTTTCCTCCGAAAACACATGCCCTGATGCATAGCTGCTTGATGTTATGGGCAGGTTGGTGGTGGATCTCCCCAGTGACACCCCTCCCTGATTTTCCACAGTCATCTTCCTAGACTGCCTCCTCCTAACCAGTGTTTAAACCCTGGCTTTTGTCTGCTGACTGCCAGCATGCTGTCTTTCCGATTGTTTTCGCAGATAGAGCTTCAGGAAGAAAACAAAACAAAACGCGTCCAGAATTCCCCTCTTTTGGGGCCGTGGGAGATCATCTGAGACGCATAAATGGGGCCAAGGATACACAATTCTGAATGAGTCCGACCATGTTTGATTCGGGGGGCAGAAAGCAAATGAACATAAACAAGGGAGAGCCAGATTAAATACGTATGTCTGTTTAGGGCAAGGAGAGTTGGAACGCACCAGGATGTTTGAGAAAGGAAGAGACATTTTCAACACACTGTGCAGGGCCAAACATTCATTTTGTTCCAGGCTGTAATTACCCTGGTAGACTCAAACCATTTGATGCCATTTCTTTACAGCATCGGCTGGGGGGGGGGAGGGAGTCAGAAAAGGTGAGATAGTGGCTTCCACCTTATGGTCATTATCCTCTTTTTTCTTTGTAATAAATTAGGGATACATAAAATGAAGCAAAATGCCAAAAAATAGCCTTGGGGAGGAGGAAGGAATTCATCATCTAATATTTTCAGACCCCGTTTAGTCTGGGCAGCAAATTACCTTTCAGGTTCTCCAGAGCTTATCAGAAGATCAAACGAGATACGTGGGAGAAGACTAGATAGATACGGGGGGAGGAAAAATTTGAAAAGGAAAAGCAGCTGATAGGAGAGATCCTTGATCTCCCCCCTCCTACACTGCAGAGCAACTACCGATGGTTTTCTGAGCTGGAAAAACCACTTTCCACCACTGACAGGAGATCACTGGGGAAAGATAAGTTGGTGGAGGAACGGAGGATGGGCAAGGTGACTGTAATTGGGTACAGAGCTGACTTTAAAGAAAATATGTGGCCACCATTCATAAAATATAAACTAGCCCAGGCAAATGGGCAAATGTGAGAGAGAAACACAAAACAGACCTGCCTTGACTCTCTTTGCTATAAAAGAGAGGGAAAGAGAAAGGTTTCCAGACGCTGCTATTATAGCCTATATCAGTAAGGTGTGTGTGTGTTTCTGTGTGTGCCTTCAAGTCAGTTTTTGACTCCTGGCGACTGCCTGGACTAGTCCCTGCAGTTTTCTTGGCAACATTTCAGAAGTGGTTGGCCATTTTCATCTTCCTAGGGCTGAGAGGGAGAGGCTGGCGCCCAAGGTCACCCCGCTGGCTTCATGCCTAAGTCAGGACTAGAACTTACAGGTGCCCAGTTTCTAGCCTGGTGCCTTCACCACCACACCAACCTGGCTCTCATTGCCTTCGAGTCAAACTTGACTCTTGGTAACTGCCTAGACAAGTCCCTGTGGTTTTCTTGGCAAGATTTTCAGAAGTGGTTGGCCACTGCCTCCTTCCTGGGCTGAAAGAGAAGAACTGGCCCAAGGTCACCCAGCTGGCTTTGTGCCTATGGTGGGACTAGAACTCATGGTCTTTCAGTTTCTAGCCTGGTGCCTTCACCACTAGGCCAGACTGGCTCTCATATCAATAAAGTAGAGTTCTAGTATTTCTTGTGATGTCTGTTTCCTGATCTAGCCTACCTTGAAGGGCTGACAGTGACAAACCATTTTCCTGTTCTACAACTTTCCCACTTACGTTCTCCTCCAGGCCGTCTTCAGTGTCTGACACAGATTCAGATTCCACTTACAATTCCTAGATTTCAAAAGACGTTTTAATTGAAGATATTACCACTCTGAGCATTTTGGCAAGTGAGACACTGCAGCCCCTCCAATAATGAAGTTCACCATCTAATCCTATTCATGGACCTTAGGTGGCAACCTTTCACCAGACTTGTTTAGGCTTGAAAACTAAGCAGTGTCAGGCCTGATTTCTACGTGGATGGGAGACTCCCATTTACGTGGGATTTCTACGTGGATGGGAGACTCCAGGCTACTTTAAGATGTGTGGACGTCAACTCCCAGCATTCCCCAGCCAGCCAACTCCACACATCTTAAAGTTGCCAAGTTTGAGAAGCGCTGGGCTAGACTGCTGAAGAAGTTGAAACATCTTAGAAGAAGACAACAGCAGACAACTTCTATACTGCTGTCAATTAAACTCCATGGACCTAACCAGGAAGGAACCAGGAACTGAGCTTGAGTTGGAGATTTTCTACTTTACACTCCATTGTCTGGCTATTATTAAATTTCGATTCTCCCCTAATGTGAATTTAGCATTAGCATAAAGACGAAACCGTAGCTGGCGTGCTGCCGTCCTCCATGCTTAGCTAGTAGATAATGTTACCCACGGAAAAACACAGATTTTGAAAGTTCAAGTTAAATGAGACCCATCCACCCAGATCTGCTGATCGTTCTGATAACAATAAATCTACATTAAATTCAATCTGAAAGTGTAGATATTCCTAGCCATCAGTTACCAGGAATCATTTGGAATAGGGCAGTAGACAAATGAAGCAATAAACAAATAAAATATAAACTGTTTGCAAGAAACTGAGAAGAAACTGAGAAAACAACAAGAGGAATGATGGACATAAACAGTCAAGAGATGAGAGAAGAGTTGGTTAGCAGTTTATTTCATAAACAGCAGCTCGGTCCAGCTTGCAAAAAGCTTAGAAAGAAGAGATTCAAAACATTCAAAGAGACCCTACCTTAATTCAATTGCCAGTAAAAGAGGACTGAAGGTTCCTATCTCAGCTTCAGAGATTCTGTCTTTAACCCCTAATCCTTGAATTTAAATACTTTATTAAAATCTGCGTGAGACTTGATTGATCTTGTTCAGAAAAAACTAATAAATTAGACCTCCCCAAAGATAACTGATTTAGACCAATTTATATCCAGAAAGGGTTCTCAAACTCTCAATTAACATTATTCATTTTAGTATGAAAGACTTAAGCTTATGAGTAAGTACTAACGTGTCATTCATCAGGACAACTTTATACTCTTTATCTGTAGGAATCAAATCATTTTCTCTTTTTAGGAACTTGGTTAGGCTGAGACACAGCTACTTACTCAGATAAGTCATGGCAAAGATGTTCATCTGACATGAGTTTCCTCTCAAAGTCTGACCAGACTGGGGAAAAAAAAAAAAAGATATAAGATACGAGCTTCAAATGCAGTTGTGGTGGCTGATCATTTGCAGTTTGTTCTAGAATATTCTGCCAGGTTCCAAAGCATTATGCAGCTCACTCTGTGAGATCAGGAGGGAGTGAAGCATCGTTAGATGCTTCTCGCCCACCATCTCATAGTACAGAGCAACATACTTTTGAAAATAAGGGGACTTTCAACATAGTTGTGAATTAAATTAAGACAGAGGTGTTTTGATGTGCCAAAATAACCTTCAGGATCTGTGTTGAGGTTGACAATTTGTGCAACTAATATGTACCGTTCCAAATGTTAATCTCTTTTGAACGTGGAAAGAAATCAGAAACAGGGAATAGAAAGGGAGCATTTTATGCTCCAAAGTCCAGCCCCCTGCTTCAAAAATCCAATTTTAGCTAGCCCTGACAAATGGTTGTCCAGCTTCTCCTTGAACACATCCAGTCCAGGGAACTCACCACTGGTCCCATTTCCTGTCTGTTAGGAAATGTTTTCCAACACTTGGCTGGGATCTCTCTTTTTGCAACGTAAATCCATAATTCCATGACTTGCCTTCTGCAACAAGAGAGATCAGGTTTGGACCTCTATTACTTTTTAAAGTACACTTTTGGTGGCCAGAGGCTACAGTGGGTTTAATAACCATTTTTTCCTATTTTCATTTATTTTCAGTTTTGTTTCTAGTTCTCCTGTAGGTGTGTTTTTGCAGTCTCAGACCACAGTGGGTAAGACAGTAAGGACCTGATATTAGGGGTTCCCCTTTTTTTCTAAATGGGGTTTTCAATCCCAACACTCTAGTTTTCCTTTTATTGTCCCATCAAGAATTGGTGGAATACCTTCAGTGACATCCTTCCCAAGTTATCCTAGATGTACTAGTGTATTATTTAATATGTACATTCTGATGGTCTCCAAGGGAAGCTGCTAGATGGGTAATCTGTTAGGCATTGTCACCCACTTCCTTGAAGGGAAGTCAGGGGAATGCCAGTGTCTGGGGACAAAGAAAATAAAGCAGGATAGGGACCGTGCCAGTTTTATTTTTTTCCAGTTCAAGGATGGTGGGTGTAATGGTATGTGGAAAGAACGTGGGAGATGGGGTGAAGAGGTGCTGCCAAGGGAACCGTCAGATAAGAGGCAGCTGAGCCTGCAGCTGCAAAATGGACAGGTCAAGAGGCTCAGAAGGGACCCTTCCTAGTTTCTTGGGGTGTAAAGGAAATGGCAGGAGAATTATACTTTGACGCTTACAAGATTACTAGGTAGACCAGACAGGAAAGATATCTAGATGAACTAATTCTACTTTATTGGAAAGCTACATTGACAGAATCTTGCAAATCTGAAAGTACAATTCTCCCCCGTCTCCTTTACACCCCAAGAAACTAGGGAGTGTCCCTTTTGAGCCTCTTGCCCCACCCACTGTCCAGCTGCAGGCTATACCCTCTCTTATCTGAGCGTTCCCTTGGCAGTTTCTCTTGGGCCCATCTCCCAAGGTCTTTCCCACATACCATTACATCCGGAGACTCTGGAACTCAGTAGTGGGGCAAGGCCCTAAAAGAAACTATTGCAGGATTTTCACCTGTTGCTAGAATGGATTTATAACTATTTTGACTTTTTTCAAATGGCTGTTTTGTTTTTTAAATGGAAGTATATATTGCCTCTTTTCCACTGATCAAACAAAAGACACAATAAACAGGACAGGGTTTTCCTGTAACTTGCTTGAAATGTTTAGAAGAACGAACTCCAGTGTGTCTACAAGAATTACAACAGACACAGGCAGGCCAAGGTAATCAGATAACAATACTAGATCAACAGGTAGGTTTAATCCACCATTAACAAAGACAACGCGATACATTATTCCACATATTTCCAAAGAAAAGAAAGAACTTGACTGTCACTTGATATAGACTTGCTAAGATGTGTGCGTAGATGAGGGTAGTTGCACAGGCGAGGCTCCACAGCTGATAAGATTTCCTTTACCCAGGGTCAAAATATTACATCTATTTCTGCCCACAAAGCAAGATACCCAGGACTGAATGTGCAAAGTTTGCATTGCACAGCAATGCGCTGGCTGTGAAAGGAATGTTGATGTTTATCTATCCATTGCTGCCACTGAAAGATCTCACCGTTCTCATTTTTTGCTTGGATGGAACAAATCTGAATTCCCTTTAGGGATCTGAGCTGGGAAACTAACAGGAACAAAGGCAACAACCGTACGGAGCTGCACAGAAATGCAAGGGCATGACAAACATCAAGGCAAGACGACAAACTTTTTGTTCTGGCCACCAAATGTGGAGTGCAAAAATCCAGATGACCACCAGATGGTGAAGAACAACGCACATTCTCTGTATTTCTTCACTGCCATCTAGTGGTGCTCTGGAGTTGCACATCTCTATTTTAGCATAGATACTTCTGGAATGTAATTGGGCTCTCCATGAATTGCATTTTTAAGCATTGGAAGAATTATCTATCTCACCTTCTATCCATCCTTCCGTACATGCACAATAACACAGAGAGCAAAGGGGAATGGAAAGTTTATACTTCCAACTGTTTTGTACAGAGCAATTTGATCTACACAAGCAGAGCTATTCTGGTTCTTCTTCGTTTGCATATCCTCTATGTTTCTCCCCCCCCTTAAAAGAGAGAGAGAGAGAGAGAGAGAGAGAGAGATAGGCCCATATTTTTGCACTTACCTTGTATGATATAAAGATATCCTTCTGCAAGAGACCACAATCAACTCCTGATCATTACAGATGAAACAGTGTTATCATGGGACAAAGCTGGAAAATAGTGCCAGAAAACCACCATGAATCACACCATGCCTTAGTTCATTTTGTTTCTTAGACAACATCTTAATGGGGGGGGGGGAGTGAAGTTATTTAAATAGCTGTTCCTGGTTAGAACATTTGCATTGGCCAACTTGGATGAATCCAGAGCTTGATAGCTGCCAAGACAATGCCCCAAGAGATGGCATTGTTGGCTCACTCAGCATGATTGTGCGCAGCTAGATTTTGCAGGAAGGACCAAAAAACTGGTTAATTTCCATCCAGAAAGCATTTTAGAGATAGATGCACAGATTTCTTCCCCACAATTCCAAATATTCCCACTTGCTTCAGAAGGTTGTTTTCTCCTGTTCCTAGGGCTCAGGTAAAAAGGCCTTACCCATCTATGTTTGTGTGATTTTTTTTAGCCACCAAACCTGTAAGGGAATTCCTAAAGTTCTGCATGTAGAGTTCCTCCTAAGCTACTGATGTCTTCCTCTTATGCAATTTTCTGGTTATCCAAGAAATTACATTCACATCCCAACACTGTAGAATGGGGGAGGAGACTCTTCCTCTGCTAACATAACCAGAGATGAAGAGAAGATGATCCCAGATAACCCTTTATAATCTCCAGCAGCTGACATGCAATTCCATTTATTTAACATTGAATCAATTTTATCCATTCATGTAGACAAGGAAACAACTTTGTCAAAGAGGGTTCCTCAGACTGAAAAGTGTCTGGCAGCTGAGTTCAATGACTTGCACTCATTTCATGTACCTTTGAACCTTTCAGGTGTGTTACTTGCTCTAAGTGCCTTTGAACCTAAAAGGATATTTCTCAGTAAGAGTGCATGGATTTAAAATGTTGGATTTTCTCCTCCAACACCTGCTAGTGTGTGAAGGTGGGTTTTCTGATGTCAGTACATCCCAAAACTCTTTCTAGGAGGGCAAGATTTAAGCCATAGGATGCAAAACTGGCTTGGTCCCCAACAAACTCTTCAGCTAACAAACAAGCTATGCCAGCTCTGGAGAGTTTAACATAGCATAGATTTATTCCTTCCTGCTGAAAGCCCCTGACCTGACCTGAGGACCCTGGGCCCTCAACAGTTACTCACCTTAGAGCAGTAGCGAGGAATCTCTAGTTTGCAAATAGTCTCAGAACTTCTACACGATCACACTATCAGTGTTTTCACCAGCATAGCAGGCTTGATTTTGCTGGGTTCTCATTCTGCAAAGCTCCAGCAGTCATTAGTTACCTCCCTGTGCCAGCAGCTATGCCTTCACCTGGCTAACTTCTGGCTGCTGGCTGCATTTCTTGGGCTGAGGACCCTGCATCCCCTTCCATATTAGCTTCCTCCATCTCTGGGTTAGAAGTAATAGGACCTACCCTTGGTCCTTCAATAGTGAGCATCTGAAATACCAGGTTCATCACCTTGGTCTTCTTCTTCTGAAGATGGCATATCTGGCTGGGCCCTGGCAAATATGCTTTAAAAAAAAAAAAAAAACTGGCAAAATTTTGCAAAACTGGAAAAGTGTGAATTTCTAAGGGTAAATGACTTTTGATTTGTAGATCTGTTGGAAAATGTGAAGAGCAATGAATTCATGTTCCAATGTGAACTGGACAAAAGTTTTCCTCCTCTCTAATTTGGACATCTTGCACAATTATGGACATCCTGCACAATTATGTGAATAACATAGGGTGCCTCTCATCTTATCTCTTGTCTAGCTATTTTACGGCCAAAGGCTTTGGAGATAGTTTAGGAAGAACAGACTTTTATTGAAGAGGAGGTGATTTGCTTTAAACAATTTGTCCAAAGCAAAGCACAGGACCAAAAGTGAGGTTGATAATTTGAGAGTAACTTTTGAACATTACTGTTAAAAAGAGGACAATCCTGTGCAAGTTTACTTGCTTACTGTATCACTTGCTTACTCTATATTCTCTGATAAGTGCCTACAGGATCCCATAGTCATTACAATGAGATGGAGAACTTGTCATGTCCTGGATGAATTGTGTTTATATTTTGATCAATTCTCATATCTGATATCAAAATCTAATTTCTCACAAGTAGTCTTCCTTTGCAAAATGGCCTTCAGTTTTGCTATCTCATTTTCAGCATGCTTTAGAGTATCTTTTGATGATGTTTTTGAAGCTTAGCTCATCCCTGAAAAATGGTGAAGGACATTGGTGGTATTGACTGCTCCAGATCTCCCCATCACTCTGAAGGACCCCCTGGTTGCCCTGTTCCAGCTATGGAAACATCTTCTGAAATCTTCCCATAGGATTGAAGGGAAGCTTGGGAAACTGGAGAAGCTGCAACAACAGAAGGCAGGACCTTCACATACAGCTCTGGCCAGCTTGAAACTAAATGTGTGCAAGAACCTCACACCTTTCCTCCTCCCCGAAAGAAAAACATCAATGCAATCTCTTCCCCAACAAATGGGATGAGAGTGACTAAGACAAGGGACACCAGATCTGGGCTGCAGAAATTCAAATAACCACTAGATGGCGGCAAAGGGGTTAAGCACTTTTTGGATCTCTCTGCTGCCATTTAGCGATCATCTGGATTTTCAAAAGCCCCATCTGGTAGCCCTACGGGAGACATTTTCAGCACAAAGAGAGTCTTAACAGAAATTGAACAACAAAAACCTTCAATATTTTGGAAAGTCCTTTCCACGAGTCACTGTTAAGGGAATATTCATTCCGTTCTGCATCAAGAAGAGAAAAGAGGTTGGAGGCTGCTTGGTTTCAGTTCGAGTTTTCAAGACTCTTGCCCTGATGCTAATGCTGGGGCTACTTTGAAAGACAGACATGGGTTTGTATAATCCCTCCTAGGATGCTTTTGAAGGTTTGTAAACTGTAAGGCAAGGGATTGATTGCATTAGAGGCCACACTCTGTTCATAGCTCCTTTGACAGAGCCGTGCTGGCTGGGGAATTCTGGGAGTTGAAGTCCACACATCTTCAAGTTGCCAAGGTTGAGAAACATTGGTCTAGACTATCAACCCACGTGGAAAAGTAGCTGTTGTAACTGGAGCCAATTTTTCCCCTACTTTTAATAGCTTGACCCCATTGCTCTTCAGTGATGTAGAACAAGTCTTTGTTTTCGTAAAAGCCTAAAACCTTATTCCAAAAAGAGAACCTTTGTGTGGTGGCTGCCAATCCCTGGGGTTTCCCCATACACATCCTGCTTATGCTGAATCAGCCATTTTCAAAGGCTGGTATTGGGCAAAAGGAATGAATTAAGTTAGTTCAGTAAGCATTTTGCCATCCGGAGCTGAAAAAAGGGCTTACAATTTGGCTGCTGTGCTGAGCTTGGATTGTGGTTTGCAAACCAGCCAAAATCATCTGCTTCAACAAGCTTTCAGCAGTTTGAGCAGGTGGCAGAACGTGGCATCATCGTCCCAGGAAGGAAGGACTTCAGATTGTGGTACTGGTGGTTCCCAGGCTTCATTGCAAAAAGCTCTTTGCGCATAGAAAGGTAGTGTATTAGGAAGAAGATAAACCTTTTGATGCTCACTTTCTAGCATTTCACATTGAGGTGCCTGGATTTCAGCAGGAGAGAACATGCTAACCACATAATTCTCGTGCTTGGTGTGAAGTGTGAAATGGTTCACAAGGATTATATCACTTGTAATCTCTGTGAATACTTTTCTTTAGGTCCTGCTCCTCATTGGGGTAACCCCAAGTCAATTGGAGAATACGATATCCGGCTTTCAGCCCAAAGTTTGCAAACTATTCTTTTTCCCCCTTCCTCAAAGACTGTCTGGCTCTTTTTCACATTCTTAAACCAAGTGCAAGCGACACAGCAAGAAAACTGCCCATTCAATGAAAGGAAAAGTCTGTTTGGAACAATTCAAGTTTATTAATTTATAAAAGAGATAAAACACATGTATAAATAATGGTTACAAGTATGTGTCTTGGGAAAAGTGGGGGGTGGAAATGGGAACCACCCAACCCAGCCTGGCTAGAATGTGTCTTGGTTAATGTTAAGCAAACATGCTACACTGATTTTTCCTTGTCCTTAAAAAAAGAGAGAAGTTATTATACAAATAAATACACAGCCTATATCCCACATATCTCATCACAGATGCAAAAAGTTATTTATCTTTCCTTCAGAAAATTAATAAAATATAACAAAAGTACTGTACACTTCTCAACCCGTGCCCCTTCCCACAGCGATAGATTTCAGAAAGAGAGACACTGCGTTACATCCAAAGACCTACATGCTCATTAAGTTAAAAGAGGAAGGGTCTGTTCGCTAACTGGGGAATTTTGGGAGTCGAAGTCCACCCATCTTAAAGCATGCTGCCTGGGGAATTCTGGGAGTCGATGTCCACCCATCTTAAAGCATGCTGCCTGGGGAATTTTGGGAGTCGATGTCCACCCATCTTAAAGTATGCTGCCTGGGGAATTCTGGGAGTCGAAGTCCACCCATCTTAAAGCATGCTGCCTGGGGAATTCTGGGAGTCGAAGTCCACTCATCTTAAAGCATGCTGCCTGGGGAATTCTGGGAGTCGAAGTCCACCCGTCTTAAAGCATGCTCCCTGGGGAATTCTGGGAGTCGAAGTCCACTCATCTTAAAGCATGCTGCCTGGGGAATTCTGGGAGTCGAAGTCCACCCGTCTTAAAGCATGCTCCCTGGGGAATTCTGGGAGTCGGAGTCCACCCGTCTTAAACTTGCCAAGGTTGAGAAACACTGGCTTACACAACCCAAACCCTAAGTTCACACAACACATTTAACCCCAACCCCAGACTGACGAAACACAATTTCTGCCTTCACATTGCCTGAACCAATAAACCAAGCTCAGTGCGATAATCAGGTTGACCCAACCTGCTAACCATGAGTGGATCCCCACAATATGCTAAACTGCAAAGGCCTTCACCCCATTTGAGCTGAGCTTTCTAGGGGGTTGTGTGAACTCAGCTGTTGAGCCAGGGACCAGCCAGACTGGCTATCTTCGTAGAACACTTCCCATGCAAGCTGGTTTTGCAGTGGCAACACAACCAGGATGTGATGGTTCCAACTTAAGATTCCACAGCTGAAAAGCATTGCTTAGCAGTTCTGCTCCACTGCAGCCGGGGAGCATCACGTTCTTTTAATTTTCCTTTGATAAAAGAGATCACTGGAGACGTGGCAGCAGCGGATGACATCCTGGCTGCACCACCCTCCCATTTCCACCTCTGCCCCCTTGGGGTTCCATTGTTCTTTCTTAAAAAAACAAGGAACAACACGGAACCCATGCTCACCTTGGAGTATGGTGTGTCTTCTCTTTAAGGCATGGAGCATATCCTAACTCTCATGGGGGATGTGGAGTGTGAAACCAACCACCAGGGTTTGCAACCATAGTTGATAGCAGGGATAAGCAGCCAATAGCCTGCAAGAAGTATGTGCCCCCCTAGACCCAATTTCCCTCCCTCCTACCCGAATTCCGTGGTGATTTTTGCCTGCATGATTCACAGCATTTCAAAAATGGAACTAAAGCTGAAGAAAGGAGTTGAGAGCTTCTGCCAAGGTCAATGCATCTCTTCTAGCCTCAGCCTTCCCCAAGAAGGCCAAAAGATTTGGCACAGGCCATCTTCAGATACTCCGTGGCTCTCTGATTCAAGCTCCCCTTGCTTCTTCTCAAGCACACTTTGGGCTACCCCTCCCAAGGCATTGTGCAACTGTTCCATCTTTCCTTCCTCATGGCAAGAAAAAGATGGGAAAAAATAATGGGAAAATGGGTGTGTGTGTGTGTCTCAAATAGAAACAAGATAGCCTGGAACTAATTCTCATCACACCTCAAGAGCCGTTGCACAGTGGGGGGAAAAGGCAGCTGCCCTGGAAATACTGTTGTGAGGTCTTCTTTTCCAGTTTGGGCATGGGGCATTCAAGTCTTGAATCATCATTTCAAGACTTGCTTTCAGTAGAGCAGATGCAGCCTTTGCTAGTGCTCTGTCCTGGGCTTTTTCCTGATCATCAGGTTGTCCAAAAAGTTCATTAAGATGGGTGGATAACGTAGTGGCTCAGAGCGAAAGTAGTTTTTTCCTCCTTGGAAATCCCTCAGAGGACTCTACTGATTTTTTGTTTCTTGCAATTTTACATCTGAAGATCACATCTAGTGTGAGCTGGTAACAGGCTTAATGTAGTTTTAAAATATAAAAAAATCCTTTCTCAAATTCTAGGGAAAAAAAGAATCTTGGTCCTACCTTACTGTGGCTCCACCGATTTTATATCTGCACCTTCCCCACAGTGGCCTTTGGGCTCCCTCCAAAATAGTGGGACCCTCACCTACCACCCCCCACCAGCTTTAGACAATGACCTTTGCAGGAATCCATGTCCTTCCTTCCTGTTTTGCCAATAACAAAGAGCCACCTTTGCTGTAGAGATATTTAAAGGACTAGCACAGATCTATGCACAGAGCAGCAAGATATGCTGGACATGAGATGAATACTGATTTGCATTGTAGGCCCTTCCTTCCTTCCTTCCTTCCTTCCTTCCTTCCTTCCTTCCTTCCTTCCTTCCTTCCTTCCTTCCTTCCTTCCTTCCTTCCTTCCTTTCCTTTTCTTTTTCTTTTTCTTTCTAGGGCACCATCAATCAAGACAAGCAAAATAAACCCACAGTCCCGCTGCAGATCCATCTGTTTTCTCGCTCCTTCCTTCTCCAGTGCCTCCTCAACAGTGGTCCTGTTTGGATTTATCAAGATACAACACCTTCACCAGATCTTGCAGTTCAGTCCTGCACTCTTGATTTTCACATATTTGGTTGATCTGAGCTTCTCCCTCACTGAATATTCTCCACTGACCTAAAAGAAACAAAATAATTTTTTTAAAAGCAATGCGCAATTTCAAGACGGAAATGAAAATTACAGCACGGTGTGCAGGATATTTGGAATCGTTTGCATGTGGATCTGGATCGATGAGTTTTCGTGTTTTCATGTACTTCTCTATGAGCTTTACATTCCAAAAACATCTGGCCTTTACTGGCTCATGCATCTGAAAACTTCCCGATTCCAACCTGAATAAGGATTCACATCCACAAAGGAAGCAATCAGTTTTGTTAACTGCAAACTCAGGTGGTGAATGCAAACTGAATAGGTACCACACCAGGCCCATCAATGCCAAAAGGAGGTTCAGAATACTGAGATATATATTTTTAAAGGCAGCTAACTTCTCCTATATTTACAGAAGTACCAATCATTGTCGTCATCATCGTCATCATCATCATCACCATCACCATCATCACACCTCTAATGTAAAATAAGCTCTTATTCTTCCTCCTTCAGCAAAAAGAAGAACCATAGCCATGGAATACTGTTTTTCAGTTCAAAAAGAAAGCTAAAACCTGGGAATATTGAGAGAGGAGAAATGCCTTACTGGTGCTCCTGGCCCCTTATAGCCCAAAAGGAGACCAGAATGGCAGATCCTTCCTCTAACTCAGCTTTGCAGGACTGGGTGATGTCATGGAGGAAGATTCAAAACTCAACCTTTCCCACAATGGTATCATCCAGTTCAGGGAAGAACTTTCTTGGCCAATCTTCCAGGTGCGATATCTGGTAACCTTAAACATCTTGCATCTTCATCTTTTGGAGATGGCAGAACCTGAGGAAAGAGCTTTCACTGAAGACCCCATGGGCCACCTGGTGGACTGGATTAGGCCAGATGTTCTCCAACCCCAATTTACAGTATTCTGGAAGGAGATACAACTATCTGGCAGAAGTTCTGGAGAAGGTATTCCTGCTAGGTGATCAAAACAGTTTCTACTTCTCACAGGTATGCTATTAATGAAAGAACTATGCACCAGTTATTTAGAAATTCAGCCCCTTCTCTCAGCTCAGCAACAATGACGTATAGAGAAGGGGTGGATATGCATTTGTGAAAGGAATTGCCAAATTAGGCATGAAGTCAAAAATCTTTGATTATGGGATCTGCAGAGATTCTGACTATGAGACAAGGCTGGGGGAAGAAGCAAGTCTGCACATATAGAATCTGTATTCACATGGCCACATTGCGAGAAACAGGTGGAGCAATGAAGAATATGCTTCCCCTTTGATGAACAGAAAAGACAGGATAGCCCAATCTTTTGGTACATTCTTCTCTGCACACTGACTTGCACAGGAGCAATCCCTTGTGAATGTACTGTATATGATCTTATTGTTCCCTTTCCCCTCTATAAACTTCCCAAATATGGAAGGATTTGAAAGATGGTATGGACAGCAGGATGCTCTTTTTAATAGCACAAATACACAATGGAAGCTAGTGGGGTTGGCATACCTACCAAGAACACAACAACCCCAAATTGTAATTTAAGGGTAATGGATAAAGAAATGCTGACTCTCTCTTGCTGGGGTTACCCATTTGTTCTTGGAGAAACTATGACTTCTCAAAGGTTCTGAGAATTAAAAAGAGACAGGCTGAAAAAGAGTGCCTGGTTTTAACACTTGACTCTCAGTCCACTTCAGATTTTGAGTCTTCCAGCATCCATGTAAACAAATCAGAGGCCAAAGAGAATCAAGGAATTGTTTTTCTAGGATAATTGATTGTACAAACAACCCTTTGATTCACACTAATGAAATGAGGATGAGAATGTCTTCCAAAACTGTGGTCCTGGAATTTTTTGGCTACAGCCAAGCTGTAACTTGAAACCAAAAAGGTCAGTTGATTTGTTTAAAGTGCTGGTTCTTGACCACATTACATTCCAGAATTATTAAATCCAAATGTCTCAGGGAAAAGAGTGCCTTTAATCTGATGAAGAGATTAAAAGACATCAGAATAAGGTTTTACTTACTCAGAGTCGTCCTTGTGAACTGCCTGAAGTGTGACAGTTGTCTGAATTCCTCCTTGGACAATGTCTCAGTATTGAAGTGGCTCAGGATACCTGTTGCAAAGTCATTAGAAGAATACAAGCAGTTAGGAACCAACTTCTGGTTTTCAGCACTTATGTTCAACTACCTAGGTGATCCACCAGTGAACTGACTCCCGATGGGCAAAATTGTGCAGAAATCTTTAGATTTCTGCAGTGGTTTGGACCAAGTCTCCACAAGGTGTTTCAAAGTGTGGAGGAACGCACCACCTTAAAGCAGCTAGACTGAAATGTCGCATGGCCTGGAATCGTTGTCTGGACTTCTAACCTGATTTATCTTTCTCTGCAGGAGCATCAAGGACAACCATAGGTAAAAAAACCTCCAAGGCATCAACATCACAGACGTGAGTTGGGCAAGGTTTCTGGTGGGTGTTTGGGGTTGGGAGTTCAAGAGTTGGCTTGGCTCAGGTGATACAATCCAGGCAAAGGCCTCACATCTGTTTTTATTGTTTTCTACCAACAAACAGCTAATGCTGTTCCATGGTTTGCAGCCAGAATTTAACAGCCCTATTTTTGGGGGCAGGGGGGAACTGGAGGGGCTGATGAAAAGACTCCAGGAGTCCATTTTTGGCCTGCAGCTCAAGGATCTCCTCCTCATTTCAACAGTGAGCTTTAATCACTAATTTGCTATAAAACATCCATTCTTTGGGGCAAATACTTTATCCAGTGGAGGGACTGAGCAGGAGAAGAACAATACACATATTTTATGCTACAAGCATGTAAAACTCAGGAGCAAGAGAAATCAAATTCCAGAGTGATTGAACATAATCCAGTGCATTTTATTCCAAATTAAATCCTTCTGAGTTTAATGGATTCCAAACAAGTATACAGAGGTACAGGTAAAACTTAAAGATGCCCTTGAGTTGAGCTCAACTCTTTTTCTTGGCAGCAATACAGAAGTTTTTGCCTTTGACTTTTGGGGGCTCTTTTTAAAAAACTTTCCAGCTTGGCCTACAGCCCTGCTATTTCCTGGTCATTATCAGTTCAGAAACTAGCCAGCCCAACCCTGCTTCACTTCTGAACCCAGATGGGGCAAATCTGGTACTGCCTCACGGTGAGACTAAGCCCAAGTCAACCAGAAGAATGTGAGGTGGAATAGTGACTCCTTTTTCAGGGGTTTTGCATCGTCATCTGCAAACTGCAACTGGAGAAACTGTTGCTTCATTAAATCAGTCTTTGGATAGAATATGGAGTACTGAAATAAAATCTCGAGAGCCTTCCTCTTTGTGATGTCAGAGGAATACCTCCTAAAAGATGGTGGCGTTGATGGCAGGATTCCCCCCTCCCCCCCAATATTTTGTATGAGAAATAATGATTGTTTAAAGCCACCGAGTAATTAAGTGTGGGTAAAACAAATGAACCAACCCATGCGCTAAAACAAATGGGGAGGGTTCCAAAATAATAATTAAAAGAAAGAAATGAAACTCATATTTACAAAAATGTTTGCAAATAGTTCTGTAAATATACTCAGTGAATTTTGGACGGTGCCCTTCTTCTGCAGCGAACTTTTTTTAAAATTGTTTTTCATAATGTAATCACTGAAACCGTTGCCAAGCGCTCCTAATCTTTTTGGATCAGGAGCACTTTTACAACCTCGAGCACACACCATGGCCGACCTGCCCCAGTGGCCCCAAGACTTGATTTCCTCTCTTCCTCATGGCCTTAATCTTGGAAAAAGAAAGAATTCAGCACCTCTCTGAATAGTCCACGTGTGGATCTCCACTTGCGAAGTTTCATTATTTTCCAAGGCTATTTTTTGGATGGTTTCTCCCTCCGTGTTGAAAACAGCTTCATAGACTGGAAGCGTCTCCTCGCCACAGAAATAGCCTTGATCTTCAGGGAGCTGACTTTCAATTTCTTCTGCAAGAGAAACAAGCGATGGCCATATTTTAGGAATCTATTCTATCTCACCTCTATTGTTGCATTTTGCTCCAAAGGAAACCCCATTGTATTCAATGGGATGTATTCTCAGGGGCTGTACACAGGTTTGTAGTTCCTTTGTCACCTGAGTTACTATAATGGGAAGAAGGAATAACCTTGAGGAACAGGAGGAAGAGCCGCAACCAAGACAACGGTCAGATAAAAGAAATTTGAGTCCGAGACAGAAATATAATTTGAGGCGGTGTCTCAGGCGTGGCCCTCCCTAGCTCTCATGAAGATAAAATGGGGAAGGGGGAAGCACAATCAAATTTGCAAGATTCTCTTACTATAACGTTATAGTCAAAGTAGTATAAGCTTGCCTATCTTTGGTTTCCAAGTTTGGTCTACCTTGGAAGACTGACAATTACACATCATCATAGTATTCCTGCATCTTTTCAGATTCTGATTCCAAACATTACAATATACCATTTTTTTCTTTAAAATGCCATCTATATTCTTGGAAGAAGCACAATAGCATGGTGGTCAATCAGCTCTCTAATGAGGCAGAGTGAGGCCACCATTCTTCCTGAGTCTTTGAGCCATTCCCCTGTCTTGGAGAACAAGCATATCTTCAGCTTGCTTGCTGCCTTGAAGTGCAGGGGTTGGTCCTGTTCCATAAATATTGAAATTACAGTCAATTCCAGCCTGGCTGGCTTCTGAATGTGGAGGGCAGAGAGTTCTTGACTGCCTTTGCCTTACAAAGTGACTGCACATTGAGTCAGTAGTTCCAGCAGTACTGCTTCGGTTGGTCCTTTTTATATTTTATTTTAGTTTCTTTGTTTTTGTTTTAATTTGCAAACTTGCAGTAATAATAATAAAGAAACCAGCGATGCTAGAACACCTCCATGAATACGTTATTTTCCTGAGTATCAGCTTTCAGAGCAGAAGAGAGCCACTTGGCCTAATTTCAACCCTCCTTTGCAAGAGATCATTTTAGACCTCTAGTAAGAGCTGACTCCTACAGTTTGCTACCTGGGGGAGAGGAAGGTATCAGCAACAGAGTGAAGGTTGTGTGTTGGAGTATCTTCTGCCATTTTCTTGCACCCAATCATTGTTTCTGCTCTATCCACCACGTGGCCCCCAACAATCCAGCAAGACATTGTCAACCTACCTGGACAAACTCTGCAGCATTTCCCTTCAATTTTCTCTGGCTGTTCACAGGGATACTGAAGGGGGCAAGTAATTGCTTTACATTCGTGCTTGGTGACATTGCAGGTACATAAGACGCACTCCACTATTCCATAGAACTGGAGGTACGGATGCCACGATTCTCCATGCGAGTAGGTTTTTCCATTTGAAATGCATACTAGAATAAAGAATGGGTGGGGGAATGGGGTGGAAGTGTTAGATATCAGAAACAGATATCTAGTGGCCACAGTCTTTCCACCCAATGGCGATTTCTCTCACTAGTGACTTAGAACATCTTCCTAGCCTCATCCAGTCATCATTAAGGCGCTCTGAAGCCTGCCCACATTACTATTATTTTGGCACATCAATGGTTGGATGACTCTAGAAGACACTAGATGCTGTGAACTGGGTTGTGAATCTTTGCTTTCACCTCTCATGGAACATGTCTAAATTTAGAATAAGGTGGGGGTACTGCTGGATGGGAAGAAACCTAGAAATGGTTACACCTGTATCCAGAATAATTTTGAATCTGGGCAAAAAGGATGTTAAAGTCTAGAGGTTGGTTGTTTAGTGGTACAAAGCACATCCTATGGGAAGAATCCAAGAGTTCAGATCATTAACGAAAAGCTCTTAATTCTTGATGTTTCCCCCATGACATGCTATTCTTTCACAACCCCATATATGTCTACACAAAAGTAAGCCTCATGAAATTCAGCAGAACTTATCTTTAGAGATGTTTGGTGCCAAAATGATTTTTTAAAATGACTTTTATGTCAGGTCAGTCATAACAGCTCAAAGTCTGTGGCCTAGCCATGCCAGAGAAATCTGTCAAACAAGGAATATAATTGATTGATTGCCATCCAAAGGACTTTTTGGCCCTCTGTAAACAGCTGAAACAAAGCTCATGGATGCTGATTTGGCATTTGGGGAACCAGAAGCAGGATAGGCTGGAGGCCAATGTAGGAGAACAAGCCATGACTTCTCTCAGCAAGGCAGAGGACAAGCCCTCTTTTCCACTTGACAAAGGGGTCAACCAGGTTACAAAATATCAATGTATTTGTGTGGGATCAGTCAACAACCCTCCTTCCCCTGGATTGTCTTCTGTGGCGACTGCCTTACTCAGTGGTATAACTGCCTTCATTTTCCACCAGCTAGAGATGGCTAGTATGAAAATAAACTCCCAAAAGACCACTCAAACACATTTTATAGCCTGGAGTTAAAGAACGTATTCTAGATATATGCAGAATGCTTTCCTTCTATTGTTACTAACCACCATACTTCTAATTCTGAAGTATTGGCCCTTCTCTCTCCATGTCCTTTTCTGATATTAATCTATTCATTTGCTGGCTCTTCTCTGGCCAGAAAGCTTGGATGCCTAGAAGTGAGTCCACCACTCTTCCATTCAGTGACTTCTAAGACATTTGAGCCCTTTGGCTATGGGCCAGCCAATTCATAATACGCCAGTTAACATCACAATATTTTTGTTCCCATTTGGAAAGAGGGGAGAAAAAGAAAAAACATCTTGGACTCAAGAAGCCCCTCCTTAGCCCTTGAAAAGTGCAGCACAATGCATGAGAAATGTGCTATTCATTTGCAAGGTTTTTTTAAAATGTACCAAAGCAAATCAGTTAGAAACCGCTTTGATGCTGTCTTCGTGTGTGAACTGAGGTTTGAAGACTTTGCAGCGGGTGGAGATTTCTTGCTCTGAGACATGAAGCATTCCACTTGAGACAAATGTTATCCCATGATAGTTCAGGTGAATATTCAAGTCTCCATCGCCAACATGCCTTCAGTAAGTCAAAACCTTGCAAGATTAGTTGGCCTTAAATCAAAGGCTTTAAAGATTTTGCAGGCCACGTGGAAGGTCCATGGACTGCTGACTTTGGGCCAAGTGGCTTTTGTAACTTCGGAATCTCCCAGGTTTTTCCCTTGGTTTCAGCTATCAAAACTTAAGATGTGGTTCATGCAACTATCAAATCTGGATGTTGGGACATAGGGACCTTCTGTGTTGGTATTCACAAGTATTTTTAGGACTGGGCTTCGTATGTCCAGGGATCTAATTAACCTGAAGGAACCTTCTCCCAAGTGACACATAGATATTGTTATATATATACTGCCACCTTTGTGCATGTTAGTTCACAAAACGTAAGATTGGCTGGAGAATCAATTTATTTTACATAGTTATGTTTATATTTTATTTTGCTTTTCCTCTGGAAGCTCAGGGGATGCATGTGGAAACCTCCTCATTTTACCTTCACCACAACAACCTTGTGAATGGGGTTGGGCTGAAAAAATGACTAGTTAAGAAGCCCCGTTGCTGAGTTGGACATGAACTTGGGTTCCCTTGGTCCCAAGTCCTGCATTCACTTCACTTGCTACATTATACCATGTTAAATTTCAAAGAAGAAATAGAAGGATGCTAAAGTAGGGGTCTCCAACCTTTGTAGACCAAGAAACATATCTGGGATGCTGAGAAGATGTCATGGCATGCTCACAAAATGGCTACCAAGGAGGGCATGGCCAGTAAAAAAAAAAAAGCTATTTACCCTTGACAAATGGAGAAATGGCTCCATCCCATCTTTTCTAGCAACCCAAGATATTTAAGATAATTATTATTTAAAATGTAATCTTTCTCCCTAAGATGAAGTATGTAAAAATAAGCACAATTACAAAAACAACTGTAAGAGGCCTCTTGTTATTAACTGGGTATTAAAGAATCAGCAGTGGATTCTCTGCAAAGGTTGTGGAAAAGTCCTTTGGGGCTGGCCAGTCCTAACCTAGTTTCATAGAAGCTAGGTTAGTAGTGCCATTAATATTGTGTCTCTTAAAGAGGGCAGGAATCCTGGAGATGGCATAGCATAATTCTTGCCACCCAAATGCTACAGGCTGGGCAATTTCAGGAAAGGGCCCTAGGAACGCATAGGAGCATAAATGTAGCATCTTCTACAGCTCTGTAAATAATCTGTGTCTTTGCTTTAAAGAGTTGCAGACATGTGCTCTGTTCATGTGCTTTGGAGGCCCTTATAGTAGTTTGTTTCTGAAACACTGCATCTAATTCGTATGTCCTGGCGTACAGTTTCTATCAGCCTCCGCAGCATGGTCCTTGCGCAAGGCCTGGACTGGCTGTCCTCCAAAATACCTGGAGGGTCAAAAGTTGTGAAGAACTGGCCTGGCTAGACTTCCCCCATCATAGGGCCTTTGGGGACCCTTTGGCATACTGTCAAGCAATCAGAAGAACATTGCTGAAAAGTCATCTCCTTACCTTGTCCAAGTTTATGTCGGTTGTTAAGGAAGATATGTACAATGGTACCCGATGGTTGTTGCATATCTAGCAGAGATCCTTGGTTACTTTTCATCATACGGGATTGTGGGAAGATGCTGGCCAGCCTAGAGAAGCTGGATGAGGACTCGAAATGGAAGCCAGGAGAATGCCTCTGGAGAAAAGAGAAAGGAGAGATGCTTGTGAAAATAAAGCATTTAGGAAAGGGTGCTTATAACTGGGATTATCAAGCTTTGTGTATATAATAATTTCTCTTTTAGCTCTGCCCAGGAGCTCCAGACATTGACATTCCCTGGAATTTTTCAGGTTTGGGGGGGGGCAAGAAATGGCAGAAGGTTAGAACATCCACTAACCTCTCGAAGAACCCCTCATCTTCTCAAAAAATTGGACTGATTTCTCCAGTACTGACATCCCCAAGTCTCAACAATCATGCAATTAAAAGGTTTGCATTTAGTTATTTGCATTCAACCAAAATCCTGTTTGTCATGCATTGACACTAGGCCTTCCAGAACTTGTTGCCTGCTCAATGAAAACAATCAAAAAATAATCAGTGAACACTGCTATAGCTTGCTCAAACTTGTATTATGATGACCGAGCAAAACTAGAGCCTTTCCGAATATGGCGCTGGTTTTCCAATCAACCCAGCTCAACCATGCATAATACAAGAGATTGGGGAAATTGCCATGTGGCAGAGGAGGATAAAAATAATGCAAGAACAAACAGCTCCTCAATGTCTCATCCGCCCTGTTTCCTGATAAAAATCTAATGGGCTGGAATGTTTCTCGTTTGGATTACTAAATAGTAATACGTGCCACGAGAAGAGAATATGTGCAGCTCAGGACTGAACTGTGGGGTTTTGGGGGCTCTCTGAGCTTGGTTGGTTTCTTGTAGATGTTTGCTTACCAGGCTAGGTAACATCATCAGGGCGAGGGGGAGTGGGGTTTTCTGGCTGTTTATAGAGAGTAGCTTGCCCTGCCAGTCTTGGTGGGGGCACAACTTTCTCCTTGATTAGGGTATGGTTTCTTCCCTGTTTATCTCAGTGTTTTTCAAACTTGGTCACTTTAAGATGTCTGGACTTCAACTCCCAGAATTCCCCAGCCAGCCATGCTGGCTGGGGAATTCTGGGAGTTGAAGTCCAGACATCTTGAAGTGGCCAAGTTTGAAAAACACTGATTTATCTGGTGCTGTTTCCTGCTTTTCTGGGCCTGGGGGGTTGGAAGGATGTGTTCTAGCCTGTTTGTTACCTTCCTAGGCTTTGGACTGTAACTTTTCAATGCTATGTAAATAGGGCTGATCTCTGTGTGTCTACTGATGGCTGGTTTGTCTGAATGCCAGCTTCCAGGAATCCCTAGTGCCCTAATCCAATACTCTTGCTAACACAAAGCCAGAAGCCAACATGGGCTGATTTTACCCGTGGCTGCCATCGCTGAAAGGCAATGGAGGACTGACCCATTCATTCATGGATGTTTTTCTCCAATGGTCTGACCATAACATAAGATTGGTTCTAAGGCAAGGGTAGGCAATAGGTACCCTGTGTTCCAGATATGCCCCTTGGTGCCCAATAGGCTCCTTCCCCTGTCTTTTCATTGAGGAATGAAATAGGAAGCTGCCCCCATTGCAATGAAAAGAGGTCCCTCTAAGCACATTTCTTTACAGCATTAACTTTAAGCCCATAAAAATCTCCCTGGGAAGGTTCAGAATGAAGTTGGGGATGAGGTTACCTTCTGATAAATGGAAGTTTACCATCCCCATCCCCATAGTTCTTCTGCAAATAGGCAAATCTCTCATTTGGTGTGCACCACACCCTTCGTGCTCTCAAACTTCCAAAAAGGCCATTGGCCTACAAGGATTTGGCTACTTACAAGCTCGTGATCTTTGTTTCCTCATCTTGAGAGTTAAGAATGGTAAAGGCCATGATTCCAATCAGTTTACACTCGCCTAAGTCTGGTTTGGATTATGGCCATTATCCTGAGCAAGGGGATCACACACACACACACACACACACACACACACACAAACACACACACTTGACATTTGTTTGTTTTTCTTAGGCTTTGCTCCTAACATTTCAAAATATCCACCCTTTGGTCTAAATTACACTGTTATAACAATCAGTTACGCTGGACTGAAAACCTGACAGCTCAGTTTCATAATGCAGATATCAGAAACAAGGCAGCAGTGGGTTTAGCTCCTTGGTATGAACTTTCGGTCCCCTTCTTTTCCCAGAAGCAACTCTGTTTTGAATGTCAGTTGCCCTCTGAGTCTGAAGGGGAGAACATTCTTTGCCATCACCACCCAGAAGACAGAGGGCTAACGTTCAATATATCCCCATTTTATTCTAAGAAGGCTCACCACCGAAGTAAGATTAACCTAGCTCCATCTTGAAATGTATTGTTTTTCCAACTCTTGTATCAGGAGACCGCAAGGAAAACATGGTCTGCTGAATCATTAACTAGTCTACACCTTCATTGGCTAATGAGTAGTTGATATTAAGATCTATCAGGAGAAGATCAGAAGAACCCTGCTGGACCAGGACAAGACATCTTTGTTGCAGCATTCTGTATTACACCATGGACAACCAAATCCAGCCAGGAAGTTCATAAGTGAGGACAGAACAATACTGCCCCTCTTCCATGAGCTGGGATGCTGCTAGTGCTAAAGTATTAAACAGTCATCAGGACTAGCACCTGTTGATAGCCTCATTCTCTATGCATCTGTCTAGTCCCCTTTGAAAGCCATCCCAATGGGTGGACTACGTCAGACATCAGCACATCCTATAAATGTAACTATGAGTTACATAAATATTTATTTTCATCAGTAGCAAAATCTCCCCACATTAAGTTTCAGTGAATGAGCCATGCTCTAACATTACAAGAGAGAGAGAGAAGATCCTTCCTTCCTTCCTTCCTTCCTTCCTTCCTTCCTTCCTTCCTTCCTTCCTTCCTTCCTTCCTTCCTCCCTTCCTCCCTTCCTCCCTTCCTCCCTTCCTCCCTTCCTTGTTCTCCATACCAGGAATGATTTTGTTGACCCCTTTCATGATTTTAAAGACTTCTTTCATACCTGCCTTCCCATTAAACAACCCCCCACTCCCCAATCACTGAAGACTTTCCTCATAGGAGAACTACTGTCGCTTGTTTTCTTTTCTTCTACCCTTTCCAGGTCTATCACATACTCATTGACTAGAATTGTACACAACATTCCAACTCTGGACTCATCTGAGCGTATATTGCTTAGATTGTATTAGCAATTTATTTCCAATTCCCTTCCTAAAGATTCACCAACCGTCCAGATGTTGTATAATGAAGGCTGGTGATATAATATGTGGTTTTAAAAGATGGTGAGATAGATTTATGGAAACAGTTGCCAATACCTACAGGATCTGATGAAGATTTGTCTGACTATTGGAGGACCGTTTCTGTTAAGAACCTGGCTAACCATTAAGATTGGCAGAAGAGGATCTTCTGACATTGCCCCAATGGGTAAACCTTCTGCAGAAGACCTTTATATTTCTAGAAGCAAAGTTGTTTATAGGCTGACTGAATCTAAAGACCAATGTTTTCATATAACTAACCAATTTAGCTTTTCTTTGGCTATAAATCTATGATAAGTACCTTTCTTTTTGTAAACTAGCTGCCATTATATGCTTCATTTAATTATATGCCTTAGGTTCGAAGGATTTTGATGGCATTCCTTTGAGCACCTCTCAGGACTTAATCAAGCCCTATCTCTGAGCTCCTTATCTTTAAGCTGGTAAAGGCAAGAATTGTGCCAAGGGAAGGAAAAGTGGCTATCTTCAAAGGCAGTTTTGTGAATCTGCTTTTAGGAACTATCCTGCCATGTTAACTATCCATGCAGGGCTAGAGTTGGGGTCCCCATGGCCACATGCAGGGACAAGATATCTTGTCTTCTTCTCAAAGTATGCCCTCGCCTACTGTCTTCCAGGATTAACACTGATTGTTGTTTTTAATACGGTTTTATTGTGCCAATCAAGTTGAATTGTACAGGGTGTGGTCATTCTTTTGTTCAAAATCTTGAATGGCTTGTAACTCTAGGATTTTTCTGGGGTTTGTTTTTTTGGCCTGTTGGCTATTAATGGTAGGCTCTGTTGCATGACTTTCTTCCAGTTACGTATTCATGCATCTGGAGTTGGAAGGAGACTTTCCTTCTCTATCGCTCCCAAGCCATAACACACATTTCCTACATACCTCGGCCCCTACTTTCTCTGGTTAGAAAATCTGTAAAGGTACATCTCTTTCTTCAAGTTTTTACTTATTGAGTAATATTGGTACTAATTTTAATTTACAGTGATTATCTGCCATCAAGTCAGTGTCGACTCCTAGTGACCACATAGATGGTACCACACCCTAACAGTTTACAACCATGATTAGCCAACTTGGATACTCATTTGAATAGAAATATTAGATATAAATTGAATAAATGAATACATAAATAATTTATCGTACCCCAGTACAGAAAGATGAATGGAAGCTGGCAACATAGTACCTATGGTTGCTATGGTACCCACTGACATTAATAAAAAGTGAAAAAGTGGAAGCCCCAAAAATACCCCAAATCTCACAATAATCAAATCTTGATTGCTCTTCTTGAGTTTGCTACCATTTTAATAATCGTATTTATTAAACCTGCAATACGTACAATCATGCAACATCCTAAATTGTAATTAACAGTGATAGAATATTTTTCTTTCTCCTCTCTCTTCTCAATATTCTAAGCTCTCTAGATAATAAAATGTTAATACTTTTCAATCATATACAAACATCAACATATTGAAACAGCACAATGTATTAAGATTTGTAACAAGTTAATAAAAAGGAAAAGAAAAATAAATTTTCTTATTTCTTGTATTCCCCAATTCCCACTCACCTCAAAATACTCAATCTTTACTTGGTTCAAGGATTCCTGAAAGAGACTTTTCTAGGATTGGCAAACTAACCTGCTCCAACCTCAATAATAAGCCAAATTTTACATTGTCTTCCCCTCTCTGTCTTAAGCAAAGGTTGTTTCCTTTCCTTCTGAGAATCAAGTCCTGAAATATATTCTAGCCTGTATGTAGTACAGTTACTTGTAGGCTGTGCTAGGAGAAGCTAAGTGCTAAATGGGTTGGTGAAGTGAAGACAGACAGAAAGTTCCCAAAGAAGAATCAAGAGTAGTCCTCCTACAATAAGATTGGTGAAGTGGAAAACATGCAAAAATAGTATCTAATTCATCATGTTGATTCCTCGGTTACTAGAGAATATCTCAATGACATTTTTCCTGCAACAGAGTCCTGTTAGGTTCTCATGTGGAAAAAAAAGGCAGTTAAAATACGCCCAGATCTCAATTATAATAATTTTGCCTGGGATGTGCCCTCATCTCAATGGAGATGCTGTTTAGACAACTTCACTTACAGCTTCTCGGTTGGCTGGCTGACGAATGAGGTCGCCATCCATGTCCATCAGTAACTCTTCATCTCCTGCACAAGAGATAACAGTGTCAAAAAGTCCTGGGAGCCATTTGTGACTGACCACCTGCCAAAGGAGGGGTGGGGAGGAATAAAAATACAGCTAGGTAGCACAATGAAGTCTGTCTAGCAAGGGGTTTATTCCCAGAAACCGTTTTGCTATGTGTTCACTCAAATGTTTATAACATCCCGCTTGAATCTGCCTTTCAATAAATGCTGAAATACATAGTTCAATTAACTTCTCATTCAAAATATGCATGTTTATCTCTCAGCGTTCTCAAATACATTATACAGGGCTTGAATTTATGTTATTTTTGCATCACAGAGGATGGAGAAGTTATTTATCTTGCCTTTGTCCAGGAAAAGGTGCCATTCATAGCCCCCTTTTATTGGGAAATGCTGTTATTGTTCAAGATTTATACAGCACCCATTCACTGATTGTTTTCTTTGTAAGTACTCTCTCTCTTTATATGCATTCATAGGAAAAATACCACAGATTAATCTTCCCTGAGAACTAGTTTGATGTTATGGTTAAAGGACGCAGGCTAGAAACCAGGAAACTGTGAGTCCTAGTCCTGCCTTGGGCATGAAGCCAGCTGGGTGACTTTGGGGCAGTTACTCTCTCTTAGTCCTAGGAAGAAAGGAGTGTGAGAAGTCACTCCTGGAAATGTTGCCAAGAAAACTTGCAGGGAGTTGTTCATGTAGTGCCCAGGAGTCAAGATTAACCTGAAGGCAAGGAGAGCCAGTTTGGTGTATGGTTAAGGTGCCAGGTTAAAAACTGGGAGACTGTGAGTTCTAGTCCCACCTTAGGCATGAAGCCAGCTGGGTGACCTTGGGCCAGTCACGCTCTCTCAACCCCAGGAAGAAGAAGACAAGGACAAACCACTTCCGAAATCTTGCCAAGAAAACTACAGGGACTTGCCCAGGCAGGTACCAACAGTGACCCAAAGGCACTAAATATAGATTAATCTTTGCTATCCACTCCTGGCTGCCTTTTTCACCTGAAAAAGAGTTCATGAGTGTCTTTGACCTGTCCCAAATTGGAAATTGTGACCAAACTGCTCACCAAGAAAGCACTTTCCAATTTATAACAATTTGCCTTCCAAGTGTGAAAGGCGGTCCCTTCAGTTAATCCCTTAAGACAGGGTTCCTCAACCTTGGCAACTTTAAGACAGGTGGACTTCAACTCCCAGAATTCCCCAGCTAGCATTGCTGGGGAATTCTGGGAGTTGAAGTCCACCCGTCTTAAAGTTGCCAAGGTTGAGGAACCATGCCTTAAGAGTTTTACTACTGTGTTCTGTCTCTGAGCCTGAATCCTGAATAGAAGGCACAAGATGCAGAGGAACTCTATTCAACGATGGTGATAACGATGCTGATGCTGGTGGTGATATTACCTTTGCAGACTTGACAGCAAGAGTCAGGCACAGTCACTGGAGAAGAGCAAGCTAATTTGGGGCACGTCTTCAAGGCACAATATACATTTCCTTCCTGTAGTAAAGAACAAAACAAGAAACAAACCGGGTTATGTGATATTTACAGATATATTGATTCAGATCCTTACAGTAAGCAATCAAAATCCATCCTTCCTTCCTTCCTTCCTTCCTTCCTTCCTTCCTTCCTTCCTTCCTTCCTTCCGTCCTTCCTTCCTTCCTTCCTTCCCACCCCACCCCCCCTTTTTTTTGCAAGTGTTTCAAACTGCAGTGAAGCTTAACATGATCAACTCTATCTGCAAAAAATCTGAAATTCCTCAGAAGGGAATCTTCATGACTTCTTAATCAGGAAACCCAAAAATGAATCCTTTGGAATCCCTCCAGCAACAGGGCAAAAAGCGGAAAAGTGAAACTACGCAAGTGCCCTGTTTGTGTGGCTTTCAAACTGTATTTGGGGAACCTTGGAGTTCTGGGGAAGTTGATCCAAGGTTCCTCAGGGGCAGATTGGCTTCCTTGAATTAGGGTGGGGTGAGGGGACATTCTTGTTTAGAATGACACAGGAGGAGTCCCTTTGTTTCAAAATCAGAGCTAGAAACACCCACAGATACTTATTCTTCTCTTGTGTCTTCATGGCTAATGTACTGTATGTGGAAGAGGGGACATCTTCCATACAGAAGTAGATAGAGCTGTCTGAAGAGTTGATGTCAATTCAGTTGATTCACTCTGAATCTGCAAATGCTCAAACCGAATCAACTAAATTTTAGACATCAGGAAGGAACCTCTCCCTGGGGGCTTTTCCAGTAGCAAGGCTACGGTCACTTCCAAGCAGGGAGTCCTGCCTGCAATAAACTGTTGTGAGAATACTCCATCCCTCGGAAGGACAACTTTGAGGAAAGTTCATTGCAAACCAAATTCTCCTACAAATGGGGTGGGACATTGCAGAAAGCTGTTTTGTGCCCAGCAGAGATCAGTGCTTAACTTACAGAACAGCTGCACTGTTCACACTGATCATCTTGTCTGCTGTGGAAGATTCCCTCTGTGACAAACATCTCTCCATGTTGGTAAGTGGTCCCATTGTATTCGCAGGTCTTGCCAATGGTTTTATCGTCTGCAGAAACAATTGGTTCATCTGGAAAAGAGAACAGCTAATGGGAGGAAAGAATGAACAAAACCAAACTCCATCAAGAGGCTCAGCCATGACAGATAAAAAGGCTCTTCAACCTTCACAGCAGATGGCTGGACCAGTAGTTTTGCTAGGTAATTTTAGACCAGGATTTAAATGTCTTAGGGGCACTCCTCCCTTAAGCCAGCAACATCCTTCTGTGGAACATGTTGCAAATCCTTTTTTTTTCCCAAGCAAAAGAAATGTTTTGTTGAACTTGATTTTTTTTTTTTTTTTGCAAATCACAGACCCGACATGCTCAGAAGGTCCCAAGTTGTAAAAGGTTGTTCTAGGGCCAAGACTGGGTTGGCTTGCACCCTGAGAGAATTTTACACTTTATTCAAACCAGGGGTATCCATAGAGCGTGGTCAAAGAAGTCAAAACAGTGGCTGCGATGGTGTGATTGAAGCTCCATTTTTCAAATAGGTTTCATGCATTAAAAAAACAGGTGGAACTTTGATTGCACTGTGGTGTCCAAGATGACTCTTTTAACCACACCCTGAGGATGCTTCTGTTCCACCCACAGCCATTTCCCATGAAAAATGCTTTTGTGCGGACTAACAGCCAACGGTTTGTTTGCTAGCACCCAAAGCATTTTGGCACGCAAAGACTTTGTTGGGTTCAGAGGCTGGGCACAAAGGCAATCTCATTTTCTGTACCTGCAAGTTTACGGGTGGCCGAAGCCTTTTTACATTTGCTGTGTCACATCACATAAAAAAGAAACCCTTCTGAATTATTTTACTACTGAAGAATGCAGGCTGATTTTCTTCCTCGCTTCTCTTTTCGTTTGTTAAGCAGGTTAGGGTTAACCAACCCCAAAGCAGTGAGAGGTTTCAGATAATAGGCGGAGGAACGCAACGGCTACATCTTGAGACCTCTGCAAATCATTTATTTTGGCCTGCTGGCATCTTAAGCCTTTGAACAGCTTTTGATGTATGGGGGGGAAAGGAAATATCAGGACCTCAGTGCTGTACAATATGCATGAAATCCAACATATTATGGCCTTACATGCATGTGTAATTCCCTACAGGCAGAAAAGCCCATTTTGATATTGAAATATTCTCAGCGTGTTTTAACAGCAGACTCTGCCCTGCTTCAGATATTGAAAGTTCAGCCTTTTAAGATCCAGTTCAAAAGGGCTGACTTTGTGCATATAAAGTCGTACATAGATAAAAATCCAAATCATGTAAATAATCTTACTACATAGAAAACTGTAGTTTCGGAGCAAGTCTTCAGTATAGATGTTAGGGCCAAACAAGTAAGGTAAAGTTTGCTTGGCACACTCTGAAGCACAAACTGGCTAAACACATTTCAGTTAACACATTGTGCAAAGCCAATGCATGTGGTTAGTTGTGGCTCATTGCCTTGTGTGATTCCTGAAAACAGGTTTAATTGAGCAAATCCTGGTCCAGTTAACCAAGAAAGCCATTGGTAAGCAAGAGATTTGAACAGTCTACAAACAGTGCATGGCAAGGACAAAACGTTCAGTGGTGTCACCTTTCAAGTGCTGAAATTACACTGTATGGAGAGGAGACGAAGTTTAAAATGGCCCCAATCTTAATCAATAACCTCAAGTAGTCTTTTTTTCTTTTTTAATGTAAATCAAGAATGGTCAGCTTCAGGTTTTAACCTGGTGACTCTGGATAATGTTGGTAGAAATGGGGTTGCAATCTTATCACATAAAAACCCATTTTGGAATCCTTCCCCATTCCCACATTTCTTCCATCTCTATGGTCTAACCTTGTGTTCCTCAACCTCAGCCACTTTAAGATGGGTGGACTTCAACTCCCATGCTGGCTGGGGAATTCTGGGAGTTGAAGTCCACCCATCTTAAAGTGGCTGAGGTTGAGAAACCCTAGTCTAACCTAAGATCTGGAGTCCATTTTTTTTCACTGATGTTAAGCAAGAATAACTAGGACTTACTGAAACCATGTCTGGTTTCATCAACTAGAGTTGGCTGCTCTGGCTTGGAAAATGAAAGATGGGAAGATATCTGATCACTGCCTTATATCTGCCTTCTCAGGCACTGAAAGGAGGCATTGCTGCAATTGTTAGAATATGCTTCAGCAGAGACTGACTTGCAAACACAGGATGAGAGCCAAGAACCACATAGAAAAGATCAAGAATGAAGGATACATAAATCTAGTCAGATTTTTTTTGGGGGGAAGGGGGGACTGAAACATCTCAGGGGCCTGTGATTCCATGGCAAAGATGTGGCTATATTATGTATTTGGGAGCTGTAGGATATTAAGGATGATACATATTTGATAAACATAGCTATTGACTCTGTTCCTTGGTGTTGTTTGAACCTCCCCCAATTCTTCAGAAAAATGAGAAAAGATGCACGTAGAACTTTTTTTGTTAATAATCTCTTCTGTAAGACTAAGATTATGGTTGAAGTTCAAATCTCAAGGGATGATTTCAGATTCATAAGGAAAGCATTTCCTATGAAATTGCTGATATCTGTGAATAGACCCTGTTCAGACCCCTGAATTCTCTTCTACAAGTCGGCATTCTGGATTTAGATATGGAGCAGGGAGTTCTGGAAGAATGTACAGGGTCCCACAGAGGATCCAGCTAAGAATAGGACTGGGTAAAGATCCTCTGAATTAAATAAAGACATTATCTTAATTAAATCATGCAAGTACTGTATGCTAATGAAACACACTTTACATAAAGGCAAAAATGTATGCTAGTTTTAGTGGCTAGCCATGTGTTAAAGGAAAATTGGGTTCCAGTGGGTAGAAAAGCAGGTTGGGAAGGAAACTGTTGAGAGAAATGAGAAGAAAGAGAGAAGAAGTCCTTATCTTTCCAACATTTTCCATTTTTTAAAAATTCAAATGAATGTCAGGCTGGCCAGGCTGCTTTTTATTTTAAAAAGGAGATAGCTGATCACAGCCTTCCCCAGCCTGATGTTCATGAGATGTACCAGGAATCTGGGAGCTGAAATCCTTCTACATTTAGAAGTCAGCAAGCTGGGGAAATCTCAACTAGGCTTCATCTAACTCTTCTCTCTGTGTTAGTGTTTTGAAATTCCAGACATTGTCAGCCACAACACCCTTAAGACAGTCCAAAAGCTCATGAGATCACCAAATCTTAAGCAAGTATCAATATTCTGAAGCCCTCTTGTGAGATCTTGGTTACTCCTGACTTTTTGACATCCGCACCATTGCAAAAGGCAGCAAGACAATACCTGCCTTTTAATTTTAAGCGAACAAGTCCTCACAGTTAGGGTGGGGATGGGACACAGTTCACGTCTCAATAGGAAAAGGATGGGATTCTTATATGCTTGGCTATTTCCTACTTATCCTGAGCTGAATGCTTCTTCTGCTTCAATTATTGCAGCCCCGTAACACTGGGAGATGTGGAGATCAGAAGTCCTGCAATTAATTTCTCCCTCTCAAACTTACATGCTATTTCTCAACTGCAAAATTTAGAGTCCTCCAATTTCCCTTGAGGACTGGGAGGGGGAATTTTCATGCCAAACATACAAGGGCACCAAGAGACTCTTTTAAACATCCCTGTTTTATGCTGCAGCCTGCTAACTTGCAAAAAAAGCCAGAGGTTTTAATAATAGCTGCACGATCCATCATTAAGACATGGAAAACTGACTATTTTTAGAAGTGCTTGGCCTTCAGATTTCTTCTCGGGGGGGGGGGTGTGTGTGTCAAAAAGTGACAAAATGTTCTGGGGAGGAGGAAGAGGGCTTGATGCCAGGGGTGGTACAATCAAATGCTGGACTAAATTAAGAAAAAACCTTAATCTCAAATTCACAAGCAGCCTTGCAGCTTCTCCAGTTTCTGCCTGGAGTCATACATGGCACAAGGCCTACAGTAGAGTGTCCCAGTTTTGCCTTAGCACGTGGTATGAATCCAGCCACTCTGGTTATCTTCATCTCCTGCTCTTCCTTCTTATATTTATATCCTGCCCTCTCTCCAAGATGTTTAAGACAGCATATACAGATATCTAATCAGGCTTCCTGTTTGCTACTGAGTTAAACTATGATTTGTCATCCTGGTGCAGAAGTAACCATGACTTGAGCAAATGTATTGCTTATGGATGTCAACTTTTGTTAGACTTAGATAAAGAGATTGATTTAACTCTATCATCATCATCATCATCTTCATCATCATCTCCTCCCTCACTATAAGACCCAACTTCCTTCTTTTTCTTTGCTCCAGACTGAACATTAAAATTAGTGCCTTACTTGGAATGGGGAAATACAGCAAGGAGATTGAAAAGCATCACTTCAAAGGGAACCATTTATCTTTCTAAACTTATTATGATTAAAAAGAAAGAGCCAAAGGTTTAAACAATGAAAATAGAATTTTTATTAAAACAGGCTAGCAAAATGTCCTGGATCAAAAGTATTTCCAATTTTTTTTTAAATGCTAATGGGAGAGATTTAAAAACAAATCGTTAACATCAGATGACGTTATTTCCAAAGTTGGCAGGAAAGTTTCCAAGGACTTACAAGTCCTTTGAAGAACACCAAAAGCTCATTTGAAGTTTGACTGAATCCTTGTAGTATGAGTCCCAATTCCTTAATTATATGGTAATATAATATTTAAATAAAATACAATGTGATTTGGACAAAGGCTAAGGATTTGCTTTCTAAATTGAATGCTTGTCTTAACAGAGGCTGAAAACACTGAGATGCAAGTATTCAGTATCAAACTGCAAAAGTGAGCTCTAGCCACAACCACATGCTCATGGCTTAATAAGGCTACAAATGCTTTTCAAAAGCAACCACAAGGCCTCCATTCATCTCACAATCTAATCCATCAATCTGTTCTTGAACAGCCAAAAAACAAGGGTGAGATCACTCCCATTCAGACCAACTAAACCACTGGAAGCTGACCCACCTTTTCTACACCATCAAGTAGCCAACTCTAATTGGTGAAGCCTTCACCTTCATAACCAAGGTTAAAGTAATCCACAGGAACAATTTCTAACATCTCAGTGGGTGACAAAAATGATCTCCCACATCAACCACCACCACCTGCAGGGTTGGGTGTGTCTTCACTTCAATCCCTGAAAGTTTCCTGGTCTTGATGGCCTTTCTAAATCCTCCAAACCTCCATCCATGTTGATAGATTCAGTGGTATAGAAATATTATAAACAAACAAAGAAATAAGGGGCTTTGGGCCACTATAATTACAGAGGGAATGCAGTTCCCTGCTCTGGCTTTTAGCTTCCTTTCTCTTCTTTCCAAACTGGGAAAGCAAATAAAGGATCAGAGAGAAAGAGAGAAGAATAGATTGAATTTAATAATTATTGGGGGGGGGCAGGGAGAGAGAGAGAAACACTACATATTTTAATCAGTTTAAACACTTGAACTTGAGCTGGGGTCTAAAGAGAAAAGTGGATGCCATCACAGTGGCAGGAGCTTAAGGCAATCATGACGCCATCACAACTTCTGAAACCCAAATGTCAGGGGACTCCAATGAATTCTGAATCTTCTTCGCATCCAGACTAGGGGTCACTACTCTACAAATATATATAGTATCTTTTCCAAATCTTCCTTGCCTGCTGTTTTGTGCATTACATAATAGTTGCTCTCTGGGCAATGTTGATTCAATTATTCCATTATAATGTTGTACAACTGTGACTCGTTCGTTAGTGAGAGTAAGCGAGGTGATGAGAAGGTAGCAAGGGCTTCGAGCATGTAGGAAAATTTGCTCACCCCTTCAAAAACTCTTGCTTCATCTGCACTGTAACATTAATTCTTAAAATATAATAAATGTACTGTACAGCCCAGTTTATACAGTCATAAATGCCCACTGGCTCTCTACTTTTCTGATCGATGGCTCCCTTGCCTTGTTATAAAGCTATGTTGAGTTGCAACGAAGTCCCCGTTGGAGGGTGGTTGACAATTCTGTTGGCTTCCTCTTGCAGAGAAAGAACCATTGTTTGTTTATTTGGGGAGAAGATGCTTTCAGTATATTCTGCCAACACTTCAGAAGGACTTTTGAATTAAGGGGAGAGCTATCTAACTCTACCTGCTAACTTGTCATCAAAAGATGGTATCTTACTCTAAGCTCACTTTCTTTCAAGTAGGAACCAAAAGGAAACTGCTTGACATTAACTAATACTCTGCTGTTTGCGGGGCGGGGTGAGGGGCAACTCGGGCAATATTTGGACCCCACTGCTCTTTTTGCAGCCTACACAGCATAAAGGCTGAACTCTACCATGTGAAGAAGAAAATAGATAATGCAAAAATAGTTTTACAACAGAAATGTTCATGGCTTAAGTTTGGTCTTTAGTTTTCAGCAGATCAGCTTAATTCATATTTTCCAGATTAATTTGCATTTCAGAAAGCAGCGATCTTCAGTCTTTGAGCTCTGGAGAGTGTGCCAAATTATCCCTATAAACGTTACCTCTCTCCCTATAATATATATTTTTGGGTTAAAATACATAATACACACATTGTAGATAAAATGCACAGAAAATATGGTTTAAAGTGAAATGCTTACAGCAACGGACACATGTTGAAACTTCTTTCAAAAGAATGTGAATGTTCATGTTTTTTCAATCTCAAATAGCTTTCTTTTTTCAACAGAAGCATGATGGAACAGGCATATACCAAAAAGTACAAGCCAACTGCCATGGACAGGCACCCACGTGCCAAAGAAAGGGTATTAATTACAACATCGTTCCTGAAATAATTCATAATGCTTCTGTTGACATTTAAATGAGAGGCTCGTGCATTGGTGTTGTGACACACGCATTTCCACTCTCAAATTCTACTGAAGAATTCCAGCAGTCAGATTTCGAAATATAATTCCCAAAATAAATACCGTAACCGCCAATCAGCTATCAAGAGGCACAGAAAAATGGATCGTCGCGTACCAGAAAGGAGAAGGCAGAAATGAATCGGCTTACCTGCCTAAAGTGCTGTGATGAGAAAAGTGAAGGACTCATAGAGCGCAACTGGGAACGAGAGACCATTTTCTCAGGAAGCTCACCACAAATGGGCTGTATGACAGAGTTTGCTGCATGACAGCATCTTTTTGCTCTTTTCAGACATGCCAACGGTCAGTTTGTTCCCCCTGGCATTTTTGGCAGCAAATATTCCAGTTGCACTAGAAATGCACTAGAAATGCACATTACCTGAGCATTTTGGACAGCATGAATGGGGTTCATACACCGGGCTGGAACAATGCAAGGCCGGACATTTGATTTTGTTGCACAGCACGTTCCCGGTCTGAAGGAAAGAAATCAGAGAAGGGAGGTAGGCCTTCCTTAAATACATTCAGCATGCAAAGCCGTTATTTACTTACATGCTTTGATCGGGCTTTCATGCAAAGGATTGACTGGTCCCCCCAAATGCCGAAATAGCACAAAAAATGGCTTATCTGGCTTTGTATTGGGGTCACCTGGTTCTAGAAGACCCCTCCTCACTTGACACTGACTTTGATAGCCTTTGATAGCCTCCGTCATTAAAATTGCTACCACTCTGACCTCTGCAGTTAAATAATGCATTCGATGATTCGTCGCCCTATTTTATTGTTGCAAATCTGAACGTACGCCACACTGAATTCAAAGTGCGGTTAAGTAACATCTATCTGAGACAGCATTTCACCAGGACTGTTTATCCACCTTCAGAACCAGGTCTTCAATTTTTTTCTAGCAAAACTAGGTTTGGGCTGCAACAGAGAAGGAATGAAACACGAAGGGGCATCAGTTCCAATCTGTAGTATCAGTTCAACCGGATTTGAATTGCATCAGATTAATCATTGTCAATTCAATTTGAACTGGGTTGATTCAACTGGGAAAGCCGTTTCAAACACATCTTATTCAAGGCAATGATTCAGTCCAAATTGTCCGTTCAGGTCAGACTGAGCTAGAATTCTCTGTGGCTTTCAGTGAATAGGACAATATCTAGGGATACAGCTGGGAGGAAGAGAACTTGTATCGTCACAATCAGGAAGTAGGTGGGATGGCAGGATGAGCAATTTTTATTTCAGATGTGATTTCATTCACTCCTCATTTTTAAGCAAGCCTAGAAAAGGGTCTTTCTGAGCCCAAAGCAGAATTCAATTATTCAGCACACTGCTTCCTGCTTTTTCTGAATTTTGCCCTAGAGAGTGCCACAAAGTAAATTTGGTTAAAATTCGTACAAAAAAGAGAGCATATTTTAGGGCAAAATGTATACAAAAAGGCTTACTTAAAAAAGTGTAAGTTTCTTTCAGGGACAAAAAGGATTGATGCGGTAATGGAAAGGAATGGAGTCAGGAACAAATAGATGCAAAACTGATACAGACTAGAATGGAATACTTTCTGCGGCCGTCCCTTCACAAAGAACCTCGTGATCTGAATGGCACCCATTCCTCTACCTTGGGGGCAAAGCAACCTATAATGCCTAAAACCATTTCAGTCACTAACCCAGCACTCTTGGGCAGGAAAGCAGACCTTCCACCAGATTTTGTGCAAGAATGCTGAAATCGCACAAGAGCTGGCAAGTTCTGGAGACTTCATTGAGTGTAAGTCTTTCTTTATGAGAAGGTGAAGGGGGAGGCTCTGATGCATGGGTCTGGAGGTTAGTGTCAGGCCCAGCCCAAGAACAATGGTGAAACAGTCCTGTTGAGTTCAGTTCCTTTATCTGCTTGCACCTTATAGACAGAGTCTTGCCAAACTAAATCTATGCTACCACAACAAGTGGATGTACCCTGAGAGATTCTAGGGAGTGGCTATCCTGAACCTCTTATGCTTCCCATGCTCCTGCTCCGGACTGTGTTGTCTTTTGTCTCCTTTCCCTTGCTGGAATGCACCCCCTCCTTCCTGATAGCCTTGCTCTCTGCTGCAATCCACCACAGTTAGTAACCTCTAGAAGAAATTTACCTCTGAGCAAAGACAGCTGAAACAATAAACAATTCCATAGGGTTCAAGATAAGGGTGCCACATTTCTCCTACGCGATACTTCTTATCTTGAAACATGCAGTAGGTTTCTGAATCTGCAAAAAAGAGAAAGGGAAGCTGTGAACTGTGGAGCAACAGCAGTGGGAGTACTTAATTTCTGTAGAAAAGATATACAGGGAGTCCTTGGGTTAAGAACACCGGTTTACAAACAACCCATAATTCAGAGCAGAGCCTATTGTAGCAAAATTCGAATTAAATACACAATGATTTGAGTTAAATACATAATGTTTGAATTCATTACACAATACTACTTATACAGTATTATACAATCATACTGTTCTGACTTATGTACAAATTCGACTTAAGGACAGACCTTGGGAACGGACCTCATTCTTAAATTGGGGACTACCTGTACATCATTATTGTAGTCAACATAGATGGGACTGCTACTATTTTATGCTTAATGATGCTGGAATGTATGTTTGATTGCTTCACAGGACGTTCAACTCTGTACCTGCTTACCAGATTGCTCCAAATGGGGATCACTGATCAATTTGTTAGCTTATGAGATTTGCAAGGTCCTGCTCAGTGTCAGCTCCTCTTCTGGCACCACATATGTTAAAAACAAGGAAGCGTATGGACCAAACACTTCCCTAAAGTGAAAATCAAGAGGATAATAGTCCTTCCAATTCTAGTAGAATTAGAGAATAATCAACAAAGCAGTGAAAATCTGGGAAAATGAAAACATCTTGAAGGAGTCCAAGATGGTATCAGAGCGGAAGGCACTTCATTCATATATGCTGAGGTGGACAAACTCCAGATGTTGCTCTCTTACAGTCCCCAGCAGCCCTCACCATAGTCCTTGCTGGCTAGGGCTACCCAAAGTTGAAGTTTAGCAACCTCTGGAGAACAAGGGTTGTCCATCCTTGGGTACCACTATTGACAACTCAGATTCGGGCAACCAAATTATGGCTGAAAGATCACCTTCTTGGCGCTCAACCCCAAAGCACTTTCAGGGCCCTTTACTTAATAGTCACTGAATTTTATAGTCAATTATCTTTGGACAAGTGTTAAGCCAAATGCCTCAAAATGCTCTGTTGGTACTGAAGTCCCTGGAAGGTCTTGACATTCAAGACAGTTAGGAGTACAAAGCCTTATCCTTGCTTTGCACCTCAGCTTGCTCTCAGATCTTTAATCTGTTTGGCTTCATCTTCTGAACCTGGCTGGGTCCTCTGTGTGATTCTGAACCTGGCCTCCAGTTTCCAAAAAATCTTGCACTTTTCAAATAGATACAGGCTGTTTGAAATCACACAACCCATTCAACTTGGATAATGCTTTAACACCTTTTTCTGAGTTTGCGGAATGGTAAAATAACCAAGAGGCCAAGTTTTAAAAAACTTAACCAGTGTTAACCCTAACCTAGTTTAGCATGTTAACCTAAAACAGCCATTAGGTCTTTGACTGACCTAGTTAAGTAGGTTGTATGAACACAACCTTTTGTTTGCACTGGAACTTGCTTCTGAGAAAACAAGCTGGTTTTGTGATGAGTAAATGAGAGGTTATATAACAGACCAGGAACTGTTGCAAATTAAAGCATTTAGCAATCAACCTATATGCCCATCGTGGGCTTCGCTGCTCTGCTTCTCAAAAGAGGAGATCCATAGCAAGAACTTTGCTGAGATGGGCCGTTCAAATCTGGTCACCTCAATCAACTTTCTATCCTGCTCCAAGGAGAAAGAGGGATACAAGGAACATTTTGGTGGCTCATGTAAAAAGATCTACTTCCATTTCGGGTGACTGCAGAATGAATGAAATGTTCATGCCAGCAAAGCAGTGAACTGGAAATGCCACTGACAGTCCATTGGCCAAGCCAACGGCTTTGAGCATAGCTATTTGCACACCTCAGTCTAGTGAATAAGCTTAGCAGGGCGGAGAGAATGTCTTATTTGGACCAAGTCCATCTCCTTCCTTTTTGCTTGTTAGAGTTGTTGGGTTAAAGATAGAACATTATTCTAATTCTACTCTTGAATTTGGTTACAAAACATAGGGGGACGTGTGAAAAGAGTCAAATGAAAGCTACTCCGGCGATAAATAAATATTAGTGCCCTGTTGAAAATACAACCTGCATTTTTTTGCCTTTCAGTTCTCATTCTACTTATTAAAAGAAAATTGTCTTTCAAGAATTAAGTCATCGATTTTGCAAACCACTTTCTCTACACTTCTGTTTTCAAGAGTGTCATGAAGATTTTCACTCACCTCTTAACATTTCATTTTATGAGGGGACATTTACTCTTTAATGTGGCCAACCTTAAGCTGGTGGTCACAGAACTTAACCAAGGCTTACAATCAGACACCTTGCCAAGGATTCTAAGCATGGGATGAAACCTGGATATCCTTTTCTAGATATGTCATACTTTCCTTGCACAAATATTAATGCCAGAAGAAGCAGCAACAAAATCAGGAACTTGCTGAGCATAATCTCCAAGAATCAAGCTTCAACTAAGAATATCACCAGATTTGACTCATGTCATCTCCTGTACACAGGTATAACAGCAAGCTGTATGCTGATTTAGCATCTGAATGATTTCTTTTCTTCAGTTAAAGAAAAGCAAGATTCCAGCTGAATATTTTGAAAAACTTCCTAACAGGTAGAGCAGCTGAACAGTGGAATCGCTGAGCCACCAAAGGGATGGGCTGCTAAATGTCTTCAAGCAGAAGATTGATAGGCGTGGAGGAGGGGAGGTGCTTCTATTGGAGATGCTTTAATTTGGATTTCGGCATTGATCAGGGAGTTGGCCTGAATTCCATTTCCAACTCTACACTACTGTGATTCACTATATCAAAACTGCTTTATGGACTGGGACATATATTGTGCTTACAGAGAGCAGTCCTTATCATTTTTGCTCCTTGCTTCAACATGAACCCTCTCTAAATATACCAATAAAAGTCTTAGAGAGAGAACTATGGGTATAAAGTATAAAGGAAATCTGGATCTCAGTCGCCTGGATCCATGTGGGAGCTAGAATCCAAAACCTCTGGAAGATATCAAATTGCCCTAATCATTATAGGATTGCATGCATGGTATGTCTGAAAATCTTCCAGGTATGGCAGTCTTTAATGCACATAATGTCCCTTACTTGGTACTTGAAATTAAACCATCATTAAAGTATCAACTAACTACATCACCTGGGTTCACACCATACTAAATCACAAAAACTAAGTATGCATAGCATATTGTCTGAATGCCACCCCTAGGTTTGTAATTGATGTGATTAAGCCTGTTGTGGGAACCCAGCTTGGGTTTACATTGGGAAAGCAATCATTTAAACAAACCCATCTCAACACTGAGTGCAAATGAGACTGACCTTGCACTTGTTTCAGCAGCTCAGTTCGACCTGAATGGTCCCCATTCATTATGTTATTAATTATTTTAATTAATACAGTTTTTGCAAAGGAGAAGATTTTCCATGGAAAAATCTAACAGTGGAAAATGTTGCAATGGGGGGAAAAAAACATATTTTTTTTTCATTTGAGAACATTTCTTTTGAGAACATTGCTGCTGCTGGATGGAGACCAAGCATGCTGGTGGTAACAATGGTTACAGAGACTTCTGTGGTGGGGACAGCTGGAAATTCAGGACCAAATCTGTTGCTGCTACCCTTTGTGTGGCTTTGGGGAGTAGGTATGCAGAAGCATGGAAATCATCCTTTAACGTTAGTTTGGAGGAAGCAGCACTTCCCCAATTATGAAGCATGCAGCTTTATTAAAATTCATTTAATTAATGATCAGCAGAAGAACCGCTCCTGTGGATTATCGCCACACTCCAAACAGCTCACAAATCACATGCACGCATGTAGACCCTAAAGGCTTATTCTGGGTGCTTTCCCACAGCAGGGCGTTAATTACAGCTTCCAACACATTGCCCGAAATATACTTACATTTTCCTTGTTCCGCTTTAATTTCCTCTGTGAGAATGAGGCAAAGCAAACAAGCAAAAATAAAGCGGATATGTTCCAGATTCCACTTTTTCTTCATGGCTGCCATCGAGGAAAGGGAGGTCAAAGATCCTCTGATGTAGAAAGTGGTGGATCTCTAGGGGAAGAAATACAGTCTCATTTAGAATGGACACCACTCTTCCCAGCGAACTCTTCCAAGAGAATTAGGCTTCTGTGACAAATGAGTTCAGCCAGGCAAGTGAGAACAAGACATGTACAGATCTTCTGCTGGGGCACAGTTCTGAAAGAGGCATTTTGCCAAGTTAACATGTCCGCTTTGAGAGTTTTTATGTGGTGCAAAGTGTTTTGGAATATGTTAGGAGCACACTTTCGCTTCGTGCAGGCCCCCTGCCTAGAGACGTTGGGGAGAAATTAATTTAACTGGCATTTGAATGGGAGGCTTATCCGTTTTTACTGTGGAAGCAGTACCCCCGTGGACAGACAGCAAGCATCGGAACGCTTCAATTCTCCAAATTTGTAATGCAGTTTGCACCTAACGATTATGTAAAAAGGACAAATCTGTAGTAAAATGCAAGTATTTGGGGAAACGATGAACAAAACGCACCCAAATTGTTTGAAAACTGGGCACATGACATAAGAAGCCACAATATAGAAGCTTGGAGATATTTGCATCAAGCTACATTTGCTGTGAATGTTTAGAGTAAAAGCAGTTCAAATTCAGTGAAGCAAACCTGAGAGATCTGCTGAAAATGAGACCTGGGAGAAAAAAAGATGGTCAATTTCATAAAAGCAGAGAAACTGAAATTGACGTATTTCTCTGCTACACCTACCAGATCTCTCAGGTTTCCACCCAAATTATAATCTGGTTTAGCCTAGTTCTGTGAATTATGCATTTCTTTGTAATGAATACATGGCTACCCCTATGAATGGCTGAGGCAAAAGAACAGGATGGCACCCCCAATGCCATGTACCCAAACCAACTGGGTAGACTGGTGGCTGAATCTTAATTCAGGAATGTATCTATGAAGGGGGGGGGGGTGATGTGGTGGATAGCAGCAGAGAGCAAGGCTATCAGGAAGGAGGGGGTACATTCCAGGAAGGGAAAGGAGACAAAGACAACACAGTCTGGAGCAGGAGCATGGGAAGCATAAGAGGTTCAGAATAGCCGCTCCCTAGAATCTCCCAGGGTACATCCACTTGTTGTGGTAGCATAGATTTAGTCTGGCAAGATTCTGTCTATAGGGTGTAAGCAAATAAAGCAGTTGAACTCAGCTGGATTGTTTCACTGTTGTTCTTGGGCTGGGTCTGACAACTTTAGTAATTTGGCCAGCATCTTCAACTGGACCCACAGAGACTAGGGCGCAGGGATGGTCAAATGGCCTCCATGGATCTACCCAAGTGTCTGCTAGCTCAGTGTTTTTCAAACCTGGCAACTTTAAGATGTGTGAACTTCAACTCCCAGAATTTCCCAGCCAGCATGCTGGGTCAGTTCCATGGGTCATCTACTGTGCTACCTGAAGGGTTTGCTCCATGCTACCAAATGGTGTGGCCAATGTAAAAAGATCTATATATTTTAATCAGACTAGGTGTGGAGCCCAGATTTCCCAGGGAGACATGGACATTATGGAAGTAAAACTCCCTAGTGGCTAAGCCATAATTACAGTATCTGGCAGAGGTCTCAGACTGAGCAGCCTTGAGGCATCGCAATGCAAGGACCACCCCTGCTCTAAGTATGTTGCAATGTCACAGACCAAAGCAGCAAGATCTGCAGATGTTGCTGGCCATAATATGTTCTTTGTTTTTGATTTTGCTTGGTGAACAAGGACAGTAAGTCCCAATTTAGGACATAGGCTTGGTTGGCTGAGCTGACTGCAATGGTGGCTTAGAACAATGTGCAAACACAGAGATGTGGTTTGTTTGGGTCTTCCTGGGTTGTGTTGAACATCACCCAAGCCTCAGAATTATTTTTGTAAAAAGGAGAGAGAGCAGGAGAGAGAACAGTCAGGATTTTTCTAGAAAAGCTGTAACTACTTGCCTCCTCTGGAAAACTGACTCTGGGTTGTTCAACAAACCTTTGTTCAGACAACCCATGGCTGCTCTGAGTCCTCTATTCAGTTTAAATATTCAGAGTAGCCATATTTTTTAGAAAAATAAACCATATTTGCTACATTCATACTTCACGCCAAGACATAACCCCTGGTATCAAATTACCATGGCTTGATGTAAAATTACCATAGCTTGATTCATTCAAAGCACTAAATCGAACTAAAAGAAACTCTATTATGGCTTAGCATGGTGGATGAACTCACCCAAAATCTAAACCATGGTTGGAATTTCATCATAATTTCAAAGGCAGAAATTTCATTTAAAAAACCAAACAAGCATATCTAAGCTTCTGACACATAAGCCTTTCTTGTTTGTGTTGTATCTTAGCCTCTTCCCAAGTATTATCAATTTCAAGAAAGATGGTCTAGGTATGGACATGAGGAAGCAAACAGAAAGCTAATGATTTGAGCAAATATATTTTTAAAGAGTGACACAACAGCAGCTGCCTTATTTTGGAATTTCAGAGGCATCTCTTCATTCCAATCCCCTCAAAAGGAAGGGTAGCTTGAGGTCAAAAATGTGAAAACCCACATTTTCAGGACACACAGCTGTGACTGTGCATAACCCCTTGGTTCCTTTTTTTAATTTGGAGTTTCCATCTTTCAATAAAGAACCATAATTAATTTTTAATATGCAACATGTGTTCTCTCCCCTCCCTTTTTTGGAGAAACATATTTTTTAATTCCTGGGTCTGTTGTTGTAACTGTTTTGCTCTTTTGGGTTCCTATTCACTTTCCTTTGAGATCAGCTAAAATCCAGGCTAAGCGTCTGCTTTAAAAAGTGGGATTGAAGGACTAAGGAGATCAGCAAAATCAGGAGGGCATGATGGAAAGAGCTCCAGACTTTGAAGTGTCTCCTGGAGCAAAGTCTTCCCATCACCTTGCAACTCTGAATGGGCCCCCTGTAGCTCCTGTCATGGTCACTTCTCCCTACTTGCTTGCCATTTGGGGACTCATTCCATGCAAGGACAGAGATTGCACAAGAAAGCCACAGCAGTGATCCATCTCTTTACTCCACTGACTGTATAAACACTCAGGGAGGGTAGGTAGGTGAGCTAGTGAGGTGTAGTGGGGAAGGCGTTGGACTTTGGGCAGGAAGACCCACCTTTTCATTCACTCTCAGCCACAGAGGGTCTCTGGGAGACTTTGGGCCACTTTCTCTTTCAGCTCAAGAGCCAGCGTGGTGTAGCGGGGAAGCAGCTGGACTAGGAACACAGAGAACCATGTTCTAGTCCCTCCTCAGCCACAGAAGCTCCCTGGGGGACTTTGAGCAGTCCCTTCCTCTCAGCTCAAGAGCAGTCCCTTCCTCTCAACTCAAGAGTATATGATGTATGGGGAAGGGGCCAGACTAGGATCAGGGAGACCCAAGACTGCTGCTTGCTACCTCTACTGATAAAACGTTTTCAGCAGAAAACCAGCGGGTTTGGAATTGGCTGTGAAAGCTCTGGAGAAGCTAGTCATATACGGCCATGAGTGGGTGTTGGTGTTGGTGGATTCTCACTAAATGCTATTCTTAAGCCACATAAATACTCTTTGTGGATATGGATTCATTTCCTATATTCTAATAAACTTTCTCATACCAGAGAGGTGGGAAAACCCACCCTCATTTGCAACCAGAAAGAGCCTGACCTGAATGAGAGAAACATTTGGGGACCTTAATGTTCACTGGGGGGCTTAATCCTTCAACCCGGAATTCCAAATCTCCCCAAATTCTGATTTGGGGGATTGCGTTCTCTTTGCAACCCTGAAGGCAAAGGCTTAAGGTGGTTTTGCCCCTTTAACCCAGGAAAAGAGATCCAAGCATTTAAGCCCCACCCACCCAATGACATCAGGATGCCAAGCCCCGCCCCTGCAGGTGTCAGCCACCAGCCTCTTGAAGCTGCACTTGCTGAACATTTGCAGCATGGCTTCCCATCCTTTGGAGGCAAGAAAAACACACCTGTACTGTCAAGCCCTGACACCGGCTTATTCTAGTTTACAAAAATGGAAATGAATTAAAATTTTGGCCCACAACAGGCAAAAGAGGGCCCTTGTCTATTGGATCCCATGTTAAATACCATTCCCAACTATCAAGAAGCAACCTCATTTCTGGTCTAAGGAGATTTGAGCAACTCGTGCACAGCATTGTCCAACCAAAGTAGACAATATGGCTTACATAGTGTTTCTCAACCTTGCTGAGTTTAAAAATGGATGGACTTCCACTCCCAGAATTCCCCAGCCAGCCGTCTTAAACTCGGCAAGGTTGAGAAACACTGGCTTACAGAAATCAAGGGCACTTAATGATTCCATTTCCTCATTCTTCCAAGCTGCAGTTTAATCATGGTTTATTGAACAAACCAACTTGGGTTAGGTTTCCATAACATCAGAGTCCGTATAGTGGCTAAGGTAATGGACTTGGATGGGAGAAACCCAGGTTCAGGTCTCCACTCAACCTTGCCATCCACCGTCAGCACAGCCTGACATGGTAGTAGCGTGCGGATAAGATTAGAAAAGACTGGCATGTTGAGGTCTTGGAGAAATGCGTTATAAATGCAATAAATAAATAACGGATTTCAGCCCTAATCCCCGGTTTACCAACCAACTCAGGGGCTGAATTTGTACACTATGCAACACAAAATTCTGTGCTGGTGAGTTGTGTTACTCAGCAAATAAGATCCAGATTAAATAAACCCCATAGGGACAATCCATAAATCCCCCCCCCAAACTTCACCGAAAATATAAGTTCTATATAAATTATAAGGGGAACGCTAGCATTGGATCCATTTGCTTATATAATTTAAGCTATCGTCGTGGATGATTAATGCCTTCTGCAAATGTACCGCTGGAGCAACTGTTTACAATCAAAACTAATGAGAACCTTTCTTCTTATCCTTGTGCTGCAAATGGGGGGCAGAAGAGAAGATGGGGGAAAATGATCTGCTCTGTGTTTTGTTTGATTAAAAAAAAAAAAGGTAGAAAAGAGTTTCTCATCCCCCTGGGAATCGAACCCCTCCTGCCTGTCTGTTATATGCAGCTTTTGGCTACAAGGAGCACTGGACTGAAAGGAACATGGAGCATTCAGAATCCCAACTCAACCACCCAACGCACAGTTGCTCCCAAAACTACAACGCTCCAATGCAAAGGCGCTTCTTTGGGGGAATGAGCACGTAGTCTGCATAGCGATTGTCTACAGGTAGGATGCCCATGAAAGCAGTCGCTTTACGATGACCCAGGCTGACCTCTAAAAGCTAAGTCAGGTTGGACCTGATTAACAATGGGAAAGGACACCATTGGGAAATAGCCAAGCTGTGGGCTAGACGAGGAAGGACAATTAAACGTCTGTGAAAGATTTGGCATCTTCTGTTGACTCTGAAGCAACTTTGGCCCGAAGAAGGATCTAAGGACATCCCCAGAAGCAAAGTTTCCCAGCAAGTTTTCTGAAATTAGAAATGCTGGACTATAAACTTGTCCCCTGGAACATCTTTGCAGAACATGCTTGGCTGGAGTGTGGCTGGCAACTTTTTTTTTCAATGTGATATACGAAAACACAGTCTGTCCGCTGAACCCCACAGGACTGGCAATTTTTATCCAAAGATTGAGCAATGGGGGGGGGGATTTAGGAGAGATGTTGCCCCTGTGAGAATGCAAGGCTCTGATTTACTGTTGGTTTCACAAGTCACATCAAACCACTGCTTATTTTAACTGTGATTTCTTGAACAACTGGCCATGTTCACACCATATGTTCAACTCTAACTATGGTTTAGAAATAGATTCATTTTAACTGGGCTTGGCTCTATGGTTGGTAACCTAGGACCTGGTTAGTCCTAGGATGGGAGAGCACCAGGACATCTAAGGCTATAGCAGGATTTCTCGAACTCGGCAACTTTAAGATGGGTGGACTTCAACTCCCAGAATTCCCCAGCCAGCATGGCTGGCTGGGGAATTCTGGGAGTTGAAGTTCACCCATCTTAAAGTTGCCAGGTTTGAGAAAGAGTGGGCTATAGGCTCAACTCAAATGTCTCAGAAAAAGACCACGTGAAGGCCTCTACACTGTTGCCAAGAAAACCTCAGGTTCATGTCCAGGAAGTCACCAGAGGCTAAGCTAACTTGAAGGAGACTTTACCTTAGATATGTACCAAAGTTTGCTAAACTTGGCAGCTCATTCTGGGCACTTCCAGACCAGATTCCACTCCCCTTTTGCTCCAAGACCGATCAAAGCTGATCTGTGATGGGCTTGACTTTTGCCAACCATAAATGCTGTGAACTTGCAGGGAACATCATGAGACCATCGCTCCTCTCCTCCAGCTGACCACAGGAATAAACAAAGAGGGTGAACAGCTGTGGGATTAACAAAAAGCACCCCCACCCCTGCCATGAAGACCAGTTTGGTGTAGCGGTTAAAGCACCAGGCTACAAACCAGGAGACTGTGAGTTCTAGTCCTGCCTTAGGCATGAAGCCAACTGGGGGATCTTGGGCTAATCCCTCTCTCTCAACCCTAGGAAGGAGGCAATGACAAACCACTTCTGGAAATCTTGCCAAGAAAATGCAAGATTTCATCCAAGCAGTCACCAGAAGTCAAGACTGACTTGAAGGTAATGAGAGCCAGCTGAGTGTAGTGGTTTAGAGCACTGTGTCTCTTGACCTTGACAGCTTGAAGTTGTGTGGACTTCAACTCCCAGAATTCCCCAGCCAGCTTTGCTGGCTGGGGAATTCTGGGAGTTGAAGTCCACACATCTTCAAGTTTCAAGGTCAAGAGACACTGGGTTAGAGGCACAAGACTAGAAACCAAGACAGCATGAGTTCTAGTCCTTCCTTAGACATGAAGCCAACTGGACCAGTCCCTCTCTCTCAGCCCTGGGAAGGAGAAGGCAGGGGCAAATCACTTCCAAAAATGTTGCCACGAAAACTGCAGAGACTTGTCTGGGCAGTCACCAAGAGTCAAGACTCAATCATAGCCCCACCCCAAAACACCCTCCACTCCATACAAAATAGAAAGAAAACACATTACCCGAGTCCCTTCCGTCTTCTCTGCCCTCCACCCTCCCAATACTCTCAAGCTTTCTGAAAAACAGACATTTAATCTAAATTAGAACTCAATCCAAAAAGCCAGCTCTTTATAATTGCCAAGGCTTATCTGTGTACCATGGAAAACAATACCACAGGGGACTGTGGTTTGGGGTGAAATGCAGAAATAATAACAACTTTCTCTCTCTATATCAAATCTGATGCAAATTTACAAAATTTGAATCGAGGATTGAAGGAATGACATCCTAAGTAGATTAGAAGGGGGCACGTAGGTCTGGAAGAGCAAGAGAATATTTTTTGTTTATTTAGTGGGAAGAATTAGAAGGAGGAGTTATAAACATTACCAATATGGGGGGGAAAATGTAGATAGGTTTGTGGCTGAAAGATATCCCATACAGTAGATTGATTGGGAAGAAAATAGGTAAAATATTGATTGGCAAGAGGCTTGTATTATTATGACATTAGTGTATTTCAGCCAAACTTTGAAACTGAAAAATCCTAAAACCTGTTTGGTCTGCTATAGAAAACACACCCACCCACAGTTATGGCTCACATACTGTGCTAAACCATAATATGTTTTGATTTTGGGGTTTGTGAAACCAGCCATTGTGGTCTGTAAATTAGGTTTTTAGCACTTGAGGCCAATGCAGCCCACTTGGCTTATTCAACAAACCGTGGTTAATGAAGTTACGATGTTGTGTGGTATGAAGCCCAGAGAAACTCAAGGCACATTTTTTAAATAAAAGAATTTATCATAGGAAAAGCATTTGTAGGATGGACCCACAAAAGATTTTGCCACATCTGTTTGTCTCTATTGTGCCATAAGGCTGAGATTCTTTCTCTCTCTGGTGCATTTTCACCCTACAGAAAAATACTCAAGAGATACATAGTAGATGTTTTTCTTTTTTAAAAGTAAATTCCAATATTAATGAGCCAATCAACAACTTCATCCAGAGGAGTATGAAATTGTGCAATAGCTTAATGACGTCTAGGGTGATTCTAGTACATGTGTCTACTCTGAAGTCCAGTTTACTCACACTGGGGTGTGCACAGGACTGCAGGTTGACACTTCAATCGTGTTTCTCACTGTAGACACTGTAGGAGGAAAGCCGTGTTGGTCTATGGTAGCCAAAAATCAGGAGTCCGGTAGCACCTTTTCTGAGTGACAAATTTTATGAAAAGGCATCAGCTTTTGCCAGCTTGCAGCAAAATGTGCCAGTTGGAAAAGGTACTACCAGGTGCTTGATCTTTGACAACAACCCTAATCACATATACCCAGCAGCAGATCCTAAGAGACTTCCTAGATCAGTATTTCTCAACCTTGACCACTTTAAGATGAGTGGACTTCAACTCCCAGAATTCCCCAGCCAGCCATGCTGGCTGGGGAATTCTGGGAGTTGAGGTCCACCCATCTTAAAGTTGCCAGGGTTGAGAAACACTGCACTAGACATTACTTAGAGCAAACATACATCTGATTATGTACTTGTTAATGGAAATAACTAAGCTAAAGTCAGAAAAACCACATTTTAGTTCAGCATAGTGTGCAAATGCTTTGCCCACTGAGTTTGGGGACACAAATAAGGCTGGGGCACTAATTTCATTAAAGGCAGCTTGCCCATCCCAGGCCCCCATCTCTTTGCACCCGAGTGGACAGCAGCAGCTTGAATCTCAACGTATGGCTTAGCAGGTCCTGTGAATCCAGCCAGCTGAGATTTTACCCCGAATCCAGTCTTTCAAAATTAAACCACCAACACCAGTCCAGAAATGATTTCTAATATGAAGGTTCTCCAGTGAGAAAGTTCTCATTGAAATGCATGGATGGCTTCCCCAGAATCACTCCTTATTCCCCCAGCAATCTTGGGTCTGCTTTAAAGGAGTGCCGGTCACTCTCTCCTTTGGGGGTGGAAGTCCTGGAAGTCAGGAATCTTGGCTAATTTTCTGCAGCCTTCTCAATCTACCTTGGTTCTGCTCATCTGTGAGTTACAACCAGAGAGAAGGAAGGAAAGAGAGAGAGAGAGAAAGAAAAGGACAAAAGGAAGGAAGGAAGGGCAGAGGAAGGAAGGAGAGAGAGGGAGAGAAAGAAAAGGACGGTGAGAGAGAAAGAAAGAAAAAAGGAAGGAAGGAAGGACAGAAGAAGAAAGGAGAGAGAGAAAGAAGGAAGGAGAGAGAGAGAGAAAAGAACCAGGAAAGGAGGCAAAGAGGAACAAATAAGAAAGGAAGGAAGGATGGAAGGAAAGAGACGCAAGGGGATGAAAGGAAGACGGCAGGAAGGAGCGAAAGGAAGGCAGGCGAGCCGGAGGCAGAGGACGGGGCTGCGCTCACCTGCGCAGTCCACGCCGAGCGGCGCGTCTCTCTCCGACCAGCCGGTGCGCTGTCGCTGTCGCCGCCGTCTCCTCCGCGCCCTTCCCGGAGCGCCCAAGCGAAGCGCCGCAGCGGCTGGGCCGGCCTCGTCCTTCCTCCGCCAGGCGTCGTTACCGGGGCGCACGGGCACAGCTATCGCTCCTCCGGGACCGACGCGCACTCCTCCGCCGCGCCCGCGGGGGCAGATATAACAGCGCGGAGGCGCCCCCCGCCCCTTTCCCGGAAGACACGCGCCGGCGGGGGGGCTTCTGGACGCGGCGAGAGTTTCCAGAGCGGGGGCAGAAGAGGAGGGACACCTGCGCCGGCCGCGGATGCGCCCCGACGGCCCGGCTCCGCCCTCCGCGCTCTGGGCAGGGCGGTCTCCCGGCGCAGCCCGGGGGCTGCCCGGTGGCCCGCAGCGCTGCCTTCACGACCAGCCCGACCCCGGCGAGCTTTACTCGCCGCCGGTCTCTAGAGGCCCCGCCCCCCGACGGAGGGGGCGTGGCTCCAGAAGGGACCTCTTTGGTGGTGGCGCCCGCAAAGTCTCCAGGTGAAAAGCAGGTGGAGCTTTCGTGGCCCCGTGGTGGCCACCCTCTGGACGTTTTGGACCACACCCTGTGGAGACCCCTGTCTGGAGGGGTCTAGGGGCTCCAGCCTTGTGGTCTCCCTGGTCCTGGGTGAAGAGGGTGGTTCTCTTCCCAGGAATTTTAAGAACCCCCTGGGGCTGTTGGGTTTATTCCATGACTCCTGCTGATTTTATGATGATCTGTTGCCTGATTGTTACTAGTCCCCCCCCCCCACTTTCTATCGTTTTTTACCACCCAGAGGACTGCTGGTACAGAAAAGCCCAGTTAATAAACAGAGATTAAAAGTGGCCAACATCTTCTCAGATGACATTCCATAATTGATGGGCTGCCTCATTTTGAACCAGCTGCATCTTCCAGATCCTTTTCAAGAGCAGCCTCATGTAAAGCCCCTTACAATAGTCCACTCAAGAGGTGAGTAAGGTACAACAGGCTCACAACATGAATCTGTGCAAAAGCCCTCCTAGCCATTGCTGCCACCTCCTTGGCACCTTGCCACCATGGCTGCCACCTCCTTGGCACCTTGCCACCATGGCTGCCATCTCCTTGGCACCTTGGCACAATTTGGGTACCCTGGACTGTGCAGTGATTCCTCTTCGACCAGCATGTGATTTGATTTCTGTGTGGCATTCACCATTAAAATAAATTAAAGCTAAAACTTAAAACTCAAAGTAAAACTAATTGCCAATTAATATGAGTAGGGAAGTTCATTGATGTTTTCAACATTTGACATCCTCAGGGACATTTTGCACATTTTGTTTAGCAGCTGTGGCTACCCGCTAAAATAAAAGGCAGCCTGTAACTGGAATAACTGAATAAATAGAAATAAATGAATAAGCTTTTCTGAGGTCACCTTGACCTTCTGGGACAACTGAGCCCAACTCCTGCAAGGCACCTTAAAGGTCTGATTAATTTTTCACATTTCTGGCCTTGTCATGACCTATGGAACTCATAAGTAGTGCTTGAGGAAGAATGCTGGAGCAACAAGCTGAGTAAAGAGGGTGAGAAGATATTAAAAAGGCATCATTGTCTGGAAGAAAACAAGTGACAGCTTATTCCCAGACCTCAGAGCTGGGCAGACAGGCAGGGAAGAGCTGAATGCTGCTGGCAGGTTGGGGGCCCCCTCCCCTCTTGACCCCAAAAGGAGGCCAATAAAAATGAACACCGTTTATAGCTTATATTTCAGAAAGTTAAAACGTTAATTGAACAAAGAACAAGAAGGATACTGTTCAGGGTAATTAAAATCTGCAGGGAGAGATCCAGGTGATGGAACCAGGGTTGCAAAGCTTTGGGGATTCCTTTTTCAGATCAGAATAAAAAGGCTCCTTTGGACAACCAGCTTGGTCGAAACCGAGGGACTGTCTTTGTACAACACGCTGGGTTAGGTTTTTTGGGGAGATGGGTGAGCAAGTTGGCCTGTTGTGCAAAACTCAGCCCTTACGGTTAGCCTGTGATCTTTGGAGAAGATCAGCCCCATGTAGCAACATTTTTTATTTATTTGTTTGTTTATTTAAATGTAGTGGCCACCCAACTCCAATGGACTCTTAAATTTTATTAAAAGTATTTTATTGGTTTTAATTGGTTTAGTTTTTATGAATATTGTACAGATGTTTGTATTGCAAGCTGCATAATAGGGAACCTACACATTATTGTAAGTGCATAAATAATCTTGGTGTATATTGCAAACTCAGAGAATGGCTTCATTCATTAACCTTCATTCATTTAAGCATCCTCTGTAAACTCAGCCCATTGTTATTCTAGAGCAGTGTTTCTCAACCTTGGCAAGTTTAAGATGGGTGGACTTTAACTCCCAGAATTCCCCAGCCAGCCTTCCCCAGTAAACTATTTCCCAAAGTCCCCATTCCTATATTATGAACTTTGTTAAGCTCTTAAAGCATTTTTTTTTTTTTGGGTGGTCTATCACAATTTGTATCATTTCAGTCCTTGGGTTTAAATTCAACTATAGCATTCAGAGAAGTGGGAAAGGATTTGAAATGGTGCCACTCAGTTGGGTGAAATACATTAGACAAGGCTAAATTGGATTGGGTGGTTTAGCAACATCTAGATAACCTTAGCTCATTCTGGAAGGATAAGCAGAGTCAGCCTAGTTATCACACAGATGGAAGATTACCACAAAATCCCAGTGCTGTCAGACTGGAAAGTGGGGAAACCATTTTTAAAAAAGGCCACGCCAAGCTACTTCCATGTTGGTGCCAAGAAAACTACATGAATGTTGAGTTGAGCTTGACAATGACAGGTTAGTTTCTGGCTTAGCCTGTAGAGAAGACCAAGTCCTTGTCTTGGCATTGTGGGTGAACAAAACCATCTTCTTAAGCCTTAATAAAGGGTATTTGTTTTGTGGACATAGCAATTTTGTTATACAGCACTGAGTTAGGTTCAACAGGTTGTGCAAATCTATCCTTTGAGACTGTAATCAGGGGCCCACAGATGACTTCATATTGAAATAATCTCAGCATGTAGAAAACTAGAGTGTCAGGAAAAGGTTTGGAGAGGCAAAAGTGTGTGGGCCCATTTCCTGCCCACCTGCAAGACAAAGATCTCATCCCAAACATAGTTGGATCCCTGCAAGAATTTGGGGCCAGCACGTAGTTTTGCAATCCTATCTCTTTGGGATTTTCATTTGTGAACCTGCACTTTCATTATTTTCAAAGAGAACAGTAGTCTAGGAAAATAATTTGTAAAGGAATGGCTTTCCAAAAGGAAATTACATGATAGGCCATGTTTAGTTTCATCCGGATTTCTTGAACAAGCCAGGTTTATTTATTTGATCAAATTCTGGAGCCTGTCCCAGAATGAACCCCAGCTCCAACCACTCCTGGAGAGAGATCCTCAAGACAATGCCCCAAGTCTGGGTTGGCCCTTGAAATGATGGGACTTCAGGCTTTGGTTCAGCTCCTGTGGAAGTACCCAGGTTTGTAAAGATGAACAGCCTGGTTGAAACAGCTTAATTTTATCTCTTTATTTGTTTATTTATCTAAATTGAAGAGACTTTCAGAGACAAATAAATCGATAAATGCCTTTCCAACTAGCCTGTTCCCCTCTGTGGCCTTGGATACTTCTTTAAATTGAAGAGACTCACTGTGATTGACAGCCTCCATTAGTACAAAGTAATCAAATTAAATACATTAAAAAAAATAATAATAAAAACAAAATAAACAAAGCTTAATGTGCACAGCTTTATAACCATAGGATCAAATGGTATCTTGAAGGCTTTTGGGAAAAGCTCTGTTTTAAATAGCCAACAGCAGAGGAACAGATTGAATTCCTGATGGGAGGCTATTCCAAAATGCAGGTTGTAAGGGTACGTGGGAATGACCTTGGGAGATAGGAGGAAGAGCTGCAGACTAAGTAATGGTCAGATAAGAGGCAGCTGAGCCCACAGAAGGAATGGGGGTATGTTAAATGTCTCAGAAGGGATCCTCCCTAGTTTCTTGGCCTGTAAAAGTGAGGGGGAAAAGATGTATTTTCAGACTTGCAAGATTCTGTTAATGTAACCTTACAATAAAGTTACTTCTGGATGTGCTTCTTGTCTGGACTACCTCACAAGGCTGACACAGTTACACAGGTTGGAAAATGCGGCCTGCGAGCTTCAGCTCCTCTTGCTTGGCAGAAGTGGGGGACTAGGAACAGGTTCTCCTGAGAAGCACACATTGGGTGGGTTGAGTCGGGTTGAAGTAGGTGGTCCTTCAAGTATCTTTATATTATTGGTAATGAAGATTAAAACAAAGCCATTTCACAGTAATACAAGGGGGACCTTGTGAAAAGAAACAGTTAATGAGGATCTTGATACATCTCTACCTTTCCCCAGCATGTTGAGAACTCTTGCAAAAACAGACCCTTTGATTCATTCTGTCTCCTCTCCCTTTCTTGCATTGTCCAGCCGGCAAACATAAAGCTAGGAAATTATCAGGCTTGGCCTGAAGCCAGCATAAACCACTTTATTGGGGTTCAACAATTAACTAAAACCTTGAAAGCTTGATTAACTGGGGCATGGCTGAGCAGGAGAACACTGATATGAAGAGGCAGAGAAAGAAGGAGATCAGGACTTTTCCCATTCTTCCGTTCATTTCATTAGCATCTCTCCATGACACTCCAAACCCTCCATCCATTGATGTTGCAAATCATTGGTGAATTTGGAGTAAAAAGTTGCCAGTTTTTAATATTGTAGCTTTCTGTCTAAGAAATCTCAGCACAACACTTTGCTAGACTTCACAGAAAAGACTGTGTTGCCCTTTTTCGTTATTGCTAACAAATATAGTTTAGAAGGGCTTAGAGACTTAAGGGTGTGATTTTCATTCCCAAAGAAGATGCGTAGAGGAATACTATTTCAGCTATTAATTATGAACTTTCTTTTGTGTTGCGAATCAGCTCCCCATTCTTACCCAAGCCATTCGCTTTATACCTCGGTCCTCGTCTGTAATATGGGGATACTAATAAAGGTAACACATACAAGGCGTTAACTAACATTTGTTTCTAAGTTAAATTGGTTCAACATGGATCCTGGAATATAGAGCACCATATATGATGTTCTTTTTCCACATATGTGAACAATTTTAATTTTTTTCCTCCCATCTACAGCTTCTAAAAATCTTTCTGGAGAAGAATCTTTGGAGGCATGGGACCTGCTGATGGAAGGACAGGCTGAAGATGGTCCCCCCTTCTCAGGTTTGGATGCATAAAAGTTTCTTCCTGCAGATGAAGGAAGAAAAGGTGGGGAGAGGAGGATGGAAAAAGGTGAATCTAATTCAGTCTTTTTTTCCCAGTAAGATGCCCTCTGGATGTTTTGGGACTGCAGCTCTCAAACTTCCACGCTGGCTGAGAACTCTAGGCTTAGTAATCTCAACACATCTGGATGGTGTCACTTAAAAAAAGCTAACACCAAGCAAAGGCTAGAAAACCTCACTCTGAATTAGCTCAATATGAAAAGGTTGCAACACCACTGCGTTTTCCTTTTGATCCATAAGACACTGGGATATAATTTTCTGGAAGAAAAACAAATTAGTCGAGTGGCCCAATTATTGTGCTTTTTCACCAACTGCCTCTACAGAGTTTCCTAATGTTCAGACTGGAGATCTAATCCAGGCCATCTGGCCAATGTAGGTTCGCCAAGGCAGAATTCACCATCTGCTTAAAACCACTTTTCAGGGCAATTTCACCACCTTTGTCCTCTACAGCTGTCACCGCTGGGATTTTTTTTCCCCTCTTAATGTTTAGCTGGAATTTTTTTCTGCAGCTTTCAATCAATGTTCTTATTCTCCCTTTGGACAGAGCTTCAGGTACTGGAAGGCCAATACTCCTCCGAATTGTCCTTTTTCAGGCTAAACATGCCCAGCTGTAGAGAGTAAGGAAGATGACCTTGACAGAGGTATGCTGGAAAAGGGGCTGAAACATTTTTTAAGTCCAGAGCATAACATTCAGAAGCAGCTCAGGAAGACACCTCCCTAATTCACTGGAGTATAAGAAGGGGGAGGAGGTGCAGCACAATCAGACTTGCAAGGTTCTGTTTCGATTGATTGACTATGTGCCATCAAGTAATTTGCAACTCCTAGTGATAGATTTTCTCCATCCTCCATTAAGGATCCTTAACCTGATCCTTCAGCTCTTCCAATGGTGCACCTGTTGCCACTGTAACTGAGTCTATCTCCCTTGCTGCTGGACATCCTCTTCTTCTCGGTCTTACCATTGATTCATTGACTGATTAGGTCCCACTGAGTCAGTGTCAACTCTTAGCGACCATACTGATAGATTTTCTCCATGATGATCTGTCCCCAGCCTGGTCCTTCAGCTCTTCCAACAGTGCCTCCATTGCCACTGTACTAAGTCCATCCACCCTGCTGCTGGTCATCCTCTTCTTCTCTTTCCTTCTACCTTTCCCAGCATTAGAGCCTTCTCATAACATGTCTGAATCTGTTATTATAGCCAATCTCAGTAAAAGTAGTTTTAGCTTTCCTGTGGAGTTGATTTGCTGGACTGGTCTACCTAGTGGGGCTAAGATTTGATTTCCAGTTCCCTTCTTTTAAGACAGAGGGGTAAAAGCAATCCCCCCCCTTGCAATTTGTGGGTCATCATGTTTTATCCTTTTTTGGTGCCAGTTTTAGAGCTTGGGGGGAGTGGTAATGGGGCAAAGTTTTACCTGTAAGTCCCAAACCTCCCCCCCCAAACAGGTTGTGGTCCTATTCAAAGCTTGCTTTAGTCCTCAAGCTAGTAGAATTGCAGATGTGATTTACAGGGACATTTCTCCAACCACATCCAGTTTGTCACTTCTTAAAATTTGGTGGCCAGAACATAGTATTCCATGTGCCAGCAGCTCGGAACAGAACTAGTACAAGTGTTCTAATGGAATTTTAATGCCAGCCAGCTCAGAATTGCAAAATAAGATTTCTCAACAAATTCCTAATGGAAAAATGTCCAAGCAAAATGATGGAAAAAACGTTTCCACTTTGCCAGAATGGTCCAGAAACATGCATCTTTGGGAGCAATGACATTTCACCACATCCATCGGACACAGTTTTTCCAGCTAACATGGAAACAGGAAACCATTCTTTAGACCAGATCTGAACATCTGAACAAAACATTTTAAACCATCTACTGCTTGGTCAAAGAGTCCTGGAGCTTACCATGGATGATGATCCTAAAGGAGACATTAATATTACATGGTCTCTTCAATAAAGGCTGGTCAAAGACCATAATAAAGATATTTGATTTTATTTGGTCTCTGCAATGATAGCTAGCAAGCATGCGTATTTTCAAATCAAGCAGGCAAAGGGGTGGTTGGCCACGACCCACTGAGAACATTTCTTTGGTCATTTTGTCCAGTTACTCCAATAAAATAAGGACTCCCTCTGGTTGAATTCAGTTCTTGATGGCTACACATTCATGGCCATGTCATTTTCTAGGTGACAATGCAGAAGTGTTTGCAATGGTTTTCTTCTTGGAGTTTGATTTTTAACTTGCCAGTCTAGCCTGGGATTGATTATTTGATTGATTGATTGATTGGCTGCCAACTCAACAAATGATTCTGGTCTGTGTGTGTGTGTGTGTGTGTGTTGGGGGGCAAACAGCAAGTTAAAAAAGCACCAAATAACCTCAACAGAAATCTGAAATAATCATAGATGGGACAGAATATTTTGTCCATATCAATTACTTCCTAAAAAGAGGGTCACCTAACCTCCTGTCCCAGTGTCTGGGGCTTACACCAAGCTTTGAACATCTTGCAGAAGGCCATTAGGGGGTTTAGATTGTTCCAGAGGGCAGATGCAGTGACAGAGAACTCTGTAGGTCCCATCAGATGGCATTGTTTAATCAAAAGGACTCTGTGCATGTCCCCATTGTCAGATTTTGTGGGATGAACAGAAAAAAAATTGACAGGCAGAGCTGGAAATAACCTGCCATGAAGAAATAATGTGCCATGAAGAGCTCTGTAGGTGGCAAAACTCAGCACCTTGAGTTGCACCTGGGGCTTAAACCAGATTCCTGAAGACTGAGTTCTTCAGGATATGGAGAATGGTAATTGTTATAAACATCCTTGGGATATCTGGGAAGAGGAAAATTGATTGCAGCTATGGTGGAACTTGTGACAGGAGTTGTGCAAAGCATGTTAACACAAAAAAAGCACCTTTCTTCATGGTCTTAGTGCAATCACATCCTTTGCTAACCTTGCGTTGTTCTCTTTGCTTCTTTATTTAAATGTGAGCATGCTCGTGGCCAGAAGGGATCTTAGAGGCATTTCTTCCAGATCACAGATAGATAGGCACAACCTACTTACCTAGAGAGAGGGAGAGGGCTAGTTAATTAGTGTTTGCCTTGTGAGGTAGTCCAGACGAGAATCACACCCAGAAGCACTAGCTCTACTTTATTGTAAGGTTACCTGAACAGAATCTTGCAATTCTGAAAGGACATCTCTCCCCCGTCACCTTTACAGCCCAAGAAACTAGGGAGGGTCCCTTCTGAGACGTTTGCCATGCCCCCACTCCTTCTGCAGGCTAAACTGCTGCTCATTCAACTGATGCCCTGGTTGTGGCTCTTCCCCCTGTCTCCCAAGGTTGTTCCCACACACCATTACATCTAGTGTTTGGCAAATATGAGCTCTTTTGCGAGGGAGGGGCTTTGAGTCAGTCTTAATTCCTGGCAACTACACGGACAAGTGGATTGCCCTTGCCTCTTTCTGTTGTCCTTGCTTTCCTAGGGCTGAGAGAGAGAGGGACTGACCCAAGGTCACCCAGCTGGTGTCGTGTCTGAGACAGGATTAGAGTTCATAGTCTCCCAGTTTCTAGTCTTTAACTGCTAACCCAAGCTGGCTTTCAAATATGAATTGCAATATTGCAATATTCAATTGCAATATTCCTTCTGTTCAATTGCAATATTCCCAATTGCAATATTCCTTCTATACAGCCTTTTTTAACCTAGTGTTCTTCAGATCACAGCTCCTGGAATGGCCAACAGCTGGGAACCTTTAGAGTGGCAGCCCCACTTATCCAGAAGGGATCTCCTTGCCTTCTTCGTCTTGCAATGCAGCTGGATTTTGAGTGGAGTCCTGGAAGGCAATAAAGTTTTACGAGAACTCAGTGGGGATCGAATGGGAAGACCTCAACTTCCTTAATGTGCATCTAAAGATGTCCTGGTTGTTCCAGATATTTGTCACTCATATTTCGCCTCCCTCTTCTTTTGAATGCCTTTCACTCCAGCTGGTTGTTATTGAAGGTTTCCAGGTTTTCTTTTTTCCTTTTCCATCCTTTATTCCTTTTGGACCATTATAATTGTTTGCCAGGCTGATTTTTACCAATAACATCCTTAGAGTTTTTCCCTGTTTATACATAAATCAGGGATGGAAAATAAATGACCTGGAGCCTAGGACTTCTGAGGACATTCTCCTAAACCACATTCACAGCCCTGATGTTTTGGGATAATCAATGAAATATGTATTTTTTTCCCTCCCAAGGAGATTGGCAGTGCAAATGAGGATTTGGAGAAGCTCACCTAACTGAAACGTCCATCAAGGCTGCCAGAGTGAGGTGTTGTTTTCTAATGTTGAACTGTGAACACCCTGTTGGCTTCCTCTTTGAAAAGCTTGATGAAGCCAATTGAGATGTTTCTCTAAATATGAGTGACTCAGCTCTCTCTGCTTCTGAAGATCTGCTGGAGTCACAGATGTAGCAAGACAAGCTTCCTTTCTTTCTGCTTATATGACCAGGTGGAAGACAGTGGCCAGTCCATTAGCTAGTCTGGCTGGAACCTGAGGGGGAAACATCCTATGAACCTTTAAGGCTGGTGAGAGAATGGTCTACCCTCCATGCTTGCAATAAACCAGAATGCAAAAAAAAAAAAAAAAAAAAAAAAAATCCTGGATATGTTATTGCTGAAAAAAAAAACTCCAGTATTTTTCTCTTGCTAATTCTCATTCAGGCTGATGAAAGGGCATTTGCTTTGAACATTTCTTTCAGAAGAAAAAGGCATTTCAGGAAGCATGTTTTGTGGGGTCCAGTATTCTTGGAGTTCTTCAGGTACTAGCTGGCCATGGTGCGCAGGTCAGGGTTGTATCTTTCCTTGTCCATTTGCACCATCCTCCAGAGTCTGAATCCCAAGGAAAAACTTCAGAATGCATAAAGGAATCCACTTGAAGGAAATGCCTCCCGTAGGGCTCCCCCCCCCCACTCAGACTGGGACCAGTGGGTGGTCAGGAGGCATGTGAGTGATAAAAGGGGGGGCTAAGAAAAAATACACCAGCAGTAGTACTCTCTGCCACCTCTAACAATGAAATAAGCTCAAGGACACATCCACGATAAATTAAGAGAATAACATCAAAAAACAGAAGGCAGATAGTGTTCTGTTATTCAGTATCCCGCACAGAGGTGGAAAACATTCTCCTTTTTTAGGCACCATGGCACCATCCATGCCTAAGAGGAAGACAGGAACCTCCACCAATGAAGATCAAAACATCATTAAGGAAAAGACTGAAGATATTCTCAAGCATCCTGGGAATGCAGTAGAATAACAGAAGCGCCTTCTTCAAGGGGAGAAAACCACGGAGAGTGTGCAAGACCAATTTTGGCACAGCATTAATGGAAGCTGACTGGGAAAACAGCCAATATGTTAATATGCAGCCCTCCCTCCTGCATCTTCTAAGAATAAAATTCCATTTTTGAAGGAAATCATGTATGAATCTCAGTCTGGGAATGGGGTACCAAGCATGAATATACCTATGGAGTCCTTGGGGTTCTCTGAGCTTGGCTGTTTTCTTGCAAACGTTTCGTTACCCGGCTAGCTATAGTTCAACCCCGAGCTATACATATTCGCTTCTATGAATATACTTCTATGAATTCGCTTCTATGACTATACCTAGTCTAGAACTACCTGATCTGGGCTGCAGAATCTGGCCTGGGCACTAGAGGGAAGCAAAACATTGGGGACTTCTGTATCATCCATATCCAAATATTCCATCTGGATTTGGGCCACCCAAATTTAGTAATCCCATCCTATTCACCCTTAAAACGTGTGAATGGAAGCCACGGCATTCAGAAGCAGATATGTTCTTATCCTGTAGTTCCTCAAGTTGTGTTAGAGTAGTGCATTCTGCCTACCCTAAGTAAACCACAATTCAGAAGAAACCTATGGCAACATCTGTTCTCTCCTATGGTTTCAAGGAGCAGGAATGGGAATAAAGACTTAAGCATGATGGCTGGTGTGGGTCTTCCGGGCTGTGTGGCCGTGGTCTTGAAGTTTTGTTTCCTAACGTTTCGCCAGCACCTGTGACCGGCATCTTCAGAGTGCAGGAGCACAGACAGGAGCAGTTCTCTCTGTGCCCAGGGTGATGTGACCCTTCTGTGGGTATTTATAGAGATCTGGGGGGGGGGGGGGAGGGAAGGGGGGGATTGGGTGTGTGTGGTTGGGGCCTTCGACAATACACTTAAGCATGAGTCAGGAGACAGACAGCCATAGCATTGCTACCTTGCCTGATGTGAGGTGCTGCAGAACTCAAAAGCCCACATTTTATTTTGCAATCCAGATTTAGCCTTTTGTCTGTGGCTTTTATACCTTCATTGGTGTCTTACTTGTCCTTTCTCTTGGCTTTAGGACGCTGATGAGCTAGAACTTAATGAAACCATTAAGCGTTTTGTGAAATGAAAAAGGCAGCCAAGAGTTGGAGAAAACCACAGGGAACCATGTAAGTTACTGGATCCTTAGCCATGTAGAAAGCTGACTTTCTCAGGTCAGGTTGTTTGTCCATTGAACCAAGCTTTGGTGGCTCTATTTGATGCAGAATGTGGACTCTTCAGATGCTCCTGAACGGAAGATCACAGGGAAGTTCAATTAATCCAGAAGGCAGAGGATTGCCACCATGAACATGCTAGACCTGTGCCCCAAACCCTGTGCTGGCTTCTGATTAGCTTCTTAGTGCAATTCAAGGTGTTGGTTGTTACCTATAAAACTCCATATAGCTTGGATTGCAATATTCCCAGGACCATCTTCTCCAGCTTTAACCCATTAACCCATCCAGCTTGCTTGTTCCATGAGAAATTGCTGTAATCCCCTACTTTTGCAAGTCACACAATGTGAACAACTGTAGGTGTTGCTTCTCTGGGACAGTGCCTATAAAGTACTACAATCAGCCTCCTGCTTCAAATAAGGTTGACCCCAACAGTTTTAGCCTTCTGGAAATGATTGAAAATTGAGTTGTGCCAGAGGGCTACAGTCATGCATGATGTTTAGGTTTTAATTATGGTGTTTTGATTTTACAATTATGCCATTTTAATTTTTACTGTAGATGTTTTATGTTTATGACTTTATTGCTGTAGATTACTGAGAGTTTGCGGATGGTGGCAGATAATAAATCCAGCAAACAGACAACTCCAAGCATCCCATATCATTGGTTAGTTATGACTCCTGGGAGTTGATGTGTAGAAGTATCTGAAGGGCTTCCTTATCTCTGCTGTAGAACTTTCTGCTAAGGGAATAGAGGTGACAATCCTTTAGATGTCAGTGGATGGACTATAGCAAAGTTGACATCATGTAAAACAATATTGGAGAAACTGTAGTCCTCCAGATGTTCTTGAACTGGGATTCTAAGGCTCTTTCACCACTGGCCAGGTGTCAGTCTTGCAAGGTAAACCAGATAGGAATCACAACCAGATGAGCTAATTCTACTTTATTGTACAGCTACATTGACAGAGTCTTGCAAGTCTGAAAGTACAATTCTTCCCCATCTCCTATACAGCCTGAGGCACTAGGGAGGGTCCCCTTTGAGCCTCTTGCCCCACCCACTATCCTGCTGCAGGCTAAACCCTCTCTTATCTAACTGATCCCTTGGCTCTGACTCCTGGCCCCACCTCCCAAGGTCTTCCCCACATACCATTACATCAGGCTGGCTGGAGGCACAGGGGGCTGGCTGTAGTTAGCAACATCTGAAGGCCATATATTTTGAAACCTTGCTCAACAATGACTTGCAGTCATTCTCTGATGATTCATACAAAAGCCTTGCTCAGTGCATCTGGAGATGCTGCAGGCTGAACCTTGATCTTTTGAATGCAGAGACATACTTTACCATTCGTATGAATAAATTCCACAATGATGGAAGCAGGACCTGAGAATTTCCAAAGATGCTGATCAGGGAGAGACGAAATCACAATACTTTAAACTCTGCATTGTACACAGCAATGGGAGGTTCTCACTCAGTTTCATTTCAGTTTGTCCTTTTTTCCCCATCAGGTTAAGTTTTTTTCCCTCCAGTTTGCAGTAAAATTGGTATTATTTTTCATACCATTTTTTCCAAGCATAGGCAATATCTGTTTTGCAATGTAATCTAAAAAGCACAGCTTCTACCAACCATTTACCTCTACTATAATTTATTACTTAATAATACATTAATTATTCATATATCATTTCAATGAATGCATGCAATTTTTCTGCAATCGTTTCCCCCCCCCCTTTTTTTAAATGGGGTGGTGGTCAGCAAACTGCATTGCACAATCCAGAGAACAGGAAATTACAAAGACTGAGTTCTGATCTGACACAGCAGATCATCTAAAGCGTTTCCCCCCAGTTATACATTCTTCTATTTCCAGGAGTGTTGCCAATATTTTAGCAGGGGGAGCTGTCCGTAAATTTGGAAGTTTTATTGTTCTAAGTTGCAGCAGATTGGCTCTTGGTAGGAAAAGAAGGGACAGTCCACATAGACTTGCATTATTCTGAACTTTGGGAACAGTCCAACGATCCTTTAAGGATCTATATATATATCCACTCAAGTCTCTCTGGATAAATTTGTCTAAACAGGCCACAAGCACGTGAAAGTTCTGTGCCAAAGGGTGGGAGCTGTTTTGTCTATGATACAAATGTTCATACATTTTTCTTTAAAGTTTACACTATTACCTGTTAAAGCAGATTGCACAGTCTGTTAATAATTATTATAGGGAGTCCTCAGTTCAAGAATGAGTTCCGTTCTCAAGATCTGTCCTTAACTTGAATTTGTGTGTAAGCTGGAACAGGGTTATTATATAATACTATATAAGGAGTATTGTGTAATTCACTCAAACCATTGTGTATTTAATTTGAATCATTGTGTCTTTAACTCAAATTTTGCTACAATAGGCTCCATTCTTAACTATGGTTCATCCGTAAAATGGGTGTCCTTAACCTGGGGACTACCTGTCTCATGTTGGCTGGGTTTGCATGACACAGGACAGATAAAATGTTAACTACAGCATTGTTCCACCCACTGTGTTTGGTTATTTTAGTGGCTTAACAAGTTGTTCAAATTTAGAAAAATGAGTTTAGTAACCAAGTTAAGGTTGTTCTGAGAACCCCCAGCTTTGGAAAGATGATACGTGTTTGTTCGTATCACTTCTAGATCATTATCAATGTCATCAACATTATTATTGTTTAATAAAGCAAAGACACACAAGCCAAAAAGCAGGCTTGGATATAGTGTTTTAAGGATTCTGAATGCAAATACTTATAAAAAACAAATGAAAAGTAATGTATAATCTCTTCTTAAATCCTTCTGGATTTCACTCTGGGATGGTAGAAAACAACTCTTGCTCTTCTTCATAAGTCTTTCATGAGTCTTTCAAGTCCTTGAAAGGTGCTACCATATTCCTTCCATGGCTGATCTTCTCTTGCTTAGTGTGCTGTTCATACATATCCCTTACAAGCCAAGCCACAATGATATCACATACACCTTGATGTCATCCCACAAAGTATGTAATTTGCCACTTCCTACTTTGCATTATTTGCACAAGGATGTCGTGGTGTGTGGGGTGTTACTTGCTTCTCCTTGTGCCTTCCTGGGATGTCTGTGGTGTTATGTGAAGCTAACCATTTTGATTTGTAGACTACAGCTTAGAGCAGTGTTTCTTAACCTCAGCAACTTCAAGAGGGGTGGATTTCAACTCCCAGAATTCCCCAGCCAGCATGACTGGCTAGGGAATTCTGGGAGTTGAAGTCTACACATTTTGAAGTTGTTGAGATTGAGAAACACTGCCTTAGGTATTATATGAATCCAGTCAACCATGGGTCACCTGGATTCATGGCTGAGCATGATGGGTTACTGCCTCTCTCTCAACCCCTCTTTGTAACAAAAGCAAGAATAATTCTCACTTGCTATATTAAGAATTTATAAGAGAATGAATAAGAAACAAGAACCATTCTAGTCAACCAGTACACTGCACATACCTTCTTGATAATTGGATGCAGATAACTATATGTTGGGTTTTTAATACTTAAAAAAAATAATAAATGGGCATTTTTCTTTTGCTTGACATACATTTCAACTGTAATTAGAAAAAATATCTAGAAAAGTTTAGGAGGGCTCTTGCCAAAAGACAAAAACATCCTGACTTAATAAAGAACTGGCTCAAAGAAAAAGAGACTGATACTCTAAGACATTTGTTTTAACATATAAAGACACGTGAACAGAGGATGGAGACATCTAAAGGATTTATTTTTTGACTTTTTTTTTTTAAAAGATGAATGGGTGTCAGCCCTACCAGGTAGACCGGACCAGGAATCAACTCCACAGCAAGGCTAAAACTAATTTTATTGAGAGTGGCATAAAATAACAGAATCTTGCAGGTCTGACTGTGCTTACCTCCTCCCCTTCTTATACCCATGTGAATTAGGGAGGTGTCTTTCTGAGCTGCTTCTGCATACTTTCTGCTTGTTTCGGACTTAAGCCATGTTTTTCCTCTTGTCTCTGATAACCAATCTCCCCTATTTTCATCAAGGTCGTCTTCCTTGCTCTCTACAATGGGAAACAATGATTTGGAGATCTGTGCAAATTCCATGTACTCAAATATTCATCAGGATGTCCACTGGATGCAAGAAGACAACGTGAACGCATGAATTACTGATACTATTGAAAATGCAAATATTTTACTTTATAGCTGATTATGTTGCTATTTCCTAAACTTGATTTCTCAACAATATCACCAGAGTGGAATATTTAAAACTGAGTAAGAAGCAAGCAAGAACCCCTCTAGCGAACCATATCTTCTTGTTGATGGGGTGCAAGTCATCATATATTGGCTTGCAAAGTTGTTTTTAGATTAGGGATCCTCGCTTGCATAGAATAACATTTCTGGAAGCTTGAGTAAAATAGGATTTTTCTTGTACCTGAGGCATATCACCCCAAATGTGCCAAAACAGACCAGGAGTCTCCTCCTGGTTAGCAGGAATGTGGTCTGTGAGATAGGCTGGTAAACCAGCATAAACTTTTAAAAATCTCATCAAAAAGCATTCAGTGAAAGCTAAGGATGTCTGTGAGTTAATGCAAGTGGAGTGAAGCATTTGAGCCTTTTTGAAGCTCTTCATCAATGCCTAGTCTTCTAGAAGTTTCTCTTCCACCCAACATGGGTTGACTCTTTCAATGGTACTTTCCAGCTACAGAAATCAGGTTTCAAAATGACTGAAATTCAGATTCGGTTATTTTAGAAACAGGCCCGACCTGTTGGGATGAGAGAGGGGGGATAGAAATGAATTATTTGCCAAGATACATACTGCAGAGCAGCCCATAATAAAAAAATAAAGGAAAGTGCTCCTCTTGGACCCAGATGCTACCTCTAATCATTTATTAGCAGCATCTTGCTAGATTAGCAAATACAAAATAATCAGCAATGCAAATCCTGGATTTGGAACTGTTTAAACAAACAATGCACTGAAGTATACAAATAAGCCTGGCCAATAAAAAGGCGATTTCCATTATTAGTTAAAATTGTACTTGGGCCTTGACTCCCCTCTCTTCTCTTCACAAGAGAGAAGGCTGACCCTTAGTGGAGAAAACTTTGCATTGCAATTTTGCAACTTTGACAAAGAAGAAACAAAAGAAATAACCCTAAAGTGGCTGAAGATATTTCGATGCTGAGGAGGGCAACCAGAACCTCGCTGGCAGGGCCCTTTTATATCGGGGTAGGCAACCTAGAGCCCAAATGTGGCTATTCAATTCTTGAGATCACGAACTTCAGCCTGAAAGAACAGCTCTCTTTACTTTATGACGGCAAGATTTGGGTAGCAACACTGCAGGGGTCCACTAGATGGCAGCAGCGACAAGGTGCTTCTGTATCTCTTCACTGCCATCTACTGGCTAGCTGGCATTTTGCAGCCCAGATCCACTAATTCCAAATGCCAAGAGTCCAGGACGCTTTTTGCCCTTGCAATGTGGTTGGATCAACAGAAAGAATTATTACTGATCATGCTGGCTGGGGAATTCTGGGAGTTGAAGTCCACACATCTTCAAGTGGCCAAGGTTGAGAAACACTGATGCAGGGCAATGATTCCCTCTGATCCTTCTTAAGAAAGCCTGATCTTTAATTCAGACTTAGAAATGCAAGACTTATCCTTTAAGTACTAATAAGCATGTCGGTTTGTACTGAACACTAATGCAACTTCTGCAATTATTCGTTAACTCTGCTAATATTGTAATCACATGCTAATGATAACCCTTCAAACCTGGGTATACCAATTAGTGCCAGATGGTGGCTGAAACATCTGGTGTCCTTTATATGTTCAAAGGGATACACAGCAGGTGTTGCTTCTGTATTCCTGAATGTCTTCCTGCAACTTATATTTTAATTTGTTGTGGTATGCTGGGCCTGGTCCAACCTCATGAAAGCAGGAGTTGTTATATTTGCTAGGGAGTTGTTGTTATATTTGCTTCCTGAAACAGGGAGATTTACTCCTTCCTTAACCTTAATAGAACTGGCATATTAACCCACATGGTTTGGTCTTGTCCTATTGCAAGTTTTGGGCTGACATAAACAAGATGGTGACTCTGACTTCAGAGCAGTGTTTCTCAACCTTGGCAACCTGAAGATGTGTGGACTTCAACTCCCAGAATTCCCCAGCCAATTCTGGGAGTTGAGTTCCACACATTTTTAAGCTTTCAAGATTGAGAAACACTGCTCTAGATCAACTGCTGCATATTAAAGACACACACAAGTTTTGGGGGGCTGTCTCTCCAATATCAAGAACTGCCCATTTTTTCAGGCTAAAAGAATTCTTATGAGCACTGGAAAGAGAAATTTACCTGCGATTTGCAGCCATGGATGGCTGAAGTGTTGTTTGTCAACAATGAAATATGAATTCAATGAAGAATTATGCTTAAAGTTCTGGAAATTCTTTAAAACAATTTCCAGAATTTTCCCCATACCCTTTTCTATTTTTCTTGCAATGTTTATTAATGTTGATGTTGTATTGATGCTTTAATTCTCTATTTGCACATTTTATCATTTATTACAAAGTGGTTAGAAATTAAACCCTGAAGCTTCTCTTGGAACATGGAACATCTGGTTTTTGTTATCTAAGGCTTGTTGGACCCATTACCGTTGACTGACCTCATGCATCATGGTTAGTTGCAAATGATAGTTTGTGCTGCAAGCTTATAGTGCTAAGCTACAAGCCAATAAACCATGTTTGGATTCAGCATGAAGCCACCGCCAGCTGGTCCAAGACATACCGACATCACATCATTTGCCATGATGTCATAATGCATGTGACATCACTGCCCCGCCCATTTTGCAGGTCCCTGTTTATGTATGATCCAATCATAAGCCAGCACAATTTAAAAACAAGAATTGAGGCAAAAGGAAAAGCTTTGTCATTTCTTTGCAATTTTGGTTTGGTCTGCGATAGAGAATCCTTATATCAATGTTTCTCAAGCTTGGCAGCTTGAAGATGGGTGGACTCCAACTCCCAGAATTCCCCAGCCAGCCATGCTGGCTGGGGAATTCTGGGAGTTGGGTTCATCCAACGCTCTTCGTTTGCGCACTCGCTTGCTCAACGAGCCCATTTCCTGGATTGGCACAACCGATCGACTTCAATTAACCAAACGGGCCGGGGATCCGCAGGCATCAAATGATAAATCGGCCAACCAAGGTTAGCGTTAACCGAGAGCAGGAGGTGATGTCAAGTCTTCGCTCGGGCGGCGGTGCAACATCTCGGGCGAAAGGGGTGCATTCAACCACGTGTGAACGCAGCCCCCATCTAGCCAACCCAAGCGGTAAACACCACGGTCCGGCTGCCCGTGGCTGCGCCCCCCGGGCGAACGCGACCCCTGCCTTTCCACTGGGAGGGCCGGCTGAAGCCCCCGCAGCCCACGGGGGCGGGAGAGAAAGGGGGCGTTCCTCTTCCGCCGGGCCGTGGGAACCCCCTGCCTCCCCCGCCCCACCCGGCTACCTGATGCAAGGAGGGGGATCGCGCCCGCTGGCTCTTCCGCGAGGGGAAGCAGCTGAGAGCCGCCGCGGTCCGTCCGCGCCGCAAAGCAGAAGACCAGGTCGGCCGGGCTGGGGGGGAGTGAAGGTGGGGGGGCGTTTGCTGGCGAGGAGGAGGAGGGCCAGGATGAGAGGCGGTCGCCTCGCTGCCACGATCTGACCTTGGTGGGAACCACGTGTTACCCAAGCGGGGCTCCCTTTCCTCGGAATGTGGTTTGCAGACTATCTAGTTGTGTGAATCCAGACTGTGGTTTCTGGAACCTGATTTATTTATGAGAGGTTACCATGTAGGTCAGTGTTCCTCAAGCTTGGCAGCTTTAAGATGGGTGGGGGATTCTGGAAGTCGAAGCCCACCCATCTTAGAGCTGCCAAGCTTGAGGAACATTGATGTAGGTGAACTCTGGCTTCGGTGTCTAAGGCAGGTCTGGAATTTGGGTTTCCATGCTCCTCATCCCGCATCGTCACTGCTAGACCAGCGTTCCTTAAACTTCTCTCTCTCAGGGCCCCTCCCCACTTTTAAAAATTACGGAGGACCCCAAAAGAGCTTTTGCTTGTATGGATTCTACAGTATGTATCAATATTTACCGTATTAAACATTAACATTCACGCCTTCGCTGTTGCTGCTCATGAGAGGTGGGTGGGATTCTAATCAGGCCTTCTTTGTCAACGTAGGCTGGCAAATCATTTTGACTTCGAGGACCCCTGAGAAGGTCTTGGGGGACCCCCGTGGGTCCTAGGACCACACCTTAAGAAACACAATGCTAGGCCAAACAGGCTCTCCAGCAGCTAGGGCTTTGGAAGCTGGAGGTGTGTAATCCGGTCAATGGGTATAACTCTATTTGCAGCCCTGCCTCACATGGAACAGGCTGGGTTCTCCCAATGCCCTGGAGCTGGGTTAGTGTTTTTCCAACTTGGCAACTTTAATATGTGTGGACTTCAATTCCCAGAATTCCCCAGTCAGTACATCAAGATGTGTGGACTTCAATTCCCAGAATTCCCCAGCCAGTACATCAAGAAGTGTGGATTTCAACTCCCAGAATTCCCTAGCCAATACTCATGATGTGTGGACTTCAACTCCCAGAATTCCCCAGGCAGTATTCAAGATGTGTGGAGTTCAACTCCCAGAATTCTTGGCATCTTAAAGCTGCCAAGTTGGTCTAGTGCGTTGTGTGAACTGAGTCTCTACAACCCTGTGGGCTGGCTCCAAGCATAGGCACAGTAGCTGTGCCCTGTGGGCTTCTTTCTGGAACCCAGTTCCCGCCACGTTTAGTAGAACTTGGTGCAGAGTCTGTTCCCCTAAGACGGCTTTTCCCACGTTGGTGTCCTCCAATGGATGATGGACTCTGAAGCCCTCCCATCTCTGGAGGATGCTGGCTGGGGGTCGCCTGGCACAGAAGACAAATCAGAAACCAAATGAGAAAATTGAGACAAATGAGAAACCTTGCGTGGAGGAAGATCTACGCATAGCCCAGTGCCAGCAGCAGAGGAAGAAAGAATGACACCAGGATAGGAGACCTCTGTTTTTGCATCAGCAGGGCAGGGAGTTGGGAATTTTGAGACCCTGTTGTGGGCGCTCTCACAAAATGGCTTCCAGGAGTTGACCCACTTCCCCAAATGATAGATGGAGGAGACTTCTCTGCTTCCAAAACCATGTCACAAAAGGCAAAGGCATGACCTTAGTCCTTGCCCCCTCCTGTCCATTACCACTTTATTTTTGTCATGGGGGGAGGGGGGCAGAGGAGTGTGCTTTCAAACACAGCACTGGTGTGTAACTACCCCCCCCAAGACACTCCCTTTAATTTTCTAAGAGCAAGTACTTACAAATTCCAGCAGCATTCTTGTAAAGAAAGACGGAATTCTTAGCTGGCCTTTTGCTTTGCTCAGCTTTCCATTTACTTTGTTTTAATTAAAACGACCCTTTAAAAAAAAATTAAAAATATGTGGGGTGGAGAACCTGGCTGGCACCACGAAAGGTCCATTGGCACACTGGTGTCTATTCCTGGAATTGCAGCTCTTGGTTACATCTTCTCTCCAACAGATTGGCTCAAGGTACTAATCTGAAACCATTCCAGTTTCATCCAGCAAGAAGGGTAGCTAAGTGAGTGCTAGAAATAAAAGGTTTATCCCGTGATGGACCAAACTTCATTTAGCTTTTGTGGACCAGTGGTGGCCAACTAAAGTCTTCTTTGAGTTGAGTGGACTCATGGTGATGACCCAGGCATGTCTTGTGTTATTTTCTTGGTAGCAGTAGAGATGTGGGTTAGTACAGCTTGGTTCTGGGATATGAGTTTTCTTTTGATTGCTTAAGTGAGTCTAGAGTTCCATCAGTGGTCAAGAGTTTCCCATCCAAACACTGACCAGGATTGACCGATTGAATTTTTCTGAAGCCAACCAAGATCAGCTCATTACTTCTACCTGCTGGAGTTCAGAAACTCAGAAGGCTTTCTAAAAGGGGCATGAGATCTGAATATTTCCAGCCTGACCATCAGGAAGGAATCTGAGATGTCAAGTAGACTGTGACCTTCTGGGGACAAACAGAGGCATCAGATGTGCAGGCAACGAGTCCCGTGGATATTTTTATCTGTCACATTCCAACTTATTACCTTTTTGGATCAGCCTCTCTGCTCTGTATTTGGCACTAGAGCAGTGTTTCTCAACCATGGCAGCTTTCAGAGGCGTGGACTGGGGAATTCTGGGAGTTGAAGTCCATGCCTCTGCAAGCTGCCAAGGTTGAGAAACACTGCAGTAGAGCAAGATATAGGACTTTCTCTCCTGCTCTTTGCATAAATGTAAGTAGTGAAGCAATTTCTCCAGCTTGAGTTCTCTGGTTTTTTTGCTACTATTAAGCCACGGGAACAGAGTTTGCAAGATGCAGGGAGAACGGGAATATATGTATTCACTATACCATATACAATGGGACTCTTGTCCTTGTGATGTATTGTTTGCATCTGGGCTTCGGAAAAAAATAACCACAGAGTAAGGCTTTCCCTTGAATTTGTCATTTTAAAAGGGGTTGGGTGCTGTCATTGGGCCCCCCGAGATGATATTGGCCCTGATTTTGCTGGCTTTTCCAAAAGCCTGCAAGAGTTGGATGTGCTCCCAGCCGTGGGGATCCAGGGATTCATTGGAGCCTGTGGGACATCCTTAATTTATTAGATCTGTTTTTATCTTGGCAGTTATTAGAGGTGTTTTAGGTTGGTTGTTTTTGGGCTTTGCCTGGTGTTTTTATCTGTTGCTCGCCCCCAGAGTCACTAGGGTAAGATAAGCAGCCATATAAATCGAATTGAATGAATGGAGGATAACATACCGGGTTCTTGTAAGCAATGAAATGTGGGGTCTTCATATAGAAAGCCAGTTAGACTTCAATGTCTCTGTAAGGAGGGATTCTTTTTAGCAAAGGTGAATAGGACAGCACGGGGGAATCACTCTATAAACAAATCCAGTTCTGAAGTTTGTGTTCCAGGGGGCTATTCATTCAGATGACTTTTGATGACACCCACCCTCAGCTGATCCTATTTGTTTCCTTCTGATTCATGCTCCTCAGACTTCCAGATGTATCGTGTGCCATTGTGAAAGTAAATGTTCTGAAGAAGCAACCACGCTGTTTCTTTACAGACTTATTGGGTGATCCTCAAGGGAGTGGGGTCTCTCTGGGGCTGAGTTTGCCCAGCGTACTTCACCAGGTGGGTGTAAAACCTGGCATTCTGACTCCTGAGTAAGCTGGGTTAGTTTTTGCCTTGGTTAGGGTCTTTACCACTCAGCCTGTGGTTCATGCTTAACTCATTGGGTGGGTTTTGGGTTCAGCATATTGTGTGATCCCATTGAGTTAACTCAGCCATTGAGTTGGGCCTCTGGACAAATTCATCCTGGCAGTCAACTGCTAACTTTGTTACCAGGGTGGCTTACTTTGATCCCTGCATACGTTTAGCCGAAGTCAGGGGTGTTCACAAGGTATGATAAAAAAAAGTCAAAATGGTGGCTGCAACTGAACGGACACACCTAAAGAGCAGGTGAAGTGTTGACTGCACTGTTGTGGCTTTTTTGACCATACCTGCAGTCAACCCCGGCTGAAATTGAATCCTTCTATGTTCTGTGACTTATTTTTTTGCCGACTGTGGATTATCCGGGCTTGTGCCTATAGGAAACCCTTCCATCTACGACAAACCAAGGACTGCCCATCATTAGATAAAACATTTTGGCATGCTTTGGGGTGAATCGGTTCTAAAACAGGAAGACATTTCTCTATGACAACTGCCTATCTGCCTGTTTTGGTGAGTAGGTACGTGTGCAGCTACTTGGGAATGAAACAAATTCTCGATGGAGTAAATGCATCACAGATTTATCTTCAGTGGTTGCCATTACAAAACCCAGGCTCAGGCGGGTCGTAAGCCATGGAACTCACTGGGCGACGTGGACTAATTGCTCTCTTTCAACTCAACCTGTCCAGCACGTTGTTATGGTGGAGAAGGCAGCAGGAAGGAGTTTGATGTAAAGCTCCTTGGAGAACATAAATCCAATGAGTAAGTAAAATGTTAGATTCATCGGCTGCCCTGAGGCTTCCTGTCAAGGGGAAAAGTGGTTTAATTAGATGCATGCATTTATTTTAATATTCTTTTTAAACAAAGAAGAGGGACAGAGGAAGAAAGTCTTCATTTATGCTCCCTTCTCCTTTAGAGCTACTCAGTTCCGTGGTGCTTCCAGTCCACCCCATTTCCCACCACCTCTGATTTCTTTCAGTTAATGGCATAATTATCGGGCAATTCTTACTTTGCTAATGAAACCTTTTCTGGCAGGCCAGGGAACTCTGACCTGTGCATGATAATGAACGGAAAATCAGCTGTGCGCTGATTGAATGTTTAGTGGTAGTGTATGACCCGGGGACCTGCAGCTCATTTTATGCAGGAGATGGCCAAAGTCAATCATTGAGAGGCAGAGATCTTCTGTAACAAAACAGGTGTTTCCATGGATGAGCCTAGGACGGCGAGGATTAACCCTCACGCTCACAAGTAGGACACAGACTTTCCAAGAAGCTGTGTGTTGAATCTTTTGGTGGGGGCTGCTAGATGAGGTATCCCCTTCCAAGCTGGAGTCATGTCCAGAAGATAGAGGAATTAGAACCTGCTTCACATATATGCAGCTCTTCCATGAGATGATGGACCTCTGAACCATACATCGCAGTTTCTCAGGGAAGCTTTTGGATTTTGCCCCTCCTGATTGGCATCTGCATTCTCCTGGACAGGAATAATAATAATAATAATAATAATAATAATAATAATAATAATAATAATAATAATACCCTTGCTTGTCAACTGGTATTTTAGCTGAGCAAACGGTTCAAGTTATGTTTATTTGTGGCTATGGCGCTCACCATGGTCCTATCTGGACATGATGTTTCTTGGAAGATGAATAATTTTGACTTTTAGGTACTTTAAAAGTGAATGTGGAATGAATGCCTCCCTTCATTTTATCCTCACAACAGCAATCCTGTGAGGTAGATTGGAACATGGAACATCTGTCTTCCCTATGAAGCTGCTGGTTATCAATACCCTTGTCCCAATTTATGGGGAGTTTCCTTCTCAAGTTCACATTGCTAAATTGGTAGGAGCAAATATCTTTGTTTTCCCCTTAAGAATAACCCAGAAACTAAAAAAAAAAAAAGGGGGGGGGGAGGAAAAGTCTATCCTTTCTAGTGATGGCATTGCCCCTCTGCCACCCACTGCACCCTGATAGGTGAAAAAAATTACTTGCCCCTGTAGTATCCAGAGAAGAAATATTTGATCACACAACTTGCTGGTTCTTCAGAGAACAAGCCAAGCATCCAGAGCAGTGTTTCTCAACCTTGGCAACTTTAAGATGGGTGGACTTCAACTCCCAGAATTCCCCAGCCAGCATGGCTGGCTGGGGAATTCTGGGAGTTGGAGTCCACCCATCTTAAAGTTGCCAAGATTGAGAAACACTGATCCAGAGGGACCAAATCTGGCCCATTGGGACTGGATCAATATCTGTTTATCACCTTTTGACTGCATCTAAAGAAGAAGCCACTGAGCGTGCCAAGAGAAAATTACTGTATATCTCCTGGCCAGATTGGGAACAGGTCTTTCTGCTGCATTCTCGAAGAGTTCAGGTCTTCACAGGAGATCTTTGCAAAATTGTTCTGCCACCTGCAGTGGTGAGTTTGCCGTCAGCTACAGGGGAGGTGCACCCATGTCCTTCTCGGCTAGTCTTCCCACCAAGATGCTGTTTATCTTATTTTAATTACAAAAGTTGAAGAGGGGATTCAAGGAAGCTGCTTTATAGCTGTATGTTGTTGAGTTTATCTGGTTTTGCCCTGGATCCCTTGAGGTTTAGCCTTCCCTCTTAAGGGAACTGAAGGGCTTTAAAACACACGCTGTTAGAAGCCAGCTTTTAATTGTGGCCAGCCCTAATTTTGAATTTTAGTAGCTTTGGTGTTACCCTGGATTTATGGTTTTATCATAAGCGGCTGGGAGACTTTGCTAGCTGGCAGTATAATAAGTTTCATAATTACACGTGAATAAATCTGCTTTATTGAATGGAAAATGATAAGGAGCCTCATTCAGTGCTGTTGAAATAAATCCATTGCAATTAAACCAAGGAGTTGATCAAAGTAAGATGATGATAATAATAATAATAATCATTAAAATTTTATGGGATTTTCACATACCAACTGATTGCTGTCTACAAAACAATGACCTAGACATAACAATGAATGAAAAGAGTAATTTTTGAAATACCCAGGGAGCAGCAGAATCCAAGGGAAAAAAACTGGAAAGCATTTCAAAATATAGAGATCTAATGACTGAAAGGGGTAGATTATGGAAAATGTCTTGCAGAGTCATCCCTGTATTTATTGGTGCATCGAGCTGAATAACAAGCAGATTAAACAAATGTTTAGAAGAACTAAGTATTTTGGCTCTACTAATTGCAGGTTTGCAAAAAAACTACCTTGCTGGGCGCATGTCATATCTTCTGATGTTATTTGGACAATTCCTAGATTCCTCTCTAGAACTCAAATTTCCAAAGAACCCCAGCTAAAGATAGGATTCTTGTGTGGTGGTATCCTTTGATGGATAAAAACATAGCGATGGTGGTGATGATGATGTTAATGTACAAATTATCATCATATTATTAACATTGACTTCTATGGCTGACTTTTTTAAAAAAGATAATGTTAGTAAGAATTTTGATTACAGTAGTAAAAATGAATACAAACTAAACTTAAAGAAAGAGAAGAGAAAAAAAGAATAAAAAGTGCAGGAAAAAAGAAAACGAAAGAAAGAAGAAAAAGAAAAGAAAGAATATAAAGAAGAAGAAAGGAAATTTATAAAGAAGTGACTTCCAACCTTCATCACAACAAGTATAAACAATTTAGTGACTTTTCACCCCCTATAAGATTACAGACATTTATCTCTTCATCCCATATCCCATCTGCTATCTATAAGCAAATCCATAAAACATCATGTTTTCAGTCCTGGTATCAGCAAAAAGTCCATAAAAAGTTGCCAGAACTTTGCAAAAGAAAAAAAAAAGCATTATTTTAACCTTGATCAAATAAACCAACCTTATATTCCTTTTTTTTTTACTTCTAACAGATAGAATTAATATTTAATTCAATCCAATATTATCATAGGCTTTTATTTCAATTCTTCTTTATCTCGTTGCACAGATTTCTTCAACGCTTGAACAAGTCTCTTTTGTAAATCCAATAAGAAAACATTTTCCAGGTCATTCTCTTGGTTTATCATTTGTATTTCCCTTTTACTTTATAATACTTCAGCCAGTTTCTTTTGTATATCCAATAAAGTGTCCTTTTCCAAATTATTCTCTTGGCTAGCCATTTGTAGTTCCACTTTTGGGACTTTCTCTGTCTTGTCAAATAAAATTTATTCCATATCTGTCATTCCTTCATTAACATCTTTTAGACATAATCTATCCACAGAAGCAGACATCATTACTGACAGTGCTGATTTTATAGTTACTAATTTCTGGCTCCATTCTTCAATGATCTCCTTTAATGTTTCTAATGTTATGTTTTGCATCATTTTGTAAGTGCCAGTATTAACTGACATCAAAAACAGGCTTGTATTCTTTTCCTTCTGCTTAGAATCTTTAATCCTCTCTAGTGTCCAGTTTCTAAAACCATAAAGTAACTTATCTTTGTTATGACTTACAATACCCAGGATAGCCAAAATAAGTCTGTTTCCCATGAGAAGCTATTTATTTTTTATAGTTAGTTCCAAACCTTATAGTAAAAGTCAAAATTTATCTGGACCCTTAATCCATTTGTAACTTTCTTAGGTCAAAATCTTATTTAGCTTTTTGCTGTTTATTTCAAATTCTTTAAGTTATAAATTATAAACATGAATCTGAGCAAACTCCAGGAGGCAGTGAAGGATAGGAAGGCCTGGCATGATATGGTTCATGGGGTCACAAAGAGTTGGACATGACTTAACGACTGAACAACAACAAGAGTTATAAATTAATTTTTCTTTTGTTCAGAGTTGAAGATAACTCACTTGATGACTTTTCAAACTTGTATTCTGAAGGTCTCTAATAGCTTTAAAATGGTTAATAGTCAATTTCCAAAAGTGATTAGAAAGTGAGGTTTGTAAACTTAGTGTCCTTTAAAAGTCTCCGCCGTGGTTGCAAGCAAGATGGCTAATCCTGTTGTCTCTTGGCACTCAAACCCATGGAAAACTGCTGTCCAAGTGGTCTCCTCGTGGGGAGCAGCCATCTGGAGTGCACGTGGGCAATCTCCCATCCTCTCCTTATCCGGAGAGTCCACTCACCAGTTCCTTGGTCTTTGCTGCAGTTGTTGGCTCTGTTTTTGTGGAACCATCTTCAGTTCACCATACCTCTCCTGGAAGTCTTGGACTAGTTTCAATGGCTGACTTTTTGACAGATTGGATCCAGGGGAGGATGGGAAATGGGAAGTGGGACAATGAAGAGGGATTTCTGATCTCCTGATCCACTTGTCCAATCTGGTGGTGGTTGGGTAGGTTTTTAGTTGCATAGAAGCAGAGATCAATAAGTATTGTCAGAAAAATCTGAGGTTAAAAAAGACAGAGATAGGATACCAACTACATTTTCAGGAAACTGACAAGTAGAATATTAGTAAGAACAAATGTATGGACAGTCTGGGCTCAGTCTAGTTCAAAACTCTTATCTCTAATTCTCCCTAGGCTTTTGTTGGAACAAATTTGGGTTTGTGAGTTCCCTTTGCACATGCTTATCTGTGTATTAACATGATTTGGAACTTTCTTTTGGTCCTCAGCTACATGAAATTAAGGGAAGAGGGTGAATGCACTCCCTTTCTTGTACAAACACAACCAAATTGTGATTTATTCAATAAAATACTGGATTAGCACAGTAAGTGAACCTTGCCTACATGTTTGTACGGTCTAGGTAATTTGGGTACTTACCTAAATCATCTAACTTGGTGTGTTTGGTTTCTGTTGCCTTTTTTCCTTTAGATTAGATCCTTTAATCCAGGGTTCCTCAACCTTGGCAACTTTAAGACGGGTGGACTTCAACTCCCAGAGACTGGCTTGGGAATTCTGGGAGTTGAAGTCCACCCGTCTTAAAGTTGCCAAGGTTGAGGAAGCTTTCTTTAATCTTCCTATTTAGCATGTATGTTAGGATGGTAACCAATCCACAGCATAGATACTTAGATTGTAAATCCTCTGGCAACTGGCCATGGCTTGGAGCAACTTGATTTAGGAGATTTCAGAGTGCTCTTCTGGTACCAGATATCCTGGGGATCCATATTATTGAGCTGTGATCATCAGGACAAGCAGCCAACCAAACTCTTTCTTGCTTTGTCATTCTGTGTATTTTCTTGCAACCTATTCATAACTTCGTCATCTTGTCAGTGCTACAGATTGACATAATCCTCATCTGTATAAAATATGTCTGTAAGCTGGATGTCCTCAGACTGAACTAGCCGTAAATAATAAACTCATTTTGGACTATAAGAAAACCATGACATGATGTGAGTTACTAATGTTTGAATAGTCAGATCCCAGATTTCAAATTGATATTCTCATGAGGTCAGAAGAAGATGCCCTCCAGATGTGTTGATTTAAAACAGCCAACACATTTTTTCAGGCAGTGCGTTTGCAGCTTTGTCTTTGTATGCTTGTGTGTGTGGAAGCAATGATTTTTGTTGACCATTTAGTTACGGGCCACCTTGATTTCTCTGTGGGGAAAAAATTAAATAAATATACATATGTACATTCAGAAATAAATGTTCGATTCTTTTCTTGAGTTAGTTGAGCATGGTGACTAGTTTATCATGCTTTAAAAGGGAATTGAGCAAATTCATTGAAGGGACGGGGACTACTTGAAGAGTTCCATGGTGTCTCCACAACGTGGAGGAAGTTCTCCTTGGAATATGCCAATTCACATTCCGTTTATGGAAAATCCAGAGGAATTGATGACTGCTTTGAGAATCAGGCTGTAGGAAGGGGTAATAGTGGACAAAGTTTTCCTTCTGCCTTTTTTCAGAGTTGCCAAGATATTGGTAAGAGGGGGGAAAAAAAAACCACCAGCAGCACAACTTGGAACCACCAGGCTATAAAAAGTGTGTACATTGCTTGTTAGCCTGACTCTCCACCCCAGAATGGTCACTCAGGGCCCCAAAGTAAATACAGAAGTGTGTGTGGGTCAGAAGATGGAGAGGTGCTATTCACCTCCTGCAAAGAAAGAGGCCCATTCAAGATGCTGCTGAAGTGTTGCTCTTAGAGTCAAGCTCTGCTTCTATGAAGAGAAGCTTTGTTGTCAGCCTAGATGTATTTATTTTCTGAGAAATGAGCCGGCCAGCCATGTGTGCTGCACAATTTGCCCTGCCGGCAGCTCCCTCCCAGGGAATTCCTTCTCGTTCTCCAAAACAAGGGCTGTAGAGCACCCCAAGCCAGAAGGAGCTTCCGGAAAGACACAAGAGCTTAGAAGGAAACTTAAAGGCTGAGTTCTGAAAATGGGAGAAGGGAGCTGGGAACTCATCAGGGAGGACTTTGCTAGCCGACCAGAATAAGGTGGAATTTATGGGCAAAACCCAATCTGGTGATTTAGTAGGGGTGTCTTCAAGAAACAGAAGGACCATTCCTGGTCTGTCCCTTGGCCGCTTGGACTTTGTCAGGAAAGAGCAAATGCACCATTCCAGAAGAATGGAGAAATGTTTTTTTTGCAAAAAATGCACACAGACTGATTTAGATTAGATGGCACGCTTTTAGAAATAATACTTTGGATTTGAAATAGAAAAGCCATCTGTCTCATCGTAGGCAAGAACGCTATGTCTAACTTTGGATATCAGCCGTATTATGGTCTGTTTGGTTTTGATTTAATGTGTTCTATAATGTGTTTTGTAGTTTGCAACCACGTAGCGCATTGGGTGAATTCCGCAATTATTTCTAATTCAACAAAACACGACAAGAACAAACCATGACTTAAAGTGACATATAAGCCCAATCTATGATTAGTTGATGTTTCTACTGTCCAGATGCTGCCAGTTGTTTTCAAGTGTTTCAAAGCCTAGGCTATTCTCTCTTGGGATAACATTTTCTTAAAAAAGAAAAACAGTCTAAATTGGACTAGGAGTTAAGACAGAGTTGGACAACTTTTGGTGGGCTGGGGCTGCATTGAATATTTTGGAAGGCCTAGCAAAACTCACTGCAGGCAAAACCATGGGTTTCATCGGTAGTTAAGGCTGAGATTTTTTCCTTTATTCCCCTGGGGTTGGGGAAGGGATGGAAGGGGTTTTTTGGGTCAATAAGGCTAAGCCTATTATCATTAGACCTAGTATAGGAGCTGCAGGACAGTTTTTGCGCTTCCAAATGGCAAGAGAGCGAGGCATTGGTTTTCAGCAATAATGATCAGAGGTGGCTCTAGAGCCAAAACAGCTTGGAGCTCCCAGAAACCACAGGTTGACCATCCCTGCAGTAGAGATGCTTTTAAGCAGAATACTTCTCGGGAAAAGGGGGGCGAAGCCACACCTTAATAAATAAACATGGCAAAAGAACCAGGATAACTCAGTACGTGTTTATCTTGCTGCTTCCTTAATTTCAGGCCAGCTTTCCAAACTCCAACTTTGGGGGGAAGAAAAATAGGACCATAAAACAGAAGCCAAGGATTGGGTGGCCCAGGCAGCGCGATCTTCCCTTATCATCCCTTCCCAATGCTTAACACTGAAACAGCAGCCGCTTTGTAACAGGACAAACGCCTACGTTGGAAACCTTTCTGTTCCTCGCTTTCGAAGCAAACTGTTGCCCAGGTTGTCCTTAATTATTCAAGTTCATGTAAAACCACAATCTGGGGGCGGAGGGGGGCATGGTCCGTAGAAGTGCTTTTTGGAAATGGAGAAGAAGATATCAGCGAATGGACCCTTCGTGTCTCTGTTGAAACGGAGGAAGCAAATTTATTTCTTTAAGAGCGAGAGACAAAAAGTAATGAGACGGTTCTTTCCCCCTCTTCCCCCCCCCCAAAAAATCAAGGCCCGCAAGTTGCCTTCTCCAGCTGTCGGTCACCCCCATTTATTGAATGCGACAATTCTCTTTATGCTGGTGATAATTAGAACTCCTATTACCATGGAAAGCGTCCAGCGTGTCACTAATGTTCTGGATGGCCTGGCATTCATAAAGCCCAAGGCTGAGACCTTGAGAGAAGCAGATGGCGCATAGGAAGCCCTTCCCTGTATTAGCATGAGAATAGCGGTGTGTGCCTGTGTCACCAATTTCCTTAAGGCCCCACGTTCCGTGGTCTTTTGCAGTCTTTTTGCTTTGAGCCCAAAGGAAGAGAAGAGCATTTGGGATTTAATTGGGGGGGGGGCTGTCCCTTTTCTCCTTTTGGGGGCCCCTTTGCTTGGTGCCAAGAGGTCCCGTCATTTAAGGCGTGTGTGGAGGGAGTATCTGTGACTCCCTTTGGAAGGAGTAGATGGGATTTCCTTTAGGATTCAAGGACAAAGAAATGCAGGCAAGGTGGCTTATGAAAAGCTTTTCATGAGCCAGGTAGCCTTGGATGGTTGGATATTATGGGCTGGGGGATGTTGCTTTGAATTTGAGAAGCGATTCGTTCCTGATGTCACTGATGGAGGAGCTGTTGTGTGTCCAACAATGGCAGAGGCACGATTGGCAGGGATAAGGGAGATGGCCTGGCATCTTCACCCACATTTTGGAACTTCTGACCCTGAATGCTAGATTAACTCTCCCAGGGCTGGATTAAGGCCAACGGATGCCCTAAGCACAGCCCAGCAATGGTGCCCCTTGGCCCTTCCATGGCTTAACTGGTAAGACATTAAGACTCAATAAATGCTGAAAGATAAACTTGAGTGTGGCAGTGAAAGAGTTGAGGGCATGGTAGCTAGGGAAAAAAACTCCGTGGTGCCCCTCTTCCCTTGGTGCCCTAAGCACGTGCTTATTTTGATTAATGTTTAATCCAGGGCTGATCTTCCATCTCATAGTCTGTAGGGAGGGGTTCAGAGGCTACCTAAATTTGACCAAAGATACTATGCCTGCTTTTATTATCTCTCTCTCTCTCTCTGTGTGTGTGTGTGTATACTTTGATTGAACCTTTATTGAATGAAGTCTCTTGCTGCCCCAAAATTTGCACCACGCAAATGTATTCTGCTCTTCTTACAGGATGAACCTCAAGAGTTCTGCAGTTAATGTATCACGTTTCAGGATGGCAGCAATCCATCCTTTGTTTGTTTTGGAGCCATTGATGTTTGTGTAAGAATAACGCAAAGCCATGATGTGGTTTTGCTTGCCCCTGGCTTGGCATGGTAAGAACATTCACCCATCATGGCTTAGCGTTATATGTGAACTGAGCTATCAGGGCTGGTTCAACGCATCCTCATGACGATGTCTTGACTTAGCGCCTGTGTTCCACTTCATGCTTAGCATCGTTTTTACAGCAGAAAGTGCTATAATCTATTTAGGCTAGGTGGCCCATTTGGAATTTTGGAAGGAGGATGTGGGCGCGCTCACAAAATGGCTGCTGGGTGAGCTTGCCCATTTGTAAAATGCCATGGGAAACATCACCATTTGCAAAGCATTCAAAACAAAAGAAGGAAAACACTAAATGCCAACATCATATCTATTTCTAAACATATTTACTTTCAAGTTCAGTTAATAGTGGGGGTTTTCCATTCCTTCTCCTATTTCCTAGGTTTACTTTCTCTCACCCTTTCTTTCTTTTTTTAATTTTTTTTGCTCTCTAGTAGTCACCATATAACTTCTTTGATATGATAGGGTAGGTTTTGTTTTTTAAAAAATAGAGTTTTTGCATAATCTCTATATATTTATATTCTTATTTACTCTATCTATAATACCATAAACGGTTAAGGCTTTCTTACAAATGTTAATTGCAATATTTCTTGAAGTTTAATAAAACAAGTACAGTACATAATTAACTCTGAATCCTCAAAAAAACAAACCAAATCAATAATCAAACCACGGGACAACCAAAGCATTTTCTTCTATCCTCAGGGTGCTCCTTCCGGTCGCTACTTCTAGGCAAGGGGGCACACATCCAGGTTAAGCCCCCCCCCCATCCCATTTATTTTCCATAAATACCCAAGGGATCCATTTGTGAAATACAAATAAGGCTAGAGCAGTGTTTCTCAACCTTGGCCACTTTAAGATGGGTGGACTTCAACTCCCAGAATTCCCCAGCCAGCATGGCTGGCTGGGGAATTCTGGGAGTTGGAGTCCACCCATCTTAAAGTGGCCAAGGTTGAGAAACACTGGGCTAGAGATTGCTTGGTTTTCAGTCTCCTCCTCCTCCCCTCTTGTTTTAAAAAAAACAGAAAATACTAAAAGGGAAGTAATCAGGTAGGACAGAGAACCAGGCATAGGTCAAGGATATTGATGTGCCCATGGAGTTTGAGAGATCCATGAATGCCACCTTAGGGTTCCCCAAAGCATCTGACTCCATTGTGTCAAGGTCACAATAATGGTGGTGTCAGTCCCACTGACCTTCTCTCCTGACTGTGATCCAGGAACAGTTGGAGAAAGATCTCTTTTGATTAGCAATCCATTGAGATTAACATCACACACGCTTTCTCTTCGCTCTCTGAAAACTGCTCCTCTCTAAGTCTTCTGAACCAGACATTTATTTAGTTAGTTTGATTTCATTTGAGACAATGCATAGGGGTACCTCCTATTTTTCCCTAGAATGACAATCTTGCAAAGTAGGCTGGGCTGAGAGAGAGGGACTGGCTCAAAGTCACCCACGGAGTTATTGTGGTCGAGGAAGGACTAGAATCAGCCTCCGTGCTGCTAGTTTAACACCTTCCCTACTATGCCACACTGGTTTTATTTATCAACATCTACCTAGATTTCAGATTCAACAGACTGTAGATTTTTTTTTTTTTTGCGCCAGCTCTGACTTTCCAGCATTAAGGCTAAAATGGTGCCATCTCTGATCAACGCTGTTCTAACCTGAGCATTAAAAAAATAAATAAAAAGCCTTCAAAATAGAGACGTTGATTGACAGCTGTCCCGCTGAAGCTTTGAAATGGTCCAAGGTTTGGAACCAGATTATTCAGCTTCCAAGGAGATGCAGATATTTATGGAGTCTGCTTCAGTACAATATTTGGACTTCACTTGAATTTGATCATTCATTCATTCATTCATTCATTCATTCATTCATTCATTCATTCATTCATTCATTCAGCTGCCCAACTCAGACAACGTGAGTCTGGGCGGCGTACAACATAAACATATCCCCAGTGGATGTTATTTTATAAATACTTAAACATGTTAATAAAAATGTGGATGTATTTTTAAAAGCATCTACCACTTTAAAGGGCAGAGTTAGTCTCCCCTCTGTTCAGGCTGATGTTCTATGGCCATCATGCAGGACCTAGTAGATGACCAGGATCAGGAAGTCTCTAGCATCATAGCCACATTTTGAACCATCACTATGATAATTAGAAGGTGTGTCTAGCACAGGCATGAATAAGATTGTATTGGATGTTTTGTAACATATTTTTAAGGTTCTGTTTGTTTGGTCTCTGGCTTTTTAATTAAACTTAACTTTGAATTATTTTTAATTAACTTTTTAATTAAAAAAAGTTTGGAGGATGCTAAAGTTAGAGGAGGCTGAACTATTCCCATATTGCCTCGTTGGATGACGTAAGAAATTGTAGGAAAGTTGGCAAAGAAGGAAAGGAATTACTATTCCTGAACAATCAAAAGACAGAAGGGGCATTTCTTTCAGAAACAGCAACTTAGTCCAGATGGAGAAAAGTCTAGAAAGAAGTTTTGCAAATCAGAGAGGCTTTGCCTTAATAAGGTTGAGGTTGGAAAATTCCCCTTGAAGTTTCAAAATGTTGTCTTCATCCTAGACTTAGCTTTAAAAATGCCTTGCTGAAGTCTGTATGGTTCTTGCTTCCTTGGTCTTGTGCAGGCGCTTGGGAGAAAGTGGCGGAGGGCCCCAGGATCTCAGCCAAAAAAGAGTTTTTTGTGATGGCTCGATTCCCTTGCTTGATCTCCAAGAATGCCCATGGCTAAGTTTTGAGTCTTGCTGGCACAAAGGCTGGGCTTATATACCAACGCTTGGCTAAGAAGAAGCTGGCTATTTATATTGTGCAACCAAACCAGTTCATTGTTCATTAATGTACCCACATCAGCATAGCCATTGATTGTACATTTTATTGTTTATTAATGTCCACCCATCAGTGGAGCCACTGATAGCCCAGTTCTACACTGATAGGTTCAGTCCTCTTTTAATACTATCTCAGTTGGTGGCCATCACACCGTAAAATAGCAGTGAATTCCATGGTTGAATTACAATTGCTTTAAGTATTTTCTTGCATTGGGAATGACTTTGCTTGTGTTTAATTTCAGTAGATGACCCGAGCCCTAATCAGATGGGAGGGGGAGGAAAATAATCTGTTGGTGCTCCTACCATACTTTACTGAGATTAGGCCACCGCTGGTAAGGTTAGGAGGTCCAGTTTTGAATTGGCAACAGTTATCTCAAGCTCAAAATGGGGCATTTTGAGTTTGAAACATTTTGACTTCAATCTTTTGTAGACCTCTTGGAATGATTAAGGTCCTGCATTGGGAAGCCAAAGATTTTAAATCTGAAATGAGCTGCTAACCCCTAAGATTGCCTATTTCTACTGTAGACCATATTATTCCACTGTGGGTAACCTGTCAGTGGCTTGATTGTAGAAGTCTAAAAACTGATGATTTCATTCCTCGGTTTGGAACATAGAACCGTTCCCATGTATGAAACCCGTGGGGCATGAGAACCCTTTTAGCCTCCCTCTCAAGCCCACCCCAAGTCTCCTATCCCCCTTAATAACCTTCTTGGGAGATTGCAGTAACCTTTTCTTTGAGGCCTCACTCACTCCTCACACGTGGCTTTAGCTATATTCCAGAAAGTGTTGACTGTTGGAAAGACAATAGTCTTCTGCTTGGCCCACGGAATGCCATATTCTCCATATCAACTGAACATTACTTTGTAGCAGTATGAGGTACAATGGAGGACAGTGGAAGATCTTTGAATATCAGACGCAATGCAGGAGATGGAGAAATTCATATTCCAGATCAGGGTTAATTGATTTTCAATGCCATCCTTTGTCTTGGTTTTTTCCGGAAAGGCATCTACCGCAGAACAGTATCTAAGCCATGAAGCAGGAATTAGATGGAGGATGATTTCTTTTAATCCCCTGAATTCTGTGAAGGTTCAAGGTGAAATATATTGTCTGCCTCTCTTTTCTGGTATGGTCACAAGAGGCTGTTGAATAATTGGCTTCCATGGTTTGGCTTGATAGGTAGAACTTTCTTTTCAGTACTGATAACAATGGGGAGACATTCATTCAATGCCGGGTTCTTATTTTCTGAACATATTCCTGAATATGAAACTCCAAAATTCATACTTATCCACATTTGTGACAAAGTATTTTTAAAAAGTGGGGCGGGGGGGGAGGAGTTGTCTATCAATGCATAATGGACATAACGCTGGAAAAAATGAGAAAGGGATGAAAACTGAAATATCTTCTCTTTTTAAAATATTGAACCCCTCTGCTTCCAAGAACCAGGGGGAAGATCCATGTGATTTAGATCCTGTGGAATGGGAAGGTGATCTTGACCGCAGCACTGTGTCGGCCAGCCTTCTGCAATCTGGAAGCCCTCCAGGTGTGTGGACTTCATTTCCCAGAATTCCCCAGCATGCCCACACTTACAGCGGATGGTCAGTTGGGGAAGGCTGTATTAAGTCATAATGCGGTTTGCTTGATTTTAGGGTAGAGCGTGATTTGTGAACCCAACCCACCGTTGGAATGGTGTGTGGCTTAGTGTGCTATATAAATGCAGCCAGTTTTCCAGTCTACCATGATTAAACTATGGCTTAGTATAGTCTTTCTGCCAAATTGCAGAATGAAGTGCTTTGCAAAAACGGCTGTGGCTTTAGATCTTTTTGCATATCTGTCCTGATTACATTTATATTAGGTTTCTGCAAATGACTGAAGGAAGACATATAAACTGAAGCTTTGTCCCTCTTTCTCCTTGATCCTTGGAGAAGGACTAATTGAGGCTTAACTGTTTCTCTCAGAAGTGTATAAATATTTACCAGTTAAATACATTTGTGTCTAGTGCTTCTGATAAAACTTGTTTCCTTCTTGTACTCCTTATTCCCAAGTACCCTGCAGACTAATAACTTGCCTGCAACTGTTATTCACATCATAAAGCCAAGGGTATTCTGGGAAGAAAAGGCTGGGGAAACTCTGGGTGTTTTTACAGTAGTTTTTCCTTCTTTGGGGACAAATATCTAACTGCACACGGATGTCTGTTGAGGCCTGTGTGTGTGTGTCAAAGGAAGGGGGCCAAAGGGAGGGCTCACAATGTAGGTAAGAAAGGGCGGGGCTTTGATTGTGTGGTCATGGCCACACCTTGACTTTTTCAACTTTTAACTGCAAAAGAAATCTACAATATATTGAATATAAAGGTGACACGTTTGTAGAAAAGGCGACTTTTCTCTTTTAAAATGCAAGTAAAGGGACCCCATATATGTTGCTAAGCTTTGAAAGAATGCATGCTACGTTTTTTCTTACTCAGGTGAAACTGATTCCTCTTCAGTCACATATTTAATACCTCTCCTTTTCTCTTCCATTAAACAATCATCATTTCATCTTTTAAAGGCTTATTTTATTATCCCAGCATTGACATCTAGCCTGGAGCCAGGTTCTCTTATCCAAGTGATGATTAATTGTCAGACAAAGAGGAGAATAAGATACTAGCATAGAGGGAACGATCTCTGAAAATAATATATTTTTTATGACAAATGATTTTCAATCGTGCGATATGCTGGGAGAGTGCCACTTTGGGGAATAATGCCATAATGTTTCCATTTTTTAAAATAACTATGATACCGCCCCCCCCGGGTATATTTCCAGTCCTTAATATGATTAACACTATAGAAATAGAGGTGTCCCTAGTGAGATAAACAAATGGAATGCAGAAATCTTCCAATAAAGCGAGAAGTATTAGCTGTGTTCATACTGGCTGCTTAACCCGATCAGTTAAAGACTTGGTGGCATTTGCACAACCGGTTAATCTTGGTTAACTGCAGCTGCAAATCCAAAAAATGGTGTCATTCACTGAGCAGGCTAAAAAGGATGTGTCAAAGCAGCCATTACATCTGTCGAAGACGTTACAGGGGGTTGTTTCAAAATGGATTATTTTTGTTTGCTGCTGTTATGTCAGGAAGGTCTTTGAAGTTTAGCTCCCAAAGTGACTTTGGTGGATGTAGAAGTTGGTTGTGGGCGCGTTATGAATGTTGCCACCAGCCTTGGAAAGGCCACGGTGAAAAGGATAGCTTTGCTTTTTAATGCTAATTTTGCCCTGAAGAAGGGAAAAACTAATTTCTACACTATTTTCTCTGAAAATAGGAGGCTGGGAAGGGAGAAACATCAATCTGAGGCTAGCCAAGACTTTTTGAGATGCTCTGGGCAATGGAGAACTCGGGGTGTTTGTTGACTTTTAGGGAAATGTTAATTTTTGAAAAACTTTGGCAGGATGAAATCAACCCTTTGCATCCCACAGCATATTTTACTGCTGCTGTTTGGAAAGAAAGATGAATTGTAATGGAGGAATCGGTAAGCTACTGTAATGCCAGGAATCAGACGGGGGGAGTGGGATGATAAGCCGCTCAGACATTGCAATGCAAAAAGAGAAAGCCTTATTTCCAAACCACAGACCCTTTCTTTGATGAAGACTGCCAAGGTCATTTTAAATCTTTATAATTTTATTTGATCTACGTATTGCTTCTCATTTCCTACATAGGTCTATCGGAAGTATTTCTTCTGTTTTCTCTATGTTCATCCAGTCCCAGCAGGTTTCAGCAAGCTTGTCCAGGCTGAGAAGCTAAGCAGGCTCACCTCTGATTAATATTTGATGCATATGTTTAATTAGGAAAATGCAGAGGTACAGGATGGGGAAATATCTGGCTTGGCAAGAATACTTGTGAAAAAGACCCTTGAACAGCAGTTCATCATGCCTGAATACGAGTCAGCAGGATGACAGGGGCCACAGAAAAGGCAAATGCAGTTTTAGGATGTTTAATAGTTTCCAAGTTATGGGAAGAATTAGTGCCACCCTATTCTGTACTGGCCAAACTCTGCCAAGGGCTGTATCCATTTTGGGTGGCCAGAAGGACACAAACCTGAACAGAGGGAAGAACAATGAGAACTATCAGTAGCTCGGAAGAAAAGTTAATTTATTAGAGTAATATCCCATTTTGCATTCACAAGCTAAAGCCAGTGTGTGTCGTGCTTCCTCCTGTCTTTCCCCATAAGATAAGTTGGCCTGAGACAGGTAGACTGGCCCAAAGTCCCGCAGGGAGCTTCTGGAGCTGAGGGGGGACTAGAACCTGGGTCTCCCCACTTCTAGTCCAGCATCTTCCCCACTACTCCATCCTAGTTAGTCTGAGAAGGAGGGACTGGCCCAAAGTCACTCAGTGGACTTCCATGGCTGGAAGTAGCCTAGAACCTGGATCCCTCACTCCTAGTCCAGCATCTACACCATCTGGTTCTGGGGCTGAGAGGGAGGGACTGGCCCAAAGTCCCCCAGACAGCTTCTGTGGCTGAGCAGGGTCTTTCCACTTCCAGTCCAACCTCTTCCCCACTAGACTAACGTGGTTCTTGAGCTGAGGGGGAAGGACTGGCCCAAAGTCACTCAGTGAACTTCCATGACTGGAGGTAGACTAGAACCTGGGTTCCTCAAGTTCTTCCCCACTACACTATCCTAGTTCCGGTGCTGTGAGAGAGGGACTGGTCCAAAGTCCCCCGCAGTGCTTTTGTGGCTAAGGGGAGGCTAGAACTTGGGTCTTCTTCACTACTACCCTATATTCTCTCTTGGACTGAGAGGGAGGGACTGGCCCAAAGTCACCCAGCTTGCTTTTGTGAAGACTTAAACTGGAGTCTCCCTGATCCTAGTCCAGCATCTTCACCATCTCACCCCACTGGCTCTCATAAAAGAATGATTAAGGCAGCTGGACAGGTTTAGTTATGAGAAGAGAAGCTTAAAGGGGAAGACCTCTCTAGAGATACTTGAAGGAGTGTTGCATAGAAGAATTCACCATTTCAGCCTGCCTAATGGAGAATAATGATCCTGTGTTGCCATGAGGATGCACAAATTGCTTGCAGCTGGGGCCATATGTATTTATCTTTTAAAAACTGGCCTCATGCTATGGGGCAGGGGACTATGGTTGTCAGGATGGTTCTGGAATGGGTAGACCCAATTTTCTAATCCATTTCTGGGAACTGGGATTTAAAGAGCAAAAACTCCATCTATTTGTTCTTTACTTCTAGGAAAAACTGGCCTGATTTTTTTAAAAGGTTTTCAGGAGGCATTTAGAGGGTGGCACATGTCTTTTGTTAAGTAATTGTCTCATCTTTTGACCCCACCAATCCCATCCCTTTTGGTTCTGCTCGCTCTGGATGCCCTGAGGTCTGCCCAAATGGAGCTGGAGAAGTCTTTGACAGCCTGTAAATTGTGCTCCTGTGAGTTGTTGGAAGACAGCTTGTGGCTGCTTGTTAGGAAAAGCTTTCTAATGTAAAAGCAGTTTGGAAGTGCAGCTAATGATCAAAGATGGTAGAGGAACTCCTCTTCACTGAATGGGTCCCACTCTGAGGCTGGAGAGTCTTCCATGATTTAATTTGGATTCCTGCTCTGTTCATGAGGTTTCATTCATTGGCAAAATGGGTTTCTCCAATTTTGTAAGAAGATGAAGTGTGGTTGAACCTCAAGAACCCATAGCAGGATCCAATGGTTCCGGGCAATTTTCATGCAGTCCCAGCTTTTCCTTGTTGTAGAGAAGGCCATGGAAGGAACAGTTTAAATGGGCCCATTTCACTTGAATTTAGGGCCTAGGTATAGTAGGGAGATAGTATTGATCACACTTGATGGGGGCCTCTGGAGGAGCTGGAATGGGGTGGTATGATTGTCCTTCTTGATCTCTCAGCGCCTTTTGATAGTATCAGTCATGAGATCCTTCTGAGTCAGCCAGAGTTTGAGAGTGGGAGACATAGTCCAAATAATAAATACCATATTTTTCCATCAATAAGACGCCCCAATGTACAAGACGACCTCCACTTTTCCAACCCCAAATTAAGAAATCAATATTTTAAAGATAGTGCAGAACACATTTTTATTTAGTAATTAGGTAACATTTACCTGATACACTCGGTGGGAGGAGGTCCAAACCGTCTCTCTGCAGCTCTATTTCCAGGCTCTTTTGCATAACTGATTACATTCAAGCACGAGTGAAACTGCCGATAGATAGTTTGTCTCTGCAAACAGACTTCCTCCAATTGGTTTGTTCAGCATCAGCTGACGTCGGTTACATCAGGCTCGTGATTGGAGGAAGTCTGTTTGCAGAGACAGTATGGGCAGTTTCACTCGTGATTGAAGGCTTGTGATTGGAGGAAGCCTGTTTGCAGAGTCAAGCTATTTCACTCGTGATTGGAGGCTAGCAATAGGAGGAAGCCTGTTTGCAGAGACAAAGTATGGGTAGTTTTGCAACCGCGCGGTTCTCTCCTCGGCTTACTTCCTTGCATAAGACGCCCTTCAATTTTTAGCGTAAGGATTTTAGAAAAAAGTATCGTCTTATAGTCAGAAAAATACAGTAAATAACTTTGGTCTAATCTGATACAGCTATTGGAAACAGACCTCTGTCCAAAAAGAAGCAAACATCAGACATCTCCAGAACACCATTTCTGCAAACATTTGGTAGAACATTTTGAGTGAATGCATGCAGCACTTTTAATGCCCATTCTGAATTAACAAAAGAAAACTACTGTATTCATGTAACCTGCTGTGCCCTGGCCAATAAACTACATACAGAGGTCAGAGATGGCCTTGAAAAAGGAATTCAGCAGCCATTAGGCAAACACCAGCTTAGCCCCAGAAGGTAAGAAAGAGTGAGAAAGAAACTCAAGATTGGCCTGCCTGGATTCTCCTTGGTGTAAGAGGAGGGGCCCAGAGAATCTACTGTATGTCAGGCTTTCAAGTTTCTGTTGTTATACCCTGCAACAATAAATGAGAGTTCCAATAGTCCTTGTAGAGTCTGCTTCCTGACCTGACCTCCCTCAAAGGTCAGACACTTGGTTGGCAACATGTCAGGACAACGGCTGGCATTTCCTCAACATGCTGAATTGCAAACAACGTAGCCACATAGTAGTCGACTCAGGTGTGTTTTGAGAACCCAACTTATATGTCAAACAATACTTAACTCAGCCAGTGAAGCTGTGCTACTTAAATGTGCAGTGCAGTTTGCTGGATGTTCACATTGAAGTAAATCCTAGTTTATTCAGTGGAACACTTTGAATAAACATGCATGGGATCGAGGCCCTTCAGATGCTGGTTGTCTACAGGGTGCTGACCAAGGTGCTGAATCCAGACATCTTCATTCCTGCCAGCAGGCCGTTGGGTAGGTGTGGTTTGGATACAAGTACAGACCTTTCCCACTTGATCTCGTTGCATGGCCAAAGGCCTGGGACTAAAAGTAAAGTCTTCTTCAAGTTGACCTTGATTCCTACTTATTACATGGACCTCTCTGTGTTGTTTACTTAGCAAAAATATAGAAGTAATTAGCCATGGCTTTCTTCCAAAAAGTGTTTCTGTTTTTCTAGTCTAGCCTACAATCTTAGGAGTTTGTGGTAGCCTTCCACCCTAGTAATTAATCAAGTCTGGACTTGGAATAGCTTTTTGAAATCAAATAGTAGAGATGTAATGTTTCTGAAATTATTATTATTTTTTTCTCAAATTACTCTCGGCTATAGCAATAGCCTCTGGAAGGCCATAACTGTTCGCTGCCTAGAGTCACTTGTCTGAGATGGGCAGTCGTAGAAATCAAATAAATCAAATCAAATAAATCAATAAATACTCACGTAGGTAGTATAGACTAGAGAAGGACTGTTGAGAAGGACTTACTTCATACATCTATGAATCTTCATAGATGTAGGGTCTTAGCTGCCAACTGTATGCTCAAGTTAGGAATACCTTTTATGTCCGATGGGGGAAAACACTTCCCCTTCCATTCTTTAACTTAAAAACAGAACTGTTAGGAAAATTGAAAATATCTAGAGCACCGCTTCATTTACTTCCCTTTTTGGATGTACACCAATAGATGAACACTGCAGCCACCTCCTCGTCTTTACAGCCCAGGGGCAAACAGAAACAGATCTGCCATCACTACATTAGGATGAAGGACCAAATCCTTCTTTTTCTTTTGAAAATAAACATTGGGGTCCCAGAGGAGGAGAAATCTTTTCTCTCCTTTCATTTGATTGCTCTGTTGCATCGTTGGCATTAACTGTAATGATCTGATACTGCAAATAGTCTTAATTTTTTTATTCCGTATTTTTAGAAACCATTTGGGGGGATAAAAGTGGGAAGGAGTAGCTGAACATTTTTCTTTACCATTCATGGCTTACTTTAAAACTGTTAGGCAATATTTCAGAATCTGCTTTATCCTCATTTTTCAGGGTCTTGGGGGAAAATAAGATTAGAAAATGGAATCTTTTTTTTCCTGTTTTTTTTTCCTGTTTCTTTTTCCCGACCTTCTTATCTCTACCTATGTAACAGTATTCTCAGAATCTGGGAAGAAAAGGGGGTGGTTTAAAACATGGTAAATGAGGAACAGATGGTTATTTCAACCCTATCTATTAAGTAGGGCCTCTGTCTGTTAAAGAATCGATGAAAAAGAAATTCAAGCAATTTGCAGAGTCCCCACCTTAATGTAGTCTTCAATAAATGAAGACTGGAATATACTTACCTAGTTTCCAAGACTCGGTAACCCTACCCTCTTTTTGTGACATAAAACTTGATGGACGAGACTCGGTGTGAATCTTGTTTCCTTGGTTGCGTGTTGCTTTTAGGAGTCTGACAACCTAGGGAGAAAACAAAATCCTGCTGAAGCTAAATATATTTGGAGATGGTCCACAAGTAAAAGAGAACCCTGGGAATTATGTCAGATTATTTCTCTGCTCTTCAGTCTGAAAACCTTGGTGGGGAACTTTGCCGAAAGACTTAGTCATTCCGGAAAGCAGCAAAAAGGAGAAGGATCCATTTCTGGAAAAAGATTCAACTCTTTTGTAGATCTCCAGGGAGTTTCTCTTGTGAAAGTAAATGTTGGTGCCCCTTGGGAGAAGAGATGCTTTTCCTTTCATTTGATTGCGACGTTGTGTTGTATAGAAGTTAAAAACTAGAAAAATAGGAGATCCCTTTGACCACCATGTTTACCATAGTATTTCTGCTTTTTTTTTTTTCCTATGGATTTTTAATTTTTATAGAACAAATTGCCCAGGAGATCATCTACCCTACCATGTGAAGTTTACAGTATATTATTTGGGCTACAAGAGTAATTTCTCCTTTGCCATTGTCATTTCTGTAATGAGGACCTAGAAACGGTTTTCTGTCCAGTGTGCTGAAGTCTGATTAGGAGAAAGACTTTGCATGACTTAATGAAGAAATCTCCATTGGAGCTGCCCAAAAGATTATGCCGTCTGCTGCTGCATCATTGCTAAATTGGTACAAATTGAGGGATTGCTGTCAGAAACCTGATTTTATTTTATTTTTTCCTTTGTAGAAGGGAATTGAGAGGCTTGAAGGAATAAAGATTTGATGGTGTCTCTTATGGATTGGGATGCTGGTCAAATTGCCTTTGTGTGTGTGTGTGTGCATGTGCGTGTGTGTGTGTGCATATGTATATATTTAGAGAGAGAGGGAGGGAGAGAGAGAGATGTGTAATAGCAAGTAAAGTAAAAAAACCTAAGAGAAATCTGGAAGAAATTCTCAAGCATTCCGAGAAAAGCAAGTAAAACTAAGGTCTCTTTTTGCAGGGGAAGAAAACCCTTGAGAAATTTTAAAGCAGATCTTGGCAGGGCGTTAATTGCAACTCACTGGGAAGAAAGACAACATGCTGATAAAGCAGGGTCGTTCCCCCGATCGAGGCAAAGAAGCCCGTTTTGCGAGGAAAGGCTGTGTTAGTTTCCTGAGCGAGTAAATATGCCGAGCATCAATATACCTTACTCACCCCTAAAAATCTGCTTGGAATCAATACTGTAATAAAACGATTCTCCTGAAATGGACGCTTACAGGCTGTTAACCTCCTTAGGTAAAGATGGGGGTGGCTAATTGATTTTGACTAAACCTATATTGAAGCCTGCAGAAACGAAGGTTTCAGTGGCCGATCCCAGTTGTTGGTGTGTGTGTTATGAGTGTGTGTTATGAGCAGGAACTTTTCTCTGGTGCTCCTTGATGGTCCTTTCTGCATTTCATTCTGAGAAGCCCTAATGTGGGTTGTTCGGTTTGGTTAAACCGATTGTGTGAACGCAGCCACGTGATTGGTTAACCGTGCCTTCTAGTTTGGCATACGGTAGGAACATATATCACCCCTATATGTTATTCAGAATAGATCTATGGGCAGTCCTATGTGAATTGGCCTGAAGCTGGCCAAGTTTGAAGTGGGTCCACCCTGAACTTTGTATCCTTCATGCTTGTTCAGAATTACAGGAGGTGGAATCCAACCCATCAGGAGAGCTGGCTATGTAGACAATTTAAATTTTATTGCTTTATGGATTTTTATTTAATTGAATTGTTTTATTGGCCATTTTCATTGGGTGTAGGATTGCATGTTTAATTGGTTTTACCGTTTTAGCGACCATAAATTATTGGTTTTTATTAGGGTGTCATGCTTCTGTATTTTATGGTCTAATTTTTTTTTAATTACTGGTTGCCTTTAATGTTCTAATATTTTAATTGCCTTTTGAAGGGGTTGTTTGTTATGTGCCTTGTTGAAAGTTGTGTGATAAATAGAATAATAATAATAATGGCATAAAACACGCCTTTAGGATACTATGAGAGTCTTCAATGCTTCTGCTGCAAAAGACGGCCATTGAATTCTTTTCTGGAGCTTGTCATGATTGAATAGGAACTTACAGGGTAGAATTTATCTCCCCACTTAGTTCCAAAACGATGGGTGGAAGCATCTGTTCCTTTGATCCGCTAATTGCTTCCTTCTTAGAAATGGTCGTGTAGACCAAGTGGAGCAGGGACACTGTTTTAAAATACCTGGAAGTGACAGGAACAGCAGCTGGTCTGCTGAAGTTCAGGCTAAATGCCACACGTGGCCTTGAAGTGGCCTGCTGAGGGCCCCAACCCCTAAACTGAGTGGGTTAGAAGCTATAATTCAGGGGCAAGTTTTGGAAGGCCAGCAGAAATTTTGGAGGTCTGTATGTCAGTGCAACCCTGACTCCAGAATTACCAGTGCAACTCTGAAATGCAGGTCTGTCGCGTCAGAATATTTCCTCTGTCCTTTTGTGCAGAAATGAGGCAGATTCTCTCTTTGGAGTGGATTGCTCAATTGTTCCTTTCCGAAACCACTTTTTGTGTGCAAGGAGGGATACGTTGCAGTGAGATCAGCTGGAGCTGATAACCGCATTGTCTTGGCTGGTAACCAGGGCTTGGAGTGTTACAATGGATTTAGGCACTGGTCGTTTATTCAGTAAACCATGATTAAGCTAATCATGGCTTAATATGATGTGTTCAGACTCGTCCAAGAGCTCTTTCTTATTGACTTCTCCTCCTTTGCAACTGGTCATTCTATGTGGCACAAAAGAGGCGTTGTATATGATGGGCAAAAGACAGGAAGGTCATATTTAAATCAAGACAGCATCATCTTAGTCACCAAATCTTAGATCAGGGGAACATGCCAACTTTTTCTCTAACTTTAGCACCACAAAGCTCAATAGCCAAGGAATTGGATCACCTGCCTTAGCTCTCCAGAGGCCGGTATCTTTACCGTTGATCCCTTGGAAGATTCCTTTCTAAAGCATTTTAACACACTTGGATTCAAAGATTCAGTTTAGAGGGGTTTTGCATATTTTAGCCTTTTGCGATGATGAGCACACGTTCATCGCCAATTTGCCCTTTTGAAAAAACTGGCATGGCGTGTGTTTAGATTGCTAAGCAGTTGTAAGTTGTACGATGGAGTGGTATTTCCCTGTTTCTAAGAACATTCTAGCAAATGCTGAAGCCATTTGTTCTACTCTGTTTCCCCCTCTCTCTGTTGGAGGGACAAAGAATATGTAATTATTTCTGTTTCAGGTTTATTGACAGTAGAACATGCTCCTAGAGGTTTGTGTCCTGATAATCCTTTATTAGTGGCTTATTTCTCAGTACAGGAACATAACATTAGACAGACAGAAGGATCTGGACAAGCTCTTCCCCAGCTGGAATCAGGCACTTTGCTTTGAACATGACTTAAAACAGAGCTGAACAGTCTTTTTCATACCAAGGGTCACACTTGATTTTTGGGTGATTTTCAAAGAGAGGATGAAGTTAGGACTTGAGGGAGAGCTGGTGCTGGAGAAACGCTCAATTTGATTTCATTGGAATAACATGTAAAGTTCAATTAAACCAAGTCAGCACCATTTATGTGTTTGTTGAATTTATATCCCACCTTTTTGTTCAAGGTGGCATACATTGTGTTCCCTTCTCCCATTTTCCCCCAACAACAACCCTGCAAAGTAGTCTGGGCTAAGGGAGAGTGACTGGCCCAAAAGTCACCTTGTGAAGCTTCTGGCTGAGAATGATCTAGAATGTGGGTCTCCCAACTGCTAGTCCAAGATTTTAACCACTACACCACACTAGCTCTCTTCATATGATAATTCCCAATGTATTTGACAATCTTTCCTTCCTTGCATTAAACATGACAGTTGGGCCGATTTGGGAGGGTTTCTAGGGCTTCAAGTTCATTTTCCTCAACAGCTTTGAGGGGAACTGCACATAGCCTTCAGATTCGAGTTCTGTATCCTTGTCAGGTTCAGCCCAAAGAACTCCAAGAGACAATGCAAATACAGCTCTGTTGCGTTTATTAGCTTCAACCTCAGGACAGAAATCTCCCCAGACTGAACCCAGGTTCCCAAGCCAGCCAGCCACAGCACCGTGAATTTCTTAGGGAGCTGCCAGCCTCATCTTCTTGAACTTCCCACGCTCCTGTTGGGGGCTAAGAACACGCTTATCTCCCTGAACCTGGCCTTCATAAGTCCATTCCATCACAATCCTACTCTTCATAAGTCTTTAGTATATCAGTTTCCTGATCTGAGTACAAAAATAGATTAAGGTCTCCTCTTTAAATCAGTTGGTTAACTTTATTAAAAAAAATGACATACCACTGTTTAAGGTGAAAGGGACCTTCTTAGGGGTTTTATGGGTTTCTCAGTCTTTAACAGACATTATAGATAATGCCAGGCTTCACTCAGTGAAGCAGGACTAGAACTATTTAGATAAGTTCCCAAGAAATCCAAGATTGTATGATAATTAATATTTATTGAAGAAGGCTAGGAGGCCTTCACCAAAAGAATTGCAGCGAGTGCCCTAATTCAAAAACTAGCCCATTGATAGAAATTGTGATCACCCCCCTCCTCCATGGGTCAACTTTCCTTCCCTCCCAACTTAATGGACTCCTTGACCTTCGGTTTTGAGCAGGTTGGTTTGCTCTGTTTCTTTTTTGCTTTGCAATGGTGCAATTTGCCCGAATCTTGTCTTTTACTGACTGTGTGAGAACTAACTTGAACCTGAAAGGGTTGACCTCTTTTTCAGTTGAGACAAGAAGTTCCAGGTGATGGGTAGGAAAGAACCACGGGCAGGACTGTCTCTTCTGCACCTATTTGCTCACCATTTCATGCAGCCTAGAGCTCGTGATCTGTGTGGTGAATGCCCCAAATCCACCAATCACATTTCCATTTCATTTTTTTTCAAGTAATTTTATGAAAGATTATAATTACAATAGTAAAAAACTGATAGAGACTAAAAGAAAGATAGAAAAATAGAAAGAAAGAATAAAAGGTGTCAAGGGGAAGAAGAGGGAAGATAAATAATAGGAAAAAAAAGAAAGAAAACTAAGAGTATTGTGAAGAAAAAGACAGTTATTTATTTATATTATATTATATTATATTATATTATATTATATTATATTATATTATATTATATTTCAAATGTGGTCACCGCCCACCTCACTCAGAGAGTGAGTTATATATATAAAGAAGTTACTTCAAACCTTCATCATAAAAATATAAACAATTTTAGTAACTTTTCACCCCTTAAAGTACAACAAATGATCTCTTCTTCCCATAGCCCATCTCTTATCTATAAACAAATCCATAAAGCATCATGATTTCCATCCTGGTGTCAGCAGAAGTCCACTAAGTGTTACCAGAAATAACAACATATCTATTTTTTGTTGTTGTTGTTCAGTCGTTAAGTCATGTCCGACTCTTTGGGACCCCATGAACCACATCGTGCCAGGCCTTCCTGTCCTTCACTGCCTCCCTGAGTTTGCTCAGTTTCATGCTCATTGCTTCAGGGATGCTATCTAACCATCTCATCCTCTGCCGTCCCCTTCTCCTTTTGCCTTCCATCTTTCCCAGCATCAGGGTCTTTTCCAAAGAGTCCTCTCTTCGCAATATCTATTTTAACCTTGATCAAATAAACCATCTTATATTCCTTCCTTTTACTTCTAATGGAAGTGTCCCCTCTTGGTATTTTGATATTATCTCGATAGGTAACCCTGAAAGAATACTGTTGCAGGGATTTTAAAGTCACAGAGCTTTATAAAGAGGGTTTGGGAACCCAGGGTTCTAGCTCATCTTGTGGGAAAAGATGGGTATGTGATGGTTTTGATGGCTTTTTATTAATGATGCTATTCAAAAACTCCATGGATTTAGCTGAACGCATGCTAAGGAGCAACAGGCCCATGTTATTCAAACTTGGCAACTTTAAGATGTGTGGACTTCAGCTCCCAGAATTCCCCAGCCAGCATGAATTCTGGGAGCGGAAGTCCAACATCTTAAAGTTGCCAAGTTTGAAAAAAACCCAAGTTAGACAGTGGAGAAATATGTGTGGCTTTAGAAACCATTTGGAGAGCATCTGGAATAAGTCTTTTTCTCTCTAGTTTGTAAATAATCACTTCTCTTCATTCCATTATTCTTTGAAATGCCCACTGAGGAATGAGATCTTCAGATATGGTCACCTACAAAAGATCTACCTACTTTCAGTTCAGCCTCGTCATCGCAAACTCTTTGTATTTATTTCGTTCTGCTTAGAGAATGGCCTTAGGAAGGCAAGAGGGATGAATAGAAAAGAGACAACATCTGATGATTATAACATCCAGAGAGAAACTTAAATCAAATTGAGTGCTGGGTATGCTGTTTTTTTCCAGGGCATATTTTAACACAGGGCATTTCATTTCTTTTGCTGAAGGAAGAGGCAGATATATTAAATAGAGGCATTAGAGATACAACACCAGTTTGACACTTAATTGAGTATCTATTCTTTCCTCTAAATAGATTTCCCCAGAATCCCTTGTGTCTCAAAGCACATTAGCTATCTTCTTGACCTGCTTCTCTCTGTATTATCAACTCCCCCCTTCACCCTCCTTGGCATTTTCTATGTTAAACATTGGTTTAGGACTTTGGAAGGTCCTGAAGTGCCTTGTCTTGTGAATGTTCAGAAAGGATCTGTTGCTGAAAAGACACCTTAAGCATTTCTTTCTGAGAGTATTTGCATAAGCCAGCCCCTCTTTCTTTGCTTCTGGAGAAATAGTGAATTACGGATGTGATGGAAGCAGTTTGAGCTGGTATTGGAGGTTTATTTTCTCCAATGCAAAGTGGCATGTGGGATCTGTATCCTGTCTGGACACTTGTTTTGACCATATATTGACCACCCAGGAGGCAAATTGGATTGCATGGTGAGTAAGGCACACGATAGGAACAATGACACCCCAGAACCTTTCTTGAAATGAAAGAGCCTATTGGGAGTCTTCACATGGTACCAACAGAGCATCAGGAGAAGGTTGTTAGATATTTTTAATGAGGACTGCCTAGATTTCCTAGCTCAGGACATTCTCCATACCCTTATCATCTGTTACTTGATTGATTGATTAATTGATTATGTGTCATCAAGTTGTTTCCAACTCCTAGCAACCACATAGATAGATTTTCTCCATGAGAGTCTATCCCTAACTTGGTTTTTCAAGTCTCCCAATGGTGCACCCATCGCCACTGTAACTGAGTCCCTCCACCTTGCTGCTGGTCATCCTCTTCTCTTTCCTTCCACCTTTCCCAGCATTAGAGTCTTCTCCAGAGAGCTGGGTCTGTGCATAATGTGTCCCAAGTAGGATAATTTGAGCGTGGTCATTTGTACCTTGAGTGAGAACTCTGGTTGATTTGTTTGATGATCCATCAGTTTGTTTTCTTGGCTGTCCATGGTATTCTCAGGAGTCTTCTCCAACACCAAAGTTCAAATGCATCAATACTCTTCCTATCTTGATTCTTTAAAGTCCAACTTTCGTTTTTATAGAGTGTCACAGGGAAGACCACGGCTTGCACAATTCTGACCTTTGTAGGTATAGACACATCGCAGCATTCGAATATCTTTTCCGAGGCCTTCAGGGCTGCTCTACCAAGTGCTAGTTGGTGGAGTATTTCTTGACTGCATCATTTGTTACTTGCCTTGTTGCAATTTGCTCTTTTAGAGTGCTGCCCCCAAAGGCGATTTGGAAATTGCAGCTGGCACAAAATGCAGCAGCCCAGATGTTGATAGAGAAGAACCAATAGAGTAGAGGTACACCCATTTTTCACGTCCTGCAGTGGCTGTCAGTAGGCTTCTGGGTCCAATGCAAGATGTTGTGTATTACCTATAAAGTCCTTTATGGCTCTGGGCCTTGTTATGTGGAGAAGGGATCATGGGACAAAGCAGAGAGAGGTGCTGATTGGAGCTAGGCCTTAATTGCTGTTGCCCCACAGGTTGTGTGCTCGTGCTGTGCATCAAGGCTTTCCCATTAATTGGAAAGTATGCTCGCTGCTTCCTGAAGAAAATATCTCTGGTTAAGTAGGGTTGGGCCTGATTCATATTTAGATGGGAGATCACCAGAAAATCCCAGGGCTAAACTGAGGATGTGAACATCAACTCGGAAGATGGCAGTAGAAACCATTTTGTTACCAGAAAAACTGCACAGATGGACCCCATGAGATCAGTTCAACTTGAAGGAGACTGCCTTTGGCTGCCAATAAGAGGCCTTCTTTAATCCAGCTGCAAATGGATGGCGAGCAGAGAAGGAATAAATGCTCTTCAGCTATCAGGAATGGCTGGGTTTTCTCCCTCCCATCTAAGCTCCAAACGTTGCCTGTTTTACCAACCAGGTTCTGACCTTACAGCCCCAACTGCATTTCAGCCCTTTCTTTGATGGGTTCCCAAGGCTGAGCAGTTGAATTTGTAGTAAGTACAAACAGGCATCGAATAAAGTAGGGAGAATCTGTTGCAAGCAGATTGTGTTCTGCTCAGGCAGGGATGCCTGAAAAGAATGATGTCAGTTCCCTGCACAAATATACAACAGTAGAGAACTGTAGTAACTGAAATAGGTTGTTGTTATTTGAAGAAGGCTTGTTCGGTTCCTTCTTTTGGGCGCAACTTACATGTACGTATTTTAGAATTATTTGTGTCTTTTTCTGCCACAAGAGACTCAGGCTGTAGGCTCTTGTCTTGACTGTTCTGCAAAGATCTGCATCTTCCTGTTTGCCTCCTTTAACCAGACTTTTTCAAGTATCTGCAAGCAGGAGAAGTTTTCAGCAAGGAGAAAATCCTTAGTGAAGAGGGCATCTGCTTTGCCTTCTGCCTGGTCTATATTTTGGACCTCTTCTTAAGATCAAAGAACATCTTAAAGTAGAACAATCATAGTTGGATCTACCAGTTTTTTTTTTTAATGAAATAACAGCTGGGAGAGGAGCTGCCAATTTCTGGCAACGGGTGGGGGCAGGTGTTTAATCTTTTCCACCTCTGTTTCACTGGCAAATCTCCAGCCTGGCTATTGGAAAAATAATTATGCATCTGGTTTTTCTCCCTTTGGGGGAAAACAGTAGCCAAGATTGTGTTTTGAACTGGAAAAGAGAATGGGTTAACAAACCCTCCTCCTCATCTGCAAAGAAGTGTGCTTTACGAATGCGTCGGGGGAAGAGGGTGTTGCGTTTTAGGCTGGCAGAGCCAATTCTGAATTGTTGGCAGAAAATCTACTTTGACTTTCATGGAAGAAGCAAACTTGGCTCCAGCTATGGGAGAAGGCACCTCTTTTCTCTCTAGGAGCTCGCTATATCAGGGAATGGACTGTTTTTTCTAGATGGGCTCTAGAAAAAAATAGTTGCCATGGTGATTTTTGAAAAACCTGGACCATGAGACTTGGTTAGTATTGGGATAGGAGACCACCAGGAAAGGCTAGAGCTGTAAAATAGATTGGGACATTGAAAAAACATCTTGGAAGAAGGCTGTGGGAACCCCTCCCGTGTTGCATCCAAGAAAGCTACATGGGTGCACCCCTGAAATCACCAGGAGTTGAAATGATTCAAATCCATTAACAAATCCATTGGAGGGCTCTAGAAATGGATGGCTGCTCGGGGGGGGGGGAGTTTGTTGATTTAAAAAGGACTGTGTGGTAGCCCCTGGTATATCAGTCCCTTGTTGAATCAGGGTGGGTATCTCTGCCCTTGTCCATCTACCAACGTGTAAAAAGGAAGAGCTTTTGATCTTTTGAACAAAAATAAAAGTGTGGCCGATTATAGAAACATAAAGATGGATGTAAGTAAGCCAGAGAGTAGGGTGGAAGGACAGAGGAAGGCAGGCAGGAGAAAAAGTGGGGAGGGGAGGAGGGAGAAGGCAGGCAAGTGGGAAGGAAAGGGAGGAGGAAGGAAGCAGGGGAAGGGAAGGGAAGGGAAGGGAAGGGAAGGGAAGGGAAGGGAAGGGAAGGGAAGGGAAGGGAAGGGAAGGGAAGGGAAGGGAAGGGAAGGGAAGGGTGGTGCAAAGAGAGGGACGGACGGAGGGAGGAAGGAGGGAAGGAAATGGAAGGGAAGGGAAAGACAGGAGAAAGGGAAGGGAAGCGGACATGGAGGGAGGAGGATGGAAAGTGAGGATGGAAGGAAGATGACAGGAAGGAAGAAAAAAACAATGTCCATGGAGGACAGTGAGCACTGGGCATTCCTGTGATAGCATCCAGTAGCCAATTGGAGTGGAGGGCATTAAAATGAAGAGCAGAAGATGGACCAGACAGCTCTGTATGTGAAGGGCATCCTTGTGCATTCCTGCTCCAGCCCATCCTCCCCCTGGGCCCAGTGGATCAGGCAGCCCAGCCCTGAGTCACTGGTTCCATGGTCAAACTGCTCCCCACCCCGCCCGTTAGCCTCTGGCCTCCTATAAACTCATTGCATTTCTTTTACATCAACCTGGCCATGTTCAGGTGACTTGTTTGGGTTAGGACAGATAAGGTTGTACGTCCTAAGTCACCTGTCCCCAAACAGTCGTTTTCTAAGCAGTAGGTTTTTTTTAATCCGATGGGCACATTCCACCTTGGCAAGGCAGTACCTGATGGCATTGTAATCACATTATACTTTTGTGACGCTTTATGCCCTTGTCCTGTTTGAGCAGAGTCCTCTATGGCCAGATGCACATCGCAGGGCCAAGGGCTGTGAAAACAACTCTCGTTTTCAAAGCAGCCACTGAGCGATATTCCAAAGGGAAATATTTGCATGGCTTCAAGCCACATTAATTGAACCAACTGGCACTGGGGCTCTGTTGAGCTGATGGTGGAATTAGAAACCCAGAATGTTCAGTTGGGATTTTTGCAGAAGTTTATGACCTCACTGCTTACCCACACATTTTTTTAAAGGATCCCTGTTCCTTAAGGGCCATCTGCAAGGGAGTTAAGGCAGAGAGGAAGATTTAGTCCCTTGAGTTTTAATTAAGGAGGTCTAAAATTCCCAACTCTTTGCTCTCCGTTTCGGAAGAACACAAGAAAACAAAGTTGGAATGGGAGTGGAGCAAAGAGGTCCAGGTGCAACACTTCTTCGATGTCTCTCTCTCTTCCTCACATTTCGATAGTCAACAGATTGAGCCCAAATCTCTACCCACTGTTGCCCTGGCCCACAGCAAGTTTGTTGCATCTTTCATGTACACCTAGAGAGGAAATGTTGGAGGGTGGGACCACCTCATAATTTTTAGGACGCTTCTAGAGTAATGCGGCTACTTGGAAGGTGAATGATGGTTTTTCTACTGCTAGGGAAAGAGTATGGAAGGGGTTGTGCAGGCAGGAGGAGCAGTGATGGAAGCTACAAGGGCATGGCAGAGAAGGTCTTGCTTTCTTCCTCCAGTTTCAAAACGTCCTAGTCTGTTTGGCATCTCCATCCTTAGTTGGAGCTTCTAAGTGCAGCGGTTCAGCAGGCATGTCTTTCAGGTGAAACAGTCAGCCTTGAAGGAACCCTCGTTCAGTACATCTCCTCCATGTCAAGCTTGACTCTTTCTGACTTCACGGACCCAGCCACATCATTCTCTTGGTATCAGTATGGGAGTGTTTCGTCCCGGATTTCAACATCATGTTCTTCTCTTCCATAGTGTGCCTCTTATGGAGAGCGAAGAAAAAGAGAAAGAAAAAGGACTGAGTAAAAAAGTGTTTTATTTTACGAAGGTTCTTGGACTTTCCAGTCTAGTCTACGGCCCTGGGATTACCTTGTGATCTCCCATCCAAGATCAGCCAAGATTGTCTGAGTGGGGAGACTGAACGTTACTGTATCCTGAATTGCATTTCTGAGCTCGTGCTTGGCAAAATTTGATCTTTTTTTTAAAGCTCTAACAGGACAGGGGAAAAATCTCACTCTTGGATTTTTTCTCTCCAAGCCCTGAGTCAAATATTGAACATGAAGCAGTTCAAGACATGTAGATGAAGTGAAGGGGGCAAAGTTTTGTGGGCATAAAATGAACTTTATCCCGTGAGACTCTATAGAGAAGAATTGTGCCTTTGAATGTTTCCTTGAGCTTTTTTTTAATTTGTATTTTTTCCCCCTATTTTAATTTTGCATTCATGTTTGGTTTACTTTCTGTGCTGGGAAAATGTATTTGTTTTAATTTTTTTATGCTGAAATTGACTTTTACAGTATCCTTGTGTTCCAAAGTTGTTTCATACATTTTATTTTTATTTTCTGGAAGTCATCTTGTCAGGGCAAGGTGTTCTGGAGCACATAAGAGAAGATGGATCCATCTGTCCTTACAAGAAGATATGCAAATTCATTTTATATAAAAACATCACTAATAGATTTAAAAAAAAAACTTGCCAAGTGAGAAACCATTGTTTCTAGATAATGGATACAAAAATAGGAGCCCACATCTATAGTCTTGAAGCAGACATATCCCGTTCCACCAAGTTGTGCTTCTGCTGGTCCATTTTGCTGCGTAAATAGATCCAATCTCACATTTGAACATGATCTGAAAGAGTTTTGCTGAAGCCCAGAAGACAGAATCTTCACTCAACCTCATTTTCTTTTTTCTAAATTCTGTTAATTTTATTTCTCCCAACCTGCACACAGGGACATCAAAAATATTAAAATAATGCTGGGAGGACTTTGATATTTTAAATGGTTGTTTTTACTGCTTTGAAGTTAAGCTGTATTTTTTTTATTACAAAAAAAGGAAAAAAATACATAAAAAGTGCTTTAACATAAACATGAAAGGTACAACAAAAAGGTTAATATATCATTATAATAGTACGCAGTTCCAATTCTATATATGCTTATCTAATTCAAATGTTATTCAAGTACATATATATTTCTAATACATTTATATGATTGTCATTCATCTTTAACCTACTGTATTTTGTATAACTGAATCCCATATTTCATTATACTTGTCCATACAAAGTCTACGTCTATAGGCAATCCGCTCATAAGTTGCAAGTGAAGCTGCGTTAAGTTAAGCTGGATTTGAAGGGACCATCTAGGCCAATGTTTCCCAACCATAGCAAATTCCAGATGTGTGGACTTCAATTCCCAGAATTCTCATCAATGGCCCTGTTGGCTGCAGCATTCTGGGATTTGAAGTCCACACATCTAGAAATTGCCATGGTTGTGAAGTGCTGATCTAGACTATGGAATCCAACTTCCTACTCAGAGCTGGAATCCAAATTCCCTGACAGTCAGATGTCCAGACTTCACCTGAACACATTCAGGAAAAGGAGCCCACCACCTAATTCCTGTCTAACTGTTCTTAATCTGAGGAAGCTTTATTGGTGTCTTTCAATCAGAATCTCCTTTTTTTTCTTTTTACCAAAATACATAATTCTATGTCCTGTGCTCTGGAACAACAGAGAAAGGCCTGCTTCTATAAAGAATGCAATCATGGGCCCCCTTAGTCTTCTTTTTCCAAAGCTGAACGGTCCAGATTCCTTCAGTCTCTCTGCCGAAGGCTTATGGAGTGAGCAATCACTTCATCTGAGAATTAAAAATGTTGACTTTGTTCCCAGTCCTCCCCTTTCCCCCAAAGGCTCAGATTTTGAAAACATTGCGCAACAGCTTGGTTATCAGAAATCGCGTTGGCACAGGGCAGGATTCAGCAATTGTTAAGGTTATGGCAATCGGTTACACCCCACCGCTGATGCGTGGGACAATGGGGAATCTGTTACTGGAGATCAGTGTTTCCCAACCTAGTTATAGGGCATCATGGTGGCCTGGTTCACCCAATTTGCTAAGACCACAGCTGGGGTCTCACCTCAGAATGGATCACATACTACCCAATCCCATGTTAGCCTAGGCTAGTCCGTTGTGTGAACCCTGCCTGTGTGTGTGGAATAAGCGTGTCTTGTGAAGATAGTATCACTGTCCAACTGGAAAGCATGAATTTAAATATCTAAAATGAGTCCATGCAGCTTGCTTGCCCTTCCTTCCTTCCTTCCTTCCTTCCTTCCTTCCTTCCTTCCTTCCTTCCTTCCTTCCTGCCTGCCTGCCTGCCTGCCTGCCTGCCTGCCTGCCTGCCTGCCACCCACTCCAGAAGACTCTGAATACTAAGTTTAAACAATTAAAAACATAGACAAAACAGCCCAGACTAAAAACAGCCATAAAAAACACCGTGCAATAGTACCCCCCCCAAACATATCAACTCCAGACCTTGGAATCAAAGCCTTCCAGAACCCCAGGAGAAAGTGCACCATGGGTATCTTTGGGGGGATGCTGTTCCTGATTGGGGGGAGCACAACAGAGAAGGCACGCTTCCTTGGTCCTACAAGATGATAACGTTTAATAGAGGGGACCTGGAGTGCACCCCCTCTGTCTGAATGTACCGGGCAGGCAGAAATAATGGGAGAGAGGAATTCTTGCATGCTTGTAAGAATCCCCTGATGTCATTGGAACGATCTCTTCTGATCTGTGTACATTCCACAGCAAGGCTTTTTTCCCTCCTATAATTTTTAATCCCTGGGTGTCAAAGCCTTCCTACCGTGCAGGGCTGACAATTTCGCTCCCCTTTTCACAGCTTTGCATTCCCCAAAAGTTGCGTGTGTGTAAATGTACAACCACACTCAGTCAAAATGCTTCTTAGTCTGAGAGAGCAAGAGCAGAGGACGTTCCCAGTCTTAGTCATGCCCAGGTACGAAGGGAGGTAGACGTGGTCTTGGGAACGGTCTTGGGAAAGCAAGAGTGAGCTGTTAAGGGAGGACTTTCGGAAAAGATTCCTTAGCAGGGGAAATAAACTCAGAATAATCTGGTCTTGACTTTTCAAGATCCTGTTCTTCTGCCTTCCTCCCACAAAGAACGTTTCTGGAATCCTTGCCCTGCCTGTTTCTTGACGGGGCCTGTCTCGAAGGGCTGACTCTATGCCATATGCAGCTTTCTGTGCTAAGGGTAAGGACCCAATGCTGGTCAGGTTTGAAATATTTAGGCCAACAGTCCACAAATGCAATCAGAGTTGTTATTCCTACCATGATCAGGCGATCCTAGGCAATCTGTAGAAGTAAGATCTCTTCTCTAGAGACTATCTTGTAAGCTAACGTACCATGTTCCCCCAGTTAGGAAGAACATGCATACCTAAATTAAAGGCACCCAGAAGTACAGACTGTAGCGGCCCAGGTGTTCATGGATGCTTACAGATGGACACGCATTTTGCCTGTTTTACTGGCCCTGCATGGGCTTCCTATCAGTTTCTGGGTGCAACTTAAAGAGCTGGTTTTAACCGACAAAGTTCTTTGTGGCTCAGCCCTAGCCCAGATTATCTACAGGACCGCGTCTCCCCACTAGAGTTGGCTCAACCATTTTGATTGTGCCGAGAGAAGCAACTGGTTGTCCCCCATTTTGGGGAAGTTGCGGGGGGGGGGGGGGTTGAGCCTGGAAGCCCTGTTTTCCCATGATGGGGCTGGTCCTCTGGAATGGCCTCCTACTGGAGGTCTGCCTGGTTCCCACATTTTCGGCTTTCTGAAGAAATTGAAAACAGCATTTCAGTAGGTTTTTGGGGCGTTTTGACACTATATCTTGTTTCGAGGTGTTTAAAACGTATTTCTAAACTATTTTCGGTGGGCATGATTGTGTTTTGTGTAGGATTCTGAGCTGCTGGGAATCTTCTGTGATTGCAAGTGGGGTATAAATTCGATAAAAAGATAAATACACATGTAGCTGGGTTTCCTTTCCTGTTCACTTACCTCCTGCTTTTATTTATCTGTTTTGCTGATTTTTTCTTTTTACTCTTTTTCCGCACTTTGTATCGTGCAGCTTTTGTTTGTATGTATACGCATGGACCCCTGCCCCCCCCCCCCAGGTTCAGAGCAGTGGCAATCTGTGGGCTTGTTCCTGGGTGGGGGGGATGATAGAATAAGGGGGATACTAAGGATCTCCTGGTGGGATTCTCGTGGTCCTCAAGCCACACGTTTCTCTAGAGCAGTGTTGTCCAAACTTGGCCACTTTAAGATGAGTGGACTTCAACTCCCAGAAGTCCCCAGCCAGCACTGGCTGGGGAATTCTGGGAGTTGAAGTCCACTCATCTTAAAGTGGCCAAGTTTGGACAACACTGCTCTAGACGGTCCTCAATTCTGATCCTTTTTGGTGTGGCCAGGATGATGGGAGTTGAAGCGGATTATATTTGGGGGATGTTTAACTCTTTGGACCTATGGAAACATTTCAAAGTTTGGGAAATTGTAAAGGTGGTGGTGGTGGCCTAGCCTGCTGGAGAAAAAGACATTACTTTCTAGAGAAACTGAGAACAAGAGGTTGGATTTAAGTTTTGAGAGTATGTCAAAACACTTGTTCAGCGGTGGGAAGTGGGGGATGACGTGTTAGAAACACAAGCAGACAAACACAAATGACCGTTGTACTACCTCAGTACGAAAAAGATCTGGCCACATGTCCTCCCGCCCCCCCCAAAAAAATAGACACACGCACAATTATATATATATATATATGCCAGCCATGCACACAAGCCAAAAATACAGAAAGGAATCGGAGAACAACTTCATGTCCCATCAGACCTTAACACAAACAGCAGCAACAACAATGGCAGGTGTTGGGTTAATAGAAGGAATGGAAGTTGTGTTGTAAATTTCGAGCAAGTGTTTGATGTATATTGTTACTTATATCGGTTGCTAGGAGGGTTGGAAATCAATTATTTTTCTTTTCTCTTTTCTCTTCCTTTTTTGTGCACTCTTGATCTTTACCATCCTCTTTTTTCTAATTTCTTTTTTCTTCTTCTCCTTCTTTTTCTTAATCTTAGTTCGTGTTAGGTTTTACGGTTTTTTTAAAAAAATGAATAGAGTTATTATTAAAAAAATAGGAAAAAAAGCAATTGCGGGTGTAACAGACGCACACTGACACGAAACCCTTCCCCTGCAAATTACCTTAAGACAGCCATGCTAAAATGTATACACACGCACCCCCTGCGTACACACACACACACACACACACACACACGCTTCCTCATAAAACTCTGTCCACCCCCTAGCCCAGAAAGGAATACAGCTGGCTGACAATCCCTCCATTGTTTCTCAGCCATTACATCTCATTTCCCGTTCTTTTGGGGAAATTGGGGAAGTGCCTCCCACTGATCCTGATCGGGTTCGGTTTCAGATACCCAAGCTTAGCCCAGCAGTCTTATTTTCATATTCCCTAATTGATATATTTTAATTTCCCCTAAATGCACACTCCCAACTGCCAAGCAGGCCACGACACTCTTCCTCCTTTCACTTCCCAAATTCTCTGGGATTGACACCACAAGCTCAAAATGTGCATAGAAGTGATGGAAGATTGCAAAACTGGACATGGAAAAAACACAGATGTGTTGGTTTTGCTTCACACAGGATAATGGGGAAAGTTCACGTTTATGGAAAACAAATATAGATAGTTGGCATTGATTTCTATATCCCTGTTCTGTGAGTCAGGCATTTCTGTTTCAGTCTAATAATAACATGATGATGATGATTTTTTTTTTTTAGTGTTTTTCTCCTTTTATTGTAATGTTATAAATCTTGATACGTTGTATTATTTCAACGCAGATTTCAGTGCAATCATATTTATGTCATGGGTTTGGAAATTGTGGACATTCTATGATTTGGAAAGCTTAAAGTATGGAAAATAAGAAGAAAAAAGTTAAAATTCTATCACTATTGATAATATGAATATTAATCTCAATATTGCAAGCATAGCATTATTTAACTTTTCATCCAAAACTGAGTATCACAAAAAAAGGACTGCTGCATTTCATATCAAAGGAATAGTTATGGGACAATAGTTTCAGTCTGAAACGGATTACTTAATGTTAAGATCTCCATTGTATTATTACTTTGTGTGTATGTGTATGTATGTGTATATTGATAAAATAAAATAAAATAAAATGTGTATGTATGTGTATATTGATAAAAGGAAGTAAGAGATGAAGCCAATTTAACAATTAAAATGTCTGAAAAGCAGAAAAAGAAAGAAAGGGGAGAAAAGTAGTAGTAATAATAATAATAATAATAATATAATAAAATAATAATAACACCCCCCCCCCACAAACTCTTGATAAAAATAGGGAGATAAGGACTGTGTTGTTGTGTGTAGATTCCAACAAAGGCTTTTTGGTCAGAGTCGATATGCTTTTCAACAGCACGGAAACTTGGAGGGTTGTGTCCCGTGACAATGACAAGCTTTGGGTGTGCAGGCTGTTGTGCAAATACCTTGCTGTTCTTTAGGCTCATCTACATTCCAGGTTCTCATATTCTTTGCTTTAGGGCAGTGTTTCTCAACCTCAGCAAGTTTAAGATGGGTGGACTTCCACTCCCAGAATTCCCCAGCCAGCCTGCTGGCTGGGGAATTCTGGGAGTGGAAGTCCACCCATCTTAAACTTGCTGAGGTTGAGAAACACTGCTTTAAGGCCTTTGCTGTAATTCTGTCATTCCAAGGTATTTCAGAGGATCGTATAAAACCTTTTCCTATGAAGTCAGTTTTCCTTTTTCCTTCACGGTTGGAGAAGGCTGAACTCGTCCAATATTGCAGACCTGGAGGGTGAGAGAACTTGTGGGGAGGCTGGGGAAGGAGTGGGAGAGAGAAAAGGATCAACAGTAGAGTCTGTTAGGAGCTGATCTCCTAAACAGCCACTCAGTCCAGGTGGAGAGAAATCTGGGAAGAAGCGTTTCAGATCATTCAGAGACTCCACCTTAATTAGTTCGCTATTATCATGGTCTGTGAGAATGTCCCGGAGAGACAGCAGGACGAGGAGCCTCTCTGGGATGATCCTGAAAGGCAGGCTGTGGATAACTGTAAGAAGACAATTAAATTGCAGATGAAAACTGGAGAGGGAGGGGTTGCATGCAACGAAGTGGGCTGACACATGGCAGCGTCTGCAGCGGGGCGGGGGGATTGAAGACCCAAAGCATTTGTCCCAGCACGTAATGGGATGTGGGAATGACCTTGGGAGACAGGAGGAAGAGCCACAGACTAGGCAACAGTCAGAGAAGAGGCAGCTGAGCCCAATGGGGGTATGGCAAATGTCTCTGAAGGGACCCTCCCTAGTTCTTGGGCTGTAAAGGCGAGGGGGGAGAGATATATTTTCAGTCTTGCAAGATGCTGTTCGTGTAATCTTAGAATAAAGATAGAGCTAATATTTCTGGGTGTGCTTCTTGTCTGGACTACCTCGAAGGGCTGACAGCTCTAAAGGAGGCTTGGGAATTTGTCTTGCAGCTTCCATGATTCTGTATCCCAACACTAGCATTCGAGATGCCTTCCTAAAATCAGTGTCGTTCTTCCTCCTTTAACCTTGCCCAGCTGTGGACGGCGTGACCCTCTTTTTCCACACCTGAAATTTACTTTGCTTTCTGTTTTGCTCCAACTTCTCCACCCTGCCCTCTTACCTTTTTCATGCTTCTCACCCACGGCCTGCTTCTGGAGCAAGCCACTAAGGGAACTCAGCATTTGATCGCTGCAAAGAGGGAGGCCCCAGAGCTCTGCGTATCGAATAGCTCGCGATGAAACGATGTAACTCCACACCAGCCACTGAATATTTCACCTCCCTCCTGCTTCGGCCCTTTGCTGCTGGGGAAGGGTTTCTCGTGAAAGCGATCTTGGGGTATCTGCTTACCGAACCTGTTTGTCTTCCCGGCGTGCTGCAAAACAAAGCTGTTTTGAATGGAAAAGAAGAGGAAAGTTCTTCCCTTTCGAGCTGATCTGAAATGCAGCCTGCTGTTTTCCTGCTTAAAATTCAGCAGTGAATTTGTGAAAAGCGCCTCAGCCCCTTTCCTGCGTTGCTGCTGTAAATCTTTAATAATCCATAAAAGCTGAATGCCACAGGGGGCTTCCCCCTCCTGGACTCCAAAGGGTTGATTTATTGGTTCCCTTCGAATATGGTCTATCTGGAATTTTGCTCAAGAAAGTGCAGCTGAGAGGCCTGTGGACCGAATCAGTTTCGCACGGCCTGGGGGGCTGGGAATTGGCACCCGGATGGAGTTTGCCTTCCAGCTGTTATGGCACCGGGTGGTGGCACCTTGACAGCTGTCGTTTTTGGCTGAGAGCTTCTGATTCGACGCGAGGCGGTTGGAGACTCACAAAGCAGGGAATGTTTCTGGAGGGGCAATGTCGTTGGAGCAAAACCCACAACACAACTTTTTAGGATTGCATTCACTTTGGTGGCTCGCCCTCCATTTCGCGGGGGGTATGAATGTATCTGGAGGGAGGAGTGTTGAGAAGTCATTCGTGGTTTGGAGGGAATGGGAATCATGAAAAAGAGTGCTGGGGGAAATAAAATTCAGGGGGTGCAGACAGCGTTCATTACTTATCGATAGGGGCCGTTCCCCAAACAGACCTTTTTGTGTAGAGCTGATGAACATGTATTGTAAAAAGAACATTTTGAATTGGGCTCCATCCGTGGCAGATTAGCCTGGCTGACTGAGGTTCTTAAAGTGAGGTTGACAAAACGTGGTTCCTATTTTTGCATAATACTTCACCCAAAGAAAGAAGCCATATGATTGCATGACAGGATGCTTGATTCACACAACCTGCTGTGTTATCAGAACATGCTAAACCACAAATTACCCAATCTCCTTTTACCCTTGTCTGGCATGTCGATCGATTGCATTATGAGGTTTATATCCCTCCTTTCATTCGGAAGCGCTGAGTGGCATATCTAACACTCTCTCCTCCTATTCCCCCCTGCCCCCCAACCACAATTCTGTAGGGTAGGCAGGGGTGAGAGAGCATGTGTGAAGGGCACATTGGATGAGTCCATCATTCCACCAACGTTAATGCAATAATAAATGGGCCAGCTTCTCTGTTTGCTGATGAAATCAGTGCTGGTAATTCCTTTGCTGAAGGATTGGCACCTTGATCTCAAACGCTGGGGAAGGAAAAATGGTGCAGTTTATCCTGTTCTTCCTCCACCTTCCATTCTTCCCTTCCAGCTTCTATTCAGGTGGGGTGTTTTGGCGGGGGGGAGAGGAGAAGGCTTTTTCAAACAGGAGAAGGAACATTCTGCACAGTCCAGAGAACATCTTGGCGTTTAACAGGCTAGGCAATGCTTTGATCAGTGGCAAGTGGAGCTGCCATTTTAGTTTCCCACAATGCCCCTGGGGGGTGCAATGCCAAGGGCATTGTGGGAAATAGACATTGTTGCTGCTGTCCTCAGTTTGCCATTTACGGGCAGGAGGGGAGTGAAAAAAAGAGAGTTTGAAGGGGTGGGAAGTCAGCAGAGGCAGCCAGTTGTGTCCTTGTGCAGCACAGAGCAAAGAAAGACTTTATTTAAGTGAAGAGACAAGGGAGTTGTACCAGTCATGGGCATGCTTTAAGAGTGGTGCTCCAAGGGTCTCCAAGGAGCAACATCACCCCTAGAATGCATCCTCGTTCTTCCAAATAACCCAAGGTCTAGGCGAGCCCTGAATCCTGCTTTTTGCAAACCTAGGAATTCCCTCCCAAATTTAGTGGTGCAATTACTGAAAATTGCTGGCAGGGGTTCCTGCCCATTTGAATGAGAAAGGATGCCAAAGGAGCCACTAAAACAGACTCTGCACCGTTTGGGGTGGGTGGGAGAGGACGGGCGATCTCGCTTCAGAAAACCCCGATAAAAGAATGAGAAAGTCATAGCTTCTCCCCACTCCCCCCCCCCCCAAAGTGTGTTGAGATGTGCCCATTTGGCGTTCGTGCCTTTGTTCCAAATACGGCTCCTGTTTAAAGAAAGTGAATAGCTCCTATCTGCTCCTGTGGAAAATGGGAACACTGGATTGAAGGATGCTGTTCCACTGAGTGTAATATGGAGGAATCTCCAGTCCCCAGGCTCTGGGAACTGGGCTTTTTCACCATAAGCCTTGCTAGTCTCTTCTGATGCTGCAGAAGATCTCCCTCCTGATCCTCTTGTTGCCATCAACTATTATTGCTTGCATTGGTGGTCTTGTGACTTGCATGGAGTGTGTATGTGTGCATGTTTGAGTGTGTTTAATGGCTCTTAGGAAGGGCCTAACATTTTAAACATCTAGAAGAGGGTCCCGGTCAAAACACAGAAGCACCGAGGAGGCTTTACAAACCATCCAACGTCCTTTGCAGTATAAAACATCTCGTGCTAAACAGTGCTTCAACAATACCCCAGACTTTTAATATGTCTTGCCCTGGAAATCCTATTCATCTCATGAAATGAAGGGAAGTAATCCCCTCCCTCCAATTTAAATTTATCCATTTATTCTGCAAATCAGCCTTCCACAACCTGGATCCCTGTTCAGATATATATCTGTGCGTGGAACTTATATTGAGATATTATTGCACTGTGATAGAATATTAAATTAGCCAGCATTCAAAAGCAGCTTCAATGAAATATGATAGCAATATAGTCCAATGGCCATTAAGGACAATCTGATAGTCTGATGGTGCTTAATTGAAGTGTGTTAATTTTCCTATTTACATATCATTACGTTGAAATATAGTTGAGCCGCCAAGATTATGGTTAGGAGTAAAATGATAAACTGAAATTAAAAGGGGGAAAAGGAAAAACATGGGAGAACTCAGTGGGACTTATTTCTGAGTAAATATATTCGCAACTGCATGGAGATGATGTAAAAAGACCACCCTTTTGGTTTTATTCATTTGTTTAAAATGTTTGTATATTGCTTCTTATTCAAAAAAATGGCTGCGTTGTTTACAATACAATGCACACAACAACTCAAGCCCTGCATTAAAATGTATGTCAAAACACAGTACAACAATGTACAAATGAAGCAATAACGTAAATAATACGGTAATAATGTCAAAGCCTTAAAAGTTAAAAATAACACAGCAGGGTAACACCTAATTAAGGGCGAATAAAAGGGCTCTCTTAAAAGGTCTTTAAGCGTTTTTCTGTTCATAAAGTAATGATATTCTATGATTAAGGTACCAAAACACTGATCCTGGGCTAATGTCCTGTTTATGGATTTTGCGGGGATGCATAAATTATAATATCCTTATAGAAAGGTGTGTATAAACCCCGTAGATCTTTTGTGAATTTCTTAGTAGAGGTTTTCTGCTCACTGCCTGTCGGAAGTGAGTTGCTTTAGTTCTATATTCTTTTTACTGAATATTTAAGCAAAGCAGCACCACCTTTCAGCTTGTCCTTTGAAGGCAGAGACTTCAATCTGTGCGTTCGAATAAAAAGTCCTCTTGCACCGCCTCCCTTGAAATGAATGGAGCAGGTTGGACCCAGAACAGCCCGACACCGTCTTGATGTGTTACGTGCATCCGTCGCATGTGAAAAAGAGGTGGGGCAGGGCTTTGTTGTCTGGTGGTGTCTGCCATGCTGACTTTTTTGACCCTCCCTGCAGATGCTCCTGGTTGGGACAACTTCTAGATTTCCCAGCCAGCTGACAGTCCCCACATTTTTGTTAACATCAAATGGGGAAGGTTACAATATTGGAATACATCAGTGTTTCTCAACCTTGGTCACTTGAAGACGTGTGGACTTCAACTCCCAGAATTCCCCAGCCAGCCATGCTGGCTGGGGAATTCTGGGAGTTGAAGTCCACACGTCTTCAAGTGACCAAGGTTGAGAAACACTGGAATACACGATGTAAGCCAGAAAACACTATAGAACTAACCCATGGTCTCATTTTGGTCCTTTCTACCCAACAGCAACATGACTAGAACTGGGCCGTTGAGTCCATGGAACACTGGTCAAAAAACTGACATTGTGACTCTAGACAACTGAACTTTCCCTCCCAAAATCAGTTGAGTTGTGTCATTTTTGGATTTTGGGTTTATCCCTTTCTGCCTTTCCCAGCGAAACTGGCTGAAATGGCTTGCATGTATTATTTTACGCATTCTTACTGTTTGCTGGTTGATCGCTGTAAGTCCACGTGACTCTTTTTTTAAAGCGCTAAATGGCATCCATTTATTCTTCTACAGTGTTGTGTGGCCTTGCTTGGAAAATGTTGTTGTTTGGGTTAAAGGTGTGTTTGTAAAAAAAAAAAAAATCAGAAAGATAGAAAGTTGCCTTTGGCTGACTTAAACAGTTAGCCCATACTGTTGTCCACTTCAGAGATGGGCACATTTATTTTTATTTTTTTAAATATTATGTTGGGAGTTTATAGATGCCTCGTCTATGCCTCACTGATTTTGCATCTCCCTCGTGGCAGCCTGCAGTGACTATTTATATTTTTTCCCAGCCTTACCTGAAAACGCCGGAGGTTGAATCTAGGATCCTCTGCAAACAAAGCACATTATGCGCCCTATGCTACATATATCCAAACAGCTCTAGCTGGGAAATGGCTGCATGACGCCTTAATGCCCAGGCATTGACAGGCATGTGTGTTGAGGGACGTGAGATAACCACTCTGCAATTCAGCCTCTGAGTCTTTGAGACGGAATCAGGTGGAACAATTGAGTTCTACCATCTCCTACCAGTGGCGTTCTAGCAAGGCCCCTTCCCACGCCCGAAATGAAATAAAATAAAGCCATAGAAGGGTTGAGGGGATAGCTAGAATGTGCACCATTGTGAGCAGAGGAAGGAATCAAATTGTACCTGATACACACACGTACACAAACACATGCATACACAAACACACACATACACACATACATATACACAGACATATATATATATATTATCTTATTTCCTGGCATTTCCTTCCAAGGGTCTTTTGAACCATCTCAAAAGTGCAAGATGCATCCAATCTCATCAATACTTTTATGGGGTGGGGGGAAGAAACAGAGAGAAAGTGAGAGAGCGCACAACTTATGAACGGATGGGTGGAAAGCAAAAATCCCAGGGCCTGGAACAGCTGATTGGAGCCCTCGTGGATCTTCTGCTCTTCACTTTTGCATCCCAGGTGGACGTCTAGAAGGAGACCAAGACCTGAAGACGTTGGTTGTTAATAATTCTAGGATCTGGGTGGGGGCAGAAGGGGCAAGAAGGCTGTAGGCCTTCTGAATCAACACTGTGGAATCCCCCTCCGTGTCTGGGGCATCTGACCTCTTACCCAACGTCTAGCTGGACAGTTCTACCTGGGCATGAACAGCTGTTGGGTGAACAGAGTTGGGGGTTTCCATCTGTGGTTCTCTCTCCTGACACGTTTCCTTATCTATCCAGTAGTTTGCAAGTGGCAAAGCTTGTGCAAACCGAACGATACCAAGGAGCGCTTCAGATGGAAGATCTCACCCTTTTTGGGGCAGGAGGGGGAGAGTTTTATTCTTCCGTTATCAGGAGGAGTTGCTGACTGTGCCCAGGTTGTCACGACAACCAGCCCTGATGCAAAGCTGCTCTGAAAAGTCTGAACCTCCGGCGACGAACCAGCCCCTTAAGCTCTCAGCAGATGCTCAGCCCCCGGCCAGCCAATCACGATGGAGCTGGGAAACCATGACATCATAGTCCAGCCAGTCCAAAACTTGACTGTTGAGTTTTCCATGCCATTCCTGCTCCTTTTTTTTTTTTTTTTAAATACACCCTCTGTTGTAAAGGATCCTCATCCGTGCAAGGCAAAAACTAATCTTGCAGGATCGCTCGTCTGACCCTTTGCGTCGCTGGTAGGTTGAAAGAGCTGTTGTCACAGACTCCAGAAAAGAGCAGTGAAATTAGGGAGAGAAGCCTTTTTTTCCCCCTTCAGCAACTTGGATCTTGCTCTGACATTTTCCAGGAGCCCGGATTGTTGCGACAAGGAACATGACCCCTGCTTTTTATGTGGTCAGAAATGTTCTCCCCATTTAGCCTCGAAGGGGCTTGCCATGCACTTCTGCGCCCCTCTCTTGCTCTCTGCCAGCCCTTGACTGTTACATATTTAAATGATTTTGAATGGGAAGGTGCCAAGAAAAACAGCGACTTCTAGCATCATTTGGATTTACAATTTTCTCAGGCCTCTGGGTGGGTTTACTTCCCCCACCACTTCCAAAAGCAAGATTGGGACAAAGAAATGGGCAGGACAGGACCAAACCTTAACCTGATTTAATTCATTCTGTTAATGTATAATGTAATCCTTTCCCCCTTGTGTATTTAAGGCCACATTCAGAAGTAATCAGCTTAAATCTAAATCTAGTGGCTGCTTTCCCACATGCTAAGGCTGGTCAGTATTCCCCTTGGCTAGGTTTTGTGTGGTTTACCATCTTAGGTAACTAATCTGGTTTAGCTAGCTTATGGTTCCTGTATTGTGGAAACCCAGAAAACAGATTCATTAAGCATGCAGGGTTAATGCAACCTGTGAAATATAATTTGGTGGCAACTGTGGAAGTAGCTTCCTTCAAGGTTCTTCAGGGCTGCCTCCTGGCCATGATGGCCTGAATGGTGGATCCTTGGTTTATGAGAATGCTTCTGCCTCTCTCCCCACCCCCTGAGACCGTATAGGTCTTCCTGGAGGAAGGACATGGGGATCACTCCAGAGCTTTATTTAGATGCTTGCCCGCTTGTCCAGAAAACAGACAAAGGTAAGCTGAAGTAATAAGGAATCTCTGAGAAATGGCAGCCATTTTGTGGCTAGGCAGCTCTCCTCCGCCCCCCACCGTTGGCATTTGTTCCCAATGTCCCCAAACTCCAAAGATGCCAGTCTGCGGTAAAACATTGGCAATCTTTTTCACTGCCAACCTAAGAAACAGATTGAGCCAAAATCTGACCAATGGACCTCCTTGGAATTTTGAGAACATGTCATGGGTGCCCACAAGATGGCTGCCTTGGTGGATGTGGCCAATCACAACTACTCCATTTCCCAGCAGACCAACTGCTGAGGTTTCTCCTCACTGACCTTCTCTGGCCTTACATAATGCCTTCTACCATCTCAGTTCCTTGTGTCTTTCAATTGGGCAGGGGGACACATTTCCAAGCAAAGCGTTGGCCAACAGCCAGCCATCTTGGACAGAAAAGATGGTGCTGCCTGTTTTATCCAATGTGAGCAAAAGAGAGTCCTACTTTGCTTTGTTGTGTACCTGACGTAATCAATATGAACATGAACCCAAGAAGCACCAAAGAAAGTTCCAGAGGGACACTGGTGTTCAGGGATATTTTGGTCCCTACCCTCACAGTAGTGTAGGTATGTCTCCTTAAGAACATCGGAAGAGCTGCTTTGGATCGAGACGAGACCTTTCTAATTGCAAATCCCATTTCCAGCATTTGTCAACCAGATACTTTGGAAGCCAACTGATATTTAAATATAGGCTACCTGTGTTCCTGGCAGTTGTAGGTTGTCTCCACACTGTATCAGGTCAGTTAAAGATCTGGTGGCTCCATTCATGCAACCTACTAAGGCTGATTCACTTTAACCTTGGTTACTTTTGGGGAGAGAACATGCTGGGCAAACCTAGCCTGTTGGGTTAGATTATGTTCAATCCAATTGTGTGAATATGGGTTCATCCAGTTGCTGGTAGGCATGTTGTTTGAAAGCACCCATGTCCTAGCAGAGGACAGAGTTCTGGCTTCTGATCTTTAGGTGGGCCCTACCATTCAGTAAACATGGCTCTTCAGCTGATTTTGGATGCAGTGAGATAACCTTGTTTGTATAGTTGAAGTCCACACATCTTCAAGCGGCCAAGGTTGAGAAACACTGATATATTGTGTGTAGTATTATATAATATTAGATCTTTGAGCCATGGCAACTCCGTGAATTCCATGTTCTCATGGGTTTTCGACATAGCAACCTAATTCTCTTAATGTCAAGCTTCCAGGGCCACCAGAAATGTTCACCAGGGTGAAAGTGAACACTTCTTCCAGATGCTCTGGGACTAACGCTCCATTGGGGTCCTCTGTTCTGTACCAGAAGAAGCCCCTGTTTGTTTGCTTATGTCTGCCGAAGAACCAGACACGTTTGCAAAAATGAAAACAGGTTCTTCACATGCTTTGGATTCTGCTTTCCCTTCTTCCTTGTTGGTATTCTTTGTAAAAAAAATGGTTTTAAAGTGGACCCTGGCCATAAAATGCCCCTGGCTGATGGAACAAGGAGATACTGGCTGTTCTATCACTGGGTCGAAGGGAGGAATCTTGTAGGCAACCAGGTTTGGCTGGATTCTGGAGATAGTCTTGCCAAGGGAGACAAACTTGACAAACAGAATTCCAAGCCGCTAGGCCTGACTTTCAAAACCTGGTTTTAAATTTGGAAGGCCAGTTTAAATCTTCTGCAAGGCACGTATCCGGTGAGTTTCGCTGCCTACGTCTTTGTCTTCTGAAATGAGGTTCTTTTTGGGGAAAAAAAAATGTTCTAGTCCTCTTCGCCCCAGAGCAGTACAGGCTAGCCCCATAGGACCTGATTATTTGTCTATTTATTTTTGGGGCCAGGATGGGGCTATTCTTTCCTACTTTATTCAGAGGGCCCCGAATGCCCTTCTGATCTTGCTTTTCTTGCTCCTGGGACTTTCCTTTCTTACCGGGGGAGAAAAACAAAGGCGCTGTGCTTGTGAAAAGATCAGATTCGAGCCACCCCACAGCAGCCCTGCTGCAAGCTGAGTCGGGTGTGCGGCTGAATTCAAGTTTCTGTCCTGGGTCTCCCTCCTTCCAGTTCTGGAAGCTGCCGGTCTTTGAAACATAAGATTTGTCGACTCCAGCTCTGCCAGTGCTATTAGTAGTATTATTATCTGCTTCCCCGCAGCCAATCCGGGCTGTGGAAACCTGATGACACCATGAGCTAGGGAACAGCGAGGAGGCAGTGAAGCATCCAGCTATTAATGCTGGATTGGAGGTCAGGAGTGGCTTTTGGGGAACGAGGACCCTTTGGATGGACTAAGCCAGGAGCGTGCCTTCCTCTGTCACCCTCCCTCGCCTCCTCTCTCGTGCATGCCCAGGGCGTCCGCCGGGGTCTTTTTTTTCTTCCTGCCAAGGGGTGGATGGTCTGGAAGCAGTATGACAGGACACACTGCAGGTAATGTCTCCTTTCCCCCCGTGCCCCCCTCCCGTCCCCCCGCTGGGCACCTGCTGCCAAAGGCCCGGAGCGTTTGTGCTGGGTGGTTTGCGTGCTTGACAAAAGAGGAGAGCCGCGAAGACAGACCATGTTTGGCATGGGCGGGGGGTAAACACACCTCTGGCGAGGGGGCCTTTCTTCTGGCTTCGGCGTCGCAAAGCCCTGGGTTTTCGTTGCAATGCCAGGCTTGGCGTTTCTCCCCTCGAGCAAAGTGAAGGGAGGCTCTTTCTTTCTTTCTTTCTTTCTTTCTTTCTTTCTTTCTTTCTTTCTTTCTTTCTTTCTTTCTTTCTTTCTTTCTTTCTTTCTTTCTTTCTTTCTTCTCATGATCGACATCTCCCTTGCTACTGCCTGGAGTGTGATCCCAGATGTCAGAGCAGAAGTCGCTTTCCGTGGCTGCATGTCAGGAGCTAACAATACAAGGCTTTGATCTGGAGGCAGGCGGGAGGCTGCTGGCAGACGTCTGCCCCGATTCCCGGCCGACATGCATTTGAATCACACCTGCCTCCAGCTTGCTCCTGTAAGGGAAGGAAGGACCCCCCGCCCTCGATGGAGAGGGGAGCCTTTGGCTTTGCTCCCAGGTGGTGTGACTCATTTCTGGTCCCCAAAGAACGGGGAATTGTTTTTCCACTGGGTTGCCCCTTTGTCCCTGAGCTGTGTGGCACTGTGTTATCCGGCTGGAAAAGCTGCCTGTGCTGATCACTTGGCACAGACAGTGCCTTCTCTCCCCTGTCTGCCGTTAGCATCCAGGGCCAGGCCTTTTTTCGTGGGTGATCCCTGTCAAGAGGAGCAATCCGGGGAGGTCCAGATAGGAAGGCAAGGGCTAAACGCGGCGTTGCAAAGTGTGGGTTGCGATTGTCTGCCCCAAGCCCTGGACCTAAAGCGGGTTCTCTACGGAGAAGGGCCTGCGATTCCCAGCGGTTTATCCCTGATGTCTCGCCATGGGGTGGATCTCTCCAGTCACTGGCACGTCTCTCTCAAAGCAAGGTTTTTATTATCCATGCAAAAGGGTCTTGGATGTGGTTGGTTTCTTCATATGAAGCGCGCCCGTGGTTTGCTTCTTGCCCTCTTCATCAGTGCTAAGAAAGAACATGGTGGCTTCAGTCTTTGCTTGTGTTCTCTCACGGGTTCGGCCCTTGCTTGCTTCTGGTCTGGAACCTGCCCCAGTTATGCCGTCTCTGCAGTGAAGTGAGGGATGTGTGGATCGGCAGGTCAAAGACCAGATGTTGCTGTCTTGGGAACCTTTCGTCTGTCTGTGTGTGCTTGGAGATGCCAAATGGCTGGTTATTGTCGTGCCGGGGGAGGCTCGGGGAAGGCGAGGAGATGAAGCAGCTGCCAGCATTAGGGAAGGATAATAGCAAGCATTGGGCCCTCGTGAGGAGTGGGCTCAAGTGGCCCTGGGTGGCACCTCCCTGATTCAGACATTAATATTCTGCTGTTTATTTCTGGATTGCCAGAGGCACAGCTGGTGACAGTGGAGAGGAGGGAAAAGGGAATCGAAAGGGGTCACGGGTGGCAGACGGATGTGAAAGAAGCAGCCGGATGAGAAATATGGACCAGGGCATGTGAGAGACGCCCCACTAGGAAACAGAAAGTTTGGGTAGGAGGAAGGAGAAGAAGAATGGGCTGTGGATGATGGACGTTACGGAAAAAGAGGAGGAGGGGGGCCGCTGCAGAAGGTGGCTGAGCAAAATAGTAGGCGTCCTTGCTGGGGGTGATGGCTGGGATTTTCCAGGAATCCCAGAGGGTACCCAGTGAGGGAAAGATGCGGAAACGCTCTCTGAAGAGCAAAGAGGTGTGGTACTGAATCGAGGTTTAGGGGTGCTATGTTATGAGAACGTTTGAGAGGGGCTCCGTAGCAGTGGGTCAGCCATGAAGCCTGGGCAGTCTTCGGTCTATGGATTATAGACAGTGCTTCCTTGGTAACCTATTTGGGTCTGGGTCCAGGTTGGTTGCTCTTAGTTGATCTCTCCTCTGGAAGGGAGGGGAGAAGATGTTGATACCGCAGGCCCATAGCGTGGGTGATGGGTCTTCCCAGTCTCATTTGACGCAATACTTTTTTCTTCAAAACTGAGATGCTCAGGAGCAAAGCATTCCTTTGAGTTCCTCCCTGCTTTCTTCCTACCGTGTTTCTGCAATTTCTGTCTCCTCATTTAATATACGTGTTGTAGTCAGTGACTGTGAATGGTATGAATGAGGGAGCTCCGAAGAGTGGAATAACTCTTGGTATTCTCTTTTAAGTAAGAGATTTGCTGGCCTTGAATAAAAAGTGACCCACACAATCGTGTCAGATGCTGAATTGGGCTGGGGGCCATAGCAGTTTTTACATCTTCCTGATGTCTCTGGAGTGTGAATCTTTAGGTGGTTCAGGACCTGGGAATTGAGGCAATTTTTGGAAGCATCAGGAAGAAGATAAACTTTGGTGGAACCTTTTACATGTAGAAAGGGTGGAGCATCGTTTATTGACTGGACTTGGACAATGGTGGTAAAATGGGGTTGGGTAACTTGTGATTCAGCATGATGTGATAACCCAGCTACTGCCTTAGCGTGTTGGATCAAACAGGCCACCAGATTGAGCCAGCACATGATTTAATGTTGAGGAACGTATCAAGTAATGTGAAGACAGCTGTTTTGTAACCCTTCGGTAAAGTTTAGCTGTTGTGTGAACTCAGCCAGATTGGCCTTTCTGCTGAATGAGAAGTTCCAAGCCCTGCCTTTCTCCTGGAGCTTAGCCATCTCTTATCTTAGTGGTTCCATTTGTTTATACGTTTGTTAGATGCATATCCCACCTTTCATTCAGGAGCTCAAGGTGACGGACACCACTTTCTCCTCTTCCCGTTTTATCCACAATAACAATCCTGTGAGATAGGTTGGGCTGAGAGAAGGGGACTGGGCCAAAGTCCCCCAGGGAGCTTCTGTGGCTGGAGGGGGGACTAGAACCTGGGTCTCCCCACTTCTAGTCCAGCATCTTCCCCACGACACATCCTGGTTCTGGGGCTGAGAGGGAGGGACTGGTCCAAAGTCCCCCACGGTGCTTCTGTAACTGAGGAGAGGCTAAAACCTGCGTGTCCTGAATCTTGCTTCAACACTTCCACCATCCTGGCTCTCATTTCTGTATTGATCATTGCTAACTTTAGACTAAAATTGGCTCTGAAACCATGCATTGGCCGAAACACACACTCACACACACACACACACACACACACAGATACGTCTGCACCCAGTCATCTGTTACATGCATCCAGTTTAGGGAAATTGCTGATGGATTGAGTCTATCAGCTGAGGCAACTACAAGATTTTAGCCCCCATCCCTAAATTATGGGATAAGGCAAAACAGCAACAACGACGACGTCACATTCCAACAGCACAAATCAACTGAGTGTTGATTTGCAAGCGTAACAGCTGATTTAGCTCAGCCACAAAGAAGGGGAATGCAATTTCCTTGTTTTATATTAGGGTTTCACATAAATCATTTCACAACTGACCGCAAAATAGAAACTTTCAATGTGACAGAAGGGAAGTACACAGGCATGGCATTCACACGGCATGACTCCCCAGTTGTGCTACAAACCTTGTGGCTGTATTTGCCCAACCCACTGAAACTGGCTGGCTTTAATGTGGATTGGTCTGGAGGGGGTCGAATGGGTTGCAGGAACTCAGCTCAGCTGGTTAGTGTAGAATTTAGTGTATTGTGTGAACTCAGGAAATCATTAATTTATTAGCTAGGGTGAGCGTGTGGCGCAAATACAGGCATAAAGAAACATAAAAAGCATATGTAATTAATTAGATGTAATTAGATGGGAATGCAACTTAAATATAACTTGTATTAACTCAGATTTAATTTTTGTCCTTTCTTTGTTCTGGATTCAACTTCTTTTCCAGCATGGACAAGGACTCAATGATAGTAAAAAAAGCCATGGGTGGGGTTGCACAGTTCTATTTCCTTTCTGGGCTTTGTGGTGACAGAGGAGCCCCTGTCTGAATGTACATTTCTCCCCCCTCGCCTTTACAGTCCAGGAAACTAGGGAGGGTCCCTTCTGAGACATTTGCCACGCCCCCATTCCTGCTGAAGGCTCAGCTGCCTCTTCTCTGACTGTTGCCTAGTCTGTGGCTCTTCCTTCTGTCTCCCAAGGTCATTCCCACATCCCATTACGTGCTGGAACAAATGCTTTGGGTCTTCAATCCCTCCCACCCCCCTGCAGATGCTGCCATGTGTCAGGCCACTTCGTTGCATGCAACCCCTCCCTCTCCAGTTTTCATCTGCAATTTAATTGTTTTCTTACAGTTATCCACAGCCTGCCTTTCAGGATCATCCCAAAGGGGCTTTGCTTAAACTGTTAAGCAAAACAGGTTAAGCTAGATTCGGGGTGACACCACGGACAAGTCCACGAAAGTTCTTGGCAACAATAGGAAAGAGGTTTTATCATGGCTTTCTTCTAGGATGTTCTTCCTTTTTTAATGTTTGCCTTCCCAGGCTCACCCACCCCCCATGGATCTCCTAGTGGTCTCCCATCCAAGTACTTACTTATCAGCTTATCAAGCCTGTCTCTGCTTAGCTGCTGAACCCAAATCCAGTGGGCCAGGTGGTGAGGCTAATAAAGGGGTTTACAATCAATGAAAACAATTGTAAGCAAAGATGCAGTAAATAGTATTTTAATGCATACAAATGTATAGGTTTGTTCCCTTTGGGAGAGGGAGGGTTTATCCGAGAAGATCTTTCTGAGGGTTTTTTCCACAGGGCAGTTGCTGGTGATTGTGTGCAGGGGAAAAGCTCAAGAATATTCTCTAAAACTTCAGTAAGAGGCGATGTGAGAAGTTGCGCACGAAGGCACCTTCAAGGCTGACTTGCAAAATGATGCGCACTTTTTGAACTGCCGGCGTCTGCTGCATGAAGGCGAATGATCTGGCCTAGGAATACGGACGCAAGGAAGCAAAACGGAAACACGCAAACTGATTCCCAACTACAACGAACACACACTGGCCCATATTATTATGTTGACACAAAAATACTTTGTGCAATATTCAGGGAGTGGTTTTGAAAGCACAGTCTTAAGGTATTAATGTGCCAGGTTGCAACTTTACAGGTAGGCATGAGTGATTGTCTCAGTTCTGAAAGTACAAAAGAGAAAAATCCTTGCAAATAATAGTTGGTTGACTATTCACAATCAGAATGGGTGGAATTTGCCCGTCCATGGAATGTTTCTGGGGCTGAAAAGACTCAGTTTGGGAAATTTGAGCTGCTTCCATTTGGGTAAATTTTCTATTCCATCTTTAATGTCTCAGGGAGCTCTTTCCCCAAAGAAGCTCATCGTTAGATTTTTTTTTGCTGAACTGTATCCAGCTGGTCACTAGATCAGATCTTCCCTTTAGCCTGAAATGTTGGTGTCTGAGTTTGCTTTTTTTCCTCTTCCCTCCCCATCTTCTTTTCTTTTCTGTTATGTCTTCTACATCGGAAAGCTGCAGGCAGGCATTGATTTCCTCCCCCAATTAACTGCATTTAAACTGTTCTTTAAGGCTTTTTAGTGGAAGAAGCAGATCACAGTGCTTTAAATATGGAAATTCCCAATGTTTGTGTGGTTTTAGCAGACGTGACTGATCTGCGTGGACTGAATTTAACTGATTATTTTAATTTGCCATCACTGTTTCTATGATTTAATTCTCTGAATTGGATTCAGCATAGTAGAAGTTTGGGTTTTGACTTCATATAATAATTTAGGTTTGGGTGGATGAATGTTATGTTTTAAAGTAAATGGTGGTAGTTTCTTTCTAGTCTTGGATACCACCAAACAATCTTCTATTACGTACCAGGCTAAACAAAGAAAAAAAAAAAGCCAGAACCTACAATATAGGATAGGACTTTGGCATCCTTGATGAGATTTTATAGGATTTTGTCAATGTTGCAAGCCTGCCTGCCTGCATCCCTTCCTTCCTTCCTTCCTTCCTTCCTTCCTTCCTTCCTTCCTTCCTTCCTTCCTTCCTTCCTTCCTTCCTTCCTTCCTTCCTCCCTCCCTCCCTCCCTCCCTCCCTCCCTCCCTCCCTCCCTCCCTCCCTTTTCCTTCCTTCCTTCCTTCCTTCCTTCCTTCCTTCCTTCCTTCCTTCCTTCCTTCCTTCCTTCCTTCCTTCCTTCCTTCCTTCCTTCCTTCTTTTGTGATTCAAGTGAGGTCACTGTTGACCTCAGCCTCAGAAAACCTGCTATGGGTACCCACCCTACTTGAATGAAGTATGAAAGGGCACCCCCCCGGAATGCTTGCAGTGGGTCTGTCTGCACTGCAGTTGGCTCAGTGACCATGCAGACGGTGTGGAACAACACTTCCCAGCCTCTCTTCTTACTGTTTGTTCTGGCAGGTCTGCTGGGAACTGTAGTTTAGCACCATCTGCTGCAAAAGTATTATTCTGTGGGTTCCAGTAGGAAAGGATTGGAGTGTCCTGCTCCCACAATACTGTTGAGCAGCAGAGACGTTAGCATCTGGCTGCCTCTGGCTGGCATTTGCCTTTCCTTGACCAACATTTTACAGTAGAACGTGTCTGGAAAGGGAGTGTGCTACTGAATGTTCCATGCCAAGAGCAGTAACGTTATTAAGTTATTTACACAAGGCTGCATCAGGAATATTTATGTATCAAAGATGGAAAGCAGAGTGATTCACACCATGATGCGCAGTTTATGTTGTGTCTAATGCTGGGAAAGGTGGGAGGAAAGGGGGGAAGAGGAGAACCAGCAGCAAGGTGGCTGGACTCAGTTATAGTGGCGATGGGGGCGCCGTCGGAAGACCTGAATGACCAGGTTGGAGATGGATCATCATGGAGAAAATCTATTGGTGTGGTCACTAAGAGTGAACACCAATTTGATGGCACATACTCAATCAAATGAGAAGATAATAGGTAAAAAGCCCCCCCATCTTGCTAATGTCCATAGTTACAGAACTTTCTATAGAAAAAAATGGCAATTCTGCCCCCTTAACATGGAGGGTAAAGTAGGGAGGATTTTTAAAAAACTTTCTGGCATGGGGGGCATGGGTGCTTTTTAGATTTTGCTTGGTCCCTGTCTTCCAAGTTCTTTCCTACCTTCTGGACACTAGCCCAGTGTTTCTCAACCTTGGCAACTTGAAGACGTGCGGGCTTCAACTCCCAGAATTCCCCAACCAGCATGGCTGGCTGGGGAATTCTGGGAGTTGAAGCCTGCACGTCTTCAAGTTGCCAAGGTTGAGAAACACTGATCTAGCCTATGTGATCAGGATCATGTCAGGATGGCACTTCCTCCCTATTCCACATAGGGAATCTGATCAGACTAGCATCTGAATCCGAGTGAGGAAGGAGGCTATGAATCCAAGAGAAGTGATGGGACTGCTCACTTCTGTCCTTCAAGGCAAGAGCTGTCTAACCCTCCGGAGGTAGACTAGGAGGTAGTAGGGGGCACTTTGTGGTAGAGATGGAACTTGTGTTCCTCCAGATGTGGCTGAACGGCACATCCCAGCAAGATTATGCAGTGGGGAGGGAAGTTAGCAGTTATAGGTAGCACATCTGGAGGGCCATGAGCTCCTTCCTGCATGATCCTGATTTCAGCTGAAGGCAGTCACTACACGCAAAGCTAATTCCTTCTTCATCCTGGGACAGTTTTCAGCCTCTCTCTTTTGAACTGGAAACTTGATCCTCAATCCGCATTCTGAAGTATGTACCCGTTTCAGTTCTGTTTGACTTATCAGCTGAGCATGTCCCTTTGCCCTCCTGTAGGATGGTTTCGCAGAGGGCAATGTTCAGTTTGTAGTGCTTGCCTCTGCTTGAAAGCGTCCTTCACCTGGACACCTCCCCCGTTCACGTGCAGTTGCCTTACACAAAACCATAAGAAGGGAGAACAGGGGGCCATGATGTCACCGATCAGTTCTTAGCCACTGAATGCATTGTATTTCTATATAAACTGGTGATTCCTAGAATTGAATCAGTACCTATACTCAGTCTGGACAAACTTTATTGAAATCCAGTCTGTCCTACCTTCATAATACCTTGTAAAGTCTCTCTTCTATCTATAATTTTTCAGCCTTTTCATATTCCCCTTCCTTTGCCTTGCCTTCTTCCCTCCCTCCCTCCCTCTCTCTGCACCACCCTTCCCTTCCCTTCCCTTCCCTTCCCTTCCCTTCCCTTCCCTTCCCTTCCCTTCCCTTCCCTTCCCTTCCCTTCCCTTCCCTTCCCTTCCCTTCCCTTCCCTTCCCTTCCCTTCCCTTCCCTTCCCTTCCCTTCCCTCCCCTCCCCTCCCCTCCCCTCCCCTCCCCTCCCCTCCTTTGACCATTTCGACTCAAGGAATGTAAACACATACCAGGTGATTGTGGTATAAGATGAGCCTTTGAACTAGCAATTTCTTTCTCCATATATTGTTATAAGTGACATTTCCAAGGTTGAGGAGGACTCTGAGCAAAACATCTTCTCAATATCTCCTCCACTCTACAGGTTTTTTTTTCTCTTCCCCAATCTCTTTCTCCTTTTTAATGGAGAAGAACAAAACCAAAGCAAACCAGAAAGAGTCAGCTGATACGGGCACAGTGTGAGGGTGTACCAACCCCCCCTTTTTTTAAAATAAGAGAAATGGGTGGTACAAATCTGAGATCCTCTAAGCTGTGGGCCCTGGTCTTGGCCCTGGTGGTCATCTTGATGGCGATAAGCCATTTGGAGGTTGCAGAACCAAGAAAGAACTGATCAGAGGTACAACTTTGCACACCCCGGAAGTGTGTGGGTTTTTCTTTCTTGGCTTGATGTAACAGGATTGTGCAGAAGTTGGGATTCAAAAGGAAAAAGGGGATTTGCACCATGCAAGGTTACTTACAGAGCACCCACCTATAGCTCCTTAAAGCAGCTGCATCCTTTCCCTGGTTCATACCTTTTTGCTGTTGAATTCAAAGCACCGAAGTAGCCTATGAATTCACATGCATCTGGGACCTGTCCAGCTCTCTAATGGGAAAATGCCTGGTCTGGTAGCTTTCTTGTCATTTTTATATATTGACCTGAAAGGAAGATGATCCTGAATTTAAGACAACTGACCCACCAGGGCAGATTAGACAGAAGTTCATGTCCCTTTGTTACTGTATTGTCAATGAATCTGAGCTGTCCTTTCCCATGTAAACATGTATTCTGTGGGGGGAAACAACCCTTCCTTTTAGGTATCCTTACATTAACTGGTGCTGGGCTTAGAAACATCAGCAGAAAACAGGATTTTCCCATGATTTGTTACCGTACAGTATATTTTTCTATCATCATCATCATCATCATCAGATGTGGGAGTTGAAGTCCACACATCTTAAAGTTCCCAAGGTTGAGAAACACCAATGTAGAGAGTAAGATGACCGTGACAGAAATATGCAAGAACTGTTCCATAAGCAAAGAGGGCTGAAACGTTCTTCAGGGCGAAGCAAGATAGTGTCTGCAAGCAGTTCAGATAGGTTCCTTCCTGATTCCCTGGGATAGAAGAAAGAGGGGAAGTGAAGCCCAGTCCGCCTTGCGAGACTCTCTTCTTATAGCCCATCTCAGTCAAGTGTGGTTCCAGTCTTCCTGTGGAGTTCATTTTCTGGTCTGGTCTACCTAATGGGGCTGACAGTTTGTGCATGAGCCAGCTTGTTTTAAAATCTCAGAAGCCAAGGGAAACCGTTGAGTCATTTGTCAAGGCTGTGGAAGAAGAAATACAGCAGTTAGAAAAGAAGCTGGAGATAGACCAGCATTGGACTTGCACAAAGACTGTTTGAAAGAAAGCAGCTAATAGAGGCCCAGGCTGTTCACAAGGCTGCAGACTTGGAAGGCAGTCTGAGTTAATCAGCACTGCAATGAGGAAGCCAAGGCAACATAGGAGCAGTCACCTGTTGTCCATAAAATGCTAGAAAAAAATCTCAGCAGCCATTCCCTCCCCAGTCTGAGAAGAAGCCCTAGGAAAAAGAGTCTGGACGTTCTAAAGACATCAGTGACAATAAAACACCAATATTCAAAGGTTTGCTTTTTTTCTGGGATTAATGTAATGTGGATGAATTCATAATGTTAGATTTGTCCAGTTGGAGGAGAGCAATGTAGGATCAGAACCAGGACAATTTGTACATTATCTGGTGCTCTATCCAGCTCGTGCAAGAATCAGAGGTGATGGCCAATCTTTTTCTAGAGAATTGATATTGATGGGGTGAGAGTTATTTTCAGAATAGATTAGGAGCTATTGATCCAATGGATGCTCCTTCAAAGCTACATGAGGCCAAGGTGGTTTCATATGGCTTATTGTCAGGGTGCACACTAAGGCTGAGGGCCACTTCAGAAGGCCCCATTTCAGGGGGATGGACCATGTCTGAAAGAGAGGCTGGCCCATTTTCAGAGTGGCAGTGATGATGAGCAGAAGATTGGAAACTAAGTCCTATGACAGGCAGTTGAAAGAACTAGGGATGTTCATCCTAGAAGAGATAAAAGAGGGGATAGGAGAATGCCCTTCAGAGACCTGAAAGGACTCACAAACAAGACGTTGACCTGTTTTGCTCTTGTTCCAAAACGTAGAGCATAGAATAATGGATTTAAGTGACAGGAAGGTGGATTCTGATTGAAAGGAAAAACTCCATAACAGGAGAACAAGTTTGATGGCAGAAACCTTTGTGGTGGCTCCCCTTTTCCTGAACATGTTCAAGTCAAGACTGGATAGCCACCTGTCAAGGATGATTTAATTTGGGTTCCTACAGGTTTTGGATTCCATGGTCTCAATGGCTCCTTCCATCTCATGGATTCTCTGATTCTCTTATTCCATGAAAGAAAGTGGGGACAAAGGGAATGAAGAGATGACCCTGGGGAAGGAATGGCTGAACTGTTAAGGGAGGTGAAATGGCAATCAGCCTTGGGAAAGTAGAAAATGTGGGGAGAAAACTCAAAACAACCCTGACTTGATTCTGTTTGATAGAAGATGGGGTGAGAGAAATTCTGACAGGCTTTCAAGATTATGTGATTATACCCTACAGCAATAAAGCCGCTTTCTGGAATCCCTGCAGTGTTTGTTTCCTGATCTGGCTTACCTCAAGGGGCTGATAGGACAGAAGCAGAGTTAACTTAACTTATATATTATTCATGGTTAGTTGTTGCTTGGGGACAACTAAGGAGGACCTGAAGAAGCTCCTGGATTAGAGAAAGCCAGTGGCAGGGGAATTTGCTGCCTGTTGGGGGAAGAAAATGAGAAGATGTAGAAGATGTTTGGATGTGGGATCTGACCTAGAGGTGCAGCAGCAGTGACAGTGTGAGCCAACAAACTGCAAAGGCAAAACTTATGGGGAAGTTGTGGGGTGCCTTTGCTGATTTGAGGCCTTGGGAAGGCACGACACTTCCATTTCCTTCTTAACCCCACCCTCAAATGTCATGAATTCAGTCATTTTGCCACCATATTGCCATAATGCAATATTGAAAAGTTGGGAAGAGGGATTAACAGTAGAAATAGGAGTGGTTGGTATCCCAGAGAATTCCCAATCTTATCTCCACCTTCAAAACTCTTTTAAAAAATAGGAAAAAGGCCCCAAAGGATCCTGCCCCTTCTGGTGATGTCACCATCTTTCCAATGATAACACTTTTGGCCCTGTAGCTGGTTGGGGAAGTGAGTGATAGTCTTCAGCCTGGAAAGTTGGTTTAAATTTTAGAGCGGCTTATGCCAAGGAATAGAATATGTAAAACCCTGGAGAGAATCCTGGCTCCTTTTAGTGTAAATGCAACTGAAGAGAACTAAAGGCTTGTAGCTTTAGTAGGACAAATCATCAGTTTGGTCCCACAATATCCCTGTGTATAGACCTCAAATGATGTGGTGCAACAGCTGTTAGAGAAAAAGGATGTATTTTTAATGCTAGAATACCTTTTTCCCCCAAATGACGGAAGCCCGCATGTTTCTCAGCTGGATGTCTCAAAAGGTTTCTGGCAAATGCCTTCAACAAATTAGAATAGTTGGCCAATGAAATTTTTCATATCCTTCAGGAGAGTCTGTCCTTGTTCATTGTCATTTGGGATCACAAGCTGTTCTTGAATTTTTCGATGGGAGATGACCGAACACCTCACTGTAGCCTTTCCACACGTGATAGTCTGCCACTTTCAGAATTCCCAGCCAATTCCATCACCACCATGAGCAGATCTTTAGGCTGGAGATGAATGCAGGAGACAAAGAAAGAGCCACCAGCTGCATGGGAAACATCCAGATCGGTGGCATCTCAGTAGGAGACCATGACAAAATAATGACCAGCATCTTATATAGACTAATAATTCATACTGCAGCTATCAAGAAGCAGGGTATTTTTCACCAGGTTGGAATTGTCCTTGGGACACGTAATCGCACATGACAAGAGAGCTAAGATCACGATAATTATATGTTTCAGAATAAATGTCAGTTGCATTCTCCTCCAACTCTCTTCACAAAGGAGGAAAAAGAAATTATGGAGAAAAGAAAAAAGAGTGGCTTGCTATTATATTGGCATGCAAAACCTTTTTCAGATATGTATGTGGTCTACCATCACATGGGGGCGATGTCAAAGAAAGGAAACAATTGCATTAAATGCTATGATGGTGCCAACATCTTCTCATAAAAACGGTGAGATGGTAGCCAAATATGAGCTCGGGAAAAAGGTTAGCTGTAGCTGATACTGTTCTAGAAGGCCTCACGGTGTAAGTAAATACTAGCAAATATGTCATAGAATGTGTTCAAATTGTTCAGATGTACAAATATATGTAATTTATATGACTCTTTATAGCAGGCAAAAGGCATGGAGAACTAAAGGCCACACTGGCCAGGAATTTGGGAGTTGCAGCCCCAGGTGTAGAAAGCCGTGGAGATGTTGTTACAGAAACAACAAGGGCAGAAGTATCCCTTAAGTCCTGGGAAAGGAGATAATATTAGGAAGAGGTTCAGACTGGCTCCTCCCTGACTCAATGGGGTATGAAAGGGAGGGAAGGAACAGCACAAACAGACTTGCAAGATTCAGTTACTCTATCCTATCTCAATAAAATATAGTTCTAATCTTCCTGTGGAGTTGGTTTCCTGATCTGGTCTACCTCATAGGGTTGACCCCAATCCTTCTTGAAGGCACCATGAAGTTCTCAGTAGCTGGTTCCTATCCAGACTCCGCTAGTGCCCATGATGAACTAAGGCTATTTCTACCAGAAAGTCTGACCTTGCCCTCAGTTGTTCCTCTGCACATCTCTGTTCTATGCTCTGTCCCGTGGAAGGTCCAAGAACTGAGAGGCTGTGGATCAGAATCGGAGACTGGACTATCAGAGTCTGCATGAACGCAGGGATTGAGCACTGCAGTTCATCACACCGTCCTTCTTCCACCTTCATTCCTGATCTGAATCTTCAGTCAAAGCAAAAAATCTCCACCTCCATGCTTGCATCCTCTAGATCTCCACCACCTCCTCTGGGGAATCCAGGGTGGACACGGTACTGATTCATGTTTAACTACAGGGACTGAACTGGGACTTTCAGCGTGGGGAGCCAGTGCTTTGTCACTGGGCTTTGCCCTCTTCCCTCTCCTCTCCTGCTTCTCACATGTTGCTCAGCAGTACAGCATGTGTACTACCTCAAAGCATCCTTTGTGTGATCATCCAGCTAGAGAGGAGACGGGAACCAATTGGGCTTCCGGCCCGGCTGCTTTTCGTAGTCACAAGATCTTTGTTGTGTCTGGTTGCTGACATTGATGCACTCTCCCTGCCTTTCCCTTTTCTGATCCCTGCTGTGTTCTGCAGTGATCTCCCCGAGTCTCCATCTGTTTTTTTGCAGCAGCAAAAGGCACTCCGACACAATTGCTTGGGGTCGGACATCCAGGAATGTCACAGAAAATGAAGGCTGGAAGTTTTATTTTGATTGCAGCTCCATGTACAGTCATTTTTCACTGGCACATCTGATCCTTGCTCTGCAAAACAATTTGCTTGCGTTACTTGTACTGTTCCTTCGATCTGAGCCTGTTGTGAACACCCATCCTACTTTTTTCCTGGACCCCTTTTCTCTCCCTTGTTCCTCATCCAATTTTTTTCTGCGTGCCCCAAATTAGTGAGTCAGTAAAGTGGAAACATTTTGTGAAGTGCTGGAAATGGCAAAGCAATGTGCAGAGAAAAGAATTAGAAATCCTGAAACGAGAATCCTCCGTATATTAAAGGCAAAATGCTGGAATATCTATCCATTTTATTACCAAATCAATCGGAGTAATTGAAGGTTGAGAGGTCCTCAGCTGATCTACCGGTGCAGGACATTTGGTTTGCTTCCGCTAGCGTTCCTCGCCTTCTGTTTCAGAACATTCCATTTTTCTTTACTTAATCTTTTCCTTCCCTCTGAATTAATGATGGACACCAGCCATTCCCAGTGGTTGCACTGCATGGTTATTAAAAGCTTTGGCTGAACAGGAACAGTGAAGCTGCTTTAAACACTCTCTTGATAGCGCCAAAAGGAAAGCCCCTGATTCAGGTTTACATCCCCGTGTTCGAGTCTCCAGATGTGCAATCTATTGACATTCGTGTTGTAGTACCTGTCACACCGACATCGTGCGCTCTTTAAATTCAGGCACTGTTATGCCAGTTTGGTGTAGTGGTTAAAGGCACCAGGCTAAACATGATGAGTTCTGGTCCTGCCTTAGGCATGAAGCCAGCAGGGTGACCTTGGGCCAGCCCCTCTCTCTCAACCCTAAGTAGAACGCCCCTCTGAAAAACACTTCTGGAAATATTGCCAAGAAGACTTCAGAGACTCATCCAAGCAGTTGCCAGGAGTCAAGATTGACTCAAAGGCAGGAAAAAAAAGTTCTATTACAGAAGGATATTTGTGAAGCAGTTCATTGCAAATAATAATAATAATAATAATAATAATAATAATAATAATAATAATAAGCCATTACATAGGAAATCCATGATTATATAGCTATTACATTAACTTTTTCCACCAGCGACTATCTGTAGTCCCTTTGCAGACCACCCATGATTTGCGGACCAGAGTTTAAGAAAGCACCATTGATTAGACCAGTGTTTCTCAAGCTTGGAAACTTTAAGATGGGTAGACTCCAACTCCCAGAATTCCCCAGCCAGCATGACTGGCTGGGGAATTCTGGGAGTTGGAGTCCACTCATCTTAAAGTTGCCAAGTTTGAGAAACACTGGATTAGACATATGCATTAATGAAACACTATTACTAGGCTTGGTGGTCCAAGAAGAATTGGCTCAGCTTGCTCTCTGTTTTTGATGAAAGGAAAAGCGGATGCTGAATAAACTATAGATCATACTTGAAGATATTTATGGCAATATGATTCCCTGTATCTACGCTCGTTCTCTACATGTTTTATGACATATGTTGAGGTCAATTAGAAGCAAAGCTAGAAGAGAAGAAGCAGCAGCCGAAATTCCTGAATCAGATCCTTCTCTAAAGCATGGGGAAAGTGCAATTAAACTAGGGTTGTGAGAAACAACTATTTATGTTTCCTCTATGATATTTTAAGAACTACAAGTCCCATAGCTTGTGCCAAGAGAAGAGATAGCAGGAATGGGTGTGAAAATTGTCATAATCAAGGATTTGATCTCAGTGACAATAAGGCTGCTAACAGAATTTGCACCTTTTCTGTGTGTGTGTGTGTGTGTGTGTGTGCACATTTGTCTATTTGTCTGTCTACCAATCACACACATCATAAGATTGCTTGCCTGGACTTTGGTCTAGTCCAGGATGAAACCAACATTGCAGCTTTTACAAAACCCTGAACACAACGCTTGGGTTGTAAAGCATTATTGGATAACTGCAAAAGGGAACAACATGTGGATTTATATTGACTTGTTGGGAGTTGCAAGACCAATGAGTAAAATAAAGGAAAAAAATAAATAACGCTTGTAGGCTTGATCAACTCATGCCCCAGTTGAAGAAGGCTTGCAGGAAAGAAGGTCTGTGGTGGATTACTCCCAAGTTATTGTTTCTGATGTGGCAGAATAATGCATTCAATGTATGCAGTGCTAAAAGCTTGCAAAGAGACCATGTCATATCATTGACTTCAGCATCTGGAAAAAGTTACTGGGGAGGGAAAATAAAGAGTGTGTGTGTGTATGCGCTCGCATATAAGAGACATCAAGAGAGGCAGTGTGTAGGCGTCTGTCTCTCTCTGTGTTTTCTTGCAAGATGAAGGGACGTGAGTGGAGAGAAGCTAAGAAAATAGAACTAGAAATGATGGGTCGTGGGTAGGTTGTTGAAAATGTTAGAGTGAAAGCAAATATGGAGATGTATGGTTTCTACTTATTCATCTTCATAGCAGATTTAACTGAATGTGAACGTTTATTGCAAACTATTAAAGACTGGGTTTGTGCTGTTTCCTGAACATCTGTGCTGGATACCCTCTCAGAGTGCTGCTAATAGAACTGATTTCCATAAAACGTGACCATTTATTATCATAGACTTCCCCAGCCTGAGGTCTTCTTGAAGTGTTGAATTGCGACCTTCCTAATTCCTGCCAACTGAGATTTATGGGATTGTTATCCGAAATATCTGGAGGAGAACAGATTGAGGAACGGAGAAGTCTGGATTTTTAAAATTTGTGGCATGACAGTGGATGGAGTCTGTGTTTTCATGGGGCACTTAGCCTCGTGAAGGGTATGGTATGTTCTCGTGTGCTCCGAATAGTCACACTGCCCTGCAAGATCCTGTCGATGATCCACATTTGCTGCTGCTTTTGCTCCATCAGTATCCATGACATTAGCATGGAAGGGTGCTACAGCCATTTGTTCACCATGCCCTGTTAATGTTCAGGTAGATAGATACCACAGGATGAATATCACGTTTGGGTATTGATCGCCTTTCATTTGTGGGCAGTGTGAAACCGAGAGGAGAATTTCTCCAAGGGAAGAACAACTTCTCCATCAATTTCTCCAAGACAGGGCTCCTCCGTTAGCCGTGATGATAGCATCTCTTCCGAAAACACAACACAACCAAACCAAACCCCAACCCTGGAAGGAGATTTCTTCCTCGGAAATGGAACAGAAGCAGAAAAAGCACGGGAGGCTGCACGGAAGATTCACCCTCGCCCCTTCCCCACCGCGATCCACCCTGCAGAGTTTCTCCAAAATTCTCTTCTCCTTTGGAAGGACGTTTCAAGAAGGGAATTTTCTTGCATCAAATTAGGTAAACGCTGGTAGGAGGGGGAAAAAAACCCAAACAGCAGGATTTCTCTGTCTACAGAAAGATGTGGTGGGAGTTCTTTTTAGAGACGGGAGCCTTTTTCTAGTGGAGCAGTTAGGATGTCAGGTCACAGCAGGGAACAGGAGCTATGGCATGTCAGCTTCGGTTGCCTCTTGAGCTTTTCATAAGCCCTGGGCGTTACTCAGTACAGGGCTGTTCCCTCTTGCTCGGGAAATGAGTGGTGGCTATAGGAGGGGAAAATAAAAGGGTGCATTTTGGTTAACCTATTATTAAATGTTACCCTCCTGAACTGTGTGGTGGTGGTGGGAATTTTTTCTTTTTTTCCTTCGATCTGGTTTGGGGTATGGAAGAAAAGGGAAATGAGGCAGGAAGGGACAGTCCTCCCATCCTCCTTTGCAGCCGCTGAAAGGACTTCTTAAAAAAAAAATATATATATATATATTTATTAAGAATTTTTCATAGAGTAAAAGACAAATCAAAGAAACAAAAAGGAGGGAAGAAGGAAGGAAGAGAAAGGGAACCCCCCCCCCTAAAGTTAAGAAATATAATGACTTCCAACCTTCTTTTCAACAGATAGTTACAATCTTATAATCCCTCCTCTGCAGCAGCTGAAAGGGCTGTTAAAATATTTGCCACTGCACAGAGCCAGAGGAACCAGACTCAGCCATGGGGCTACCGACTAGGAGAAGGGATGGCTGGTTGTCTGTCTGGGAGAAGGTGTCCCACTGGGTGTGTTTGCTGGGGTGCAACTAGCTCATTTTTGAAATAAATAAATGTTGTCCCACATCCCCCATAGTCCTGGCAACCAGGGCAAGAATTATTCAATGATATAGCAAATCTACTTGACGTAAAGCAAAAATGGCTGATCCCTGGGGTAATTCCTGCAAGTGACCAGGACTTGTCTGAAAACAATGATCAAATTGATTATTAAGGGGGTAAAAAGCTGTTGGAACATTTTTTCTGGTGAAGAACACAGCAGTAGTGCTTTACATTAGTCTGTCTTAGGAACAGGCACCAATATCAGCTGTTGTCGGTGCAGGGATATTTCCACATGGAGCGTTGTCTGCGCAATTTGCAACTTTATCTGAACCTTTAATGAACAGGCATTAAGTGCGTCTTGAGATTAAAGAAAATGTCACAATGCATTTCAGCAATCCGTGTTGGTGATCTGGATGTATTTCCACTATATGTGCTCTTCGTTGTAAATTGCAGCTATTATTATTATGGGCTGCAAACTTCCAGGGAGACACTGGATGGCAGCAAAGAGACACAGAGGACTCTAATGTCCTGCTGCCACCTAGTGGCCATCTGGAGGTTTGCAGCCCAGATGCGGTAGCCCTCTTCTGAGCCTTCATGAGTCCATCTTGAGAGGAGGAAAATGCTAATAGTAGTTTGCATGGATACCCTGGTTTTCCACTTAAGATTGCAAACAGGAAAGACAAAGGAAATCAAATGTTAAAAACCCAGCTAGAACTTTGCATTGTGACATCATGATGCCGTTTTTGTCATTCCAACACCATCGTGGTGAGCTGTGACGCACCTGAGTTTTCACATTTGGTTCATGTACCACTTGGTTTTTCATATTTGCTTGGTGTTGCCCCAGAAATGGTTTCAAAAGTAAAAGGTTGCTTGAAAATGGTCAACATAACATTGGATCGTGCAGGTTCAGACCAATCTCAACCAGCCTTTTGTTGCCTTGGGGGAAATCCCAGCATAGGAAGATGTGTTAAAATCAGACTTGTAGTTCCTCAGAGTTTTCTTCCTCTGCAAAAGAGGTTTTTCTTCTTTATCCTATTGCTGGAGATGCAGAGTAGAACTGCCACTTGGGTATTTGGGGACTTATCTCCCCATCACGCTGAAGTTTCCCCAGCAGTCCCCAGGGGGTTGGACTGTTCTCCAGTTTCCAAAAAGGATCCCCCCCCCCTTATTTAACCCTTCAGTCTCAAAATGTTTTCGAATTTTGCTTGAACCTCTTTTCAGTTGTGCCTTCGTGGAGATGCTGCTGGTGTGGTTGCAGTGTGGGGCACATCTTTCCAACACTCTGGAGCCTGCTTGACTCCACGTTTCCCAACCGAAAAAAGGCCCACGGGGAGAATCCTTGTCTGAGAGTTTCCCCTTGGGATCTCACGGCAGAATGAGAAATCAGTGAGGCTGGTGAGCCAAACTACGAAAGGCAGAACATTGCCATTGTGGGGGAGCTCATTGGTATATAAATGCAGGAACATCACATTCTACCCAGGATAGTTTCTCTGAAATGAGGTTTTTCTTGGTTGAAAGGTTGTTTCATCAACTGAATAAAAAATGATAATTGAGATAAGAACCTAGTTTGGGGGAGGGGGTGCAAAAACAAGAAAATGAAAATATCAAAAATCCTATTTCAATGTTACATAAGTATTGACAATCTATATCGTCTAAATCAGTGTTTCTCAACCTTGAGAACTTTAAGATGTGTGGACTTCAACTCCCAGAATTCCCCAGCCAGCCATGAATGAGAGCCATAGTAGAAACCCCCAAAAACACATGCAGGAGATTTTTTTCCTGCATGATCCTTCTGGTTGAAGATTGGCTCTTAGTTCCTTATCTTTGGCATGTAGTGGTAAATACAGTATTTAACTCTTGATTTTTTGCCACCGTAGACTGACACAGCTGCCCTACATTTTCTGGGTATGTGAAGGGAACAGCCATCAACTTCCCCAGTCTGCTTCCTTTTAGATTCTTTCTGTCCAGAACTTTTACGTAGGTGGCCGAAATAATTATTATACAGTACAATCTTGCAAAGACAAGTGAACACCTGATTTGCAGCAGGGAATTGCTGGTACCTTGGGTTTCCAAATATTCTGATTTGTTTTGGGGATTTTTTTTTTCTGACAGAGGCATAAAGGACAGGATTTTAAGGAATCTTGTCAACTTTTCCAGCGTTTTGTCTGTAAAACACATTTCCCTTTTCAAATTTTATGGATGAACATCATTTAGACCAATGTTTCCCAACCTTGGGAACTTTAAGTTGTGTGGACTTCAACTCCCAGAATTCCCCAGCCAGCATGGGGAATTCTGGGAGTTGAAGTCCACACATCTGAAAGTTCCCAAGGTTGAGCAACAAGGATTCAGAATATATAGATTGTCAATACTTACGTAACATTGAAATAGGATTTTTGATATTTTCATGTTCTTGTTTTTGCCACCCCCTCCTCCAAATTAGGTTCTTATCTCAATTACCATTTTTTATTCTTGAATAAAGCTCTCCTCTCCCCCTCTCTAAAAGAGCGATGTAACCATAGATATGAATTTTGCCGCCAGTCAAAGAGAGCTGGAACGATTTTATGCAAGAGTAGACTTCAGCTTAATACATGAGTGTTTGTGGAAGAAAGGAACAAAAACTGGGAGGAGGCACAGCTAAATCACACCCAGGTGAAAATCTCATGAGTTCTCTACTCAGACTTTGCTCCTTTGTCACTTTAATGATTATTCCATGATTTGATTTGATTTTATTGTTATTTTACCTAATGAATAAAAATTAAAATAAGATTATTCAGTCAGTTGATAGTGTTAGTTTACCTAAAAACTATGTCAGTGTTTTTCAAGCTTGGCAACTCTAAGATGTGTGGACTTCAACTCCCAGAATTCCCCAGCCAGCCATGCTGGCTGGGGAATTCTGGGAGTTGAAGTCCACACATCTTAGAGTTGACAAGGTTGGGAAACATTGGTTTAGAGTGATAAATCAAGAAGTGATTGCAGGTAGCTCCAGAAGGATCCGTCCAAACTCGAGTGGAGGGGTCTCAAAAAGGCAAAGGCAGTTAAATTATCATGATGTTCACAGAGACTTTTTGCTCTGATGGAAAAATTAAGTTCTCACATCCTTTTGAATGTTACAATCAGAATCCACAAGATTATCTTCTTTGCCCCCAAATATGTTGCTCATGACAGTGCTATAATTGAGGCTAACCCTCAACAACTCCTTTCAAGGGTCTAACCTCCTCTACAAGACATTCTCATGCTGGGGAATTCTGGAAGATGCCATCCACACATCTTAAAGTTGCCAAGTTGGACAAGCGCTGCTCTGTGCCAAAATCCAGTTGAGTCTGCAGATGAATTTGAACACTTTGGAGAAGTTGGTATGTTCTTCAGAAGAGGTGACACATCGTTCTTGTAATTAGAAAAAGTTCCTTGAGTCAAACTTGCCTGCTGGGAACCATATACATTCATGCAGTTTTCTTGGCAACAGGATCTATGTGGTTTGCCACTGTCTTCCTTCAGGAGGTCCATTGGCTGGAGCTCTGCTATTCAACTATGAATCAGGCCACATCATTTTTTGTTTCTCTGCCCAGACAAAGCTGGCCAGGTGCTAAGCCAGGGATTTTTGTGACAACAGAGTCTACAGGTATGTTGTAGGAAGGTCTATGTTGTTGGTCTATGGTAGACCTGATCCAGAAGGGATCTGGTAGCCCCTTCTCAGATGGTTTTCATTAAATAGTATCAGCTATTGTGAGCTATCGCGTACATCTGACAAAGTGAGCTCATGAGAACTTACATCTTTTAATACAATTCCTTAGTTTGAGAAGGGGCTACCAGACTTTTGATTCCTGAGTCCATAGTCTTCCAATCTTTCAGAAAGGATTATGAATGTGCTTGGCCTCCAGTGTGCCAAGACAATAACAGCCCTCTAGCATTGTGCTCCATTCAGTGAGCTAAGCTGTAGCTTAGCAGTAGGGCACATGGTTCACGCCAGCCAGAGATCATGTTGGGCTAAGTGAGCCAATTCAGTTTAAGACAGATTTGTATGCAATTATGAAGTTGTGCCAGGGCGTTGGTTATGACAGCCAGAATGGTCCGTATGTGGCTTTATAGAAAGCAGACAGCAGATTTGTCTGAACTGTTATTTGCCCAGAAAACATGTGGTTTTAAATAGTAGATGAACCAAGGCATGACTCCAAAAGCATTTACTTCTACACTGCGTTATTGTGTATCTTACTTTTGCTCTGAGGAGCTCAAGACAGTGGCCGTGTTCTCATGATGGTATAAGCCGCTGAAAAGGCTTCAGAAGAATCTGCACTCTGCTGTTTTATCAAGGCGCAACCAATAAACGAGACAGAGTTATCCGACGCTTAGTCTATCGTCTGAACTTGGAGCAACCAACATTTTGAATCTGCAGAAACCAAAGTTGAAACCTTTTACAAGTTTTGGATTCAAATTCTGGTTTCTTCAAATCCAAATGTGGATGACACGTTGAGCCTCAGGTAACTCTCCATCTGATGGGCAAGACAGTAGTTTCCATTGTTCACCCTATCCCGTAGCCTGGGGTGTAATACTAGGCTAGCTGTAAACTCCAGCCATTTTAGATCTACTTTGTTTATAGTTTTTAAGAAGTTACAACCTCATCCTCAAGCTAATCCTTATTCAGTTACAAAATTAGAGTAAGTAATCTTTGCTGGTCTTTAGCTCTCGGTATTTTTTTCCTCTATTTTCTTCCATCCGTTTGTCGCATCGTCTCCTTACAGTCTGTATGAGAATATTCACCTTTCTTGTGTTACCTTCAATTCTATTCTTTCATAAAGCTTGCAGAGCAAAGTTGGTCTGATCATTCAACAGTGGTATGAGGGGCTGCAAGGAGTGGGGATGAAGTGTTGAAAGCTAGAGCTCTGGTGGCTTCAAATGTAGCCCATTGACCTCAGAAGGACATACAGTCTCCTCAACTGGGTTAAGCTTCCACTTACAGCTGGAGAGGAATTTGAAGGAAAGCACCTGGCCAAGTTTGCTTGCTGGGACTTAAATTTTCCTGACTGCCCTTTGTGAAAAGGATGGATCACGTTGTTGTTTTTACAGCTCTACTTTCACTACCGTGTTGCAAAGTTTAGGACTTGTTTTCTCGTCATCGAGCTAGTTAGTTGTGTATGGATTCTTCACGCATCTTTTCCTATACAGGTAAGCAACTGGGTTCCTTCTGGATAGTTTTGGACCATAAATCCCATAATTCCCAGTCATCATGGACAGCTGTCAGTGATGGTGGGAATGAGGTTACCTTCTTCTGTTCTAAAGAAGTGATCTAGGCCAGGAACAGGGTCTTCTTCCCCATGGATTTATTCTACACCCATGAAAATAGGATGTTCCTGCTTTTCCTTATTCTCTTTGCACAATGAAGACATTTCTCTTTTCTTGCATCTCCCATTAAATATGTTTCCCCCCCTTTTCTCACCTATATAGCATCTCTAGCTCATTCAAAACGGCACCTTTTGACACGCCATCCTTTACAGATGTCAATTTCCCCTCAGCAACCCAAGCTGATTCTTGGAGATGGGGATGGATGGACAGAAGAGCCCACCAATTCTTGCATAATTGCAAACTTGTAGTGCCATGCAAGGAGATGCTGGATGCTGGAATAGAGCCCACTCTTGATTAACTCTATTAATCATGCCTCCAAATTGCTAAGAAGAAAATCAAACGTTAGCAGATAGCGCACAGATTTATTTGATGCCACTTCAAAGAATTAAAACATGACTGTTGTTAACAGTGTTTGATTTTATTATTAGTGACTCCTGCCATCTCCCTGTTAAGAAGTGGCCAACAGTATTCAGACATTGATCTAAGCAACAGATGGAGGTAACGGGTTTGGCAAAGGCATGGAGTCTATATGTGCTGCTTTTTCCATGGCTACTAAACCTAGAGATCTTTCTTCTTGATGACTTCTCCATACTATCTGCTCCCCTGCCCCCTCCCTTCAGATATTACTCAGCTTCATTGTCATGCTCACTCTCCTTCCTTCTCCCTCCCTGCGCTCTGCTCTATGGCCTGCTAATTCTCTCCCTAGCACCCATATCCCGTTGAGTGCTGTGGCAAGGATATCTGGAAGCTGGGCCTTGGTGATCACCTCCACCAAGTCCATTAAGAAGTATCATCATATAGAAAGAAGGGACCTGATACCGTTCAATGTTTGGAACTTCAGCATCCAGAAACCCCAGGCAGTATGGCCAAATGGCAAGGAATAATGGGAACCGTAGTCCCAAACCTCTGGAGGACACCAGGCGATCTCCCCCTGGCATAGGAAAGAGGAAAGAAGAAACCTAAAAGGTTCAAGAAGGTCCATGAGCTTTTTTGTAAAGAAGAACAATGAGATTTTAATGAGTGAAAGTAAATTCTTCTTCAAATCTAACTCAACTTTTAGTGACTTTGCGGACTATATACTAGAACATGTGGACAGGGAACTGAGCCAATAACTTATCTGAATTTCTCCCAGGGATTGCCTCAAGGAAAGGATTCTCCTTTAGTGCTTTGGATAAGATTGGTAGGGAGAAGTTTCCTCTTGGTGTTTTCCTTTAGGGTTTAATATAAGCATGAGAATCCAGGTAACTAAAAGAAAAGACACGACCTTCACATACATCCCTTAATAAGTGTAAGGACACCACACTTTTCCCTAGGAATTTCACCAAAATTCTCTTTCCCTTTCAAAGATGATATTATTATGGTTAGTTGTGCAGACAGCCAGATGTTTAGATTGGATTTGGCATTTTTGTCCTCCTATTGAATCCTTCCCAAGGACCTGGGATTGGCAGATGTTGCTGTCTGAAGCTGTTAAAGGCATCGTGGCAGGGCGGAAGCTGTTCCAAGTCAAGCTGCCTTTGGCAATGGACTGAGGGTGATTTTCTCGATGTCGATGGTCTTCAAGGGGTGGTCCAGATGTTTTGGGATTGCACCTAAGGCACCTATAACCCCTGGCACCATCCCCATTCTCTTCTGCCACAGTTGCTCCACTTCTTTTTGCAGATCTTCACACCTTGTGATTTTCTCCAGCCCCCCCCCCCTCTGCTATCCCCAGGCACTGCCGTGTCCACCATGCAGACTTTCCTGTCTTTCTTATCAACAGTTGTGAAGTCTGGGATGTTGTGTGGCAGGTGCCCACCTGCCCGAACTCCAAAGTCCCAGCGCACTCCAGCTTCCCCACCTTCCACCACTCTGTCTGTTTTGCAGTTCCACCAGTTCTTGCTTGCAGGCAAATGGTGTTACTTGCAGATCTTCCAATGCACCATTGTTGCTACTTGTCATGCCGTTGTTTGGAGTCAATCTGTGCAGTCTTTTTGCAGCACTAGGTGGTCCACTGTGTCTTCAGCTTCTTTGCAGAGGTGGCACTTGCTGTCTGTTGCTGTCTTCTCAATTCTGGCTTTGTATGCTTTTGTTCTTAAGGCAGGTCTTGTGCAGCCAGAATTAGCCCATCTGTCTCTTTCTTCAACTTTCCTGCTCTTAGCCATTGCCAGGTTCTGTTGCCATCTGCCCTGCCTGCTAGTTTCCCTGTGCACTGGCTGCTGCTGCTGCTGCTGCTGCTTCCTCCTCCTCCTCCTCCTCCTCCTCTTCCTCCTCCTCTTCCTCTTCCTCTTCCTCCTTCCTCGTCCTCGTCCTTGTCCTCTTCCTCTTCCTCTTCTTCTTCTTCTTCTTCCCCTCCTCCTCCTCCTCCATCATCATCATCATCATCATCATCATCATCATCATCATCATCATCATCATCATCTTATTCCACCTCTTTTTAATGTATGTATGAGTGTGTGTGTGTGTGTGTGTGTGTATAAAAGCATATTCTCCTCTATCCAAATGAATAAGAATTGGTAGGAAAACAAGATATTCCCTACTTCGCTTTTGGCACATTTTACCCAGTGTGCCATGAGGACAATCAAAGCCCAGTTTTAGCCCCTAATACGGTATCCTATGCAAGCTAGGACATCTAATCCAGAGACTATTTGTGAGCCAACAAATGTTGCCTGCAACCCACCATCTAGGAAGTATTTTAATTTGCAATATTTTCTAGGCTGGAGCAGCTGTTTAAGCATGGCTATAAGTCCAGATATCCATTTGGACCTTTTTATTTTAAAAAGCGGTATTCCTCTTTTTGACAGCAAGACAGAAGTTGCATGGTTTCTGGGCAGGCAAATTTAAAATCCATGTTATTCTTGTAGCCATGATAATGGCATGATTCATAGGGGTACATAATGCAAAGCTGGAATCTTGGGGAATGTCAGTTTGTGCTGCTCTGGGGATGGAAAGCAATTGCAAAGCGTGTGTTAGTGGCAATTGCCACCTGTGACCCAGATTTGCGACCTACCTACATTGCTCACTGCTCATGTGACAGATGTTGGGGGCACATGGGGGCCCTGCTTTGTGGGAGCAATAGTGAGATGGTCACTGTGAGATGGTAGGGATGTCATAAAGTATGCCTGATGCCTCCTAAACTAATTTGGGTTCTAGGAGATAGAAAAGGACACTGTTTTCCAAGGATGACTGAAGCATGTATTGACTGATTGATTGATTGATTGATTGGGGGCATGGCAAACGTCTCAGAAGGGACCCTCCCTAGTTTCTTGGACTGTAAAGGCAAGTGGGGAAAGATGTACTTTCAGACCTCAGAAATTCTGTTAAGGTAACCTTACAATAAAGTTAGAGCTAGTATTTCTGGGTGTGCTTCTGGTTTGGACTACCCCACAAGGCTGACACACCTCTACTTTTGGGTGCTGCACTGTTTCCAGTGGGCTTCAGGGTGAAAGTCATGATGCTGGTGGTCCCCTTTGAAGAGCTTTTTGGCTCAAGACCTGTTGGTCTTCAGGACCATCTGCTCCCAGTGGTATCTTCCCATCCAATATGGTGGCATCCTTCCTCCTTTCCTCAATCAAAGAGAGATTCAGCAGGTTATAGCATCCATCACTACAAAGAATAAGATGTCTCCAGAACAAATACATCTAACAAAATAACAAAATGAATGTGTTTCTAATATGCACAGTTCTATAACTGATGCTATCAGCTTATGTCTTGCGGGCTTTTTGAAAAAGCTGTTTATAGTAGCTTAGAGAGAGCCAGTTTGGTGTACTGGTTAAGGCATCAGGCTAGAAACCAGGGGACCGTGAGTTCTAGTCCCGCCTTAGGCACAAAGCCAGCTGGGTGACCCTGGGCCAGTCTCAGCCCTGGGAAAGAGGCAAGGGCAAACCACTTCTGAAAAACCTTGCCAAGAAAACTGCAGGGAGTTGTCCAGTCAGTCGCCAGGAGTCAACACTGATTCAAAGGCATCAAAAAAACCCAACAACCCAAAACCCTAGTTTAAGGAAAGCCAACAGCATAGAGGCAAATAGAATTCCTGGGGGGTGATTGGTCCAAAGTTCAGGCACAGCAACTGAAAAAACAATGATTGTGAGCCTTTACTCACTCACTTCATGGAAATAGGGGACCTCTAGCCAGTTGTCCTGGGATATATACATTGGTTGGGTTGAGACTGGAGAAAGTGGTTCCTGTGAGTCTCTTCTCTCATGGAACGCCACCAGCAGGGGCCACAGAGAGTTGAGCTTTGTCAATCTCTGCCCCCTTCTTTAGAGCAGCATTTCCCCTGAGATCTGGTTGGCTCCAGTCCTCTTATGGTTTGGGGAAGCCAGTATGATAAGAGTTTGGTCCCTCTTGCAGGGAGTGTTGGCCCAATTATATTTTTAGAATTCCCTGGTGCACAGAGATGTTATGATTGCATCATTGTGCTGGAGTTGTCTTTATTTTCGTTATTCTTTATTATAATTGTTTATTATTATTATTTTTCTTTTAACTCTGTTTATGGATAATTGGGTTTAAGTTGCTCAGAGTTGGCAATAACTACAGAGGGAAATCAGGCCAGTAAATCCATCCGTCAGTTCCTCAGTGTACAATGAAAAATGAACAAACGCTGTGTTGCAATGTACTGATCATGAGAATAATCTAGGAATAGAAACAAGGGAGGCAACAAAGAAAAGGGGGAAATGTGGAGGCAGGGATAAACTGGGAAGAACTTATGACACATATCTGTTACATAAAGTTGCAGCTTGATTACAATAGGGAAACTTTCCCCAACTTGATGTCTTCCAGATGTGTTAAAACTGCACCTCTTAGAATTGGCTAGGAACTGGGACATTGTTATACCAACGTCTCCAAGGGCATAAGGACATAAGGACAGCCTTGCTGGATCAGCCCAAGGCTATCTTCTCCCAGTGGCCAAAAGATATCTCTGGGGTGCTTGAAACCAGGAGATGAAGACGTACCTGTCTCCCCCCATGTTTCCTTTTTAGCTGGTATTGGAGGCAGGCTGGTCTCCACCTGGAGATAACTAAGTGTTCAATGTTAAAAAGCCTTGATAGACCTGTGTTCTGTGAATTCCTCCAGTCCCCTTTTCTATGCCGTCCACATTAGTGGCCATCAACACATCTTGTGGGAATGAATTCTTCAAGTTAATGATGCAGTTGGGCGAAGAAGATGCCATACCTGCTGTAGACATTGGGACTGGACCAGTGGCTTTGGTCTCTGGCATGATACTATGATGGGTTCTTTCTGAAGGGCTATCAATCAAACAATCAGCTAATGCCAGAACTTGGAGTGTTAATAGCCAGGCAACATGTTTCTGTGGCAGCTAAGAAGGCTGGATCATGATGATGATGGTGGTGATGATGATGATGATAATGAAGATGAATTTCCCTCAACCTGTATCCAAAGAGAAAGTGCTAATTGTTTCCATATTAAAAAAAAAATACTGTGGTCTTTGGCTATGAGGAGTGCTAAGCTGCATCTTCACATCTTCTGCTCAGCTAGTGTATTTGTCAATGAACTCAAATATCAAGGAATCCTTATCTGGTTACAACTGGGTGAAAACTGAGTGCCTGGAACTTCTCATTCTTCAGTGAAGAGGGTTGAGTGGAATAATATTCCACATCCGCCTCTCTTCAAGGGTGTGACCGTGGTGGAATGCTTAGAAGAGGGAGACCTAAAATGTTAAAGATATATGATTCAATGGTGGAGCTTTTGATAGGGCTGCAATTTGAGTTAGCAGTTTAGCTAGTAGTCTGTGTTGCTCTCACAGTCATGTTTGAAGGACTGAGAAGGAGCAACTTTGGTAAGGTTGGGGGTATCCTTAATTGGTGTTTGAAGGTGAGGGCCGCAGTGGATAGGTGTGATGGAATGGTGTTATGAAGGCCATGCTCAGGGTGATAAGCATTTCCTTAGCCCCTAGCAGGAGCGTGGGAAGTTTAAGAAGATGAGACTGGCACCACCCTAAGGAATTCATGGTGTTGTGGCTGTCTGTCTTGGGAACTTAGGTTCAATCTGGAGAGATTCTGTCTTGAGGTGGAAGCTAATAAATGCAACAGAACTGTATTGCACTGTCTCGTGGAGTTTTTTGGGCTGAACCTGACAATAGGCCAGTAATAAGAACTAGATGGACACTTGGCATATGTATAGATCAGTGTTTCTCAACCTTGGCAACTTTAAGATGTGTGGACTTTAACTCCCAGAATTCCCCAGCCAGACAGCATGAAGTCCACTCATCTTAAAGTTGCCAAGGTTGAGAAACTGGTATAGACTGTAATGGGCTGTGAAAATAACCTCCAGAGACAGGAGGAAGAGACACAGCCTAGGCAACGGTCTGATAAGGGAAATCTGAGTCCAAAGCAGGAAGGGGAGGGGAGAAAGTACCTCAGACTTGACACTCCCTAGTCCTCTGAAATGAAAAGGCAAGGGAGGGGGGAAGCCCTTTCAGATGTACAAGATTCTGTTACTGTAACTTTACAATAAAGGTAGTATTAGCATTCTTGGTTTTGGTTTCCTGATCTGGACTATCTTGAAGGACTGACCTAGCCTGGACTTGGATGGCCTCCTATTTCCATTTATTTTGGGAGAGGGAGAGTTTGTATCTAACTGAATCCCACCGATTTTTTATTTACCCTATGCTTTCAAGACGTCTCCCCACCTCCCCACTTCCCCAGTGGAAATGGATATTTCGCCCTGCAGTTAAAAGGAGCTTCAGGAGTAAAAGGAGTTTTTGAGCTGTCTGACCATGCTTTAGATGAAGCCTGCTCTCCTTTCCATCAGCAAGGGGGGGCTGATGGCAAAGATCCAGCAAGTCTGTGCTTACATAAGACAGGGAGAGCCATAAGTCTCCCTGCAGCAACCTGTGGGGGCCCCAACTGGGGAGGAAAGGTTTTCAGTCTGGAGAAAGGAAGGTACAAAGGAGTTGCAGATGAACAGAAAGCTCTGCTCATCCTTGAGAGATGCAGCAGAAGAGGCTTGGTTACTGTGACCTGATCAGGTGCTCAAACTGTCTGTTGCTATGGCAATGAAGATGAGTAGAGAAGAAGACACGCACTCACACAGCGATTTCTGAAACCACATGTCTTCCCTTGTTGTCTTAACAGGATTTGGAGGATGTTATTGGGAAGACAGGAAGACGTCTTCTCCCAAATAGAGGAGTTGGGGAAGGAATTAGGTTGGAATTCTTACAGATCTCTAATCAGACTCCACCTTACTGTAATCCAGTTGCCGGAATGTACAAAGGAGTCTGTGACCTGTGAGGTTAGTTTGGAGACCCTGAAGACCCATCTCCCCCCAAGGGATCTCATCCCTAAATAAAATAACGTGTTTTTTCCAAACCTTTGCAAAACCTCATAGGATTTTGGCAGCCTTTTGTGTGGGCTTGCAAGAGAGTTGAAATCTTGCTGTACCTCACACGAGATTTTGTCTGTTCTCACACATGCAGGGTTTCACACAAGGTTTTACAAGATCTTGGGTAAGAACTGTCAATAGCTCCCAAAGGGTGACCACATTTTAAATCTTTTTCCAGCCTAGGACTGGGAAAAGGTGGTTGATACTTAAAGTAAGGAATTCATTTGTGCTTGGTTGTTAAACATGAGGCAGTCAGTATCAGAGACACAAAGTTGGATGGTGTCCTGGGGGCAAACTACCATCTCAGGGACTCTCCCTTGATCAGTGAAGTCTCTTCCTGGGCTTACAGAGCAATAGGAAACAGGGCCGTTTAAATTTCCCATAATACTTCTGAAATCACATTTCTCTGAGACACAGTGAAGGTTGCCAAACTCCCCCTGGGGCCATTTTAATTCTTCTCAGGGCTTCAGGGAAGCACCATGTTGAGTTCTACATATAATGAAAACAGGGGCTGAGGAACTAGTGTGTGGTCTTACGTTTTATCTGTTTTTATGGATTTTTTGGTTTTGTACACCGCCCAGAACCCATTGGAGTTGGGCGGCTCTAATAAACGAGAATAAATAAATAAACTACCCACAATGGAATGTAAAGCCGGTAGTACAGGAAATGTCTAATCTGTGCCAGCTGACTGAGGAACCTGCACGCTTACGTTGTCTTGATCAATGCGCAGACAGTTGGGTTGTGTACAGTCCAAGCAATATTTATGCAAAAGCAAAAAGCCTAAAAGATTTTAGTCTCTCCAAAGCTGGTTCTTTATAGACGGAACGACTGATTTATGGATCAAGTTTTACAATTTCACACTCAGCTTTAAAACAACAACATGAAAGTAATGTAGATTGTGTGTATTTGTAAGTAGTAGGCAAAATGGTGTGCCGTTTCTGTTTTCCTGTTTGTAGGCTGCAAACAAGGTTTGTGTTCTAGTGATTCTCCCCCCTCCCCCTGGGTGATGGTAGTGGTGGTCTATGTACTGGGCAGTCCAATTTAATGCTGGTGGTAAATATTTAAAATTCTTCCTCCTCCTCTTCCTCCTTTTCCTCCCTCTCTAATCAGAAGATACTAGACTGAAGGCTGGAAGAATTACCCTCAGTCTGAATTGGCTTTGTTACGGTCCTGTACAGTCTGTGGGAGCTGATTAGGCAATGTTGTCTGACGCCAAGCCAGAGTGAGGCAATTGTTTCTTGTACTAAATCTTGCATTTCTGGGTGACAACAAAAGGGAGAAGAATGGTACACAGAAGGAGCAAGGGGTCTTCTGCTACTGCTAGTACCCCAAGCAGGCAATAGAAAAGAAGTGAAAATGGAAATCAGAAGAGGAGTTCTGTGAAAGGGCATGAAAAGGATTCAGGAAGATGGAATTGATCTTGGGTCTTTGTGTAGGCTTCTTAGAGGAATCAGGTGGTGGCAACAGAAGGCTGGACTAGACTGGTCTTTGACCTGATTCAACACAGCTATATTTATATTCTTCTGTCCTTAGAAAGCATATCACCAGATGTTGCCCACTTCTAATATGTAGTCCCTAGCATGCTATCCCTAAGGGAACAATAGCTTCCTATCCCAGTTTGTGCTCCAATTCCTAAAAACAAAGGGACTTCTCACCTAATTTGGAGGTCAACCAGGAGACCGAGTCCAGGAAGCTGCTTAGTCAAATAATCAGCATTTTACACCAGAATGCTGGATTTCAATTGGAGGTCAAAGAAAGCCCTCTACAAACAGCCCGTGATGGATAAACCTTTTTATATTGACTCTGAACAAGGTCCAGATGAATTTCACAAGTAATGCTTTCTTGGTGCTAAGCTGGGTTGGGGGATGTCAAATCCCAAGGTCCATTCTGTGTTTTCAGAGGGATGCATTTGGAGAGTTATGGCAGTCTCTGCAGAAGACCGACTCCCTCAGTTTGCATGCCTTGAATGGTGGCTGAACTGCTGTGCTGCATGATCCTCCAAGGACTGCTGGCAGTCATGGTAATTGCAAGGCCTACATCTTCATCACATGTAGGTACCATTAAAGGCAGTGAACGACAGCTCCTACCGCAGTCCCTTGGAGACTCTCAGGTTGAGGTCACAGCCTCCATAAATCATCTGCTTTTTAATCCATGAGACGGAAGTTCCAAAGGGATGTGTCCTCCTGAAAAGTCCTGCTGGATGCTCTGGAAACTGAGGAACGCTCGTTAAATGGGCTTGCCTTCCATCACAACCAAATGCAATAGAGTATGTGCTACAACTGTATTTCGTTTCATCTTGCAATTTCTCAGACTTTTCATCTGCCGTGAACGATATAAGCCTTCCTTCTTCGCTTTCTTCTCAGGGTGCTTTTAAGTTTCTCCTTGCTGGGTTTTAGAATTTACTTAATGGTTGGTGGTGTGGAGATATACCTTGTTCACGGCTCCAACTCTCCAACAGTTGCCATTTCTCTCTGGAGAGCCTCCACTGTGATTTTACGTTCACGTGGGAAGCCAAGGAGGCTACAGACTACTGGGGATGATGGAGCAACCACAACAACAAGGGATAACCTTTACACCCCCATCCACACGTACACCTTGGTCCCCTCATCACTAAATCACTGTAAAAGCAGGACCCACAAGCCATGACAATTCCACTGAATTTCTTGTTGGTTGCAATCAAGCTGACTTTTTCATCAGCATGGATGAAAACTGTTTTGTCTTGTTTTGAAATAAAAGCAAGGTAATTTTTCTGCATCAAACTGTTACTGACCTCATGAGTCAGGCTGACCTGTCTTCTGTTTTGCCATCATGATGAGTGCTCCTTTGTAAAGAAGGCATTACTCAGGCTGCTTCTGAGACTGCTTCAGGATGGACTGCTGTTACAGCAAGACAGGCACCTACTCTTAGGAAAGCGCTATGCCCCAGTCATAGTTCTGATCTCCAGGTGTGCTAAAACACCTACCTGTTTAGGGCTGTTGTTCATGGCATGCTGGAAAAATACTGTGTCTGAGGTAATCATAACTGGAGCCCGCTGCTTCTTTCGCCAACTTGCTAGACAAGTACTTTGCTTCCTCCCCCCGCTTCTACGTAGATACTCTTTTGACCTGTTCTGAAAAAGGTGATGATGCTTCAGCTGTCATGTAAACAATATTTTTTGCATTTTCCTCTCTGATGAACAAGTTATGCACATCATGAAGTAAGAGGTGTATCTTCTCCTTCTCCTTCTCCTTCTCCTTCTCCTTCTCCTTCTCCTTCTCCTTCTCCTTCTCCTTCTCCTTCTCCTTCTCCTTCTTTGTCTCCCTCTCCTTCTTTGTCTCCTCCTCCTCCTCCTCCTCCTCCTCCTCCTCCTCCTCCTCCTCCTCCTCCTCCTCCTCCTTCTCCTTCTCCTTCTCCTTCTCCTTCTCCTTCTCCTTCTCCTTCTCCTTCTCCTTCTCCTTCTCCTTCTCCTTCTCCTTCTCCTTCTCCTTCTCCTTCTTCTTCTTCTTCTTCTTCTTCTTCTTCTTCTTCTTCTTCTTCTTCTTCTTCTTCTTCTTCTTCTTCTTCCTTTTTCAAAATGCACCTGCTGAAGATAAGAAGGTCAAGGAAGTTGCTTGGATGTCACGTTGCTATGCTCTATGCAAAGAGAGATTCATGGGACATCACAGATGAAATTACATCTTTCCCAAACAGAGCGCCCCAGCCTTTGTGAAAATGTAAAAGTAGAATATTATCTATCAACTGAATTGTGAAGGCTTGCTCTGGAAAGGATGGGAGAAATACACCTATCAACAGAGTCCAGCGGAAGGAGAAGACAGGGTTTAGAGCCAAAAGAGAGGGGGTGATTAAGTATTTGGAATGTCATTTTTGCTCTAATGGGAACTTCAGGAAATGGGCTGCAAATACTCTAGAAATATTGCTTTGATCTGAGTCTTCTTTTCTTAGACTTTTATTTTACTGCCAGGACCTATTTCCCTGCGTTCATTCATTGTGGGTCAGGTTACATCACGGTGGATCATTTAGAACAGGTATAGAGTGCACGTTTTGAAAAGGTTAGGGTCATGCTGAAATTCAAAGCAAGGCTGTCTGAACCCCATCAAGAAAATGCCAGTGATGTAATTACAAACTGCCTGGCCAAGGCCCCAGTCCAGCTGTTGGGCTGGGCAAAGGAGAGGTGAAGCTGTCTTGCTTGACTTGCTATGCGGGCAGGCAAGGTGGAGATTTGGTTTCTTGATGACCTGAACAGTGTAAGGAGGACCTGAGGAGGGCATCAGGGTATCATTCCACTAATGATTCTCTAAGTGTGGGGCCATTTAAGACTCCATTAATGCACTTGGCACTCCGTTTTGTTTTCCATTGGGTGTGCACCATCTACTTGCAACCGCCCAGACAATGCATCTGTGTTTCCCATTATAGCACATGCAACCAAACAGGTTTTTAAGGCCAGCATAGGCACAGTAGCAAAGGAATATTTCTCAGAAGATTCAGAGTAAAAATGCAGGAGATGATCAGCAGAAAAAAAATGTTCCCTTTGCTGCCTGAAATGGAACCTGAAACCAGTCCAGACTTAATTAGGACCAACGTCTTAAACCAGTGTTTCTCAGCCTTGGCCACTTGAAGATGTGTGGACTTCACCTCCCAGAATTCCCTAGCCAGCCATGCTGGCTGGGGAATTCTGGGAGGTGAAGTCCACACATCTTCAAGTGGCCAAGGTTGAGAAACACTGTCTTAAACCAACCTTCCCTATCTATTTGTCAGCAAGATTTGTTGGGCTCTTGCTAGTCCACAATCAGCCATTTTTTTCCCTTTAAGCTTGATGACTAAACCAGGGATGAGCAACTCACAGCAAGGAGGCAAGTCCCACCCCCCTCCCCCATTGTGTTTTGTTAAAAAGTAAAAGTGATTGGTCAAGTTGATTGGACCTGTTGTTCTTTGAAGACAGCTAAGTCCCAAAACAACAGTCAAACAAAGTTAAATGTTCAATCCCACCTGTACTGCTGAGGGAATTGTGTCACTCTTATGCCAGATGGAGGCCTCCCAAAAGTGTGGTCAAGCCCCATCTGGTCAAAAGTCAGTGTCCATGCTTTGTAAGACAGTTTCCTCAAACCAATTCTCCAAATATTGGGGCCAGGTAAACTGGGCAGAGTGGGGAATTAATTCCAAGACAGCTGAAGGATACCAGGTTTAAATCTCTCTTCATCTGTTCCCTTGGGGTCATCTGAATGGTCTTGGGCCCTATTTTGCTTACCCTTTATCCTCTTCTGTTTGGTGCCATGATCAGGATTTCTGATATCATTGTCACACTGATGCCTATCAGCCCTTTATGGCTTTTGATGACATCAGAGTCAACTGTGAAAGAATGTCTTACTAGCATTTCTTCTCAGATCTCCTCCCACCACCTTGAGCTAAATATGAGCAAGACTGAGATTGTTGTGTTTTGGCCTGATTGTTCTTCCTATCCTCTCTTGAGTCTTCCCCCTATTTGTCTTTGGGGCTTCCAGATCGTTCCAGTTTCTGCCACCCACAGCCTTGAGGGTTTGCTCAATGTCCTGCTGACTTTTCACCTGCTTACTGTTTCTATAGCTAGGGTTGCTATTTCCACCTGATGAATATTCATAGGATGTGGGGTGGTCTTGACAGAGAAGATTGTAGTACTATTGGGGCATACCTTGATTATTTCACACCTGGATTATTGTCATAGTCTCCTGTAGGTGTTCCCCATTCCTCTCTCTGTCACCTGATCTTAGTCCAGAACAGTGCCTTCCGGAGCTTTGTTACAGGATGAATCATTAGCCAGACAGAGAGGGGTCGATAAGTTGCATTGGAGATGGAACCAGAAAGGAATTCAGGTGTAACATTATATCGAGATCCAAGAGGTTCCAAGGAAAAATATGAAGGATAGAGAATTTGGGGGACTAATTCTCTGATAAGTCTCTTGGAATCCCTATGGCCATGGAAAGGAATATTTTGATCAGATGTACCACTACTGAGCTTGACTTCGATCTGGGATGTGGGGTGACCCAGCAATGAAATGGAGGTAATCCAGCACTATTTATAAAAGAAAACCAGACTATAGACGATTACGAAGATAGTCTTGAAAAAGTATGCAGAGCCGTTAAAAAACATCAGCTTAGCCCAGAAAGAAAGGAGCAGGTATGGAAGTAACTCAAGAGTTACTGTCATGACTCTCTTAGGTATAAAGAGAAACTGTTAGACTTTCAAGATTCTGTTACTATAGCCTATATCAATAGACTTCTAGTATTTCTTGTGGTGATGGTTTCCTGACCTGGTCTACCTCAGAGGGCTGACATGGAGGAAAGAGAAGTTTGAAGTCACATCTTCCACTACATTGAGGTTCATCTGGGGATTTCCAATGCCCTTTTGTCATTTGGTCAACAACAAGAAGGGTCTTTTGGAGGGTGTATGATCTGAATGAATGAGAGAGTGAATGTGAGATACTTATATTGCTAAAATAAAGCTTTTACAGTCTACTGGTAGTCTCCTGATATTGTTGGGTGGTGTTCATTGATTTTCCTCTGGTGCTACGTAAAGTATTCCTAATTCTATAGCAGAGGGTCAGCCTCTTGTGACACATTCCATATTGTTCTCAAGTTTCAGTGCAGCTCAGAGCCCAGTTTAAGCCACTGGCGTATGTGTTTAGAGTTCTTCGGTCACAAATATCCCAGATTGTCTGCCCTACGATCTTGTTCCTTCCTTACGTCCCTCTGAGAAGGGTGTTTTTTTGGTTCCTCCTTTCAGGGTTGTGGTCTCCTTTAAGGACATATTCCCATGACTCTGGAATCAGCTCCTTCCTTTCTCTATCTCTGTGGAATATTGATGGCCTTTAAAAGGGATTTAAAGGCTGTCTCAACCTACTCTTAGCCAACAGTTGCAGTTTATTACCTATTTGAAATTATTATGGATGTGTGCATCTACTCAGACCTATCCCTAGGCATTGTTTAATTGTATTGTTGGGTTGCTTGTTTTAGCACTCCTATTTGTTTACTGAGTTTTGAGCTAATGTTATCGGATGGATTTTTAATTATTATGATTTTGGCAGTTTATTTTATACCACACTTTGGTAAAGGTGCATAATAGATGATGATGATGATGATGATGATGATGATGATGATGATGATGATGATATAATAATAAAGTCTTAGCCAGATTTGATTATCTAACATTTGTACTACTTCTCCCAAAGGACAGAAGTTCTAGCATGTTTCTCTGTCATAGGCTTGGCCTAGTCCCTCCAAAGCTATTTTATTTTGGTCTAAAATAATACCTTGTTATCTAGAAATCATCTAAAGCTTCATGGTTTTTTGATGAGCTTCTGCAGAGAGTGAAAGACAGGCTCTGGAAGAGAACATTGGTGGGAAGTTAATTTGGGCAACTTGCCCTGTTGGATTACACCATTGTGGTTTACATTGTTTACTTCTTCTGTTTTTCTTTTTTCTTTTTTCTTTAATTTTAATTTCTAATTTCTAATAGAAGTGAACATGTGTAGCTCAGGGTTGAACTGTGGAGTCCTTGGGGTTCTTGAGCTTGGTTCTTTTCTTGCAAACGTTTCATTACCCAGCTAGGTAACATCTTCAGTGAGCACTGAAGATGTTACCTAGCTGGGTAACGAAACCTTCGCAAGAAAAGAGACAAGCTCAGAGAACCCCAAGGACTCCATGGTTTTTAATTTCTGTTCCTGCTGTAAGCTGCTCAGAGGTGTTTGGGGTGGAGTAGTGTTGAAATGTCAAGTAATAAATACATATAACTAAATAAATGGTCTTCCAAAATCATTGTCATCACCATCATCATCATCTTCACCACCCTCACCGTCATCTTTTTTAAAAAAACCAAAATAAAAGTAACAATATCACTCTTTGCAATTAAATCTGGCCTATTTATCTCATGTTCATATGTGAGGCAGAAGACAACCTAAGTGGATGGGTGTATTTTTATCATGTCCTGAGCCTGAGAAACTGTTGAGAAAATCAGGAGAGAAACAAACGTAGTCCTTGGAGAAATGTGGGTTTGCACCTAAATTTATTCTGCTTTATTGTTGCTGTGGCAGCAAGTTCTGGAAATCTGGGTGAATTACTTGTTCTGATAATTTGCTGTTAAGTGGAGAGGAAGGGGAAAAATGTTTTCTGAAGACTGCAACAGCTGCAGAGGAGGAACGATACTGTGGTAGAGCAGCTGAAACACTGCTTTTGGTAAATCTGTGAGAATATTGCCCACCAACATTATGTATCACTTAATGATGCTCTACAAGAATGTAGGAAGGTGTCTTCATTTAAGTCAAACTGTTTCTCCATCCCAACTTCTATTAAGTGTGTCAGCTCCAGGGTCTCATGCAGAAGAAGTCTTTCTCATCATTTGCTACCTGGTTCTTTTCATTAGAAATGCTAGTGCTGTGAAAGGAAACTTATTGTACCTTTCTTGATGTAGAAAATGCATGGGGTGGAGTGACTAGGGTTAAATTAGGGCATGTTTGTGTGGATATGAAAATGAAACTGGATTGCTGAACATGATGAGAGGGGTAGCTGATGGAAGTAAAGCAAGTATGAGCATTTCTTTTTCTATTTACATCTACTTAGCACTGCCCAGTTGGATCTCCATGGTGGTTGCAGAAGCCCAACGCATAATCAAACTATCATAAACTACCCTCCTTTTGAATCTCTGTCATTACAAGCAAGATATAACAAGCTAATCCCCAAATAAAACAATCCTAAACAGCCAGAAAGAAGACAAAATTCTCAAAGGCAACCTGACACCATGTCTATGTTGAGCCCATACAGGTGAGATCAAGGAAGTAAGAAACTACACAGGTTTCAGTAAAGAATGTTGAATGCTATTCAGGGGTAAAGACAGAATCCTGGAACCTGCAAGAGGAATTTCCAGCCTCCTTTATAGTAAGTTCATTAAGGTGGAGCCTCTTTGAATCATCTGAAACGCTTCTTCCCAGGTTTCTGTTCACCTAGACTGAGTTTTTATGAGATAAGCTGCCAATGGACTCATCTATTGTCTCTTGATCATTTATGGCTCCTCTCCCTTCAGTGCTGGTGATACCTTATCTCAAACCAACAGATGACCTTGCTCAGTGGCTTCATGTCAATGTTGAATAATATGGGGGAGACCATGCAGTTCCCTTCATTGCAGCACCCACCAGCTTAACTGTTCCTCTGCTGTCAGCATGAACTGGAGTTGCCAACTCAAGAACTGCCATACCGGTAGTCCTCGAGTTATGACCACTTTTTCAGTGACCATTCAAAATTATGATGGTGCTGAATGAGGGGACTTACAACTGGTCTGCGAAGTTGTGGCCATCGCTGTGTTCCTGTGGTCCTGTGATTGTAGTCTGGATGCTGGGCGCTCAGCTCACGATTACGGCATTGCAGTGAGCCGCAGTCACACGAGTCAAAGGGAAAGCAGGCAGAGAAGGTCGGAAGTTGCTCTCATAAGTCGCTCCTGCCACTTTTTCTCCTGAGGAGCCCCATTATCTCTCTGCAGCCTCCACTGGCCCGCCCACTTTCAGAAGTGCCCACCTGTGGCCCCTCTGGCCTGCCTGTGCTCAGAAGCACCTGCCTGCACTTTCAGACTTGCAAGATTGTGTAATGTTACATGGGATGACCTTGGGAAATGAGGAAGAGGCACAGACTGGACAACCATCATGTAAAAGATCTCAGTCCATACATGGAGAGAGGGTGTAGGAAATGTTTCAGAAAGGACCCTCCCTAGTTTTCTGGAGAGTAAAAGGAGAGGAGGGGAGAAATACCTTCAGACCTGCACTATTCTGTTAATGTGACCTTACAATAAAGACGGAGCTAGTATTCATTGGCATGCTTCTTATCTGGACTACCTCTAAGGGCTGATAGATTGATGTCAACATTTAAAGGTAGTCCAGACAAATACCACCAGCCGTGAGTAGTAACACTACCTTTATTGTAAGGTTATAGTGACAGAGTCTTGCAAGTCTGAGAGTACCCCCCCTCCTCGCCTTTACACTCCAAGAAACTAGGGAGGGTCCCTTCTGAGGCTTGCCAGGCCCCCATTCCTTCTGCAGACTCAGATGACTTATCTGACTATTGCCTAATCTGTGGCTCTTCCTCCTGTTTCTTAAGGACATTCTCACAGACCATTACATCGACAGTCCATTCAAGAGTTTGCTCCAAGTGAATATGCCCTTTTGGTTCCAACCTCTGTTGACTATGGCACTCCCATGGGACCTCCATCTTGATTCTTCAGACCCAGTGCTTTGTTCTCTCTCTGTTCCCAGCACTCATGTCCTTCCACCATCCCAGATGCCCAACTTGTAATGGCAGCTGCCATGCTGGTAGTTCATCCTCTGCAGCTACAACAATGAGAAAAACAGGGGTCTTCACTGCTGTCCCTCTTCCACCACTTTTGTTACTGTGCATGATGAACTGTCCAGACTCACATCCACTGTTGCCTTCTGCAACTTGAGACTTTGGAAACTCTACTATCCCTCTCCTTTTCCCTGACGTTCCCCTCCAATCTAATCCATCCACATCCAGTCTTTCCTGATCACAGTACCCTACTTCTCTACACAGACATACACCTCTTAAACCCTTTTACCCCCATTGCAATATTAAAAGGTATTGTCCACACCACTTCCCACTGCAAAAGAAACCCCCACGCCAAGCTTAGTGGTGGCCTGGTATGTTGGGCATCTTGTTAAAAAATCAAAATAAATGAAATAATGAATTGCTCAATACTGAGTAGGGAGTGAGATTAGGAGATGTGATACTGCTTGGTTATTTAGCGTGTTTATGAGTAATGTGTTGAGGACATATGTCCTTTTATATGGAGATGATGCTGTTATTGGCTGAGAACTTGAATAATTTGCAGTGAATTGGATAGATTGTATGGACTGTGGCTCAGAAAATTAGTACATCAAAGATCAGACTAATTGTATGTCATAGGGAAAATTGAGGGAAAAATTGCAAGTTGTACATAAGTGCTGAAATACGAGAGTAAGTAGATTAATGTGTGTACCTTAGTAGAATGCTTACTAATGATGGGGGAATATATGGAGAAATTTTGTGACATGTGATCCTGACAGAAGAGTAGCTGGTAGTACATGGTCTGTTGTGAGGGATGAATGTTGAAATAAGTGAAAATAGCTATGTATAAGAGATTGCTCCTGCCCATTTTGTTCTATGGAAAAGAGAGTTGGATGTGTCAGAAGAAACTTAAAAGTGAATTGAATGCGGTGGGAATGAGGTTACTGAGAACTGTGGGTAGTAAAAGAAGAATAGATGAGGTCAGAAAGGAATGGGTGTGGGTTGAATACAAAAAGGAAGGATCAATTGGGAACGGCGATTTGATCATATAGAGAAAATGAATGAAGATAAAATAAAAAACAAAGTATGAAGGAAGAATGAATGGGTGGAGAGGAACCGGAAGACCAAGAAAATCATGAGTGGTTGGAGCTGATGAGATCTTCAGAAAGAAAGAAGTGAAAAGTTTAACAGATAATAGGCAGTGTGTAAAGTGGTGTCTGATCACGGTGGAAGGAAGGACAGTTTGCAGGGATAGAAAGTTATGGAGAAGTAGGATGAATGGTGTTTAGCTATGTTTCTCACGCCTTTAATTCTTTTATTACTTCTCTCTCATTTTCTCTGCTTTGTGGATGACTGCTTACCTGAAAAGGAATAGGGCAATGGATATAAATGTACAGGTGTAAAGAAATGGGAAAGACTGAACCTGATACTATTACTAGGCCTTACTTATTGATTTATGTTCATTGTTATGTTCATTGTCCTGCTTCTGCAGCCTCCCTATCTTCTCACTCTTCCATATATTCCCAAGGGAAAACATGCGAAGGGGACATCTCCCACAGGGCTTCTGCAGATCAGGAGGTGAAGAAGCTAGAGAGGATGGAAAGAGACATCCTACCTTCTACCAGCTTACAACAACAAGGCTAAAAAATGAAAAAAATATATCCTAAATCTCTTGAGAATGAGGTCAAAAACATATCCACAAGATCCTGCAGATATAGAAAAATGTTTTGGATCTCAATTTCCTCAAAGCCATCTGAATCTTGCTTCCTGCTGAGATTCCCAGTTTCATTTCACCTTCCTCTTGTAGCATCAGCGATGTTTACTTTCTTCTGGTTGATGGGGATAAACACACCAAACTTTTGCAGGACATCTCTAGATGAGGCGAAGCAGTGAGGTCCAAACAATTGCCATATCCTGCCATGGTGATAATTTGCTTTAAGTAATGCCCATGAATTTGCGATATTCTGAGTCAATTCGGCCCGTGAGACTCTATAATTATCTGATGATTGCATGTTTCAAGTTCTGCGCCGGCTCTTAACTGTCTGGCCTTCACAGTGTGTGTCATTCGCTGAGCATTTACGTCCGTGATTAAACGTCTGTGGCTTGTTTGGTGATGACCTGTGGTTTTGAGCAAATAAATCCAACCAAGTGTCTTCTGTGAGGCACTCACACAAAGATCATCCCCAAAGACTTGTGACAAAAAATTGAACAAAGCTTGCCACAAGCGAGGAAGTAGAGAAGCATCAACTGCTTGGCCCCACTTGGCCACAGGAGCACCTAAACCAGTGTTGTCCAAACTTGGCCACTTTAAGATGAGTGGACTTCAACTTCCAGAATTCCCCAGCCAGCATGGCTGGCTGGGGAATTCTGGAAGTTGAAGTCCACTCATCTTAAAGTGGCCAAGTTTGGACAACACTGACCTAAACAATCCACGAATCTTCTGTTTGTTGGTATTATGTGGTACCAGGGAGAGAAATTCACCAGCATTTTTTCCCCCCAGGCCTTATTCAAGAAGTGGGTTTCTATTGAGCCAAAACAACTTACTCCCAGGTTAATGGGTGTTGAATGGAAATCAGATCTAAGCAAGATACATTTTTTGGCTTTTTCTCCCTACTAGTTCTCATTAGTTTGGGTAGAGGAGAATTTGGCTTTGAATTTTTTTTTCCCAAAGAAGAAGAGAATTTGGGTGAAAATCACACATGTATAGTGTGGCACCCCTGCACTAACGGAGTGATGGTGCAAAGATCTTGTTTTCCATAGTACACTTGTCTTTCTCATCTGACTGACTTATCCAAATGGATTTTTCAGCAGTGCTGCTATTATCACTGCTGAAGGGGATTCCTACTGTTTAGAAACGCTGGAAATTTTAATGTTCCCCTGGATATATTGGGAAAAATTTCCACACAATTAGCTTACTCTCACATTTGGGGAAGCGTTTCAAAAGCTCCTTTGAACCTAACTCAGGAACTCAGCTTGACTCAGAAATCCTGGCTTGCTTCTCTTTGATCAAGCCAGAATGCAAAGCTCAGAATAAACTCTGGTTTATGATTCTGTCTGGCCGAATTGGGAAAGAAATCATGGATGGAGAGTTTCTGGTTCTTTAGCTACTCTCCCTAGTAGGAGAAGCCAAGCAGGACATATTAAAGAGCCTAACTCAACATGGAAGTTATGTTAAGTTTGGTTGCTGAGGGATTTTTCCTCCATAACCTCTTGTCCACGTACCATGCAAGACACGATAGAAATGGTCTCTGCATGCATTGCCCGTCCATCTCACGTGGCATGGAGAACACTGAGAAATGCACAGTGATATTGTCAGCCCTGCAGATACACAGGCTTAAGCTATAATGAAGCCCCATTTTGAAAGATCAGGATGACTGAGAACCCTAAACTCCTTTGTTGCATACGCTTTTCAGAGAGGGCAACACCCTCTGTTTGCCCATACTACAGGCAGTACCGCTTCATAACAGGATTTAAAGTGAGAGAGGGGAGAGCGGATTTGGCCGTTGTTGCATTGTTGATACCGATGTTGTGGGCTGCGTATTCAGCCTTTCTGCTGATAGCGTTTAAACCATCGGCATAGAAGGAATTAAGGGACTTTTTTGGCTAACACAAAGTTGAATTGCAGCCACGCCATCCAATCATGCTGGCCTTTCTTGTCAAAAGAGTATTGCAGATAGCCTTATCAGGACTGATTGCAATCAACTTTTTTAAGCTTGAGTACGTGAAGCTACGTGAAGCTGAGCAAAACACATCTTTTCTCCTTGATTTTGTCTTTCACTCCACCTTCTAGTACAGTGTTTCTCAACCTTGGCAGCTTGAAGATGTGTGGACTTCAACTCCCAGAATTCCCCAGCCAGCATGGCTGGCTGGGGAATTCTGGGAGTTGAAGTCCACATATCTTCAAGCTGCCAAGGTTGAGAAACACTGCTCTAGTAACTACCCTGTGATGAATTTTAGATTATAAAATTCTGTACCTTAAAAAGTCTTTAAACACTATGAAGGTACTATATAAATCTAAATGGTAACAATGGTAGTATAACGTTAAATTGTTGGACCATGTTCCCGTGTTATAGAGAAGAAAGTGAGTGTGGGGTAGTAGTTAAGAAAGTGTTTCTCAACATGGGTCAACTCCAGATATGCAAGCTTCAGGTTCAGTGGCCATATCTCCTAGTAATTCTGTATTCAGACTGGACAAGACTGGATTAAATGCAAGATCATTCTTGGCTACAAAAGCTAGGAGAGTAATGTTCTCATCCTGGTTTATTTACCTCCCAAGATTTTTGTCTTGGACAACAATTGGAGGAGAAGTGCATGTATGCTACCATGAGATCCTGGTGGAGTATAAAACTAATGAACAAATTCATAGAAAAATTTAAAAGGTGGGTCCACCCACAACATGGCACCAGGCAGAGTGCCCAGTTCAGAATGCCAGCCGTGCTGTTTTCTGAAACACTCCGTATTTTCCATTTTTCCTTCTGAGCATACACATTTTCTTTGGTCCAGTTCTTTGGATGTTCTGCAATGTAGTTGCCTTTCTTTCTCTGCAAATTCTAACCCCCCCCCCCCCAATGATCTAACTTGGTACTACTTACTTCTTATGATCAGGTGGTGCTGCAGAGGGACCTGTTGTCATATTTTGAATTTGCTATTCATTCTTATGATTAGTAAGCCCTTTCTGCTTTTCATGTTGTGGCCATGGATGTAGTGTAGACTTTGCACGCTTAGATATGCTGTTGCAAGGGAAAACTATCGCCTCTGACTCCAAACCAACCTCGAGTGAATTGTTAATGTGACAAACATCTTATTGAGTAAATCGGGAAAGATTAAGAGTTCAGGGTTTTACTGCCTTGCTAAATATATCTTAAGGTAGTTGGAATGCCAAATTTATTTTTGGTGACTTTTCACTTGTTCTAGCAGATTTGTACTGCAAAATTCCACCTGACTACGAGAGGCAAAGTACTGTGTAGAAGTTTAACTTTTTGCCACCACAAAGGGATCACCTGGAATTTTGCAGTTTACACTTGAGCTTGAGTTTAAATTCAAATTTTCTATGTATTTGTTCATTAGTTTTATACTCCACCAGGATCTCATGGTAGCATATGTACACTTCTCCTCCAATTATTCTCCATGACCAAACACTCTGAGATGCAGAATTGTATTGCACAGAACTGCTCTTGGAAAAGATGAGGTTGTAGCAATGGCTTAGCCTTTTAGCTAATATTAAGAGCTTAAGAGCAAGGTTGGTATACATGTTGGCCCACATGTAAATCTAAATTATTTTGAAAGTGGGAAAGTCAATTAAAGGTCACAGTTTATGTGTAAGGAAGAGTTGGTTGAATGTTACATGAAATATCAGAAGACACGGAAAATTAAACAGAGGCAGAATTCAAATGCAGAATATTTATTTACTTTAAAAAAAAATCAGTTTATACCCACCTTTCCACTTAGTGGTGCTTGAGATGGCTAACGAGCAATTTAAATAAATCATTAAAAACCTAAAGCTGAACACCATCTCAGAACATTTATGAAGACACCAGAGGCCTACCTGATTTAAAAATATTATTTTCTGTTAGTGTAAGGATAGCAAAGTCCAAACCCATGAATAAAATAAGCCCAGTGGGACCACAGAAGTGGTCAAAAACAATTCTCACCTCCAGAAGGAAGGGAATATGGTTGGGAAAATGTGTGGCAATAATCATTTTAAGGGAACTGAGGATTTCTCAATATACTGTCTTCCAAAACTGGGAGGCTAAATTGATTGATTTGATTTATACGTACTTGGAGTACTGTGTCCAGTTCTGGTTGCCACAATTCAAGACGGATGCCAGGAAATTGGAAAAAGCGCAGAGAAGAGCAACAAAGATGGTGAGGGGCTTGGAGGCTAAATCCTATGAAGAATCGGGTATTTTTAGTTTATACAACCAGCTTTGTCTTGTGGTTAAGATACGGGACTAAAACTGGGGAAGCCTAAGTTAGTCCTGCCTTAGACACAAAGCCAGCTGGGTGAATTTAAGCTACTTTCTCTCAGCCCTTGGAAGAAGGCAGTAAAAAACCTGTACAGATTTGTTCATGTGGCCACCAGAAGCCAAGACTGACATGAAGACCCACACCCCTTCCAATGTTTAGCCTAAGGAAGAAAACGCTAAAGGGAGACATGATAGTAGTGTTCCAATACTTGAAGAGCTGTCATAGGGAAGAGGGTAAAGGTGTGGATTTATTCTCCGCTGCACCCAGGGGTAGGTGGATACCAATGATGAAAGCTTTGCAGAGAGAGATCCAAACTCAAAATAAGGAGGAATTTCTTGACTGTGGGAACTGTTGAAGAGGGAAACAGCCTGTCTCCTGGAGTCAGGGATGTTCTATCACTGGAGGTTTTCAAGCAAAAGTTGGTCAGCCATTTGTCTGGGATGATTTGAGGATTTCTACTCTGACCACAGTGGTCCCTTCCAACCCTATGAGACTATAAGCCATCCAGGATTTGTTGGAGTGGGTAGCTATAATAAATCGGAAGGAAGGAAGGAAGGAAGGAAGGAAGGAAGGAAGGAAGGAAGGAAGGAAGGAAGGAAGGAAGGAAGGAAGGAAGGAAGGAAGGAAGGAAGGAAGGAAGGAGATTCTATGAGACCCTGCCTTTCTGTTCACTTGAATTCTCAAGGCAGCTAAAACAACCATCAAAATACAGAATGTACACCTTAAAAAGCAGTACTAAATTACTCCTGTCACTGAAAGGTCCGGTGAAAGGTATGCATCTTGGTTTCTTTTCTAAAGGGAGAGGAAGTGTAACCTGAGTGGATGTATTTTCGGGCTTGAGAATGACCCAGGAGAAGGCCTTCTCTTAGTTGTCTAATAAATAGATCTCCTGCATCATGGCCTTTTTGGAAGGGCTTCTTCTGCTGACTTTAACATCTGGAAAGCTTTATAAGTGGTGATGGCTAGGACTGTAGGACATACTTGGAAGATGTGTCTGCTGTCATAGATCATCCCTGTCTTGGTTCTGTCTCAGCTGGCATTCCTGTTCCCATGGTGCTTAACCAGATGCCCCTGGAAAATGCACAAGCACACCAACAATATCTGGAAAAAACACCTTTCCAGCCACCTCTGTATCATCTAACATTCCTCCTTCTAACAATGGATATTCAATTTAGCTTTCTTGGCTAGGTTCACACATTAGCTTAACGCTAAGTTTGGATTAATAAAACAGAGTTGCCATGTTCACAGAGCATGCTCTAGTCAAGCTAATACATCATAATATGGTGCAATGTGATGTCCAGCTTCACACACTGACAACAAACTACCTAACCCCATTTTAGCCTGGTCTAGCATGTTGGAGTAATCCATATGCATTAGCTCACAGCTTGGTTGCTCTTTTCTCAGCATTGGCATCAACATGTTGGGAGGATATGACTGAAAACCTTTCTGCCTTGATTTTGTAGCAAAGCATGGTGCTTTGTTGGAGGGGGTGCCTGAAACATAGCTGAGAACTCAAATAAAACATCATGCTGAATTCAAGCTGGAGAAAACAATGACACCATCAGCTATTTGGGTCAGGACCCATTAATAGAAGTCTTTGTAGGCCAAAGTCTCTCGGGAGGGATAGTTTAGCAAACTGACTTTTGTTTACAAATGGATGGTGTGAGTAACCCATATACTTGCTTTGTTCCCTGGAACTGCTAAAGCATTTCAGAGCCAGCCAAACATTTGATTGCATCATCACGAGTTCATCCTTATTCCCTTGACGGGCCAAGAATTTACATGCAGAAACGAGATCCGTTTAAAAGCGCTGGAGGACGTACAGTTGCCTTCAAGCCAAGGAAAAACTTCCACCCTCATCATCCGGTTTATTTTTAAAGCTCCCAGCAGTTCCTTTAGTGAAGAGGCTTCTAGTACATGCTGCCATGACATGTCATGGACTGGGACGTCATTGCAGAAATCATGCAAATTTTGCCATTTGCCTCAGCGGTATCAGGTGCACAATGATGTCATAATGCTTGTGAGGACACTGGCACCTGAGTTTGCCGATCCATACCTATGCCTCTCTTGATGCCCTCAGGCTGCGCGGGACACTGGGATTTATTTATTTATTTATTTATTTATTTGTTTGTTTATTTATTTATTTATTTATTTGATTCTTTCCAGTAAAAGGAATTAAATTGGAAGTTAACATGCTGAAAACCAAAGCACCAAGTTTTATTTCCAAGAATGCTTCTGGGCTCCCATATATCCAGAAGTCTTGTTATAAAGAAAAAATGATAGCCTAGATCTTTGTTTGGAGGCACACCCACCTGCCCAAGCTGAGGTGGCCAAGAACATCTGGATAGATAAGAAGCTGGTTGGAAACCAGTTTGCTCCCTGGATCACAGTTCCATTGAACCTGACTTCACCTAGCCTAGCAGTAATTTTGTGAGAGCACCTATAGTTTGATCTTAGCATTTCAAGTGTACTTGCCAACCCAGATTGGGATCCTTGACATATACGGGTCCCTGCAAGGAGACCTCACAGAGTCTGGAACTCTTGAAACAGCTTTGAGAAAGCTATGACCGTTATTGCTAGAGGAGCCTTAATGGAAAAAGAATGCAGAGAACCAAAGTTCAGAAGCAGCCAAGGGGAAACAGCTGCCCCAATCCATGACTTAACATCTGGTCATCTAATAAAGGCATCATGGATGGATTCCCCTCCTGCTTCTTTGTGGAAAAAGGACAGTGCAAGAGATAAACACATTTGATTTTCTGTGCTGGATGTGGGCAGTCTATGGGCTAAGGCTGCGTGAAAGACCACCAGCCCCTTCCTTTCTTTTGCAGCTCTCTGAACCCCCAAGATCATGCTGATGGAACTTAGCAAACCATCAATTTGAAGCAACACAATTTCTCACTTATTTCTTTAAAAATAAACACTGAGATGGCTGTATGAAGCTTCCAATAGATTTCTGGCTGAAAATTCCCACCCCTTTCTATCCTGTAGCCTCCCCTGAGTCATCCTCCACCCCTGTGAATTTTTGTATTTTTAAAATTCAGCCTCCAGTCTACCCTTCTTTACATCGTCAGTTTTGTAGCATTTACTCTGCACCATGTGAAATTGTACGATTTTGTTTTGAGCAGTGGCAAAGGAACATCCATGAGAGTAAGAGGATTTCTTACTGTTTTATAAAAAAGAGGGAAACGGGGGAAAAATGACCCAGATCTACATAGAATTATGCTTGTGTTAATTGATGCATTATAGATGCAACTTTGGAAGCAATTAATCTAAATAGAAATACAGTACACCACATTATGGCATGGAAAACTGTGCCCTGGGGATCTGTGTCTGTGATACAATCTGCTGCCTCTTTGGCGATAGGACCTTTCCTTTCTTGTAGAGTTTTTAAAATAAACTTTGAACCAAGCTCAGCCTGAGCTCCCATGTCATGCTAAACCATGGTGCTGCTTGATTGGCACAGTGTGTGGTGTGAGTCTACTCAACTGGGGTTGAGCAAATCAGAATTTAGGACAATGCATGAAATTTGGTCTAGGGTTGGAGATGCCTTCAAAGAGAGGATGCCTTCCAGTAGAGAACTGTGCTTTATAAAGTAGGTCATGTGGCCTCCACAGGTAAAGGTTTGATGATCTTTTCATGCTAGTACTAAAGTTCTCAGTAGAAGAATGCTCCTTGAGGGAGGGGACTTGGAATAGTTTTTACAGGTGGATGAAAAATCCATGAAAACTAATAAGATTATCCTGGTCTTCCCCCGTAGTCCAGGTTATATAAATCCCTTTAAGGATCACAAAGCAATGGATTATTGCCTGTAATCAAAATGACTTAACACTGAAGCCACAACTGCAACGTAAAAATACTGGCCACCGTATATCAGAATGGATGTTGTAGAGTTAAGAAAGGTACAGAAACCACCTACATTTCCAAGGGATTGAAGACCAATTCTGCTACAAGGAAAGGTTAAGAGTAAGGGTCATGATGGAGGGCATGAAAGTAGTATTTACAGTGGAGAATGTGGACAGAGAGACCTTTTTTCTCCTTATCTCATTCAACTTTAGCATACCTTGAAAAGGATGAATAAAAGCTCATGGAGGAAAAGGTATCAGCAGTTACTCATCACAGTAATGCTGCCTTGCTTATGTTATCGGAAGTTGTATATTTACCAACACCTGTTGCTAGGAAACATGAATGATGGGGTGCAGTTCCCATCCTGTCCTTGCTAGTTGGCTTTCCAGAAGCATCTAGTTTCCCATAATGAAAAACAAGATAATGGACTACTTTGTGCTTTATTCCGATCTTCTTATACTTCCACAGAGTACACTGATCGTTATGTAAATATTGCAACTTGGGTAAGCCAAGTAGTTGCCACTTTTCAGGATCCAGATTTTTCAAAACTTCCTCAAGGCCTGTCATTTCATGGCATGATGAGGTCAGATTTAGATACCTGGAATTGTGGTTGGGCTGGAAGGTCTCCTTCAAGGGGGCTACTTCAAGGAACACATGGGCAATTGAGAGGAAGTTCATCAGTACCCCAAGGAAATTGTGTTTCAAGTCTACACAGGACAGGGGGAAAGGAAGGTGTAAGGAGCAAGGTTTTTGTTGATGGGATAGATGTCTCCCTCCCCATAGATCCGTTTAAGCAGCACGGGGTGATGCATTTGCACTAGAAGAGAAGAATGTCCATTTCTGTGAACAAATAAATGTTAACTTTTGGTCTTTTTCAGATCAGTTTGAAAAGATTCTGTTGTTGCTAAATAGTTTTATTGCAGTCAGTTTTCCCCAATTCCTCCTCCTCTCATTTCTACCAAGTGATTGCATTATCCTAAGGATTCAACTGCTGATCTGCAGATTGTTTTGGTCCAGTGTCCATCTCATGAGCAGTTAGGGCCAGCTTGCTCTATTCGGTGGCCGAGGTACAAGATTTCCGCTGCTTTCTTATGGCACTGAGGACGGGGTGCAGCCTAAATAGCCCAGGCAGAAAGACAGCAGCAGACAGGGCCGAAGTCCTCCTTTAGGCAACTAGCTACACAACATTTCAATGTGACTTTCTGCAGTGTTTGTTTAGTGCTCTCTGGGCTGTGCTCAGCTTCTGTAGCCCAGGAGCAGCTGGTGACACCTGCCAACTTCATGCTGCATTTAACTTTACTATGGCTTTTTAGCTTCCTTTAATTAAAAAAGATCTCCCCATGTGCCATAGCTTCAAGTGTCAAGTTGGTTGCTCCTAGCAGCTTGTGGGTTGGGGGCATGGAACTGGTTTCAAGTTGAAGGCCTCAACTTAAATTTGGAAAACCACGCTGGTAGCTGCAGTCCAAAAAGCGAACGAGAGCAGACTAGGCATGGAATGTTATCCACTAAAATTAAAAGCAAGTTAATAAAACACCCTTGATATGGTTATGGTCCAAATGTTTCATCATGTTTCCCTTGCATCGTGTTATAAGCTGCAACTTGAGGACATCTTCGGGCCAGACTCTGGGAAGCTCAACATTTCAAGGACAGCCTTTGAATTCCAGGTTGTGCATCTTTGCTGAAGACCAACTCTTTGAAACTGGGATAAAGCAGAATCCTCAACCGGTCTTTTAATGATACGTCCACCCCTACCCACTTTTAACCCGAACTAAAAGGGAACATTTTTTTCTATTTTTCCAAATTCCCAAAAGTCTTCTGTCTTTAGGAATGAATCTTCCCTTGGTCTCCCTCATTCTCAGGGTCTTTTTTGCAAGACAATGGAGGGTGTCATTTTTTTTAACCCTTTCTATTCCAAGCTTCTGTATCATCCTACAACCTCTCTGGTTGCCTGTTTTTGTTCTGAAAATATGCCTGGAAGAAGTGTCTTCCTATGGTCTTCTCTTGAGATTTCATATAAAAAGGGGCAGTGGGGACAATGCAGACCAATGGAGATGTGATGATCCAGTAAAAGAGCACATTCACATATACCACTCAGTCACCTTGTTCTTAAGATAAACCCAAGAATGCGCGCACTATGCATGGAAAGTTCAACAACAACAACATTAATCCCCTTTGATTTATTCTGAAATGGAAAGTCCTTTAGAAAATAGGCATTTTTTTTAAAATGCGAAAGGAATGCTGGACGTGGAGGTGTTCTGTTTTGCACTGGGCTGCCTACTCTGTATTTTGGTTTGGGTTTATAAATGCTATTTTCTGTAGGTGGTTAGTGTTATGTGCGAATCTGAATTGGGGGTGGGTTGAACATGTGATTAGGATACTGGCTTATCAGGGTAGATAATGGGCCTTTTGGAATGGAGTTGTCACATCACTGAGGATGATTCCTGCTGGAGTGCTGTGCATTATTTACTTTGTCTGTCTTCCAAGATGTCCCCTACTGTCATGGACTTTCTACCAGTTCTGTGTTGCATCAAACAATTCCCCCACTGGGGGATGATTTTAGGCAATCTCACCAGAGATGTTTCCTTTGTGCCTCTCTCCATAACAACTCTCTCCTGCTAGCACTCACGTGTTGGGTTGGGGAGTGAGCCATCTACATCCAAGGTTCTTGGCCCAGGCATGAAGCATTGCTACAGTCAGTGAACTTGAGTGCCTCACAATTTCAGCACTTCACCCTCCAAGCTTTCTTCCAAGGCTGTCCCCATGGCCAAACTGGCCAGATTAAGTTGGAGACGTCTATGGTAATCTGGTATACAGTCAGACAAGGTGGTATCCCTCTTCTGCACCTTACGTTACAGATTTGGCAATAGTGCATCCATTACTCCATCCCCTCTTGGCAATCCTTATATTTGGAAGCGGCAACATCCGCACTGATCGGATAAGCCATACAGAACGGAAGCCCACAAATGGGAGGCGCATCCATTGGCAATCACATCAAGTCCCAGGGAGTCAACCTCAAAATCAGTTTGTTGGCATCACTGGACAACAGGTAACATCAAACCTTTTGCAGCGGGAGCAGGTGGACCCTCTGTCTTTCGGAAATGATCTCTTTTCTTTCTTCTTGGAATGGATCCTTTGTTCACATGTTTCCACCGATCCACAACATCAAGGACATCATTGGCAAGCTTCCTCCAGGGCATTTCCCTCCCAGAGTTATGCTTGGTAGCACATGGACTTAATTCTTCACATCTCTGGACCTATGCTCCCAGAAAGATGCACGTTATGGAAGCATGTCTTCTCTTTAACCACCCAGACTCTCCTCCAGGTAGAAAGCTTGCTGTTTACCCCATATGGGAATCTGAGACTACGATGGAGAAGGGCTCATTGCTTACCTACAACTGCAGTTCTTGGAATGGTTGTTTGTGAATTTACACACCTCACCTCCTGCTCCTCTTGGTTTCAGGCTACCTCTTTCTTCATTCAGATCTCCTCTGCTGGACCCAGTACAGGGGTGGGGGAGCAAGACTCATCTGAAACGATTCTCTAAGCTGTAGAAAGTTCTGAGTGGGGTTATGTGCTTTCACCTGTATGAATTCACAGGTAACTACTGAAAGAATTGCATGAAGATAAGTAACCAGTACTTACTCATATTCTTGAATTGGGCACTTTGCTTTCATAAATTCCCTTATCTCTTCATTACCACCTGTTGGTTAATTATTTTCAGATTTTCAAATTACTGCAGCCTTCGGTTTAATTAAAATCCAGTTGAGATTCATTTAACGTGCTTGCAAAAGGGCTACGTTGCAAGCTGTCATTTGCAATGGCTGGGTCAGTGTCACATTGCAGGTAAGTAAAAACCTTATGTTGTAGAGAAAAAAAGACTGAGAACATAATCCAGCAAGGTTGTTACGATAGTGACTCAATATTTTCCCCAACCAGGAAAAATACCCTCAAGATTCAGCATCTATGAATGGTTCTCTAGCCAATGCGAAGCAGTTGCATTTCTTATAATGCCCCCGATGCAATGCTGTTGTGAGGCACTTTGGGAAGTTAAGATGGCAGCTAAATCCAGCTTTGTGGTATCTTAAAACTTTTGTCTGTTGCTACAAGCTACTTGTGGCCCAAGGTCACCTAATTGTAAGTGTAATGGGGCAGAAGGGAAGATGATTAAATACACAAGGAGTGATCATATGAACAGCATTTAGCTAATTTTATTTCAATCTAGTGTAAATTGGAATCCCATTAAAACAGTTGCTTTGTTCTGGCCTCATCCACATGGTAAAGCAAGGCCGTGGTAAATCACTCCAAGATGTACTGTGGCCTTTAGTCCAAAAAATGACTGTGAGTCCCTTGTGTAATAGCACAATCCTGTGCATGGGTAAGAAGTAACGAGCTGTAATGTTTTCTATGAAGTGCACATCCAGAATAATAAGGGTGCATCCTAAATGGATGAAACGAACTTGTTTCTGAACAGTTGCTCCTAAAAATCAAGATATCTGTCACATTAACTACATTGCATTATCTTTACAGGTCGTCCTCGTTTAGTGACCACAGTTGGTACCGGCAACTTGCTCATTAGGTGGAATGGTCACTAAGTGAAACCACAACTGTGCTTATGATCTTACTTCAGCTTTCCTTTGCTTTACAGACCTGTGAAGGTCATAAATGCGAGGGTTGGTCATAAAGTTACTTTGCATCACTGTCATAACTGCGAACGGTTGCTAAATGGGGCAGTCTCTAAATGAGGACTACCTGTACTTTTAATTAAACATCTCTAGTACCATTTCAATTAAAAAAAATTGTGTGAGGGTCAAGGAGGTTTAACTCTTCCCACCTGCCCCTTCCTTTCCACAATTTTCCACCTCCTCAATACCAGACTTTAGAAAATGGGGAATCCCTTTATGATAAAAGTTCTTTTGTATTTCAGCAAGAGGATGAAAGGAAGCAAGTTAAGGTGGCTTTGCAAGCTTGAACCCTTCCTTTTCTTGCACTTGAAGGTCCCAATCCAGGTCAGGACCCTAAGTGCTTATTGAAGCCAAGAGAATAAGGGTATTTTTTGCACTCTGTATTGTTAATGCAACATGGAATGGGCCCCTTCATTGTAAAAAAAAATCTTTTGCCAGTAGTCTCAAAGTGCTTCATTTTCTTGTACCACTGTGCTGAAAAATTCTGCATTTCTTTCCTACCTCTCACTTTTGAAGGAGAAGGGAATGGGGATGGGTGAATTGCACCAGGGCTGTGTTGAAACATGGGGATTGTTCCTATAAATCAATATGGTTTATTTGCTTGGGTTAATCACCTTCCGAGAAGTCTGCTTTCCTGGACTCTTCCCTCTCACATAAACAGCTGTTCCCCTCAGATATCCCACCTTAAAAGTTTCTTGGTTTTAAATGATATTTGTTGTCTTTTTGAATTTATGATTGTTTTTTTATTGGGGTAAGTCTTTTTGGGAAGTTTATTACCCCAAAAGATGGGATATGAATGAATGAATGAATGAATGAATGAATGAATGAATGAATGAATGAATATTCCAATGCGTATTCCCCATTGTGTGCCTGCTTACTCTCTTGCAATCTCTTCCTCTCCAATCTCTCTGCTCTCTGAGGGAGGGGGGGGGGAAACCTGGGTCAGGCCGAGGACAATGTGTACTGACTGTAATGATGATCACATGGCTGAGGGACCTTGCGAAGGTCATAAATGCACACCTTGGTCACAAAGTTATTTTTTCAGTACTGTAACTTTGAACGGTCACTGCACGAGGCAGTCGGTAAGTGAAGACTACTTGTATTCGTTCAGTTCTCCAGTTTGTAATAGTTATTGTCTTGGGTTATTAGCAGCACAGCCTCAAGACTACCTGGTAGGACATTCAAACTCCACATCTCTGGCTTGTTCCAGCTTTTCTGTTTTTTCCTCACCACAGCCCATTCATGCCTCTCCTCCCTTTTCCTCCCTTCCTTTGCTTCCCAGGAAGCTGTGAGAATTGCTGAAGATGTCCGAAAGCCTCGATACTGAAGAAAAGCCTCCTGCTCCTCCGTTGAGAATGAACAGCAACAACCGCGATTCTTCGACCCTCAACCACAGCTCCAAACCGCTTCCCATGGCTCCCGAAGAGAAGAACAGGAAAGCTCGTCTGCGTTCCATCTTCCCGGGAGGGGATAAAAGTAATGTATCAGCCCAGCCAAGGACTTCTAGCCTCTTGTTTTCTCGTGGTTGTTTTTCTGCAGGGGGGTCCATGGAGGGCGAAAAGGTCAAGAGAGCAACTGCAACTGGGTGTTTGGGACTGTGCTCCATTTTTACTTGCATTGTTCATATTTCACATGTCAAAAGGGAATGGGGGTTTGTTACTGTGGGTGCAGTGGACATCTTGATTTTTTTGAAACCCCCCCCCCCCAACATGGGCACCTCTAGCTGGACTCAAATGAATTTAAGCATCCCCTATTTATTCTAACTACTTTGAATGTATAACAAATAGCGTTTGATGTATAGCAAACCATTTATAACAAACAGCTTCATCGGTCACATCAAGCCATTGTTTGCTGAACCAAAATTTATGGAATAAGCCACAATTTGTTAGGTTGAGACCCCATATCAGGCCGTGAACTAACACTGACAAACTAGAAGGCAGCATGCTCAGCAAAGTATATAGTAGAGTGAGTTGCTTATGAACCATCAGTTTAGCTGAGCTGTTTGTCAGTTCATCCCAGAATTAAATTTGATTCTATTCTGACTGGCATAGTTATTCTGGACCTGGAAGCCTCATCACCCACTCCCAGCAGTTTTAAGCTGGTGATGGTAGGGATTTACCTGGGCTTCCTGCACATTAAAAGTTTGAGCTAGAATTCACTGAGCTGGGGTTCTTCCTGATTGGTTGGTCTGTGTATCAATCATGTCTTGTCGCTTGAGGAAGGCTATCTTCCTTGGCCCGGGAGATCCCCTTCTTCTCCTTCTCCTTCTCCTTCTCCTTCTCCTTCTCCTTCTCCTTCTCCTTCTCCTTCTCCTTCTCCTTCTCCTTCTCCTTCTCCTTCTCCTTCTCCTTCTCCTATCTGATGAGGCAAAGGGTGTGGCTGGCAGAGCTGAGATGTCATTGGAAAGGATGAGGTTGACTCTTTTTTTCCAACTTAAGCCCTCAAAACGATCTCAAGTGGGGAAAACTGGCCTAATGGGGCTGGGGGGTGGGGAACAGGGGTTGGAAAGATTTTGTAAGATGTTGAGGACTATTTCACACCTTAAGCCATCCAAGCTATGAACAATGAAGACATAAAGCCTGAGTTTTTAGGTTGGGGGTGTGGGGTGCACCTACACTGAAGTTCTAGCATGGCATAGGGGATGGACCCAATAGATAGGCTGCTGCAGTGTATGCCTTGCTCTAGGAAGCGATGCTGTTGGTCCTGATATTCTGACACTCAAATCAGGAATCAAGCTGTGGATGGCACAACCCCCAGTGCGGTTGGAAGAACTTGCCACCATTTACTTGTGAAATATCCAACCATCTTTGTGTGAGATGATCACGCTTCAGAGAAGCTACTGAATGGAAATAGTCCAAAAGATCTGTATATCTCTTGTCTCCATAGGCGTTTGGTTGGACTCACATAGTGCAGCTCACTAGGCTTTGACTTTGCATGATATGAGAACCCAGCTGTATGGTTCAGCAAATGATAGTTAAATAACTATGGCTTAATATGACGTGTGAATCCAATCTATGGCTTGTCAAGTAAAGCATGGCGAAAACGTGCCATGACATAGCAGAGGATGTGAATCAAAATTCTGAGGGTGTATTTGGAAAGTTCCTTAAAAGTGCAACAACTGGAGCATCAGCACTTTTCAGTTACTTATTTTGAGTTCCAGGATGAGGCACATGTCGTATGGAGTATCAGAATAAAATCTCTCTCTCATTCTGTGTAGGCAGTTTAATTGAATGACGTCTTTGTGTTTAAGCAGTCCAATCTTGCTCTGTCTTCACATTATAATTCTCTTCCTCTTAAGTGCAGGATGTGATGTTGGCTAAAAAAGAAAAAAGAAAAGAAATTGCCATTCCTTAGACAGTGAGGTTAAATATAGACTTTCTGATCCATCTTTAATTCTTGTATTAAATGAATTCTTCAATGAAGTCATTACTTATGCGGCCCTATTAAGAAGAGATTTTGTAAATGATGTATGCTGACTTTCCTTGCTGGCATTTCAGCCTTTATGTGACCTTGGCGGATCTATAAAGAGAAACAATAGCCATTTTCTTCTGAGAATTTTTAAAGAAATAAACATTCCTTCACATTTCTTTTCATATGGCCATTTATTCCTTCATATGTATCTCCATAATTCCTTCAGGACCTAATTTCCATCACCATGTTTAAGAGAAAAGGGAGTGTCTAAGCCAAGATTCTCAAGCTCAGCTTGACTCTTAGTGATTTCACCTTCATGTAATTTTCTAGGCAAAGATGTGGTTTCCATAATGGAGAATATGTATAGCTCAGGGCTGAGTTCTTGGGTTCTTGGTGTTCTCTGAGCTTGCTTCTCTTCCTGCAGACATTTCATTGCCAGGCTAGGTAACATCATCAGTGTGGAAGGGAGTGGACTTTGCGGGCTGCTTATATGCTCTCTCTATAAGCCATTCAAGAAAGAAAGCAACAAAAGGTCAAGGAAAAAGGAAAATAAGCCTTAAACATATCCTTTCCCATCACGCCCCAATAGCCAACACTCAGGAGCAGGAACCAGCTCCAGTTAAACAATCAACGAAGAAACAGTATCCCACCCGAAAAGCAATCAAGGAAACAGTGCCCCAGTGGAAGGTGGTAAGACAAATTACCCCATATAAACAGCCAGCAAGTTTCACTACTCTACATACTGATGATGTTACCTAGCTTGGCAATGAAACATCTGCAAGAAGAGAAACAAACTCAGAGAACACCAAGAACCCAAAGATATTGGGTTCTTCTATCTTTTTCTGGGATTTTTTTAAACTTCCCAGTCTACCTTACAACCCAGGGTTTTCCTGATATCTCCCATCCATAGACTAATCAAGTGTGATTATGCTTACTTTTTCAAGATCAGCTGAAGTTGACTAGGCAATGCCACCAGCTGTGACGCACACTTAAAAATACAGGTTATCCTATTACAGGTCATCTTTCTGCTAAACAAGGAATACAGGTGTATTATAAAGCCATAGATAAAATCGAGATATTTCATTGATAGAAATATAGAGGCAGTATCTGGATTTAAAAGAAAAGTCCTGTCATCAGGACTGCATAAAAATCAGTGGTGGGATGTTGGCTCCCTGGACAGAAGTCAGAATCAATAAGCTACATCATGCAAAGTGGAGAAAAAGAATAGGAAGTAGGGGGCAAAGAAATTAAAGGCAGGAGACATGGCAAAGAAAATGAAACCTAATCATTTGCACCAGTATTATTGACTGTGCCTCTCCACATCTTTTTCTTTGGAAGACTCCCTTGTTTCCGCCACGTCCAGATACCACTTCATCAATTGCCTTTTGTTCCTTCAACTTCTCACTTCTTTCTTTTTGAAGATCTCATCAACTCCATCCAATCATGATTTTCTTAGTCTTCCCCTTCCTCTTGACCCATTCACACATCCTTCATACTTCACCCACTTTAGTATTCAATCTGCATTCATTCACCGCTCATTTAGCAGGACTTCAAATGTGTGGACGTGGCTGCCATCTTGACCTTTCTGTGGATGCTCCTGTATAGAAGATGGGGCTTGTAAAAGGGTACAAGGTCTCTTACACAGCCTGGCTCAAGTCACAATGTGTTAAGCCAGGATTTTATATAATCTTTGAAGGTTAAACTGTAGTATCTTGGTTCACACATAATGCCATTGTAGATGGCTTCCATGTCATGGTCACAAGCAAATTATGATAATGTCATGTGTGATCCAGGCTGTTAGGACTTCGAAGAAAACTCGATGAGATGATGGTGTTTTCATTCAGTTAAGGAGCAAAGCAGAACATGGGTTGGAATCTGATAAGTGAATAAAACTCCTTAGGTTGTACAGCCAAGGATCTTTTAGAATCCAATTTTATTTTATTCCTCCTGCCTTTCTATTTCTTGCTTTGAATAAACCAGACAGTAAAATCGATGAACAAATGACTACACAGAAAAATAAATGGCTGTTAACATTTTGCCCCTAGCCAATAAGAAGAAAGAGAAAGAACGTCCTGAAATTTCTCTCCCTTCAGACTTCGAGCACACAATCCATGTTGGGTTTGATGCTGTCACGGGGGAATTCACAGTAAGTCTTCTCTTCATTGTCTGTCTATATTCCCCTGTACCCTTTCCTTTCCAGACATTAGCCTTGTACAGGTATTTCTTGAATTCAGAATGAATGCAAGTACAGAGGTAGAGCTACCCACCTGTACGGTATTCATTAGAACTAGTATGCACAGGGGGTCTATGCTGATTTTACGCCCAATGCACGTTGACTCTTCCTTCCAGTAACAGCTGCACGTGCCTTCATCATGAACCACAAGGGAGGAAAATGTCCAAACCTATTTAGGCATATGGGTCTGAAGATTTTATTGTAACCCAGTACAGGTCTCTTCCCTCCCCCAGAAGAGTTTGTCATAGGCTACGAGTTATGAAAAACTGTAGGAAAAGATCTGAAGATGCTCTGTTGATCCAGCTCATAGGATACACAAGGAGCAAATAGTTACTCTTGTTACAGAACGTCAAACTGTGGCACTCCAGATATCACTGACCTGCACTTCAAATATTGGGTAGGAGGCATGGCTAAATGAAAAGAGAGGCTGGGAGTTGTAGTTTTCATAGAGTTGTAGTGTCATAATGGATACCCCACACATCTCCGTTGCTGAATTGCTTATTGTTTAGGTTTGCCTTCCCCTTTTATTTTTGGGCGTGGAAAATTGTGGTTAAATCTAGGGTTACTTATCTCTGGTTTAGGTAGCCAGCCCTACAGGTGGGGATGTATGTGTATACTTACTAACAGTTTAGATAGCCTTACCTAGTGTGAAGTTTCCAGATGTATGGGGGATGGCAACTTCTAAAATCCCCTGTCAGGAAACCAGACTAGGGAATGCAGGTTTAAGAGTAGCAGTGTTTAACAGCACAGACATCTTTCAGGTCAGTTGTCCACACCTCCTAACATGAACTGCAAACTTCCCACTGGCATATTAGTTACTAGTACAGGTAGTCCTTGCTTAACTACTGTTCGTTTAACAACAGTTCAAAGTTACGATGGCCTCAGAAAAAGTGCTTTACAACCTGTACTTGGACTTATGACCGTTGCAAACTGTTGCACTCCCCACGGTCACGTGATCATGATTTGCAACCATTTTTATGATGGTCATTAAGTGAATCATGGTTGTTAAGCAAATCACATGGTCATTAAGCAAATTCTGGCAAAAAGCGTCCATTGGGGAAGCTGGATTCACTTAATGACCACATGATTCGCTTAATGACTGCAGTGATTCGCTTAATGACTGTCGTAAAAATGGTCGTAAAATCAGGTCCGGTCACGTGGTGACTCGCTTACCTGCCCCACTTAACAACCAATTTTCCAGTCCCCATTGTGGTTGTTAAACGAGGACTACCTGTAAGACTACACTTGTGAACTGCATAATTTTTTGTGACCAATAAATGGTGTAAGGAGGTTCTGAAAACTTAATATCTACTGGTTATCTGGACCTTTGTAATCTAGGTCTGATAGTCTAACTAGTTTAGAGAGAGTCAGCCCATACCATTGGCTGGCCATTGATGGCACATGTACTCAGACCTTATGGCAAATTTGAGAGCACCTATATTGTGCTGCTGATTGATTGATGATTAAGCTGTCAGATGTTCTGATGTTCAAGCTGTGAACAGAGAACCTGAAACATAGAGCTATTAAGTATGAGGCAGAGCCTGGCACCATTTGATGACTTAAAAAAACAAACAAACTACACAGAATCCTGTCCTTCTGATGAAACCAATGACAAAACATTGCCCCATTTCCAATGGCCCCTTGATATATCACTATTTATTTTATTTATTTATTTATTAGATTTGTCCCCACCCATCTCCCCCCAATGAGGGACTCTGGGCGGCTAACAACTCATTCAAAACAGTAAACAAATATACAATTAAAAGCCTATATACACAGTTACAAAAGATGGAGGTATTTATTTATTTATTGTTAAGGGTACTCACAAAACTGGAGTTACAATCTGTTTTGCAAGTTCTGCCGAACTATTTTGGAACGCCTGCAGTTCTGCAGAGACAAAACCTGCAATGTTTGGGCTGTTCTTGGTTTTGATCGGAACAACATTTATTTATTAAATTTGTATGCCGCCCAGAGTCACCCATTGGGGGAGATGGGCGGCATACAAATTCAATAAATAAATAAATAAATAAATAAATAAATAAATCCAACAGGCGTGTGATTTTATGGGGTCAGTAGGGCAAAGCACCCCCTCTGTCCCCTCTGCCTCTCCATGCCCTGTGTGTTTGCCTGCCCACCCCCCCAATCTTTCCAGCCCCTTCCTTTCCCTCCCTCCCTGGTACCCTCTTGGCTGCCCGCCCTACCACTAGCCTAGCCCACCAGCCTTCCTGCTCCTGATCTTCTAAGAACTTCCCTGCCTCCTGCTGATGTCCCCATGGTCCATTGGCAAGGAAGCTGTTCAGCCTTAGCTGTTTCCTGCTCTACTTCCCCCCGCCCAAACCAGCTCTGCCCCAAACTGCCCCATTTTCTTCTATAAGTGGACCAGACCCGAAGTACGTGTCTTTAGACTCAGATAGAGATCACCACAACCATTTGTTCCTTGTACGGAACAGCGCACGCACAGAATATCGTGCACATCCCGAGTTACTATGTCTGCCTTGCTGCTCGCTTAAGCAGTCACGTTTCCCCCACTGTGGGGTATAGAGTCTCTTTGGCCTCCCTTTTTGATTCAGTCCCAAGGAAAGACGTTAGGCTTTTCAGGCTGGGAAGAGCGGGTGGAAAAATGTGTCACAGAAAATAAATCAGCAATATCATCTTGCTGGTTTGCAATTTTTTTTCCTCCATCAAAGTTCTGAGAAATCCATTTTGATGTGGCAGCTTCTACAATAAGTGACAGAAGTCTTAACATCTGATGATGGGGGGGGCAGGGATGCGGTGCAACATCTGGAGTACCACACGTTATCCTTGCCTGCTTAGTGCCACTGGAAAAAAATTAAATGATTTCTCAAGACAAGAGTTTGAAAAATTGGAGGTGGGAACACAGTGCCTTGGGCTCCTAGAGAAAAAGTGGAATGTCGATCAAAGAAATACATCAACAGGAATGTATTTGTTGTTACTTCTCTAGCTTTGTACAATGGCCTGAAATGGAGATTTTTAAAAAGAGAAAAGGGTTCCAATGAAAAATGGAGTTTTAGAAAGAGTAATTCTGAACAGGGCTGGTTGTTCTGTCTGGAGCTGTCAGTCAACAGAGTTCCGCGTGGATCATTAAGATGGTTGTTTATGGGGGCCAATTTCTACATCAAGGGAGAAACTGATGTGGTATTCTTGAAATCACAGTCGAGTTTATTCCTTTATGAGCCCAGTGCTGCTACTTCCATAATCACTTTGCTTCTAGAAATTAGATATTAGTGGATTACTTTATAGGCTTCTTGAATATGCAGAAGGTGCCAGATTCAATACTGAGCATTTTTAAGCAGGGCCACGTTGTGACTTTGGTGGGTCCTAAGTCCCTTTGTCATCATGGTCCCCCCCATCCATAAAAATAGTAATATTAAAAGTGATGTTTCTCATGATTTTCAATATCTTTTTTGTATTTTACAGAGAAATAGAGAATCGCAAACACTATATTATGTGTGTTATTTTGTAATCATAATTAGCTATTGCCAACTGATTCTGTCACAGATCACCAAAGTTACTAAATTTTAGCATTCACGCTAGGCCTATAGGTTACAAATAATATCACTGGATGGTGTTCAAATGTATGATTCTTGCCTGTTTTTTATTAAAAGGCATGAAAATAAATAACTTCTTCATTTTTATTCTTTCCAATTTTACATTTCTGTGGGCCCTAGGCACTGTGATTATTGTGCTTAATGGATGTCAGTTCTGTCTGTAGGTCCAATCGGTTTTCTTTTTTCTTTTTGAAAACTGAATGGTAAGTTCATTGCAGCAAGAATTCTTCCACTAAGATCTTTTGGCAAAAAAGATCTTTCCCGGGGTTCATATTCTTTCCCTCAAGTGTTTGGAAGTTCCAGGGGGATGGGAAATATTCCAAATCTGTGGAAATGCTTCTCCTTCATTTCAGAGGATAGCCATCATTCTATCTACATTAACATCCTGAGTTGTGTGCAATGGGCCCAGTTTTTTCTTTAGACCTTTTCCTTTTTTTAAATAACATTATTAAATTTTAAACCTGACGCTTAGGACCAACCACTGTCCTGTCTGAACTGCCCGCATTGCTCATAGCTGCATCCAAAATCACCACTGGGGTCACCTGCTCTGAAGTTTGGCTTTCAGTGATGAACATCCAGTGGCATGATGTTCCTTGCCATCGTGCATGTCCCATTGCCATTTCATTGTTGCTTGGAGCCACTGCAAATAACAAAAATCGGGACACAGAACATTAAATGAATGGATTAAAAATGACTAGGCAGAAACAGCTTCCTCCAGCCTGGAGCTCTGTCACTGCAATGCTGTTGCCTTTAAATAAAAGGGAGAGCTTGGATTTTAACAAGACACCTTCTGAGTTCTGCCTGGAATGGAAGATCAAAGAATGTAAGAGTGTAGTTTGGTGTTAATATAGCTACCGTAATGGACTTGGAAATCTGGATGACCACTAGATGGAAACGAGGAGATAAGAGTTTTCTGTATCTCTAGGGTGGTCCAACTTTGGTGGCCCAGATGCGATAGCCTGAAGTGTTCCAGCATCTGTCCTACATGCAGAAAGACCCAGATTCAATACTGGAACCAGAACAACAGCCATCTGGAAGTCAGGAAAATAGCTAGCAGTATTAAAGCAGTGATGTAATATTTCCTTGGACTATGGTAGGCAAGATTTTAGTGCTGGTGGGCACTTTCAGAAAGTTGAGAAAACATTGGGCTCTTGCAAAATAGATTCCGTGGCTTACTCCTTCCCCAATCCTTCTAACCTTCCCCTACTTTTTATTTACTAAGAATGCCCAGATAAGGCCCGAAAGCATTATGCTAAATAAAGATGCCTCTACAGGCTGGTTTCTTCTCTTTCAGAATGCCAGTTTCTCCTTCGTTAAAGTACTAAATGAATTTTTAAAAATCAGGCAGCACTGATTTTAAGCACCAGGGGAGGTGACACGTTGGCATCACGTGATGTACCCCTGTACCTTAATGCAAACTTTAAAATATTCTGGTGGAAGAACCAAAAGGAAACGGTAACTTTAGATCAGGGTTTCTCAACAGCCTTAAGCTGTGTGGACTTCAACTCCCAGAATTCCCCATCCAGCCATGCTGGCTGGGGAATTCTGGGAGTTGATGTCCACACAGCTTAAAGCTGCCAAGGTTGAGAAACACTGCTTTAAATTATAGAAATATTAATTCCATTTCAGGCAAATAATTTCCTTTTGAGCTATCCTGACTTTTCTTTCAGGCAAACATGTGGTGTAATGTGGACTGTTTCTAGTTATGCTCTACAGTTAAACACAGAATTATTTTTTAAGCATTTTCCTGCCCAGCACTTCAAAACCAGCACTTAGTGATCCATAGTCTTTAATGAGGTGTCCAGGCAAGACCTCGGGGGTGCAATCACATCAAGAACACACATCATCTGAAGCTTTATTGGACACGGTAGCCCTTGCTTGCTTATAAAGAAACCTCTTTATAACTGTGCCGTAAATCTTTGCATGGAGCCCCTTCGGAATTGTCCAGAAAAAAGTCATTCTATCCAACCCCAAACCATCCTGTTTCTGAAAAATCAAGCAGTTGATTGAATCATAGGGCTGATTGTGGGAAGAAGAATGACTTTCTAGCAGGCCCCAAACCAGAAACAAAATTAGCCAGAGCCCCAGAATTCTTTTCAAGTGGGAAAATGATGCTTCCAACTTTGGGCTGTGGGTTTTTTCTCTGTTTTTCAAAATCTCCCCCTTCTCCCAGTAGCTTGTTGATGACTACCTGTGTTTGCTAGCTCCCTCTTTTAGATAGGATGACCTGTTGACCCCCTGGATTCCATCTCTTTCCCACCTTCTGCTTTGTCCCACGTTCTGTTTTAACTTTCTTTTCTTTCTTTATTTACGTCCATTGCAGCCAGCTCTCTGTGGCTCACAGATGTGTACAGGGAAGCTCTCTGAGGTGCGTCACGGGCCCAAAATAAGTGGCTTCTTTGAGATGTCTTAGCGCTGCAACCACAGGCTTCACGTGTTGCTTGCCTCCCTCCCCACGTTCCCATCTTGAACCGCCCTCCGCTCCAAATGCCATCAGCCCATATCACCTCTCATTGTTGCAGAAAACCTCTTAGAACAGAAACAGCCGAACCCTAAGCGGAGTCCAGTCATGAACAGAATGTGGCTGGGGGGTGCCAAATGCAGTTTGGGCAAACCGGGAGGGGTGGGTGGCCCCAAGAGGAGAATGCACTTTGAACAACTTGCTGCTGGTGTGTTCATCAGCGCCATAAAAAGAGGAGAAACGGTTGTCGCTTGAATGCAGGAAATTATATTGGGTGTCTTAAAGCATTTCTTAAACCCCCACAAGAATAGCCTCTAGCTTCTAGCTTTGGGGTGCACAGCCTGGGGCTCAAGGCTGTGTGATTTGTGGTATGAAACAAGAAAGATGTGGGGGACCCAGGGTAGAGGATTTCTCAACGCACCAGCTGCGTTACGTTACTTAGCACGACTGTTTTGACGCCAAATTGCAGCCCCTCCTTTCGCATCTAGGATATGCTCCCCAAAGACCAATTAACCCATCAGGAGGTATCTCCTACTCCAATTGGATCTGCTGCTATTGTCTGAGTAAAGCACACTTTTTGGCTACGCACCAGATATCCAGTGTAAGGTTCCTAAAGCCCACCATGTTTGCCTTCAATTTAGACGAGAGGGGGGATGTCTACCCTGAATCACAGGGTGTTAGTTCCGTTTTCCTGCAATGATTGATTTCAGGATGAATTTCATGCACTTTTTTTTTCTTGCCACAATCATAAATTTCTTTGTTTTGTTTTGTTTTTAAATTGGATCCAGGTATTAGCTCTTTGTTTTAAGAGAGGATGAGAGAATGATTGCAGCTGCTGTAAACTGTCTAGCTTTAAACGGCTTACAGGCTTACAGGTAACCTGGGATACCTGGTAAGGAACTGTTTTAGCAGATCATCATCCCAAGCTGGCAGAATCCTCTGATTCCTCACCTGTTCTGTGGGGCTTTTGCAGGGCATTCCTGAACAGTGGGCCAGGCTATTGCAGACTTCCAATATTACCAAACTGGAACAGAAGAAAAACCCTCAAGCTGTTCTGGATGTTCTCAAATTCTACGATTCCAAAGAGACGGTCAACAACCAGAAATATATGAGTTTTACATCAGGAGGTAAGCGAAGGGCATAGAGATCATGCCCTCAAGACTGAGAAGAAAAGGCTGTGGCTGGATTTCCATATTGGTACCAAATCATTGACCATTAGGGACAGGTCGTCATGGGGAAAGTCTATCTATGTGGTCGCTAAGAGTCAACACCGACTTGAGGGCACAGAGCAACCATAGTTTGCAGACTGCCTAGCTGGGTTCACATAATATGCTAAGCTATCCCCCTCCCCACTAAAAATAACAGTTAAGCCTAGTATGTAGTCGCTGTCCAGGTGGAGAACTACCTTTTGGCCAGATAAATAACGCTTTAGTTTCCATGCATATGCGTTATGTTCAAGAACTTCAGAAGAACTACTAGGAAGTGGCCAAACCCTTTAGTTAGGATTTATTTTAACGTCCCCTTCACAAAGCCCTGGATTTAAGTTGGACTGTTAGAGTAAAACATGACTAAAAACTAATCAGAGATTTTGTGGGTTCAGACATGATAATGCTAAACTAAGGAGCTGAGAGTTGTTTGTGCAGTGTTGGAGACCTGCAGCCCTCAGGCTGTATGAGGTGACTATATTTTGCAGACCTCAGCTTGATTTTGGATGTTTTCTGCAAGTGACCCATTCTGCCTTTTAGTAAGAGTGACCTCTTCCATCCCTGAGAAAGTGCTACCAGGGAGAGAGAGAAACAGGAACAAGGTGTCCAGAGGAGACAGAACAGGTAGTCCCACCTACTTTGGGCTCTGATCAAGCCCACTTTTTTTTTAAAGTCTTGTCCACTTTTCAACGAGGCCCTCAGAAGATTATACCTGCACAAATGTGACCCTCATCAGTGTCAACAGTTTGGGTCCCCTTGATGTAGCTTTCAACTGTGTTTTTCCTCCTCCTTTCAATAGCAGTATAAAGTCCAAATGGAACCATAGATTATGGTTGCATCATATTCAGTGTTTGGCTGTCTCTTTTCCTCCAGTGAAATAGCTCTGAATCTCCAGTGGTTGCTTTAAGCCAAGGATAGGTTGTTATTTATTATGATCTTTGTGGGGGCTTGAGGGCTGTATGAGGTATGTGGCTGGTAACACAGCAATGTCACAAGTATGGACGGGGCTGCAGAAGGCACAGCTGGTGACAAGATGGTAGACAAGGAGCATGATCAAATGAAAGAGGGGGGAAGGGATGGAGAGTGGGCAGCAGGTGAACCTCAAGAAGATGGGCTGGTGATGGACAGCTCAGGAATGGGGATGCAGATGGTATGTGGTTGGGAACTATAGACCACACAATTTCCTTGTGTCTAGCAATGTCCTTGGGAGAAGCTCAGATCCAGGATCCGTGGATGACAAGTGGGACCAAAAAAATGTAATCCAGGGGTGGGATGGGGGAGGTAAAAATAGCAACTATGGAGAATAAGGAAGATTGAGTAAGCTCAGGGGATAGACAATACTATATTGGTGGAAAAGAGGAAGGTTGGAAGGGGGAGGGCCAACAGAATGAAATATGGTGAAAGAGGACCTAATTGGCTAGCTGGCCCACTGACCAAAAGCGTTCCATGCTGTATCATTTTATTGCAGAGTCACCCTTCATCATCTAGCTAGGCCCTGTTGGATATCATCTGAAATCCTCTTCCCCCTTCATTTCTAATAATCATTTATGCTCCACCAAGCCATCATAGATTTTCTTTTGCATATTGCAGATAAGAGTGCCCATGGATATATTGCAGCCCATCCTTCGGTAAGTATCTACCACTAGTTGCAAATGAATCTCTGTGTCTGGAATTCACTTTGTTTTCAGGCTTAGTTTGCTGTATACCAGGGTAAAACTGGTCCATTTCATGGAAATGTTAATTTGAATGACAGAATGCGTGTAGGCAGGAAAACCTACTAATACATTTAATGCAGTCCACACCAACCTTCTATTGTAAGTGTAAGTGGTTTTGCTTTTAGGGCTAAATGACTGATCAGGGACATTTTTTCATGCTACGAGACTTAATTTTACACTGTCAGACAAGAAAGACCATATTGTGGCAGCAGATAAGAGAGACATACTGCATAACCTTTGTGAGATAGACAAGTCTACAAAGCCCAAATGCTTCCATAGGTGGGCATTTTAGCGAACCCAGATGCATTTTAAAAATTGGTGGGTGCAGTGAAATATACAGTTCTGCAAACTCTGTGTCTTCCAGCATGAGAGAGGCTGAGAAAGGAACAAGAAGAATTCAAGATATAAACAATCAACAGATGGGAGATGAGTTTGTTAGTGGCAAATGGCCTGAGATGAAGAAATTCAAAACTTTCTAAGAGACTCTGGCTTAATGAACTCACTAATAAAAGGTTCCTACCACAATTTCCAAGATTCTGCAGCTTTCCCTAATTCTTGGGTTAAAAGGTTAAAATTGATGTGGTCCTTGCTTCTGTAAGGGGACCTCCAAATATATTTTTATTTTATTTGTTTATTGTCAATTTTATATATGCCACCCATCTCACTGTACAAGTGACTCTAGGTGGCATTGCAAGCAAAAAACTATAACATCTTAGAGAAAATATACAAGTTAAAACCACAAAAGGTTAACCTTCAAACTAAAAAGTTAAAACTACAAACTAAAAATATGGACTTCAACTCCCAGAATTCCCCAGCCAGCCTGGCCATTGCTGCAAATTCAGAGTCAAAGTGTATACATCTGGAAATGCTCGGGTTAGGAAAGCTTTGAATAAAGAACATCACACGGAGAGCGAAATACAGCCGTACCTCTACATGCGCCTCCCATCTCAGCCAATCTGTACACACTATCAACTTTCAGTGCAGCAAAATCTGATCAATTGGGGTCCCCATTTCTCAGCATTTCCACTGGCTGTAGTTTTACAGAGTTATAAGCTAGGGCTTTAAAGAATAAAGCAAACATGTTAGAAGCTTGGTTTGTACTTTGTGCCACACCATTGTACAGCAGGTAGCTTCAGACAACCTTATGGCTTAGCAGGATGGCTAACCTTGGTCAAGGTTGCTCTTGTAAATCTTTGCCAGAGAAGACTGTCTTGCTGTCCATGCAGGTGGCTCATGATACCCAACAGCCAGCTGGGGCAACCGGTTCATTATACCATCTCTATATAAACTCCACAGCAGGGGTGTGGAATTGGTGGGTGGTGGAGACATCAAGATAAGGGAAGTTAAAAGAGTTAGGGTGAGTTTTTTGCCAGAGCGTTCATATACTAACTGGAGTCTTGCGATTGGGCTGGATCTTCACTGGTATCTGCGTCTCTTCTTTGCAGAGCACAAAAACAGCTTCAGAACCACCACTGGCTCCCCCAGTTTCTGAAGAAGAGGACGAAGAAGATGAAGAGGAAGAGGACGACAATGAACCGCCTCCTGTTATTGCCCCACGGCCAGAGCATACTAAATCAGTAAGGTCTTTTGGTTGTCATCAAAGCAGGACTGATGAATGCTGAAGGAGGCCAGGAAGAAAAAGGCAGCAGATGCAGAATTCTGTTATTTTTTATTTATTTTTTAACAGAATCTCTGCTTCCCCAGGTTTTTAGCCTACGTGGCTGCAGGGGTAGGGCAGGGTGCTGTTCTCGAGGTTCCCTGACTTACCTGAGTTACATTTTTAGTAAATAAATAAATGGAGAGGTGATGCGTTTCAAGTGCCAAATGCCCGTCTTCAGCACAGATTTCATTTTCAATTTTCTTTTGAGACCCAATACAAAAAGAGTGGTGAAAGTGGGCCCCTGTCCATAAAAAAGACAAGGACATATTGGAATGATAGAGAAGATCCCAATGGGGTGATAAAGAGTATTTTCAACTGAGTGCCTTCCATGAAATGAGTAGTTTGTAACTGAAGCCCAACCAGAATTCCTTTATACAAGAAAATAGATTTGAGGCAGCTATACTGTACATGCAGAATTTCCCTCCCCTTCACACGGCCCAGTTCAGAGTACACAATCCAAAATTCATCAAAGAGCTCATAATTGGTGGTGGTGGTGGTGGTGAGAAATTGTTTTGGAAAAGAAACGGTTTGTATCCATTCCCTGAAATTAATCTGTGGATCCAAGACTGATTTAGCAATGCAATCTTTGATTTGACAATGCCAACATTTTGCTGGTGTATGAAAAGATATAGTGGAATTCTTCCTCTGGCATTTGTCATCAATGGAAAGGCATCTTAGAAGTCTTGAAATCCATTCCCTGCTTGCCAAAAGTTTAAATCAAATGTTTGGAAAGAAATGGAGTATTTGTGGAAGGGCAGAAGACCACTGGCTGCCATCTGGGAGATGATTTACTGAGTTTGGGGTCAGTTCCTCCAGGTGTCCACCGAATTCAGCTCTTTGCTTCTTTCAGATTTACACGCGTTCTGTGATCGAACCTGTCGCTTCACCAGCCTCAGTGAAAGAATCAACAGCTCCTCAGCCTGAAAATTCCAACACAAGCACTTTGTATAGAAACACAGATCGGCAACGGAAGAAATCCAAGATGACCGACGAAGAGATCCTAGAGAAATTAAGTGAGCGTTTTCTCCATCGTTGCTGTCTTGTTTGTTGACACAATCACATGGTGGGGATAGGAAGGTGACAGAAAGAAACAAAACCTTGAGAAGAACACCCATGAGCATTTTTAAGGTCTTCTGGTTACAGTGAGAAGTTCCATTGTCATAACACGGTAAACCGCATCAGACTAGGATCTACCAGCTGCATTTCCACATAACATATTAAGCTTGATTAGGGTTACTCTTGGTTAAGTTATTTCTATTTTTGCAAACTCAAGCTCTTTAGGAAGTTCATGGTTCAAACCATTGCATGAATTCAGGAAATGGCTTAATTCACTAGCCAGGTTAAGAATGTTGTGTGAAATGCAGCCGGTGAGTTGCAACTTACAACTTCAGCTTGATGTGCCAGAAGTCTCACTGTGTTAAAAAGCAGGATATAGAGTATTCCATGGTAAGTGTGCACAAACGTTGCATGTGCTTAACAAGGACAGCTCTAAATAGGCTTCCTCTGATATGAGAGTGGCATTTTGTCTAATGTTAGAACTTGGAAATCCTGGAAATAACTTGATGGCTTTATGACAGGCGAAATAATAGGTGTCATCATTCAAAATGTGTATGTGTGTGCATTTTGCAATCAGATGATGCAAATTCATAGAGTCCTGGCGGTCTGAACTGTCAGCCAGGTTTCAAAAGGGCATCTCCGTATTTAGAAAGAGGTTTTTCCTAAATACCAACCCCTGGAAATGAACAGCAAAAGGACTATGATTGAATTCATGCCTTGTTTGTTTGGAAATGGATGTAAAACTAGGCCTCTCCAGACCACTGTGTCCTTCCTTCCTTCCTTCCTTCCTTCCTTCCTTCCTTCCTTCCTTCCTTCCTTCCTTCCTTCCTTCCTTCCTTCCTTCCTTCCTTCCTTCCTTCCTTCCTTCCTTCCTTCCTCTCTCCCTCCTCTTCTTTCTCTTTCCCCTCCCTCCCTTCCTTCCGCTGCTCCTTTCCAGCCTAGTCTGAGTGGTGTGCAACATAAATAGAAAATTAAAGCCAATAAGAACATCCCACATGTTATATCAGAAAATGCCAGTTTGTTGCCATATTATGAAACAAAACATTTATGGCCAAGTCGCATTATTAATGAAGCCCAGTTTGATTTGCCTCCCTGCCCTGAATCTCTAAACTCATTTTGCTTGCTTGATTATTGCCGACTTTCATTTCTCTTCCTTTAATAATGTAATAGGCACATGATTACCATGCTCAAAGGGTTTCCTTCCAGCCAACTTTGAATTGGAGATGGAAAACCTACTTGCAATTTCTGTCACGCCGCTGAAGCCTGGATAACCTGCACGTCTCTCTGCCTACTTAGGAAAAGAATTAAGGATGAATTTTTTTTTTTTTAATCTAGGCAACACCTCCTTCCTTTGTTAGGCACACTTTCTCGTATCTTCACAGTTCCCTTCTACTCATCTTTATAAAGATATTATGATGCTCTATTTCTCTTCAAATTCTTGTTTAATTCTCTTCTGAAATCAGTGATGGCTGCTAATGACCTGTAAAAGAAAAGGCCCCCATCTTACATTCCCCCCCCTTTTTATTGTGTTAGTATAAATCTTGATACTTTATGTTATTTCAGTACAATGAGGTTTATCTCATATACTTAAATTCTATTATTGAGATACCGGAGAGTATTGGATATGAATAAGAGGGGGAAAAAGATGGACATTCTATCATTATTAGTTACAGTTTAGGATATCAGGGTTACGAGCTTTATGATAATTTGGCTTTTTCATTCAAAGTTGAGTATCACATTGGAAAGGAAGAGATGAAGGAAAAGCAGACATCAAGGTATTTGTTATATAATAAAGGTTTTGGTCTTCAGCTAAATGATATTGAAATTTTGATATTGGAATATTAATATTCTATGTTTACTGGTATATCTATATCTATCTTTATTTATTTATCACATTTATATACCCTCCCATCTCACACAAAACAACTGTAGAATAAAATAACAAATGGAGAAAAACAATCATTCTAAAAAAATAAAAAGTGATTATTAAAATGCAAACATTATGGACAAGTTTAACCATTTTAAACGTACCAACCCCACAGAGAGAGCAGAATATTAATCATAGTGGAGCCATCTAAGAATGTCTCTGGTTCCCCCAGGGTCTTTGTCTATGTTTGTGTGTGTGTGTGTGTGTGTGTGTGAGAGAGAGAGAGAGAGAGAAAGAGAGATTTTAAGAGTGTGGGTGTATATCTGTGTGTGTGTGTTTGTACATGTTAATAGAAGGGTTCATTTACTTATCGTATGGCACATTCACATCGCAATTCAGTTGAATAAAAACACAAGAGATAAAATACAAAATATAAAATATAAAATTATAAACATATGGACAACACGGAACAGAATTCCCACGGGCCACGGTAGATGTGCAGGTGCCCTTTATAAGTGGGGCAAAATAAGATTGCCCAATTGTGATTGTGGGGCTGAAAAACAAACTATCCAACATATAGTGACAGAGAGCTAAAACAGAGCCTATAATGGAGATTTCGCTGATTTCCTGGCTGTGACAAGTGAAGTAATAGAAGGAAAAAAAAATAGAGGAACCAAACAAGTTTAACCAATCTTACCTTGATGAATTGCGTATCGTACCGAAGCCACTGCTGCACACAGGGTGCGCATCGGGCATGGAATCAACTAGCATGCACAAGGTTGATAAAATAACCCTTCTTACTTGCCAGTGTTTTAGCCACCACGGGGAAGACAGAAAGTGCTTTGCAGAAGACCTGATAGGTTTGAATGTGGGAAAGGGTGCCAAGGTTCCAACTCAGCATCAGCTGTTTTGTCTGGAATCGGTTCTTTGTCTCCTTTGTTCTCTGGTTGGGGGCTAGCATTTAAACTGGTTTGTGTTGGGGTCTTAATCTTCTTATGTCTTAATCATGTTGAGTGGCCTTGGGTAGAAAAGCAATCCGAATTGAGTAGTAGTAGTAATAATAGTAGTAGTAGTAGTAGTAGTAGTAGTAGTAGTAGTTATTATTATTTTTGGATGGCCCTTCCTCCTGAAGGAACCAGGTTTACAGAAGAACAGTGAAAAGAGTTTTAAACCATCCACAGCCCTTAAAAAAACAATAATACAGAAATCAAAGCAAGGTCCACTTTTTTAAAAAAAATAAAAGCATTTCGAGAGATGGTAGCTGTTATCCTTCAAACACTGATTGTATAGATCAGTGTTTCTCAGTCTTGGCAACTTTAAGATGCGTGGACTTCAACTCCCAGAATTCTCCAGCCAGGATGCTGGCTGGGGAATTCTGGGAGTTGAAGTCCACGCATCTTAAAGTTGCCAAGGTTGAGAAACACTGGTCTAGATAGATCAGACACCAGCTTTTAAAAGGCCATTTTGCAATGGATTCCAGTCCATGACAAAATCTCTCTTTATCTCAGCCTTCAATATATCCAGGAGGCAGATTTTTTCCATTCCCAACTTCATTTTAATCAAATTTATTGCATGGTTTAATCTCTTGACACCTACCATGATGTCATCATAGTCTACTGTCGCTTCTGAATTAATTGTAAGAATTTTAGTTGATGTTAAGTTCATAACCTTCTGCCAGGAATGCTTTACTCAAAGCCAAAGTCTTACCAGAGCACAAAATATGCACCTTCTCTTCAGATACTTCATGAGCTGTTCTGTGAAAACACTGAGATTGGGTACATCCTGGGTGACATTGCCAAAATCACATAAACTCTCAATCAAAAATGCAAAATGTAATGATAGGTCCTTTTGTCAGATCTTGTAGGAGGGCAGAAATGTCATGAGATTTGGTGAATTTGTTGGATTTCATAGTTTTTTATTTGAAGGAGAAGCAGTGGGCCTTTTGGAGATTCAGAGGGAAACAAATTATCAATCACACTGTGAAACTATTAATATTCCAATATGGGGGGGATGATAGTATAGAAAGAATTTGGAATTGTGAGTTTCCTTTGCACTTCCTGTAAAATACTTTTATTATATAAAGTCAACAGCCAGAGAAGAAAGAATGATCTATCAGTTACACAATTTATTTTTCTTTAGCCAAACTTACAGGCAGTGCTATTTGTCTAAGACTGCGCACGGCTTCAGATTTCATTCCAAAGGTGCGGATTTGGAAACTGAAGCACCAAAATAAATATTTTGCCATTTTAGATTATTCAGTGATGTTCTAGACCTTTTATGTAGTTCTGTTATGACTGATTTGTTTTCTAATGCTTCCTCAACTTCACCTTAATATTTTATCCTTCCTGTTCTCAAGACTGCCCAAAATACCCAACTTTTCTTTTTTCCAGAATTCTTTGGGAATTGTATACTATCTTTTGTCTAGGCCTTTTTATATATTTTAACCAAGGTCTATCTTTCTTGGTTATTTTAGGAAGTATTGTGAGTGTTGGAGACCCGAAGAAGAAATACACACGGTTTGAAAAAATTGGCCAAGGGTTAGTATTGCCTTTCTCCCAATTCCCTTGTTATCATCATGTTTTCTTCAACATGGACCATAATGTATCACCTGGTATAGAAATGCACAATCTGTAGCCCCAAGGCTGTATATACCTCCAAATAATTAGGATGGTCCCAGGACCAAATTGCTACCAAATATTTAGCATGACACAGATAGACACAAAGCCTCTTTCACTTTCAGCTTGACTTGAAGTGATTATATGGGCTCTCTTGGGAACAATGCCAAAATGGATTGCCATTGCTTTTTAGGATTTTCCCCCCTAACTTCCTGGTTTAGCCTAATGGGGTGGATCTTCTGGTGGTCTTCTGTCTAAATACTAACCAAGTCTGTTCTTGTTGAGTTTACTTGAGCGATGGGTGCATTGCTGGAAGAGCTGAAGGACCAGGTTAGGGATAGATCATCATGGAGAAAATCTATCTGTGGTTGCTAATCCTGTCTACCACCTTTCAGATTTTGACATCCCTCACCCCACCCTGCATGGAACCCTCTGGATGAAAGAAATAATTGTGCTAAATGCATGGCTGTTCTTACCTTTGGCATGGACAGCTATGCTCCATTGATCCTAGGATGTGTCTGAAAGATGTCACCTTCTTTATGGGTTAGAAGTATAAATGTTTTTAGCTTGCAAGCCCTTGAAAACATGCACAGAGAATTTCTTGCTTTAGCTTTTCCCATGGACTGTGTTGCGATAAATTCTGACTGGGAAACGTATGTACGATCAATCTCAGAAGGCATTTTCTTTGCCTGTAAATCTCTTTTTCTAGACCCCCAAGAGGCTCAGTCTGGATGTAAACAGGCTTTTCTAAATAAAATATACAAATCAAACTCCTCTGAGCTCGGGAGCTATGGTTCTGCACTGACAACCATGAATAAACTGAATTAATTTTTTTTATGTAAACAAATTGGATTAAACACCTCTATTAGTCACTGAAAGCCCATTTCCATTTGCATTTATATTAAAATGATACATTCCCTTCCAATGAAAACATTGTATTCGACCGAAAGACCAAGTTGAGAGCAGAATGATTGAAGTGCCGTGGAAATTATCTGTCGCCAGTTAATCTCTGCGAACACAGAGACCAATAGGCTTAATTGCACTAACTAATTCCAGTTGCACTGGTCTTGTAACAGGGATGGGCAAAGCAGCTACCTCTAGCAGCCCCTTCTAACGTGATTGTACTCTTACCTCCATGGAACGAGATCAACCTTTGTAGGAAGAGAAAGCTTTGTTTCACGCGGGGATGGCCGGCCTTGGATTGCACAGGATTTCCTTGCAAAACAGCTTTGGGATTTCTGTTGACAATGAAAAGCAGCACGTGGTTCTCTAAATAGATACTGGAGTACAACCCTAATCTGAAATTACTCCTCAGTGGGATAGGTTAACACAAATGATACAAATCAGAAGGGTGGAAGGGCATATCTTCACCATCTGTCTGCCCTCTCCAAGTTGATGGGTGAAATTTGCCATGGGCTTCAACCTCAGAGCTTTTATTTATTTAACTCAGTGTAGTCCAAACTTGGCCACTTTAAGATGAGTAGACTTCAACTCCCAGAATTCCCCAGCCAGCATGGCTGGCTGGGGAATTCTGGGAATTGAAGTCCACTCATCTTAAAGTGGCCAAGTTTGGACTACACTGAGTTAACTAAACAAAGAAAAAAAAATCAAAACAAAAACAGACATACATACAACCATACATGATATTGGTATCATGTGGATATTGTATTTATATTGTACTGGTATTAAAAAAGTTCTTTTTTTCCCCTTTCTTCCTTAAAGTCCTTTTTTTCTTTGTTATGTTTTGTTTATTTTAATCACTGTCAAGTGTGCAATTTCTTACTGTATTATAATAGAATGTTATTCACATATATATAGGCTTCTCATATGTATGTATGGGTACAGTATATATATATATAATTATATATAATCACACACACAGGCAGGAAACTCGATTTCCATCAAAGATTACCATATTTCACTGTGCTTCATTTACTCAGATTTTTAGCTTGAGGGCTCTGGGAATGCATAGGTCTGCCTCCTCACTAAATATTCTGGCTTTCCTGAAATGAAAGGCATTGAAATTTAATTTATATTTCAAAGATCATACGGGCTTATTCCCACTTTGTGCATCCTTCTGAATGCTGTCATTTTTAGTCAGCCTTCAGGTGCCATTCATTGCTCCCTTGGATGATCTTTCTTGGGACCTGGATAGGGTAGTGCCCCCTCCTGGTCCTGTTGGAGCTCTTGGCAGCCTTTGATACCAAAAACCATGTTACCATCAACAGGGCTTGGGGATTGGAGGCATTCTTGGCCATGATTCTGCTCCTTCCTCAGTGGGTGTCCTGTGGTGTGGAGATGAGAGGTCAGCCTGATGGCTTCTGAAATGTGGGGTGCCACAGGGGTCAGTTCTCTCTCCCCTGTACTCAACAGCTACATGGAATCCCCAGGAAAGGTCATATCACTGTTCGGGGTGTGGTATTATCCATACGCAGATGATACCCAACTTTACATTACCCCCGCCCCCAAGGTGTAGAGAAGATGCTGTTGACATCCTATCCTGATGCTTGCAGGGATTCAGTGTAGGGATGCTAGAGGTGATCCTCATAACCACATTAAGTTGGGAAACCTGCTGATGTTTCTCATGTTAACATGCTCAATTAAGTTGTGTGGATATTCTTATTCCTCTTGTCATCTCGCACGATGTCTCACATCTTGACTCCACTTTTTATTTTTCCTTAGGGCTTCGGGTACTGTTTATACAGCGATAGACATTGCTACAGGGCAGGAGGTGAGTGTGGTGCTGTTTTTTTTGTTTTTGTTTTTAAAAATTGAGGACTGGTTTCTTTTCTAGATGGAAATCTGCTCATCCAAAGATTCTCACTGTTTGGACCAATAGTCTGATGATGCAGTTCATGTCCTGCATATACATTTTCTGCTTATCTCCTAAGTGAGCTGCAGTCTTGGAGGTGGCATACAACAAACCCTCCCTCCCTCCCTCCCTCCCTCCCTCCCTCCCTTCCTTCCTTCCTTCCTTCCTTCCTTCCTTCCTTCCTTCCTTCCTTCCTTCCTTCCTTCCTTCCTTCCTTCCTTCCTTCTTCCCCTTCTTCTCCTTCCCCCCCTCCCTCCCTTCCTTCCTATATAAACACAGGGTAGATTGTTAAAATTCATCCAAGCCAATTCAGCTTAGAGATATGTACCAGTTCTGTCTTGCAACTTCAATGGTGTGAAGGCAGATCATACTTTATTTAGAAGTACCTCCATTAAAAAAAAAAAACACAGCATGAAAAAAAGTCATAAGGGAAGACGATCTAGAAAGAGAAGAGGATGAAATATTATTTGCTACATGATATTGGTATGTACCCCAGAGCCAAGTTCCAGCAACTTTTGTAGCACTCATTCTGGCAGATTTAAGAAAACGTTGAACAGCCAAAAGAACTTCATGTAGTTTTGTTGAGTATTATAAGCTGGTTGTGGCAGGAAGCACAGGGGAGGCAACTTTTGCTGTCATTGCATGGTTACTGTAGTTTAGTCTGTGATCTTGTGTCCTCCCAGTAGGTGATTCATTCCAGCTTCTACATTAAATTGCTGGAGAAGCGAATGTTAAAATCCAGCTGCTGTGTTAATTAATACAATACCCACCTTTCTATTCAGGTAATGGAGTGCCTTCCTGCAACGTTCCCTACTTGTGGGTCCCACAGATAATGATTCTTAACAGTGGGACAGAACCTTTGATTTCCAAAGCTTTCTGTAAATACCAATTAAAGAAAGATCTCTGTAAAGACCTGGGATTTGTACTGAAGTGACCATGGAGGTTGGTTGACCCTATTAATTAAAACGAAGAAAAATATCAATGGTGGGTCAAAGATTTTTTTTTAAAGCCTCACAATTACATATAATTTGCGTTAGGTGATGTGTCATTATTGACCGAAGGGTGACCCACACACCGATTGATTAAAGCAGAAAAAGACTTTGAACCACCTTTGGTTTGGTTAAGATTGAGTTGTCACCTCAATGTTCGTGTTTTTCTCACAATTATGGTGAAGGTCAGAACGATCAGACTTGAAAAGAAAAGGTGTTAAGATACAGTCCTTAATGATTAACATCTATTTGTGAGAATTATAACATGTATAATGCCCCATCATTATCGGTACAGGATCATCTAGAAAAGCGGACTGCTTTCAAATATTCAGGTGACGCTCAATTACCTGTAGCTTCAATAGGAATTAGAGAAGTTTTCAACTTCCATTGCCCACAACTAACATTCTCACTGATTATCAAAAATCATGGGAATAGGCAATCCAAAACATCTGGAAGGTAGAAAACTGGACTATAGATTTCAGAATTTAATTCATACATTTTGCTATCCAACATTGCACAGTTGAAAAATGGGAATGTGTAATTGCCTGTCTCATGTCAAGGATCACAATAAGTGTGAGTGACTGTATATATAAATTTATCTTAAGTTGTCCTTCACTGTTCCCTGACACACTAATGTATGTTATCTTCCACAACTGGGTTCCTTCCAGAAGTCCACAATGGGTAAGAATCCTACAAAATGCAATCCCAACACATCTGGAAATTGACCTTGGTGAGCTGATAGGTTGCTCCAGTCACAAACAATTCTGAGTGACATATATCCCCAACCTCCATAAAATGGGTTAAAAACAATTTAAAAAAAAGAAAAAGAAAACCAATAATATTCACAGCCTACATATAGCACCAGGAACATTTATCAATATAACCAAAACATTAGTAGATGTTCCTCTGCTAGATGGAACAAGATCACACCATTCCAACTGCTTGATGGAATAGCCATGTTTTTATGGCCTTCCGAACACCAGGAGCAATAGGGCCATCCAGTTATCTGGGGGAATGCTGTTCTACACAGAGAGGGCAACGATGGAGAAGGCTAACCTGGTTTTAAACACATCTGCCACCATCATTTCTGAGAGCAATTAATATGTGGTGTGGTTTCCCCCCATCAATGTGTGGACCATAATAGCCATGCTGGTTGGAGACTTTTGGAGCTGAAGTCCACACATACAAAGGATGTCCAGGGGTTGGTTGCACTCTAAGTCATAATATTAAGTGAACTTAGAGAAGCTACTTTCTCAGAACATCAATTCCTCCATCTGCCATATGGGATTAATAATACTGACTTATCTTAATAATACTTAATAATATTGACTTTATCTTACAAACGGTTACAGGTAGATATTGTATGCAAAGTGGTTTACATGCAAACTGTAACATTGCTGTCGTTTGGCCTTAATCTACCAGCCCTTGCTTTTGAGGGTTTATTGCGTAATAATGGTTTTGATTTTTCTCTCCCCCCACTCATGTTTTGGGGATTATATCATTCCAGGTGGCAATAAAACAAATGAATCTCCAGCAGCAACCCAAAAAGGAATTAATAATCAATGAAATTCTGGTCATGAGGGAAAATAAGAATTCCAACATTGTGAACTATTTAGATAGGTGAGTAACCGCAAGTGTTATTTCAGAAGTGTTCGGTGGGTCAATTTAAATAAGCCTAACCCCATAAAATTGGCAAGCTAGTTCCTTGTATATAAATGTACCTCTTTAGCCATCATGAATCTGGGTGCAAGGGCGTCCACAGTGATGGACACTGGCTTTACAGTGGCAGATGATTAAACCCCCACCCCTTTTTAATGCACAGTGTGCACATTGCACGCATGTAAAATGGGACGGGGTTTTGTTTTCATCCAGTGGTACCTGCCATTTTTAAGTCAGTGGCCATCACTGCAGATCCCCTGTCCTGGTTTCCTGGGCTGAGTGGAAAATTTGCAGCAACTGATGAAAAGGAGAGAATTCAAAAGGGAGAAATCAGAGGACGCTGAGCCCTAAGATGTGCGTGTGCTAATTTGTACGCATAAATGCACACTGCAGTGACTGGACATTTCCCCCTCTGCATATAATCACAAGAAGTGCTGGAAAACAAGGGAGACCGAAAATGAAAACATACAAAACAAAGCTATATTATCATTCAGTAGTAGTAGTAGTAGTAATGGTAGAGGTAGTATTATCTTCTTTATTTTGGTCAAAAATAACATGCAGTGATAACATTAGGGCCATCTCACTGTGATAGTAGTCTAGCCTCTGTGCTGTGAAAAAATGACTAAGGTTTATGTTATTAGCACAAACTAAGGAATAGTTGTCAGAAAACTGTGATTTATCTGTTTTGGAAAAGGCAATGTTTTCTACTAATCAAAGGATACACCAATATGTGTTACTATGACAGAGATGTGATGTTCTACAATAATATTTTTTACTGATATTATGGTGCTGTACTCATTAGTCAAATAGTGACTACTGACAATATAAAAAAAATGCAGGTAATCCTCGAGTTACCATGGCGACGGGGACCAGAATTTCTGTCGCTAAGCAATGCAGTCGTAAAGCACAACATCACGTGACTGCATTGCTTAGCGACGGCAATCCCGGCAGTCCCCGTTGCTATCGTTAAGTGAATTCCACCGATCGTTAGCTGAGGACCCACCCTGATACAAGCCATTCCTGGCTTGGACCCTCCCAGCCCCGAGCCTTGGTTCTTCCAAGGGACGGGACTGCCTCCCTTCCAACTCCCCTCACCTGCCTATCTCCCCCACATCTCTGCCCTTTTGGCTGCCCTACACCCTGCCTTGCAAGGCGACAAGCAGCCCCAGAATCACGCGGCTCTCGGGATGCTTGCCACGCCTTGGCTCAGGGGCTTCTTGGTGCACCATGGCTGTGGGGCTGCAAGAAGCCCCTGAACCATAGCAGAGTGCGGGGCCCCAGCCACCCCAGTCCAGCCCAGCACTGCAGAATGAGGCCCCGGCTGCCCCAGCTGCCCCAGCCCAGCCCAGCCCAGCCCAGCCCAGCCCAGCCCAGCCCAGCCCAGCCCAGCCCAGCAGCGTGGCACAAAGCCCCGACTGCAGCTTCCCTTACCACTCTGTGCTCTGCAGCCCCAGCCACCCTGTGCTCCACCAGCCTCAGCTGGCCTTCTTCTTGCTCCTGCGGCTGATGAGCATGCCCAGTCTGGCCTTTGGCAAGGCAGCTGCTGGCCACAGGAGGCCATCTTCTGCAGGTCTAGTGAGGAAACTGCCCCACACGACCTCAGGAAGAAGGCCTTGCATTGCCAGCAATTGCCTCGTGAAGGGTCAGGGGGCCAGGCACACTTGGTCAGCAGTGGGAGCAAGAAGATGGTGAAAGTCAGCTGGGGCTGGTGGAGCACAGGGCAGCAGGGGCCACGGAGTGCAGGGGACCAAAAGGGCAGAGATGGGGGGAGTTGAAGCACCCCTGCGGTCATAAGTGCAGGCAGGCTGCAAGGCACCCAAATTTTGATCACATGATTATGGGGCACTGCAACAGCTGTAACTTTGGGGACTGGGCATAAGTGCCATTTGTTCAGCACTTCTGTAACTGAATGGTCGCTGAGCAAATGGTCATAACTCGAGGACTACCTGTATAAAGTAGATTTTCTTTTCTTTCTTAGTTTGTATTTTTAGGTCGTTTGGGGTTGTCTCTTTTCTATTTTTTAAAAAGTGTTTAAGTTTAAAGATTGTTTCGTTAATGCTGTATGTACAACATTTTTAGAAAAATAAAGAAGTTCTTCTTTTAAAATGTTATTAGCATGAACTTTAAAATTATGCTACTGAGAAGTTTGTAAGATGAAGACTTAAAAAGACAATATGTCAGGTCTGCTATGTTCAAATCCCAGTGAAAAAAAATCTCTTGAAACTCATGTTAAGTTCGAAAAGAAATTCATTTATTGGAACATACATGCAACAATATTGTTGTGTGGATCAGGCTGTCCCATCAACCCAAAATACACAATAATGACACAATAATGTATGGTGCAATGTAGATATGTAATTTGGATGCTAATATAGAAAAGTTTGGAATAACAACTAAAAATAATTAAAAATAGCTAACATGACATATAAAAGTACAATCTCACTAAAAGCTGCAAGTAAAACTATTTTTAATATTGATGCTGTGGCTATAAGAACTATAATAGTATGAAGTAGAATAACGTGGTATATAAAAAGGAATGGCAATGACACTAAAAGGCTGAAGAACTAAAAATAATCACTGGAATACAAATGTGAGAGCCTAATCTATGTCAGTGGGTGTAATGAATATGGGTAATATTGTCATACAATAACATTTCAAGTTACAACGCAGTGAAGATCAAATGCTTGACATGAGAAGGCGTCCTTATTTTCAGTGTTTGACTTCTCAGCTTGGATGGTTTTCATTTTTGTATGATCTCTTTTTTTAAAGTCTGGACTTTCAGGGGGTCCTTCTGTTCGGCTCTTCTTGTAATTGGATGCAAATGAAGTCACTGCTCCCATAATGGAAATGGAAATACAATCGGATTTCTCCTTCCAATGGGAAATAGAATGACCCAATGGCCATTTTTTTCCTAAGTCTGTTGTTTAAGGAATAATGCTTTACTTCAAAAGGGACGCACCACTTTTGTGTGACGTGCGTGCCCTGGGAGGCTGAACTCCAAAAAGTAAGCAGAGACAGGACGAGGAAGTGGGTGGTATTGGAACAAACATTAAATTTGATGTCATTTAATATACATGTACATGTACATTAAATTTAAACAGATGAAATCCAGTCAGGAGGATTCATCTCTTGTTATTGAATGGCTTTCCTCTTCTGCTAGGTTTAATTTTAGAGAATTTAGGAATTCTCCCGATATGGAATTTTTCATGACTTTTTACTGATTTCTTTTATTGTTGTAGACGCTGTAGGAGGAGAGCAGCGTTGGTCTGTAGTAGCGAAACATTGCAAGGAGTCTGGTAGGACCTTTTCCGATTAACCAATTTTAGGAAAAGGCATAAGCTTTTGTGAGCTGAAAGCTTATGCCTTTTCCTAACATTGGTTAATCAGAAAAGGTTGTACCTGACTTTTATATGCTCAAAGGTGGAAAGACTCGATATTACCTACAATGGAAGAATGGATGGTAAAGTTGATGGAGCTGGCTGAGGTGGTGAAATTGACAGCTTTGATTAGAGAAAAGACATTGACTAATTTTAATGCTAATTGGAAGGCCCTTTTGGACTTTTTGCGGGAAACAGAAAAAAATGAAATCATGATATATGGATTTGATGATTAGTAAAATTAATAGAGTATAGAAAAAACGGATGTTAAGTTGTAATCTTAGAGTAAGAGTTTAATGTATGTTTTACTTATATCTGCTGTAAAAGAAGTCAGAAGTCGTTCTTTTTTCCTTCCTTCCTTCCTTCCTTCCTTCCTTCCTTCCTTCCTTCCTTCCTTCCTTCCTTCCTTCCTTCCTTCCTTCCTTCCTTCCTTCCCTCCCTCCCTCCCTCCCTCCCTCCCTCCCTCCCTCCTTCCTTCCTTCCTTCCTTCCTTCCTTCCTTCCTTCCTTCCTTCCTTCCTTCCTTCCTTCCTTCCTTCCTTCTGCATTTCTGCATTTCTGCATTTCTGCTTTGCTTTATTCTTTCTTTTCTTTTCTTCTATTCTTTTTCTTGATTATTAATTCTGGTTAGTTTTTATCTTTCTGTTTTTAAAATTTAATAAAGTTATTATTTAAAAAAGGAAAGGGTCATACCAGATTCCTTCTGATGTTTTATTGTTGAAAAGTTTATACTAGTTTTCAGTGAGTTGCTTCTTAACTTCTAGAAAGTGCCTTTTTCTGGCACCATAGGATTGTAATTTTATTGTAAATCTCTTTCAAGAGAACCTTATCCTGAAATGTTTGCTATCTTCAGAATGGTTTGCTGTGAAGTATGTGCTGTAACTGTTTGAATACGTCCTATATTTTATTGTTTCAGTTACCTTGTTGGGGATGAACTTTGGGTTGTAATGGAATACTTGGCTGGGGGTTCGTTGACCGATGTGGTTACAGAAACATGCATGGATGAAGGACAGATTGCAGCTGTCTGCAGGGAGGTAAGAGTTGAAAATATAGCAGTGGATATCTTCATTATGAACTAAATCTTCACTTTTGTGCTGACCTAGTTTAAACAACAATTTCTTGATTGACTAAACTAGGATACTAATGAACCTCTTCTTGTTCCAGTGCACTATACCTATCAAGGCATTGCAATTAACCTGGTAATTTTTAACCCTAGTTTCTCACAGTTGCACTATTTTGATAGGGGGTTATATCTAAGCGCAGTACGAGACCTATTTTTCCCCATAATGAAAACCCTGTGAGGTAGGTTAGGTTAAGAGAGAGAAACCAGACCAAAATTTACTCAGTAAATGAGTAAAAAAAAATTTACTTCAATAGCTGAGAGGGGACCTCTGACCCTAGTCCAGCACTTTTACCACTGTACCAGACTGGTTGTTAGGATGCAGGGAGGGACTGGCCCAAAGTCATCCAACCAGCTTCTGTGCTTAAGGGAGGACTAGTACTTGGGTCTCCCCACTCCTAGTCCAGCACCTTCCCCACAGCTTCACAATGGCTCTTGGGAGAGTGTCAGCCCCACCAGGTAGACCAGACCAGGAAATCAACTCCACAGGAAAGCCAACACTACTTTTATTGAGAGTGGCTCTAATAACAGCATCTTGCAGGTCTGGTTGTGCTTGACCTCCTTCCTCTTCTTATACTCCTGTGAATTAGGGAGCATCTGTCTGAACTGCTTCCATACTTGCTGCTTGTTTTGGGTTTAAGATGTGTCTCACCCCTCGTGGCTTTGTTAATGGAGCTTGCATATCTACGTCAAGGTCATCTTCCTTACTTTCTACATTGGGACTGGCCCAAAGTCATCCAACCAGCTTCTGTGCTTAAGAGAGGACTAAGACCTGGGTCTCCCCACTCTTGGTCCAGTATCTTTGCCACCACACCATAATGGCTCTTGAGCTAAGAGAAGATGACTCGCCCAAAATTGCTCAATGAGCTTCAGTGGCTGAATGGGGATGGGATCCTGGGTGTTTCTGTTCCTAGTCCAAGTCCACCACACTAGCTGTCATGACATGAATTAGAAAATTATGGTTAACAAATTCAGAAGAATCAAATCCTAGACCAAACTCAGACCATGGCTTAAGACCTGGTTTGTCTTGAACCTAGAAACTATAGTTCCCTGGTTGGATAGGAAGCATCCCATTGTGCTGAGAAAGGAGGATGGGATGGACAATGGATTTTTGTATTCATTTTTGTTGTGTTTTTGGTGCCTGTGGCACAAATCTGAAGGATATCTTGGTTTTTGGAAAGGAGGTGTACTTATCCAAACTAGATACGTAGTTGCCTTCCTCCCCAATGAATATATTTGCTGGGCAGCAGCAGAAGTGAAGTTATCAGTCCTGCTAGTTATATCACGCATAAGTTTCAAGGAAACCATCTCAGTAATTAATATACAGGGCTTTTCCCAATTATTGTGCCTTCAAGTCAGTGTTGACTCCTGGCAATTGCCCAGACAAGTCCCTGCAGTTCTCTTGACAGGTTTTTTTGGAAGTGGTTTACCTTTGCCTTCTTCTTCTTAGGTCTGAGAGGGAGGGACTGGTCCAAAATCACCCAGCTGGCTTCTGTGCCCAAGTCAGGCCTAGAAGTCAGACACCAGTGTTCTTCAAGCACCCATGCTGGCTGAGGAATTCTAGGAGTTGAAGTCCACCCATCTTAACGTTGCCAAGTTTGAAAAACACTGTGTTAGACCAAACTGGTTCTCATACAGTACTTTGTCTTCATATAAATATTTATTATAACCACAACCCCATGTTGGTTCAGGGCGTGGAGTGAAATTCAAAATGGAAATATACATATTTCTTGGTGAGGCAGATCCAAAATGCATGTTAGTGCTCTTCTGCTGCCAGTCCTGCCATGTTTGTGGAGACTTGAGTTAGCATTGGAGCTGTCCAGCGGAAAACAAAAGTGATGTTGCTTCAGACGTGGCTAGAAAACCCTTATTGCTACTATTGCTGCTCAGCCCCACCTATTTGACCTGGGAACTGCTGATTCCTGCCTCACCACCTTCATTCCTCACTCTGTCCGGACATATTGGAGTGAGGAGGAGGAACACTGTCAAAGAGACCATGATTCATCCAACTACTTTTGAAGAGGAAGCTCTCTGACTACAATCACATCCAGGATTCTGGGTTCTGATTGGGTGAAATTGAGGCATTGCGTGGTTGTGGAGCAGAACTTTGAAAAATGGCTTTTCCCTCTGGTGGGAAAAGGAAAGGAAATGGTACTGGGACAAAGTTGAAGTATATTCTTAGGCAGAGCTTCTTCACTTCCTCATATAATCCACAACATCATTTATTTAGAAAGTAGTACTATTTATTTATTTATTAAATGTGTATGCCGCCCATCTCCCCCAGTGGGTGACTACCCTGTGCCTCTCCTGTGAAGTCAGAACACTGCTCTTTACTTCTACCCTTCCCTTTTTAAAATACGTTCTTGTATTACTGTTGCTGTTGTTAGTGCCTGCAAGCATTGGATTTCTTGCATTCAAACCAAGTGATTCATAGAGACATCAAGAGTGACAACATCCTTCTTGGGATGGACGGATCTGTGAAACTCAGTAAGTATCCTCTCTGTTGTTGCCGTGTCTGTCCTGCCTTGAGAGCCATTGCTTTCTCTGAGAAGAGGGTGGTAAAAATCTCCTTCCACTAATAAAAATAAAACCATCTTTTCTTTGAAGGTTTAGTTACAGCATGAAAGAGATTCGGTTGGGTTTATCTCATCATCTTTATATGAATATCACTAATCACATAGGAGATGGTCACATATACACTGTGTATATTGAATCTGTGTAATGGGCAGAAGGAATAATCTTGAGGAACAAGAGGAAGAGCCACAACCAAGACAGTGGCCAGATAAAAGAAATCTGAGTCTGGGCCAGAACTGTAACCTGAGAAAATGACTCAGACAAGACCCTCCCTAGTTCTCATTAAGATAAAAGGGGAGGAGGGGAGCACATTCAGACTTGTAAGATTCTGTTACTGTAACCTTACAATAAAAGTAGTATTAGCATTCATAACTTTGGTTTCCTAGTCTAGTCTACCTCAAAGGGCTGACATCAATCTTGCAAGTCTGAATACACTTCTCCCTTCCCTCCCTTTATCTTAAAGAGAACTAGGGAGGATTAAATCTGAGATGTCTTCTCAAATTACATTTCTACCCGGGACCCAGATTTCTTTTATCTGACCATTGTCTTGGTTGCGGCTCTGCCTCCTGTCCTCAAGGTTATTCCTTCTTCCTATTACAGTCTGGCACTCTGGAATTATGAGATGGCCTTCCCTGCATGCAGCCATCTGGATATTATCATTGATTTGAAGACCCGGTGATTCACTCAAGCATTTGGATTTCATCGACTAGCTTGGTCTTAATTTTGTTTGATGTTTGCTGTTGTATTCCTTATTTTGTTTTATCATTGTTTTGCACTGTTTCACCCATCCTTGAAATCGATTACTATGGTAGATCATGTAGCTATAAAAGAATTAATTAATGCCTAGTAGCACTGATTTCCAAAGCTTAATGGATCGCTAAATATGGTGGAAATGAACCGTTGTTAAAAGTGAAGGGAAATTTAAGAAATTTAAGACAGCAACGATTGCAGTTAAATTCTGTTCTAAAGAGTGGGCAATATGTAAAATGATACATACTTGGGTGTATCTGTATCAACAGGAAATAGTGCTAAAAGAGTACTTAAACATATTACAGCCACACTTACAATACTCTTGGTTGTTTACAGTAATGAAGCATTAAAAAATCCATAGTAAAGGAATTAATTAGGTATAACATCATAAAACCCAAAGACTTTGGTACATTCATGCCTTCTAGGTATTGTGCATCACCTTAGGTTCTCTGGAACAGCTTTGTTTTCAAGAGCTTCCATAAAGCCAAAGCAAAGGAATTTAGTTCAAGTGGGAGACTATTCCAAAATATAGGTACTCCCCTAGAAAAGTACCATCTATAAACCTTCATACTATGTATCTGATGGAAATAGGGAATCACCAGCAGTTTCTCCTGGGACAAATGGGTCAGTTTGGTTGATTCTGGATGGAGATCCTGAAGATGCTTTAGTGCCAAGCCATATGTACCTTGAAGTATGAGTATACAAACTTATAGTGTGGATAATACATTTTACTTACATTCATCTTTGACAATTGCTTTTCCCCTCTGAGCTCCTTTTATATATCAAGTTTAATATGAATGTGAGTCTTCTCCTTACTGAAGCCCTTCCTTCTTGCTTCCTTGCTTGTACCTTCTGCCATTTCTGAATGATCAGTGTGGTTTCTCCAGCAGTCCTTTCTGCTTTCTGTTATCTGCAGCTGATTTTGGCTTCTGTGCTCAGATAACTCCCGAACAGAGTAAGCGGAGTACAATGGTGGGGACTCCTTACTGGATGGCTCCTGAAGTGGTCACGAGGAAAGCTTATGGCCCCAAAGTGGACATTTGGTCTTTAGGAATCATGGCAATAGAAATGGTAGAAGGAGAACCTCCATATCTCAATGAAAATCCTCTCAGGGTAAGATCAAAGTTCTACATTGTTGTGCTTGAGCCATTCCAAAACTTTAGAGTGTGGTGGAATTCGCTTGACTGTACATTTGGATGGAGAACAGCACAGTCAACGTGTTTACTAGGTAGGACAGATGTTTTTAGCTGTCTATCCTAGAAAGTTCTCCTGTATCTTTTCTCCACTGTAGAAGGGTATGGAGATAACAGCTCTTGCATTCCTTCTTCAAAGTTATGTAGACACCAGCTTGGCCCAGAAAGAGAAGAGGGGGTGAGAAAGAAACTCAAGATTGTCCCACTTTGATTCTCTTGTGTACAAAGGGTGTGTGTGTGTGTGTGTGTGTGTGAACTCTGTTAGACTTTCAAGATTGATGTCAGCCCTTTCATGTCCAAGAAATTGGCTCCACAAGACTACTGGAACCCCCCTTTATTGTTGCAGGATATAGAAGTCCCTTTGATCGATTGACTGAAACAGGGATGTTTTGATCAAAACCCTGACAAAACAACCCCTCTTTGAAGCTCTGCACAGCTATAATACGCAGTTGGTTCTTAACCTGGTTTGCTCTGATAAGTAAAGCTCACCTATTCCAGCCCTTCTCAAAATTATATTGATTGTATTTTGCTTTTATGTGTTTGCAAAGCTGCTCTTGAGAAGAAGAATATGGGTGTGAGGAGAGGGATACAAATGTCTACCTAAATAGAGAGAGAAAGCAGAAAAGTTGCCTTCAAGAGATTGATTCAATTTGCTCTTTTATCTCTTAGGCCTTGTACTTGATAGCCACCAATGGGACTCCAGAGCTCCAGAATCCAGAAAGACTTTCTGTTGTTTTCCGGGACTTTTTGAACCGCTGCCTTGAGATGGATGTTGACAGGCGAGGGTCTGCAAAAGAACTGTTGCAGGTAAATGAAGAAAAAATAGGGGATAGAAGTAAAGTATGCTTTTCCTTTTTTTGGTGGGTGGGTGGGTGACTTTATGTCTCCTCCTAAGTGACTTTATGTCTCCTCCTAAAAGGAGCAAAATCTTTTGATGAAATACAGCTCTTCAGGAGATTCTCTCTGACAGTGCAGCGCTGACGTGGAAGCTACTCATAAATTTTGCTCCTTTGTATAGCTACTCAGATTTGATAAGTCAAGGCAGGGGGACCCATGGGGGAAGGGGGGAAAGATGAAAAGATCAAGGTGTGTGGTTGAAGGTGTCATCTTGATCTTTTTTTCCATGCCCCTGCATCATTGGTTTTATGTGGGGACACAGACAGAGGGAGGCAGTTGCCATGAATTTGGAGAAATATGGGAACTGAATGGGGCTGTCAGTTTAGATGAGGTCAGGAGCTAAGTCACATTTGCATTCCAGGTTGATTTGTTGTGATTTTAATTTGCAGACTGATCTCCTGGCAAAAATGATTAAAAATTTGATTTGAATCTTTGTTAAAAGGGGGCGTAAACCTGCAGAAAAGTCCATTAAACCTCCACACGTTCAAAGATAGCTGTTTCAGTTTGATATGTTTGGTCAATTGAGGAATTCAGGAGATCCTCTTTGATGAATTGAGATCCTCTTTGAAGGGGTGATTTGGTCACCTTTGAATCTAATGCAAACGTGGCTTAGCTCTAGATCATATATGTCTCTGTGTGTGATTTGTTTCCTGCACAGGAACAAGTGAATCCTTTCCTCCATAATTCCTCTTGCATGTTGGGGAGAAAAAGCTTAACATTGAATGCATATAGATCCATTTTTCTTGGTTGGTTTCCCAATTCTTATCTAGGATAATGAGGGTATGCCCAATTCAGGGTGTGCTGTGGTTGTTGTGGGATGGGGTGGAAAGCAACACTCCCTTTCCATCAGACTCTTAATAGAGTCCTCCCCTGATTTAAATTTAGAATCGAGGCTATACAAACTGGTGTGAATTTTCTTCACACAAGGGCTGATTCTGCAACAATTGCCGGTGTTGAATGGCTATGTGAATTCTAGTAGGTAGGATGTACGTAAAAAAGAGCAGACTAATTAGAGCCATAAAGAGTGTTGGGGAACAGAACAAGAAGAAATGTCTGTTCTCCTCTTAATTATGAACCCCATTGATGCAAACCAGCAGGATGGTGGTGAACTGTGAGTTTGTGTCAACTTATAAGATTGACCAGACCAAGAAAACAAATGCCATATAAGTCTAAAACTACTATTGGAAAAGCTGTAGTAACAGAATCTTGCAAGTCTGAAGGTGCTTCCTCCTCCCTCCCTTTATCATAGTGTGAACTAGGGAGGGGCTTGTCTGAGACATTTACTCATGTTACATTCTTGCCCTGGGCTCAGGCCTCTTTTATCTGACCATTGCCTTGGTAGCAATTCTTCCTCCTTTCCTTCAAGGCCACTCCCTATGTCCTCTACAGTTTGCTTCAGGAATCCAGAAAAGACCCTAAGGCCCCGGTTAATTCAAAGGCTTAATTAACCACGAAATGTAGGCTAAGAAGTGGAAAAGAGAACCACAACCTGAGAAGGGAATATACCATGATTGCAGGGAAGGGAAAAGTAGTATTCATTTTATCATGGAGAAGGTTGACATATGGACCCCAGATGTGTCTGTCTCTCTACTTACCTGTCTCACCATCATCGTTCCTAAATGGATGAATTCTTTTCTTCTTCCTTCTAGCACCCGTTTTTAAAACTGGCCAAGCCGTTGTCCAGCCTGACTCCCCTGATTATTGCTGCAAAGGAGGCTATAAAGAACAGTAGCCGTTAGTCTGTCAAATAGCACAGCCCCTTTCTTTTTCTGGCAGGACTTAACACCAGACCAACAAACTCTGTCACACCTTGGACTTTCCTGCTGCCGGACGGGCAGGCAATGAGCGACGCTGTCACTGTCAACAGGGGAAGGGAAGTGGGGATGACCTGCCCTGCTGCCCTAGAGGAGAAACCGATCACATCTCTTCTTTCCACTCTCAGATCCCTTAATTTATTGCTAAGGTGAATGGAAGCTTTCCAAGGAGAGGCTAGATTGGAAGTCTCTTTTGCTCTATGGGGCGTTTCCAGGGGACCACAGCACTGCATGACTCAACTCACTGGGACAGGAGTGGTGACCCCAACTGGCTCTTCTTTCTTTTCTGTTTGGCTTTCAAAAATAGAAGAATGGTCGTCTTTCCGCTCCACCTGCCAGGAAGAATCCAAACTGTTCACTAGCTACTGGTCAGCTGGCTTGTCCTAAGAGGAGGAGAATCACGAAGGAAGGCTTGCTTTATTTAACCAAAAAAAGAAAAAGAAAAAGAAAAGAAAAAGAAAATAATAATAACAGTGATGATGATGATGATGATGATGGTGATGATGATGATGACAATAAATCGAGAAGTAAATCAATCACAGCATCCTCTTGTGGGGGTTACGCTTTGGAATAGGTGGTACAGATAGCATTGCATTCCTGAGAGGCTAAGGAGAACAATGTCATTACGTTGATGATGTCCCCTGGACGTCACGGTTATGATGTCATGATGCATACTGGTGCTTTTGTGTCAATGAGTTTTTCCTCCCCCAAACTAAAAAGAAAATATGTTGAAGTAGAGAAAGGAACCCCATGACCTAACTGGAATGGAACGACAGGACTGCTTTCATATCTGGCAATAGGATTGATCCTGCAAGGTGCCTGTTCTCTTCTCCAGCATCACAAGCACTTCCCTCCCCATCAGCTCCTGTGGCTAATTTATCCAGGGCTGCTCCATTCCATATGCTGGAGTGTCAGACTAACTCCCTATCTGCGGTCTTAACTGCCCAATGCATAACCCAGATCCACTGGAAGAAACTTCCTTTCAATTGGGAGAACTTCTTGATAGTGAAATGTAATCAGCCATTGCATACATCCCTAAAAGGCCCTATCTTGCAGAAAAGGAGTCTCCTAGGACATCAGCCTAACTGAGTCCAGGTGAATGCTAACTTCAGCTCTGCAGTTATTTTGATATGTGGATTGAATTTCTCTTTTTTCCCCCCATCACAGTCTGAAAACGAAAAAACAAAACCCTACAATTGTGAATCTAAGTTGTTCCACTAAGCAGGATTTGGGAAGGGTATATGTTCTGAGGCATCTGCCCAATTTCTGTGAGTACTGATGGATAGGGTTGTGAGACGTGACTTTCTGAGCTCTCTGCCCATCCTTGAGGAACTCAGGAAGGAGAAAGGTTCGAAGAGGAGCATCGCCAGAGAAATGGTTCAGCCACAGAGAGCATGAAAAATGCAGCAATACATAATTTGATGGGGTTATTTTATCCCCCAAGCCTGTTTGAACTGTAACTTAACCTGCAAAGCATTGAATCTGGAATTTCTGAACTCTCTGTATTGCTGAAATCTAGCAATTACTGTGAATATCTGTTGATGAAGCAAAAAGCTTTGATTAAACAAATTTGTGTTGATGTTTCTTCCAATCTGAGTAGGACAGCTCTGATTCTTTTTTCCGTCATAAACGTGAGCAATTAAAAAAAGAAAACATTGATGTTGGTTTGCCAACTATCTTACTACCCTGTGTTTATCTGCAAAGCATGGGAAACATTCTATGTATCAAGCTGCTCTCAGGCGATAGAATAGGCCAGGCTACATTTTTCTGGGTCAGTTGGCCATCCCAGTTATTGCTGTACTTTAATCCAAGATGAAAAAGTTGGGCTGTGTGTACCTCAGGTATTAGCCATGTTGAACCTGGCTTGAAGATAATGGGAGGAGGGGAAGATCCCCCCTCCAAAAGATGGGTATCAAAGGAAGGTGGTGAGAAGGCAGGCACTGACTTTCAAAATGAGATATCAGTGGACCCATTTTGGAGGCATGATCTCCTCTTGAAGTTTTGGCTGCACACTCCACATGTTGCGCCCGTTTGGGGGACTGCAGCACTCTCTGATTGAATGCCATACAGCTCTCCCTGGAATAGTCATTGTGAACATTGTCCTAGTTGGTGGCAGGTTACCATCTCTTGGTTTCCCAAAGGCCTTGGGGGAGAAGTATACCATGCCTGATGTTACTTTTTTCTTTTCATGGATATTACAGATAATATGGCAAACCCATAGAGGTTCTTTTCTGTTTGAAAATTTGGTGGGGATGTCCAGCGGGGTTTTTATTTGACAGTGAAATCCATGGCACTTAAAGTGAAGATGCCCTCAAACCTAGCTGAACTGCAGATGAAGTTCTGCAGGTTTCTCAGTGGTGTTATGGACCTGCTGTCCCATTGCCGCCTTCTGTTTTTATGACTTAGTCTAGCCCATAGTCAACCTAATTGGGAGATGGTCAGAATTCTCCCTAATATTGATTTACAGATTGTAACAATGCAGCTATCTTTTGTTAACGGGCTATCGCTGAGGTCTGAAACTCCCATCAAACTCAAATTCTTAACAGGTTCTGCAACTTCCCAGATTAATTCTTCCTTACCTCCATCTACTTTTTCAGATGCTTCCCTGGCTTCTAGCTCCACCTTACCTTTCTAGATTCTTCCATGACCAGTCCCTCTAATTCAGTGATGACTGCTGTCCCTGAGGCTGATGGGAAGGAGGATAAGTTCATCATAGTGAAACCAAGACAACTTCTGAAGGTAGAGCCAACTAGATCTAGACAGGTAGATAGCCAGCATTCCCTTGTTTATACAGTCTAGCCATCTCCTTTATGATCTTTCAGATATTTCCCTAGCTCTGCCCTTATCAACCTTCTAACTTCCAGATTCTTCCATAGTTCTTCACCTACTTCCACTCCATCTTACTACTACCCTTGACCACTTCTGACCTTCTCTTTTGCCATTGCTCCCGACCCACCAGATTCTTCTCTGGATCTGCCTTCCTAACTCCAAGCAAAGGTCATTAACAATAGTTGCTCCTGCATGCTCTGAAATGGAATGCATAGCATTCCAGGACTTCCATTTCTAACAACCCAGAATCTTTAGAGCAGCATTTCTCAACCTTGGCGACTTGAAGATGTGTGGACTTCAACTCCCAGAAGTGGCTGGGGACTTCTGGGAGTGGAAGTCCATACATTTTCAAGCCACCAAGGTTGAGAAACACTGCCTCTGTGTACTGGTTACATCACTGAAAGAGGTTAGTAGATCTAGTTGCATCAGCTTTCCCCAACCTGGTTTTCTACAGATGTATTGGATCTACCACCCCAAGACTCCAAGCCAGCATTCTGGAGGGGAATTTTGGTAGTTGCAGTTCCAACACTTCTGGAAAATATCAGACTGACTGACTTAGATCGTGCTCCTTTGTGGTCTAAAAGTATTGAGTTCAATGATTTTACCTGGCAACATAAAAGCAAGAGGGTTTCCACTAGACTTCCATTGCTATAGGAATATCCTGGGCACAAATGTTATGGCAGATACAACTGATAACAGGATCCATGGGAACTGTAAATACAGAATCGTGGATGTGCATGGCAGTCCCATGAGGAACTTCCATAAATCTTGGTGACCTCTGCAAGCTACATGGCCTATGGATCCTTCCATCCACAATGCTGTCATAGCAGTGCTTCAGCTCCCACTGAGACATCATAACTGCAGCCCCTGGTAAATTTGGAAGGCAAAGTCTTTCCTTGGGAAACTGGGACAGCCTCAGCAGTGGTGGGGCTGGACAAAATCCAGCTGAACTCCTGGTAACTTCATGGACACATCCCATATAGTTTCCTTAATGACAATATTATTCCTTCCTCCCAGGAATTTTTTTTTTAAATAAATCCCAGTCTAATCTACACGGTTGAGTAGTCTCCCATCCAAATGCTTTCTCTCTAGCCAGGGTTGGCTCGATGCTGCTAAACTGACTGAAAATATCCTTTAGGCATGCCTATGCTTAGTAATGTGGCACAGTTAACATGCAATAATTTAAACATCTGGAGGATTACAACCCCCCCATGTAGCATTGCTCTCTGATTTTTAACCACAGAGACTCATATATCACACACATAACACCCATTATTCTATTTGCTTTGTTTCATTTCCCTCTATACTATCTCGTGTTTTGCTGCTCCATCCTTTTGGTCTATCTCAGTGTTTCTCAACCTTGGCAACTTTAAGATGTGTGGACTTCAACTCCCAGAATTCCCCAGCCAGCCATGGTGGCTGGGGAATTCTGGGACTAGAAGTCCACACATCTTAAAGTTGCCAAGGTTGAGAAACACTGGTCTATCTGAATCATAACCAGTGTAGAGCCATGGAATCAATGGGTAGCACAACGCTGCTGAAATTCTCATGGACCCAGCCTTCAAATTCCCATGGGTCCAAACCCTGTTAAGAAGACCTTTCCTTGTTATTCCTCTTAGAGAAAAGGTCTTGAGTGAGGGCTCCCAGCTTCACGCTCGATGGATACCTTTTAGATGCAACCAAACAATTGTGGTGCAAGAAAGCCACACAACTGTAAAATGTAGTAGGACCGGGGTGTGCTTTGGATTTCAAGGGAAAAGGAGCTTCAGCACATGTGGGGCACACAGGTAGTGCCTGTTGGCAACTCTGCAAAACAAATGCCTTTTTTCCCCCTTAGGATTGTGTTGGAGCTGTGAAGGGCAGCTGAAAGTTGGCAGGAAAAACGCAGCTGCTGCTTTACAGAGTTACAGGCAAGCAATACCTGCACTCTGAAGCACCTTTTTTGTCTCCAGATTTGAAGCGGCACACGTGTTAAGCATCCTGGGCAAGATCAAAGTGTCTTCCATGCTAGTTTGGGGGGTAAACTATCAGAGGAATTTGTAGTAAGTGGGAGGGCATCAAGAAGATTTGTCCTACATGCATTCATCCCATTTTCTTGGGGATCAATCCACATATATCCAGTTATATTCAGGCACTTTGTACACAATGCAATCCTTGTAAAACTGGGGCTATGAATGGCTTTCAGACACCTTCCATGCATATATACGGTCATACAGAAGCTCCCTGTTCCATGGAAATCTAACCGTATTTCTTTGTTGTGTGGAAACAAATGAAACGTTTTGTTCTTGATGAAATGATTGGGGTTCTTCCATTTCTGCAGCTCTAAATGTCCAACGGGTTGGTTTGATTGTTGAGAGAAGAGGTGGGCTATTTTCAGTGGTTGAGTGCCAAGAACGACCGAAGAAACAAAAACTACAGAGATTTCAGAAAGGTGTCTGCAAAAAGAATTTCCCAGCCTCTTTTACAGTGAATTCATTAAGGGGGAGCCTCTTTGAATGATCTGAAATGCTTCTTCCCATGTTTCTTGCCACCTGGGCTGAGTTGCTGTTTATGAGATAAACTGCCAATGGACTCAGCTACCGTCTCTTGATCATTTATGTCTATGTTCTCTTCCATTCCTTTTCCAGCTTCCCAGAATCTCTCACAGCACTGTCTTAATAGATAATCCCCCTTTAAATAAAAAATAATTAAAAGTATTGTTGTGCAGCTATCTGTGGTAAAAAGGGGGCCCTACCCACCACTCCCAAATAGCATAATTAATGTCAGTCAGAGAAATTCTCCTGCATTATTTTCATTCAATTTAAAGGAAGAGAATTGGTTGAGAAATGTATTTCTGAAGAAAGAGGGAATTTCAGGGCAAATCTCATGGGCAAAGATTGCTATTCTTGGATTTACCTGGTAATAAGATGGTCAAGGGTTGTGTGAACTTCTTCCTTTCATTGCCCAAACAAGTCTCCAGGGCCTCCCTGTCTATTCGTGATTCCACCCAATCTCATTCCTGTCACAATACTTATTTCCCTGATTAGGTTTTTTCAGTATCAACTGCTACAATCATGGCTAAGGGGGAGTCCCAATTTCCATTCCTAGAGGACGTTTGGAAACTTTCACCTTCCCATGGAGAAAGTTGGAAAACTCATCTACTCAATTTCTCTGCCCATAAATTTGGAGGACAATGTCAAAAAGCCTAGCTCTGAGCATTTCAGATGACGTGGTTCTTTCCTCCTTCTGCCCTATGAGCAGAAGACATTCATGCCGGATCAGGCCAAAAATCTCTTTAGTTCAGGATCTTTATTGCTATACAAAATAAACAAAAAGTAACTTTGGGAAGCTTAGAAAGAATTGCATCTCCATATCATGGATCCCAGTCATTTGTATTGAGATACATTCTTCCTCTGAGAATTTTATGATCTGTAATTATTGATCTCCACTTCTATGAAATAATGTTAGCTTTTGGAAATCTTGTACAAGGTTTTACAATTGCACAATTTGGAGAGGAAATTTTTTTCTTTTGAGAAGGCCAGGGCTACTACTTGTGGACATGGGGGGAACCTCACTGCAAAGCCCTGATCTAAAGCACTTTTCCCTCAACCGATTGTCCTCCATATAGATTGCTCTGCCACTAATTGTTCCCCAGACAGACACTCCATCTAGAGACCATCAGGTTGGAGAAAAAGTAGTTCTAGAGGAGGGCCTTGATTTATAGTGCAATCACAAGGCTAGTATTGCCTTGACTGTTCTTTCCTTCCACAGCAGTCCACAAAAAGCAAACTAAACATTAAAAAAAGAGGGGAAAAAAAAAAAAGAATTAAGGTGGGAAGCCATCAAGGTCATATAATTTTACATGCCTGAATATGTTGGTCATGTAGTTTATCCTAAAATGGAATAAATCAGAAACTAAATGGAAACTCCTTGTAAACCCTATAAAATACTCACCTTCACTTGATAATTCTGAACTGGGAAGGCAAGTATGTTAAACTTTTGGTTAGCACACAAAAAGCAATGGGTGACATAATCTTATCTGGAATGTACCACTCTGAGTCACACGAGCAGTCAATGGCATGACTGAATACTTTCACCCATAAAATGATCCCTCAACTTGCTAAAATCAAGCAATGGAAGAGAATATGTGTAGCTCAGGGTTGAACTGTGGAGTCCTTGGGGTTCTCTGAGCTTGGTTGTGTTCTTGCAAATGTTTTGTTACCCAGCTAGGCTACCTTGTCTGAGTACCAAGCTTCCAGGAATTCCCTTGCATTTTTGGATTTAGCTTAGCTTAAAATCAAACAGCCAGGGAAATGGGTTTAAATCACAGGGCTTTCCTGAGCTGCTGCTTTCTCTCTGGCTTAATTTTGTTTTTCCACGAGAGAAGAAGTTCAAACCTCAGACTTTCAAGTGGAACAGTCCCATTTCTTCTGCCCTTTGGTTTACCAGGCTTAAAAGCCATACTTGCTCTTTTATGCTCTCCATCTGTTTTCCAACTAGGGGTGTTGAGGACATAACATCAGTCCTATCTTGCAGCGGTTGACTTTTCTGGTCTCCTTCAGTTAAGACTCTCATTGGTTGCAAAAACTAGAACATGTCGCTTTACTGTCTTTGGTCATGAAAGATCCAGGGCAGGAAAATGTATAATCAGGGAAATTCTAAAAAGCATGGAATATTTATTTAAAGGGAAAGAAGAAATGGGGGTGGAGGAGAAATTATTTAGTGCCCTGCCATGGCAATTGCTCCACGTGTTAAGAAAACCTAGAAGAAATCTTTCAGAGCTTCATGGAAGGCGCTGTAGCATTAACCACCCAGATCTCTGCATTCATTGGTGTGTGTGTGTGTGTGTGTGTGTGTGTATCTGTCCCTATAATGTTTTTCATCATTGGCTGCTAGCTGGTCCATTGTACCCTGATGATCTCCAGCATGGATTTCTTGCAGATTTGAAATTTAATTTCTGGTTTGTGAGCTGACCAATTTCTTTCAAATGTCTTCTCAAAACAGGAGGTTCTCTTTCTTTGCTTTCAATCTTAAACCCCAAAACTCTTTGTTTTTGGTTTTGTATTTTGCTTGTTTTTGTATTTTTGCCCACATAAGGATTGCTTTGATTTTGTCGGGGGGCATTTTGTTTTGGGGTGGGGTTATTTTTTTGCAAAAAAATTGGTAAAGAACGTAATTTTGTTGCTGCTGTTAACTGGCCAGCTAATACAGAACCATAGAACTGGCATTCTTTGGAAAGCAGGGAGGGAGCACAAATAGGCCCAGTGACTGGCACACTTCCTGGTGATAAATTCTAGAAGTTGTAATCCCTACAAGTTTGGAGGTTGCCTAGTTGGGGAAGGTTGTCTTAGTTGCACAAGATTATCACAATTAGGCCAACCTACACATGGGGATCCCTATATAGCGAAGCAGTCTATTCCACCCTATGTCTTAGTTCTACCAGACCTGGGCTGCAAAAATCTGGATGAGCACTTTGTGGCAACAGGGAGTTTTCTGACTCTCTTTGCTGCCATCTGGAGATGATCTGGAGTCTTGTTGTCCAGATCAGCAGCTCTACAGCGCTACCTGTAGGCCAATGGTAGGCCAATGCTGCATTGCATTACCCCATTTTGATCTCACGTGTATCCTTGAGTCCCATTTTAACATCTCAGAAGATCCAAGAAGTGGACCGTTGAATCTGGACAGCAAACCATCAAGAAACTTTTGTGTCATTTCCTCCTTGGGGAGAGGGGAGGGGAAGAAGGGAGAAACATTGCTGGTAAAGCTTTGTTTATCCTCAACACACCAACTTCCCAGAAGTTCTGTCCTTGTCCATTTTGGCGAGGTTATCACATTATTGCCTTGTATGCCTTTTAGGAGTAATAACTGTTCGTTAGAAGAATTGGTTGGGATTACTCACTGGATTGTAGAAGACCAGCTGCTTATTAAAAAGAACAATGGTGTTAACCTACAGGCCATTTCTTCACCTTCACCCGGATTCAAGGCGATGGTGTGAGTTGCTAATAGGAAAATGACCACAATATCCCTGTTCCTGTCAATTGGAGTGAGGGCATCCACTTACAGAGGAATGGAAAAAGGCAATCTTTGTGGCCAATAGGTTCTTGATAAGAATCCCTTCTGGTATTTCAGGTTTCAAAAGATCTGCAGACACCCACCTAATATTTGCTTCTCTGACACTACGCTAAAGGGGGAAATTAACTGGTCTGGGGAAAAAAAATGCTAAGAAAAGGTTTTTTTTTTTGTCTGCGCTCAGTCATTGCTGACCCTGCAGTGACTGCTTGGACAAGTCCTTGCAGTTTTCAAGGCAAGGTGTTTCGGAAGTGGTTTGCCAGAGCCTCCTTCCTAGAGCAGAGCCCACCTGGCGAGCGCAGGAGGCGGGGTTTCCGTTGCTTCGCACCCTTTTCGGGCGCGCACGGTTTTTCGCACTTACCGGCAACTGCTCCCGACTCCTTTTTGCAAGGCGCCGCCAGCATTTTTCCTCCCACCGGAGTGAGAGTACCCATTTATCTACTCACGTGAGTTTTCGACCTGTTGGGTTGACAGGAACTGGGGAGGAAACAGGAGCTCACCCTGTTTAACGCGAAGGCTGGACTCGAACCGCTGAAGCGTCGACCATTTCTGGCCGGCAACTTTCAGCGTCCTAAACCACAGAACATTTGGGAAAGAACATTTTTCAGTGCCTAGTGCACACATTATGTCTCAGCAGCAGTTTGTACCAAAACAGTTGCTTCATACATGTTGGGACATGAACATAGGGCCTCTTTCACAACTCCTTAGAAGCAGTCACACTTTTCCCCAGGAATACTCCTATTTGGTTTAAGGTAGCTTCTAATGCATCTTCCCATGGTGGAGAAATTGACTTTGTAGAAAGCATGGATCACCTGAAGTGTATTGGACAATCAGATAGTGAATCACTGTGATTTCATTTCTCCAACCTTCCCAACACTGAATTGTTGATATATGGTCAACAGTATTGCCATCGCTAACACATTCGAAACATACCAGATTGGAGAAGGCTGTTCTAAAAGATTGGGGGGGGGGTGTTGCCCTTGCTTATTATGGGAAAAGTAACAGAAGAGGAAGAGGAAGAAAAGAAAGAAACCCCACTAGAGATTGTGGCAGACTCAGCTGTTTGCATTTCAACATGGTCCATATTCAGAGACATTGACCTTCAGTAGATGTTTCTTTGATGGAGACTTTCTGCAGAGTCCACAAGAAAACAAAACCAAGGAGTGTTGAATCCAGGAATTGTCATATCAATGTGAATAGTATGAAAGAAAACCCTCTCATCTTTAGCATCTACAGAAGTTGTGCAAAGAAGAAGAAGAAGCCCTCTTGTTGGAACAGAGAATGGATCCATACATTTCTATCAATGCTGATGGAAGTTCTGATTTTATAGTCAGATTGTGAACGGGTGTCAGCGTTGGAAAGGTGCCATTGTCTCAGCAGTTAGCTGAAAGGGGGTTCTTGGTGGCAGCAGGACTGGGAATGATGCTCAGAGGTCATCCTGGCCTCCCACCAGTTAGGAGACTGAATGGTAGTCCTGAAGCATTTAGGGTAGATTAGCACATGGTAACCCATCAATGCCTTGTTTCCACTGTGTAATTTTGCCTCTAGAATTTCATACCTGGAAACTGGAAAATGGTATCAATGGTATTTGGTGCACAGTTGCATGCACAGATTAAGATTTCTGGTCATATGACTCTTATCCCAAACCTGCCAAATCGTGGATATCTGAAAATATTAAACCCTGTTGCAAAGTCAAATCAACAACTCTATCTTTTGAATTACATCCTGTTAAATGGAAATTGATGGCTGAATAATAGAAATGGATTCCCCCTGCTCTTCTTATGGCTAAGAGATGAGTCCTTCAACACTGGAAAGACAAATTTATGGCCCCAATTACTCAGTGGACTTAAAACCTGGGGTAATGTACCATTTATGATCAAGTTGCTTACTGATGTAGATTATGTATGGATGACTACAATGAAATATGGTTATCCTTTGCTGAAACTGTTGTGAAAAACTGTATATTCTTATATACCTCTATGAGAAGCCCATATATATATTTGTTTTTGTTGATTTGTTTCGCTTCTTTTGCTCTTCTTGTTTTATTTCCCCCCCCCATTCTGTTTAATAAAATAAAATAAACCTTGCCAAATCATAGTTATTAACAGAACAGAAATCAAACCTTCTTAAAGATGTGGGACATTACTGCATTTAATGTATTCATTGTAATTCTAATTAATTATAGATTAAATTATCTCAGTAGGTGTCTGGCCTTGGAAGTCAACAGAAACCACCAGAAAAATCCCAAGGCTTTAATGTTAGATTGGGAAGTTGGAAAACTATCTGATAAGACAATGATAAACCATGTCACTACTAAACCTGCATGGATAAGTTGTCAAAGATGACCTAAGAGCATCTTTTTCTAATTTCCAATCAGTTTGGCAGTCTGAATTTAACCAATCTTGCCTGGCAGTTCAATCTGGAAATCCAATCAAACTGAATCAATTTTCTGAATCTAATCGATAATTGGAATCAGATCAGGGCTGATGAGCATATTGTTAAGGATTAGCCTTGATTGGTCTTTCTAAGCAGTGTTTTGATGGTCTTTAGTTTTAGGCAATGTTTTGAAAAACAGGTTTTCAGTTGGTCCAAACGTCTCTCTGGACTTCAGGCTGTGCTTAGAGGCTTCTCAAGTCAAAGTATCTTGACACTTTGGTACCACCAGGGCCTCGGAGACATCATTCGCTCAAAGCACAAATCATACAGTTCCTTTCTTCCTTATCCCCAGGAATTTCATCCTACTGTGTGAACTGGATGTCTGCAGTATGACATTTATTGTAGGAGAATATCAGGGGCTCTTAGCCAACTCCCATACTAACAATGACATCAAGGATGACTTTGACATTCACGATGTTGTGCTTTCTCTGTTTGTGTCACTGTGGTGCTTGGAGGCAAGGAAACTAACATGGAAAATAGGACAATAAGAAGTTCAACTTCATTAAAGAGAATCCTCTCTTTTTAGGCTTCTTCTGTTTCAGGAGAAGGCAGTCTGAGGCCCAGGGCCTCAGATCCATTTTGGGGAGGGGTCTCTGCCTTACCATTCAACATGCAAGGGTGGTCTTCAGCTATAAGAAGGTTGCCCACCTCGATCTATAGAGGCAAAGTAAGCAGCCCGTCCTATTTTAGTCTCTAACTCACATTATTGTTAAGACGATTTTGGGAAGAGACTTAAGGCTGAAAGATGCTGATATGATGTTGAACTATATATAGAAAAGGACTTTGTACTTACTGAGCCTGGAGTGTAGCTAAAAGGATAATTTTGTATGGTTGGAAGAAAACAGCCATTCCAGGAGGTGTGGCAAGCGAGATAGAAGTTAGAAAGCTCAGATAGAAATCTTGGAAATTCGCCTCCCCCTTGATTGCACTAGAGATCCTGTTATGCAAGAGGACCTCTTTAAGGAGGAGCAAAAGCAAAACCAGACCGTTGAAATATAATAGTGCATTCTCTGTTGAAAGGGGAAATTTGTAGCAGTTAGACAGCTGATTTAAATCATATGATATGGTAAAAAGGTATCAAGTCTTGAGTGCGTTTTGTGCTGCAGCTGCTCAGGAAAAAAAAAAATTGATGAGAGAAGTGGTAGTAGAGCGAGGCTGCCCCCGTGTGGCCACATATGGCTATTGCAGGCATATTTTAAGCATTAAGGATCTCGTTTGTGATCATGGAAAAGGAAGTTCTGCATCCTGGGCTGAGGGTTAGTGGGAGATTGCCCTTTGATTGGCTTTACTATCCATTAAAAAAAGAATGTTTCCAGGTCAAAAAAAAAAAAGCTTTAGAAAATCTCAGCCTTCAGTTTTATTCCTTTGTTTGCTCATTTACGGGAATGTAAATCCATAATGATAACAGCCAGGTTGTTGGCGATGGAAAGAAAACTCAAAGGGGCAAAGAGGAGAGTCATCAGGTGACACTTGGGTGCCTTATATTGACCTTATTGTGGTGTTTGGACTGTTTTTTTTTTAAAAAAACAGACAACCAGGGTTGCTTATAATGTTTGCATTTGGGGATGGGGTGCTGCAGGAGGCAAGTGAAAAGAATCAAGATGGCGGGCAGGATTACACAGTTGAGACCTCATGGCTTGGCCCTTGCCTCTTGACATGCCTGGAGTTGGGTCAATTGCAAAGTCATGGTCTTTTTCAATTTTTGGGCCTCCCCTGCAGGCCCCCTGGTTTTGTGGAAATACAAAGGGCAAGGATGAGGAAGAAGGTGGAGGAAGCCTGGCCTATTCTTCAACACGGCTATAATTTACCATGAATGGAACAGAGCCTGGCGTGAATGCCTTCGGGCCCTAAAAGTCATCTTTCCCTCAGCTAATGCAAGCCAGCCATTTTTCCCTTGCTTCTTCCTGCTTTTGTGTTAACATTGGAATCCCTTTTTTTTTCCCCCTCACAGAGATTTGTTTTTAATTAGAAAATAGAGCTACGGTTCTTTGCACATCTCAGCAGACACACGCCTAAGCTGAAAACGTCTTTGCAGATAACCAAGTTGATTTCAAAGGAAACGGCTGAACTTTTCCTGTGTTTTTTTTTTTTTAGTTATAAACCACTGGACTTCTGGCTTCATGTCCAGTGTTTTTTGGGGGAAGAAGGTTCTTCCACCACCCTTCCCTGTCACCGACTGTTGCTTTAGAGACCTGGTTTCACTCAACACATGTCACCAGTTCAGTTAAAGGCCTTGTAACTCTATTGGCATCACAGGTTAAGCTTGGCTGGCGTTGATGTAATCAAAATGTGCTGGAGGAGGAGACCCCATAAAGGACTCACAGAGGCCTCTTTCATCTGTGGAATGCGGGTGGGAATTGGGTGGGCTAAGTGAACTTATTCCTCCTGTGAGCAGGGGTGCGCATTAATTTTGGCACGAATAAAAGCATTAAGCCAAGTGGGTCCGATTCAATCCCATTCTTCCTTGGTTTAAAAATAATTTAGAGACGAATGAGTCCGTGAATGAATGGGACTTCCAATCGGAATGTGCCACTGAAGGATTAGGACAGGTTGCAATGATAAATGCCAGTGGAATTTATTTTTTAACAGCCACCTAAGCAGAGGCATCTGTAGAGGGGGTCAAAGAGGTCAAGTTGGCAGTTGCAAATGTGTATTTGAAGTCCTATCCCCTTTTTACATGTGGTGTAATGCATGTAAAAAAGGACAAGGCTTGAATTGCATGACTGCAAACAGCCATCTTGGCTGTTTTGACACCTCCCCCCAAAGCAGGTACCCTTGCATTTAAACCATCATCTTGGTTTCCCCATTATAGGTGGATGTTTGAGGAGGAGAAATGTGCCTACCAGTGAAGGCCTGGTGAAGTGCCTTCCAGTAATTCTGTGTACTTACCAGCTGGTATGTGTAACCCAGGATGTCCCAGGAAGGCACAGCACTGGAGGATTCTGGGAGAAAAGCCTACATTGCTGCAGCTCCTGCCATAAGTGGCATTCGGAAAAGAGATGGGAAAAAAGCAGAAGGGACGAACGTGTGAATGGGAGTGGGGAGACACTACCTTAGAAATGAATGCAGCTTCAGATGATAACGAGAAGAAGGTAATTGCAATCAATGGAAGACAGTGCAAAAAAAAATCTTGCATACCATTCATGAATGGAGTGATCACAGAATCATATGGTGGGAAGGGGGTTGGTGGTCTTCTAATCCACCCCCCTGCCTGGTGCAGGAATCCTCATCCCATTCTGGATAAATGGCCCTCCAGTCTATTCTTGAAACCCTCCAGTGATGGCGCACCCACCACTTCAGGAGACAGGCTGTCCCACTGCTGAAGAGCTCTCACGGTCAGGGAATTCCTCCTGAGTTCAAGTTTGGAGATCTCACTGTGAAGCTTCTACCCATTGGTCCTTGTCTTACCCTTAAGTGCTAGGGAAAATAGATCTACTCCCTCTTCCCTGTGACCATCCTTCATGTATCAGGAGATGCTATCCCATCTGCCCTTAGCCATGTCTCCTTTAAGCTGAGAGATGCCGTGGGGGGAAAAAGACTGCCCACTCTGATGTGTGAATGTGGCCAATCCGTAGCATAGCTGTGCTGATCTGCCCCTGACAAGATAAGCCGTATCACCCACCTGGGGATCGCTCCAGACCCAAGCCAGTGGCTGCAAGGCAACCAGAATTCAGCTCTGGCAGGGAAACCATTAACACTGATGCAAAGAAGTAAGAAGAGATCAGCTACAAGGCAGTTCAGATTCACCCTTGCATCCAATCAGGACAGAACTAGAATTAATCTGCCCATTCTGAGCCTTGGAAATATGGCAGGTAAGAAGAGATTTGGCTGTTCATGCCCGCCCATGGACGAGAAGCAAATTAATGCAAATATTTACATCGGCACTCTGACTTTATTTCATTGATGTTGATTCTGAAGGGACAGGGGAAACACCACCCACACGGTTTAGAAGGGAGCATTAGTAAGTTGGATATGGAAAGTCTCCAAGAAAAAGGATTTGGTCCTAGGCCAAGGAAACAAAGATTCTGGGAATGAGGCGTTAACAGCCAGCATGGTAGAAAACAACCTTCATTCCTCCCCTAACTCTAGTGATACCATATCAGTGGAATGCAGAGCTGAGGAAGGCCACTAGTGAGGGTGTTAGAACCACAAATTCCATGCCAGCTTCTTAGATAGCCAGGAAAAAAGGGACCAAAAAGTTGTTTAAAAAAAGATACTGCACAGATATTTCAGATATTAGGAAGATGATGCTACCTGTGTATATCTTAGGAAAAGATGCATTCCTAAAGTCATTTGATCAAGAATGTTTTACGATTTGGAATAGCAAGTGGTGTTAGCTTCGTTCAGGCGTTCCTACATATCTGTCAAACATGAGATATGACCAATTAAGGAAATGCTAGGAGACCTCAGGCTATAGACATGTAACCTCTGTGAAATGGAACGCGTAGATTCGTCCAACTTGGAGGTAATTCAGATTAAACTGGGAAGCAAGTACTTTATAAGTCTTGGGATAGAAATATGCTGGTTTTTAGGACTGCAATGCTTTGGATCCAATTCCAGAAGGGTGCTTTGTAGGGTACGCACATGGAAAAGTAGTCCTTGTTGGCAGCTCTTGAAAGCAGCTGGGTGATCAGAAGAGAAGATGCAACTGCTTTAAAGAGATACAGACAGGAGTTATGTTTGCACTTCTGTACACGCTATAGCACCTTTTTTCAAGTTATTTCCAAAATGGTGCACCACCTGATTAGTCCCTTGTGTGAATGCTGTGCCATGCTAAGTGGTGCAAGGTTCTGATACCATTTTTTGTCTGCTTTAACCTGTAATAGACTTTTGTTTTAGTTAGAGAGAGAGAGACCTTTTGCATCAGAAAACGATTTGAACATTATTACTGTGTGTGACTAAGACCCCAGGAGAATAATGTCAAGGGAAGTTTGACACTGTATTTCAAAACATTCCAAGTGTGTCGATAGCTTAGCTAAAACAGAGACATATTGGAAGGGGGATTCCTTAAATATAGAGTATTAATTCCCAATGAAGTCATGCAGGGGAGCTCTGGAGGAGGCAAATGCCAGCTAGCTGTAACAAAAATTGAAATCCCATCACAGCATGCTTTGAACAGATCCCCTGCTGGTTTACATCTAAGCCAAAATGCCACCATCAGCCATGTAAGAAGGGACCAGCCCTGGATTCAGTTTCAAGATTTTACTTCCATACTGTATCAAAACAAACAACATGTCCTTAACAGGCAGCCTCAGTCTTCCCTTTCTTCCATCTGCCGTAAAGGCATAAATAATACAAAGAGAATTGCATTTGTTATACAATCTACCATGGGAATTATTGGCATAATATATGTGCTTTGTGTTTATAAAAAGTGCAATATGAATGCCTACTGCTATTAGTCATATTGTAGACGTTAATAGTTGAATATATTATTCAATATATTTAATATGTTTATTAAATCTGTTCTATATATTTAAATATATTACGTGTATTCTGTATAGAGCCTTGCTCGGACAGGAGCAAAAGTGCAGAGTACAGGTATTATTTTCTGTGCGTTGGCTTGGATCCATAACAAACGTCTTGGCAATAACAGGACACCTCTCATTTAGTGCAGACTTGGAACGGAGCAGGGGAATCCTTTAGGCAGTACTTAGATGTAGTTGTGTCCTTTCCCTCTCCCCCCCTCAACCCTTTTATGTCTCCCTGAAAATGTGCTCCAGATGTTGAGGAACCCTCTGGAATATGAGGGGACAAGACTTCTTTGGGCCACCCAAAGAAAGCCCTGATCTCTCTCTGCCTCTCTTCCCACCAGCAGGAATGTTTGGAGTGATGCTGTACTCAAGGGCTATTCCCACTGGAGCAACCAATGCTAGAGCAGATCCAATGACCTGTTGTCTTAGATATACATCACGAAAAAATGATGACTGTTGGAGAACAGTTGTCTGATATGTAATCTTTTTGGCTCGAGTGCAAGATAGAGCTGTGTGAAGGCAAGCTATTCATTTGCTAGAATTCCCAAAGGCAAAGTACATATTTAGCCATTCTGCAATGTTAAGCCTCCTGTTATGAGATGTCTCATCCTCCATGTCAAATAGAGCATCTCCTCCAATGGCCACATTGATTCTGAAGAAGCAGACAACAGGTTCTCTCTCTTCTTGCAGTCCTGGCAGAATTTGGGACAGAGTGTAGGGCTGGTATTTTAGCCCAATGGTAACTCAGCTGACCCAAACCACGATCCATTTCCAATGAGAATCCTCAACTGACAGGAAGCTACCTGGGGGTTGGGTTTGGAAGCTAACCTGGCCATCTCTGTGACATCATCCCATTTTTCTAACCAAAAGGCTGAAAAGTGGATCAACAACAAAGTTGATCCACCCAATGGTATGAGTGAACCCATTGTTTGCAACTGATTACAATTTAGGAGAGTAAACTATGTATGGACAGAGAAAAGAAGGAAGAGGAGGTCATCACATCAGTGGCAGTCCTGCCCCATTTGTTTCTCTTTGCTGATTTTTGTACTGTCCCCTTGCAACCCAGAGATTACAAACCAAAGAAGGAATTTTAAAAGCAACATACACCTGTTCCCCCTCTGAGTCCATCAGCCTCTCATAGCTCTACTAGGTTATCACTGGAAAGAACCTTGACAGTGATTTGACCTGGTACTGCTTCTGATTCCTGCTGGCCTCTGCCATGGAGCTGGTACTTCTGAAGATCCCGGGATTCACTGGGTGACCCAGACAGCCGTATTTCTCCCAGGAATCGGTCAAAAAAGGTGCTGTGCCAGACCTAAGGAGACAGGAAAGCAAAGACAAATCTGTTGCTGCTGTTACGTAAGGCCTTTCCATCTTCCTAGTTATAAGGTGTTGTCCAGGGCAAATGTCCTCCTCCAGGAGATCTCAGATCTTCAGGCTTTGCTCAGAGCTCACTCTGTTTTCCACATCCATTTGGCCAAATTCCCTGCAGCTGAAAAGCTGTTTTCTTAATAGTGTAGTTCAGTGTTTCTCAACTTTGGCAACTTGAAGATGTGTCGACTTCAACTCCCAGAATTCTGGGAGCTGAGGTCCATACATCTTCAAGCTGCCAAGGTTGAGAAACACTGGTGTAGTTAAATTTACTTAACTGCAGTGTAATAATGGCAATGACCTGCATCTAGCAGATGGAATTAGCCCTTGGATGGGAGACAAGATTTGAAAGTCAGAAGAACACCCCACAATGAAATGACACACCATTTCTGGATCAAGCCAAACAAATTGCACGGATATCTCCAGGGGGTTACTAGGAGTTGAGTCTTGGTGACCAGTGCTCTTACTATTATTAATCAGCTAGCAAGCTAGAAGCTTATTTCCCTAAGGAAAAGCTTGAGGATTTCCATATTCTTTCTGCATGTGAGCAGGTGGGAGAGAATTTCTGGTGAGAAGACAACCTGTAGGAAAAGGATTTTGAAGCCTTCCACTGCATTTTTCAGGACTAAAAAAAAAAAAATCTGAAAGACCATCTCATAACTGCATGCAGTGTATTATTCCAGCCCAAAGGGCATTCAGAGTGTCATTACTAATAAAAAAAAGTCTCTGTGGAGGAACTTGGCAGGCCTCCGCTCTATCTTCCACTTGTCAGCACCGCGGCTGCTGCCAGATTGTTCCTGGCAGATTTCCCTGAGTAAAAATACAACTGCATTTGCCTTTCACTTTGTAAAAATTCAGCAGTATTTAAACTTTAAATATTGGTGAGGGCTTCTAGGTAACTTTGGCTTATCATATTAATAAACCCTTCCGTCCTTAATCTTAAAAGAATTTGTAAGACTTTTGTCTTCTAAACAGGAAGAAAAGGACAAAGGAATAATAGGGAAAGAACAAAAGGAAAAAAGGAAGAGGAGGGGAAAGGAAAACAATTATACTGGAGTATCAATTCATTGTAGTTTATGGAACTTGGAACACTGAAGCCTACTCCAGACGTAATTCTGTATTGGCTATAATGTACTCAGCCATTATGGTTACATTCACACAGTACTCTTAACTTGGTTACTGAGCTAATCTATAAACTAAGCAAGCAGACAAACATAATAAGACACACACACATGCACGGTAAGCAAATAAAACTTAGCAAATGTTAGCTACTGACATTCATGGCTGTCTGTTGGGAATGGCTAGTGACATCATATGCATCATGATATCATTATGATGTGAATCACAGAGTTGCATCAATGGAGCTTCCATTGATTCACCCTTTGAGAAGAAGCACCCCTACATGCTCAAGGCAGGTGGGAGTACCATAAAAACATCAGGAAGGAAAGCTAGAGTGTTCCAGATCAATCCATCAATGGCAGCATCAATGCAAGAATTAGTTTTCGCATGGTCAGAAGCAAACAACTAATATCAAATCTAGCCATTTCCAGAAGAAGGGGTAAATGAAAACTGGGCCTCCTGCCCACAAGAGGGGACCAAAAAGCTATTACATAGGTCAAGCAAAAAAAAAAAAAAAAAGCAGGTTTGAATATGGAATCTGTAAATAGGGCTTGCTCTTGAAACACAGCAGTCACTAGAATTCTTCCACTATGGCTTTCTAACTTTCCTTTGATATAACTACTTCTCAGAAGTTATTGGATTCTTGTAAACTTGTCTGATTGGCGGCTCTCCTGCTTGCTGGTTGAAGACTGCTGATTGGGTTGCTTCTGCCCACTTGGATAAAGTGTGATAACAAATTAGAAAAGAGAACAAATTCCACACTGATACTATATCATATTATCTCCCCTAGTAGCCAAGAGCAAAACATAGCCACTCCACTGAGACAAACGTAGGGAGAGCAGCCCATCCTTAAGGACCAAACATCTTGGGAAATGCCAGAAGATAAACACCCCTGACTCTACAGAATCCTCAGAGTGGTGCTAGTACATAAATTGCTTAATGATATGTGACCAAAGCAGCACAAATAAACGAAGAAATGTGTGTCATTTGCAAAATGACATCATAATGCATTTTGAGTTATTTCAGCGTCAGTGGCAGCTTGACTGAACACCCATGCAAATATTTGGAGTGAAATGGGGAAGGGGGTAGCAGCTAGAAACGGCTGTCTTTCAGCTGTAGCAATTATTATTACTACTGTTACTATTAAGTATATTTATCATCAGTTCCAGGTTCTTGGTTCTAAAGGAAATCATAAATAAACATGGCTGGATTTGGATTGTTAGAGATAATATGCCTTAGCTCTTATTTACTTGTTTATTAGATTTACATCTCTTCTTTTCCTAAAGAGGAATACACCCTCCTTCAGTTACAGGTTGTCCTCATTTAGTGGGGCCAGCAACTGAAGTGGTTGCTAAATAAAACCGCAACTCTGCTTACGATCTGACATCAGCTTACCTTTGCTTTACAGACCTGTGGAGGTCGTAAATGCGAGGATTGATTGCAAAGTTACTTTTTCATCACTGTTGTAACTGTGAACGGTTGCTAAATGAGGCAGTCACTAAACGAGGACTACCTGTATATCCCCCACAATAACCTTGTTGGGTAGGTTCAGTTGAGAGAGACTGACTGATCCTAAATCACCTATGTTTACAGGTCCAAGGCTAGATTTAAGCCTGGGTCCCTCCCTGCATATATCCCTACCCCCCCAGTCCTGCTCCAACTCTTTGTCCACTCCACCGTATTGGTATAAAATTAATACATATTATTAAGCACAAAAGTGATGCAGATACAAATCTCAGTAATTCTCTTACCTGGACAATAATAGGGCTGTCAACCTTCCTTCTGTAGAAAACAGCCTGGGTGTTGAAAACAGGATTCACAGTGTCTTTCTGGGTGGGAGACCGAACCTTGGAGTTCTCGCACTTAATTACTACATAAGGGTTGGCTTCTGAAAAGACACATCATTTGTGAACGCTCTTGGAGAATCTTGGTATTTACAAAACAATTACTTTACTTTCCACCTTCTTATTCTTTTTTGGGGGGCAAAGGGCTATCCTGCAACTAACGTCTCCCTTATTCTATACATGAAGAAGAGGCAACGATGCAAGGAATTATAGAATTGCTGTCAGACCAAAGGAACCTTCATTTTCACAATCAAATCATAGGAGACTGTCCAGTTAATTTCCTGAGCAGATTGATTGATCCATTGTCATTAGTTCACACCGGCAGATTAAAATGAAACATGCCAGATTTGTTCCCTGGAGAAACAGTTATTCAAAGGGAGATCCTTGGACCAGCAGGCACATTGAGAATGTCGAGAGCGTGTTGTGGGGAATTGCACAAAATGGCTGCCATGGTGGAGCACAGCCATTCAGACAACCTACCTTCTATGTCCCACCCCCAGCTGTTCCTTTATCTTGCGAAGATTTCCACGCATGTGTCGAGCATATGCCACAACTTCCGTGAATGTTTCCAGAGCTAATTAGAAGCTCTGAAACAAGCTTCGATGCTGATGTAGAAATCTCTTCTTCTTCTTGGAACCACTTCAGGAGTCCCCAGAAATAAAGCAAAGTGAAGCCACACAGCTGGATCACTTTGAGGAGGTGTGCCCAGCTCAGCTACATATTTAATCGTTTCTCCCTTCTGTTGCATTAAAAATGGAGAGGCTAAAAACCTATACTTAGACATATACAAGTGTTGCTTCAGCTCATGCAAATATTGGATTCAGCTGCAAGCAAAGTGTCTGTTGGGGCTTTTTGCAACAAAAAATAGACTTACTCTGTGTGTATCAATGGCTCGCTTGTCCTAAACCCAATTTGTGATTAGAACGCTCTGATTAAGCGTGTTGAGAGATTCAGCCCATGGTAATTGACATATGGTGATTAATATATGGTGATTCTCTGCCAACAATAACTAACTGCCTGCTTATATAATAACAGGGGTTTGTTTTAATCATAACCTGGGGGAGGATGCTGAAGAAATCATCAAGAGAGCCAGGAAAAAATCTCTTGCAAGTTGTGCTTTCTTTATGAAAAGTGGTCCAGAATATGGTCCAGAAAAGGGCTATTTTCACTTAATAAATTTAGTTCCAGAAATCTATATAATGAAAATAAGATAGATGTTCTCTGTAAATACTGAGATATGCCTTTACAGATAGAGCATAGAACAGTGTTTCTCAATCTTGGCAATTTTAAGATGCATGGACTTCAACTCCCAGAATTCTCCAACCAGCATGGCTGGCTGGGGAATTCTGGGAGTTGAAGTCCATGCATCTTAAAGTTGCCAAGGTTGAAAAACACTGGCATAGAAGAACAATGGGGGCCAAGAGCTACCCTTCCCTGATATTCACTAGATATCTTTGGATTCTGGTTTTCATCACGTGACCAAATGCTGGAGATAATGGGAATTGTAGTCCAACATCCATATTTGGACTTTTTGGATCTTTGCATAAAAATCCTCATAAACCTCTCTGCAAAAGTAACCATTGTGACACTTACTTTTCTTAATATAACAGCCACTTTTCCTATTTTTATAATTGGTTTTATAACTTTCCTGTATAAACGTGTGGTCTCAAAAAGGCACAGACGTGAACAGATATTCAGAGTGTATGTATTAATGCATCTCTTTATTGCTTATATTGTCAATAAATGTGAATTCCCCTCTTGACCTCAAAAAACAAATCTTATGGATTTTGAAGCATGTAATCTTGACATGAAAGGCTCCAGTTATCAATATGGTCCATCAGAACCTTTTCTTCATAGCTTCCTTCAGACACATCTCTTACAACAACCTATATTTTATTGAGCTAACTACACATTACGATAATTTCTAGCCAGTTATTTCTAAAACATTCTGCCAATCATGATAGAGAACTGTTATCCTGGCAACACATAGCACTTTGTAACAGTTTTGGCATTGAGTCATACGCTTAATAAGATTCCTAGAAGCAGAAGGTGCTTATTTTTATTTCCCAGGAAATGTTGGTTTAATCCAGGTAACCATAGGTACAATATATGTCCCAAGGGGACCAACATGGACCAGTAAACATAATAGTGACCCACTTGGGGATCCATAAAAAGACTGGTTTTGCTGGTGAGTTGGACTGGTAAAAAATAGGAGTAGGCAAAGGAAAACATTTCTCAATATCAGAAATGTTGTCCCAACTAGCAGACAGGCTGTGAAAAGCACACATTTTTCAAGAGCTAGGCGAGGAAATTGGCACACGTTCTCAACTCTAATGAATGTGATCCAATTTCCTTCATCTAACAGATTAGAAACAAGTTGAGTTTGGCAGCCTCTGTTTCCTCCACAGAGTGCCACGGAACAACATTGTTCCTTGGATATTTTGGGATAGAAATAATGGTAGGAATGTGCAGAGCAGAATAAAAGCAATTTGTTTTACTGTCTGCGTTATTAGGCAAGTGGTTTTATAGAAGTCATCCTGGGAGGACATCTTTCATAATTCTTCCTGTGGGATTGAATTAAAGTGTAAGAAACTAGTTGAAGACAGGACAGTACAATGACATTCTGGATATATCTTGAAATCAGTTCCTCTAATTTGGTTGGGCACTGAAAAAAACCCTTTGATATGGTTCCAACTGAATTGATTTAGTGTATTATGGGCTTTTACCATCTCTGAATTCAATTTGGTATCTTCACCCCATGGCTGGAGTTATTACAAGCAGATTTGTCTCTCAACTCTTGAGTTCCATTGTGGCACCTGTCAAAGATGTCCCTTCTCTCCTTCAATTTGGTTGTCAAACCACTGACTTCTTCTATGAGATAATTACAAGATATTAACAGTGTGGTGGCGCTAAATATAAATTGTCCTTATTTGCTCGTGGTATCATGGGTATCCGTGATAATTATGCAAAGCTATTGCCAAAGCTTACCAAAGTTGTAGAGCAGTATGGTTTATACTCCAGCTATACCACTGTCCAGAAAAAATTTAATTTGCTGCTCTTAGGTTTCATTATATCTATTTAGAGATTAGGGTTTATAATCTGTACTGACTTCATAGAGAGCCAGTTTGGTGTAGTGGTGAAGGCACCAGGCTAGAAACTGGGAGACCCTGAGTTCTAGTCCTGCCTTAGACACAAAGTCAATGGGGGAACTTTAAGCCAGTCCTTCTCTCTTAGCCCTAGGAAGAAGGCAGGGGCAAACTTCTTCCAAAAGTGAACCAGTTTGGTGTCCTTGTTAAGGTACCAGGCTAGGATAATGTGTTCTAATCCTGCCTTAGGCACGAAGCCAACTGGGTAATCCTGGGCCAGTCACTCTTTCTAAGCCCTAGGAAGAAGAAGGCAATGGCAAACCACTTCTGATATCTTGCCAAGAAAACTGCAGGGACTAGTCCAGGCAATCGCCAGGAGTCAACACTGACTTGAAGGCACAAAAATCAAACCAAACCAACCCCCTGACTCCATAAAACACTTTCTCAAAATATATCACAATATGTTGAATCCAATATGTCTTAATGTATAGACACAAATTCAATAGATATAACTCAATGGTTGAAACTTCCATTAAGTCTCTGGGGTAAGATTAACATTATTAAAATGAATATTACATTGAGATTAATGTATATTTTATGAAGGGTTTCATTGTTAATCCCTATTAGATATTTAAACAGATAAACGAGAACAATTTTATAGCTGGCTAAACCCTTGGCTGAATTGAGGTTACTTTATGGTGATGGCAGCTTCAGGTTGACAGATTTTCAATTATGTCATTGAGCTTTTATTCTGTATTCTTGTGGAATCAGACCTTTTATGAATATTCCCCTCTTTGGGGCTATTTGGAGAGTAATTATGTAATACCTCTGAAATCTGGAATTGAAATTGGACTAGTTTTAGGGCCCAGGTATATTAAACATTGTTACAAGTTTGTAAGCTGCCAGACATATTTGGTTATGAACAGGCACGTGGTTCTGTTTTGATCCCAAATCCCAAGAGAAATTGACATTGTGGAATAACCTGGATTTGAAAATAGAGGGGAAGGTGTTTTATTGGAATGGTGGGAGACCAAAGCATCAACACTTGGAATCAGTTGATTTCTAATGGTTGTTTCAAAGAGTTTGAGAGGTTGTGTTTTGCATATGAGTTATCCATAACATTTACTTGGCAACAGATACAGTTGAAACATGAATTAACTAAACGGTCTAGCCCTGATGCTTCAGCACTCTTAGAGATACCTGCAATTTTATGAACCTTAAAAAAAAAATGCAATGTTCGAATGGAAACCAGCAATCCAATTTTATAAGGAATTAAAATGTAAAGCGGTGGTTAGTATTAACTATAGAGATGAACCATTGAAGAACTGGAATGTTTAATTTTGGAGAATCAATGGATTTAGTTGTGGAGTCCTTGGGGCTCTCTGAGCTTGGTTGTTTTCTTGCAAACATTTCGTTACCCGGCTAGGTAACATCTTCAGTGCTAGGATTGAAGATGTTACCTAGCCGGGTAATGAAATGTTTGCAAGAAAACAACCAAGCTCAGAGAACCCCAAGGACTCCACAGTTCAACCCTGAGCTATACATATTCTAGTTGCTAAGAAATGTAAACTATACTTTACATTTGAGATTGAAGTTGATAAACACTGTCCTAGTCTTTGGTGAAAATACTAACTGAACTATTTTCTCCCCCTCTGGATCTGCTGTTCAGGCTCCTTGCAAACTGTTCCTCTGCCTTTAACCTCTGAACCCTTCTGAGAAGTCACAGCCACCTATATCTCATGGCCCAGCAAGACTAAGGCAATTTCCCACCTCCCCAAAACAACCAATGGCTTTTGGCCTCATTTGGCAAACCCTGAATGTTAATTCAGTAGTCCTGGGGGCTATGTCTAATGAGCATACTCAAAACATTGAGAGCACGTCATGCACAAAGTGGTGAAGGTTTTCCTATTTACAGCATAAATGTGGAGTGCCTCGCCGGTCATGAAAGATGCTTTGTAGAAGACTAGCCAGTGAAGTTGCTTTCTTCTCAAATGTCCAAAGGACAGGATTTTGATTGTGACCATCAACTGGACTCTTTGCCCCTTCCCCATGGATACCCCTGGATCTCGATAACAGAAATATAAGTATCAGCATGTTCCAGGGAGCTTCACAGAAACACAGCCCATCCCCTGGTGTTTGGCAGCCACAAACATTGGTTTTATTGATCTGTCGGTGGTGCCTTGAAAAGCTGGGAAATCATCAGCCACCTCTCTTCCTTGATCTTTCAGGAAATGTCAGATGTTAAAAGCATTCTGCAGACAGGATCTAAAAATAGCAGTTTGAGCTGAGCAAAGCAGCTCGGTTTCTAAACTGTCTTGTCACTCACTCATTGTTTTCTTGTTTGGGTCCTAAACAACAGCGTGAACATGGTTTACTTTTACTGTCCTATGGCATTCAACAAAACTACAGCCTGTTAAATTAAAGCTGGAAACTAGTTGGACAGTCTAAGGTCTGGTGGTAGATTTCTCAAAGAAACAACTTAGCTGGTTGAAGAGACAGCTCCACGCAGGGTCACTAAGGAATTAAGGGACGGGCCTTGCATCATGATGCTCTGTCCACCCTCTTGATGATTTTGATACTCTTCCGCCTTTGCATACATCTATATTTCTGGAAATCTTGAATTACTACCTCTTTATTCATTTTATTTATCTCCCACCTTTCTTTCTGAAGTTCGGAATGGCTTATTTCTTTTAAGTTTGTTCCTACATTCATCCTGAGAACTTGATGGGGCTATTTTGGTTCTTCAGGGAGCAGATGTTGAGGAGTGAAGAGTTTTCACAGCCCTTCAAGAACTCTACAAGAGAGGTTCTCTGAGAGACTGCTTGACCCCAAGTCAACTGGTGCGCTGTTTATGGCTGAGGATGAACTTGAACCTGGATCTCCCCACTCCTAGTCTAACACCCTAATCACAATGCTGCATTGGCTTCTGATACCAATTTACACGTGTGGATTGGGCCCACTGGGGTGTATAAATAACATCCACATTTGGAGACCGAACTTTATTTTTCATGCAATTGTGGCTATTTGCTGTGTAGAATAATACCACAAAAACTGAACAGTTTGCCATTTTCTCCCTTCCTCTATTAAAAATTTGTGTTAATGAAGGATTTGTCGAATCTGTATCAAGAGGTGACTCTGGGTAACAGAGTAGCAGTGCTTATGCGCAATCTATGAATGATGGTCTAAGAGATTGGCCAAGAGTTGATGCTACAGGTAAAAAAAATCCTCTGGGTATAATTGTGACTTTGTTGTGATTTATTCAGACATAGGCTTTAGTATGTCTTAACCTCAACCTTACTGTAACAGGAGAATAATCCTAGCTACCTTGCATCATTTTCATAAGGTTATGTAACAGATGCTACCTAAAAGCAATATATTTAGAGGCATATTCCATAGTTAATAGGTATTCAGAGATCAGTTGTTGGAGCTGGTTTGTGCTGAGAACTCAAATGTATCTTCCAGGCCTCTAGATCTTTTATCTTCAACTTCAACTTCAACTCCCAGAATTCCCCAGCCAGCTTGCTAAAGTCCACACATCTTGAAGTGGCTGAGATTGAGAAAGACTGCTTTATTATCAGTCCTCCCTGATCTGGGACGTTCTAGAATTTCAACTCCTGCAATTACAAGCCATCAGGGCCTTACTGGACAAACACCAAGAGCAGAATGCTAAGATTTGGGTAAAGTATTACACATTAAGGGCTATGTGAATAAGAGACTCCACCTGAGATACTCAGACTACAGGTCCTGGGGAAAGCCCTATGATTGTAACATGGAAGTGGGCTTAGATCTTTCTAGTATTTATGGATTTTCCTAATCTAGGAGTAAAATAACCTGAAGTCTCAGAGCTGCAACCAGCGATTAGAAATCTTGACTGTGATGCTACCCAGTTTCTGCTAAACCTTCATTTTTAATGCAACAGATGGGGAAGATGATTAAATATGTAGAGAGTAACTGTTAATTGTGTTCGATTGCTTTAGTTACAATTTAATTACGTTTATATTTTAATGAAATGGCACCAGATTCTTTTAGCCCCGCCAACCTGTTTGTCTTCATCTGTAAAGAGGACGCTCCTCAACCTGATTCAGGCCATGTGAAAAGCAGCCAGTTTGTAAGGCATTTTCAGCATTCCATGCCTTTTGCCCTTTGTTATTAGCCCAAATTGTGCATCTTTGATTCCTTCCATTTATCTTTCCTCTTGTGATCACTCGATCTCTGGCAGGGCATTCAGATAATCCCAGCCTTCGCCTGGGTCCATTTTCCTTCTTGTCCTTTTAAAAGGAACCCGAGCAGGATGATGTGGAAAATGTCAGTGTGAGCCAAGATCTAATTCTGGCGGAGGGGCAAACAATCTAA